>NC_050068.2:256527181-257777181 GCF_009764565.3 Dermochelys coriacea | reverse complement strand
GTTCACTCACTACATCTCTCATTCGAACACTCTAAATCCCAGGGCAACATCAAATAGCCACCATTTTTAAAAAAAGCATCATCCAGCCAAAGAGATATTTTCTCCTTCCTTTTCAAAGAGTAAATTTGTCCCTCCCCTACCCCTGCAAATTAAACTTTCCCAAGACCCAGGGTGGGTAAAATACATTCCTGGGCCAGTGACTTTCTTATAACTAAAAAGGGCATGAATTTAAAGTTAATTACATTGCCATGTAACTCCACAGAGTTAAAAACAGAGGCCCAGAATCTGTCCCCTGATAAGGCTGCTGTATATTGATGGTTCAACTGGCTACCTGGAGATTGCCCTGGTGTAGGAGAATTCATGGGTGGCATAGAACTGCATAACCACACCCACTTGGCTTCCCCTAGTTTAGGAGACATGAGCAAGGGAAGAGTGTTGCCAGACTGTCATGGTTCTACAACAATCCCTAGCTGCTGCAACAGCTTCTTCGGGTCATGAGTAGCCTTGCACAATTTAGAGCAGCCCTGTGTTCACTCTAAGTTGCACCATGGACCAAACCAGCCTCTGCTTTCCCAATGATCAGAAAAACACAAAGGCAGCATAAAGCTACCTTTAAACCACCACACCATCAGTCCTGTTCCAAGTACTGCTCAGCCAGACCTGACAATTTGTGCCAGGTGCTTTATACCATTGAGAGGCTGGAGATTCCCAGCTTCCTCATAGTGCTTTATACCATTGAGAGGCTGGAGATTCCCAGCTTCCTCATAGGACCCAGCACCCACTTAAGATGATAGAATTTAAAATTGTGACATTTATATGTATATGAAAGCGAGGTTATGACACTTTTAGAGGTATTTATGGCTTCCTCTGAAGCCTGTATGGTTGGATTCAGAGGAACTAAGCTATCTAGTTTTACTGTTGGAGAGATAAAAAAGAGTTCCAATAACATTCTTAAAACTCTGATAAAACCGGGTTTTTTTCTGCAAAATGCATGTGGCATCTACAGACTAGAGAATGACAAGGGGGATATAAAGGTTTCACTATCACCAATCAGGATGATCCCTCTAATGCACCTGGTCAGAACAAGGAAAAACAAAGACTGAAATAAATGGCCCATTTGGCATCACAAATTTCATTGAAAATGTTTTAGCTAATTATCTCTGTGAATACTGCAGCTGCCTGCCACTCATGCTATAAAGCCATCTTCTTATATGGCCCTCCTTATCATGGTATCTGCGCACCTCACCATTTTTAGTTATTTACTTCTCTGAGGTACGGAAGTTTTATCATCCTCATCTTATAGACGTGTCGCAGAGAGAGAAAAGGACTTGCACAGGGTCACACAGGAAACTGGTAATAGAACAAAGACTTGACCCAGGTTGCCAAGTCTCAAGCTAACACCCTGACCAGTGCACCAGCCTTCCTAACATGCTATACTGCATTATGTCTCCTGGTTCTGCAGTTTATCAGTGTATTGCCTGCCTATCAATACGATATATGAGATGTATATAGATAATCTATAAAGTGCTACAGGAATGTCATGGATCACAATCATTTGCATATTAGATCTCATTTGGGTTTTACAGTACTTCTTGCAAGCGCCTAGATTGTCTGAACATAGAAGGACTCTGTAGGAGCCACAACAGATACTGCTGGCCTTCTCTAGGAAACAGCCAGAAAGAAGTTATTCCCTCTGCAATTCAAATCAAACCCATATTTTCTTCAGCAGAGCTATTTTAAGTCATTCATTATCTTTTTGCTCTCCAAAGCAAAGACTGTTTGATACTCAGAGGTTGCTAGAACCAAAGGGGGAAGAGAGGACACTGGGGTATTGTTCTTCCTGCAAATTCAGACATATTTGGGGCTGGAAAAAGATTTTATTTCTTGTAATAAAAACACCAAACACTTCACATTAGAAGAAGCCAAAAAGAAAAGAGAGAGAGAGAATCCTTCCTCTTGAAGTCTTGGGTAGTTGGGGTTTCTAGCACTAGCAGAGAAGTTAAGCCTGCAATTGACAGAATGGGTCAGATCCTCAGCTAGCATAAATGAGTGTAATGCTGTGGACTTTACTGGAGCTACTCCTGTTTACACCAGTTGAAGGTCTGATCCAGTAGCTCTCATTTGGCCTTTGTGATGTGAGCAGGATTTGGCTTGCAGGTATTGCCAGGATAGATAGGTGACAGTGCCAGGGTGAATGGGTGGGGGGGTTGGCTTGACTGGCAACACAAAACTACACCACTCTTTGGTGACTCAGCTTGACTCATTTCTGCTGTGTCTGGTAAGAACAATTACCAGAGATGTTCCTTTGCATGAAATGCCAATTTTCCACAGTAGTGAACTTTATGAGGAGGCTGCCACGTGTGATCTTCTGCTGTACCAGCAAGACACAAAAGTGCGTCAAGATTATCCTGCCACAAAGGTCTGGCTCTAGGTGGATTGCACAGCTTAGGTGAAGACAGGATTTAGCATCTCCGATCACTGCTCTCTCTCTCCCACCCAGTGAACCAACAACCCACCTGGTCCCTTGTCTATGTAATTTCTCTCTCCGTCTGCATGTCTTCTCTTTCTACTAATTCATGCACTGTGGGTGCCTTTAGTTCCCAAGCATATCCCAGATCATTTCTATTGTCAGCTGTAGAGCTAAAAAGGCACTTACTGAATATGACTGAGCAGGGTCAGGACCAAGTGATCAAAAGCTCCACACCTGGATAAGAGCCCTATAGGACTACCCTATGGCACCATGCCAGTCCAAACACTATTCTAGTCACAGTGTAGGTCTAACAGCTATAGTGCCCAGGGAAGTGACCTGTAGCCCTGTTACTACACTAGTAGTTGTTGGCTACTTGGCTAGCATTGCCCACTGGAACATATGCTACTTTTAGAGGCCAGCACCTGTCTGCCTGAAATTCTTTCACCAGCCCCAACTCTTTCGGAGTGGCATGAGGAGTGGAGAGGAGACATAGACTGGATTCTACTCTGGCAAACAGGCAAGGAAACAAGGGGGATATAGGATCCTGGAGAACCGTGTAACACGCACATTTAAAGAAAAGAAATATGAAGACTATACTGTCTGCCGATGTTGTGGCTTAGTTAATGTTCCATTCACTTATTCCAGTTTCTGAGGCATTGTGAAAGCTTGACGTAGATGCTGGAGAATAGAGGGCTGGGGGTCTATCAGAGACATAGGAGGCAGGGAGAGGTTTCTGGTGTCAAGTTTAAGCTACCAGACAAAACTCCACCTCACAAACACGCACATGAAATTAGGGTGACCAGACAGCAAGTGTGAAAAATCAGGACAGGGTGTGGGGGTGGGGGGTAATAGGAGCCTATATAAGAAAAAGGCCCAAATATCAGGATTGTCCCTATAAAATCGGGACATCTGGTCACCCTACATGAAATACACTCTTGGCAGGTGGACAGTTTGGGTGTAGTTTTATTATAAACAATCCTTAGCTCTCAATGGCGAGCAAAAAATGTGTCACTTTTCCTGCCATTCTGAATAACCTTGCATGGGTTGAATCCTCTGTAAAGTCCTCCCCTCTGCTCTTGGGGTGGTGGTATGAATCCAAGAATGCTCTGGCTCTTAATATGGTGACGTTTAGCAAGTGAAAAATAACTCTGAACCAAAAATTCAAGCTCCCCTGGTTAAACATTGGGTTGTTGAAGGAAGTGATGGCACACTAACAGGAAGTAAACACTGCACTGTGGTCTATAAGGCTGTAATGATATGTCATTTACAGAGCTGAGTCAAGCACATGGTGATTATAAAGCAAGCAACTCTGTGAAGATGTAACTATTTAAAATCTGCTTAGGAGAAGGGAGCGTGATTCAGTTTGGAAGGAAAATGGAGGGAAGGCTGTGTGGCAGGACTTCTGTTGCTAGATGGATGTCTGCTGCATAGTGGCATTTCCCTCCCCCCTTTTCTTGTCAGGACAGTGCCCAGTCAATGGAACTTCCTGGGGTGGGTGGAAGACATCTGGCTAATTAGGAACAGATGGACACCCACATGCTATAGCTGCTCTTTCCTCAGCTCTTTCCTCATTTGCTTAGTTTCTGATTTCTGTATCCTCTCCTACTGCTGAGTTTTGCTCTCTTTTTGCTTTTAAATAAAGAAACCCACCTTGTTCAGAATTTTCATTACGTTGGAAAAGTTGTAAACATTTTGTTTCAGCTATTTTTTAATAAAAGCAAATGGAGTGAAGGGCTAGAGTGACAAAACGGAGGAGAAAGAGAAGCTGCCAGTTTGCCCTGTGGCCCAGTGGTTGGGCACTCCCTTATGATGTGGGAGACCTACCAGTTCATATCGCTGCTCTAGAGCAGGCACTTGTGTGCAGGTCTCTCCCCCCACCCCCTTTCAAGGCAAATGCCCTAACCCCAAGGCTATTAGGTATTCCAGGATGGGCCTCTCTCAATCTCTTCCATTGAAGCCGTTCCACTTTGTGTGAAATACTTGAATAGTCCTTGGGCAGGGATTCAAACGTGGTTTCCCACATCCCATGTGAGTGCACTAACCAAGCGGTTAAATGTTATGAGGGGGGCACAGCCACCTCCTCTCTGTTTTGGGGTGTGAATTTATCCCAAAAAAGCAAAAGGAGACATTTTGGAAATATCAAAAAGGGTTGTTTGCATTTTTCCACTTTCTTTTTTTTTTTTTTAAACTGAAACAATTTGCCCAAATCATCACCAATCCACAAAATGTTTCAGTCAACCCACATCTGCATTTTTTGGCAGGAAAAAAAGTTTCAGCTGAAAAAAATGTAGGGCTCCCTACTCTCCCAGTTCCAGAGCACCTACCCAGCTCTGACAATCACCTTTTTTCTGCTCTGCAGGGGAACAAGGGGCATACAGTGTATAATTAAAAAAGAGTGTTAGACTGCTGTGCCCCAGGGTAGAGGAGTAGACCGTATGTAATGGAGATTATTATACTCTAGGGTGCTGTTTATTTAGTGCGGCCTGTTTTAATGATTTGGGAAGGACTTTTCCCAGGATTGTCTTGATGCCACCCTCTGGAATAGGCAGTTTATCCCATTGTGAAAATTTCCATGTCCATCCTCCCCCACTCTCTGTAGCATGCTGGTGACTTGGTTAGAACAGGTGCATGTGATTAGTGCTAGTGACCTGAATTTCCCTTCCACTTCTCTGGCTCCCTTGCTGCCTGAGGACAAGATCTGTGTCAGTGTTCTTTTGTTCTTGTCCAGTACATAGCAGATTCCAGTAACATGGGCTTGCTGGTCTTCCAGTAACAGCCTTCAGCAATCTAAGAAGGCAAGTGCACTCTGGGCCCTGAGAGAAGCATGAACCCTCAAAAGGTGTGTACATGTCACAGCTCATAGATTCATAGATTCATAGATACTAAGGTCAGAAGGGACCATTATGATCATCTAGTCCGACCTCCTGCACAACGCAGGCCACAGAATCTCACCCACCCACTCCTACGAAAAACCTCACCTATGTCTGAGCTATTGAAGTCCTCAAATTGCGGTTTAAAGACTTCAAGGAGCAGACAATCCTCCCTCAAGTGACCCGTGCCCCATGCTACAGAGGAAGGCGAAAAACCTCCAGGGCCTCTCCAATCTGCCTTGGAGGAAAATTCCTTCCCGACCCCAAATATGGCGATCAGCTGAACCCTGAGCATATGGGCAAGATTCACCAGCCAGATTCTACAGAAAATTCTTTCCTGGGTAACTCAGATCCCATCCATTTAATATCCCATCTCAGGGGATTAGGCCTATTTACCCTGAATATTTAAAGATCAGTTAATTACCAAAATCACATTATCCCATCATACCATCTCCTCCATAAACTTATCGAGTAGAATCTTAAAACCAGATAGATCTTTTGCCCCCACTGCTTCCCTTGGAAGGCTATTCCAAAACTTCACTCCTCTGATGGTTAGAAACCTTCGTCTAATTTCAAGTCTAAACTTCCTGGTGGCCAGTTTATACCCATTTGTTCTTGTGTCCACATTGGTGCTGAGCTGAAATAATTCCTCTCCCTCTCCTGTATTTGTCCCTCTGATATATTTATAGAGAGCAATCATATCTCCCCTCAACCTTCTTTTACTTAGGCTAAACAAGCCAAGCTCCTTAAGTCTCCTTTCATAAAACAAGTTTTCCTTTCCTCAGATCATCCTAGTAGCCCTTCTCTGTACCTGCTCCAGTTTGAATTCATCCTTTTTAAACATGGGAGACCAGAACTGCACACAGTATTCTAGGTGAGGTCTCACCAGTGCCTTGTATAACGGTACTAAAACCTCCTTATTCCTACTGGAAATGCCTCTCCTGATGCATCCCAAAACCGCATTAGCTTTTTTCACAGCCATATCACATTGGCAGCTCATAGTCATCCTATGATCAACCAATACTCCAAGGTCCTTCTCCTCTTCCGTTACTTCTAATTGATGCGTCCCCAACTTATAACTAAAATGCTTCATAGGAGAAAGCCCAATGCCCCAGACGTGCTTACACAGATGGAGTATTTCCATAAGTGTCTGCGTTCCAAACCATGATGAGGAGAGAAGAGTTACTTTCCTATCAGGCTCCAGTTGTTTTTTATTAATACAGTTGGTTTTCCTCGAGATCTTCTCCCTGAGAGATCTGATGAGAAGGTCAATCCCTGAGCCTTTTCTCACTCCTTCTGATGACAGCTTTACTTCACCACTTCGATGCTTGCTCACAGGCATGGGGTGGAACTGACCCCCGGGTTTAAGTTTGGGAAAGAATCTGTTCACCCTGAGACATTTGGACAAGAACCTTGGGATTTTTTACTTTCCCAACAAGCACAAAGCAGGGACTGTCATTGTGGTTCAGGAGGGTATATTCCTCAGGATCAGTCCCATTCAGTTGCAGTGGGCAAACGAGCAATCACTCAGTCCATCCCATCTTCTTCTGTCTGTCTAATTCTGAAGCTGTCGCTGTGTCCTAAATGGGGATTAGCTTTCTTCGCTGCTCTGGTCTGGATGAAAGGCCGCCACAGCTCCTTTGTGCTCTCCCCACCAGCTCCATTTGTGATATTTCCTGATGATTATTTAGGGCACAGTGTCTCCTCATCACAGACCGCATGGATGAGGGAGGCTGGCTTCAGAGATGGTTGATTTAGAGACCTTACATGGGGTTGGGGGGAACCAAGTGAATCCATTTTATTTAATTTAACCTTTTCAATTATATAAATAAGATGGGTCCCTGCTGCATCCTCCCCAGAGCACACAGACTTTTGGCTAATGCTCAAAGCCTGGCCCTTCCTTGGGTTTGGCTTTATTGGCAGCTCAAAACTATGACACAGTGTAAATCTGAGCCTAAGCCCCCTCCCTGATCTTGGCTATTCCTAGAGTGTCCCTCCAAGACCTTCTGTATGTCTCTTCTCTGGTTTCCCTTACGTGGGGGGGAGCATTCCCACCTCCCTTATATCCAGGGTGAAGTTAACAAGCTGCCCCTGCCACGAGTCAGCAGTGCTTCCACAGCTGTATGCAGGGTCCTAACACCTACTGGCAGCGGCAGGAGGGGGTATCAGCTGGAGATCCTGGTACATCCCTTTTCCTCCCCACCAATCAACACCTACCTGTTTTGTGCACTGTGCAACCCACTTGGGATTCAGTGGGTCTGGGCCTCAGCTCCTAAAGTATCATATAGCTCCTAGGAGACCTGGTCTCCTTGCTGCCTACAGATTTTCCAAGGCTACAGCACAGGGTTAGGTCCATGACCAAATTTTGGAATCTAGGATGGTGGGAAGTGCTCTCAGTCTCGTCCCTCAACAGGTAATGAGCCTGACCCCCCGCCCCCCATCTGGAGTTGGCATACATTTCCCCTTGCTCACTTGAAGATTGCAACCTGGGGATAAGTCCAGGAATCCTCACGGACATAGGTTACCAGAATAAGTTTTGGCATCTGTAGCAGTTCATCTCTAACTTAACGTTCACATACTAACATGTGGGTGTGTCCCAAGTCTACTAGGCTGGACACAGTCTCCATTTTCTAGCTGCCTGGGCACAGTACACTTCTTGGTTTCTGAGTCTTCAACCAGACCCATGTCTCTCCTTAGTCACAATTATTATTAGAGCAAAATTTCTTGTTGCACCTCAGTGTCCCCACACAAGAAAGACACAAAATCACCTAACTGGTTAGTTCCCCATGAATTTGGGACCAGGGTCTATTTTTGGTTTCTTCTCTTGTCCATTAATGTTTTTTGATCACTTCTCTGCCTGTCTAATGGAGTGTCCCTCCGATTTAGAATGCAGCTAGGGCCAGTGGCTCTATCGTCAGTGGCTCCATCACCAGATATTCCTCCCTTTGCTGTACAGCCTCCACCAGTGTGGCAGGACAATGCCAGTGCACCTCGGTCTGCCCCTTCCAGGGAGACGTTCTGTGTTCTGCTCCAATATTATGAAGGCCATTAGTTCCCCTCCTGTGACAGTCTTGCATTTGAGACAAGTTATCTAGTAAATCAAGAGTGAAGGTGTGCAGCCACATTCCTGGGCGCCAAGGGCTGACCGCCAAACCATCACTGGAATACTTCCCCCAACACCCTCAGCTGGTCTAAGATAGCTACTTTCATGGCCTGTAGCAACATCCTCACCGAGGGCCTGGAATGCAGTTTGTGCCTCTGCTATCAGAAAAGGTACCAAACCGATAAGCCAGACCCATTGATCTGCAGGAGCTACCTGCTTGTGGGACAGCTTCTGATCACAGCATGGACAGGGAAGGCTGAGACTTACTGGCAGCCTAGGAAGTGCTACCAGTTTAGTAAGTTTCTGAATCAGCTAGTTTTTGATTGTTGCTGCCAAGCCTGTTGAACTGCAAGTAGAGCTTGCTTCTTCTTTATAAATTGCTGTAAGGTCTAGTGGGTTATAGCCTTGCCTGCTTGCTGCTGCTGGAGAATGGCAGTCTGCTGTGCTGTAAATATTGTTCCACCAGCCTTTTCAGGAATTCAATTTTCCTCCTTTGTCAGAGGGTTACTGAAAAATCTGGCTTCTGGAACCAGCCAGAGTCCCCCTGCCCCACGTCTTGAACAAAGCACACGGACCCTGAGTTAGTGCTCAAACTCACCCCCTTCCTGTCATATGGCTCTGTTGGTAACTCAAAAACAGTAACACTTCATAAACTTCCATCCAAGATAGGCTGTCCCTGGGGTTTCCCTCCAAGAACTTCAGTCTTGGCTCCCCAGTCCTCTCTCCCCAGAAAACCACCTCCCCTCCATTATAATGAGCAACTGCTGCCATAGCATGGCAGCAAAACCTCCGCAGCTTTATGCGAGGTTCTATCCTCTGTCTCTGGGGTGGATCAATACCAAAGTTATGCCACCCTATTACATGAGCATTTGGGTTAATCTGGATGATTTTCTTCATTGGTAAGGAAAGCATTTATAATGCTCCAGCAACTAATCTCTAGCTGTGGAAAGTCACGAGATATTTGCCCTTAGATTTATCTCATTCTGATTACTATCTTTCCTTTTTTCATTTTAGCTGCAACATGAATTTAGCAGCTGATGTCTCCTGAATTTGTAAAGTTGCTTGTTTTATAACTATCTCTGGTGGTATTTATGGTCTGCCAATCATCATGGTATATACTTTTCAAGTTTGCTTTCTCCGCTTTCTGAGGGCAGAGTATTGCCTTCTAGCTCCAGTTTTGCTCAAACTGAAACAGAGAAGTTGACGTTGGGAAAGAAACAAGAGGAACAACAGAATTTTGTGCTAGTAAGGTCTGATATGTCCCTTCAGAAGTAGAAATGAATGCTCTGTGTCACTGGAGAGCAAAGATTCCCAAATTTCCATAGCTTACACAAAATTCATTTTTCAGTTTTGGTGGTTTGAGCATCGGTTTCCTCACGTTAGCAGTGTTTTGCAGGTACTGATCTGTGACTGAAGCTAGGAAGTTCTAGATCTCAGATGAGTATAACTTTCAAACACCGCACAGGCTGTATATATGTAACAAGCCAATCACAGTAGCTGCTTTATTGAAAGCAGCATAATGGAGCAAAGAGAAAGTGGAAGAGGCTGAGACCAGAGAGAGCCCTGGGGTGTGTACAGTGCTCGAGAGATGCCCTCTCAGTTCTGGGCTTTAGGACTAAGGTCAGGGAGGCAGCTCAGTAGCCTTATCACATGTGGCAGAGAGCAGCCAGCAGGGCTGGAACATGAGAAAATGAGGAGAGGCAGCGTGAGTTGAAGCAGCAGGGTGTTTTGGGCTGCCGTGTACGTACAAAGCACTTTCCCAGGGGAACCACTGCTTGCGTGCTGCTCTCAGCTGCTTGTGTGACAGCTCCAACCAGCCTGCCTCTGGTTCCTGCCACCAAGTGTACATGGTGTTGAGTAAACCTGGTGTTAGTGAGTAACCTCTTGGGAGCATGCAGGAAATCCATGGCTTCCTGTAGGACCGACTCGTCGTGGTTAGGTTGGAGGGATCACCACGCCCTAAAAAAACCTAGGAAGGGTTGGACTGGAAAAGGCAACACCCACTGGGTGTTAGAATCTGGTGTCCTGGTCTCAGGTCAGCTCATATGATATTGGTTTGGAATTCCTGCTTCAGCATGGAGTTCCATGGTGATTTCAGAGAGAGGGAAAGATCTATGCTGCCTGATCTGATTGGCTCCCATTGGACAACGGGGATTGGAAATTGTTAGTCCCGTCATGCAATACATATCTGCACCCAGTTTCCAAACCAAGAGAGTGCAGGCATAACAGTAGCAATACTCAGGTTGTGCAGGCGGGGGGAGGGGGGAGCGATAAAAAGGTATTCATTTAAATGTTAACTGTTACTGAGCTGGAAAGGGTTAACAACAGCAACATGCTTAGATATCTCAAGTAAAAGGGTCTTTTTGCCCTAACTGTGCTATGGTATCAGAGTTACAATGTGCTGAGGATCTGTTGCTCTAAGTCACAGGGACATGTGACAGTCTCAGCCAATGCAAGTCAATAGTCTGTTGGCCAGCTAGGGGGGCGATAGCAATAGTACTAAAGGATTTGAGGTCTCATGACCCTATATCAACCAATTGGATTGTGTTGGGTAATCTAAGGGTGTAATTATATACAATAAATATTTCATAAAGTACTATCTCCCATAGGGGCTTGTGTTAGATAAAAACAGCTCAGGCCAGCCTCTTAGGGCCAGTTCAGACAGTGCTGCCAAAACCTGCTGCTGCAGGATGCCTCTGGGTCATTGGTTCCCCCTTTCTCCAGGGACAGGCTGAACTTCTGGTGTGAGCTTCAGAGCTGATGCTCCAGAGCCATGTGTTGTGGAGTGCAAATGGCTTCATGCTAACCGAGCTCTCTGGTGGTAGCTAAGGCTTCCTGTAGGCTCAAGACTTCTCCCCCTTTATTGCAGCCCTGCCTAGGCACATCACTGTTCCCTATACTCCCTTCAAAAACATACACCAGTTCTCTGTTAACTTGTTCCGCTTTGATGGAGCTGAGTAGCCGTTCCAGCTGGCATGGCATAGGAATTTCTGGCATGCGGAAGGAGGGTGATACTGTGCTCCCAAGCTTGAGCTTTGCAGTCGGGAGCCCAGTCAAATGGCTTTGCAGATGGCCCCAAAGTTGCCTGAACCATACCCAATGCAATGCACACAGGGCAGGCTAAGCAGTACTCTCATAATCTCTATTATGCCCTCTGGCAGAACATAGTTGCTTTGTTACATATGGCAGAGTATGTAACATTTATGGATTAAATATGATTTTAAGTGTGTGTAGGATCCTAGGGGTCCGTTATTGGTTCTCAGGGTTTTCCCCGTTTCATGGCTGGTTTCCGATCTGTGTACTAATTATTTCATTGCATACGGTAGTTTGATTGATCTGTAGCTAGTTGTGATGACAGTGTCTTCTCTTTCTGTTAAAGGGTTCTCCCGGAAATTTGCAAGATAGGCTTCATTACCATTGCAATAAGCCCTGGTCATGTCTCTACACAGTGATCATGTTCATCACACACATGTCATCAGGGAATCATACTTCAGCATCTTCTCCTCTAGAAACCCAGGCCTTTAGCTGAGGAGATAAAACAGCAGCTTCACTGGCTCTGTCAGGAAAGAGAGAACTTTATATTTGATGTTAATACCAATAGGTCTTACATATCAGGCTGAATTAGGAGGTGAGTCTAAGTGAACCAAAGGCAATCTGAGCAGGTGTCATTTGCACCTTTCTCTATTCTGTCAGCATGCAATTCACATCAGAGGTGCACTTAAACTCCCATCTGAATCTGGTCCATGTTATCCTGTAGAGGATAGTGGTGCCATGCTCAGATACACCACACACACAAGACCATCCCACATCTAAAAGTGTAACATGCCTCGATCAGCCAGGAGAGGAAAGTCAGACACACAAACTGAGAAGTGAGCCAGAGCTGATATATTCCCTTCAATAGAGGGCAGCAATTCACACCCTGTACCCCGTTATCCTGATGTAATGATTCTCCACACACTTATTTTCTAGTTTGAAAGGTTTGCTTCATCAGGGGAACATTCTGTGGTTGCGATCAAACTAGGGCAGAATTTCTGCACCTTTTTTGGAGTGAAATGTGTCAGGGTTGAATTTTGGAATAGTTCTGAAGACAACTTCTTTAATCATAGCATCATAGAAATGTAGGGCTGAAAGGGACCTCAAGAGGTCATATTGTTCAGTCCCTGCAATGTGGCAGGACCAACTAAACATAGACCACCCCGATAGGTGTTTGTCCAGCCTGTTCTTAAAAACCTCCCATGATGAGGATTTCACAACCTCCCTTATAGTTAAAGTTTTTTTCTGATATCTAACCTAAATCTTCCTTGCTGAAGATTAAGCTGATTATTTCTTGTCCTACCTTTAATAGCTATGGAGAACAATTGATCACCCTCCTCTTTATTACAGCCCTGAGCAGGGGACTGGACTAGATGACCTCTCGAGGTCCCTTCCAGTCCTATGATTCTATGATATTTGAAGACTATCAGGTCCCCCTCAGTCTTTTTTTCTCAAAACTAAACATGCCCATTTTGTAAAATCTTTCCTCCTGTATTGACCAGGGTATAAGCAGCCAAACCAGTAGTGTCTGCTGTGCCGGGGGTCAAAGGCAGTAGTCGAGACTAGTTAGCAAGCTGAGTCAGAAAACGGGTACCAAGGTCAAGCCAGGCCAGGGTCAAAGGCAAGAATCAGGAGCAAGGCAGGGCACAAGCCAGAGTCAGCATTGTTGCTCAGAGGGTCTCTGGGGTAGCTTCCTGGTTTAAATGGTTGGCACATGGTTCTGCCACTCTGGCCTCTTCAGGTGATACTTCCTGTGATGCCTAACACTTCAGTAGTTGTTGGGTGCTCGTTCCCCAGTGGTGATGTAGAGGACACACCCCACCCCAGGTTCTAGATGCAGAGATGCAGAGATGTTTATTCTTCATAGGTTGAGTTTTTTAAACTTTTTAACATTTTTTGTTGCTCTCCTCTGGATTCTCTACAATTTGTCCACGTCTTTCTCAAAGTGTGGTGCACGAAACTGGACACAGTACCCCAGCTGAGGCCTCACCAGTGCAGAGTAGAGTGGGACAATTACCTCCAATGTCTTACATACAACACTCCTGTCAATACACCCCAGAATACCATTTGCCTTTTTAGCAACTGGATCATATTGTTGACTCATATTCAATTTGTGCCCCACTATAACGTCAGCTTCTTTTCAGCAGTAATACCGCCTAGCCAGTTATTCTCCATTTTGTATCTGTGCATTTGATTTTTTTTTCCTTCCTAAGTGAAGTACTTTGCACTTGTCTTAATTTAATTTCACCTTGTGGATTTCAGACCAGTTCTCCAATTTATCATGGTCCCTTTGAATTCTAATCCTGCCCTCCAAAGTATTTGCAACCCCTCCCAGCTTGGTGTCATCAGCAAATTTTATGTCTAACTCCACCTCATTATCCAAGTCATTAATGAAAATATAGAATAGTACCAGACCCAGGTATAACCCCTGCAGGACCCCATTAGAAACATCCTCCCAGTTTGACAGCAAATCATTGATCACTACTCTGTGAGTTTGGTTTTTCAACCATTTGTACACCACTTTATAGTAATTTCATTTAGAACACATTTACCCAGTTTGCTGATGAGAGAATCATGTGGGACTATGTCAAAAGCAGGGGTGAAAGTAAGTCTAGGGACTTACCCGTACGGGGCTGGGCTGGAGCCAGCTCTGGCCCCCGGAAGGGGCAGGACCTTGGGTGGAAGGGGCAGGGCTAGGAAAGGTCAAAGCCAGCCCTGGCCCACCCTGTACCAGCAAGTGCCTCCTTCCCCTTCCCCGGGGTAACAGCAGCAGCCGGGGGCTCTGGCAGCAGTTTAAAGGACCCTGGGCGGTAGCAGCAGCTGGAGCCCTGGGCCCTTTAAATCATCCCCGGAGCCCCGCCGCCGCTTCCCCAGGGCTCCGGCAGCAGGGCTCTGGCAGCAATTTAAGGGCCAAGGGCTCCAGCCGCTGCTGGGAGCCACAGGCCCTTTAAATTGCACCTGGGGAAGCCGATCCACCCCGGTATGGCACACCGGCTCTTGCCGGTATGCCGTACCGGGGTGTACCGGCTTACTTTCACCTTTGGTCAAAAGCCTTATTAAAATCAAGATAGATCACATCTACTGCCTCCCCCCATCCACTAGGCCAGTCACCCTGCACACTTGACATGTTAAACCCCATCCTTCCCATTTGAAGAGTGGGGTTCCACCAAGATGGGTGGGATGTCAGGATGCGGTATCAGGCTGTGTGGGAAAAGTGAGCTGTTATTGAATGTGCAAGGGGGAAAACTCCAGAAAATATGACATCAAATATTCATGAGCATTCAATCTAACTTTTCAACATATTTACTTCAGTTGTATTCACACCATGTTTCTGTTTGCTTTTTGTGAATATTCTAGCAAACAAACCTCCTGGCTGGAATTTTCACTGAAACAGAAGATTTACAGTGTCTATATTTGCAGAGAGCTGAGGGTGAATTAATAATCACAAGATATTTCCTTGGGAAATCTGATACTAACAGTTATGATTAGAGCAGACTGAAAATTTTCAAAACTTGTTTTCTTGATGAAAAATTAGTTTTTTAAAATATTGAAAATGTTTGTGGAAAGTTTTCCTCAAATATTTTCAGAATTTCTTTGGAAGATCAAAATGTTTCAGGAAACTGAACATTTTCAGTTTTCAGCTGCTGAAAATAGAAAAACATGGTTTTCAGAATTTTTTTCAACAAAATGGCAACATTTTCCATGTAAAAATAAACATTTTTCTGACCAGCTCCAGTTCCAATACCATTTGACCCATGTGTCCAATCAAATCAGAACTGAATTTCAAGTCTCAAACACTTAAAGCAATGCTAGCAGCAAATGATTTGAAAACAATTCATATGCTCAACTATGTTTGCATAAAACATTCTTAGAACAATTTCAACCAATTTGAAGAGATGGCGATTTTTCTTTGTAGACAATTTGAAAACAGAAGGGAATAAGGGATAAATATGGCAAATAAATTCCTTATGCAAAAAGGAAAAGGAGTACTTGTGGCACCTTAGAGACTAACACATTTATTTGAGCATAAGCTTTTGTGATGCATCCAATGAAGTGAGCTGTAGTTCATGAAAGCTTATGCTCAAATAAATTTGTTAGTCTCTAAGGTGCCACACGAATTCCTTTTCTTTTTTGCGAATACAGACTAACACGGCTGCTACTCAGAAATTCCTTATGGTGGATAATTCCCTCATCTCTAGCTGAAAGTATCCAGAAAGTTTTATTTTCTGTTGATCTTACACAAAAGTATGTTTCTGTGTTGCTCAACACTTTAATTCTTGTAATCTCTTGTCTGGGGTATTTGATGCATCTCTATTTGGAGAACCCAGGTTGGACTGACAGAAAATACAATACAACTGTATTTAGTGTCGAAGTTCTAATGCAACCTGTAGCTCAAAACACAACAGAGAAAACAGTGCAGGAACAAAGTCACAATTTTAAATAAAAAGATAGCAGTTGAGATAAATTAAGGGGCATTGATTGGCAAAGCGGTTGTTTTCAGATAAGATTTGAAAAGATATGGGGAGTCAAAGAAGCAGAGATTACAGGAAAATTATTCTGAGCCTGGGAAGCTGCAGTGGAGAAGGATCTCTTGCCACCTGTAGCAATGTTATGAGAAGGGAGAGTAAGGAGACTGTTGCAAGTTGAACTATCAGAGCTATGAGCTGAAGTAAAGTCTGTAATTCAGGCTGGAACAAGTTCATGTAAGGTTTAAAAAATGAAAGGGGAATTTGAAACTTGACCTTGAAATGCATGGGAAGCCAGGAGAGGTGTCTGAGAATGGAGGTGGAGTGGATGATATTGTCATTTTTTGTTGTATGTGTGAGAAGATGGACATCATGTGAGCTTGGCGATCTGGGATTTGGGAGGATATAAAAGGAAGGGGCAAAGGTCAAGGTAAGAGGAAAGAAAGGGAGGGACAAGGAGTTCAGCAGGGGAAACATCAAAACAGTTACATTCATAGGCAATTGTGCAGAAGCAGTGATAGGCAGATTTGGAGTCACAGGAGATGATGGAGGAGAAGGAAAATGTATAGTCAAGGATGATGTTCAGGTTACCGATAGAGGAGGCAAAAGAGATCTTTGTCGGAGAGGAACACATTAGAGATAGAGATATATTTGATTAAGAATGCCTTTGAAGCATCCAACTGAATAAAGTTGAGACACAGCCACAAATGTACGTGGGCAAGAGAGACAAAAGGTGAGCAGGGAAGAGCCAATAAAGGTGTTAAAAATATTTACACTTGAGGATTATCGACATAAAGGTGGTAGCTAAGGTTTAAGGTAGGAAGAAGATGTGGACGAGGGGACACCTGTGGTTTAGTGGACTAAGCATGAGCAGGCCTTGATTCTGTTCCCAGTTATGGTACTGACTCACTATGACCAGCCTTGGGCAAGTCACATACAGCCAAATTTTCAGAAGTGCTCACTAGCTTTGTGTGGCTTCATTGTTAGGTACCCAACTTGAGATACCTTGCATCTGACTTGGAAGGGTGCTGAAGACCCAACTGAAGGCACACTGAAAATCAAGCCCCTCAGGTTCGGCACCCAAAAATGGAGGCACACAAAATTAGTGAGCATTCTGAAAATGCTGACCTTAATCTCCTGTGACTCAATTTTCCCATCCATACAATGGGGATAATAATACTTATCCACTCCTGTAAGATGCTGTGAGCTCTGTGGATGAAAAGTACCGTATAAGTTCTATGTGTGATTATTATTTTCATTGGAAAAAGTCAAAAAGACCTTTACTCCATGGAGATGGGCTCTTGGCACAGAGGAGGAGTCTCCACCATGAGAACTGTTAAACAGGTGAAAGGTTGTTAAGAAACCAGAGATACCCTTCATAACTATTGATACACCCCAGAAGGATGGAAGGGGCCACATCCACTGTGTCAAAGGCTTCCATCATGAAGCCCAGGAGAATGTAGGGAGGCTTCATAGAAGGAGATTATGAGATTTCAGTGCTATGGTCAGGGTGAACACAGACTCAAAAGGGGCAAAGATAACTTTGTGAGCAGGCTGGATAAAAATGGATGACTTTAAAAAAATTTTTTTTTGAAATTGTAGTTTTTTATGTTCATTAAATACACGTTTATTTAATAAAATAAACCCATTTAAAATTAAATTTGAAATTGACAACCTATGTCAAGGCCTAAACTTATTATAAGCTATCAAAGTCATTTCACTTAAATACAAAAAAAAATTAAGTAGTACATATTTGCTACCAAAATTTTAAAGAAAGTCAGACAATTGAACTGGTGGAAGTCACTGGTTAAGCACCTGGAACCAAAGTTGGCTGATGTGCTAAACCAGTTTTTGATAACAGTAGCCTCTTCTACAGGTGGAGAGAAACTATTTTTTTTTCAATTCAGTTTATTCTACTAGTACAGTTCAATCAATACTTCATTCAAAGTTAAAAAACCAACTGGAAATTGAAAAAGCAGGATAGCTTGTTTTCCTCTTCCAGTCTCTGAATAAAAACTAGAGGATGAGATCTACTAGTTTAATCTTGAAGGATATGGTGACCAGAAATCATCAGTTGACTTCACTAACTACAGATAATACTTCCTTTGTTCAATTAATCAGTTTCAAATTCAAAACCTGTTTTGATACACTTTTTTTCCTTATACTTTCCAACACATTTAAGGTAGTTTTATTTAATAAAAATGCTTGGTTTCTGCATTTTAAATTGAATTTGAATTTCTATCCAAATGGAATTTGACAGAAATCACAAGTAAAAAATTAATCATTTAGTAAATAAATGCATCAGTCACCATTTTCTAAAACATTTAAAAAATGTAAAAATTAAGAATCTGAACAAATTTAAGTTAAGCTATATAATTGCTTAAATAAATGTGTACAGATATAGTGTATCCTCTTGGTTAGCACAAAGAAGCATTAAATTTAGTGTAAAGGCTGTATTTAGTTGCAAATCAATATGTTTTAATGATTACCAACCAATGAGAATCAACTTATTTTTAGATAAATAACTAAAAGGTACAAATGCAAAACTTGATCAAAATTGATTATTTAAATCAAGGGTTTCTGTGTTTGATTATTTAAATCATGATTAAAATCATTTTTATATTGCTTCAATTTAAATCAATCCACCCAGTGTGTGAGAGAGAAATCTTGAGAGGAGACTTATTTCAGAAGCTTAAAGTGAGTGGAAAGAGAGATATGAGAAAGGATCAGTGGAGAGAGGTGTTGAGCCTACACAAACTATTATCACTTATTAGGTCCATTTTACATTGAAAAAAGGAAGCAAGTTTCTCATGCTTGTCTGGAGAAAGATCAGAAGGCAAAGACAATCAGGGTGTCCTGGAAGAGAATTAATGGCATGGAAAGAGGGAGCAAAGATTACTAGGACCTTTCAAAATGAGGGAGGAGTAGAAATAAGAGTACCTCGGTAAGAGTATCTGAATAGCTTCCCAGATCTCATAGTGGACATAGAGATGGGACATGCACCACTGTTTTCTGAAGTGCTAATGAAATGCTGACCTGTGTGACTGAGGATCTATAGCTAGTCTGTATATAAGAAAAATCTTGAAATGATGGAAATAGGGTAGATTTTCATGTAGGAGAATATAGGAAGTTGGCTACGAGTGGAGAGTAAGATAGCATTGTGGGTATCATAGATGGGGCAATGGAGAGAATGTTAATACAACCAAAGAATGGTCCGTGGAGGTGAGATCATGAGAAGAATGGGAAACAGGAAAGGGGGATTCTAAAATAAAGTGGTGTAGCCATGGGTAAGGATGAGAAAGGGGGAACATTAGACCGCATTAGAGAAGTCAAGGAAGTTAAAGGAGACAAAGTTAAGGAGGACATCAAGGTGCACAGAGAAGTCAAAGGAGAAGAGATTAATCAGGGGAGAGTCATACTTGAAGTAGCAAAATACCACAGACTGCAAAAGATTGACAGAATAGGGAAGGTGGAGGAGGAGAGATTCAGATGTACTCCAAGGAGAGAGAAGAGAATTTAAAAGAAGGATCCAGTCACAATTCCAGTATCTGGGTCCATCTTGTTTCATATTCTAAGGGTTCTGATGCCATCTTGAGAAAATGACCTCCCTTACACAATGAGATAATTGTGCATAGAACTAAATTGCAAACCTATATGTCCGAGTCAGGCTCTTCCCCTGCACTGATCTCATGTGACTATAATCTCCATTCCTGCCTTCCGTGGATCCACTCCTGCAGCTGGCTGTCACCTTCTCTGCACCAGGGAGAGGCTCTCTGTTGGTTCAGGCATTAGAGCTGTAATTTCGTCTCTTTCCATATCTAAAAAGAGCTGTGAGTTGTTCAGTGCTGCTTATCCATGCAGCAGGTCTAGAGCTTTCTCCCAGTGGCAGAGGGTGAGGAAGGATGAAGGGAGTCCTTGTGGCGAATAGATCACCAAGCTAGCTGGCAGCCAGCACTAGCCCCAGGCTGACGGATGGTTCCTTTGGAAGGATGTAGCCCCAGAAACACTACTGATAGTAGCATAATCTGCTCAAGAATCTGCAGAGTGTGGAGGACAGCCTTTGTCTGTGACAATGAGAACCCTTCCTTACTGCCTTTGTGGCGAGGTGCTGGGACAGCAGGCGCTCCACCACCATTTGCCGCTCATATAGGGAGGATCTGTGACAGAGCACCTGTGTCTGGGACACAGGTAAGAAGCCGTCACCCCCTCAGTGTGGAGTTACTGTACCTGTGACAATGGAACCTGTACTACAGTCACTGACTGGTAAGGTGGGCCGCTCCCTGGGGCAGGGCCCGGTTGTATAAAATGAAGTCTCCTCATGTGTTATTGATTTATTGCAGTATAGACTAGATCACACAAGCCATGCTCAGCAATAGAAAACCCCATTAAAACTCTGGAGTATGCTTAATGATCGCATGAATATATCTGACACGCTGCAGCTAAATTATCTTCCGTGTCTGCTGTTCCACTTGTGTCATCATCTCTCCTTGAATCCCTGCACTGGCTTCTGATCTCTTTCCACATCAATATCCAACTCCTCATTTTCATCTTCAAGACCCTGCACTGCTCTGTTAGTCCCTACAGCTCCTCCTTTACTGTGCTAACCTAGCGTGCCTCAGCACTTCCCTGAGCTCCTTCTCCCTCCAGCCATGACTTCCCTGCCACCCTCTCTCTGGAATGGCCTCCTAGTGCACCATGCAACCTCCTTCTCTTCTTTCAGACCCCCCTTCAGGACTCACATATTTCAGCTGGCTATCCTACCCTAATGTTCCTCCGCCACGCCTCTGCTCTTGACAGACTTTGCTCCTTCAGTGAATTTAATATCTTGTATTTTTAGAATGAGAAACAATGCCAGAAAAGTTTCAGAGTGGTAGTCTGTATCAGCAAAAACAACGAGGAATCCTTGTGGCACCTTAGAGACTAACCAATTTATTTGGGCATAAGCTTTCGTGGGCTAAAACCCACTTCATCAGATGCATGGAGTGAAAAATATCATAAGCAGAATATATATTATAGCACATGAAAAGATAGGAGTTGCCTTACCAAGTGGGGGGTCAGTGCTAATGAGACAAATTAACAGTAGAATACCAAGGGAGGAAAATGCCAGAAAAGATACACAACTCAACCAGGAACAAACAAGATGTGAACTTACAATAGCTCATCTCAAGATGCTTTTCCGTCACAACCTCTATCCGTTCCTTACCCTGGCCCCCAACCTCTTGGTCCCAATCCTGCTCCTCTTAAAGTTAATTGGTGTTTTCCCACTGACTTTAATCGCAGCAAGATCCAAACTTCTGTTTCTCATCATTTTCAGTTCTATGACTAACTAAGAGCCTGATTCTGCAAGAAGCTGAGTACCTCATGCAAAATGCAAAACACCCTCAATTCCTACTGAGTTTCAAGTACTCAGCACCTCACAATTTGGGGTCCTAATATTGTAAGAGCCCTATGGCAAGCTCCTATCTTTGTAACTGCCTTTAAAGTGCCATGCACACACCTGTCATTGTAGAAATGCATAATAATGCTTAACTTTCGGAGAATACAGCATTAGCAGGGAAAGTCTCTCCCAATCTCCCCTCCTACTCTCCCTTTGTGTATTCTGCCTCTCTCCCATTGTTAAAATTTAGCATCCTCCACAGTGTGGCTCAGTTTTGCTTTTGGCACTTTGGACTGTATCCAGTCTCTGCTCTCTGTCTCTCTCTGCCTGTCTTGGCAGGTATTCTACACACAGCACTCCCAGGGAAGCAACCAACGCTCTCTCCTCTGACCCCTGCAGGAGATCTTCCAATGCTCGGTTTGTTTCAGAATCCCTGTGGCTTAAGCAAAATCTCTCATTGTTCAGTTGAGGTGTTCGCCTCTGTGCTGCTGGAGACTGTTATGGCATTTCACTGAAACAGGAGCACTTCATTAGGGGCAGGAGCCAGCCCTGAAGATTCATTTGCACCATGTATCTGTTATGGCAGGTGGGAGGAGAGGTGAACAAAGCCAAGAGTGGTTTTGGTTCTAGTTTGGCCAAACTTCACATGGGGTTTTCACTAGAGATTGACCCAAGATGTAAAGTTTGGTACTGGATTCCAACCTCCCCAAAGATAGGGCTGATTGAATCTGGAGGTTTGGTTGGAGATTGTGTCTATTTTTGGCTTTCCAAAATCAGACCCAGCCATGGTCAAGGCTGTTACCAAGAGGCCCCTGAGGTCCAGACTTAAGGGTGCAGTGATTCTATAAGTTCCATTCTGAAAAAACAGACAGAGGAGTGGCAACAGCTGAGAGAGCTGAGCAAAGAAGTCCCTGAGGAGCAGCTGGCCAGCTGTGTGCTTAGCAGCCACAGCTGTGCTGGCAAGCCTAGAAGATGATGGATCAAGCCACGTGAGGAAAACTATGCCCTAGTCTAGTGTCTCATGTAAACTTCACCCCAGTATGTGCAGCCTCATCCCCATGAGTGACCCTACAGTAACAAACCAGTGCATAGAGCAGCAAACAACACTGTTGTGATTAGCTTTTCCACACAGTGCAAGCCTCTGGATCAACTCTATAGTATCAAACCAATGTGCTCAATGGATGGAAAAAATATACTGAAGAGATAAAATACTTTAGAATCAAACTTCCAAGGGGTTATTATTACCCAACGGCAGTAATCGGCCGCCCCTCTATTCCAAGTAATATCCTTCCTCTTCCTGTGCACCAGGAAACCTCAGACTTCACCTTCAGCTCTGTCCTCCAAATCTCATTCCTTCTGGCCAGCCTTCCATCACTGACCTCGACCTGGCTTTTCTTGTAGGCACCATCCACAAACCCAAAGGCTCCCATCTGAAACAGCTGTTACCTTAGCAATACAGTTCCATCCAGGGAGTACACTGGTTATTATTCTTTGGTCCTGGGCTGTGGGCAAAAGCTTACTGCAGTCCAGTTGCTGGGGCTGCACACCCTGATTTGCTGAACAGTGGGTCTGTACCTGCAGTTTGTTATTCTAGGGTCTCTCCTGTGGACCAGTGTTGCATGCTGACCTTAGTGTAGCGACATTCAGGAGTCCTGGTCTTGTTTGGTGTGTTAATATAATCTAGCTCTGGAGTGCTGGTTTCGTGTAGTGTTCTTGCTGAGTACTGGCACGGAATGAGACATGCCAGGAGTTGCTAGATGTAACTGCAAAATTAAAGAAATAAATCCATACCATTGCATTTTAAATAATGTTATTGTGCATATTCCACTCCATGTGGCCCCAGCTCAGGAATGCAGTGGGCACTAAGAGAGAGTGGCTTAGCAAGCCACACTCTTGTCTCTGGGCCAGTGCACTGTTGATTAAAATTCCACCCGAGGAGTTGTGCTCAACTGCAATGCTGCACTGTTGGCAGCAAAGAAATACTAAACCAAGTTCCCTTTTGGCCATCTCTGGTGGGCTGCCAAGGGGGATGTCAAAGGTCCCAGAGCGCTTTTTGAACAGAGTAAGGGATAACCAATATTCCCTGTTCCTGTAAACCTGGGTCTGTTTTCAGAGGGGAGTGTGTGTGAGTGATCACTGAACACATGATGGCTGCCATGTTCATCTGTGGAGTTGCTGCACCAGGGGGCCTTTCTTAGCGTAGCATGAAGGGCTTTGAGTTCCCTGGGGTATGAAAAGTGCTCAAGGAATCCCAATTCTGATTCTTCCCCAAATAAAATCCAGACACAGACGTGCTGTATGCAATAGCAAGACCAGCTTTGGAGTCTCTGTGAGGAGCCACCTCATCTCACTCTGATCCTTACCTGCATCCACTCCCGTGACACCCACCCAGAAAACATTAGAGCAGCAAGGCAGTCCCTTGCTGCTTTGTCCTTTTCCCCAGGATGCGAGGGCAATGAGATGAAAGAGGTCAGCATCCGATGTGAGAAGGGTCATCTTGTGGGGAAGGGGTGGGGGCGGGGGGAATTAGGAATTCAAATGGCCTGATGTTCCCAAATTGTGTCGACTCCACCATCATGATGACGGTCCTGCGTAATCCTAGATTGTGCACCCAAAATCAGTAGACACCACTGAGCAGGATCTCTTCCTACTATGGCTGGATAGAAGGAGGAGCAGTAAAGTGGCTCAGAAGAGGACGGGAGGACTGATTGAACGATGCTTGTATAATTGGCTTGCTACACTCTCTGGATTATTTCCCATGGGCTCTGGGGTTTTTTTTAATTATTAATAACAAATAACTTTAATATAGCACCTTCCATTCTGAAAGACCCCAAAGCACTTTACATAATTTATAAACTAATTACTATGGGCCCAATTCTGCTCTGGTTTACCCCGATGTAAATGTAAAGGAACTCCACAGATGTCACTGAAGTTACACCAGAATGGTGCCAGTATAACTGAGGCCAGAATCTCTCTCTCTAGGCCCAAAAGGATATGTCAAAGAGAGAGAGATGCAGATGTGGACTGGATGGAGGAGATGAGCATTTGAATCTCTTTTTCCCTGGCAAATTTAAAAAACAATCAAGGAGATTTCATATGAAAAGTGACAAGACCATAATGTTAGGGTTGGAAATTTAAACCCTCAAAAGTTGGGAAACAGAAAAGCTAAAGTTCTCACAGCAACCTTCCGTCACCCACAGTGACATGAAGTCCTCCAAATACTCCCTGTTATATAGAGTGGGTCTAATTCTGCCCTCAAATATATATCTACACCCCAGATGTACAGATAGATCTGAGGAGAAAATTTAGTCCAATATGGTGAGTTAAGGTATAAACTCTTTGGGGTCTCTAACTTGCATTTTTCCAGAGCCTAGCACAGCTCTGTTCATTGGGGCTTTTGAGAACTATCACAGTATGGATGAATAATAACTAAGACTGCGTTTTAGTCACAGGTATTTTTAGTAAAAGTCATGGACAGGTCATGGGCAGTAAACAAAAATTCACCACCCGTGACCTATCCATAACTTTTACTATATACCCATAACTAAAATTTGGGCGGGGAGGCCATGGCGCTCTCGGGGGGGGCAGTGTGGGGGCATCACGGGTGCTGGGGTGTGGCCAGAGACCCTGCTGCTGCTGGAGGAGAGGTGGGTGGCATGCAGCCCGGGACCGCTGCTGGTGCTGGGAGGGGGGGCAGGTGGTGATGTGCGGCCTGGGATTCCCACTGCTGCTGGGGGGGAAGGGTTGGCGGGCCTGGCAAGATCCCTACCCGGCTCCGTGTGTCCCTGCAGCTCCTGGGGGAGGGGCGCCATGGGGCTCTCCATATGCTGCTCCCACCACAAGCACCGGCTCCACAGCTCCCATTGGCCAGGAATCGCAGCCAAAGGGAACTGCAGGGGTGGGGCCTATGGGCACAGGCAGTGGGCAGAGCCACCTGGCCCCTCCGCCTAGGAGCTGCAGGGATATGCCGGTGGGAGCCAGGAAGCCTCCCACCCTGAGGTAAGTGCCGCCCTGCACCCCAACCCCCTGCCCCTAGCCCTGAGCCCCCTCTCACACACCCAAACTGCTGCTGTTGCTGTTGGCCCAGGGAATACTTGGCTCGGGCAGCCCCTGAGCCAGCACCGGCTGCTGCAGAAGTCACAGAGCCTTAATAATAACCATATAAGAATTTTTGCATTTCGTAACTTCTGAAGGTTGAATATTGTAACCTTAACATGGTTACATGAATCTGGTTTCCTTGATTGTATTATTATTTTTAATTAAAAAAGAAGAAAAAGAAAAGCATTTCAATACTAACTCTTGCCCTCCAGTCTGCCATTTGCATCTCCCCTCTGCCCCTCCCAGATATCTGCTCCTGGAAAGTCCAGCCACCAACTCAAACTACACATGGTGAACATAGCACTGCTTATCTCCTCCCCACACCCTACCCACTTCATTTCTCTCACTACAGATAATTACACCACCCTTCCAGTTACTAGCCTCACAGTTTTGGTGTCACATTTGATTCCCCTCCCACACATACCAAGGCTGTTGCTAAATCTTGCATGTACTTCCTCTGTAATAGCTCTGAAATTCTTCATTTACTCTATCTATACTGCTGAAACTTTTCCCCATGCCTTGGTCATCTTTTGCCTTAACTACTGCAAGCTGCTCCCTGGCTTCCCCAACTCTCATGTTGTTTCCCTGGAGTCTATTCAACATGCTGCTGCTAAAATCATCCTCCTTAAACTCCATCTAGCTATGCCACCCCACTTCTTGAATACTTGGCCTGGTTCCAGTCTCACCTTCAAGGCCTTGCATAGCTTTGCCCTTGCTTACATCTCCTCTCTAGTTGCCTTCCCTTTTATGTCTGTAAAAAGTCGAGAACATTATAATGCTGTAGAAATAATAACTAAGCTCTCTGCTGATTTTTCTTCAAGATTTTCTCCACAATTGCATAGTCACAACTTTGGAATTCCATAATGAAATAGCAGCAGAAAAGCAGACCTACCGAACTAATATCTCTTCTCTCTTTTGAAATCTAGCTCTAATTCCAGAATGCCCATCACCGTTGTGTCAATGCACCATGTACAGAATGAAGGCAACAGTCCTACATTTCTTTTGGTGAACGTACTCCTCCTTTTGGTTCTACGCTGCTTTTTCAAATCAGATTCATCTTCAGGCTTAATGCATTATGCTCTAGTTCAGAAAAGAGTGTCACAACCGTACACAGAGCCAAAAGTTTGTCCTGTATAACGTGGATTTTTCTGTTGCTTCTATGGTCGTGCTACTTGTTAACATTTTAAATCAGACTGAAGACTAGCAATTGTAAAGTTCAAACATTTCTGAGTTAAATTATTTTTGTAGTTAAAATCTCAGAAATGGGTGTACAGATTTTGCTCAACTTTTCTAGACAAATCCATCTGTTGGCTGAGACAAATGATGGGAAATTTCAAAAGAAGGCGTTTTTGTTTTAGAAAGTTATGACCCTATGAAAGAAGGTGTTTTTATATGAAAATTTCCATCTATATGTTAATGATAGGTTTTGCAACCAGGGATAATATACTCGTATATACAGAAATAACTGTAGCCAGTTCTGAGGTAGAATGCATCACCTATTTAACAACTCTACAGTTTAGGATAGGAAGTGAAGAAGAATACCATATCCAATGAATGTCTGAATTTTAGGCTGGCAGAATGTTATCTGTCCAACTGTAATGTGGCAAGGAGAATCAGGCTAATGATCCTATTGGGGATGGGGGGCATTAAATAATCACAAGTTCTATTTCTATCCTATATAGCCTTTTATATCGCACTAACCACTGTTGTATCTGAGCCCCTTCCAGTACAGCATTTAGTGATGTGACTAACATCTGTCATGTTTGGTTCATTCCTTCTTTCATCCTATCCATGGAGGGAGAATTGTTTTGTGCCTGGTTTGGTAGGGTTTAGTTTTGTTTTGAATGTACACACTGCTATGTGCTTATGTTAGAGAAGGCCAGGTTGAAGAAGTGCACCTTGCACTGGAAGTGGAAGGCGGTGAAATTTGTCACAGGCCTTGATTCCTGTCAGAGCTTGTTTCTCAGTCTTGGCTCAGCGCCCCGCACCCTCACCCCCAAGCTTTGTCTCCTGTCCAGCCGAGCTTTCCCTTATGATAGAAAGTTCCATTGTGCCTGAGGAGCAGAGCTGTGGAGTACATGGGTAGCACCTCACCTACCTTTCACCTAAAAGGTGGTACCTCCACTAGTATAGCAACCAACCCTTTGCACCGTACTGGGACATTGTTTCTCACTCAATGTTCAAGCCGCAACTGCTGAATCCCCAGCATTACTTCTTGCAGCCCAGCCCCCCCAGCACCATGGTCAAGACTTTCCAAAATTGGACCCTAAAGTTCGGCTTTTTAATTCACATCGAAACAGCTAAATAAGTGGCCTAATTTTCAAAAGTGCACCCAACAGCTCCCATAAAGGTCAATGAGAACTAATGGACAGTCAGCACTTGAAAATCCAGCCATGCGTTTAGGTGACTGAATATTAATTTAGGAACTGAAGCCAAGATTTTCAAAAGTGACTAGCGGCTTTGAGTGCCTCATTCTGGGCTGCCCAATTTGAGACTCCTTAAAGGGGCCTGATTTTCAGAAAGCAGGGTGCTCAGCACTTCCTGACAATCAGGGGTCTTGGGCTAGGCAGTCAAAAAGGGGACACCCAAACTCACGAGTCCCTGTTGACAGTGATGGCTAATGGATGTCTCCAATTTTTGAAGGTCTCTACCAATATGTATAAATGTGAACTCCACACTTAGTTTCCCATGGTGCTCTCTGCTATTTTTCATCTGTACACAGACTTTGGCTCCAAGCCTTGCTTCGCCAGCTGGTCCCAAATAGACTCAGCTCTGAAATGGGGACTTGGAACAGACAGAAATGTGTATGTCTCTCTCTTTCACAACATGATTTACCTACCCCTTTCACACTCTGTTTCTGGCAGCTTTCTCGTGGGTAAATATTAAATACCAGTTTCATCAGAGATCGGGATTACTAATAAAACAGGAAGTCTAAACCTGGTTGGTTTTATTTATTTAGCTTCTATGACCTCTGCTACCATAGTATCTGAGATTCTCACAATGTATTTATCTTCACAACACCCCTGTGAGATAGGACAGGACTATTATCTCCATTTTACAGATAAGGAACTGAGTAAATGACTCAGTCATTTACTCTATGACTTGCCCAACACCACACAGAGCATCTGTTGCAGAGCAGGGTAGTGAACTATGACTGGCACCCTAACCACTGCATCCATTCTTCCCCTCTGGTGAAGAAAGCAGTCTCATCCAGCTCCCTTTGTACATCTCCCCAGAAGCCCTCTTCCCCAAAACCTGTGCTGAGAAAGAAATATCCAAAAGCATTCTGGGAAAGGAGGCTTTCGTCCCTGGCTCCACCTCTGTCTGCTTGTTGCTTTCGGATGTCTTTCCCTCTACCTCAGGCTCTCTCTTGCCAGATGTACAGTCCTGGCCACTCAAAATTCCTCCTCCCCTGCAGGCAAGGGGTGTCTCTTTCACAGGAACTCACTGTAATTCAATGGGTCTCCTCCCGCAGACACAGAGGACTTTTAAACATACATGGCCATACAAAGTGATACAGAAGTAAACTGTGTTACTAACAACATAGGGCCAGCTTCTCAGTTGGTGTAAACCAGTGTAGCTCCGTTGATTTCAGTGGTGCTATGCTGATTTACACCAGTTGAGCCCTATATGTGCTCAAACTGTGTGCTAACCATATAGTAAGGGTAGAATATTTAAAACCATCGGCGGGGGGGGAGGGTTGGCTGCCCAGTTCCCATTAATTTTAATGTGAAATTGGCCGTCCAAAACCCTTAGGCAGCATTGCAAATCTCAGCCTAATGTACTATCTCCACCCTGCCTGTCCCAACTGGAAAATACTATCCCTTTGGTCCGTGGATTTTGGGGGTGTCCTGGAATGCTAGTCTTAGTTCTTCAGGCCACCATTTTCAGAACCTTGAGCAGGCGCAAAGTAGCCATTTGCGCTGCTGTAGGAACCCAGGGGATATTCCAAGCTGGTGTTTGATTGTGCCCAAGCTTTATGAGAGCCCAGTTACTTGAACCCTGTAAGGGGGCAAAGTGGGGACAGGGATGGAGGCATTGTCTGGGCCAAGGAGTGTTTCCAGAAGGGCACAGGAGAAGCCAAGGCCTCAGAGTAAGTCAAAGCAGAAGTATGATTAGCCCAAGATGGGCGGGTTTAGGTGTTGAAGGAGCCCCTCATTGGCTGTGCTACAGCCTGCACACCTGAAGGCCGGCAGTGCAGAGTAAAGATCCCCACTTACCTCTTAGGAACAAGACTTTGGCTGGAAGGAGGGAGACAGACAGGATATATTGATGGTGTAGAGAATTCACATTAGAAAGGATGAGCAGAGGCAGGATTGGGACAGGACCAAAAGGAAATGTGTGGGAGAGGCATGGAAAGTGTTGTGGCTCACACAGCAGGGCTTCAGAAGGGGCAGGTCACTGAGGGGTTGGGGAACAGGGAGACAGCACAGAACCGGCCCACTTTAGGGTTGCTTCTCATTAAACAACTCAGGGAAGGGAGGTGGTAGGCAAGGGAATGCCAGGCTTAGAGGAGAAGTTGCCCTTATCCTTCTAACCAGGTCATGGGCCCATAGATGGGCACCCAAATGGCTATTAGCACTTTCTGAAAGTGTTGGCCACAGCTTATAGAAATGGCCCCTTCACTGCTTCACATCCCACTCCTGCAGCTCCTGAGTGCAGAATGGGGAAGGCTGTTTGAACAGCACTCTGGAAGACTGGTGACCAATTCCCTCCCCCACCCCATGTGTCCTGGAGGCTTTGCTATCAATGCAGGTGCAGGGGAGGTCATTCTCCTGTCTCAGTAGGCCACCGGTGCCCCCTTAGAGAATCACTAAGTGACCTTGGAGCAATGGAGGGGACATATAGGCCTTCTCGACACCAGGCTTTTTCTGAAAGGTTTCCCACCATTGCTAGTCCATCTCAGGCACCGATCTGGTCCCCATTCGAATAGTCCTGAGCACCTCACAGTCTGTAATGTGCTGATCCTTGCAATGCCCCTCTCAGAGAGGGCAGAGCTCTGGTCCCTATTTTACCGATGGGACCTGAGGCACAGAGGGACTAAGGGTGGGATTCGTGCAGATATGTCGGCACCTCGCTCTTAGTGAAACCAATGGGAGTTAGGCACTTACGTGTCTTTGTGAATCTCACCTCAAGGGTATGTCTGTACTGCGTTGTAAAGCCAGGTCTGTGAGACCTGGCTTGCGTCATGGCTATTTCCAAGCCCATGCTTGAGCATCCACACTGGATTGTAAACCTGGGCTTACAATTGCTGAATCCAAGTCTCACAGCCATGCTAACACATCCATAGTGCACGACGCAGACCTTCTGACTCAGGTCTGTGGCTTGAGCTGTGTGTATCCACATTGCAAAATGACAGGGCTTGGACTCGAGTCATAGCAGGACTGCGCTCTGATCAACCCCCTAGCAGGGTCCTAGGACTCAGGGCCTGAGTGCTTGCTGACCCAAGTCAGACTGATTTGTGTGTGGACAGAAGGGGAGCTTGGACTCAAACCTGAGTCAGAGCTGGGCTTAGTGGGCAGTGTAGACATAACCTACGTGTATGTCTAAACTGCAATATAAGCACAGAGTTAGTAGAACTCGAGTTAGCAAACCCTGGGTTTGTTACCTAGGGCTTGAGCATCTACACTGCATTATGCAGGCCTGAATCCAACCACCTGTAGCCCACCCTTCCTAGCACCCTTCCAAAATGTAGCTGCTTTAGCCCTTTGCAGTGCAGTGTGGAAAAACTTGACTGTCCACCAAACTTGACTCTCCAGAGAACTAAGAAAGTTGGCCCGTGGAATTGTCGGAATATTTTTGGTGGACTCCTAGAGCATGAGTCCAGTGAGGTTGCATCTACACTGCAAAGCAATATGGCATGAACCCTGGATTCCAGTTCGACTCAGGTGTGTCCCCTCCACCCTTATGGGGTTCTGAGACCCTGAGTTCAAGCTCTAGGTTAGCACAATTTGTTTGTAGATAGAAGGGGGATTAGGCTTGAGCCTGAGTTCAAAGCCTGGGTTTACATTGTATTATAGACATACCCTAGGGGTGTGGCCCTCCGCAAGGGGTGAGGGTCCCACAGCCCAGGCTCCAGCCCAAGCCTGAATATCTACACTTAAATTTTATAGCCCCGCAGCCCAAGCCAGCTGACCCAGGACAGCCACGGGGGCTTTATTGCAGTGTAGACAACCTCTAAGTGACTTGGTCACACAGGAAGTCTGTAGCAGGGCAGGAAATAGAACCTGGGTCTTTTGACTCCAAGTTTGTGCCCTGACCACTGCAATATCCTTCCTCTCATCTGGCTGGGCTCCAGATGTGTTAGCAGCTGGGGTGCTGGTGGAGACAAAGCTCTGATGGCCAGAAGCGTTCTTACCACCTTAGCATGTCGATATGCTCTGAGCAGGGTTAGACAGCACAGTGGTTGAAATGAGAGCAGACACCTGGAGCCTTGTGTGCATGAGCACACCCAGCTTTGCTGCCACTGGTGGAACTAGACCAATGGCAGCAGTCATAGGCATTTTTCAGACTAAAGCCTGGTGCAGACAAAGCGTGAACAGCAGTGTCTGGAGGGGGCATAGTGTCATCCAGCAGGGAGGGTTTGAAAATCCCAGTGGCGGGGCACCTGCTGACCCTGAGCACCCAGACCCCTTGGGCACCCATTACAGGAAGTGCATTTTCAAAGAATAAGCACTGTCCCATACGGTGCACTGAAGTTTACCCTTGTTGTCTGAGGGTATGTCTACACTGCAATTAAAAACCTATGGCTGACTCTGGCTCAGGGGCTCAGGCTAAGGGGCTGTTTAATTGAGATGTAGACGTTCAGGCTCGGGCTGGAGCCCAGCCTCTAGGACCCTGCAAGGTGGGAGGGTCCCAGAGCTCAGGCTGCAGCTGGAGCCCGAACATCTACACCACAATTAAACAGCCCCTTAGCCTGAGCCCCGCAAGCCCGAGCCAGCTGGCGTGGGCCAGCCGCAGGTATCTAACTGTAGTGTGTAGACAGACTCTGAGTGCCCAGAATCTCTGTAGGGTACCCAAAGGAGGCCGTATGAAAACTGTCATGCACAAGATGCAGCATCATTCATAAGCAGCCTGATTTTCACACAGGGATTAACCAAGCTGAAAGATAGCAAGGAGTTACTGGGTGGGAAGGAGGGGCAGGGAATCATAACTGCCTAAATGTGCCAGGAAGCATAGGGTTCTCTCTGCACGCGCACACACACACACACACACACACACACACACACACACACACACACACACACACAAGCATAGTGTCTCGGGCTCATTCCTGGCCATCTGTTATTCCTCGTTTGCTGGGGCACTGACTCTGCATGTGGTGGGAGGGGGCATTCCCTGTCGAGGAGGCAGTTCCATCCCAGGTGGGAAATGTGAAAGCTATGGCTGGAGGCTTTTCTGGTGCCGTCAAGTGAAAGGGGACGGCCAGCTGAGGTGCCACTGAGCGTATTAAAGGGTTTAGAGCTGCAAGCTAACGAGACGTGGAAGGTGAGCAATTTAAGACCAAGGAAAAGGGAAAGGGGTAGAGAGATAACTATAGTGGGGACAACATAGTCTTGGTCCCCTGCAATTCTGTGGGCAAAATTATGCCACTTGTGGTGGGTGAGAGTTGCTTTTCTGGAGTCTGGGAAAACAGGAGATTGGAGTTGTAGACCAGTCAGCCCCAGCCAGGGGCCCAGCAGACAGGTTCTAGGCCAGAGATGCTCCTCTTTCACAGATGGCTGGTCATCACAAGCAGTCAGGAGCAAGGAGAGGAAAGGACGCCCTTCCCATGGCAAACGGGAGCACATCACATGGAGAGAAGTAAAGGGTGAGTCAGCGGACCCTGGCCATTCACGGACTATGTCCAGGCATCCATAAAAACAAGAGGGAAGGGTTTGTGACACACCTGGGCAAAGGCATCTCAAGTGCCTCGAGCTTTACCTGCCTTCCATGCAGGTGTGTGTGCAATGGGGAGGGAGGTGCAGCTGATTTTCTTGGCTGTGAGGCATGCTTTCTAGGAGAACCATGGCTGCAGAGCAGGTACTTCCTGAATGTGAAGCTCAGTGTGGTGAGAGGGACTTAGTGGCTCCCTCCTGCAGCCCACAGGAAGAGGTGGGGCAGAAGGGAATCAACTTTTCTGAATATGAATTAGTGAGGATCGAAAACTTCGGAGGCACCCAAAGATATTTTGTTCCTACCTCCTAATATACTCAGGTCTTAGACTAACCTCTGCTGTGTCCCAGCTCCTTAATGGGAGCTTGAATTGGTTGTTAGATACCATGGTGCCTTAAAAAATACCGAAGATCAGCAGATAAGATAGATAGGGTCAAAGCAGGGAGATGTGATAGTGAGGAGTATAACTATCAGTACTGCATGGACAGTTACATGGTAAGGACTTGCATTAAAGGCCCTAAGTTCTGCTCCTGCAGAGTCTGGGCTCAGAGTAAAACCTGGGATGGATTCTTTGTGCTTGGTCTCTTCTTCAAATGTCCCAAAGTCCTGTCCAGGAATATGAGAGAATCTTCCCAGGACATTCTTCTAACCAGGAAACCTGCATTGTTCCTTGCATGGCCTCCTGCTGGAAAAGGCTGGGGCTGGAGTATGCTGGGTGCACCTCACAACCAACACCATTCTCCCTGTGCAACAGCTAGGACTGCGTTGGCTGTAGGGACCCCGTATCCTCCATTCCTGAAGCTTCCAGTCAGTGTTCTGGGCACTGTTAGGATTGTTCCTTGTAAGGCAATGTAGTTCCCCAGCTTCTCCCAGGACTCCTCACTCTCCATAATCGCTGTGAAAGCTCTCCTCCCTTCAGCCCATCCCAATTTGGGGGTGCCAATGCCCAGAGCGTAACCCCCAAGAGCATCTAATCCATAAAGTCAAAGAATCTGGGCCCAGGTCTCCTGCACAAATGCTTCTTCACTGGCTCAACTCCTGCTCTGGAGCCCAAGGGACAAGTGTCCCCAAGCCCAATTGCCTCAGTCACTGTGCAGACACAGCAACTTCCCTTCTCGGCTAGTCAAGGGCCATTAGTTTTACATGGATGATACCACTGTAAGGGTAAATCCCAGGAAAAGAGAGGGCACTGCACTGGGGGGGCAGGGAACCCATGGAGATTAATGAGATGGTCTTCTGCATGGTCTTGTTTTGCAATAGGGTGAATGTCTTGATACCAGGAGGCAGGGGCTGAGTGATCCCAGTGCTGTGTAACCACGGTTCTTCTAGTCTGCCCCAGCTTTCACTCTGTTCCAAGGTGTCAACAGGGATCAGGGAGCTGGACTGCCACCATCCCCCACTGAAATGTAGAGTGTGGGGTTGGAAATATGGGGACATGTTGATAGCTGTGTGTGCATGTGCATGTTGTAATGTATTGGCCAGGGCTTACTTGTACCACTGCTGCTTCATGGCTGGCCTAGCAAGGGTAAGAGCCCTACTATTATTGACAGTTAAGAGTTGTTCTCCTTTAGCTCAAATGCTAAAATCCTGAGGTTTTTGAAGCTGAAGGTCACATGTTGTACACTCCAAAACTGCATGTGTGCAGTTTAACCAGTGCCCATTAGATCTGGATGTAGTTCCCAGATTCCTTACCATTTATATGTAATTGAGGTACTATTGAAAAATTAGAGGGGGGTCGGAGAAGATTGACAAGAATGACTAAAGGCCTGGAAAAACTCTCCTATGAGAAAAGATTGAAAAGACTGGGATCGTTCACCTTAGAAAGGGGACAAATGGGAGCAGACATGATAGAAATACATTAAATAATGTATGATTTAGAGAAGGTGGATCCGGAGCATCTGTTCTCCCTGTCTTGTAACACAAGAACAAGGGGACGTGAAATGGCAAACTCAAAACTGATAACAGGAAATACTTTTTCACACAATGTGTACATAGACTGTGGAACTCACTGTCACAGGAAGTCGTTGAGACCAGAATTTAGCAAGATTCAGAAAGGGTGTGGACGTTTTATATGATTCTAAGAATATCCAGAGTTAGCAAAGTTAATACTAATAAAAAAAATGGAAGAGGTCTAAAACCGCATGCTTCAAGGTTTCAGCCAGTCTCTGTAAGGGACCAGGATGAGACCTAACGGGGGGGGGGGGAGATTATCCCACACCTGCCTACTTTGTAGTTCTGACCCTTTCCTCTGAAGCATCTGGTGCTGGCCACTGCCTGAGACGGGCTACTGAGCTAGATGGCTCTTCGGTCTGACACAGCAATTCCTATGTTCCCATATTCCTATGGGAATGTGAAGGGGGCGGGGTTCTCTGTAGGATAGGAGAGAATGCTCGAGAGCTTAATGTGAGGGTAGGTGTGAGTGTGTGTGTTGCCTGTGAAGGAGGCAGAAAGGGCAGAAAAAATGACCCCATGGGGAGTTGTTTGCCTCGGCTGGTTTCTGATGTTCTCGTTTGTTCTTTCTTCTCTTGTTTTGCAGGGAATTTTAAAGGTCTGTGTAAGCAAATCGATCACTTCCCTGAGGATACAGATTATGAAGCTGACACAGCAGAATATTTCCTCCGTAAGTCTGCAGGCTCTTTTCCTTGGAACTGATTGTGGGTGCAAGCGCTGGGTGCCCTTTGCTTCCTGTAGATGACACTGTTCAAAGTCTGGTTCCCTTGAGGATTAACATGCCAGATGAGGCAAAATCTGGAAGAATTGACTGGGGGGCAATCCTAGGAGCTTCTGAATATCTGTCTCAGTGGGTCCCCTGCCTTCCACTAACGAATACACTCCCACCTCCACAAGACCAAATCTACCGGATCCTGCTAGAGTCAAACTTGCACTGGCAATTAAAAGTTTTTTTAATTAAAGGTATTTCATTATGATAAAATTCTGTAGCCCCTCAGCCTCACCCCCAACTCTAAATACATTAGAAAAATATTGACAAGGAGAAGGAAGCATTTCCAAGATGCAAAGAGAGTGTCCTGTTAGCTTGGAAAGCAAAACAGATAATAGGCTTCCAATGAAAGTGACTCTAAGGAGAAGGGGAAACGACAGAAGCACTGACAGTTGCAATCATCTCTCAGGAGGGAGGGACTGAGTAACCCTGTGGATTGAGGATAGGTATTAGAGACTTGTACATAAACTGCAAGTCACTTGTTCCATCTGGTCCCTAGGCAAGGAGATTAAAGGGTTTGGGTATGGGGTCGCAAGCCTTTCACTTCTGAGTCACTGAATCTAATGCATGCCAGGTCATTTGTGACCAGGAGTCATCACCCTCTGATAATTGTCAATCCACATAAAATGAGTTAGTGGTCTTAGACTATTTCTGGAGCAAGTAGTCACCTCACAGAAACCATCACCATGAGAGACACTAATTAGCAGCCTTGGTAGCAGTCTCAGCAGAGCAACAGAGGATTGAATGGGCCATAAAGACTGACCTCCCTTAGATGTAGTAGCCCCTCCATGAGGGATGGAAGGCACACTAGTGGGAAGGCTGGGATAGTGCGCACGTGCATGTGTGTGTGTGCGTGTGCGCTTGGGGGAGAGGGGCACGAAAACTTATACCATTTCTGCTTCTGCTGTCCCTGTTGGTAGGGATTCATATATCGAATTCTTATACTGTGATCATATCCGATTTCAAAAACTGAGTAGGTTTGTGCTGGTCAGTGCTTAGATGGGCAAGCTCTGAGAAGCTCCTGCTTCTGTCAACAGAGCTGTTGATCAGACACACCTTTTGCTGACAGAACATTCACTTCAGTGGGCTGTGGAGAAGAGTTGGAAAGCAGATGGCAAAGGGAACTGCATGGTAAGAACAGAGCCTGCTGGAGCTAACACTTCTCTCTGGAGCACAGAAAAGACTGAAGAGCATGTACCAAGGCCACTTGCTGCACTTAGAGCATGGTGTGTCTCTGGAAGGAGCACACAAGTGGAAAGCAGAGACAGCAAAGATCAGAGCCCAACTTGGGACATGAGGGCAGAGTTCACAACTTCCATGTACGGGTAGATGGAGCTGGCCTGGAAAGCTGTGCAGTTCTGTGTGGTCCGTAAAACCTTCACTGATGAAAAGAGACCACTTTTGTTCAGTGCAAAAGCAGAGGCTCGGTCTTCCTTTACAACAGATGCACAAGTTCCCGCAGCTAATCTCCACCTCTATGTCCTGCTGTCCCTCCCTGAACACAGTTCCTGTTGACATCAAGATAGGAGATCTTTGCTCTAAAGGAGTCCAAAAGAAGCGGCTTTTAATTGTGTGGGCTAAGCACCAGGGATCTGCTGGGGATCTCTAGGAGTCACCAACTATGACTCGTGTGTTTGGAGCATGCTGGAGGCCCAGCAGCACAATGGAGTTAGGAAGGTTTGGGATTCTTTCAAGATCATTCATGTGGATGAAACAGGGAGACTGTGATAGGACTTAATCATCAATTCTAAAATATTTGCCCACCTGCTGTGGTATTAAATAATCCCATGGAGAAGTTTTCCTTAAAATGTATTTCTGTTGTATTGCTTGCCAGATAGCTTGAGTGCCAGGGCTGCAAATGCGGATGACACTCATCAGCAGAGGGATGGGCACGCTGGTTTGTTGCTGTAGAGTTACCTCTGAACACAGGTTTGCTAGTGAAGAATTGTTTGCTGGCACTGGTCTCTTTTTAGCAAACAGAGCTTTGGAGCATTTGTTTTGGGGAAAGAGCCTACAGAGGGCTCCAGATCACTGTCTCCTCCAAGAGGGGACAAGTGTAGGTCAAATCCTTGACAATGTCCCCTTCAAAGCAAATCCCCAAGGCGGAATCTCTTAGAAAAGAGCAGTGTTCAGTGAACTGAAGCAGGATATTGGGGTTTGGTCAGACTTAATGAGGTACTTGCTGGGTCAAGTCTGGTAAAAGGAGCCTCATGCTAAGCTTGGCCTGACTGGAGATGGCCTGACTTGGACAGGTTCTTCCCAGGACTTCTGCCAAATTGGAGCTTGTTGAGGCTTCACCTGAGCTGGGCCTGGTAGTGTTGGCATGACTGTCTAGGATGTTGTTTCTGATCTTTAGATTCGGTTGTTGCCTGGGTCAGAGTGGGCAGGAGATTGGGATGGCAGGGAGCCTGATTAGGACTCAGTTTGGTTTTGCTGACCATTCAGATAAGATGGCTCAGGTTCCTTGCAATCAAATAGCCGATGTTACGAGGAACGGGGGGAATGTCAGTGTGTTTCTTTGCCACAAGACTCTGAGGCTGGGTAGAAGCCATTCCGAACACATTACCAGCTCTCCTCCCCTTCAGACTGCAGGATCTGCACTGGACTCTGGAACAGTCAGCACTGTGGGTTTAGTGACAGCCCCTCTCTTCCATGGTCACTTGACTCTGTGGAACTTCTGAAATGAATAAGGCAACCGAGCTGAGATTAAGGACAGAGAATCCTGGTTTCACCCCTTGCAGTGTCCTCTGCTCCCAATTTCACACTGTGATCTTGTGTTGTCCCAGCATGTGATGCTAAGAATCTCCACAAGGCCCCTCCATACAGCAGGCATCCACTAGGCATTTGCTTGTTGTCACCTGGCTCCCCACTGTTCAATCTTCCCCTACTTTCCCCAAATCATTAGCATGGTTATTCCCATCCCATTCCCTGAAATAGAGCTAGGCAGGACTGGAGAACAGCCAAGAGGTTCCTCACACCCCTTTGGGTTTATAGCATGGAGGGATTGTGCTAGAGTCGACACCAACAAGAATTCAGTGCCTGTGCCTGATACGAGGGGTAGATTCTCCCCCGGGACCTGTGACCTGACTGTCCCTGCTGTCTTTGTTTGCTTTATTCAGGTTGATTCTCCCACCTTTGTGCTGAAAGAAGATTTGCATTGGGCTGTTCTTGCATTGAGGCATGTTCTTTCTCAGCCATGTGTTTATTTCACACTGTAGCATCTTCTTTCTGCTGGGAAGAGAGGAGTGACCTCTCATAAAAATACTGACTGTACCTGCTGTGATGTATTGTGCAGCATGTGGCAGTCCACCGCACTGCTCTCTGCTGGACAGAATATGGTGGGGTGGGGCGAGGGGTGCACAAACACACACCACCACCATCTGTTGGCTGAAATAAATGAGAGTTCCTCCTGGGGGTGAGGGGGGTGTTTGCACACGTGTGTGCACTATTCTCTGCTGGATGGAATATGCATGAGGTTGTGGAGATGCACCTTTAGCTCGCCATTGGGAGTCCTGTGCTTCTGGAGGATTAGGTTGTGAGTTTTATTTCCCAATGCCAGGGAGGGCTGCAGCCTCTGCCTATAGCCACAGTCTGTCACCCTGCCTCGGTAGCTGCTTTCCAACTCTCTACAAACCTCTCCTTAGGAGGCGAGTTCACTTTCCAAATGATGTGCAATTGACTGACTTTTTGGGTGAAACATTTGGGATGCTGGCACCGCATTGCATTATAGGTGGGAATAATAGCTGAAGGGCCCTACTCAGGCACACGGTGTGAACAAAAGCGGGAGTAAGAGGCTTTTAGGGGGTTCAGGTTATGAAAGAGTCCCGACTCCCAGGTAAACTTCTGCCACTAGGCCCCCTGAGTTTGCCACTGGCTTCTGATCGTCTCAATGACAATCCAACACATGGGTGACCCATTTGTGACCACTCTCTCCTTCTGTCTCCTCTCGCCCTCCCCTTCTTTCTCTGTATTCCTTCCTGAATCACTCTGCCCTCTCCATGTTTCTCTCCCTTCTCTGTTTCCTCTCTGTCTCCCCCACACAATACATGCTACTGTTTTCCCTATGTATCTGTTCCCTCCCTGCCCCATCTCTTTGCCTCCTGTGTTGTTTTCTCTTCTCCCTTTCCTCTGTCTCCTACCTGTGCTGTTCTTTCTCCCCCTCTCCCTCTCTTTTTCACAGGGGCTGTAAGGGCCTCTAGTATTTTCCCGATCCTGAGTGTGATTCTGCTTTTCATGGGTGGACTCTGCATTGCAGCCAGCGAGTTCTACAAAACCCGACACAACATCATCCTTAGTGCCGGCATCTTCTTCGTGTCTGCAGGTAAAGGGACGAGGGACAAATGGGCTGGGGGGATGGAAGACTAAGAGCAATAGAGAGGAAGATACCTCAGTGATAGGCTGTCCAGGTGATGGAGCAGCTGGGGCATAAGGGAAAGGAGGTGGTATGTTTGCACAGGCAAAAAGGGCAACATGTATTTTTCAGTCTAGATGAGCTTTATTTCAGATGAATGAAGACATTCTACCAGAAAGAGTAAATATAAAGTCTCTCTGTGTGTGTGAGAGAGAGCACACAGTGACTCACTCTGACATTCTGCATCTGAACTGACACACAAAATGGCAGCTGCTCCCTGCAGAGAGATTCCTCTACATGTACAAACGCAGTAAACAAAAACACAATGGCCCCAGCTCCCTTCAGTTACATGGCTATCTCCACCACTGGACAGACTCTGACATCAGACAGATGGAGCCATGGAGTCCCTGATGACTTCTCAACAGGGTGCAACCACCTTGGGTAAAAGAAATATAGGAAATAAATTTCTCCAGCCTGGGATTAGAGCGCTGTTGGGGTTCAGGGCTGGGAAGGCAGGATCTCAGAATTGGATGTACATGGAAACTGAGCTCCTCTCTACATCTGATGGGGGAGCGGGTCTCACGGACACAGGCAGGACTGACTGGGGTGCCAGTAGCAGGGTGAAGTTTAGGGTTCAGTGAACATGTGGAATGAATTGTTCTCTTACCTGAGAATCCCTAGGCTCCAAGAAGGGCAGGGTTGGAGGCTTGTTTGGGCAGCTGTGAGCAGACAGGCAGCCGGGCCCTTACCAGCACTGGACTACTCTTGGGAAGACCGGTGGGACCCTAGGCTTTAACCTTGCTCCTCCTGCCGTCCTTTCCCTCTAGGATACTCTAATGTTTTCCTCTCTCTCTCTTATTCTCGCCTGCAGGTCTGAGTAATATAATTGGCATCATTGTGTACATATCAGCCAACGCTGGAGACCCCTCAAAGAGCGACTCCAAGAAGAACAGTTACTCCTATGGTTGGTCCTTCTACTTTGGGGCCCTGTCCTTCATTATAGCTGAGATGGTGGGAGTGCTGGCCGTCCACATGTTTATTGACAGGCACAAACAGCTGCGTGCCAACGCTCGTGCCACGGACTACCTCCAGTCCTCCGCCATCACCCGCATCCCCAGCTACCGCTACCGCTATCAGAGACGCAGTCGCTCCAGCTCCCGTTCCACTGAGCCTTCACACTCCAGGGATGCCTCGCCCGTCGGGATCAAAGGGTTCAATACCCTCCCATCAACGGAGATCTCGATGTATACCCTGACCAGGGACCCCCTGAAGGCTGCTACCACCCCCACTGCCACCTACAATTCCGACAGGGATAACAGTTTCCTCCAGGTTCACAACTGTATCCAGAAAGAGAACAAGGACTCTATCCACACTAACACAGCCAACCGCCGGACCACCCCGGTATGAAGCCGACACCAGGAGCTGAAAATGGGGAAGGAGCAGGCGGGAGGTGGGGAGAAAACGGAAGAGGAGGAGCAGGGGCAACAGGGAGGGCAGGGGAGGGAGAAGAGAAAGCAACCATGGGGGAAACCTTCCAAAAGCAAAAAACAAAACAACAACAAGAAAAGAAACAAAAGAAAAGAAATGACAATGACAAAAAAAGTATAAAAAAATAAGAAAAAGGTAAAAAAAGAAAAAACTTTAAAAACCAAGAAAGATTTAAAAAAAATAGAAAATAAATTTAAAAGAAAATGCATGATTTCCCATGTACCATTATTTTAACATTTAATAAAAACAAATTTAAAAAAGGGAACCAAGAAACAACAACAACAAAAAACAACGAAAAATTAAGTGGGAGGAGGAGGCAGCTCTTTGGATTTTTTCAGGTTTCATTCTTTCATTTTTTGGTTTGTTTTCTGTTCAGTTTTAACCCGATGTGGACTCACAGGCTCTGGGGGTGGTGGGTGAGGGGGGTGGATTAGCAGTGATGAGTGTATCTGTGGGAGTTCTAGAGGTTCATGATGACTCTGGAGATCTTGGGGTTACTTGTGACCTGCTCAGACTTGCCAAGACCCTGGGATCAAAGGTGATTCATGTGTCTCTTGTGGGCCCTTGAAGGGTTAACATTGACTTTCCTGTCCTTGGGAATCCCAGGGGTTAATGCTGATTCCCTGGTCCCCGGGACTCCCAGGGAGTTAATGGTGACCAACCTGGACCCACTAGTCCCTGGTGATCCTGTGGTTAACAGCAACATTGCAAAAAAAAAAGTTTCTAAAAAATAAGTGGCAATTTTTTAATAAAACAAAACCAACTATAAATAAATGTAAATACAGTAAGTGGATTTACTTTGAAGAAAACCAGATAGTATTTTTCTTTTCATTTTTGTTTTCTCCAGCTTTAAACTGTGAAAACGTGGGAGCTGGGGGGAGGGAGGGAGGGAAATGCAAATTAGCAGGCGAGGGGGGGGCTTGTAAAGAGAAAACGGAAATTGAATCCTTTTAACAAAATGAAAATCACTGAGAGGCCGAGCTTACCCGGCTGACAGGAGTGGAGAGGCTCCCCGCTGGCCACAAGGCTTTGTGCTAGACACACATCTCTCCCTGAAGAGAGGAAGATGCTGCTATTGGGGGGATGGGTGACAGACAGCATAAGGACTATATACTAATAAAGAGACTAGCACTCACACGCATACTCCCATCATTCATGCAGTGGATGCTCCCTGGGGTAGGCAGACGTGGGATGCCTACTGCTGTATATATCTTCAAATGTCAGTTTTGCCTCATTACCAAGAGCCTGACCCCACCCCCGCTGAAACCAGCGAGAGTCTGTCCATTGACCTTAATGGGCATCAGATTGGGCCCCAAGTCTTGGACAGACCTCGTCACGTACAACGCCTGATTCCCCACTGCCTTGCTCCTGCGTAGTCGTTTACACCCAACAGGGCGGGTGCAAAGTGCTACCAGATCAGAGGTCCCCATTTGCTTGCCCCTGTGGAAGTGTTTTACACATTCTGCCCCAGGGTAGAGACTAAAACAGGTGCAAGGCAGTGAGGCCCTTGAACTCCTATATACATGCTCTCCTCTTCCTGCTCATACACACACTGGGCCTGATTCTCCTCTCCTACTGGTTTGACCCCAGAAAACTCCATTAATCCTGGTTTACACTGGTGAGCATGAGAGGAGAATCAGGCCTACAGTCTCCCACTCATACACACACGCATCCCACCACACCATTGCAGCCATCTGCCCACCCTTCCCTGCTTCCTTCGAATATGTAAATCCTGCAAACCTCCTCACCCCGTCTGCAGCACCCATCCATCCCGGGAATTATCACATGCACCAGGGACTTGGCCTGACATTTAGCACCAAGTCTTTGTGCTGAGGAGAATCAATGTGCCAAGGAGGTCCGAGAAATCACTAGTAATTCAGCTCCCTTAAATAATGCTGCTGCCAGGACACAGAGAGGGATGGTAGGGAGAGTGGGCAAAGCAAACAGAAGGAGAGTGTTATCAATATGCCTCTGTGTGTCACTCAGTCAGCTGCAGACCAGCCCAGGGCCAGCACAGATTGAGAGAATGCTCCACGGACGTACGGACAACAGAATCCCTTCTGTGGCATCCAGGGGCAGGTCCAGGGCTGTGGGTTTATTGAGTGGGTCAGTAGTCCCTTTCAGCTGCTCAGCCCCACCCTTGACTCTGTTCCAATTCCTGCTGCTCCAGTTTTAAAGGTCATTAAGTCCAATGGTTCAGCTCCCACTGGAGTGTAGACACTGTTCCTAAAATGGTTCCTGGCCCTAGATATTGCTGCTTTATCCTACTTTCCCTCTCAGCACAGGAAAGTGGGGTCCTTTCAGGGCAGGGTTGGGGAGCAGCATGTGGGAAATTTAAGTCCAAGGTGAAACGAATTCTCTCTAGGTCTCAAGGGGAAGGTCTGACGCTGATGGAGAAGCATAGAGAAAGCTTAGATGAAACTGATCATCTAGGTGGCATGCCTCCGTCCGAACTGGGTGTCTGGGATTCCTGCTGAATTCCAGTTACTTCCAGGCCTGCCATCCCCACCTGGTCCCCAGGCCTTTTAAAATGTAAAAAAATAGACAAAAGATAAAAAAAAAATCCCTCCACCTCCAAGCGCTGAGTTAAAATTGGTTTCCCAAACTCCGGCGTAGACAGAGTACAGTGTTTTGGTTTAAATCCAAAGCTGCTTTTGAGAACTTGATGCCCACAGAGTTCTTGAGCATTCGCACAGCGAAACGAGAAGATGAGTGAGCACCTGGGTGTGAGAGAGGGAGAGAAAAAGGGGAGGACTAGGACTGGAGGGGAAGCTTTTTCTAAGGATATTGCTCATGTCCAGCTCAAACCAGTTCAAGAAACCAACCTCCATTTTCTTTATTTTGTGGGGTTTTTTCAGACTGTTAAAAAGAAAAAAATTTTAAAAACAGAAAATTACAAAAAAAAAAAAATCCTGGTACATGAAATAAAGATTTTTTTTTTATATAACTTGGTCCTTGTTTATGTGGCTTTATTGGGAAGTCTTGAAAAGAATTCTTGGCCTGCCAGAGAAGTCTCTCGGGGGAACAGTGACACAGAGTAGTTTGAAGAGAAGCGTTGGTCCAGTTAGGAGTTCTGGCTGATGTTGCCACTTTGTCTGGTCTTCCCACATGTTTGTGACCCAGGAAGAAAGGACAACATGGGGGTATGAGGGGGAATAGGTTTTGCCATCCTTATGTTTGAACTAAATGCAATTAAACTGGAGTTGTTGGTGTGTTTGTTTTCTGGAATAGCAGACATTAGGCCAGGTGAATTGTGGAATTTTCCTGCCTTCTTCTGAAGCATCCTGATGACACGCCAGTTATCTTGCAATGTTAGTAATGTATTTTAAAGCCCCAGCTCCTGGAGTCCAGGGATTATCTGAGAATCTCAGCTTTCATTTAAAAATAAAAAGTTTCTAGCCCTTGTAGCTATCGAGAAAAGTCTGCAAATATGGAGCAAAAGCAGCCCCAAAACCAGAAGGCAAATTTAAAAAAAAACTTTTAAAAAAAACTCATGTATTTTAAACCATTCATTATTTGTGGGGTGCTTGACTCATAATCTTTGAATGCTTGAAGCTGGCAATACTAGACTGGCAGAGAGGCAATAGGGTTAAAGCTTCTGCAAGCAGGCTCAAGGAATTAGGAAATGGGGCTGGGACCAGACCCCAAGGGGAGCCTCCTCAGATATACACCCTTTGTATTAATTGTCTGGGCCTGTTACATCCTGGCACCTTCAGATGTCCAAAGCATGACTGGAAAATTTGGGGCAGAGATGGGGATAGATATTTGTGGGCAATTTGGGAGGAGAGAGGATGCCTATGGCAGTCAGTGTCTATAGAGAAGAAACTCCACGCTGGAGGGGAATGAGGCAGAGGAACAAGGATGGGGTGAACCAACTCACCAGAAATTTAACTGAGTTACCAAGTCTGTGCCCAAAACTCAAACTCACCCCATCCCCGCTCCCTGATATGCAGCCAGAACTCAAACCGGATCCTCAAACTTTTGTCCTAAACTCAAAGGAACCCCCAATATCATCAACAACTCCCTCCCCCTGCCACACACACACACAACTTTGATGGGGCTAGTTAGTTGTCATTTTGTTTTCAATTTCACTTTTGCAAGCTGTTTGCTTCCTGGTTCCAGCTGAAAGCAACAGCGCTAAAACCCTGCAAGGAAAGGTTGCTGTCTATGGAACGTGGGCCTGGCTGGAACCAGGAGGTAGTGGAGAGGGGAAATAGCCTGACAGAGGGCTCTGGACGTGACACAGCCAGGAAAGTAGGAGGTGCTTTGAGTGACTGAACTACCACCAAGCCTTCTGGAGCTTTGGCTGATGCTGAGCAGGGGCTGCCGGGGAAACATAGCTAAACAGGAAGGAAGAATCTCTGCATTAAGCAAATAGAGAGCAGCTGGATGGAAGCAAAAGATAGTGGGGAGATAGCTCCTGATTATACCAGAGCTGGGAAGAAAACCCAGTAAAGGGCAGAATCCAGCCAGAGAAATTAAACAGACAGAGATGAGAAGTGTGAGGAGGAGACACAGGGTTCCTGTCCCTTCTGACACAAAGGGCAGAGTGGGTAAAGCAAAGTCAGCAGAGGGCAGATCCAGCACGTCCATCAGCAAGGAAAAGTGGTTGTTGTGTGAAGGAGATGCTGGGTTAGGACAGGCTTCAGAGGCCATGCAGGCATGGGCAAGCCCGCATCCCTGCTGTTTGCTGTTCAAGGGGTAAGGATGTGCTGGTGAAAAGTGAAAACCCCTCAGGTACGTGAATAGCACCAATGGGGAGGAGAGGGAGTGTGCGTCCAGAGCCCTGCTAATATTAAACTGATGATGCTGGCTACGAAGACTTTGAATTTCTCTGGCCCCTCCCATCTGAAGACATGAAAACACTTTGCAAACAATAACACCTGTGGGCTCCCAGTCTCCCTGTGCTGTAGTCTCTGTAGGCCTCCTTATCAGAGAAGGAACCAGAAGTACATGAGGAAAGAGACTTGCTCAAGGTCACACAGTGAGGCAGTGGCAGACCCTGAAATAGAGCCCAGCTCTCCTGACTCCCTGTCCCCTGTTCTAACCATTAGGCCATATTGTGTGAAAGAGCCAAACCAGGAGGAGTGGAACTGAACCCCTGGCTCACAGAAACAGGATGGCCAGCATATGAAAAAAGAAAAGGAGTACTTGTGGCACCTTAGAGACTAACAAATTTATTTGAGCATAAGCTTTCGTGAGCTACAGCTCACTTCATCGGATGCCAGCATATGAACAAAGCCTTTGCAGGGGGTTCAGAATCCCACAGGGAGGGCGGAGGAAATGTGCTTGTGAGGAGGAGCCAAAGCAAGTAAGGGCTGGGGAGGGGGAGGGCGGGCTGCAGATGCCTGTGGAGGGAGTGGTGAGGAACAGTACTCTGGGAGGCACAGATCCTGACAGCGGCATGGGTGGGCTGTGTGGGAAAGAGGGGCAAGGCAGGCAGGGGAAATGGAAGAGAAAGTGGCAGTAAGAAAAACCCAGAGATGATCTCATGGGGAGGGGGATATTAGATTTGCTCCTAGTCCTAGCCTAGATGCTGGGGGGGTGAAGGGAACTTGTCATGGCTTGTACCTGGAGGCTCATGGCTTCGGGGCTGGATGGCCATGACATTGCAGAGCTTTGGTGCCCGCAACCTGGCGACACAAGAGTTAGCGTGCTGGAGTCGCCGGTGCACTGTGCCTGACAGTGCAGGTGCCACCAGAGTGACTAATTCCTGGTTTCTGCAGGGACTATTACACTTCCCCCCAGCCCCAATTTCCTTGTCCCAGCCCCACCTTCCAAAACAAGACAGACTTGCAGCCTCAGAACTTCTGTTTTGTAGCTGCCCCATTCTGGATTGAAGGAGGAGCTGGTAACCAGCTGTCTTTGAATCTGTTGGAAAGGTCACAGCAAAAGCCATTGCTCCTCCTCAGCCTGAGTGAACAGCCTCAGCAGCTAACCCAGCCCGGAGGAGACAGATTGTGACGACTCCTGGGTCTCCTGCATTGGCAGCGCAGGGCACTAACCACTGGTGCCCCTAACCTACCTGCTCCCACAGGACAGCAGTCTGGGCAGGAAAACCTGGCTGGCTTGCGTAGCAGTGTTCGCCAGAAGGCCGGTTTGGAACCTGCCACTCCAGATAGGCTAGAATCCCACCCCTCCTCTGCCGACAGAGACGCTTTGAACTGATGTGTGGGAGCAGCAGGGTTAATTCTGCTGTGCAACTGGGCCAAAGGCAGAACGGCGCTCTGGGAATGAAGGGGTTGAAGCAGCAGGTTGGCTCTCCCCGGGCTGACACTGATAGATTACAGTATGTCCTCTGTATTAATAGCACTGCAGTTCTCTCCTCTGACTCTCGCACCCGCCTGCTGCATCTTGCACTGATCAATACTGGGGCCTTGCATTAAAATTCCACAGCTATTTCCTCTGGTCACTTGTAAACACCTCTCTGCCCCAGCATGCTCTTCTCTCCTCCCTTTCACTAGCTAAGCTGTCTCCCTCTCCCAATTCTCTTACACTCCTTTTCTTCCCTCCTCCACAGTCTTCTGAATTAGCATCCACTTCCCATTCCTGGGGCCAAGCTCTCCCCCAACCTGCTGCATATCACTTACTCCCCTGAAGTACAAAGAGCATGGCTTGTATCTCCCCAGGGAGCACCGCACACACAAAGCCATGGGTTGATGCAGCATGGCTGTGTTAGGAAGGACACAGCACCGCAACCCCCTTCCTTCCCCCTAGTGCCGCATTGGGCTGCTGGAAGACTGAACCTGACCAGGCTGTAGAATACGGCCCTTCATTCAACATTGAGTCGCAGATGTTGTATCAAGCTGGAGCTCCTGGGGTTACGGAGCTTCTGCTGCCATTTCTCTAGTTTACCCTCTCTGGATTCACCCCCAAGGCAGTGAGATCTGTCCTCTCTCCCTTACTCTTTTCCCTGTAGCTCTTTTCGCTTTCCCTCCCCTCTGGACCTCACTCGATCCAGGCCTGTCCTTTTCTCCTCCCACCTTTCCACCTCCTCACATCTGCTTCTCAACGGACACCCAGCAGTCCACCAACACTGTCCACCTAGCTCCTTCCACTTGTCCTGTCCTTTCATCCCAGCAAGAATCCTTCTGCTAATTAATTATCCTCCAGATTTCCAGAGCTTGCCTCTCCATTGCCCTGCATCTTAAGCAGGCATTTCTGTGTAAGGTGCTACCAAGTCCAAATGGGATTCACCTAGTGACAGGTGGAAATGGCAGCCCATGGCGTGGGAGCCTGGGAGTATGACCGAGTGCTGCTCCTCACCCCATGCCCTGAGCAGAGGACACTGCTGGAATAGCAGAGAGATTACTCATTGGTTCTCAGTATGCGGGACAGAGCCAGCAGATGCAGGTTGGCTCTCCCCAGGCTAGGGGAGTCAAGGCTGTCTACTCCTGAGTCAGCAATGGAAGATAGGTGCTCACTTCCTTCTGTGCCCTCTGCTGTCCTCATAGCAGTCCCAGCCCCCACCAGCCCAGAGAACAAGAGGCTGGGTCTGGAGATCTAAACCTAGATCTCCTGAGTCTTACTTGGCAGAGCAGGAGCATTCATCTCAAGCTCATTCAGCTCGTGTTGGACCCTGGCAGCGGGATGGAGCCAGAGATCCGAAATGGCCTGGCAGCGCAGTTAGCTGACTGCAGGGCACCAAGACCTCATCCTTCCTCTTTCCCTTTTTTCTTCCTTTCCCTCTCAGCCGCTGCTCTTCTCCCTTTTTTGCTCCACACTGGCATGGTGCACAGCAGGCACTGCTGCCTCCTGCAGGCTGGTATCAAAGCTCAGAGGAAGCCTGCACTGGCCTTTGATCTGCGTGTTTCAAGCTGCCAGAACAAGCCAGTGGGATGCCTCATCACAGAGATAATTATAGACGCCTGGTGTTCCATTTCCACTCATCCTCCAGGGACCCCTTCCACAAGCAGCAGCAAAGGGGCCTGCATGGAGAATGAGGGCACGAGGCAGGGATGGAGCTCCAGAGAAGGCCAGGAGCCCATTCAACAGAGAACAGGCTCAGAGCTGAGGGCCCTGTTACTACAATGGGCATCACACACACATGTACCAGGAACAAGGCAGGTCTGCACATGGGCATACTCTTCTGGGGCATGACCATTTTCCCATTTTACTTTCCCTCCACCTGCTTCTCCTCTAGGGTGAGACATTGTCCCCCTCCTGCTCCTGGTTCCTGCCAGCCTCACCAGGACAGAGAGACCTGAGCTGCCCAGTACTGAAGAATGGGACTGGAAGGTGCCGAAGAAGCTGGTGGCATCTCCATCCCCACTGCATTGTTGCTCTGTTCTTTGGCGGCTCTCGGAAGTTGCTGGCCTCTCCTTGGTGGCTGTGCATGGCCAGGCCTGAGATAGACTGGGAGAAGGATGGGGTGAATTCTCCCTGGCTGGAAAAGCCATCCTTTGAGCTAGGGGCTTATAAGGTCCCCCTCACCAGAGTAGCAGAGCGCCTAGCAATGCTCCTGGAGCCAGAGAACAGAAGAAGGCAATTATGCAAAGCACTAGCAGGTTGGAGCTAAGTATTAATAATAGTGTCATACAAAAGTAGAGTCAGGAGTGAAATAGCCCCTGGATCAGCTCCCAGAAGGGACAATCATGGCAAGAAAGGATGGATCAGCAAATAAGGCTCTGGATGGGGTCCCACGAGACCTGCGTTCAGTTCCTGGCTCAGCCACAGACTCCTTATGTGGTCTTGGGCAGGCCAATCTACCCTCTGCCTCAAGTCCCCATCTATAAAATGGAGATCATAGAATCATAGAATCATAGAATATCAGGGTTGGAAGGGACCCCAGAAGGTCATCTAGTCCAACCCCCTGCTCAAAGCAGGACCAAGTCCCAGTTAAATCATCCCAGCCAGGGCTTTGTCAAGCCTGACCTTAAAAACCTCTAAGGAAGGAGATTCTACCACCTCCCTAGGTAACGCATTCCAGTGTTTCACCACCCTCTTAGTGAAAAAGTTTTTCCTAATATCCAATCTAAACCTCCCCCATTGCAACTTGAGACCATTACTCCTCGTTCTGTCATCTGCTACCATTGAGAACAGTCTAGAGCCATCCTCTTTGAAACCCCCTTTCAGGTAGTTGAAAGCAGCTATCAAATCCCCCCTCATTCTTCTCTTCTGCAGACTAAACAATCCCAGCTCCCTCAGCCTCTCCTCATAAGTCATGTGCTCTAGACCCCTAATCATTTTTGTTGCCCTTCGCTGTACTCTTTCCAATTTATCCACATCCTTCCTGTAGTGTGGGGCCCAAAACTGGACACAGTACTCCAGATGAGGCCTCACCAGTGTCGAATAGAGGGGAACGATCACGTCCCTCGATCTGCTCGCTATGCCCCTACTTATACATCCCAAAATGCCATTGGCCTTCTTGGCAACAAGGGCACACTGCTGACTCATATCCAGCTTCTCGTCCACTGTCACCCCTAGGTCCTTTTCCGCAGAACTGCTGCCGAGCCATTCGGTCCCTAGTCTGTAGCGGTGCATTGGGTTCTTCCATCCTAAGTGCAGGACCCTGCATTTATCCTTATTGAACCTCATTAGATTTCTTTTGGCCCAATCCTCCAATTTGTCTAGGTCCTTCTGTATCCTATCCCTCCCCTCCAGCGTATCTACCACTCCTCCCAGTTTAGTATCATCCGCAAATTTGCTGAGAGTGCAATCCACACCATCCTCCAGATCATTTATGAAGATATCCTTTATGAGATTATGAGATAATCCTTTCCTACCTCCCAAGGTGTTGGGAGGCTAAAATCCATTCCAAAGTGTGATGCACTCATACTATGGTGGTGGGGGGCCACATTATTACCAAGCTGTGGATTCCTCCTTGGGATGTGGCCTGTCCAGCAGGGATACATGATTCTCTGCCAGGGAGAGATCTCCCTGCCTGGGGTCCGTGGATCACTGGTTCCCTCCTAGGACTATGGAGTGGAGTACTTATTCTACCCAAACCCCAGAGGTGTTTTTAAGGTATAGGGGACTGAGAGTGAGAGACAGGAAGGGGATAAGGTTCCAGGGCCAAACATTGTGAATTTAGTTCAGGCCTCAAGGGGTGCAGACAGGGGCAGGCTCAAAATAATAATAAATAACCGAGCACTTACACTGTACTGTTTGTTCAAAGCACTTTCCAAACATTAACTAATGAATCTGTCATAGTAAGGAATGTTTTAAAGGGGCAGAGCTGAAAGCAAATGGCTCTTGGGTGGGTGTGATCACATTTCCCCTGTCTCCAGGGGTGGATTAAGACTATATTGGGCTTGATCCCTCAAAACCATCCTCCCCAAGCCCCCACCACCACCACCACATCCTTGGGTCACTGGCTCTGTGTGTTATCTTTGCCACCCTAATCAGAGTCATGCATCCCAGATGCTGCCTGCCTGCCCCCACTGTCCCTCAGGTCATGTTGGGATGTGATCTGAGGGGTACTGGAGTGGAAGGAGGGCACCATGGATTTAGGATGCATGTCCTCTCTAGGTCCTGTGCTGGCAGCAGATGGCCAGCTGGCAGCAATCAGCTGTACTTTATTCTGTCTGCTGCTCACTGACTCACTTCTGTGTCAAGTATCCTGCCACTGCAGGGTCCTAATCCTGCAGCCTATCCCGGGGGGTTAATGGTGCCCAGGCTGAGGGGACAGCACTGCCCTGTGGGACATGACTTGTGGCTGCTCACATGGGTCTGGGAGTCCTCAGCTTTCCTCTTCCTCTTTATTTTTCTGTCTAAACATTGGCCTCATCTACCCTGCTTTCCTCACCTCTTCCCGTGATAGCTTCCATCTGCAGGCTTGGTGCAGTCCCTTCTGAGGATACATGCCTGGCCTAGCAGGGCATGGATAAATCTGCCTGGCTCCTTACTCTGAGATCAATCAATGTACTGTAGTATCAGCTGGCAAGCCCAGCAGGGCTCAAGGCCCACCTCTACAGGGAGTCAAGAGGATTGGGTCAGCTAGCAGACCATTCATAACTCAGGAGGAGTGGAGCTGTGATATGCTACCTCTGACCCCAATAGGAGGAACATAATCATGAAGAGCTCCATGCCCACAGCACTGCAATATGAAAGGTCTGTCACGGGAGGGGTGGGATTTCTTTTCCTCAGTTTAAGTGCCATGGGCCATACTGGCACTTTAACAGGAGGAACTCTGGGAACAACCTGAGTACCTCCAGGCCGCACTTTCCCAGTACAGTCACGGTTGGGCAGAGGAATTTGAAGAAGTGGGAAGGGCTCCTGAATTAGGGTGGGGGAGAGAAGAGGAGCTGGAACTATGTCACTGGGGCACTGCCCCTCTCAAAACCATGAGAGAATAAAATCCATGTAATAAAAATGTGCACTTGTCCCAGTGCTGTGCACCATTCCTAGCTGGCCATGGAACAGGACGGCCCTTCCAGCTGAAGGACTCACATAAAGGCAGCCACTCCAATGCCCCACGTTATATAGGGCAAGTTCTATTGGGGCGGGGGTGCAAATGGAAAAAGCAGCAGCAACCGCCTTCCCTGAATAGCCAGACAGCTGCAGCTGAGAATTGAGGGTCACTTTCAATATGAGCATGCACGACTAAGGCAAGTTAGTGTAAGTGGCTATAGACCTGCCCTGGGTGGTGCCTGAGTTTGCTTCTGGCTACAAAGGGTCTGATGTTAATGTTAACTCTCCTCATCCTCAGATGTCCCTCTAGGTGAATGTTCCATAGTGTGGTCCTAGGAGCCTGGAGCACTGTTTGTTCTCATTTCTGTGTGATCTACACTAACGGCCGGGCATGCGGGAAACCTGGGGACTTTGATATTAAAATATTCCAGGGCATTAAACACCACTGTGCTGAGTATGTCTGATGTTAGATCACAGAGAGAGGGAACTCATTCTTCCGGAGGTGAGCAACAAGGGCCAACTGCACAGCTATTGCTGCAGTACTTCCTAAAGCCTGTTTTGATGATGCTTCAGGCAGTGCATTTATAATCTACTGGCTAAACACAGGGCCAGGTTGCCCTCTAGTGACTGCCTCATATAGCATCGTAAGAGCTCCGCTACTGTTGTCAGTGAATGGGGATTCTCTTTCATCAAGAGGCTATGAACTCTGGTTTTGAAGTAGAATGATGGATCTGGAATCTGTCCCCCCTGCTGGGGATCGTGATGTCTGTGTGTCTGCAGCACGGGCTTTTGTTGCATGCTCATCAGGGCTAGCTCTGCCTTTGAAGTTGGACCTGTATCCGCTTGAACTGAGGTCTTTTAATCATGAGGTCAGTGCTCTCACCAAGTCTGTGTTTTAGGGTGAAGCCCAGCTATTTCCTGACACTAACAGAGTTGATACTAGTTACCTTGTTCACAGAGATCTGTCATCCTGCTGGCAGGTCTCACTCTTAGGCCAATGGGAGGAGCTGGTCTCTTTCCTGGGTACCAAAGGGTGCGTGACCCCAGACTGAGCCTGCTGGTCTTTATTAATGCACGTGCTATGCCCGGCAGTGCTGGGGTGACAGGGGAGTGGGAGTGGAGTGCAGAGCCTTCAGCGTCTATGTCCCCAGTCCCAGTGAGGCCCAGAGCTTGTAGTGCCAATGTTGTATCACAGTGACAGCTGTTCTGTAAAATGAGGGTGAGGAGGTCTCAGTGCACTCTGTGCTGATTAGGTGCTGGTAGTACGGAAAGTTCTACGGCCACTGGCGCTAACTAGCCCTGGCATGGGTAGTTTCAGGACAGAGGCTGAGGATTAAGGTGGCTGTGGAGATGAGCTCACTCCTAGGAATGGATCCTCAAGGACAGTAGCAAGGGGTTGGCAAGGGAGACAGTGTGTAGGAAGCTTGCTCTGTGGCTGGCCCTACCCCTTCTGTACCTGTCTTGGAAATAAAGTACAGGGCTTCACGCTCCAGGGACCTGTCAAGCGGAACCTTTCACCACCATTTCATTCTCTTCATTCTTTTTTAATTCTCTAAGTGTATTTATTGATTGATTTAAAGAGTGTTGGGGCCCTGGGTCTTTTAATTCCTTAGGAGGCAGTGCCATCCAGTGGAATAAGCTCAGCATAGCAGGAAGAGGCTCCCCATCTCCAATCCTTCTCTCATACAGGAATAACAGTAACACCTAGTTCTTACAGCATTTCAACAGTAGATCTCAAAGCGCTTTACCAAGGAGTGCAGTGTCATTACCCCTATTTTACAGGCTGGGAAACTGAGGCACGGAGAAGGGATCTGTCTTACCCAAGGTCACTCAGGAGGCCTGTAGCAAAGCTGTGAATAGAACCCAGGCCTCCTCACTCCAATCGCAATATTTCACTAGCACCCACCATGTGCCAGGTGCTGGCTATACAGCCCTTAAGAGCTTCCAATCTAAGATGACCCTTAGGTCATTAAGAGGAGATATAAATAACTGAAATGCAAGAAATTGATTTTATTAAAATTATTATTACAGTAGCACCTAGAGGCACCAACTGAGTTCAGTGCTCCCATTGTGTCAGGCACTATACAAACACAGTCAGAGTCAGTCCCTGCCTCAGACAGCTTACAGTCTAAATAGACAAGAAAGACAAAGGGGAAGGGAAACTGAGGCACAGAGAGGGGAAGCCACTTGCCCAGTGTCACAATGCAGGTCAGTGGCTGAGCTGGGAATAAACCAAGATCTCCTGACTCCCAGCCCAGTGCCTGTCCAGTGACTAGACCACACTACCTCATACGAAGTAGGGAAGCCTGTATTTGCCATCGGATTTGCAAAGAATGTTTTCCAGTTAAGCCTGGCTCCCAGCTCTCCCTTCCAGCTTCTCCCAGTGGAGCTGCTCGCTGTTGGCATTCTCCCTTCCCCTCAGCAAGAGGTCTCATCCTGGACATAATTAATCTTATTTATTTAAGTATCTGTTGTGCTCACTACGGCGCAAGACCGAGTGCAGGCAGCTTGTGAGCGTGTACAGCATTAGCAATGGAGGCCAGGTGTTTAGCAGGGGCACTCTGATGGGTAATTAAAGTTTGCTGTTTGGCCAGCAGTACATCCGACACAAAACTGTTATGCTAAACTCAGTGGAGGAATTGTTGGGTGGCAGGTGTATCCCAAGAAGCGGAGTCAAGCACAGCCGCAAGGCAGCTCACCCTCCGCTAAGGGCTGTAGCTGCTGCAAGCCCCAGCAGACGTTGAGCTTGTTAGGCCAAAGGCTGGGGGGGGCTAGGATGGAAGGGTTCGTTCAGGAGGCACAACACAATCTGGGGACGTTTCAAGTATGCTGATAAAATCCCGTTCTGCTGGTTAGAAGCTAATAAGTGGGATCACGTGCCTTTCCCACCCCTGCTGCTCTCTCACAATGGCTCAGAATTGCGGTGTTCCGCTGTAGTCCTCCCCTTTCCATCATCCCAGACTAATTTATATCCTCCATATTAAAACCCGTTGACACCCCCTCTGCGCTGTCCTGCGTGGTGCTGCCTGTACAGTCCAGGGCAGCTGGTTGCCTCAGTTCAGAGGCAACGCGCAGATCTGATCACTAGCATCAGCTGCGACCTTGGGAAGTGTGTTAGCCCAGACGGGGGCTGCGTCTTGGGCTGCTGCAGTGCAAGGCTGAGAATGTGCCTCCTCTTTTCCTGCTACCTCAGGGTCTGTGAGGCCTAGTGGAGGACATATGTAGTCAGGCTTTGCCAGAAGAGACAAAAGCACATGGGTGACTCCTCCAAAGACAGAACTGAGCAGATGGTGCTGAAATCTGCTCAAGAGGAGAGAAGGGACCCTGAGGCTCAGAACACTGTAGGCCCTGAGAACCACATACATCGAAGCCTTAGTACACCCCCAGGCCCAAAGCAGCAGGCTACTCCTTCCTCTAACTTCTCAGGGTGGGGTTCTGGGCCCCATTGGCTGGTGTGGTTCTATGTATCCTCTCTCCACTTTTTCCTCATTCAGGCCAACAAGCTTGCTGCACCACCAGCTGAGGTAAGCAATGGTGGGCAAGGTTAGAGTTAAATGGAGGGATGCTCCCCCTCCCCCAGACAGACTCTTGAACCCATCTCTGGCTTAGCCAGTGCTGCAGTAGCTGTGTGTTCTCAGGAGATTGATGAGACTGGGCAGCAGGGAAGGTATTCAGAAGGTGGGATGGGGTGGGGGAGAGGAGGAGGAGGACACCACTGTTGAAGCAACTGGGACTATGCAGCAGTGGATAAGTGTTGCAACTAATGTTGTAGCCTGCACCTATGTTTGTGTAATTATCCTGGAGACAGAAAGCAGGTGACAAAAAAATGGCCTTGTGGTTCATGCACTGGCCTAGGAGATGTGGATTCAATCCCTGGCTTTGCCACAGACTCCCTGTGTGACCTGAGGTAAATTATTTCATCTCCCACTGCCTCCCTTTCCAATCTTCTGCTTGGATGTTGTTCCCTTTATGCCACCTTTTGTCTGCCTCATCTATTTAAAGAATAAGCTCTTTGTGGCAGGGGCTGTCTCATACCATGTGTTTGTACAGCACCTAGCACAATGGGACTCGGCTTTTGACTGTGGCCTCTAGGTGCTACCATTAATACTACTGAGATTAATACTAAGGGGGGAAATGTGTGTGGTCAGTTGAGTGCTTCTGTGACAGGTGGTGTTTCAGTCAGGAAAGTCTGTGCCTTACATGTATTGCCTGCAGTCATTTTACATCGTGCTGTGATCCCATCAGCGCTCACAAACTACGCAGGGTCAAGATATCACTTAATGTAACTTGTGTATTGAAGAACCACAAAGCACCAGGATGGATTCCCACAGCAAAAGGGCCAACTTCTATTAAAACAGAGAAAGTATTGCAAGGATCACATCACCAGCCTTTCCACCACTCTCCTCCCTGCTGCTGCTGCTGCTCTCTATACAACTCTGTCTCCAGAGTACTTAATGAAACAAAGGAGCGGGCTAAAACACTAACCATCTTGTTCCTCTTACATAATTATGTGCCACCCAATTACCACAGCACCACAGTTCTGATGTAGTTCTTCTCCCAATGCCCATGTGAGGTAGGGGATTGCTATTATCCCCAATTCACAGATGGGGAACTGAGAGGATATGGCCCACATCCTCAAAGATATTTAGGCTCCTAACACCCACTGAAATCAACTTACTCAAGGTCACACAGGAACTCTGTGGCAGAGAAGGGAATTAAACCGGGGTTTCCTGAGTCCCAAGCTAGGGCCCTAACCACTGCACGATACTTCCTCTTTTCTCAGAGGCTCCTAGCCAATAGAAACACTGCAGGTCCCTGGGCTCAGATCCACTAAAGTACTTGGGCACCTAAATCCCAGTTTTGGCTGCACTGTGATCCCCAAAACTCCAGTTGAATCCTGCAGACAGCGGACCTACCTATCTCACTAGAAGTAATCGGCTCTGAGGAAGTACCTGAGGCCCTATATCAACTGAAGAGTAGTAAAGCACCCGGCTATGAAAAAATAGATACTGAACTGTTAAAAGCTTGAGTGGAAGTGCTGATGAATTACATGTGCAGATTGTACAGAAGGGTTTGGGAAAAGGAGATTTGTCCTAAAGATTGGAGAGGAGGTATCACCTGTAAAATTCCTAAAAAGGGGGACCAGCATATTTGTGATAACCAGAGAGGGGTGACACTCCTATCTGTACCTCAAAAAATGTTTTGCATTATCATTGTGAATAGGTTGAAAACTGCTGCTGATAAAGTACTCAGGGAAGAAAAACTGGCTCAGGTTATGTTCAGACCGATTTTCACCTCAAGAAGACTTACTGAGAAAGCTTTTCACTTGCTTGATTTTATGAAAGTATTTGATCATGTCCACAGAGAAACCCTCTGGAAAATCATGAGACACTACGGAATTCCAGCAAAGATTTTTAATTTGATAAAAGCTTTGTATGACAAGTCTGCGTGCTGCATCAAGACAGAGAGAGGAGACACGGCATGGTTAACAATTATTACTGGTCCACAGCAATGTTGAATACTATTCCCCACTTCTCTGCTACATTGTCATAGACTTTGAGATGAGATGAGTGGCAACTGCTGCTGAGGACATTGGTATTGTTTGGACAAGAGAGAAGCTGCAAGACTTTTGCAGATGATATAGTCATAATGAATACCAACTTGGACTGAATAAAAAGGCTCTTTATGACCATAAAAGAGAAGCTGCTAAAGGGGGACTTTGTATCAGTATGCAGAAGATCAAGATAATAGAGATAGGAGTGAATGCTGTCAACACTGGCAGATGTACAATGGAGAAGAGTACAAAAAAGTCGATGACTTCATCTATCTTGGAAATTAAATATCTGCTAATGGCCAGCTCACTAAAGAAGTGAAGGCAAGAATAAACCAGTGGATTATTTTCCCATTTGCCAAACATCTGGAAGAGTAAGAAGAACCATCTATACAGTTAAATGATATTGTACAATGCTACTGTCCTTCCACACTAGGGTACGCCTCAGAAACATGGCAGCTGGTGGAAATACACAGGAGGAAGCTGGATGCACCACTAGCGTTTAAGAAGACTCTTGAGAATTCATTGGAGAGATTGTATAACAAATGTGAAAATGTTGTGCCATATGGGTCAGCAGACTGCAGATTCAATAAGCAGACAGAGACGGCCATGTCATCGGGTTACCCAGTGGCAGAAGCACAAAGTATGTCTTAGATTGGATTTCACCTGGAGGGAAGAGAAAGCATGGAGGACAAAGAATGATCTATTGCAGGACGATCAAAAAGGATGCTGTCATCTTGGAGACAACTTACAATGGAATCAAACATGTTGCTCGGGACAGACAATGCTCTGGGGAAAATGGCTTGCCTTGTGCCTCTAGGTACAGGACATTCTATGTAAGTAAGTCTGGGATGTGAGAGACCCAGGTGTTCAATTCTCCCCTCTTTGCCAGAGCAGGAGAAAAAATTTGAACAGGGGTTTCCTACTTCTCAGAAGACTGCTGTAATACAGGGCTGAAACTAAGCAATTTACTTGAGCAGCTCAAGGTGGTTCCCATTCACTTTTTGTTGTGAGGAGGACCCCAAAAATATTCTTGCTTAGGTCCCGCAATGGGCTAGCGCCAACTCTGGCTGTAACCACAGAGCTATGGGATATTCTCATGTGGGACTCCCTCAGTCTGTCCTATTGAAGCTGTTCCTCTGTGGATAAATAATGAAAGAGTGACTGGAGCAGAGAAAATGGACCTGGGTCTCCCATTTGCCAGGTGGGTGCCCTCACCACTGGACTACAGAGTCATTCCCATTCTCTTTCCCTCTCTGGCCCAGTAACTGGGTCTTCCACATCACAGATGAGTGCTCTAGCCTCTGGGCTACAAGTAGACACTTCCTCCTCTGGCTGTTTTATGTGGAGTGAGGCAGGCGCCTAACTCATTCCCTCAAGTATCTAAGCTGCCTGTCTCCAAAAGACTGGATCCCATTCAAGGATCATTAAGCAAAGATATGCACCTTATCTCCAAGAGGGGGCGGGGCCTACCATACAACCCTGACGTTGGTGTTTCCCATTGGCTAGCTTAGTGGCTAGCTCTTGTGGATCACATTCTAAGATGCCTATCTCTCCCCATTCATTGTATAGGAGCCTGGGTGCCTAACTCAGGCTTTGTGGATTGTAGTGTTTTCCCTTTGATTTTCTAGGCCTCTAAAAGTTAGAGATGCATCAGCATCTCAACACCTACATCGCTTCATGGATCCCTATCTTGGTCTTCTAATTGAACCATGTGCTATAAATGTGGATAATTAGCCTGCTGGTTGCTGGAATAAAATACAGTGCATAGTACAGATTGAAAATAATGATCCTCCTGGTAGCTAGAAAGGAGTCTGTGGGCAGGGAATTGTGAATGAGTTCAGACCCTGTTCCCTGATGAAGGCTCTGGAAATCTGGGGGAGTTCAACAGCTGAGGAACAAAGGAGTCTAGATAAGCTTTGTCTGAATAACGTACATTGTCTGGACTCTTACCTCTTAGGTTACAGATCCCCATGAGAGATGTTACAGTGGTGCCCACTATAAATAAAAATAGGCAAGGGGAATGGAAGTGGAGAGCACTAATTCTGGAGGAGATAAGTTTTGTTGGGTTGACCACATGTCCCAGCCGGGTCCATATGGGGCTTAGACCTTTCTGCCCACCCCTTTTTCTAGCTGTTATGAAGGAGGGGGTATACAGGCCAAGGTAAGGAAGACACTATAAGCCTAGGATGGCAGAAGGGGCTCAAGTCTGAGATAAGCCGCAGGAGAAACCTGTACACTGCACAGGGCTACATATCCTCGGGAAGGGCGACCCCTTGTCCTAGCAGCACTGGGGAGGCAGCCAGCAGAGCTAAACTCTGGAGCTGCAACCTGGTGGCTCAAGGAGCTGAAGGATGATCAGCAGCCTTCCAGGCAGCTCCGGGATGGTGTAGGAAAAGGTGCTCCCAGGCAGCAGTAGAAATCAGAGTGCAGTGGAAGCATGTAGCACAGACAGAACAACACCCTGAGTAGCCAGTTAGAGGCTGCAACCAGAGGGTTGAGGCAGGGAAGGCACTGGTTTGGGAAGCTGGTGGAGGGGAGCTTCGGCCCGTGAACAGCAAAACAAAGAGGTATTGGATGCAGAGCACTTTGTGTGGATTATAATGCTTGTGGACAGCTGAGCAGCCAGATGGCTCATGGTCTGTGGCATGAAAGTATGAGAGAATGGCTAGATTGGGAGCATGGGAGGCAGGAGTTTTGTTTTTAAGAGAGCTGGGAGGAAATATGACCCAGATAACTTTGTAAATACTATGGTTATGGGACTTGGGGTGGGTTGTGGTGAGATGAGGAGTTAAAATCAAGATTATTTTTCTTGGTTTCTGGGCCTTGTAGAGAGGCGCAGAGGAATGAGAGGTTGGACATGAGCAGCATTACAGTACCTATGGGTGGAAAATGTTCAGCAGAGGAAGGAGGGTTGTCTACTTTTTTTAAAATCAGTTATTAATGTAGTTTTTAAAATAAGAGGGAAAGGACCTATTGGAACATGGTTGTGTAATGTGATGGCTAGTCTTCCAACTCCATCCCATCTGTCAGATCAGCACTCCCCCATGAAGGGAAAGAGTACATGGAGAACTAGTGGCCCTCATGGCTGAAACAGGTCCCCACCCCAAGACCTTCCAGGTTGTCTACAGTCAGGTCAAGGGAAATGATTCGGCCTTGCAGGCATGGCAGGGTTAAGCTGGGTTCCGGTCCTTCTGTTCAAACCTGATTCTCAACGACGTACATCCACAATGATGGAAGAAACTACCAGAGAGTCAGAAAAGACACAAAGGGAAGAGTCTTTCTCTGATAGCTGGAATGCGGCTGCTCAGGCATTTACATTGCTTACGTTGTGGTTGTCGACCATGGAACTTTATGGGAAGGAAATAGACAAAAAACAAGTCTAGCGATTACATCAGGAGCCCTGTTTTGTGGATGATGAATCCCAGTGGTGGTTTCTCTGCTGTGGTCCAGAGTTGCCTCCTGGGATGAAGATCTGACATTTGCCTCCCAACAGAGGTGATTAGGTGCTGGTAAGGATCCTGAAAAGATGTCAGGGACCAGGTGAATGAGATGAGTCATTGCCTACAACTTCAAGAGGCTGGTTACAAAATCAAAGTAACCTTCTAATGGTTATTGCCTTATTCTACTTAGCTCAGCAAGACCACCAGCCCTGATGGTGTACGCCCTCTTGGCGTACAGCCAGTTTGGCAGAACAGTTGCTCTTGTACAAGCCCTGGAATTTTCATGGAGGACTGAGAGCCTTTCAAAGAGAATAACTGACTATGGCTGCAAGGATGTCATTGGGCAGGAGTGCCCAGAGTGCTGGAGCAATCCCTTTTACTTTCACTGACTTTGCCAGTGCCATTGTAGCCCCAAAAATGGAGAAACAGGACCAGAGAAGTATAGAATGCATCCCACAAGGAACCAAACAAACCCCTTGAGTAGTTTAATCTTGCTGAATGTATAAGCATCTTCTAGGAAGAAACAATGGGGCCATACTTGGAGCTAAGGGTCAAACGATGTTAGCTCTTCTCACCTCTGCTTTGGTGTCAGTTGCAAGTGACTCTGTAGTTTGAATAACCCTGAGATGTCATTGACATGGTATTAATGGCATGGCCTGCAAGGGGACTAAAGAGCCTGAATGAGGAAGTTGACTATCAGGAGTTCCCAAGTCATTTGGAGAAACGGAGTACTGGGTAAACAGATCACCACATGTGGTGATGTAGTCATACCCTCTGCAAGAACAGATGAGGCTTTAGATTTCCTTGGTACTGCAAGATATGTAACCACAATGATTTGGCAGCAGGAAGTGCATAGGTTATAGCGGAGCCCAAGCTACTTTCATCACGTACAATGGACTCTTTCAGTTCCACGTTCTCTCATTTGGGTTATATTATTACTCCTGCGGGAATTCTGCACTACTGTGTGGGCACAGAATTCATGTCCCCCACAGATTTCTTTGTTTCCCCACAGAAAAATGACTTTCTGACAGGGAAGCAAAGGGAAGACACAAGAGCAGTCATGTGCCCCTCCCCAGCAGTGCAGGCACATCCTTTTGGGCACCTGGAGCAGCCAGTGAAGAGGCAAATCACTGGGGGGGGGGGCAGGGAGCTGGGGACATACCAGCTGGTGCTGAGTCAGACACATCTGGGGCCAGGTCACACCCACCCCTCATCTGCCCACCCCCATGCATCCAGACCTCCCCCCGCCCCAGACCCCCGCCCCAGCCTCACCCCCCTGCATCTGAAAACCGCCCCCTGCACCCGAATTCCTATCCCAGCAATCCCCACTCCCTATGCACCTGGGTCACCCCAACAAGCCCCACACACCTGGACCCCCCAAGCCCACTGAGCCTCAACCAGAACACCCAGACCCTACCCCACCAAGCCCCACTCCCACAGCACCCAAACCTCCCTGAGCCCCCCACACAGCCCCAATCACCTTCACCTGGACCCCCTGCAAAGTCCCATTGCACCTGCACCCGGAGCCTCCCCCAGATCCTCCCTGCACCTCCCACTGAGCCACCTGCACCCAGATTGCCCCATACAGAACCCTCTCATCCCACACCTGGATCCCTTCACACTAAGCCCCTCCAAACTTGGATTCTTCTGGGCTGAGCCGACCTGCCCACACCTGGTGTGCCTGGCATGGAGGGGCAGGTCCCTGGGATGTTTCTGGGGCAGACCTGGCCCTTGCACTGTGTAAGAGTCGGGTGCAGCCTCACTACTGAGTCCGTGTCCCGGGGGGTGGGGCGCAGAGCTGCAGGGTGATCTCCCACATTCATGCAGCCAGTGGCCTGTGTTCCCCACTGCCATGCCGAAGCCTCCACATTTATTTATTGACAAGTAAAATTTGCAGAATTTTAAAATACAGTGCACAGAATTTTTAAATTTTTGGCCCAGAATTCCTTCAGAAGTAAATTACGCACCCATTCTGTTCTCATGACTGGAGAAATACTGTGATGTTGGGCCTGACCTATAAGTTATTTGGCAGAGCTGGAAGACATTATCATTGCTTCACCCTCCTAAGCACCACACAGAGGATATTGCTGTTTCTTCTCTGCTCCTTTTTCACATTCTTCTTTTTTTGCTTTGCTCATTCTCTGCTCCATTTCTCACCCTATCTTTCTGCTTTGGATCTTGTCCCTTTGCTCCTTTCACCACTCTCTCTCCTATGCAGAATGTTAACCCCATAATGTTCCACTTGAACCCAGAGTGTTAAGTTAGGTAAAGTGTATTCATTCATCCTTAATAGAAATAAAAAACTTAGTTATGGGCTATATTATTACCAGGCCACATGCATAAAGCCTTAGGGCCTGCTCCTGCTCAAGTCAGTTGGCAAAACTCCCATTGACTTCATCGGGTGCATTAGCAGAGTCAAGAGAATGTATGTAATTAAAGTTGCCATGGCACAGCTGGAATTGGACTTGGTGAGGCTCCCACCAAACTGTTAATGGGTTACTACCAACATACTGAAATGTGTTCTCTGGATCTGCCCATTGCACTTGTCCTGTGAAGGCTGCTTGATTGTTGGTCTAGTACAATTACTGATTGCTTGTGTTTTATAGGGTATATTTCTATAGGCATATTATCTGATGGTTGAGTGGGTGCTGAAGTAATCTTTCTGCTGGCTGATGAGGGTATATTGTGTTTTTATGTGGCTTCTGTTCCCTCTGCTCTGGAAGGGTTTAGCTACAGCTCACTTCATCGGATGTAGGTAGATTAAGTGACTTGCCCAAGATTCTGCAGGAAGTCTGTGACTGAACTATGAATTGAAACCAGGTCTCTTGAGGTCAGTGTCCTATCCACTAGACCAATATTTCTGAACCTGAGGGTCAGGAAAGGCAATCGGAGTGGCATCGGCATTTAAAATTTTATCCTAAAGCAAAGAAAATTTTGTTCTTCCTCTTCTCGCACAAGCTTACTCTTCAAGTATTCTGTCAACCTCTAAAGACACACACCACACACACACACACAAATAAACTAAATAGGATTAGCATTATTATTGATTTTTTAAATCTTTTATAGTAAATGTTAGAGGGTCACAGAAATTTTTGGCTTCAAATAAGGGTTTATCAACCCCAAATGGTTAAGAAAAAACATTCTTCCTATCCTGCTATGCTGCCTGCCTGATACACATAGAAAGAGACAAGGTGGGTGAGGTAATATGTGTTATTGGACCAACTTCTGTTGGTGAGAGAGACAAGCTTTCAAGTTTACGCAGAGCTCTTCTTCAGGTCTGGGCTGAAGAAGAGCTCTGTGTAAGCTTGAAAACTTGTCTCTTTCACCAACAGAATTTGTTCCAATAACAGATATTACCTCTCCCACCTAGTCTCTCTAATATCCTGGGACCAACAGGGCTACAACACTGCATGATACACATGTAGTCAGGAGACCAGCATTATGTTCCTCACTGTACCACAGACTTGCTATGTGAGCTGCTGGAAGTCTAACCTGTCTATACCTCGATTTTCCTTATTTGTAACATGGTAATAATATTTCCCACCTGGCAGGGTCATTGTGAAGCCTAATTCTTATTTGTAAAGCTGTCATAAACATACAGCTAAGGGTAGTATAAAATCCCTCCTTTACCTGTAAAGGGTTAAGAAGCTCAAATAACCTGGTTGGCACCTGACCAAAAGGACCAATAAGGGAGAAGATACTTTCAAATCTGTGAGGGAAGGTGTTTCCTTTGTGTTCTCTCTGGGTTAGGGAGGAACCTCAGCGGAGAAAATACATCTTCTAAAGCCATATCTAAACCAAGCATCTATGATTACAAATTGTAAGTAACAGGAAGGAAATGCGTTAGATTATCTTTTGTTTAACTTGTGAATTTTCCCTGTGCTAAGAGGGAGGTTTATTCCTGGTTTGATTTTGTTTTGTTTTTTTTTGTAACTTTAGAGTTTTGCCTAGAGGGGAATCCTCTGTGTTTTGAATCTGATTACCCTGTAAAATTACCTTCCATCCTGATCTTATAGAGCTGCTTCTTTTATTTCGTTTTTATAATAAAGCTCTGTTTTTATTAACCTGATTGGTTTTTAGTGTCCTAAAAACCCAAGGGTCTGGTCTTTGCTCACCTTGTTTACCTATCTGGTTGGTAGATTATTCTCAAGCCTCCCCAGGAAAGGGGGTGAAGGGCCTTGGGGGAATATTTTGGGGAAACAGGAACTCCAAGTGTCCTTTTTCTTAATCTTTGTCTAACTCACTTGGTGGTGGCAGCAGTGCTCATCCAAGGATGAGGAAGGATTTGTGCCTTGGGGAAGGTTTTAACCTAAGCTGGTAGAAATAAGCTTAGGGGGTCTTTCATGTGGGTCCCCACATCTTTACCCTAGAGTTCAGAGTGGGGAGGGAACCCTGACAAAAGCACTTTGAGATAATTGAATAGCGAACTCTATACAAGTGTGAATATTTATTTTATTAAGCAGGGTGGATCAGCATTCTTTGTTCTGTTTGATTTTAGACAGAAAAGGGTCCCCTGGGTACTATCAAGAAAGCCTCAGGGCAAAAAGCAATCTTCTTGAGATCAGAGGGTAATCAGAGTGCTGATCAGGTAGAGTGCCCAACACCTTAGAGATAATAAAGAATATATGGGACTAATTTACTACTAGAGCACCAGTCAAAAGCCAGATCCCCTCATATTTTCCTTCAAGTAGCTAAGAGGAGAGGAAAAGGGTGATTTAAATTAAATAAATGTTATTGCTATGACAGGGATAGAAGGATAGCAGAATAAAATAGAGCATAATCCCAAGGGCCTGCACAATATAAACAATGGATTTTTATACCAAGTGGGGATTCTCCCCTCTTTTCAGGAAGTAAGAGTGGGAGGAGAAAGGAGATCCACACATGTCCTCTAAAGTACTGGAAGAATTGCTCTGAAGAATTCAGCAGTGTAGGTAGTAGGAAGAATAAACAGAAAATTAAGGAAAACCCAGATATTGCAGGAAGTTGTGTGGATGATGGAGGAAAGGTCATTGATAAAAAGCTCTTATTAAGCACTTCAACTTTTTTAATAAGACTTCAGAGGCAATCCTGTCTATTGCAGACCGGTAAACCTAACTTCAGTACCAAGCAAATTGGTTGAAACTTTTGTAAAGAACAGAATGATCAGATACATAGCTAAACACAAGTTTCAGAGTAGCAGCCGTGTTAGTCTGTATTCGCAAAAAGAAAAGGAGTACTTGTGGCACCTTAGAGACTAACAAATTTATTAGAGCATAAGCTTTCGTGAGCTACAGCTCACTTCATCGGATGCATTTGATGAAGTGAGCTGTAGCTCACGAAAGCTTATGCTCTAATAAATTTGTTAGTCTCTAAGGTGCCACAAGTACTCCTTTTCTTATAGCTAAACACAGTATGCTGGGAAAGCATCCACATGCCTTTTGTAAAGGGAAATCATACCTCACCAATCTATTAGAATTTTTGAGGGTGTCAACAAGCATGTGGACAGGGCTAATCCAGTGTATATAGTGTACTTGGATTTTCAGAAAGCCTTTGACGAGGTCTCTCACCAAAGGCTATTAAGCAAACTAAGCAGTTATGGGATAAAAGGGAAGGTACTTTCATGGAACAGTAACTGGTTAAAAGACAGGAAACGAAGGGTAGGAATAAATAGTCAGTTTTCAGAAAGGAGAGAGGTAAACAGCAGGATCCCCCAAGAATCTGTAGTGGGGCCAGTGCTGTTCAACATAACTGTAAATGACCTGAAAAAGAGGGTGAACAGAAAGGTACCAAAATTTGAAGATGATACAAAATTACTCAAGAAAGCTAAGTTCAAAGCTGACTACAAAGCATTACACAGGGATCTCACTAAACTGGGTGACCGGGCAACAAAATGACAGATGAAATTCAGTGATAAGTGCAAAGTAATGCACATTAGAAAAAATAATCCCAACTATACATACAAAATGATGGGGTCTAAATTACCTGTTACCATTCAAGAAAGAGATCTTGGAGTCATTGTGGATAGTTCTCTGAAAATATCTGCTCAATGTGTCCTGGCAGTCAAAAGAGTTAATGTTAGGAACCATTATGAAAGGGATAGAAAATAAAACAGAAGATACTATAATGCCACTACATAATTCCATGATATGCCCACACCTTAAATACTGTGTTCGGTTCTGGTCACATCTAAAAAAAGATATTAGAATTGGAAAAGGTACAGAGAAGGACAGTCAAAATTATTAGAAATATGGAACGGTTTCCATATGAGGAGACATTTAAAAGACGGGGACTGTTCAGCTGAGAAGAGGCAACTAAGGTGGGAAATGATAGAGGTCTATAAAATCATTAATGATCTGGAGAAATTTAATAAGGAAGTGTTGTTATTTATCCCTTCACACAGCACAACAACTAGGGTATGAAATTAATAGGTGTCAGGTTTAAAACAAACAAAAGGAACTACTTCTTCATACAATGCACAGCCAACCTGTGGAATTTATTGCCATGGGATGTTGTGAAGGCCAAAAGTACAACTGGGTTCAAAAAAGAATTAGATACGTTCATGGAGGATAGGTCCATCAATGGCTATTAGCCAAGATGCTCCAGGTATCCCTAAATGTTCAACTGCTAGAAGGTGGGACTGGACTGGGGTACAGGGGATGGATCACTTAAAATTGCCCTGTTCATTCCCTCTGAAGCATCCGGCATTGGCCACTGCAGATGACAGGATACTGGGCTAGATGGACCATTGGTCTGACCAAGCATGGCCAGTCTTACCAAGAGCTCCACTTTATAGATGAGAAAAGTGAGAGGCCACCCATCACCCACCCCAATGAACTAATTCCTGTGGCCATTCATGTACCAGCAGAAGACATGCACTGCCGGAGTTCAGTTTTAGATAAATAACATTCCCCCCCCCTTCTTCGTTTGACACTCTCTGTGTCTCCAGCCCCCCTGTAGAGCCCACAGCGCAGGGCAGACAGGGGGCATGGGGAAGATTTTTTTATGCTGAGCAATGCCCTGCAGTAACAATGCATACGGGTGGCAAGGCCTAGCTCTGAGACACAAGGATGTGGTGGTGCCACACTTATGGGTCCCATCCTGGGGCCTTAGATCAGGCCCTCGCCCCGCCAGCTTGGGGCCTAGCTTAGCCTTCCAAGGGCGCATGGCCGGGAGCAGCCTCCACCCACTCCAGCTTCACCGCATTGCAGGACTAGCCGGGGGGGGGGGGGAGCAGTGCATTGTGGGACGCTGGCGGATATGCTGGGCGCAGAGCAGGCTCGGTGCACTGTGGGAAATTGAGGGGCTGACTCTGCGCTCGCGCTCTCTCCCCCCCCTTGGAGTCAGCCTCGAGACTAGGGTGGACTTTCTAGCCTGGCTCGCAGCGAGCTCGCGGCGCTCTTTGACGTCCGACAATGACGCGCGTTCTTTTCGTTTACGACAGCCCGGGCGGACTTTTTTTTTTTTTTTTTGCTTTACGGCAACACTTGCCTTCCCCCACCGAGCGGAAGCGGAACAGCCCTGTCTGCTTTTACGACGGTTCGTCCGGCGGCGAGCGCGGCGTGATGACGTGTGTGACTGTGGGCGCGCCGCCCAAGCCCAGTCTTTCCGGCAGCCGGCACCCCCGGCCCGCGCGCATCTGCCTCCATCGGGACCCGCCGGGCCCCCGCAGGTGAGGGAGGGGGGGCGGGCGCGCGAGGCCCCACGCGCAGCTCGGAGTCTGCCGGGCCCGGATCCGCCCTGGACACGGGACCCCCCCCCCCGGCCCAGAGGCCGCCTCCCCTTGGGGAGTCTAGGCCTCGCCGGGCCTGCTGGGGCCTCAGCCCGCGGGGTGGGACCGGCCCGCGCGGCTTCTGCCCTGGCTGGGACAGAGGCCCGGCCTCCCCGCTGGGCTGCTCGGCTGGACCCGGGCTGCCGGGCACGGCTCCCGCACACGCCGAGCCGGGGGTGCCGCTCCGCTGAGCCGAGTGACCATGTGCGGTGCCGGGGCTGCTGACTCGCCGGTTCTCACTAACCTGCGGGACTCGCTGCTGCGGGATCTACCCATGGCCCAACATGTAAGCCCAGGTCCTCGAAGGTGTTTAGCTCCCGCTGGTTTGAGTGAGTGTTAGGGGCCTAAATACCTTTGAGCAACTGGGTCTTAGTGACACTGGATTAGACGTTTCTGTGAATAAGGATAGCTGCTTCTTTGACACTAGCTAGGACAATAAAGAACTATAAGGACAGTAGATCCCCAAGCATAAAGTGATCTCCAGCTGTGGTCAGAAAGAAACATCCATCAGGGAAAATAATTGTGCTATTATGCACAGTAAAGAGAGATATTAAACGTTTTTTTTCTGGGGCTTTTTATATTGCTATTGGCAGAGGCAGGTTACTTGACTATTGATTTTTTGTTTTTGTTTAACAGTTCAATTGATAAGATTCTTACACAGGAAAGTAATTATTATATTACATACTGACAATGCTGTCAGAGCTCCTGAGACCTTCACCTTTTCCTTGACCCCAGAAATTCTGGGCTATGACCCTAACCCTGGAAACTTTTCTGTGTGTGGTCTCATTAAAAATGGTGCTACCTACTCTTGTCTTTTGAATAGGCATCATTGCCCAGTCACTGTCAGATGAAGTTTCCCAGCAGCCTCATCTTCAGTCTTGTAGGGTTAAAATGTTCCTAACATTTGACCACCCCCCCCCTTTTTTTTAAGGATTTTACAAGATGGCTAAATTCATGACACCTGTGATCCAGGACAACCCCTCAGGTTGGGGTCCATGTGCTGTTCCTGAGCAGTTCAAAGATATGCCATATCAGCCCTTCAGCAAAGGAGATCGTTTGGGAAAGGTACCTGTGCTAATGCTGCTAAATGAATCACTGGAGCAATCGGTTAATGCCCATGTATTAGTCTGTGTGGCAATTCCTGTTAGCTGTTCTTGTCATATGGGCTGTGTGAGTCCTGAACTGTTCCCTACAGTGCCCCTCCACACACACTCACATATACCATTGGTGCTCTGCTACTTATAGCTTCCTTCTCCCCTATTGCAGGTGCTGCAAGAAGTGGTACATGAACCATGACTTCTTGATAGTGTGTGTAAGCAGAGCAGGGAGTTTGAAAGAATATTGATAGTTATAAGATGATTGTAAGGTAGGCTCTGGAACATAAAGCACTAATTTCTCTCGATGAGTGGCATCTAGATTAAGAGATTGTGGAGAGAGAGTTTAAAATGTTGGTTGACACACACTCATCAACTTCTCCTGGTTTTTTTTTTTTTATTTTTTATTAGGTTGCAGACTGGACAGGAGCCACTTATCAGGACAAAAGATACACAAGTAAGTGCTATTTTGGTGGCGGCTCTTGTCTGAGATACTTCACATGAGGTTTCTTCAGTCATCATCGCTGCTTCCTTCCCTCATCGCTGTCTTTAGTAGTGTCTATGAAACCTATGAACCTACAGATCTCCACCAAGTGAGAGAAGTTCCTTGAACTCAGAAGTGTGCCCTACCCTTGGAGAGAGGCATTTGGGGCTGTCTCCATCCTTAGGGGTTTCTCCTGGCTTTGAGCTTCCTTGTGAAAAGGAACTTGTCTGAGAGGATGGGGGACCCTCCCACAATGGACTGCTCTAAGAGAAAAGCCCTACCTCTGGTTTCAAGCTCGGGTGATCCAACAGACAGAGAGGCGTGCTAACTCTGAGTTCTTCTCATGAGGAATGGTTTACAACCAGCAGTAAGGTAATTTGGGTCATTGTGTCCTCAGATAAGTACTCATCGCAGTTTGGTGGGGGAAGCCAGTATGCATATTTTCATGAGGAGGATGAGACCAGCTTCCAGCTTGTGGACACAGCACGTACACAGAAGACGGCATACCAAAGGAATCGTATGAGATTTGCACAGGTATCTTGCACATTTCCTGAACCCTTTCTGAAACAGTGGAATTGCTGTAAAGATACCATTTATAACCTGAACATCCCTTCCCTTCTCTTCGTCATTCTCAGAGGAACCTTCGGCGAGACAAGGACCGCCGGAACATGCTTCAGTTCAACATGCAGACCCTGCCTAAGAGTGCCAAACAGAAGGAGAGGTGAGGGCCCCAAACCTGAACTCTCTGCTGGTATTGGATCTGTGATTAGGTGTCTCGGTTTGCTAACTGGCTTCTGTCAATTGAGTTATTGTAACAAAAACCCAAGACTTCCAAGACAGATCTTTTGCTAGGGTCTGCTGTGGTTTGAAGTGATGGTTTCATGTGATGATTGTGGAACCAACAGGATTTTCTAAGCCAAACTCAGGAAAATAAATTACTGTTGTAAAAGCAGCATGTGCACCTTCTGAGAGCTGTAATACAATCTTCAAAAGCTGGGTGTCCAAATGAAGTTGCCATTTTCAAAGAGTCATTGAGAGCATACAGTGCCTCAGCCCGCTGTGGGGGTCCAGCAGTTCAGCAGATGCTTGGGACCTGAGATCCCAGTGGTTTCAGCAGTGACTTGGGAAGATGGGAGAGCTGGGGACACGCTGTTGGAACTGTGTCTCATGAGGTTGTCACATTCCTCTATTTACAGAGACCGTCTACGTCTACAAAAGAAATTTCAGAAGCAGTTCGGGGTGAGGCAGAAATGGGACCAAAAATCACAGGTAAAGTAACTGATTTTTAACTGTACTGTTTGATCAGTTCCTCTGGCTGCTCTTATTATACAGACTTAAGTGTACCCTGTTCCCTGTGGTAGCATTCCTCTAACCCACTCCTCCTTCTGCTGTTCTCACACGAATCCTGATGTGCTGTGTCTTTCTTTCTTTTTCTTTCTCCATCTGGCCTTCCTCTGGCCACACAGCAGAAGCCTCGCGACTCCTCTGTTGAAGTTCGCAGTGACTGGGAGGTGAAGGAGGAGATGGATTTCCCTCGGCTGATGAAGATGCGCTATCTGGAGGTGTCAGAGCCACAGGACATGTGAGTTCAAGACAACTGAGGCTCCTGTGGGCATTTATTTTGATGTAATCTGTGTGTGGAAAGGGATGGGTACTGGCTTGTGATCCAGTTTTATGAAGTTCCTTTTGGGGGAGGTGCACAAAGTCAGTAGAAATACTCTTGCCAATCACTGTTGTTCCCTGGCACTCTGAGATGGGGTTATTTGTGCTGGTGTCACATGACTACTCGCTTGTTATGACTGCAGAGAGTGCTGTGGGGCCTTGGAATATTATGACAAAGCCTTTGACCGCATTACCACAAGGAATGAAAAGTCCCTGCGGAGCATCAAGCGCATCTTTCACACTGTCACCACTACTGATGACCCAGTCATTCGCAAGGTATTATTGTCCTTCCTGCCTATCGGCTCACAAGATACACTAGTGTGTATATTACTGTGTGGTTTTTTTTTTTTTTTGGACCCTGCGGTTCCCTGTCTGTCCTAAACCAAGGAGTCCAAGATGGTCCTGCTTCCTGGAGTGAGAAGAGATTAACGGAAATATCCCAGGACCCAGCTCTTTAGGCAGCAGAAATTTGTGATCTCCATACCAAAGGGAATGGTATTGGCCAAGGCAGAACTGATTAACACATGGATAGATATCAGCCAAAGGAAAGCTCTATTGTGGATGGGCAGATAGGCAGACCTACAGGCAAGAAGGATGAAGGGGAAGAGAAATGTCAGGGTCACAGATCTGATTCCCAAGATTTCTGGTCTTGAGAGGAAAGGATAATTCTTAGAGTGTTGCTAAAATCAGGGACGGAGGATGAAGAACTTATTCTCTTCCTTGCAGATGCAGGTATCCCTTTTCTGTTATAAATTCTGTCTTTTCTGCCCAACTTGTTTGGGCATTTTCAGGGCTGGATTTTCTGGGCAGCATTTGGCTGACCAACTTGTTGAATGAGTTCAGGTGGGATCAGTGGCATTTGACACGTTTGTGTCCAGATGTCATTGGTGTGCATCAAAGTCTTGTATCAGCCCAGCCTCCAGAGTCTAGAAAAAGGGAATCAGTGTCTGGTTTGCTAAGGCTGCAGTTTACTTTTGGGTGGTGGGGAAAAGAATGTATGCTATCTTCGCTCACACTCTTCCCTCTGTCTGCAGCTGGCGAAGACCCAGGGGAATGTGTTTGCCACAGACGCCATCCTGGCCACACTGATGAGCTGTACTCGGTCTGTGTATTCCTGGGACATCATTGTCCAGAGAGTTGGATCCAAGCTCTTCTTTGACAAGAGGGACAATTCTGACTTTGGTGAGGAGGTTGCTAGGATCAAGGTTGGGCAAGGGAACAAATTACAGCTTTTTGCATTTAGTGTTCCTTATCCCCTTTAAGTCAATATTACCTCTCAAGTGTCCACACTGTGTCTGGAGCAACCCAACAGCTGCACTACCTGCATGTGCTTTGAACAGATTTGGTGCACAGTATGAGGCTTGAGTGCCCTTTTCAGAGGGGTAACTATCCTCCTGATGATCGTTTGAACTTGGCTCTTTTCCCAGACTTGCTGACAGTGAGCGAAACTGCTAATGAACCACCACAGGACGAGGGCAACTCCTTTAATTCACCTCGCAACCTGGCCATGGAAGCAACCTACATCAACCACAACTTCTCCCAGCAATGTCTGAGAATGGTAAGAAGCAAGTGGGCTTAGCAAGGCCTGTCACACAGACAGTACTGTGGAAGACTGAGTCTGCAGGTCTGGAACTTACAATTAATATCAGTGCTGGAGCAGCCTCTTATTAGTGCAAGAGGCACTTCTATTTGCAGTGTTACTTTACATATAAATCATTCCAATTCTGGATGTGTGGATTAACTTTGTGCAGGTGGGGGGTTTGTAGAGAAAACTCCCCTCTTCTTCTTCATGGAGCATTCTATGAAGAGGAAATCCCACCCCATCACTGAACTAGTCAGGATTGTGACAGCATTGAGGCAAATTAAAATGCTTTGTGAAATGCTGGATGCTGATTGGCTGAGGGAGAGAGTCTTTAGTTCCAAGGGGAGATGGGAGGTGAGTGGCTGATGATGATGTGGACATATTAGAGAAAGTCCAGAGAAGAGCCACAAAAATGATTAATAGGTCACGTTTTTCAGACCATAAGGAAAGATGGGGGGGATGGAATGGATTTGTTTAGTCTGGAAAAGAGAGAACTGACGGGGGATGTAAGTTTTCAAGTACATAACAGATTGTTATAAAAAGGAAGGTGATAAATTGTTCTCCTTCACCACAGAGGACAGGACAAGAAGTAGTGGGCTTAAATTGCAGCAAGGAAGATTTAAGGTTAGACATTAAGAATAACTTCCTGTCAGGGTAGTTAAGCATTGCAACAAATTACTTAGGGAGGTTGTGGAATCTCCGTCATTGGAGGTTTTTAAGAACTGGTTAGACAAACACCTGTCAGGGATAGTCTAATCTAGATAATACTTAGTACTGCCTCAGAGCAGAGGACTGGACTAGGTGACCTATTGAGGTCCCTTCTGGTCCTACATTTCTATGATTTTATTATTCGTATCTGTGATTGTGTTTCTGATCAGCTGCCTTAATTCTCTCAAGTTGTTGGGCTTCATGTGATCTGTCCTGGCTTTCTCTGCAGGGGAAGGAAAAATACAAGTTTCCCAACCCAAACCCGTTTGTGGAGGATGACATGGATAAGAATGAAGTGGCCTCTGTTGCATACCGGTGTGTTGTTTGCTTCAAGCATGCACATAGGTTTGGGGAGGGAGGTTCAGAACAGGGTGGAGTTTGACTTCTGTTAACAGCTTGCTAGTGGTAGTGTGACTGAAGCTTTATTTCCCAGGGGCATTGCCACACTGTGATGTGAGAAATTCTGGACTTATGCTTCAGACCGGTATCTCTCACCTTCATACTGGGTTTGAAAGGAGCGGGGTGCTGATAGGGGAGGAAGGGTATGGCTTTTGTGACTGCTTAAGTGGATCCAGGAGCAGGAGTGGAAAATAACACAGCAGATTCTTTGCTTGCAGGTACCGAAGGTGGAAACTGGGAGATGACATAGACCTGATTGTCCGCTGTGAACACGACGGAGTGATGACAGGAGCTGGCGGAGAAGTATCATTCATCAACATCAAAACACTGAATGAATGGGATTCCAGGGTGAGGAAGAACCAGATACCAAACCTCTCTAGGTCCTCCATTGCTGTCTGATGTACCAGGTACAGCAGGCAAGACATGAGACAAGGCTCTTGCGTCACCCCATGTATCTCTTATGTCATTACATCCCATCAGAAAACAATGACTGCGGAGGACCAGCAGTGCCAACTAAACTAACTCTGCATCTCCCAAGTGCTGGGTAGTCTGTTTGAACCCTCTTCCAGGCTCCTGCATTCCATGTGATAGCCAGTCTGATGGAGCTCTCCCTTGACTCTTTTACCTGGCCAGGACCCTGTATACTGGCCAGTACATATCCCTCCCTCCAGAATCACCGAGTCTTTTAAGCCTCCCATCTCTTCTCTGCATAGTATAATTGGGTAGCTCACAGGTGATCCTTATGTTTTCTCATCGTAGTTAGAGATAATTGCACCCATGGCTTGTTGACTGTGACTTTGACCTCTCTTTTCAGCATTGCAATGGAGTGGACTGGCGTCAGAAGCTAGATTCTCAGAGAGGAGCTGTGATTGCCACTGAGCTGAAAAACAACAGTTACAAATTAGCCCGCTGGACGTCTTGTGCACTGCTGGCTGGATCGGAGTATCTTAAACTTGGGTGAGACCAATATAGGATTTGCCTGTCAAGTATCTTCTAAGTGCTTTTGCTGTCGTGTGGTGGTGTATATGTGTGGGAGAGTGGTTTTTAGGAGCTGCACAATCACAGAATTCCCTCCCATTTTTATTCCATTTGGCAAACCAGAAACTTCTTTTGAATATATTTTAGCATTGGTGACTGGGGCAGAATGGGGTACAATGTGGACTGTGGTTTGAAACAAGCTACTTCCCCACAATGTCCTGCTGACTGACCTGGAAAGACCCACCTGTACATGTGACAGTGGAGTTCAGTCTCCATGGCCCATTCAGTTCTTGGCTTGTCTGCTGAACATGGGAGATAATTATAGTGGTTAATGCGGTACCCGTTTAGATCTTGACTGAGACTCCTGGCACATCCTCGAGAGATGTATTGGCGGGGGGTCTGTGACTTGAACCTGGCAACTTAAGTGAATGGCCCTATGTCCCATTACTGATCTCCTGAGCAATCCACTCCTGATATTAGCCTCTCCTTCTTCCAGTCCCCAAAGCACCTTAGCCAAGTGGCTTTTTCCTTGTTTATTTCAAAATGTTGGCACAGAGTTGATGCAGTTCTCTTAATTAGAACCCTGCTCTGCTGACCAGCCGACCTAGTCAGTTGCACAACAGAAGCTGTGGGTGCTGGTTTGTACCATGTATATTTCTCTTTCATTGACATTTTAAATCAACTTTGTTGCTGCAACACACTTTCTCTAACACTTTTTTCATCTCTGGTGACTGGGTGTTTAAAATAAGATGCTTGATATTTCAAATCTAGCTTCTTTGCCATCTCTGGTTTCAGTCCACCTGACGTGATGTGCAGCTGCCTCAGACTAATTTGTTTGAATCAAAACTCTCTGCTCAGGGCTCTATTGTTAAATCTCTGTCTTTCCTGTTTGTGGGACCTGGGAATCATCTCCTTTATCACCTCTTTTGTTTTGGACGATGGAAGTGTAGTTCCTCTTCGGCTTAGCAACCCTATCCGTTTTACGCTGGCCTGGTCTACATTAGAGTTAGGTCGACATAAGGCATCTTACGTTGACCTAACTCTGTAAGCATCTACATTACAATGTAGCTCCCAGTGATGTAAATCCCCCACTACATCGACTTAATAACTCTACCTCCGCGACAAGTGTAGTAGTTAGGGTGACAGTGTCCATACAGACACTGCGTTACTTGTGTCACCTGGGGCTCACACCTGCAGCCCCCCTGCTGCTGGGGGCTGACAGCCCAAGCTGTGAGCCTCGGCAGCAGGGGGACTCCAAGCTGTGAGCCTACAGGGCGGCGGGACTTCAGCCATCAGTGCCCCACACAGTTAAGTCAATGGAAGCGCTCCTGATGAGGACACACCGCTGACAGAAGGACTATAGCGTGTTGTGAAACACTGCTTTAATTACTGCAGTGGCTGTTCACTGACTTGACTTAATTTGGTAGTGTAGACAAGCCCTCAGTTACTGTCTGAGACACAGGAATAGCTCCCCAACAAGGAATCCTGTCCATTTTCCCCTTTGAAGTGGGGGGTTGATTCCTGCAGCTCAGCCCAGAAGTTAAAATCTATGTGATCACCTCATTTTGGTGACTTAACTGTGAGTCTGGGCTGGGGCATTGAATTTCCTGACCTTTTTTGCCTTTCCTCCCCAGGTATGTGTCCCGTTACCACGTAAAGGATTCTGCTCGCCACGTGATCTTGGGCACACAGCAGTTCAAGCCGAATGAGTTTGCCAGCCAGATTAACCTGAGTATGGAGAACGCATGGGGCATCCTGCGCTGTGTCATTGACGTCTGCATGAAATTGGATGAGGGCAAATACCTCATCCTCAAAGACCCCAACAAGCAAGTGATCCGGGTTTACAGTCTCCCTGATGGCACCTTCAGCTCCGATGAGGAGGAGGATGATGAGGAGGAGGAGGAGGAAGAGGAAGGTCTGTAGAATGCTCAGTGGCTCTGGTGCTCAGTGACTGAGGCCTGAGAGAAAGGGGGGAATGTAACTGGGGGATTAGATCTCAGAATTTTCAAGCTACCTATCAAGGTGAGAGGTGGTATGTGGAGAGTACAGTCACTGTGGGTCTTTCGATCAGTGGTGAAAGCAGAGTAAACATGTTAACTACTCCCAGAGACTGGAAGGCTAATGAAATAAATACAAAGGAACCTAGAGAGATCTAAAAACATGAGAAGAGAGTTGCAACAAGTCTCACATGCGGAGAGGGGTGGGGACTAATTCATCTGAGAGAAAAACATATTCTGAAACCCTGAGTGGAAGGGGGAGTAACTTGGAAAGGAAAGCTCAGCTCAGTAATACTGTGACATGGGGGGTGGCAGTGACTGATTTCAGCACAAATGGCAGGTGCTCAGTGCTACTGAGAATCAAGCCACTGTCATGACATTTAGATAAAGAGGAGAAAATCCAAAGTGAGACATTAAAAAATGAGTGGCTAGCCCAATTAAGCTAATGAGTCCATTTCAAATGGATGACTGGAAAGCGAGTGTGGGAGCACTAGTCATGCAGACTGGGAGACTTTCTACGAGGAAGGAAGATCCTAGGGCAAGTGCTGGCTCACCTCCCCACTACCTGAAACAATCCCTGATCCCTAGCATGTGCCCCTCATGTTCTATCTCCACTGTGGGAGGCAAGTCGACTTGAAGCTCATGTTCATGGGACGTTAAAAGGGTCTGAATGCTGTTTTAAGCTTTCTGTAGATTTGGGCAGATCTGTTGAGCTTGGATCTGTTCACTTTTTGAAGGTTTTCTGAACAGTCATAATAGCTAAATAGCTTTTTTTTTTTAATTAAATTTAAGATTCTCAAGTGAATCACACAGCAACAAAAATAATCTGTAGCAATTTATGTGGTTGTGGTGTTCTGTTGTAGATGTGGCCCTAATGAACAGTCTTGTACTGGGTGAAAAGGGCAGGCAAGATTGTGCCATGAAGAGTAAAAGATATTTTGTTGTTGTTGCATTTTCTCGGGGGAGGGGGTGTCTGCTGCTTCATATTGTTCCACCACAACCTTTTTTCTCTCTTTCAGAGGAAGAGAGCTAAACCCTGTGGTCAGGGAGCAGGGGCTTCAGTGACCAAACGCTCGTCCCACCCCTGTGTTGTTGTGGGTGGAATCTTAGCTGAACCTTTGCACCGTGCTCATTTACAAGTTTAATTAACGGAATAAAGAGTTTTGTTCTGTTTAATGAGTTTGTTGTCCATTGTCTTATGGATAAATATGCTGTACGCAGAAACCTACTTTACAAATGTGGTGTGAAAAGAAACCCTGGGAGGAAAGCAGCTGTTGAAATGGCAAGTGAGCTGTTGTAATAAAGTATGCTGCTTTACAAAAAGTTTACCACCTCCAACTATTTTGTATGTCTTCTCTGCCAACATTTTGTGCTAGTGTTTTCCTGCTTCACCCGGTTGGGAAGAGGTGAGTATTCTTCTCTACTGCAGTAAAGGAAATAGAGGTTAAACAGTTTTTCCTTTTCTCCCGGGTACAATGAGTGGTGATATCAGAGATCTCAGTGCATCTGAAATATGTGTAACTATTGGTACCCCTTTCTGACTGACAGCACGCTGGTATAGAGCCTCTATACTCTAGTATAGTATAGTATAGTATACTCTATAGAGTATAGATAGCTACTCTGAAATCTGTCCCACCAGTTCCCCTGTGGCCTTATGTCTTATCTGGTGCAGGGGAAAGAACATGCTAATTTTCAGGTTGTAAGTGTAGAAAATGAGGAGTGGTTTCAGAGTGGTTAGCTGTATTAGTCTGTATCAGCAAAAACAACTAGGAGTCCTTGTGGCACCTTATAGAGACTAACAAATTTATTTATTTGAACTAAAACCCACTTCATCAGATGCCTGGAGTGAAAAATACAGTAAGCAGTATAAATATTACAGCACATGAAAAGATGGGAGTTGCCTTACCAAGTGTGGGGTCAGTGCTAATGAGGCCAATTCAATTAAGGTGGAAGTGGCCTATTCTCAACAGTTGACAAGAAGAGGAAAATGTCGAGAGGGAAAATTACTTTTGTAGTGCTAACGAGGCCAGTGCAATCAAGGTGTACATCGCCCATTTCCAACTGTTGACAAGAAGATGCATCAGCAGAGGGAAAATTACTTTTTGTAGTGACCCATCCAGTCCCAGTCTTTATTCAGGTCTAATTTGATGGTGTCCAGTTTGCAGATTAGTTCCAGTTCTGCAGTTTCTCGTTGAAGTCTGTTTTTGAAGTTTTTTGATGAAGAATTGCCGCTTTTAAGTCCGTTATTGAGCATCCAGGGAGATTGAAATGCTCTCCTACTGTTTTTTGAATGTTACAATTCTTGACGTCTGATTTGTGTCCATTCTTTTGCGTCAAGGCTGTTCAGTTTGGCCAATGAACATGGCAGAGGGGCATTGCTGGCACATGATGACATACATCACAGTGGTAGATATGCAGGTGAATGAGCCCCTGATGGTGTGGCTGCTGTGGTTAGTCCATGATGAGTTTAATTCCAGGCTCCTGCCAATAGGTTGCTACTCCCCTGCCTACCAATGTACTGGTGTATTAGTGGAGGGAGGTACTAAATACCATTTCATTAGCACTTTTGATCCCAAAGTGCTTTTCAATTTAATATATAGCACTCATTTTGCCTGCCACAGAGGCCTAACTCTCTGCTATTCCATACCGCCACCCTCTTAATAATACAATGTATTACCAGTCCTACTTTGATCAGTGTGGCTACAGCTTTAACCTCCTAGGGCAAACTACTTCCCCTGACTTTGCTACCAGGTGTGTGTACAATATTTCCATTGCTTTAGATCATACAGATGGAATGCTAGTCTGCTCTTCTCTCCCTGCACCAATCTCTTCCAGAAAGAATTACTTCTCAGAATCCTGCAAAGGGAATTCAGCTCCCTTCCAGATACATCAGGCTGTGCCCGCTCTCCATAAGCTACCCTAGACTCCTCCTCTTCCTGGAAAGAAGCATTTGCCCCCTTAGCCTTATTGGGTGGGGGCACTGCTATGCAGAGGCCTATACTATCAATTGTCCAAGATATCAAAAGTCCAACTCTCCCTGTTGCATACAATTGTTTACAAGTCAGCAAAAGTTGGATGTGAATAGACGAGTACAACCTGGCTTGTTTACATTAAAAGAACTGTGATAAGAGGTCAAGTTGAGGTCATATGAGAATGAGCAAAGTCTAGAAATTAGAGAAAACATTTATAGTTTAATCATTGATGTGTTTGATTGGTTAGTGGTAATGGGAGGAGGTTGCCACTCCCTTGACATTGTTTATTTGGGGTTCAGTAAATGAGAGCAAGCGGGGGGATGCAAGTACTGGAAGGAATGAGCTTTTTGATTGTAGATTCCATTGTCTTCTAGGCTTCACCATCACATGATGGGGCTTTCTGGATCTTGAGGTACTTCCAGACTGGGCCAGAGAGTGGGACCTAGATGACACAACTTCCCCTACACACTTTGGTTAGAGCTAAATCACAAACAACAACTGGAAAGTGAGACATGGGATCTTGCTATCACCCCCACCCTTGTATCATATTCCTTACCCACTTGATTTCTTCTCTTTCTCAGTCTTCTTCTGTCTAAAGAGAGTCTGGCTTAGGCAGTGGAGGCAATTCCATCTTTTGCAACACTGTTGCAACCCTGTGACTAGAAAGGCAACTAAAAGCAATGTCTTAAAAGCCAGTCTCACCATTGTTGATGACACTGTGCTGTGCCTGTTCTTCTGCAGCAGTAAGGTTGCAAGGGAAAGTTGGCACCAGAGACAGAAGCTGCATTCCCTTATTTGTGCTGCTATTCTCCCCATGTGTGCGGTGGTCTTATTTGGTCTTAAAGGAAACGGAATCAGACTTCAGCAACAGCTCCAGCTCATCTCAACTCTTTTCCATTTCCCCAAAAAGGACACTTATTACCATGTCAAAAAAGCAAACAGGATGTTAGGAATCATTAAAAAGAGGATAGAGAATATCTTATTGCCCTTATATAAATCCATGGTATGCTCACATCTTGAATATTGCTTACAGATGTGGTCTCCTCATCTCAAAAAAGATATATTGGCATTAGAAAAAGTTCAGAGAAGGGCAACTAAAATGATTAGGGGTTTGGAACAGGTCTCATATGAGGAGAGATTAAAGAGGCTAGGACTTTTCAGCTTGGAAAAGAGGACACTAAGGGGGGACATGATAGAGGTATATAAAATCATGAGTGGTGTGGAGAAAGTGAATAAGGAAAAGTTATTTACTTGTTCCCATAACAGAAGAACTAGGGGCCACCAGGTTTAAAACAAATGAAAGGAAGTTGTTCTTCACACAGCGCATAGTCAACCTGTGGAAATCCTTGCTTGAGGAGGTTGTGAAGGCTAGGACTATAACAGGCTTTAAAAGAGAACTAGATAAATTCATGGAGGTTAAGTCCATCAATGGCTACTAGCCAGGATGGGTAAGGAATGGTTTCCCTAGCCTCTGTGTGTCAGAGGGTGGAAATGGATGGCAGGCAAGAGATCAGTTGATCATTACTTGTTAGGTTCACTCCCACTGGGGCACGTGGCACTGGCCACTGTCGGCAGACAGATACTGGGCTTGATGGACCTTTGGTCTGACCCAGTATGGCCATTCTTATGTTCTTATGTCTAACAGCAGCTAGAGGTAGGTTCACGCTTACAGTGGCATGTACAGTAGAGATACTGCACAGCCAGCTTGCACAGATACAAAGAGCACTGCGGACAGTGAAGCGCGGCTTAGGAGAGTAGAGTGCCCTACACACCTGAACCCCAGAGTATATACCCTAAATGGCTCTCTGCACACCCAAGCTGTGCCTCCCATGTCTACACTGCTGTTTTTGACAGTGCTTTAGTGCCCCACTGCCTCCCCTGCCGGGGCCTTTCCCCCCTACAGTGCACAGCTGCCGGAGCCTTCCCCCGCCCTAGGTAGCTGTACGGGGACCCGCACGCCACCCACCGTGCAGAGGGGGCGGAAGCCTGTCAGATGAGGGGGTTTCCCATCACCACGCTGGGTGGTGGCAGCGAAAGGCCCTGAGAACTGCAGCTGTTTCAGGGGAAAGGTCATGGGGGGCTCGCTGCCCTGGGGTGGCTCAGCCCTGTGACAGAAACCCAAGGTGTCAGTGCCCCAGGCTGGCGCTCACACGGGCACCTCCTGGCCCTGGGGCTCATCCCCCACCCTGGGCTCTGCCTGGCCTGGCTCAGCTCCCAGCCAGCAGGGGGAATTCATCTGGGCCTGTCCCTTTAAGACTCCGGCTGGGCAGCTTCACCCCCGACACGTGATACAGGTGTGACAGCCCGGCTGACAGGGAGCGCGTCTCCTACATCACGTGACACGGCTCCGCCGGGCAGCTATAGCGCCGATCCTATCTCAGGGCCCGCCTCTCCCTCGGGAGGAATAGGCGCTCTTGCAACTTCTCTCGTTGGTGGGGTATAGTCTATCCGCCGCAGGAGGACCGCAGCCACCGGGACTCTATAGTCCAAGTCTGGTGTTTACGGGGCAGCCAGACGGGACCTGCCTGGATCGATTCGCTACAGCCTGACGTGTTGGGTGCGTCAATACGTCACATGTGGCGCATCACACAGACGCTGGTCACGCCTCTTTCCTTATTGGGTGGGAATGGGGGAGGGTCAGTGGGGTCGTGTCTATTGGCCAGGGGTGAGGGTAGGGTCGGGTCACGTCACCTTTCCCCATTGAGGGAGCTTAGCAGAGCAGTGGCACCCCACTTCCCATTGGCTGGGATGGAATGGGGCAAGGGGGTGACTCACCCCATTGACTGGAGGCTTCACATCACTGTTCCCCACTGGCTGAGGTGGAGTGGGACAGTGTGTGTGTGTGACACCCCCTTTTCCCTTTGAGTTGGGGGGAGTTCACTTAGGGTCTGTGTCCCTGTTCCCTATTTTTGGGGCTGTGACCCCCACTCATGTGGGATCTACCAAGTGGGAGGAGTGCCAGGGAGGAGAGAGGGTTTAGCGCCAGAGACTGGGCAAGGAGGTGGACTAGATGCATCCACAGCAGCGCCTGGTGGGTCTGCAGTGCTGGTACCAAGGTGGATTCACCCTAAAGCTGAGCACTGGAGTGATTTACCTGTAGCCCCACTGGGCTCTTGCAAGTATCTTGTGACTGGATTTTGTTTTGAACAGAGCTGGCCTTGCTGTTCCCATGATGTCCCTGCCTGCTGCCCAGTGTCCATGGGGCCTGCTCCTAACCTTTGCCTTCTGCTTGGGCTCTTCCTGCACTGACAGTGCCTCCGCCCTTCCACTCTATGACTATTGCATCATTGGTGCTGGCCCCTCAGGCTTGCAGATGGCCTATTTCCTCCAACGTGCAGGCCGGGACTATGTGGTCTTTGAGCGTAGCCATGCACCTGGCAGCTTCTTTGCCCTTTATCCACGCCATCGCAAGCTCATCAGCATTAACAAACGACACACTGGCAAGTCCAACAGCGAGTTCAATCTTCGCCATGACTGGAACTCCCTTCTCAGCCATGACAGCCGACTGCTTTTCCGACACTACTCTCATGACTTCTTCCCTGAGGCTGACACCATGGTGCATTACCTTGAAGACTTTGCTTCCATGTTGGAGCTCCGGGTTCAATACAACACTGCCATCATCCATGTGAGACTGGAGAGGGACTCACAGGCATGGAATGGCCATTACTTCATTCTTACAGACCATAACAGCCAGGACTACAGATGCAGGTAACCAGCAAAGTGAGCCTGGTCGGCTATGCAGCTTTCCACGACCCTAGTACGTAGCTACCTGTTGGGTTGTAGGTGACATGACATTATTTTTGAAAAAGTGCCGCCTTCCTTGAGCAACATCACACTCCAGAAGTTTGAAGTGCTGACGGGTGTTATTTCTATTCCCATGGTAAAGCAGTTTCAGTAAACAACCATTTGGGCATAAAGCCATGAAAGTTTTGAGTCTGAGATGATTGTATTCTAAACCCTATTATATGTTTCCAGATGCTCTTTAGGAGCCCAGAACTGGACTAGCAGGTCAGGTCTGAGGTGCATTGTCTGAAGGATGGATTTGGGCAGAACTGGAATAATGGGGTGCTGCCAGTTAGGAAGAGGTGCTGTCATAGGGTTATGTGGACAGCTCAGAACTGGAACAGCAGATAGTGTTGCCAGTCAGGATTACCTGATATTCCTTTCCAACTCCTAGATGTTGCCCTAACATTAAATAACAGTTGGAACAGATGGCCTGTGAGATGATTCTGCTTACCTTATCTTTTTTTTTAATTGAGATATTTTCTGTCCCATAATAAAATGACAAGGAGCACTCCATATACTGTATTAAAAGGCAACACATTTAAAATGTGTAGAAGTAAATACTTTTCATGCACCATATAGTTAATGTCAGTGAATTTCACAGGTTAGCTTTTTTTTTAATACAGAATGCTTAGGGAGAGCTGAAGAAGATTAGACACTTGCATATAACATCTGCAATGGCCTTTGCTAGGATAAAATTACAAGGGTTATTGACCCTCCTGGTATGGAGAATAAGCAGACCACTAACTGAAGTAGGGAAGATGTTTCCACCCATGCTGTGTAGTACTGAGCAGTGAACATGCATTAAACAGCTGGTTCAGTATGGCAGGCTGCAAAACATTACACTGAACCAAGTAGCAGTAGTGTAATCCTGTACTACAGGAGGTGGGATGGTGGATGAGATCTTATGTGGCAATTCCTATATTCCCTAATGTTGACGGTGCTTTTTTTATCATGTCTCTTTACAGCCTATTGTTGGTAGCCACTGGAACATGGGTTCCCAATGTGGTAAACTTCCCTGGCTCGGAATATGTTGAGGGCTATGAATCTGTATCCATCAACCCAGAGGACTTTGCTGGCCAGACTGTGTTGATCTTGGGTCGGGGGAACTCTGCCTTTGAGACTGCCGAGAACATTCTGGGCGTCACCAATTTCATACACATGGTGAGCCGCTCCCGTGTTCGCCTCTCTTGGGCCACCCACTATGTTGGAGATTTAAGGTATGAGGCTGCTCTCCTTCATGGTTTTAATGTGAATTGAATATTAACCAAGTGAAATTGCCATTGTCTGATGAGACTGGCCGGACTGGTATAGCAGACTAATGGCTTGGAGGATGAGTAATGGGATATGGGCCCTTTTACCTTGTAGGCCTATGTTTTAATCCAGCCCAGGTTTGCAGTTACTGAAAATTGTCTATTTCATGGCTGTGAAATGAGTTGGTAGGGAGAGTCTCTGACAATCATAAAATTTGTCATCATTACAATCACTAATTGGCCCCTTGCTTGCTATCTCAGAAGGGAGGCCCAGGATTGACTGGACCATGGAAGTATAGTCCAGTGGTTAGGGCCCTAGCTCAGGAGATCCGGGTTCAATTTCTTGCTCTGCCACAGATGCTCTGTGTGACCTTGAGCAAGTTTAGTCTGTGCCTCGCTTCCCCATCTGTAAAATGGGGATAATATCACTGCCCTACTTCACAAGGGTGTTGGGACGATGAACACGTTAATGACCATGAAACACTCAGATACTCTGGGAGTGGGAACCATAGATAGAATGGAGACTGAGCTCTCCTTTTACTGTTGTGAGGTGTACTGGTGAGGCAGTATGGAGGAAACGTGTATTGCCACTATCTACGTTGTACCTGCTTGGGTGGTACATAAAGGATGTCTGTCTCCAGCACTGTCAATCTGGCATGTCTCACCAGCACCAAATTCCCACAGACACAAAAGGCAGCAATTGTGGGATAGTTATAGTGTGCTTTGGGACAGAATTGTAGGATACGTAATAAACTTGTCATGTTTCCAGGAGCAGTTTTTGAACCCCAGATCCCTCCTCTTTCTTATATTCTCCCTGTTTCTCAGAGCGATTAACAATGGCCTCCTAGATACATACCAGCTGAAGTCTTTGGATGGGCTACTGGAGGGTGACTTGGAAGATCTGGCTATTGTCAAGGATAAGAAAGGGAAGCTGCACATCACTCTCAAATTCTATCTGGAGAACAGCAACAGCAGTGCAGGTGCAGAATCCATCACTCTCCCACAGGATGAGCTGGACAACTTTGCCACCCGGGCACCCTACGACCGTGTCATCCGCTGCCTGGGTTGGAAGTTTGACTTCTCCATTTACAACAGGTGAGGGTGAACCAGGACCTGGAGGAGGCAGGAACAGAGAAAGTGGATTATGTATGTGGGTGTGTGAGAGAGCATGTACCACTGCCCTCTAACAGATGGGATGTCAAACCTGAGCAAGTGGAGTTGTTTGAATTTGTAGACCTGCTTCCTTGGCTCCCTAGGGAGAGGCTTATGCCTCTGCAGCTGAAGGCCCTAAGTCCCTGATGTCCCCTGAGTATTGTCAGCTGGTTACTGCATCCATGGTGTACAGATACAGATCCATACAGTGAAGCTTTTTTCTAGTCTTCATCCCTCAGCACATATTGTCATCATTCTCTGCCTTGGCTTATCTCCTAATACAGACTGGAAATGATATCAGTAACTCTGCTTTCTTCTTAAATGGGTTGTTACTGTGTCAAGTGGCTCAGACCCAAGTATGACCCCACCCAAAACCACCTTAAAATGGATACTCTTGGTTTCTAATAAAATTCCCTGTGTGCTCCTGGCTGGAGAAGGAACAAAACCTTCTGAGGGCAGTGGAAGCCTGAAGCGAGATCTTTCAAAATGACCAGAGCATAGCCTATGCCCCTCCAGACGCGCTCAGCCACCTACCCTCAAATCTCCCCTTCCTGACTGGCTTAATCTGCTCTTTTGTTCACCCAGATCTCTTAGACTGATGCCAGGGAAAGGGAATAAGAAGAAGTATCCTCTGATCAAACCCAGTTATGAGTCAAGAGGCACCCTGGGACTCTTTGTTCTGGGCACTGCTAGCCACTCTATCGACTTCAGGAAATCTGCTGGGGGCTTTATCCATGGATTCCGATATACAAGTGAGCGTTGGATGTACAGAATGGGCAAAAGTTGGGAAAGAAGGGCTGAGGTGGGATGGAACAATTCACTGGCTAGTAGTGGATTAGTGAATGTTGCTAGATCACCTTCAGTCTTCAGTATATCACACAGTCCTCATTGTGAGAATGTGATATATCGAGCTTGTGATTGCATAGCAAGGTATGGGGTGAAGGACAGGCTGTGGAAAAGATTTTGGCCCATATCCGTTATGTCATTTTTTGTTTTTGTCTTTGTTTGTGAGTTTGTCTTCCTATCTCTTACCTTCTACCTCTTATTTATATAACACAATGCATAAGTTCTTGCCATCAGGTATACTGTCTTGTGACTGGTTGTGGGTGAGAGGTCTGTTTTGTGGAGCAGAGTGTTGGGCAGAGGCCTTAATATTTTTTGAAAATTCTTATACTTGAGAGAGACTACTACTCTGGTGAAATGATTTAAATAAGAGAACTCCCCTACTTTCCAGCCGGTTAGGATCACCTCAGCTTTCTGAGAACTGTCCACTCAGTATGTGAGCGACCCTCGGGAGAATTTTTATGCTGATTGGCTGAGGTGGAGATCGCATGATTTACTATAGTCTAGAATATATCTAGTCTGTCATGATGTTACTTGTATGTGTCTCCTTGTTGTGTGATTCAGTATCTTAAAAGTATTAGCTGTATTTTAAAGTGAGCCTTTTCTTTCTTGACTTGCTGTCTTAGCTCGTGCTGTCCATCGCTTGTTGGAACATCGTCATCATGGAGTCCCCTGGCCAGCATCAGTATACCCCATTACACAGCTGACAAATTCCATCATCAAACGGGTGAATGAGGCATCTGGACTCTACCAGATGTTCAGTGTCTTGGGTGACATCATTCTGCTGAGAGAGTGAGTGAGTAATTATTCCCATCACTCTGATTCATCAATAAGTCCCTTCTCTTTAGGGGCTAAAACAAACCAAAACCTCCTGCTGAAGTCAAAACTCTATTCCTAGATTCCCCTTTGAATGTCCCTGGTGAAAAGCTTTCAATGAGATATGCTGTATCAGTTTTGGATGGGGAGAAGCAGGGCTTAAATTCTCCCCAAATATTTCCCAGAGCCCCAGGGCTCGGGGCTCCAGCCCCATGGGGTACGCCAGGACTCTGCGCCGGATGGCTTCAGCTGAATTTAAGCCCTGGGGAGAAGGGTCCCTTGCTCTGGAAATAATGGAGACTTGTAATAGGATATCGAGCTTTTTAAATCCCTACATCACTAGGTCTGATCCAAATCAGATGGATAATGACAGAAAGTCATTACCATCTGATGACTGTTCATTGGCCTCAGCCTATGAGGATATATTGGGTGCTATGTATTTGCCTTAATCCCTTGTTGGCTGGTTAGATTGTTCCTTGTAGAAAGATCTCATGAATGTCGTTGTGGCTCCTAGGAATGCCACAGCATTTGAGTACCTGGAGGAGTATCCAGTCGGGATCCTGGCAGAGCTGGAATTGCACACAGGGAGAAAGGCCCACAACGGGCTCTTTGTTGTCATCATGGAGTATGGGAAGAATTTTTCTGGGGCTGACAAGGATGTCTTCTACTACAACCGAGCAGTGGGGGAGGCACAACATGCCTGGCAGTCTAACTTCCTGCATCCTGTTATTTATTACTACAAACGACTCCCCACAGGTAAGCTGACAAGCATCCCTCCTCACCCTTGTATCCTGATTATCCCATATATACAAGATGGAAAGTTAAGGATGGTTCAGGACAAGAGGGAATTTTGAGTCCATCCTAGACAACTTCCCCGGCTTCTTTGAAGTTGCTCCCCTGTAGTATACTAGCCACTACTGTAGGTGCTCATGGTGTACTTGTAACTCACCCACCCCATCTGTGTATATTCATTTGTTGTCTCTTGTCTGATCCTTGTAAGCCTCTTGGGTCAGGGATCGTCTGTTTGTACAGCACCTGGCACAGTGAAGTCCTGGTCTATGTCTAGGGCCCTTAGGTCCTACAGCAGTAAAAATAATGGAAGGGAAGTTCCTGTAGAACTCATCAGCGCTGCTCTTTAGTCATCCAGAAAACATCACTGATGAGTCATGTCAGATATGGCAACTTCCTGCAATATTTTTGGGAGACCAGATTGTATTAAGTGCATAAATGGCTTATGTATCATCGTGGGCCAAGGATTGCATACACTCCATGGAAGGGTGTGATAGAGAAGGGCTACAACAGCTCCTCCAGGGAGTGAATACAGTAGAGGATGATTTAGGGAAATCACTGATTGTAACATTTCCAGAGAAGTAACACTTCCTGGGAAGGCTCACATAGTCTGGTTCAAATCCACTGACCAACAGACAAATAAAGAACTTTTGGATAAATAGCCCAAGCTTAAAGCGATTCAGGGCCTTCATTCTGGTCTAAAGACTGATATGAACTGGTAACCACAGGAAAAACCCAGTTGTGTGGTTTGAAGAACAACATCTACCATAGTCCTGTGTTGGAGTTCGGGGGTGACCTCTGGTAAGCTCTTAAGCATGTGTGTAGGTTCCTTTATTGTCTTTATATGCTTTCTCTGTAATGCTTTTACCTTAAGAATAAATGCGATTGCTTGGAGGGAGCTGTGTAGTGACTTGTAACTGCTGGAAATACACTGGTATTAGCCGTTGGAGAGAAAGCAAAGTGCAGATGCTGGCTTTTTAGGCAGACTGGCTTTCTGGGGATATTGCAATGGAGATCAAGTTGCTGTGCAGCCTTAAAAACCCCAGTCAGAACTGAGTGAGACTGCCCAGGAGAGGTGGGAGTTGGAAGACCAAAATCTTTGTGTGTGCCCTCGAGGGACCACAGAGAGGGAAATAAAGGTGTGTTTACCCTGAAACTGTGACAAGTGGCCAGGTGGTGATTGAAACCTCAAGTTTGGGGCCAGAAAAGGGGTATTGGGGAACATTTCAACTGTCCAGAAGAATCCGGTATCCTATGGAAGCGATATGCATGGTTTCCCTTTGCCTGGTGACATGTGACTTCTGAGTTGTGTAAGTATTGCGGTGCCTAGCGTTGTTGCCAGAAGTCAACTGCTGTCCTGTGGTTTACCCATCTCTGAGACATCATATACTGACAGGAGAACCCCCACCTCTGATGAAAGAACCCAAGAGCAAGATATAAAAGCAGCATAACGTCAAAGCAAATAAAAACACACACAATTAATTTCCCTAGGAGCATCCAAAGATTAGAGTGTTGACATTTCACCTCCAGAGACCTAGCTTCAAATTCTGGCATGGGTCATAAGGGAAGTGAATTTGGTTAATAATAACATAAAGCCTAAGCATAGTTTGGCATGACTAGCTGGTTCAGAGGGATCAGACCTAAAATAGTAATGGTGGGTGTCGTGTATGCATCCATCCATCCATCCAGGATTGGAAAAGCAGGGGATGCTGCAGGGCAGGAGTGAGGGGCATTGACAGAGCTGAGAGTCAGTCCAGGACTGGAATAGCTGAGATTCATGCTGCAGATCAGAACAAGATGCAGTGTTGCAAGTTAGGGGGGCCAGGAGTGGAAGCTGGAAAAGCTGTTGCAGTGTTAACTTCCCATCTCCTTGAGCTCTTCCGAATTCCATTTTGATTCTGGAAAAGGAGGACAAAAGCACATTTTCTCCTTTGTTAATATGATCTGTTCTGTCAACAGAGCGTGAGATGAGGCTCTGTCCTCCGGACTGGCCTCTCCCCCGCCCAGATGCTGTCCATCATATTGTGGAAGATTTCCTGACAGACTGGACTGCCCCAAACGCCCATATCCTCCCACTTAGACGCTTCCTGGAGAATTGTCTGGACACTGACCTGCGCAGCTTCTTTGCAGGTAAGCTGGATGCTAGCTGGAAATGGGGGTTTGGAGACGCATCTGACTCAGATAGGACAGTAGCAGGCCAACAATTTAGTTAACATGAAAGATCCCTCTGACTACTGGGCAGCTGGGAAATCTTACTACTAGTTGGATGCACTCCATGAAACAGGAAGAAGTGCTGGGTCATATCAGGAGCTCACCCATTCCAAAATAGCCTATGATCTTAATTGTCCCAAGAGGCGGAGGGACAGCAGGGTGCCCCTTGGCAGGTCCTCTCTCCTGGGAGTGTATGCTAGGTCTTGATTCAATACCCCACAGGCTGCAGCTTCCCCACTCCTCCATCTGAAATGAGATTTGTGCTGACAAGTACCACAGCTGCTTTCAGTTGGAAACAGTAGAGACAGCTTGTGGAATGAGAGATGAGAACTCTGTGATGCCAAAACTGGAAAACTACAGTCTCTCGCTTCCTGAGCTGGAGAATGGGTTGGGAAACCTATATATGAATTTCATGGGGCCACAGAGGGAAGCACCTCTGAGCTATCAAACTGAAGAACCAGGTTTCAATCTCAAATTCTGTTCCTCCCTCTCTGAATTTACAGATTCTGCGGGTGACAGTTAATTACTCTGGATTAATCAAGCCAGGGTGCTTGCTGGCGAAGTGCTGTCACTGTCCCTGACCTTTATTTTTTTGGTTCCGAATGATTGACTTGTTGGGAGACCCTGAATTATTAAGCATTTACAGAGCATCTCTACATAATCTTTTTTTGTTTTTATTTGTAGAGTCCTGTTTCCTGTTTGCTCTGACTCACCAGAAGCTGCCTCCCTTTTGTCAGCAGGGATACCTGCGAATGCAAGGGCTTGTGGGTAACAAAAGACTTAGGGACCATGCAGTGGAAGCCGGCCTACTGGAGGACCACACTGTTATGCACTCTACAGATGAACTGCTTGGTGGCCAGAGAGGTTCACGTGACCAGTTGCTGAAGGATCACGTGATACCAGGTAGCCCCCTACATCATCTTGTGAATACCAAGGATGAACTTTAACCTTTCCCAATTCATACTGAAACCCATGGGGACTGTTGTGACAATACTGTAACACATATCTGCAGCAGGATTCCAACCTCTTCCATGTGACATTGGCTTCCTGTCCATCCCTCCAGCTGTCCACATATTGCCAAAGACCTGCTCAGATCTGTTGTGACTGATGGGATCGATGTGATCTGGAGGATAAGTTAGAAGCTGAGATTCAGTGAGGCGGAGGCTTCTCCTTTGTCCCTGCAGAGCCCACAGTGCTTGAAGACAGTGTTGTTTTTATCTTATGGACCAATGTCTGGGGCAACATTTGGGGATCAAAGATATGGGGAGAGAAAGAGAGAAGAGATGCACAGATGGCTTAACATGAAATATTTTTGGTTTTGATGTGACACAGTTACATGTCTTGAGGGCAGGTTGGAGACCGATCATTGGATGCTGTGTCTAGCACATTCTTGTGTATACTTGAAGATTTGTATGTCCACTGAATTCAGAAGCGATACCTTCAGAAGCAAAATTTTTCATGCACTTTGATAGAGACAATGAGGTGCATTCTAGTATATTTAGTTTTAGTGCAGGCCAATGTAATGTCACTGCCTGGACACGGGTCCCAAAAGCCCTCTCCCTCTCTAATGGTGAGCAGCTAGCCTAGGAAGCTTAGACCCAACGTGAACTGTCACTAAACTAGCCCTGCTACCCTATCCATTCCTTTACTTGGTGGAGTTGGTATTCTGTGCCAGCTGCTCCCTGTATTTTTTAGCAAAATATCTGTCCTATTTGCTCTATGTCTTTCCAAAAAGCTTTCAGTGCATTTCACTCTAATTAAAATGTGTATTCCTAATTTTCTTCCCAGATGTTCCTATTTATAGCTTTCAGAAGTTGTATGGTAAATTGTCTGTCTGCATTTTATTGCTCATTACCTAATAGGCACAGATCTCTCACTTCTTGGAAACCACTAATCAGAGCAAGGAGTTTGAGCTCAGTCTTGCTATGTCCCCATGATTTCTGTGAAGTAGAGGAGGGGCAGATGGGAATATGCTTCCTGCTCTCCCCATATCCATGAGAATACCTTACATTTGTGCTTCCTGGTAAGATGGGTGGAGGAGAGGGTGGACCTAAATAATCCCTCCCCATCAGTTGATTCCTAAGTAGCCTTTCCCAGGGACCCCTTAAATTTTCTTTCTCTTTCTATAAAGACCCAGTTCCTATAGCTCTTTGCTGCTGGAGGTTGGGGAGCACTGAGATGAGTGCGGGACTGAAAGGAGTGTCACTCTTAACTGGGAACACTAGTGAAAATGCTGCTGCTGTCAAAGGATCCTCTTAGTAGCTGCTACTGGGAGAAACAGGGTTGGCGTCTCAGATGGTGTAAATTGCTATTGCTCCACTCTCTCTCTCTTTAATGGAACTACATCCATTTTCACTGGATGTTAATCTGGCCCAGAGGGAGATGCTTGAAAAGTCTGTATTCACCAAGCAGCCCACAAACCCACCAGGGGCTTCCTACATGTGGACTATCCAAGGGGGGTGGAATTAGGAGGGCCAGTGAGAATGCTAATACGCCTGTCAGACCTGAAGGTTCAGTTTCATTGTCTATGAAATACTAAAGCCAAGAGCAGGCCCACTGTATGCACACGCATGCATGTGTGCACACACACACTAAGCATGCTCTGTAGTATCCACACTCAAGATCGTAAGACTGTAAATTCCTAGTATGTGGGATACCTTAGATTGCAGTTCTGCTCTGACAAGTGACTAAAAATGGCACCTTCTTCTCCACCTGTGTGCTCCCTGTTGTGTGTCCAAATCAGATCTGTTAACTTCAATGTCAGAAGGTTTTACTGTTTACTCCTGCTACCCATGCAGAGCCAGAACAGCTGAGAGAATGAGCGTGATTCATTCTGACTCGCATGTAATCGATAACATTTGTTAAATTCTAACTTCATCTTTGGTGGCACTTGAACCAATCCAAATCCATTTTCCCTCTGGGATCCCAAGCAGGAATGGTAGTTGGGAAAGCAGACAAGTTGGATCTGGATGTCACAAAGAAGCAAGAAACACAAACTGCCATGGTGCCATTTTTGTAATGACTTTTCATAGCAGAACTTCATTTTAATACCAATGCCCAATTTAATTTTATTGTATCTCCTGTTGAAGTAGATTACTGCCTGTTGTAATTGGTTGTATATGTTTTGTATGGTTATATTCTTCAAGTGCAGTTTAAAAAAATGTTTACACCACTCCCACTATTGGCTTTTTAACCCTTTGCTCAGAGGAGATAGGTATACTTGCAGGTATGGCCACAACCGTGAGAATCAAAAGGAATTCTTCTACGAACTTCAGTGTGCTTTGGATCCGACCCATAACAGGAGTAAGGGATTCAAAATATGCAAAGGTAGACTGACTAGTGATCTGAGAAAAGCAATTAATAGCAAAACAAGCCACTCTTACATCCTACCCCCTTATGCTTGCCATGTTCTATCCTTTTTTAATCTAGTTCAACAGGTTTTGGACAAAAGGAGCTTGTAGGACAAATAAACTGCAAAGCTAATACTTATCTGACCAGTGCCATTTACCCTCCCCAATTACAGCACTGCCTTTGCTCTCACCCTCTGGGACACAGGAGCAACACATAGTCCTCACCCAGCAAAGCCCTAATTTGGCCCACACACAAACACTGTGCTCTAGAAAGGGTGTGTGTGTGAGTGAATGAGTGAGTGACTACTGCTCCAGCTGAGACTAAAGAGGTGCCTTCAACCTTCAAAGCTGTTGATCCAACAACACCTTTCATCTAAGCTAAATGTTTTTATAAAGCCTTTCCCCCACAATGCTGTGAAAGACAGTTCCCACCCCACTTGCCCTTTGACAGTTTTTAGATCTTTTAGTTTAACAAAGACCGAGAATAGATTGTGTTGTTTCCAAAGTAATGGGATGTTGTTGTATTGCAACTATCAGGGACTACTAGGGCTCACTGCACAAAACTGGGATGATTTTGCTTTGTTACTACCCCAGCTTGTACCCATTGTAAAGCAGTGGGTAACAAAAACACCTGAAAACAATATGGTAGGACAGTTCTTGCCATCTGTCAGGTGAATAAACAGGGATAGAATGAAGGTGCCGCAATTAGCAAGGTTTTATTTGTGGTAATGACTATCATTGGCTTGAAAATTTTTGCCTTTTTGTACCTTGTAGCAGAAATCACTGCCGGTGGCAACCTCGGTGTACAGTGAGGTAGTAGGCTAAGGGTTGGCTTATCAGTCTGTTGGCACAAAGACAATAGGCGGGATGATAATCATCTGATATTGACATCATCCTAAATGGCCTTGGAACCAATCTGAAACACAGTGGCCATTCTCCACTTGCGATGCTGCACACCACTGTGGTGGGGCACTAGGTTCTGTACTGACCCATAAGAAAGAATGACACTTTTGGGTTGCCAACATCATTTAATGTGAAAATGTGGGTGTTGTATGGAGGTTTATTTTTCTTAAACCTCCATCTCCTGAACTCAAGAGTCTGCATGAGAATTGCAGCATACTTTTTAATCAGTAAAAAGAAAAGTACTTATGGCACCTTAGAGACTAACAAATTTATTAGAGCATGAGCTTCAGCTCACTTCATCGGATGCATTTGGTGGGGGGAAAAAAAAAACCCTTTTTTCCACCAAATGCATCCGATGAAGTGAGCTGTAGCTCACGAAAGCTTATGCTCTAATAAATTTGTGAGTCTCTAAGGTGCCCCAAGTCCTCCTTTTCTTTTTGCGAATACAGATTAACACGGCTGCTACTCTGAAACCTTTTAATCAGTGAAAGTCATAGTTGTGAAGCAAAGCTTGAAAACAAGGCTCAGAACCCCAAAGGGAAATAAAAAGAATCCAATATGTATTGTTAAGCCACTTTTGTTATTTTTAGGACCCGACTCATGATTTTGAAACACTTGAATTTGACCATAATGTATGTTTGTACATCTAGCACAATAGCGTCCTAGTCCTGACTGATGCCTCCAGGCCCACGTTTCTAGGTCTAAATATTAAAGGAGCAGGGTGAACTAAGCAACAGCAGCAAAGCATCTGCTACTCCTCTTTAAGCTGTTTAGTTGTAGTGACCAGGGACCGCCTGTCAAAAGCCTTCTGGATTCGCTAACATTGGCTCTGAGCTGGTTTGCACTGGGCCTCACAGGGGCACAGTGTAAGGTAGCCAGATGTCCCGATTTTAGAGGGGCAGTGCTGATAACTGGGGCTTTGTCTTACGCAGGCGTCTGTGTTACCTCCCACCCCCGTCCTGATTTTTCACACTTGCTATCTGGTCACCCCAGCAAGGTGTCACATGGGCAGGCCCACACCAGGGCAGGCAGGGGGCACCAGCTGCCCCCTTCGTGCAGGAGCCAGCCTGCGCGCGCCCTAGGCTCACGAGATGGGGCGGGAGGAGGCTCTGCCGAGCTCGGCCCTGTATGGGCGCAGCGAGGGGAGGAGGATAGAAGGGTCATACTATTGAACAGCCCTTCTCAGCAACCAATCAGCACCTAGGAGCCCACGCTGCCTTCTGAAGGTAGCCAACCAAAGCCTAGAACTACACGCAGGCGCCTGAAGGACATCTTCGCCAGCCAATCATGTTCCAGGACTAGAAAACAGCGGCCCGGAGTTGCTGTTCTAGGGCCAATCAGCGCGAAGCTGTGAAAGATTCGCTTTCCCCAGCCAATCCGTTGTTCAGGGTCGCCCTGCGCTCCTGGAGCGCCTCGGGCGCCCCAGCCAATCAGCTCCCCGGTAGCGTCTGCGTCACCTCCGCCGCCGAGAAGGTGAGTGAGGGGAGCGCGGGGACAGCGCTTTGTGGCCGGGCCAGCGTGCGGGGTGACTGCGCCGGCCGCCGGGGGTAGCGGGCAGTGAGGGGCACGGCAAGGCTGGCATGGTGGGGGCGGGGGAGCGCAGAGCATGGGCTGGCGGCGGCAGCGGCGGGAGGGAGAGCGCGCAGGACATGGGGGGCAGGGCTGGGGGGGAGGGGAGAGCGCAGGACATGGGGGGCAGGGCTGGGGGGGAGGGGAGAGCGCAGGACATGGGGGGGCAGGGCTGGGGGGGAGGGGAGAGCGCAGGACATGGGGGGCAGGGCTGGGGGGGAGGGGAGAGCGCAGGACATGGGGGGGTAGGGCTGGGGGGGAGGGGAGAGCGCAGGATATGGGGGGGCAGGGCTGGCGGGGGAGAGGGGAGAGCCCAGGACATGGGGGCAGGGCTGGCGGGGGGGAGGGGAGAGCGCAGGACATGGGGGGGCAGGGCTGGCGGGGGAGAGGGGAGAGCCCAGGACATGGGGGGCAGGGCTGGCGGGGGGGAGCTCACAGCAGGGGGAGCAGAGCACGGTGGCAGGGCTGGTACGGGGGGCCGGAGGAGCGCAGAGCATGAGGAGGTAGGGCTGGCATGGGGGGGAAGGGGCTGTGATGGTAGGGGCTGTGGATAAGAGGGAGGGGCACTGGGAGGCTGGCATGGCAGAGATGGGGCGGCAGGGCATGGAGAAGGAGCACTTGTGGGGAGGGCTGGCATGAAGGGGGGGGCATTGGCTGAGCTGTAGGAAGCGGGAGGGAAGCAGCAGTGGAATTGCTGGGGCAGGAGAGCTGTTCAGAAGCATAATACCCAGAAATGCTTTTTTTCCGCTCTCCTTTCTTCCATGGCATGGGCTGATCCAAAATGCCTTTTCCCCTTCATTATACAGATGGCCCAGAGGCTCGCGCTGAGGAGGTTTCTATCCATCTCCCCCAAAAAGCTCTCTGTGCTTCCTGTGTCGATCCTCTCCAAGGTGTCAGCAGCACCATGCTACCCTAGATCACTTGTCCCTCTTACCCAGATTACTGTGCCTGCTTCCATTAGGACATTTTCTACCACACCTGTCTGCAGGGCCACTTTTAACATCCAGGATGGGTCTGACTTCCAGGACAGAGTTGTGAACAGCCAGAAGCCGGTGGTGGTAGATTTTCATGCACAGTGAGTATTGGGTGTGGAGCCGTGAGCTCCTCTTGAGTGCTCTCCTATCTCTCACATCCTTTAACACTTTTTACTATTTAGCCTCTGCTACTGTGCCTTTGTGCAAGTTACTTGCCTTCTCTTTGCCTTGGTTTCTGCCTTTGTAAATAGGGATAAGAGTGCCTTCCTATCTTCTTGAAGTGCTTTGTGATCCATGTAGGGAGAGACCTGGCCTCATACTATCACTACACTTACGTATGTTTGCTGGCATAGCTATACCGGCAAACCCTCCCAGTGGAGAGACAGGTTCTACCCACATAAAAGCACTTTTATTGGTATAATTCCTACCTGTTCCTAGAATAGAATAAGCCATACCGGCAAAAGGTTTCTGTGTGCCCCTCATTTCCCTCCGCCCAATCCCCCCATTCCAGCAGCTCTCTGTTCCCATTTCCCTACATGACAGACACTCTTTGTGGCCCCTTTTCTCCATGTCCCCCATTATCCCCTCCACTCATTCCAAAGCATTCCCCAGCCTCCCCCTCAGCAGGGGTTTTGTGTATTCCCCCATTGCAGAAATTCTGTGTGCACCCTCATTACCCCATGCCCCCTATTCCCACCTTCCCTCCCAAACTATGGGCTCTCCGTGTCTCCCTTTCTCCCTCCCCACATACCAGGGTCCCTCAGTCTCCCTCCCCAACCACCAAGGGTTCTGTATGCCCCATTCTCCTCCCCCACGTACCAGGTTCCCCCATTCTCCTCCCTCCACCATGCCAGAGGCTGTGTGCAGAGCCCTGTTTCCTCCACCGTTATTTTTTCTTTCTGGGAGAGAAGTCATTCAGGATGTCAATGTGTTTAATTCTATTGGGAGAATTAACAGAGATGAGACAGGGTATGTTATGCTGGAAGACATTAATGGCTACCATCAACCAGCTCTTTTGAGTTGTAGACAATTGCAGAAGTTATGACTGGGTAAAGAGCTGGCAGGGCTTCATGTGTCCCCCGCAATGCCTCTTTTGCTTTTCTGATTTATTTATTTTCCCCCTCTCCCCCCCAAATCAATAGGGTTCTGGCTATTGATGTTTAGAATGTTCCCTGGAGTTGTGGAGTTGATTGAATGCAGCATTCAGAAGCTGTTGCGTGACACAAAGAACTAAACTTTGTCTACGCTTAAAAGTTATATCAGCATAGCTGGATTGCTCATGGGAGTGGAAAAACCACACCCCTGACTGACACACCTAAGCCGATAAAACTCCAGTGTAAAGGCAGCTGAAGGAAGAGTGTTTCTGTTGACACAACTATTGTCATTCAGGGAGGTTGTGTTCCTACACCACCAGAAAATCTTCTCTCCTGTAGGCTGCCTCTGCACTAGGGGACTGTGCTGTCATTGGCTCCGTAGTGAAGACATAGACACACTAAATTCAAGAGTATTTCTCTGTAAGGTTTTAGCAAGTTTGGTCAACAATACAGAATGCTACCAATACCTGTATACAAAACGTAACGCTTATGGTATTTCACCAAGATGTTAACATAGATTGTGTAATTGTTATGGATCCATAGCATCTGTGCTATGCCCAGTTTTAAACAGTCCCTTGCAGGCAGAGATGACCTATACCTGCTGATTGGGGTGGGGAGAGGAGGGGACACAGTTTAAAGGTTTGGCTGCCCCCAGAACAGCTCGAGTCATGGCACTCCACCCGGCAGGTCCCCCCCATTACCCTCAGCTTCCCCTCATGGAAAGCAGTGGCCCCTCTCTGCAGCTCCCAGCTGTTGCTCCTTCCTCTCCCCACGGAACTCAGCTTACCGGCTCCCCCAGCAGCTGCTGGACAGGGATGGGGTCCAGCCACCCCATGTGACAGACCAGGGCTTGCAAACGTTGGCAGAAATATGGGGGGGCACGTGACCCTGCATTGTGTTCCCCCCCACCCACAGGAACCTTTTCAGTGTGCCAGATCCTGAAGGGCGCCCATTCTTCCTTAAAGGTAGGCCACATGGCTTCAGTGCCTCCAAAACTGAGCACCTGGGCTCTTGAGCTCTACTCGGCAAGTCCAATTTAGATAACTCCTTTATCAGAGACATTTCCTGTCTTCCAGGACCAGTGCACCTCAGCAAGTATTTGCAGTGACATCAGGCAGCCTTTTTCAAACAGAGTAGGGTTTATTAGTCAGCTGTAACACAGCACTGAAAAGTCCTTAAGTTAGCATAGAGACTTAAAGGTTAAGACATAATTCATACTGGCCGAGCCAGTGTAATCAGCCAGCAAAGCGGCTGTGGAATCTGTTTCCGCTCTCTCTCCATGTTTTTGTCTCTTCATCTGTCAATCCCATGTCTCTCCAAAGACCAGCTTGTATCTTAGCATCTTCTCATCTCTTGGTCCATTGTCTTCCTCCTACTGAGTTCATAAGTTCCACCTGCTGGAGTTTCGTGTGGAGTTCCCTGTGGATCATTGTCAATTGTTCAGTTATTGGGATTACCATAGTCTTTCTGAATCCTTCACAGATATGGGTCAGTGTTGGCCAGTCCTTCAAGGACCCCATTCATACTGCCCCAGGCAATTAGGTGACCCATCACCTCATGTCTACTGCTCTACACCTATGGGGTGGCAATCCCTACTCAAGTAAGTCACTGCCATGCATATCATTCATAAGAATATTACAGAAGATTCCCATTTCATCACAGTAACAGAATGAACATGCATAACAACCCCGGTCTTAGTAAGCTTTTTATTTACTTAATATTATTTTGGCTTCCACCTTTTTCAGCCCACAGTCTGACAGCGACAAACACCAGAATCTATTTTATTGCTACATTTTACTGTCCTACAGTTCAGCTTGCTCCCATGATGGCTCATGAGGTTCTCTCCTTACTGTGTCATAAGGATACTTGCTAGCATTAAATGTGCTGCACAAGCTCGTTATGTTTTCTTTATTGACAGTTAGGCCCAAACAGACAACTAGAACAAATGGCTGCATGAAAGCTGTGTATTACAAGTGATCTGTGTCCTCCAAATTAATCTCCATGCAATTTTTAAATCATTCCAAATACTTCTCTTGTTACCTTCATGTTTTTTTTAGCAGCTGCTAGTTCCCGAGTGACCAGAAGTAGTTGCTGAGAAGTTCATAGCCTCATCTATAATCAAATTATGCAACGTCTGTCCCATTTTTTTGAATGCTGTTTACACTGGGGAAAGACTTTCACCAGTAGCAATGAGTTGGTATTGGCAAAGGCTTTTGCTAATATCAGCAGTTGGCATTGATAAAGATTTTGCCATTGACTAACAATGAAAATAGTCCAAGATGTTATCTGCTAAATGATAGAAATAATAATTTTCTGTCTCATTTGTGTCTGGTGGCACCTAGTATCCCCAAGCAACATAAAGGCCCCCTTTTTTGCTTGGTTCTGTACAAACACAGAGCATAGAGTCTGGAAAACTCTCAATCTAAATGAACAAGAGCAACAGACTGAAACAGAAACTAATGATGACTGGGGCCATGAGAAGGAAGATCAACTTGTATGTCCTCAGGTAGAGAGACCAAAAGCTATTGGGAGTAGCATAGGGAGCAGAATCAGCTGTGGTTTCAATCTAAAGCATGATGTAAGGGTTTGGGAATTATTATTCTTTTCTTTGTAAGGGTAGGTGGGATTGAGATCAATGTAAGTTGGGCAGTATGACTGCAAGTGCAGTTAGAGGAAGAGCATTTTGATTAGCACCAATAGCTTCCATTCAAACTCTTGCTAGTGCTAGAGTTTGGTACAGGTAGTGTCTGTTGTTGTGGTTTTTTTCTTTAAATAGAGAGAACCTCTCAGTGACAGTGATTTTGCTGTGAAACAGAGACCTTAGGTAAACACGGCAACCACTTTTGGAGACTGAGGTGTTTCAAGAGTAATGGGCTAACACTGAATATTAGCCTCTTCCCATCTTCCCCTGATTTAATAATGCCTTTCTTATGGAAGCCTCTCTTTAAACTGTGTTGCAATCCAGGCTTGGTCTATGCTTAAAAGTTATGTTGGCATAGCTGCATTGGTCAGGGGTATCAAAAACCCACACCCCTGACTGGCATAGCTTTGCTGACAAAATCCCCAGTGTAGATGCAACTATGTCAACAGAAGTGGGCTTGTGTTGGCATAGCTGATGTCATTCATGGAGGTGGTGTTCCTATACCAAGAGAAAAACTCCTTTTGTCAGGCCTGGTCTACACTTGAAACTTAGGTTGACCTAGCTACATCACTCAGGGCTGTGAAAACTGTCCCCTGTGCAGCATAGTTAAGTTGACCTAGCTGTAGACACAGCTAGTTTGATGGAAGAATTCGTCCATCGATGTAGCTGCTGCTTCTGAAAGATGGATTATCTACGTTGACAGAAAAAAACCTTCTGTCCATGTTGGAAGCATCTATGCTACAGCAGCAGCCCTATACCTGCGCTGCTGTAGTGTAGACGTACCCTCAGTGTAGGCTGTGTCTACACTAAAGGGCTATGCCAGCATAGGCTCCATAGTGTAGACAGTCTCAGAACCTGTGTTACTTTCTGACTGTGATTCTGAGTCTAACAGTTGCAAAAGCGGTTGGTTAATGTTCACCCTTGGTGTTTAAATTGTGGTAATTTCCCACAGTGTAAAGGTCAGTGTAGGGAGGAGGGGTTAGGTGGTGATCAGGTTGCCTGTGAAATACAATGAATGGTGTGAATCCAAACTATGGATGCCTGGCAGTTTCTTGTGTAACACCTGCTCTTTTTCTTCCCTGTGAGGTGGTGTGGCCCCTGCAAGATCCTGGGCCCCAGGTTAGAGAAGATGGTGGCCAAGCAGCAGGGGAAGGTGCTGATGGCAAAAGTGGACATTGATGATCACACAGACCTGGCCATTGAATATGAGGTATGGGCCAGGAGCAGGAGGACGCTGTTCCAGCGGTGGCTAGAAGGGAGCCTTAGGGTATCCTTATATTAAGGAAAGGTTTGTCAGTAGGGCTGTCAATTAATCACAGTTAACTCATGCGATTAACTCAAAAAAAATTAATCATGATTTAAAAAATTAATCAGTTTTAATCGCACTGTTAAACAATAGAATACCAATTGAAATTTATTAAATATTTTGGATGTTTTTTCTACATTTTCATATATATATTGTAGTCTGTTTCAGAGTAGCAGCGGTGTTAGTCTGTATTCACAAAAAGAAAAGGAATTCTTGTGGCACCTTAGAGACTAATAAATTTATTTGAGCATGAAGTGAGCTGTAGTTCATGAAAGCTTATGCTCAAATAAATTTGTTAGTCTCTAAGGTGCCACAAGTACTCCTTTTCTTATTGTAGTCTATGTTGTAATTGAAATCAAAGTGTATATTATTTTTGATTACCAATATTTGCACTGTAAAAATGATAAAAGAAATAGTATTTTTCAATTCACGTCATACAAGTACTGTAGTGCAATCTTTGTCTTGAAAGTGCAACTTACAAGTGGAGATTGATATTTTTTTTGTTACATAACTGCACTAAAAATCAAAACGATGTAAAACTTCAGAGCTACAAGTCCATTCATTTCTACTTCTTGTTCAGCCAGTCGTTAAGACAAACTTTTGTAGCCAACATGGCAAGGTATTTACATGCCAGTTATGCTAAACATTCATATTCCCCTTCATGCTTCAGCCACCATTCCAGAGAGTATGCGTCCATGCTGATGACGCTCATTTAAAAAAAAAAATGCATTTAATTAAATTTGTGACTGAACTCCTTGGGGGAGAATTGTATGTCCCCTGCTATGTTTTACCAGAATTCTACCATATATTTCATGTTCTAGCAGTCTCGGATGATGAGCCAGCACATGTTGTTCATTTTAAGAACACTTTCACTGCAGATTTGACAAAACACAAGGAAGGTACCAATGCGAGATTTCTAAAGATAGCTACAGCACTCGACCCGAGGTTTAAGAATCTGAAGCACCTTCCAAATCTGAGAGTGATGAAGTGTGGAGCATGCTTTCAGAAATCTTAAAAGAGCAACACTCCAATGTGGAAACTACAGAACCCAAACCACCAAAAAAGAAAACGAACCTTCTGCTGCTGGCATCTGACTCAAATAATGAAAATGAACATGCATTGGTCCATGCTGCTTTGGATTGTTATCAAGCAGAACCTGTCATCAGCATGGACGCATGTCCCCTGGAATTGGTGATTGAAGCATTAAGGGACATATGAATCTTTAGTTCATCTGGTACATAAATATCTTGCGACGCCAGCTACAACAGTGCCATGACAATGCCTGTTCTCACTTTCAGGTGACATTGTAAACAAGAAGCAGGCAGCATTATCACCTGCAAATGTAAACAAACTTGTTTGTCTGAGCGATTGGCTGAACAAGAAGTAGGACTGAGTGGACTTGCAGGCTCTAAAATTTTACACTGTTTTATTTTTTAATGCCGTTTTTTGGTACATAATTCTACATTTGTAAGTTCAACTTCCATGATGAGATTGCACTACAATACTTTTATAAGGCGAATTGAAAAATACTATTTCTTTTATTTATTTTTCAGTGCAAATAATTGTAATCAAAAATAAATATAAAGTGAGCACTGTACACTTTGTATTCTGTTATAATTTAAATCAGTATATTTGAAAATGTAGAAAACATCCAAAAATATTTAAATAAATGGTATTCTATTATTGTTTAACAGTGTGATTAATCGCAATTAATTTTTTTAATCGCTTGACTGCCCTACTTGTCAGTGCAGCAGCATGTTGGGGTAGGAGGTATGTGATTGCTTAGAGACTCCTGTTTTATGTGTGTCAGTAGTTACACACCCCAAGCCTTCAGTTGTCTCTAGTTGTAGCTCAGGCTCTTGAATATTGCTGGTGTTTGTATTGGGGTAGTGCCTAAAGACTCCAAGCCCCGTGGTGCAAAGCACTGTACAAATGTATAACACAAGGACAGGCAGCGACCCAGAGAGCTTGCAGATCACTCCAAATGCAAGGCAGCCGATGTTTAGCCCAGTATGCTCTTAAACACCCATGTCATGTGATCAACACAGTTTGCCCTAAAGATGCAGAGTAGGCTGAATCCCTTCCCAGCCCCTCTCATTCACTGGCTCTCCCTCCCAAGCCATAAAAGGATTCCATAGGTGTTAATGTCTCATCCTCAAGCTACTCACACAGCTTTGGTTTTGTGGGGAGAGAAAGGGAATGTATGTGGCGGGAGGAACAAACTCATCCATTTTCTGTCAGGTTGGGTCCTCAGCACTTAGGTTAACCCATCTTTCCACTGCTATGCATGTGAACTCTCTGTCCTCCGCACTGCCACTGGGTGCTTTGGGAGGAAATAACTGAACACAGAGAAGGATTCGGCCTTTTTTTAAAGCTCATTTGAGAAACTGAAAAATCCCTCAGTTCTGCTCTAGGGACCTGGTGTCTCCCCTTCCCCGTACCTAGTGAACAAAGAACACTGCTGTTGTATTCTACAATAAGACCCTGCAGCAAAAGGGTTAATATTCACTCTCCCATTGGAGAGGAGAGCTGTGCTCCTTCCCCTTAGGGATTAAAACTTCACATCTTTGAGCCAGGGCTGAAGCTAGGACAAGGAGCTCAAAAAAAAAAAAAAAAAACCTGCCAGCCAGCTGTCAACCCGCCTCTGGGGAATGTCATCTCTCCAAGAGTGGGGGGTGGGGTGTCATGTGCTGTTACTCCCAGGTTGCACTGGGTAAGCCTTTGGGGCAAAGTGGAGCCAGTCTCTTCCCTCCCTCTCCCTTTAAAGCGACAGAACTCTCTAGCAGGCATGGAGGGTCTGCACAGCTTGCATCCGCTGTTAAGGTCGGTGGTGGGGGCTTTGCTCTGTAACAGTGCCCGGACATACATGCCCAGACCAAAGTTGAGGAATGTTGCCGTTAAGCATGGAGGATGTGTTTGAGGGTGCTAATGAGGACACACTGGGAAAGGTTGTGATTTTTTTAAACAGTGAAGTATTTGAAGCCAAGAGATATACACCAGGCACTGGGTAAAGATTGTTCTGTCCACAGATAAGAGATTAGGGATCAAATAGCTTAATCATTATTGTTCTAAGCCTTGCTATAGGTAACTGGTAGCAATTCTGCTCCAATTATACCAGAGCAGTCCAAGGCAACTGGAAAACCAGCTGGAGGGGTTGGCCATAGTGGCTCCATGCTGTTCTAGGTCCGCACAAAAGAAGAGGAAGCTATGGTGTTCAGGGTAGGGGGTCAGAAATTGACCTACACTGGGGCAGGAAATCTGAACTACCCTGCTAGCATCATCCTCTTCTAGGAACAAGAACTGAGGGCCCTTCCGCCTGGGATCCAGGACTCTCAAATTGTTCTCTGCTTTTGTCCTGGGATTTTCAAGGCCCTTTTCTCACCCCCACAATTCCCCTGATAGCTGCCAGAAAACCAGCTTCCTCCCACGTTTCTCCCTCTCCTCCACATGCAGACCCTGGCCGGCTGCCCAGCCTGAGATTGCACAACTTCCTCTCTGCAGTGGATTCTTTGGGGGCTGCGGATGGAGAGAGACCCCCTCAGAGAGCTTTGGAATGCCTGAGCATTCCTTCACATGGGTCTCTGCCTGCCCATGGCTCCAGGCTGTCCCAGCAGAGCACCCGTCCCAGAGGCGTTTCCTGCTGCTAGAAACCTTGCAGATCCAGTTCTGCCCAAGACAATTATCTGTGCTCCTGAGATTCTCAGTCCTTTGTCATCCAACACCCACTTTTCAGGAGGTCTCAGAACACAGCTTTTCCCCCCCACTGTCACTTCCCTTCTTAACCACAAGGGCAAAGAGAGGGGAGTACTTTGGCTTTGATCTGCTCTGTGTGGAATTCTCTCTCACTTTCAGTTGCATTGGCTTGTTCCCAGGATGCATTTTAATCCCCTTCTCCCACACTGCTGCTGGTCAATGCATAGAGTGGCTGGTGTGGTAGTTTTGGAAAGCTAGCAGTGGGATTCCTTTGGCTGGAGACATCTCGGCAGTAGTAGCTTGTTCCTGTCCGGAGTTCCCTGTATTGTTCCTAAACTTACTGGTGAAATCCTCACCTCTTCTCTGGTCTCTCTATGCTGCGTAAAAGTGCTGGAGTGGTGTAAAGGGGGCCTAACAGCCCTGGTTCTGTCTGTGGGAGATTTTCCCTGGTGCAGACAGTACAGAACCCGAGGACTTCCTGACCAGCCCTGGCATAGGGGCTGCCTATAAGTCATCCTGGGATGCTGTTGTAAATTAGACAGTCCCATGAGACTTTTTAAGCTATGCTGGGGGCAACTCGGCCTGCCCTGGAGCAGTTCAGCATCTGGATGCACAGAGCAGCTGAAAGCCACTATAGCTGTCCCCTCCCTCTGCTCTGCCTCCTCTTCCCCTTCCCCACCCCCCAAAAAAAGGCTGTGAGTTCTGGGCCGTTATGGGACACGCACACAGCAGCTGGGCAGAGATGCTCAGCTTGAGGGGATGAAAATGCGCTAGCTCTGCTCAAGCTAGCACACTAAGAATAGCAGCATGACCATGGCAGCTCTTGCTAGCCATCCAAGTACAATCCAATCTGAGCCCCTGGGTACGTATTCGGTCATTGAGCTGAGCTGCTGCGGCCATGTGGCTGTTTTAGGCGCTAGCTTGTGTACCTCCCAGCTACCATGTAGATGTACCCTGCGAGGCACAGCCCAGAGCTAGCATATCTAGTGTGGAGAGTAGTGCTCCTGCTGTCACCCTAAGGAAGGGTCAGGGACAAGAAACGCTTAGCTCAGAGCACGTTGCCAGTTCTGTACTTAGGCTGATATTTTGTGTGTGGTTCAGGGTGTGTGGGAGGAGATGGAGGGCTCAGCCACAGGTGCACGTGAGGTTCATGCTGGCCCACGCACAAAGGCTGGTAACTCAGCATTTAGTTAACTACTCCTCTTCAGCTCTGGAGGCTGCTGCTGTTCCTCACTTGGACCAGTGCTTGCTTTGATCATGTGACCTTTAAAGTGGCTGGTTAGTTAACCAACCTCGTCTATAAAATAGCCTCACATGTAACTCCACTTGCTGTTTAATCTACATTAGAGACATGAGGAAGGATCCCTGAAAAATAACTACGTTGCCCCGCGGGGACATAATTAAGGCAAGCTCAGTGTTTCCCCGATGTATCCTTTCTTCCTGAAAAAGAAAAAAATTTGCACACAGGCACATCAGCCACATCACGTGTACAGTGAGCAACTTTCCAGGGCTACACTGCACTTCTACAACTAGTCACTAGGGGGTGCTAAAGAACACAGATTAAACAGGCATTGGGCAAGTGGCAGTAGGAGCCCCAGTGCCTGAATTATCTAAAACTGGTCTGTACAAAGCCCTGGAGGATATATGTAGGGAACTGTTCTGGAGGGGGGAGGGGGAGGGTGAACAAAACCTCTTTTATGTCAAACTGCTGGTGAGAGAAGAGCCAGATCTCGGATGGATTTCCTGTGGGGAGGATTTGTGTGGGTGGCAGATCCCTGATGGCAGCAAGAGACAGTGCAGCTGGGAATGTACTTGCTGAGTGGATGCATTCCCAGGATGGATAGCCTACAAGATAAGGATGGGACACATTCCAGGAGATAAGTGCTATACAGCTAAGGGCCATGAACTAGCAGGAGGTATGTGGCTGGCTGTTCTGAAATGCTACCAAATTCTTTCCCTTGCCATTCCATGCTGGTTTGAGCCTAGTTACGCCTTCCCCAAAAGAGGGCCACAAGGTTTCTCATCCCCCTGACTGAGTCCCTGGGGATTTTGTTTTTATCCTGAGTGCCATCCTTTGCACTGTTACTTCCTTAATTTTGGACAAAGCTTGTGGGGCATCATCTGAGGGAGTAACACCCCAAGCCACTACCTGGCTGCCAGCTCAGTTTGAGGGCTTTTCTTCCTCTTCCTAATAAGCAAGGCTTAGCAGGTGGTGGTCTCTGACCATGCTGTCAGTGAAGCCATGAGCTGTGAGAGCAGGGAGAAGGAAAGAGATGTATTGTGGTGGGGGAGAGGGACACAGTCTAGAGCTAACACAAGAATACTTCTCCAAGGGTGGAGGAGGAGGAGGACAAGGAATCCTCTCCTACCTGGGGAAAGGTGCAGTTCCACTCTGGTCCACATTGAATTGTAGGGAACAACTACCCAGTGTAAAATGTACTTTATAGGGCACTTTAAAAAGATTTCTAAACCATTGGGTTTGCTCCCTCCTGCGCTGCCTTGTGATGAGATAAAAGGAGTGGTGGGGGGAGAGGTTACTATTTTTACTGGAGGGGGAAATAGGTATTTTGTCTCTATTTTTAATCTTGAGTCTTGTCTAAAGTACAAAAGCTGCATGGATTGATTTTAGTTAAATCAGTGCATACATAAGGCTCGAAAACAGGAGCAGCATCGATGCCTTCCATGGTTTTGCTGGAGGATGTCTTGGACAATGTTTGTTGTTAGCTCTTGCACCTTAATTAAATCACTGAGCAGGTTTTCCAGCTGCCCTATGGTCTTCTAGACCAGGGGTTCTCAACCTTTTTTCCTTCTGAGGCCTCCGCAACATGCTATAAAAATTCCATGGCCTACCTGTGCCACAACACCTGTTTTCTACATATAAAAGCTAGGGCCAGCATTAGGGAGTAGCCATCAGGGCAGTTGCCTAGGGCCCCATGCCATGGGATGCCCCACAAAGCTAAGCTGCACAGCAGGGCTTAGGCTTTCTGCCTTGGACCCCAGCAAGTCTAACATTCGTTCTGCTTGGTGGACCCCCTGAAACTTGTTCGCAGCCCCACCAGGTGGCTCTAGACCCCTGATTAAAAACCACTGTTTTAGGCTAGAGAGGCCCTGAATTTCTAATGTCAAAGGCAAGCAGGAAAAATAAAACCCCGAAAATATTTTGAGCCCTTTGTGAATTATACAGAAAGGCCCAAGCCTTTTGTGTTTGTGTGCGTGTGTGTGTGTGTGTGTGTGTGCTTTGCAGGTCATCCTTCAAAGCCATTGTGCAGCTGGGCTCCTCCCAGCATAGCTTATTGTGTGTCTGTTTGCACCCTCTCTGCCTTCCAGGTCTCAGCTGTGCCGACTGTACTGGCTATGAAGAATGGAGACGTTGTGGATAAGTTTGTGGGGATAAAGGATGAGGATCAGCTTGAGGCCTTCCTTAAGAAACTCATTGGAGCCTGAACAAGAGAAGCCTGCACCCAGGCCTCTGGATTTGGTCATGTTGCAAGTTCTCTTGCCAGGGGAGGCGTGAAGCAAAACTGAACTGACTTGTAGAATCTGTGCCCTTTTTTCTGTGTAGGTGTGGCCCATCTTCTCCTCTGGAGCAGCAGTAGTCCTGAACAATTCTGAGGGATGGTGAGAAGTAAGGCCGCTCATCCTCAAAGTGGGTGGGAGAAGCTGGAATTGGGCTTCCGTCTGTCAGCAAAGAACTGGCAGTGGGGAAAGCGGGACAGCTGCTGAATTAGAGTTGTGTTTATCAGTGTCTGTACTATCCAGACCCAGAGCAGTGGGTGGTTGCTCTCTGCAGGATGTGGACACATATTTGCTCTGGGTGGGTTTGTTAAAATCAGGGATTGCTCTGCTTCATCCATGATACCTGCATCCTTGTCCTCATGTTGCTGGAACAAGTATGAATCCTCTGTGGCTCCTTGAGCCTATGCCACACTCTCCCCTGCTGCTGATTTATGAAGAGAAACATTTTTTGGGGGGCGGGGGGGAGTTTGTAGGTCTGTAATAAAGAGAACTTTATTAATCACTTCTGTGTAGTTCTGTAGAAAAAACCCCTCTCTGAAGTCGTGGAGCAATTCTCACCTGCCCACCAAAGAGGGAGGAATAGTAAGGGAGGCTGCTGCTGTGATAGCTGAGCATAGATAAGGGGGCTCCCCAGATGGAAACAGTGGGGTGGGAGTGCAGGGTGGGATTTAAGAATGTTGGGAGTATCTCATCAGTATTGAAACTTAATGCACTTGCTTGTTTTAATACCATTATTTCTGTGCAACTCCCAGCACAGCTCCTATGGCTCTATGGACTGGTGTGACTTGTTTCAGGTGCTGCTGGATTCTGAGACCCAGAAAGTTGATGCATCTCCTGATCAAGGAGGAACACTGGATCCTGCCAGTAACGAACCACAACTTGTTCTCACCCCTCCTCTACTTCCTGTCTCCAAAAAGAAAAGGAGTACTTGTGGTACTTGTGAATGCATCCGATGAAGTGAGCTGTAGCTCACGAAAGCTTATGCTCAAATAAATTTGTTAGTCTCTAAGGTGCCACAAGTACTCCTTTTCTTTTTGCAAATACAGACTAACACAGCTGCTACTCTGAAACGTGGCACCTTAGAGACTAACAAATTTATTTGAGCATAAGCTTTCATGAGCTACAGCTCACTTCATCGGATGCATTCAGTGGAAAATATAGTGGGGAGATTTATATACACACACAGAGAAAGTGAAACAATGGGTTATATCATACACACTGTAAGGAGAGTGATCACTTAAGATGAGCTATTACCAGCAAGAAGGGGTGGGGGGGAAAGGAAGAAAACCTTTTGTGGTGATAATCAAGGTGGGCCATCACCTTCAGCCCCCAACTAAAACCTCTCCAACGCATCATCAAGGATTTCCTTCTTTAGCCATCCTGATGAAACACCACGTTCAGTGGCGGGAAGAGGGTAGCGTTTTATGTGCATCTGATTCTCCCTTGAAGTACCAAAATGCCTAGGCACGCCTTTGACCCAGTAGAGAAATAATGAAAAGGGCAGAGAAGTGCAAGGATGTTTTAGGAAGCAGGACCTGATCCTCAAAGGTACTTCACTTTTATTGACATTGATGCCAGTTAGGAGCCTAAATACCTTTGAAAATCTGGGTCCAGGACTTCAATTTTAATCCCTTTTTTATTGTCTCTGCAGAGGGAAGCTGTTACATGCTAATGATGGCTGCTAATAACAATCTCCCCGTGTTGGTGTCAGGAAGGTTTGCACATGGTATGATTCAGGGTGTTATATGTCAGTTTTCACACACAATAAACATGATGGTCTGTTGCAAAGGAGCTAATGCAAAAGGCTGTTCCATAGCACTAACAGATTTCTCCATATTAGTGGCTAAAATGCTTCCCTTTGTTTCTATTGCACCAGGGATGCTGTGTTCTTCACTTCCTTTTTTGAGACATGCATGATGTTGCTCTGTTCTGTTAAACCTTTGCTGTGCTCTGTCTTACCAGTGGCCGCACCACAGTCATGTGTGTATGTACTATAACTATACAGCTATATTTAAAATGCAGGAGTCATGAACTTTAAATTAAACCCTACATGAGTGTCTCTCTTTACATAAAATGTTTCTGTCCTTCCTTTCGCTTCCATTCTTTAAACTGTCCCCTGGTCATCTTCCACCCCCCGTCTGGGCTTTCTGGGAGGCTGCAGAACAGGGAGATGTTTATCCTCTCAGCATTCCTGCCATCTAGTAATAACACTTAGTACTTTGTGGTTACAAAGCAAAGGCTGAACAGAAGAGACCAACACCATTCGCAAAACTCTGTGCAATCTGTCCTGTGATGTAGGTAAATAAATATCCCCATTTTACAGATTGGAAAACAGCTGCTATTAGTCCTGATCTGGCCAGGACCTCAGGCTTTTACTGCCCTGTCCTGGAAATTACAGTTCTAGCCTGTGGCCTGGAGCTTCTGGAAAGCTCACCTGCAGTTATGGTGTCCTGCCACAAGGAGCTGCTGTGCCTGGCAGTGTGGCTCATTCCCTCACATCAGCTGCTCCCTTGTGAGCGTAGAGGAGATGAATCCGAGTCTGAGCAGTTGCCTCTGTCTTGTCATTCAATGCAGCTGCAGCCGTAGGGATCATGGGAGCCAGGGGGCATGGGAGCCAGGGGGACCCAATGGGATAGGAGGAGGGAAAGGCAGGTAGAATGGCAACACCAAAGAGGTTTCAGAGTAGCAGCCGTGTTAGTCTGTATTCACAAAAAGAAAAGGAGGACTTGTGGCACCTTAGAGACTAACAAATTTATTTGAGCATAAGCTTTCGTGAGCTACAGCTCACTTCATCGGATGCATTCATTGGATAACACCAAAGAGGAAAGCCCTCAGCCCTCCCCTATAGCTAGAGGAAATGAATGGTGGAAACATGAGGCCTCCAGGAGACAAGCCTGAGAATGTGCTTCTCCCCACCCACCCCAGAGAGCAAGAGTGCCAGGGAGAGGCCACATCCATCCCTCCATCTCACCTCGTTCTTCAGGAGAAATGCTCTTTAAGGATGCCGGGGAGTGAGCCAGGCCTGCCGTCCTTCCATGGAGATTCTGGAGTAAGGGAATAGCACTAGCAGCCCACTGGGCAGCTGCTTCCTATCTTCAGGTAGGAGGGAGGTTGGGAATTTGGCACGGGATTCTGGTGCTGCTCCCTACAGTGTCAGAGGAATATGTCAATTTCTAAGTGCTGATTCAAACCCCAAAACTTCCAAGACCCTGATGATTAAGATATTTGTCATAAAACTAAATTAAAATGCACTAGGCTCTGCTCACAACCCTCTGGCAGCTCATGGCACTTTTAGGCTTTTATGCAGGAGTGTCCCTGGAGCTATCTTTTAAACATCGGTAACCATGAGGAAGCACACAGCCGTTTCTGCCAGTGGGTAGAGCAGCTGCGGTTGATGGGGAAGTAAAAGGTGACCCTGTCCTACATGCCTCCTTTCCGTGGGAAGATCCATCTCCTGCCAGCTCCTCTTCCATGGGAGAACCCTGCTCCCTTCCCCTACACCAGCTCTGTCTTCCCCCCAGGGAGAAGGACAGATAAAGAATACACAAAACAGAAGGTTTTTGCATAAAACCTTTTTTAAAAATCAACTTAACATAGTCTAAAATGCACCAGCACTTTCCAAGGAAGATGCCCCCAGACTTCCTAGGCTTGTTTGTGTTACATCAACACAGATTCTCTATCCTGCTGGACACAGAGATCGGAGAACTACCGATGTGCCCAAACCAGTTCTGCACAAGGAGCACAGGCAGGCTGATGGGGCCTCCGTGGGGAGGGGGAAAGGGGAGGAACTTCTTTTGGCTACATTTGTTCCCTTTCCCCTACTGCAGGGCAGGGCGCTGCTGCTTCTCCACTTAACACCCAGACCTGTGGTGACAAGAGAGTTGGTGAGCTCCCACTCTTGCTTTGATCAGCTTTAACCACTGGTTCAGAGCACATGGCCCTGCACAGATAACTGGCTCCACAGGCCTGGCTAACAGAGCAGAGTCACCGTTCATGAAGTGTTACAGGGTGCACATGCTGGAGCATGTTTTCTAATGTTTATATAACTGTGTTGTTTCTTTTATCTGAATTTTTAAGCAAATTGCCAGAGCCCTTTCTGATCATTAGGGACGCTGCTTAAGCCAAGTTTAATCTTTCAAAGTTTAGCCAGTGTTGAGTGATGCTGGAAAAGAAACAGTTGCAACAGGCCAACATATTTTCTTTGTATGGTTGTGCAAAAATGGCTTTTTTTTCACTCTCCCATAATTCAGAAATGACTGAATAGGTTTGGCCCAAATTTTCCAGCAATATTCACCTGTGAAGAGAAACCAAGCATAGCAAATTTCAGCCCACAAAATGAATGTTTTGGAAAGTTATGATTGTCTGAAAATAAGATGGGGGGGAATATAATGCAAACTACTTTGCAACTTTTAACTATTATAAGTGTGATCAGTGGCCGCTAGAATATATTTGTACAGTGCTTTGAGTCCCTTCATGATGAATGGGGCTATTACAAATCAAATAATTTCATGGCTAGACAATCTGTCCTGCAGCAACATTGTAACTTGGGTATAGGGTTAGTGCTTCCAGCAAGGCAATGATAAACAGGGGTGAAATATTCTCTGCAGGAGGCTAAGAGTGACTCAGGGTTCCTACAGAAAAGCACCTCCCACTGCTCGGAGCAACATATGTGAAAAATGAGAACACACAGCACCAGAGGCTGGCCTGGGTTAGCACATCCTCCTCTCTGACGGCAAGAGCTCAGCTCTGCAGGGGACAGAGGGGATTATCCACAATGTAAATCATGCAGATAAAAAAACACCCAGAAAAAAACATGCAAAGTCCTTGTTGTCCTTCAACTCACTGATTGCCAGAAATTCCTCAGGTAGCTGTTGAGATGTGAGGGGTTATTGTTTTGCATTATGATTTTTACAGTCTGGCCAGTGGCAGGAAACAACCAAATAAAATCTCCTGTTAGTTCTTCTTTCTTCATAGCAGGGCTTCAGCCACAAGTCTTTGGCCTAGCTGTGGTCTAGCGTTCATGCTCTTTGCTACCATGAAGGAGTCATTTTCCGGGTCTGGTCTCTTCCTGCCAAGGCCAGCAGGGTCTTGGCCTGCTTCGCTGGGAAGGCCTGATAGCCTTGGGGTTAAGGCTTAGCACTGCTATGCAGGCCGATTCAGGCGTTATTCCCAGTCCACCTCTCTTTGGCAGGAGGTGGGTGTGCTGCACAGAAAGCATGCTGGGGGGAGGTGTTTCTTTTCCAGTTGGGGTGGTTGTAGACTAATATTGGTGAAGTCCTTGGCCAGAAAGATGTAGCCCTTTTGAGAGGGACCCTCAGAACTCCATTAAGAAATACCCCAAACCCACTCAGTGGCAGGGAATTACGTGGGCAGCTGCCTGTATGTGTGTGACCTGGAAATCTCTTGATGCCAATTGGCAGAGGTTATGCGGTGCAGAGTTTTACAGGGAACCCCTTGGTCAGTTATATACATACTAATTCACTAAAGGGTGGCCTATGAGGTCTCTGCTCAGAGCCAGTAACACACTGGGCATCATAATCCCTGCAAAATGTATGTATGGATTATATGTGAGGAGTTATGCACCTATACTAGAAATTATGTTCTTAAGGTCAGTGAGTTAAATCAGGTCACCAAGAGTGACAAATGTCTTCCTTTCAGACAGGCAGGAGATGTTTATCTATCTGCCTAGTTATATTCAAACTGAGCATTGTCTACTTCAGTGGTTCTCTACCTGTGGTATGTATACTCCTGGGGATACGCAGAGATCTTCCAGGGGGCATATCAACTCTTCTAGCTATTTGCCTAGTTTTATAACAGGCTATGTAAAAAGCACTAGCGAAGTCAGTACTAACTAAAATTTCATACGACCTGTTTATACTGCTCTATATACTATACAGTGAAATGTAAGTACGATAGTTATATTCTAATTGATTTGTTTTATAATTGTATTGTAAAAATGAGAGCTTAAGCAATTTTTCAGTAATAGTGTGCTCTGACACTGGTATTTTTATGTCTGGTTTTGTAAGCAAGTAGTTTTTAAGTGAGGTGAAACTTGGGGGTACACAAGACAAATCAGACTCCTTAAATGGGTACAGTAGTCTGGAAAGATTGAGAGCCACAGGTCTACTTCACAATGGATATCTATGTGCATACGGAGCCACCACCTACTCAAAATTAAGTAATTAACAAGCGATTACAAAATCTACAGGAAGGAACAAACAGCAGGAGTGTGTCGGTTTATGGATAAAAGAGAACAGAATTGTTTTGACGTATCTGGGGTTGCAAAGGGCCACCCTGGTGTGCTTCCCCAGGGAGACAAGCTGCCAGCTGGCTTGTTTTATAAAAGGTAGATCACAGCCGGTCTGGATGTTTGAAGCAGGGAAAGGAACTTTGGGTGAATTAACCTTTTCCAGAGAGGGGAATGCCTTATTAGTTAAGTTTAGGCTCTAGTGTACATGTTATTCTTTTATATGTAATCCTTTGTTTCCAGTATTTCTGCTCGCTGTCATTTGAGTCTCTGTTCTTTGTTAAATAAACATAGACTTGGTTTTACTATAAACAGATCTCAATGCTGTGTGTTAAGCGATGCTCTGTGGTGGAACTGGTAAACTGGAGCGTACTATTCTTCCTTTGGGAGTAGCAGATCTGTGGATTCTGTGAGTGTCCAGTGGCCCAGGGGCTGGAGATGCTTGGAGGACTCAGGGGTTAGAAGAAAGAACAGGAGTACTTGTGGCACCTTAGCAACTAACAAATTTATTAGAGCATAAGCTTTTGTGGGCTATAGCCCACTTCATCGGATGCATAGAATGGAACACATAGTAGGAAGATACATATATACATACAGAGAAGGTGGAAGTTGCCATATAAACTGTAAGAGGCTAATTAATTAAGATGAGCTATTATCAGCAGGAGAAAAAAACTTTTGTAGTGATAATCAAGATGGGGTTAGAGTGAGCCTATTGCTACTCTGTAAAGAAAGAGCAGGGCCTGCAGAGGCCTACAGGGGAGTGCTTGTGTTGCCAGAGGCTGGTGATGTTGGGGAACAGAATCAAGGCTGGCACAGACACTGGTTCTTCACACTAAGGGCAGGCAATAGCGAGGTGCCCAGGGTCCCCTGGAAGCGGCACAAAATGTGCCATGAGCAGATACCTTCAATCACTCTCTCTTCCATGTATCTCTCCTCTTCTGACCAGGGCCGGCTCTAGGTTTTTTGCCGCCCCAAGCAAAAAAAAAATGTGGCTGCCCCCCACCTTTTTTTTGGCTTTTACACGTTTGCACTTTGCAATGGTTTTTTGTTGTGTTTTGTTTTGACTGTTTAAAATTAAAAAAAAAAAACAGAGAATTTGTAGTTAGTGAAATAAAACAATTTCCTACTAGTGTACTCATTTAATTTTAACAAAATCACAATTACAAACAATTTGGGTTCAACTATACACTGTAATGAAAAACGTTAGTGTCTTCTGGTGCAGCAAAAACAAAAAACTACATCTTTGGTCTGTGAATACACTAACCACAATCTATTAATTCATTTTTTTCTTCATACTGGATGTCATAAATCAACGAGTCAACTCATTAAATGGATATTCAAATATAGGATCTAGTTTTGAAGGACCATTTTTCACAATAATCATTAGCATTGCATCAGTAATTATTGTCGGCGATGTACTTGGATCCGATCCTATGTCAGTCTCTCCACCTTCCAATAATTGTTCTTCAGTTTTAGATTTGGATAACAGTTCTTTGTTTCTGGACTCTTCAGCTGAAGAATTAAATCTTTGGATGGATTGTGATTGTTCGTCTTTATCAGTTAGCGAAGATAATCTTTAGTCGGATTGTTGTTCATCTTTATAAGTTGATAAAGATAATCTTTGGTTCAATTGGTCTTCATCAGTTGATGAATAATCACTTTCAATTCATTGCTTAGAGTTTTCTCCTTGATTGTCAAGTTTTTAAAAATACTTATTTGAAGGACGAGATAGTTTTTCTAATTCTTTTTGCTGTTTCTCTCTTTGTTGCCAGTAGGCAGCACCGGAAAGTCATTTTCATTTTAGTCCTATAACCACTGGCACCGACGTGACATGGAAATTAGCACGAATGTCGCCAATAGGGCTGAACAGTACACACAAGTAATCATGATTCCTGATTTAATTAATCAGTAACCGTTAACATTTACACATTTATGCACGTTCACATTATGAGTGACTGTGTCACGACGTGACATGATATTTTTCACATCACACTCCTATCGCACTACTGGAGATTTTTTTATCTTCATGTTTTGGGGTTTTTTCCATACATTGGTGGATTTTTCCGGAAAAAAAAGGATGGCCAGAAAGCTGCCCCTGGAAATGTGCCGCCCCAAGGACATGCTTGCTTTGCTGGTGCCTAGAGCCGGTCCTGCTCCTGACTCCTTGCTTTTGCTGCTGTTTCACTGGCGATGTTTCCCACAGCCTTGGGGAAGGATCTGCCTGCTGCTTCCTGTTTGTGTGTGGGAGCGAACCGTAGTTGTGATCCATCAGCACAACCTCCAGCCCTGTTCTTCCTAGCACAGCAAATGCACCGGGGGCATCTTGGCCGAAAAAAGCAATCTCCTGAGTCTGTTTCTGTGCCTCCTTTTCCCCTCCCCATTGAGGAACTAGAGTGTTTACACCCAAGGACAGGAACGTAGGTCACTTCCCCTCTAAGGTATGGCCAGGCAGTTTTGTTTCCTGTGATAGAGGCAGCGCTGGCTGTTGGGTAGGGCGTCTGCCTCACCAGTGTGCCCACCTGCCTTCTGCTAAGATTCCCACCCCATCAATAGCATGCAGTGCACACAGGATTGTAGGTGATGGGCATGGCTAAATGTGTCAGCCAGGTGGTTTGTGGACACTGGATATCAGTAGGGAGCAGGCTGTTGCAATCTCACACAGAAATACCTGGCGCAAATTCAGCTTTCTGGGACTGACTGCTCCTAACGCACCTTCTGATCTCATTGGGTTTTGTAATCCGAGGCTGGGCCTAGCCAATACTTGGTGGAAGAGCTGTAAGGAAAATTCAGATGCTGCAGGAAATGTGGGTGATTCAGTAGGAGCGTCTCTCCCTTTTGAGTCAGTACTTATGTCCCAGCATGGTGCTGATGTGCCTGATGCTGCATGGGGTGCCATGCTTCAGATGAGTCATAAAAACAGGGACCTGTGACCACTTGCCATTGTTACAGCTCCTATGACACTTTTTTGGCAAGAGGTGGATGTGTTAACCTTGGTGTCCTGGCTAAGTTTCAGTGTGGCTATTTAGATCCTGTCTCCCTAAATGCAAGTGCACGTGGATCGGGTGGTGGTGTCTCCCTGTGTGTGGTGTTACTGTAGGGCAGGGGTAGGCAACCTATGGCATGCATGCCAAAGGCGGCACGCAAGCTGATTTTCAGTGGCACTCTCAGTGCCCAGGTCCTGACCACTGGTCCCCAGGGCTCCACTACTGGCCTGGGGTACAAGCCACCGGCGCCCTGCCAGCTGGGATTCCATCTACCAGCCCTGCTCAGCCCACTGCTGGTTCCAGAGTGTCCAGCCACCAGTCTGGGGGGCTCTGCTGCCAGCCTGGGGTCCTGGCTGCTGGCCCAGGGCTCTGCAGCTGCCCCCAGCTGTGACCCACTGGCCCCAGCCTGGGGCAGTGAGGGGTGCAGACAGGGGCAAGAGGGGGTGCAGCTCAGCACTCCCACCTTAAAATTTGTTCCAGCGCCACCTTATTTACTTTACATACAACAATAGTTTAGTTATATATTATAGACTTATAGAAAGAGGCCTTCTAAAAACATTGAAAGATTGCCAGCCCCTGCTGTAGGTAGTTAAACAGCTGCCTTGTCCCGCCCCAGTGGTGGCTATGCTACACTGATCAATGGAGTCATGCCTCCAGGTGTGTCTCTGTAGTTGCTACTGTACATTGAGCTGGATGGCGATACAGAAAAGTTAATTATTATCTCTAAGGGGGGCAAATGAGAGAGAAGGGGGAAGAGAGGATGGCAAACGGTGTCTTAGGTACAGCCTAACAAGATCAGCCCAACCATGGGAAAGCCTGCCCTCCCACCCTCAGTCCTCGGTAATGCAGAACCAACAGGGGTCCACTGCACATTGGGTTTCTGCAGACCCCATCAAAATAATGTCTTTTGTTTCTCTTGTTTTTCTTCGGCACATGAGTGATCCATTCTAAGTCAAAAACAGCTATTTAGGCCAGAAGGGGCTTTTTCTCCCTCTTCTGTAATACGATAAATTAAACCTGTTTTCTACATGAAGGGAGGGAGGTGATAAAGTAACATTTAGCACTGACCAGTGGTGTGCAGTATCACCCACTAATCACCCCAATACCCCTGTCTGGTAGGCTGAGAGACAGAGAGATTAAGGCCCCGATTTTCAGAAGTCTCTACTCACTTTGGGCACATCCTGTTTTGGATGCCCCACTGGAGACACAAAGACCGAGATTTTCAATGTGACCCCTGGTTCTGGGTGACCAGTTTGAGACAACTCAGAGATCTGATTTTCAGAGGTGCCAAGCGGCTCCTCCTGGAGTGGTGGGTGGACAGCACTTCTGAGAATTAGGCTCACAGCTTCTGAAGCTGGGCTCCCAGAGACAAAGGGCTTGTCTACCTGAGAAGCCTGAACCAATGTAGTGAAATCGGTTCGGAGCCACATTTAGTTAACTCAGTGAATCCCACTTGTGTGGAGGCTCTTATTTTGTTTCCAGAGTGCCTTATATCGGTTTACCTTACCTCAGTAAGGAATCAGCTTACGATAAACCGATAACGCATTGCTGAACAGAAATAAGAGCATTCACATACGTGGGTTGCACTGATTCAGCTGAATCACATTTCAAACTGCCTTAGTTAAATTTGTTAAATTTTCTTGTGCAGACATGGCCTGAGGCTCTTAAAATTGGTGGCCACTCTTACAGAAATGTGGGTCCGAGGACCTGATTTTCAGAGGTGCTGAGCACTAGCTGAAGTCAATAGGAACTGCAGTTGTTCAGCAACACGGAAAATCAGGCCTTAGTACCTTGTATACACTAGTGTCCCTCTAGTCCAAGAATGGGGCAACTACACTTGTGCTAGCATTAGTGTAGAAAAGCTTCAGGTACTTCTGCCACCATGTCATAAAAATCTGCTCAGATTTTTGTGCCATGATTGGAAAATTAACCTTGGCCCTGTCTGAATTAGTGCGTAGTGCCCCTGCAGCTTTGTCGTTGCTGGAATAGATATGCAAAAGTCTCTAATTCATACACACCCGGATGCCAGACTTTCCCAAAGAGCTCAGCTCCTTTTTAGGCACCCAAAGACGTGGCCAGGTTTCCAGAACAGAGCAGCATGTTGAGAGCTGAGCACTTTTGAAAATGTGGCCCTTATTTTGGTACCTTAAAGGAACCAGAGTTCTTTTAAAAATCTGACCCTACTTGTGGGTATTGAGCAATTGAAAAGTTGGCCCCAAATGCCTTAAGTTGGACACTCAAAAATAGTGGCAGCTTTTGAAGAGTTGGGCTGGAGAGCTCTCTGGCAGAGCCAGAGTTGGGAGTTCTTAGTTTCCACTCCCTTTATGTGAGCTGTAGCTCACGAAAGCTTATGCTCTAAAAAATTTGTTAGTCTCTAAGGTGCCACAAGTACTCCTTTTCTAGTTGCAAACTTGTGCCTCACCCTGACTGTGGAAAACAAAAGACCCTGGGATGGGGGAATTCCACTGTATGCTACTGGCAGCTAGAGAGCCTCCAGCACCAGTGAATGAGTATCTGTCTCCCTCCCTCCACCCCTTGTCTGAGATGGCTCTGCCCTCTCCTGTGTTTGGGGGATGGGACAGGAAGGCCTTCTCTGCTGGCAGCCCACTAATTAGATAGGAATGTCATCTCCAGCACAGATGTCGACTCTAACCTCTCTCTAACCTCAGTGAAAATCAAAACAGAATCAATGGAGCTTGGTTTTTAAATAATAATAATTAATAATTAATTAATAATGGGAATTTGGGAGAAGGGTGAAATCCAGCTCTTGGCTGGAGGGTGGGCGGGATGTACAGCACCCACTGTTACTGCCTGAGCTGCAGAATTGGAAGGGGTTGGCTATAGCTCCTGACCCCCTCCCCAGAACAGGGAATCAGCGCCGTCAAACGTTCTGGTGTTGGCTTCCAAGGACTGGTTCTGATGGCCGGGTGTGTGGCCACTGCACTCTCTCTCCCAAACTGCCATCCTGGTGCCGTCACCCTCTGCAAGAGGTTCCCCTGGTTTGTGGTTATTGTGCAAATACTCTGGCTCCTGCTGTCCATTTTCTGCAACAGCAGTTGCCCAAGGCAGCTCACTGTGGCCTGAAGTCTTGCATTTGATCCAGCCCTCCACCAAACACAGTGGACCTGGTTGATCCAAGACATGGGACAGCGTGGGCGTTTGGAGCTAGGAATTCCCTCTGTGCCTCACATTGTTGCTAGTTAAAGGGTTCTTGGTGTGGGGCATATGGCCACTGTGCCAGGGTTCAGGTTTGGCATTTCACACGTGAACTGCGTTGTTACCCCCTCCCTCTCCACCCAAGCTGAGCTGCCACAAATTCAGCGGCCAGTGTTTCTAACATGTCCGGATCAGACTAGAATGAAGCTGTTTGCCTGCACCCTGAAGAACTTCCCTGCCTCACTTGTAAAACCAGTGCCGTGTGACTTGGCTTTATTGCACTATTGTTTTTCTTCTACAGAAGCTTCCTATCAGTTCTTTTCAGTCTTTTCCCAGGTCTGAAATGGCAAAGAGCCTGACATGCCCTGCCTTGCGCTTCCTAGAGCGGTGTCCCTCCATCCTTACAGAGGCCAGTTTAACCTAGTTCTCATTTTTAAACAGTCTCCAGCTTCTGCTTGGCTTTGAGCTCCAGGTAACCTTCTACCCCAGGACCCTCTATTCCTACAATCCCCCAGCCCTTTGGTACGAGTTTGCTCTGATTCCAAACTCCACGTATTCTGAGACTTATAAGTCCCTATAGTCTCCCCGCCCCTCTCCAGTCTCTGCCAACCTGGAGAGACGATCTATGCCATCTGTCTAGTTCTATGCCACATCCACCCCCATAGTATCTAACAGCCTACAATCCCCACTCTGCACTCTCTTTGTCCTTCTCACCCTGTGCTTCCCTTGCCCTGAGTTCCAGCTCTGAGCTCTTCTCAGCCTTCCCAGTTCCCCACTTGGTCCTCTCTTGCCCAGAACCTTGACCCCAAGCCTTTCTTCACTGATCCCACAACCTTCCCCTCCCCCTGAGTTCTTTTCACTAACCCCACATCCCTCCCATTTTTTGCTTCTCTGGGGTCAAATTGCCTAGGATTCTACTAGAGAAATGAGAGAAAAATCTTTATGATGACGTTGTAAGTGTTTGCTTTTCAGACAGTGATCCGTAGTAGTTCATTGTCTGTGCTGTTGGGACCAGGACATCACAGGAAGCACAACTGCTTTGCATTTATTTAACCCACAGCCTCCCTGCCCCGTGAGTTAGAACCTGGGACAAGTTCTGGATTCTTTCTTTTAAAATAATGGCATTGAAATTATTAGTTACTCCATGAATCATTTGTGTGTGCTCTATGACATTACAGCGGTGATGTGTCACTCTCTGGTGACACCATGCAGGGAAGACTGTTCTCCCGTGGCCCCCCAGCCACAGTATAGCATGCTCTGTCTCTCTGAGCTTCAGGTTTGTTGGAACATAGTAATAACTGACAGGTGAGTAATTGAGAAGTTACTTGACTAGATTTGAGCCTGCATGGAAACATGTCCACAGGTAACAAAAGAAAACTGGATCTCTGTGTGTTCAGCTGCAAAACAGCCTGAAAAGAGAGAACATGTACAGACATTCGTATATGCACTTACTGAAATACCGAATGCATTCACAGCATCCATAGGGTCAATGCCTCAGATGGTATAAACAGGCACACCTCCACTGACTTCAATGGAGCTGTGCCCTTTTTACAGCCGCTGAAGATCTGGCCCAAGATTTACAGTATATCCACAAGCACAGACTCCTACTATATCAAGACAGTTACCTGTATAATGTATACACACAAAAAAAACACATGTACATACACACATACAAATACTGTGTATGCACACACTCAAACATATTTACAAAGACACACTTGTGCACATACACAGACACATATGTTGTTAGGCAAGAGGAGATGTATACCAAAAATTATTTACGCCACTTCTCTCATTTTCTCTTCTCTCAGAATGGTCCTTATATTTATCTAGCCCCATCTGTCTGGCATTAGACTTTCCTTAATTCAGATTTGGGTCTCAAACACCTTTCCACTCCAATGCTTCCATGAACTGCTGTGTGGAGCTACAATCCACATTTCCACCTACAGAATTTGACTCTGTCTATCATCATTAGTGACAGCATTGTTTGAAGGAATTTATGCATGATGCCAATGGAAGGCATGCTGCCGTAGTGTATCCACTGCAGGTGCCTCTTAGCCTTTATTTGTTAGACTATGCAGGAGAACATTTGAAGCATAGATTTATTGGTTTAAATTTAAACCAATCCAGGCTATATGCAACCGTGGTGTGTAAATCTGGGTATCCATTAAAGGCTACAGCCTGTATCATAAGAGCAAGTCCTGGACAGGTGTAATGTTGAGGTAGCTAGAAGAGAAGTCTATGATAGCTCTTTTATAATACACTTCTTCTACTTTGTGCTTCAGTTTCCCCATCTGCAACATGGGTGCAGAGGATCAATGAATATTTGTAAAGCACTTTGGCTGGACCTGTAACTCCGTCCTCCTGTTGGCCCTCCCCTACCCCCTTTACCAAACTATCTCCACCAAACATACTAGATCGCCCTCAGATTCCCATTCTGCGCAAGCGTTTCACCACTCCCTACACATTTGGTTGTGGGTGTTTGGTGTACTAGTGTGTTCTGCAGGGAGAGGGTTGTTTGGTACAGGAAGCGCTAGGGGGCTGAGTTAATGCTGCAGTGTGTGATTTATAGCATACACTAGTTATGGTAGGTGTGTACCTGTGGGTGGAGGAGTAGAGAGTATGTACCGTTGAGGTGGTATAACTTTTCAGTCTTTGCTTTTATGGGTTTGTGCCAGGTATAGGGTTTCCATCGTTGTACTTCAAAAATAAGGGACTGTTTCTATAGCACCCCCACCCCACACCGCCTCCTGATATTATATTATTATTATTATTTTATTATTATTTTTATTGATAATAATAATGGGCAGTGTGTAATGGAGGTGTGGGGTAGCTAAGCCTCCGCAAACCTCGCACCGCTGTGGGTGGGGCCATGGCAGATTATCACACGGGCCCAGTCAATTTGGGGGTCCCAGAAAAATCTCCCCCCGCCACAGCCCTGGGGCTGGAGGAACTCACACACAGCTTTTCCAATCTCAGGGCCGCAGCGAGAAGGGCCTTCGAGGGGATGCAGGGGTGGGGGTGGGGTGGAATGGGGGCAGTGCCACAGGGAAAGGGGTGGAACAGGGCAGGACTATGGGCAGAACTGGGGCTGAGCCGCAGGGAAGGGGCAGAACCAGGGAGGGGCTCCGAGCTTGAAGCTCTGCGGCTGCGGCCCCCTGGCCTGGGTGAAGGGCTCCGCCACTCATGATAATAATAATAATAATAAAAAAATAATAAGCAGTACTCACCTACATTTGTCTTGCTGATTTTTGCAGCACTTAGCAACTGCAGGCTTGGAGTTCTGGCCAGGGCTGAGAGCTCCACCGTGATCCTGGCTGGGACTCACAGCTTGATCCTAGCCAGGGCAGAGCTCTCAGCCCCCCTGCCTCTGTGGCCCGGATCCCCACAGCCAGGGCCTGCCAGTGGGGGGAGGGGGTGAACTCTCAGCCTTTCCCCACATGGCCTTGGTCGAAGAGGCAGGTCAGGGGGCTAATCTCTCCAAGGGGAGGCTTCACCCACCACCTATGATGATAATAATAATAATAATTAATAAGCAGTACTCACCTACATTTGCAGGGGTATGTCTTGCTGCTTCTTGCAGCACTCAGCAACTCCTGATCTTGTTGGACAGAGATAAAAAAATAAAGGATGTCCCTTGTAATGGGGGACTGCTGGCAACCCTAGTCAGGCATGTTCTGTGTGTAGCAACAGTACCAGCTTCACTATGACTGTTGTCTTTGTATTTATTTGTAACTCGTCTCTAACACAGTTTGGTCGGCCAGCAGGAACAGGGTCAAAGTGTGCATAATGGCAGATGTGCCCATGGAGATCAGGAGGACCCTGCAGGCATGTGCCAGGAGGGGTGGATCAGCTAGGATATGGGGGTGTGTGTCAGCTTGCCAGCTGTAGCCCTGCACTGGGTCACAAGTGTGTAAAGAGTAAAGTTTTCCCTGTGATTATTCACCCAGGATCATGACCGGATGGGAATTGGTTTCCTATCTCTGATGCTGGGCACTCTCCAGCCCACTTCCCCAGATACTGTGCAGGTCACAGATGAGGTCATTTTGCTGCAATGTAGCTGCAGTCTGCCGGAGGTATGCGGGGCAAGAAGTGGGGGAAGTAAGAGTGGGTGGTTTCTTTGTACTTTCAGAGATTTGAACAGCTGGATTCAGTGAGGGTTCCCAGGGATTTTCCCAGGAAAGAGGTCAGTGGGCTTCTCAAACATGTAGCATGGGAGCAACATGTACAAATAGTGGCCCTTGAGGCTCCGCCTCTGCTGAGCTCCATAAAGTCTCCCTTGCCTATATAAGGCTTCAGTTGTCACAAAGAACCATAAATAGTTGTGTTGTCATTACCTGCCTCCTCGTGAGTATGTACTAACTAGGGCACCTTTCCAAGTCAGGTCCTGCTTCCTGTCTGGAGTGACCTAGTCTCCTCTCCCCACCCATGCTCCATTTTCCAAAATAGCATGTCTATATGTGCATGCACACACATGGAACCTGATTCTCTGTGCCCTTTGCCTTGTGCAATCATTACACACACACACACAGAGCCTGATTCTCTGTGCCCTTCGCCTTGTGCAATCATTACACACACACACAGCCTGATTCTCTATTCTCTTTGCCTTGTGTAATCATTTCACACACACACACACACACACACACACACACACACACACAGCCTGATTCTCTGTGCCCTTTGCCTGGTGCAATCATTACACACACACAGAGCCTGATTCTCTGTGCCCTTTGCCTTGTGCAATCATTACACACACACAGAGCCTGATTCTCTGCCCTTTTCCTTGTGCAATCATTACACACACACACACACAGAGCCTGATTCTCTGTTCTCTTTGCCTTGTGAAATCATTTCACACACACACACACACACACACTGCCTGATTCTCTGTGCCCTTTGTTTTGTGCAATCATTTCACACACACACACACATAGCCTGATTTTCTGTGCCCTTTGACTTGTGCAATCATTTACGACAGAGCAAAGTAGGTTTAAGACACTACCAAAACAGCAGGCACACTGGGGTCAATACCTCGACAAGAGTAACTCTCTCACAGGGTTACTGTGTTTTTATTCAGCGGCTGCGGTGCCTGTTGCTCTTTCGCCACTGGCAAGGATGGCGCTTTTATTCTTTAAGTGAGCTGTTTTACTTGTGGGGGAGGGGACAGGAAGAGAAAGGAAAAAGCTCAGCAGGCAAAAATTGGACAGCAGAAAAGAGACAGAGAGAGAGAGAGAGAGAGAGAAAATAACAAGCCCTTAAGTCCTGCAGAGGAAAATATGTTCCCCAAAGTCTTATCCCTCTTTTGAAGATGCAGTGTGTTCCTGGTAGGAGTGACCAAGTATAGAGGAGACCTCCTGTATGCATGGAAGGACACACTCCAATAAAAAAGGATGGTCCAGTGATTAATGCAGTAGCCTTGGGCCTGGGAAACTATTCAAATCCCTGCTGTACCACAGATGCCCTGTGTATCCTTGGGCAAGTCACTTATCCTCAGTTGTCCATTTGTAAAATGGGCTAAAAGCACTGCCCTACTCCCCAGGGTGTTGTGAGGAGACAGGCACTAAAGATTGCAAGGCACTTGGATGCTATGGTAGCCGTGGCCACATAAGTGCCAGATCCAGATAACGAAAAGGCAGTGTGAAAATCTGTCTGAAAATCAGTCTGAAAATCAGTGTGGTTTAGTGGACAGGGCACTGGACTGGGAGTCAAGAGATCTGGTGGGCCAACTCACTGGCCAATATGTCAAATATAGATCCCAAGAGCAGCAGAACTTCTGTCCTCTTCTTTGGGGTTTCTTTCTGTAACAAAACAGTGTCAAAAAGAAAAGGAGTACTTGTGGCACCTTAGAGACTAACAAATTTATTAGAGCATAAGCTTTCGTGAGCTACAGCTCACTTCATCAGATGCATTTGGTGGAAAAAACAGAGGGGAGATTGAAATGCATCCGATGAAGTGAGCTGTAGCTCACGAAAGCTTATGCTCTAATAAATTTGTTAGTCTCTAAGGTGCCACAAGTACTCCTTTTCTTTTTGCAAATCCAGACTAACACGGCTGCTACTCTGAAAACAGTGTCAGCGCATCTCAAAACAAATCTTTCCTAGACTCTCTAATTTCCCCCTGTAAGTCAGGGCCTGCTGCCTGATCTTTCCAAAAGCCTCTTCTGGATCGTTACCCCAGCCCTGCATCTCCCTGCCACCAAGCTGTCACATGACCCCTGGTTACCTCACTCAGCCAGTCAGTCAGAGCCTTGACCAGGCCACTGGGTCACATGCATGTGTCCCAGGACCAGGGCACTGTTACACCTGGGTGTATTCCCAGCTCTACTTTTATCTTGCTGTGTGACCAAAGGCAAGTTACTTCCACTCTTTGTGCCTCTGTTTCTCCTCAAACCCTTTATCTGTCTTGTCTATTTAGACTGTAGACTTGTTGGGGAAGTACTGTTCCCTTACTTATGTTTGTACAGCACCAAGCACAATGCGGCCCTGATCTTTGCTGGAGGGTCTCTAGATGCTAGTGTAATACATATAATCATACAAGCAGGAACAGAAGTGCTCATGTCATAGGTGCCCTAATACAAAGAGGAATGGGAATGCTCCTGATAGGAGGAGGCAGTGGGTCGACCTTCTGCTCAGGGAAAGGCAGGGGTGTTTACAATGGGACACACCCCAACTAGAGGGAAGGATAAGAATACTCCTATTTGGGGTTCTGATGTTGTGGATAATGGGTTTGCCCTAAGCTTAAATAATAATCCTTTCCATATCCTCTTGCAGTCCAGAAGCCATAGACCCTATTATGACCCAGTGACCTTAACCAGGCTGAAGGCCCTATTGTGCTGAATGTTGTGTACATACACACTCTCTCTCATTCACTTCTGTGCAGCTGAATGGATGCAAAGGGAACTATTTGAGCCCAAAAGCTCAGATGTGGGCTCGTTGCATCTACTTATGCTGTTTGGGGCACTCACATACAGGAGTCTTTGGAAACGTGTTCGTAGAGAAGTTGGGAAGCAGGGTGTGGTGCTATACATCCTCTCTTCCTGACTGAATCATGAAGCGGCTCCCTCATGATCCTGGGTCAAAGGGCATCGCTCCGCCTTTTCCCATAAACCAAGGTTGGAATACACCTAGCATTAGGACCTGGCTGCTTTCATCTGGGTTTCCTGGCTTTGGAGTCACTGCAGCAGGGCACTGCTTTCAGGTGAGGGGAGGAAAAATCCCCTTTGAGCCCACAGGTAGCCCCACCCTCTGCACCACTGTGAGCCCAGTTCCTCGCTTGGAGGAAGGGGGGTGCTAATGTGCATGTGCCTGGCACATCTCTCCTTAGACGGTCTGGTGCCAAACGGTGAGGTAATTGTTCGTTATCAGGATTAAGCATTCGTTTGCAGAGGGAAGGCAGAGGCCGCTCCTTTCCCTGCTGGAGCTCTGTGCTGCTGTGTGCCTGAAGGCATGCTGAGCAGCCACTCAGGGAGCAGGGAAGATGAAAGGAATACCCTGGGCGCCAAGCAGGGCACTCTGCCTTACAAGCCAAATTAATGGAGAGTGATGGGAGGGGTCACAGCTCTCAGCCACCCTTAGTTTTCTTCCTCTCCTCCCAGGGGTTTGCACCCAGAGTCCATCCCAGACGCACAGAAATCTAGTTCAGGTTCTGCCCTTCCTCACAGAGTCCATCCCAGGAAACACAAAATCAGGATTCTCTTTTGAAAGGAGACTTTTAAAGGTGGCCTGCAAAGAGCCTGAACCCTTTTGTGCTTCTTTATGTTACAAAAGAGAATTTTGAAATTGTTCTGTCCTTTCTTTTTCTGCTTGATTTTTATATTACACATCCCGGTCTTGTCTGCCCTTGGAGACTCTATGTTGCATGGAGGACTAGTGGCATAATGACATCACAAGAAAGTGAAAGTTAAGCTATTAAGAGTGGAAAGGATACTCTTTAAGAGTCTTTGGGTATTTGTTAATTCCAGTGACTAATTAACACGCCACAAGGAAGCCTTTGTTAGAGGTTCCACACCCCATCTGAACATGCTCTGAAATATCCAAGAGATCATCTAGCACAATGGTTTTCAACCTGTGGGCCACAGACCATTGGGGGGGCCACAGACTATGTCTAAGGTTTCAAAAGGGGTCTGCACCTCCATTTGATATTTTTAGGAGTCCGCAAATGAAAAAAGGTTGAAAACCACTGCTCTAACAAAACCAGATCAAAGCCTCGGCATTCCTAATATTCCTAAGGTAAAAAAAGAAGTAGGACCCACACACCATTTTTGTTTGTTTGGTTGGTTGGTTTGGTTTTTTTGCAGGGGAGGAAGAATCCTTTTAGACCTTTGCTTTCTTAAGCAAAAAAATAGCACAACCCCAATGTTTGAAATGTCTCTTGTGGGGCCCGTTTAACACTAGGCTCATACTCTGTGATGTGTAGGAACTCACACAGTGGTGGTGGTGTGGGGGGTGCTGTGGATGGTTTTCTGGATTGTGGTGTTTGGTAGGAGACTCTTTGTGGGAAAGTTGAATCCTTTGTTTTCATCTTTCTGCTTCTTCCCTCCCACATCTAAAGGAGTAGTTTTTTGAAATTCAAAAGCTGTGCAGCAAGACAATGGGTCTTTATATATCTACATTCATTTATAAAGACTCAAAGAGCAGTATAGGCCTTTGTGAAACTAACAAACCATGCAGGTACTTAGACTTCATAGTTGTTAAACTGCATCTATAGGAAGCAGAGCAGCAGAATAACAAGTGGTTTCAGCATGCATTACATACGTGTAAGTTATGAATAAACAGATAATGGAAAGAGGGAGTGGACAAGAATATTTCCTGACTTAGGTTTATTGATTCACTGGGTGGAGGGGAATTGGCTTATCTTTTTATTTCATGTTTTGCATCTTCACCACATTTTCCTTAGCGCCAAGAATAATCTCCCAAAACACCTTTATCATTCTAATAAACCAGAGTAGAAAGTAGCGGACCTTGGACCCGGCAGGAGTCCATTCACCTGCTTCCCCCACTTCAAGTTGTGGAATGTCCCAAGCCCAACAAAAGGCCCCTGACTCCATCTTGTCTGTGGCCTTGGTTCATCCAACACTCTCATACTTCCTGATATCTGAGAAATACACGTGGAATTGGTGCCAGCCCAAGGCTCTGCCAGCCCGGGGCCAATGGGTTCCTCACTACTCTTTACTGGGGCTGTGTGTTTATTAAAACACGCAGGATACTTTCTTCATTCTAGGCTTATCGCTGGAAATGGAAGCCGCAGGTGCTTTGATGAATGGAATTAAAAGGTCAGGTGGTTTAATGGGAGCTTCTGTCAGCATCTCTGCTGAAAGATAACTTCCTGCAGGGAAGACACCTCAGTGTATCTCCATCAATATCACCCACCTCCTAAAGTGATAACTCCTCAGTGGGTCTCCAGAGCTATCTTTTTACCTCGCACAGTGCTAATGCCTCTGCCTCAGATGGCAATACTGTCAGTTCAACCATCTGTTGTCCCCAGGCTGCCTCTGCACATCTGACAGCACACATGAGTTAAAGAGAACAAGCAACAGTTGCCTCAGCTCAGCTGTACTCAGCTCTCCACTCTGGCCATGTATTCCAGAAGGAAGGCAGGGAGAGGAATAGATGGCTGGGCAGTATAGAATGGTCCAAGCTGATAGTGGGAGGCAGGAGAAGCTGGCAATGTGGTAGGAGATTAGAGGAGGCTTGCTAGAAAGCAGAAGAAAAGTCCCAAATGTGGGAGGGAATCTTGTCAGAGAAGCAGGTGGGATACTTGAATAAAGCATGTAGTGACTCCAAATGCATAAAGCTTGCAATGTGTGATACCAAGGGTTGGTGGGTGTGTTTACAAGACCTGCAGCATAAGCAGTTGAGCTGCATGCATAAAGTATGTAGCATCCACTGATAAACAAAGAATGCATCTTAAATAATTCCCATAGATGAGGGTGAATACTTACTGGGAAGGGATATTGAACAACCCCTCCACACACCAACACTCATTGGTTACCAGAGCTGTAGCTCCACCTTTGGTACTATATCCAAAGCCAAAAAGAATGGCTTTGATTGGACCAATGTGATTGCTGGCAGCCAGAGGCAGTCGCTTTAATTGAGGATAGCTATAAACTACCAAGGTTGTGATCCGCAGCATGACAGCAAAGTCATGATAAGACTCAAAATGACCCCTACAGTATTGGAAAATTCCTCACTCTTGGGACCTTTGGGACACAATAGAATATTTCAGGCTAGTGTCATTTTGTCCTCAGTCAATAGGGTAGAATGAAAACCACAGAGCCATTTTAATGTGAGCAAATATTTGGTCTTAATTACCACTGAAGGTTAAGCCCAAGGCAAACACCAAACCTAATGTTAACTGGGAATGCAGTGTCAACAGAACAAATGGTCATATGGCAACCTAAGAAAGGAGAGGTGCCTTACTAAATCTGGGGGCACCCTTCCTTCCACTCCACCAAATCCCAGGACTAACTTCTTTTCCTCTGCTCCCACTGTTTGAACCTTGGGAAGAAAGAAAAGAGATTAAAAAAAAAAACAGTCTCCAATTGGATTCCTTACTTAGCCTTTCAGTCAGAGGCCCATAGAAAATAACAGACTTAAAAACACCAAAACAATGTAAGAAATAGTTAAACATTCATGTTACTGGGTTGTTGGACTAGAAAGAGCACAGTTATATCTGCCAAATGGCACCACTTTAACCAATTCTCTGAGTCTCCCAGTCTAGTGACTGGACTCGTGCTGCATTTTACCTCATCCAAGACTCAGCCTGGATCCCTAGAAAGGAAGGTAGTGGCTGTGACAGAAATCTCCACATAGCTCAACCAGGCGGAAGAAAGAGAAGCAGCACTTAGCTGGATCTTACAATTACTTTAGAGTCTGTCATTTTTCTCAGTGTCCTGTGTAGGCAGGCAAGTTTGTATGCCATCCGAGTTCCATAAACATGATGACTGGTCGGCGGGAAGGTTGGGGGTTGGGAAGGGATATTATTCTGCTCTTCTCAGCTTTATCCCTTTGCTGAGTAAGAAGAATGCCTCCACGTCCTTCTAAACTCAGGAATCTGAAGCATTTCTTACCCCCTCCGAGAAAGGGGAGGAGGACAAGGAGGTGTCTGAGATACTGAGAAAGGTCCTGAAACAATTGTAAAGCCACAGAAGCGTGAGACAGCAGTGGTGAGATGAAGATATGATGTATAGGCCTAAGATTAGAGTGTTTCTCACTGGCCGATTTGCTATTAAAATAAGTATTAAGAAGTAAAGAGCCACTATTCTTGTCTTATGTAGGCAACAGGATGTGTTCTAGAGATGTTCTGGTGAGGTCTGGGTGAACCAGAGAGAGGTAGACAGCTCACAGGTCTAGTTTTTGGCACACAGATACCTTTGTGGAGTGATACTCACCTCTGTTGGCTCTTTCGTGCAGTTTCACTGAATGACAGCCTTGCACGAGATTGAAAGCCAGGTAGCAAATGCTGAGCAGGAAGAAAATGGGGCAAGAGGAGCTGGAAACGAGAAGGAGGGGGACAAACTGAGGTAAAAAACAAGCTCTGTGCATGCTCTTAAAAATTACAATAATGGGCACATTAGAAATTTGTAGAGTAGATTAGATTGTAAGCATGCTCTGAGACATCCTTGTTAGTGTGTTATGTCAGGAATGTGGTCTCCCCAGCTTCACATCATGCGGTTATAATCCCAACACAGCATTTGGAGGAAATCATAAGCTCCAAGAACAGAGCTCAGGTCATCAGACCTTACAAGATTGTCCTCTGCCTGAGATGGGAATACGGCTTTCATTTAGATGCATTTCTGGAGAAGATAAAACCATGTTTCAGTTGTGTCAAGGTACAACTGTGCTGTAACATTATCCCCCAAAATGGTAGCTTCTGCACTATAGTATCTGTGCCATCTGCTGGGGAGGACTGCTGGGGTGCAGGGGAAACACTCTCGACATGTAACAACGAGGTTCTCCTGTTAATTGCATCCCACTCAACTGAGAGCAGAGATGTTGCCTGCATGTGATATTCTGCTGTGGATTTTGCCACTAATGTGTTAAGAAAATGACCACAGTTTTCTTCTTTGTTAAAGCAGAAGCAAGAACTGTGGTGATGGGGTAGGAGTTTAGCAGGTTATGAAGAATCTTTTTATTCATTCACTTAGTGCAAGAGTGAGTGGATTGCGGGGGCACGTTTGATAGGATTTTACCATAGACTGGCATGAAGCAGCAGTATTTTATAGGCAGTATGCTGCATTAAAACTACAGCGCATCATGCACATTCCCTCTGGCCTCAGGAATAACATACTAGGACGAGCCATTGAGCCCACACTTCTGCACAGTTTTGCAGAGTGCTCTTGGACCCCTGCCATAACTCAAGTGAGCGGAACCAAAACTCAAGCTCAGGTGACCAGAAGTCAAACCTAAGTCATTTAAAGCTCTAACCTCTAGGACATGGAACCAGTCTTGTTTCTTGTTTTTAAGTTCATGGTTCTCCTCCACCAATGATCAAAGAGCTGAAATCTTGTTCTTTTACTGGAGAGGAGTGGAGAGGGATGGGCATATATAGGAAAGGGAAGTTGTGTGCTCTCTAACAGTTGATGACTATTTCCCAAAAAGATTTGGCACTGAATGGATACAGTTCAGAGCAGAGAGGGAAAGAGGGAGTAAACGAAGAAGTCCATAATGCATGTTGTTCCATTCTCCCAGGCATCTGCCTCCAAAGTGCTGTCTCCTTTTGTTATGGTGTGTGAACTCAAGCTATAAGCTGCACCAATAGCAGCCACCAGCACTTGCTACAGCTTTATAAAGCCAATACTGAGCATTCTTGAGGGACCTTAATTTTGGACTTTCAGCGAAGCTCCCTTTGTTGGTATTTCAGATGCTATAGAGTTCTTACCAATACTATGTTGTGACATTCTGTAGCTCTGTACACGTGTGATTTCTTAACAAAATCCCTGTGGTTAGCATTTAGCAATACGTCTTCTCTGAGGTAAACAACTTTACTCCCTTGTCTCTCTTCTTCTTTTATTCTATCAAATTTTGGCTAGAAACACAGCAAAATAAAAGCAGAGGTTTTATCTGCAAAACATTAGGAAAGTGTTTTCATTATTAAAGTGTACTTAGTTGCTGACCAAAGGTGCTGGCCTATTTGACAGGCATGGAGACTGAATCCCCTGTTTATCTCAGGAATGGTACAGCTTGAGCAAGAGAAGTGCAAGTTTACACGCACACATGAGTTTGTTGCCAATGAGCCTCAAACCTGAGCTATCCTAGATTAGCCTAAGAAAAATAGTTGCACTTAAAATATTGGGCCCGGTGCCTTACATGCCTGGCACAGCACATTTAAGCCACCGAGATATCTGACCTGGTGCAGGATATGCACAGAGCATGTCTGGTGGCCTGCCTCTTTACATGCACTGAGCATACCTGGTCTAGAGCATAGTCACCGACTTCTAGAGAACAATCAAGCAAAACACCCCCAGAACAGTGTGCTTCTAGAGCTGGATCAGTCACCATGGTGCCAAATCCATTAAAGCAAAATGAAGGGCAAGCTTAAAGAGAAATCAGAGTTGGGCAGGATTTGTGTCTGTAAGGGAAGGAAAAAGGGTATTTCCATTTTCTATGCAGAGCAATACTTCAGTTGAAAAAAGAATGACCATGGAGTACCCCCTGACAGTCAATATGTACGGAAGATTACATTCACCACATTAGACAGGAAATCTTGCATAGATGATGTGATTGCATTTCAAAATGTACAGGGTTGGCGCTATGTGGGAGACCTGGGTTTGATTCCTGAACACAGGTGAGAGGAGCCAGTGTTTTTAACAATCCACAATCCCTGATAGGTTGGAATGCCCTGGAAGCTGATTGGTTGGTGAGGAGACAATTGTAACTCTGGGTACTAATTGCCTAGGAGAAGATGTGCTTCAGAATTCTAGAACCTGGAATTCTAGAACCTCTTTCTTGACACTGGGTAATTCTAGATACTACTGGTTAGTTGTTGAGGAGGTGATGACTTAGAATTCAGATAAAGACAGTGGCAGATTTGTTCTTCCAAATGGATGCTGTTTGCACATATTGTCCAGCAATAAACGTCATGATTGGAACTGGTCAGAAGGATCAAATAAAACTCTCATGAGCTTTTAGGACATAACAGGTGCACTCAACCTGCATGGCTTCACAGGAAAACTTTTTGATTACACTTTCATATGTATGCCTCCTTTTCAGGGTGACTGCTGCCACCACAAAACAAAAGCCTCTGTACAGAGTAACTGGCATGCATAATCTGGTGCAAACAAATAACCAAGCAAAGGAAACTAGCCATTTCAAACTTGAATCACCTTATACACAGAAATATTAGCATTAGAGAACAATTAAGAGTGTTCTAAAGAAATTAGACATTTTTCCAGGAGGGAAAAGAGGGCGCAAAAGTGCAGTAACTGTGGTCCTAACTACTCTCCCCTCTCTAATCTTTTCCTTTCTCAGCCAAGTGGTTGAGAAGGCAGCTTCCTCTCATTCTTTAATAGCCTGTTGCACATTAGTATTTTGACCATTTTCAATCTCTGTTTACTCCAGCCACAAAATTTAAACTACTCTCCAATAGTAAACAGCCTTTTTTAAGCTGCTACTGATGGTTCTTTCTCTTTCCTACATGTATCCTTGGACATAATGGACATCATCTTGGGCCACATGAATACTGTTGATTATGCATATGTCCCCGGTTCCCTCTTGTCCTACCTCTCTTGCATTCTCTGTCTCTGCTGGTAGCTCTTTTCTACACTAAGACCTGTCCTATATGAGGTCCCACAGAGTTAAATTTTCAGCCCTCCTATTATTTTCCACCAGCATTCTTCTCTCTCATTCTGTATTTTTAACAATACCACTTTTATATCCCTGTTACTTAGCTGTACATATCTTTCACCACCTTTACTGACTTCTCCCACTCCACCTTTTGTGTCTTGATCAAGTAAATTTGTAGCTTTGTTCCAACTTCCTTCAGATAAATCTAAGAGAGAAGTGCTTCTCTTGGGCAAGAAATGCTTGCTCAAACACATCTTCATTTCTTCTAATTCTTTTTTCCGTTGAAGCCTCTCTCATTTGCCTCTTCTGTAGATAAGCTTAGTATGACCCTTGACCTTTCTTTATTTTGCATTGCCTATGTCTGTGAATCTTCCTACCTCACAGGGCTGTTGTGACAAGCTCCGTATGGGTGGTATCTTGTATTTGTATTTACCTATAAAGTGCCTGACACATATATAGTAACCCCAACCCTAATAATTAAGAGCTAAGTATTCCTATCAATACTTCTGCAATATTGTTCTTGGTTCACTGCTACTGTCTTCTGAAAGCCTTAGCCATTCTTTCTCGCCTCTCATCTCGGCTATTACATCCCCCTCTTCTGTGGCCTCCCTGTATCCCAGCTTTCTAAATTTCAGCAAGTGAAGGGTATTGTTGTCTATGTTCTTGCATGCACAAGAAAGCACAGTCACATCATCTCCATCCTTCCAGAGCTCGGTTTCCCCATTCATTTCTTAATCCCTTTCAAGGTTCCTTATTTTTAAAGACTAATTGTAAAACAAAAAACATATATTTGTGCCCTTTCCTGCTCCTTAATAATGGGTAAAGAATATCTGATATATAAAGCCAGTTATTTTCACATTAGACGTATTAGGTTCTGCTTTCTATCTTTTTCCTAGACAACTTTTGCAAGAGATTTGGAGGATCAGGAATATACCCCATCAGAGGAGGCTGAAACCTGGGCTGTAATTCTCCCAGCCCCCAAGTGAGAAAGAAGGAAGGAGATATCGAGGCATACACAGCGTAAGAAAGGGAAGGCACTGGAAACCACCCAGTGAAAGAAAGGGTCTGCTTCGGCTGGCACTGGCCAGTGGGTCGCAGTTTTTAAAGCGACGGGCAGACAATTGTGATTTTTACAGATGAAGACTTCCAGAATGGCCTGGAGCTGCCCAGGATGGGCCCAGTAGCACCTGGCCCAGGGATCTCCCAGGTGGCCCTGGTGGAGGAGATGCCCGAGGGAAGGCAGGTGGGGGGAGGGGCCATGGGAGGGGCCTGGCACTGCCCACCAAGGGGCTGTGTGGGGTGGTGAAGGGGATTGTGGGAGTGTAGCTGTGTCTCACCACGGCTGTAGCGACTGTGGGCGCGGAGGGGAGGCTAAACTCTCTGCCCCCCCCGCCCTGTACGGTTGCCCTGACCTCCCCCTCCCCCACCTATCAGCTCCTCTGATCCTCCCGAGCCAACAGGACACGCTCGGCTGGCCTACTCTTGTCCTCATTGGCTGGTCAAGTTGTCAATCTGCGCTCCTCCCTGACTGAGGGCCTACTGGCTGGACTCTTCACGCTCGAGCGTTAGCCTAGAACGCTACGCCCCCGCGCCGCTCGCCTCCTCGACCGCTGTTGGTTGTGGTCGGAGTCAATCAGGAGCAACCCGTGTTTCTATTGGTGGACTGTCTGGAAAGGGGGTGGAGCCGCTCCTTGGCCGCGGCCGCTCCGCCCGGCTTGAAACCTCGCAGTGCCGGGGAGTTAGAGGTGTTAAAGCCGGAGCAGCGCGGCGGTTGAGCGCTGAGTCTGTGCAAGGAACCGGCCCCGAGGACCAGTCTCTCACCGCAAGCAGCAGGCGCCGCCGCCGCGGCTCGTCCCAGGCTTTGGCCGGACTCAGGTGAGGTGCGGGCGGGGACGAGGAACGCAGCGCTCGCGCTTGGTTCTTCGGGTGGCGCTGGCGGCTTTGAGAGTGGGCTGGGTCGGGCGGGTCTGCTCCGGTGCCTGGCAGCCGCTTGCCTCGCCCGCGGGCTGGGGCCCGGGCAGTGGGTTTGCCCGGCCTGGCAACGGAGCCGTTACCTGCCGCCTCTCCCCGTCGGCCGGAGAGCGGATAGGGGGCATCCGCAAGGGCACGGAGGTCGCCCCCGCCCCGTGCAGGGCACCGCGCTGGCAGCCCCGCTCACAGGGCGAGCCCTGGCCCGGGGCAGCGAAGCACGTGCCCGCGCGCCTGGTGGCGGGGGGTGGCGCTGTGCCGCGGGCGGCCCCTGCCCGGCGGTGGGAGAGGAGTGCCGCTCGCGCGGGGTAATTTTTCTCTTCTGCCCCCCCCCCCCCCCCCGGCCGCCCAGCCAGCGCGAGTAACGGGCGGGCGAAGGGAGCGTTTGGCAGCTGTCAGGGCTCCCGCCTGAGTCACGGGCTGACAGTCCCGCTGCAGACATTGCAATGGGCTTGGCTTCCGCCCTCCGAGCCAGACTTCCTCATTCGCCTCGCTCCGGCTGGTCCCGCCGCGGGGAGGGAGTGACGGGGCAAGATGAAGCTTGCAGCGTGCAAAGGCTTGGAGAGCGCGGTGCTTTCCTGGCCCCTTCCAGCGCACCAGGGGGAAACCCTCCCGCTTTGTCACCCACCTGCCTCCGCGAGGCGTAGAAAGAAACAAGCTCCCCAGCCCTCGAGGGTGAAACGTGTACGTACCCAGTGGGTTTAATCAGGAGTGCTCCTGTCCTGATCTGCCTCGAAGCGCTGTGAAATGAGCCTTGAAGCGGTATCTTGTTCGGCCGAATACGCACTATAGTTTCGTGATAACGAGGTGCAGTGGTCAGGTTAGGGAGGCTGATCACAATGGCTTACTCTTCCAGCCCCGTCCTCCTGCTGAATCACCTTGGTGCTTGTCTGCATTGCTTTCTTCCTGTTTGTGAGTCTTTCTGGCCTTGCCGCACCCAGAGTGGGCTAAGAATCTAGGTTTTTGTGGGAGAGATTGTTTATCAGGTTTCAGAGTAGCAGCCGTGTTAGTCTGTATTCGCAAAAAGAAAAGGAGGGCTTGGGGCACCCTAGAGACTAACTCTCCCCTCTGTCTTTTCCACCAAATGCATCTGATGAAGTGAGCTGTAGCTCACGAAAGCTTATGCTCTAATAAATTTGTTAGTCTCTAAGGTGCCACAAGACTATTTTCTTATTGTTTATCAGGTCTGTCTTATCTAAACTGGTGTGGTAAGTAACGTATGATAGGTTTGAACTTTGAAGCTGAACGGATGTTATCCTAGAAGAAGTCCAAACCAGCAAGCCCTGACGCCCTGCCCTCTTTGTAAAGAAGGTACAGAGTAATTTGCATTGAGGTGTGGCGCTTGAGGAACCATGGTGTTCTAAGATTAAAACACACATCCGTAATTCTTAAAATACAATTTCTTCCCTTACCCATAGGTGTGATGCTGTTTGAGTTACTTTTAAGTTAAAAGTAAAAGCCCTGTAATCAGTTTCTGCCTGTGTAAAGATACTTTCTAACTTAGTCTCCAGGAAACAATGTGACTAAGTTAATTTATCTGTGGCACTCCATTGAAAGCTGCAAACCTTGATGCAGCCTTGTATTGATTCATATGCTCACTTCCTGGAGTTGTGGCATTCAAAATCTTATGCTGAGATGAGATGAGATAAACAGATGTTTCTGCTACGTGGGGTGTTGAGAGAGGTAATATTTGGAGGAAAAGACGCTTAATAAAGTGGGGCTACTTTGGTAATTAAGTACTTTGAAGTTGTGCAGGATAATGCTAACAGTCATAGATAGGCACATGATGCTACTGGGCTGGATATTCTGGCCATGTGAAATTGCCTCTGAAGCTACATCTGTAGTAAACTGTACAGTTTACCTTAAGTCATGGAAGCTTCACATCAAGAGAGGCTAGTTAGTGGCTTGTTTCTCCTGAGCAGCTTGGGTTACTTCAACAGATATGTGTAGACTTTAGGCAGACACTACCAAAAAATAACTTGTCTAAGATTTTCAGTAGTTTTGTTGGAATCAGTGTAGAATCATGAATGGTACCAAATAAATAGCTGTGAAATGTCTGGACCTTTTAAACTGGATATGACTAACAAGGTTGAATTTCTTGTGTAGTGTCCTCTCTCTCAATGTTTAACTTGTCTTGCCAAGAGCTGATATTGTAAGTTTTCAGGAGAAGATAGTGACCTTGTCCTCAGGCTTGCATGGGCATATAGCGTACATCTGTTCCTATATAAATAATAGGATGACACTTGTACTAGGTTTTTTTGCTCATTACTCTTATTCCAGAGGAAACTTTCCAGGCTATTGATACTAGGAGTATGATTCTGCTTACCTCATGTTTGGTTCAAGTTAAACCTTCAGTAAAGTAGTTAGACCCATGTCAATTTGACATCTTTATCCTAGGAGAGGCAGGGTGTGGCTGTTGAGAATGCACAGTTTTTCTCATCCTTTCTAGATGTATTCTGATTGGCTGCCTTAGAATAGGCTAAAGAAAACAAGTTGATGTATTGTCACAACTAAGCCTACATTGTAAAGCAGCTCGTAAATAATGAGAAGGCCAGGAAATGGTTTATCAACTATGTAGCATTAGGGAAGACACTGTACATATACCTTCACTTTGGAGACATCGGTCATCTATGGGTAGGTCCACACTGCAATTAAAAACCCGAGCTGTCATAAATATGAAGGGAAGGGTAAATACGTTTAAATCCCTCCTGGCCAGAGGAAAAACCCTTTCACCTGTAAAGGGTTAAGAAGCTAGGATAACCTCGCTGGCACCTGACCAAAATGACCAATGAGGAGACAAGATACTTTCAAAGCTGGAGGGGGGGAGAAGCAAAGGTTCTCTCTGTCTGTGTGTTGGTTTTTGCCAGGAACAGAAAAGGAATGGAGTCTTGGAACTTAGTAAGTAAGCTAGTTAGATATGCATTAGATTCTGTTTTGTTTAAATGGCTGATAAAATAAGTTGTACTGAATGGAATGTATATTCTTGGTTTTGTCTTTTTGTAACTTAAGGTTTTGCCTAGAGGGATTCTCTTTGTTTTGAATCTGATTACCCTGTAAGGTATTTACCATTCTGATTTTACAGAGGTGATTCTTTTACTTTTTCTTCAATTAAAATTCTTCTTTTAAGAACCTTATTGCTTTTTCATTGTTCTTAAGATCCAAGTGTTTGGGTCTGTGTTCACCTATGCAAATTGAGGATTTTATCAAGCCTTCCCCAGGAAAGGGGGTGTAAGGTTTGGGGAGGATTTTGGGGGGAAAGACATTTCCAAGTGGGCTCTTTCTGTTGGCAGCAATAAAGTCCAAGGGCAAAAGATAAAATAGTTTGTACCTTGGGGAAGGTTTAACAGAAGCTGGTAAAAATAAGCTTAGGGTTTTTTTCATGCAGGTCCTCACATCTGTACCCTAGAGTTCAGAGTGGGGAAGGAACCTTGACATGAGCTCTAGGACCTTGCAAGGTGGGAGGATTCCAGAGCCTGGCTGCAGCCCAGTGTCTGCACTGCACTTAAACAGCCCCTTAGCCCGAATCCTGTGAGCCCATACGCATGAGCCGTGAGTTTTTAATTGCAGTGTAAACCTAGCCCATATGTCCTCCAAGCATTTGTTTTCCTGGTATGAAAAATGCCAGGGGACTGAAGGTCTGGTGTTAAAACTCTGTAGTAAATGGCAACTTAGTACTTCTCTTAAGTTGTAAGTTTTTCTAGTGTTCTCTGCGTAGTCAAGAGGTGCAGGTGTTCAAAGCAGTCAAGCGTACTGATAATGCAAATGCTCCTAGTCTGACTAATGAGGCCTAGTATTAGTACTGTAAAAGGCAATATGAAAGCGCAAAGCATTATTTTATTGGTCTTGCTTTAAAAATGCCATGTTAAATGATGCAATAAACCCTGTTTCATAGGATAATTCTCTTCCAAACTATCTCCATGAAGGTGAGAACATGAATGTGCATGCCTGCATGGCTTGCTGTTTGAAAATGTGTGAGAGAAAGCTGCTACAGTGTCTAAAATATTTCAGACACTGATTGGACACCAGTCTGTGGGAGGTGTCAGTCTCATGACCTTCTCAATATGCTAAATTGCTGGGAGATGAACAGTGTGACTAGTTTCTTCTGAGTTTTGCTACCTCTAACCTTCTAATTAGGCTGGAATGACTTTAAGACTCTTGAGTATGAGTAGCCTTCTGAATCTTTCTCTTACCCAGGATTATGCAACTTTTAGGAATCTGTATGACTTTACCATGGTGAGATCATAAAATGGACCTGCTGGAGGTACAGGAACACTCTTACGGTTAATCTAGGACTTGATTCCTCTTTAAATAAGAATTATGATGCAAAAATCTTTCTATAGTAGGTCTACATTCTTACAAGGCAGCTTCAGGTTGTCTTAGAGAGGCGAGGCTCTCTAATAGCTAAACTTCAAGGTCCAGGAACTGGTGTGAACCTCTTCTGAAAGAAGTCTGAATCCTCGAGACTGAACGTAAAATTGAACATGGTCTTGTTCATTGTAAGTGCAGTGCTTAATCCGAAGGGTACGAGATGGCACTGAGGGTTCTTCCTGACTTCTAATGCGGATATCTTGTTAACCCATTTGCTTGATGTTTATTTGCAATTTAAAGCATATATGCAAACAGCAGCATTGCATAATAAGTGTTAGAGAGAATTTTTCCTTGTGTTCATTTTCAGTAATTCCTGTGGTCTGGGATAAAGCTGTAATAGTATTGCATTGCCTGCAGCAGCATTGTTTTTGCTGGCAATCAATCTAGTTGTGTGCTGGCTTGAGGTGACCTTGCATCCTCAGTTTCTTTTTGGTCTGAGCATCCTGTCCGGTAGGACTAATTCAGTCTTCTGGTGCAAAAGGATGTGGAAACTAACAGCCTATCTTGGAGTGGTATCCAATAACACAAACTGTATGTAATCACCTGCAAATGCAATGTCTACCCTGGACGTTATTACTGATAAGTGTCCTAGTAAATTAGGAGTACATTAACACAAACCTCTAGTTAAACCATAATTAAACATGAGCATAGAGATTCTCTTTCATGCACACTTACCCTTTTAAGTCGCTTGGTGGCTGTTGGAAGTTGTATTGAGTTCCCAAAATGTTGATCTTCTCAACACTGATTCCTGTTGTTATCCAAGAGTACTGCAGTGGCATAGCAACATCTGATCTGATACCAACCCAGATTCCCTCCACAGCATACACCATGTACCTGCTTTCAGTCATTGCCTCTTGAATCTGTTACTGTCCCAGGCAGCATGCTTCTCTTTCCCTGAGCTTCCTAAAGAAGGCCAAAGAGGTAGAGGAGTTTGCAATTTTCCATTAATGAAACTGAACAATTTCATTGCCAGTTACTTTAGAAACTAGTTCTTTTGCTCTTGCATTATGTATTGCTTATGTCAATGTCACTCGTGTGTCTAAGCACAACAAAATTGTAACTATAGAACTCCCTGGCATATGCATCTGAAATAAGAGTTCCTCACATGTGAGGAGTAGCTCTGTATAGTTCAAAAGCTTGTACCTTCCACAAACCGATGTTGGTCCAGTAAAAGATGTTACCTCAGCTACCTTGTCTCTCTCATATCCTGGGACCAACATGGTTACAACAACACTGCATACAGTAGCAGGAAACGCAGGCAAGAGATATGCATTATGTTGGATGAGGAAAGGTGGTATGAGCAGGGTACGCAAAGGCATATTTCATAACTCCTGTGAGATTTGTGTTACTGGAGCTCTGTGCTCAGGATAGAGGTTTCATCTTCCTTCAAAAGAAAACTAGTATCTAGTTAAAATGTACATAAGCAGCTTATTTAGGCACTTTACTAAAGACTAGAATCTAGAGCCAGGTGGATGGGTGACCAGCAACAGTCTGTAACAAATGAATAGTAGTATATGTTGAGAGAAATTTAACAGTTTAGAAACATTTGTCATGATCAAGATCGGCATGAATTCTGTTGCTCATCAAAAGCTACAGTTTTACTGATCAATCTCGGCAAGAAATCCATATGATGTAGGTTAAGACACAGGAACTACAGTTCTCATTTGAATGCATGCAAAGTGGATATTCAGATTTGTAAGGCAGGTTCTATTTTTGATAGAAAAATCTTTGGTATAGGCAAAGCTTACAACTTAGGTTTCTTGTGTTCAGATAGGAACTGCTTTTCTTGTCTGATAGTCAAGATTGCAATTTCCTATTTATTCTTAAGTAAAATGTATTCTTGTAGTTTACTTCTCTTTAATTGGGTTTAGTGATACAACACAATTTAAGATAATATAATAACTTTCTTTAAATGTGCCTTGAGTCTTCACCTGTTTACTTGAGTTTGTGCATCTCTTGACCAACCTGGATGTCTAGGATATGCAGGTGGCTTTACGTTTAGAATACTGGTTCTTTTCCTCTTAAGAGGATGGCTGCTCTTGCGTCTGAGTGGTTTTAGTGGCATACTTGGTGCTGCTCTGAGCAGAAGTGAACTGGAGTCACTGATCTGATATTACAGCAACACTGTAATAGTCATGGTGATGATGATTTAATCTTGCACTCTGAAATGTAACTAAGTTATTTGTTAACCCCCTGCCCCCAAAATGTAGCTGGTAACTGACTATAAATGGTATGGTTTCCCAGGTGATCTTTAAGATGAAATAGTGAGGGCTTTTTGGCTGTAAACTCTGTTGGGCAGGGACTGTCATGCTATGTCTGTAGAATGCCTTGCAAAATGGGGTGCCAAACTGGTTACTGCCTTAGGTGCTATTGCAGTATGAATGTTAATACTAGAACATCATAAGTTTAAACTTTCTATTGTATGCTAAAATGTTCTTTATCTGCTTTATTTTAACTTCCTGACACAAGTCTTGTACAGAAGAATTTGAGCTTGCAGTTTAAGACATTGTATGGCAGGCAACATGAAATGCGCGCGCGCGTGCACGTAATATTGACAATCATGTGTGGTCATGATTCAGCCACCTAAAAGTGGAATTCCCAAATAACTTCATTAAGACTTAATATGTGATTTTTAATAACGTTACATTGATGTATGCAGATATGTAGTGCATTGTAAATATTAAATCAGGAAATGTGTAGTTGTATCAACCATAACTCTGTCAAGTTTCTCTTCTCGCCCCCCTCCCCCCACTTACTGGTAATTGCCATGTAAAATACTTTACATTTTCCTTTATGGACCTCTGATTATGACAATATGGACTATGATTCTTCGATATAAGCCAAAAAGCCAATATCTGAAACTGATATTTTTGACTGTATTGGTAGATATGGTGGTGTGATGTCTCTACTCTGTATTTGTAAGGTAGATGCAGTAATTGTCAGTCTCTTGTTTGTATGGGTACTGGGTAATTGTGTAGACTTTTAGCCTCTCCACCATAAGTGTTGTGGATGGGGTAAGTTTATTGTGGCCCATGTGGGAAGGTTATTACTCTGATTATGAGGAGTGAGAATGCTCTCATACTTTTCTTCCTCCTCTTGTTTTGTTTTTTCTCATCATTGAAACTGTCTGGTATATTATATTTTCCAAATTATTGCCCTTACAGGGAGGGGAACATGAAATTGTATAGGGCGTACATGTTTCCTGTAAGCATGAGTTTGCTACTTCCTGGTGCTTGAGTTGAATCCCTCCCCATGTTGTTGTACTTGGAGACTATTACTTATGAGCAACACTAGCACTTCGGACTAGTAAAAACAAGTTTCCTGCTCTGAGTTTCCAGAGTAAAGGAGACATAAGAGTGGTGACAAAGTAGGGAAAGCACTCAAATATTTATGGTAAGTGCCCTAGAGCAGTGGTTCTCAACTTTTACAAACTATTGTACCCCTTTCAGGGGGTCTGATTTATCTTGTGTACCCCAAGTTTCATCTCACTTAAACTACTTGCTTACAAAATCAGACAAAAATAAAAAAAGGGGCACAGCACACTATTACTGAAAGTGCTTACTTTCTCATTTTCATCATATGATTACAATATTTATATTCCAATCAATTTATTTTATACTTGCATTTAAGTGTGATACTTGTGAGCCTTGTCTGAAGTCAGAGCCCTGGGCGGTGGTGTTGAAGCCTGAGACCTGCCACCACCCAGAGCTGAAACATGAAACTTAGCTTTGCAGGGCCCCCTGTGGCATGGGTCCCTGGGCAATTGCCCTGCTTACCACCACGATACCACATGGACTGCACTTGCGACCCCCCCTCCCAAATTTTTCCATGACCCCCCTAGGGGTTGCAACTCCCATGGTTGAGAAACACTGATCTAGATAAATTGAATACCCCTTGGAAGACCTGCGTACCACCAGGGATATATGCACCCCTGGTTGAGAGCCCCTGCTCTAGAAACATTTAAGAGGAGGTTTTGGGAGGACAGGTTCTAAACCAGTAAAAGATTGAGGCTTATTGTATGCACAACTAGGCTCCTTATTAAAAATGAATACTTCCCTCTTTGGAAGGAGGGAAAAGGTAAAGGTCAGGGCTGGAAGACTAACGAGAAGAAGCAAGTTAGCTTAAGGTCATGGCAGGGGAGAGCTCAGTGTAGCAGAAACAAGTGGAAATAGCAAAGTGTGGGGTGCACACAGGGTTCAACTAGATAAATATGCAGAGGTGGAGCTGTGCAAAGCCTTGCAGGTGTTAGATACGTCTTCAGAGTCTGAGGGCAAGTCTATACTACAAAATTAAGTTGACCTAAATTACATGGACATATAGCCACTGCAGTAACTGAATGGGTTCTACACCTCCACACTACACACCTTGTGTCAGCCTCACCAGGATTTAACTGCCAGTGACAGGCATTGTGGGACTGTTTCTGAAAGGGAGCAACAGTCAATGTAAGCAATGCAGTATCTACACTGACAATGTGTTGACCTAACTACATGAACCTAAGAACTACACCTCTCTTGGAGGTGGAGTTAAGTCGGTGTAGTGGGCGAGTTATGTCAGTGGGAGCTATATTTTAGTGTAGAAGCTTACAGAGCAGTTGGACACTTACATCAGCCTAACTCTGTAGTGTAGACCAGGCCTCAGTATTTATAGGTGGTGAAGTTGTTTTCACTTGGCCCCTGCATACCTGAGCCTCAAGGCTGCTTGATATTTTCTATTAAAGTGTCTTGGCTATTTTCCTGGCCAGAAGGTACTTAATGAGTCCTCTTTGGAGCTCACCTCTGCTTCCAAGGGAAGGTCTCCCAAGCCCTGCCTGAATGAGGAGTGGTATTGAGAATCAAACTTGGATCTTGTAAGCCTTAGCTATACTAGGCTTTTCTGTCCAACATTTCCACAGTCGCTATCAATGGTGGAGCTGAACCATTTGAAACAGAGGTGGGTAACTTTTGGCACAAAGGTCTAGTATATAGACTGTCATAGTGTAGTAGAACCAGCTAGCAAGCTGGCCGTAGTGTTTCTGGTGAGATGTAGACTGTGTCCATTGTAGAAATCACATTTGAACATGGCTGCCAAACAACTTCAAGTTTTCTTTCTATATGGATAGGGAAAAATTAAAATATTTATTTGAAATATTATTGGTATGGATAGTAAAAACAAGTTCTCTGACATGCTGTTGCATTCAATTTCTGTACCTACAGGTCAGGATGATAAGGCTGTACCAATATTTTCCTTGGTAAGACCTTGTGCCCTACAGCTTCACAAAAAGTAGCCAGCCTTATTTTTCTTTACATCTAGTTTGAAGACGGTGATAACTTAATCCCTGCCCCTCCCCTTCCTTCCCCCCCCCCCCCCCCGGTGACAAGCAAATGTGTGTATTTATTATGATGATGTGAGCCGCTGGAGGGTTCTCAGACTTAAAGCATCTGACTAAACTTTTTTGAGCACCCCAAAGAGTCTCATTAGGCCTAATGCAAAGTATTAGAGAAGGGAGAAAAGTGACCTAGAGATAAGGGGCTAAAACTGTCTGAAAGTCCTTACACCCTCTAATGCAGTATTCCTGAGGAATTCTACATGTCTGGTCAAAGTTCTTGCTGTTTGTTCTGACTCTCGAGGCAACAATCCCCCAGCAAAACCATTTGAACAGCAGGGATGGGCTGCAATTTTCTAAACTACTGCTGTCTCTGTAAGTGGGATTACTCTGTCCAGTGGTCATGAAGTATGTGTTCTCCCTCTGGAATGTTTTCCTTGTGGGCATTCTGTCTCTGGGAGAGGGATTTGTCCTTTGCTGAGAAGGCATGTACAGTACATCACTAATAAGAAACAACAGTTGCAGAAAGCATATAATGCATGATAGTGATCTTGGAATATTTATTTCAAGTGAACAGCGTTGGGTGGCAGCCAGCCTAGATTTGCTGGATTTAAGACTGATCTTGAAGTTAAGACAATATGCTGCCCCTGTGAGCAGCAGTTGGTATTTTCAAACACCAGCATGTGCTTTGTAAGCCCTATTTAGCTTTATTGACTCAACTATAAAGTGTAATATGACTTAGTTTGAACAGTGTATTGTGTAGGGTGGGAAATGTGACTGACCATTGCCATCACCCAGATAAGTTGTGGTGGTAGTGTCTTATTATTGTATGACTTGTGTATTTTGGGAATTCCTACTTAAAACCTTTGTCCCAAAGCAACCCTCCTGTGACAAGGACTATTCTAGAGCGAGGAAATACTGCTTCGTGCACTTAGTGCTTGAGATCAAATTAAGAGAATTCTAAATGTGGTCATCCAAAAGCATGTATCCCATATTCACCATTCTGAAAATACCTGCTGGAGACCTTTCAAGGGAACCTGTAAGATACACACTAACTCTTGTCTTTCTATCTCATGATTGACCTTGACAATCGACTAGTTCAGATTTACATATCGGAGAAATTCCTTGTTGCATGGTACAGAGAGAAGGTAGAAAAGTCTCTTTTCTGGACATGACTATTCACTTCCTGAATCCAGTTTGCCATTCACTACCTAAACATTGTATAAAACAGGTAATGCACATATGAAATGAACTAATTTTCCAGCTGGGTAGGAATGGTTCAGTGTCTTGAAGTTGCCATATTTGGACCCAAGAACTTAAAATTTCTCATCAGTGTTTAATTTAACCCTCTCCTCCAGTTAGTCCAACTCCTTTTAACCTGTTGTCACTAAGATTCTTGATACCTCACATTTATTGCCCCATCCTCCTGTACTCTATCCAGCTGAATATGTGATACCAAAATGCCCTTAAAGTTTCTGGATTACTTTTTCTCATGGGCAGAGGGGCACATATTAATTCTGTACCTTGCACTTAATGTACAGTACTACAAATAACATGAAGAACCTCTTAAATTCTAAGGAGGCTGTGTAGTAGAGTCAGGGTGGAATTCCTGCCCCCACCCCCACTGTGCTCTACAGCATTAGACAGTTGACTGAGTGCACTGTGACTTTTGGCTTTGTCTGTAGCATCAGGCTGTATAATCGAGCATATGGATTTGATGGGCTAGTAGTTGGATCCAGAAAATTGTTCTCCTAGGAACAGACATGAAATACTAAACGTAGCTTCTTCAGTGATAACTCAGGTTTCAAGCTACAATCCTATCTACAAACTAGGGTATAACCTTGTTTTTGCTCTTCCCTTGTTCATCTTCCCACTCACTTAGCCATCGGGTCCTCTTTGCCTGTAGTAATCAGTCCTAAGGATCTGAGGCCAAACAGTTCCTTAGCAAGTACTCCTTTTCTTTTTTGCGAATACAGACTAACACAGCTGCTACTCTGAAACCTGTTAGCAAATTCAGAGGAACATTCACAATGAATAGTAGATGCTGCAGTCTTGCAAGAAAGTGCTTTCAGTTCATAGTCACATGATGCATTTTAACACTCTCACCACTTGCTTAACCTACATACTGCACTTTCCAGTTTGGCATCATCTGCTATATAATTAGATCTCTTAAATATGGTTATCTTTTAGGGGTTGGTTTTGACAAACTGTGCTCAGATGTCTGGGGATGGAGAAATAGTTCTATCAGCAGAACTGAGGCAAGAACAGACTGCTCGGATCATATATTTGAATGGGACTCCTATCATGTCTATTGATGAATGTTTCACATCAGCCAGGCTATTTAAAGTCAGATTCTTTAAAGATTCTACATTAGCAGAGTATCCAAGTTCTCCCATTGGGAAGAGATTTTTAGCTGTGGTTGAATTGTATCTTCATCAGCCAGTAAAACTAGTTCTCTAATGACAGTCTTGTCATGCCAACAAGACATGGAGTTTGCCCTTCTTGATGGAAGGTCCTAAGCTGATGTATTTAGTGGGTTGTAACTACAGAGTAGTTTGTAGACCAATTCAACTAAGAACTGATGACTTGCATTTGTGAACTTTGTTCAAATATATGAACAACTTAAAAATGTGAATTGCATACACAAAGTGAGTCTGTTCAGACAGTTTTCAGAGTAGCAGCCGTGTTAGTCTGTATTCGCAAAAAGAAAAGGAGTACTTGTGGCACCTTAGAGACTAACAAATTTATTAGAGCAGCTCTAATAAATTTTAGTCTCTAAGGTGCCACAAGTACTCCTTTTCTTTTTGTTCAGACAGTGACATTTGCCTAAAACAAGCTAATCTTCGTTTTCCCCTCTTTCTAATCTTGTCTCTACAATGCTGGCATAAAGGTCACTAAACACACCTATCAGGATAATTTTCCATTAAATTTTCTGATTCATCTAGTAAGACGCTATTAAATTTATCAAAAGGTAAGCTTCCAGACAAATCATTCCTGCATGTACAAAGGGAAGTACAAGCTCGAATCATGAGCATGTACATTGATCTGTTAAGTGAGCTTTTTTAGACACTACACTACTTCTGTCTAGGTATTCTATGGCCCCATATCAGCACACCTCGCAAACATGAATGAAGTTATCCTGATAAGGCTCTAAAGTAGGAAAGTAGTATTCCCATTTTACAGATAAAGAGCTGATGTACATGTGACCTTCCTAAGGCCACGCAGGAGATCTGTGACAAATCCAGGAACTGGTCCCAGTCCAAGACTTGCACTACAAGACCAACCTCTTACCCTTTATTTGCTATTCTCCAATAAGAGAGGAGACAAATCTGCCTCACCATGGTAAATACTTTCCCTAGAAATGTTGTTTTAGCACCTATGGGACTGGTCTGGGAATCTCCAGTTAGTGAAAGCTTTGGAAGACTCAGACCAGAAGTCTCCTGGTTTAATACTAGCTGTTTAACCAGCACTCCAAGTACTATAGTAAATCTGATGCAAAACTCCTGTTAGTGCTTTGATTATTTTCAGTCTAACTTTACTTCTGCTTTTACCTAGGTAGTTTAGTGTAGTCCAAGTCCATCTTGGTGAGCAATAGCTCAATCCCAAAAATAACAATTCTGTGGCTGCTGACAAAGTAAACACTGGGGGAGTGGGGGTAATGCAAATAGTTCCGGAAGATTAAATTACAAACAGATAATGCTGGCTTCTTTGAAAGATCTCAAAACAGTTCTTAGCTCTGAAACTTAGAGGCAATGGCTTTCAGCAAGGGGGTAACTTTTAGATCTTTTTCAGGTTGGCCAAGGTGAATTTCAATTTGTAGAATTGCTTTATTGGTACCTGATAGTCCTACTGGAGTAAAGGACTGTGGGGAAGAGAACCTCCTTAACTCTCAAACCCTAAAGCTGGAAATCCATGGGAAGACTAAACCTATGGCAACACTACAGAGCTTACTGCATCACTGTAGCACCACTAGTGCAGATGCACTAAGCCAGTGGGGGAGAGCTCTCCGGTCAACTTAATTACTACAGCCCCTGTGGGTAGCAGTAGCTCTCCTGCCAAGCGCTGGTGTGGACAACATTGTTAGGTCAGTGCAACTTACTTTGCTCCAGGGGTGGCTTGTTCACACCCCAAGCCATGTAAGTTGTACCATGGTAAGTGGTAATGTATACAGAGCCTAAAGTAAACTTCAGTATGTGTGATTCCCATGTAGACCCAAGTGTTTAAGAGACAAATGCATGTTTCCTCCTAGTTCCTAAGGGGGACAGATAGTGTCTTAATTAAAAAGCAATGATTGGTTCAGTCAGCTCAGAACAGGGTGACCAGATGTCCCGATTTTATAGGGACAGTCCTGATTATGGGTTCTTTTTCTTATATAGGCTACTATTACGCCCTGCCCCGTCCCGATTTTTCACATTTGCTGTCTGGTTACCCTAGCTCAAAAGAATCTGGAAGGAAGTACATAAATACAGGGTTCTCATACTTTTGTTTCATAGTGTGGACTACCCTCCTTTCTTGTGGGCATCTCCCCTCCCTTCATGACCGTGGAGACCACTTCTCCGCTTGAAATTGCACCACATCCTTGTGGTGGTCACACAACTACTTACATGGAAAATAATGTGTTTGTAACTTTCAGTGTGATTTGACACCTGGATAAAAGAAAGCAAACACTTGACTAACCAGCTCTCCAGACTACTATGGACCACTGTTTGGGAACTGCTGTGTTAATAGATCTGTACCATTTCTGAAAACACTAGGAAGGAGGATTTTTAAACTCCAAAAAAAAAAAAAAAAAATCTTGATCATGACACTTTGTTGTCTATAGGCTGTATTGCAACAAACAGCACAATAATCCCCTCATCTGAACTATCGCCCAATATACATGTATAGGTGTCCATGCCTCACACAATCATGTTTGCTCAGTAATTTGTTTTGGGTGTAGACAAGCCACTTGCAGAGCAACACTACTAGATGGTGTCTTTCCCACAACCATTAATTGTTTGGCTTTTAAACCTGACTGCCTGTGACACTCTCTCTAATTACCAGATCAGCTTCTGTTGCAAAGAGGATTCAGAATGTGGAAATCAGCCTATAGTCACAGCAGAATGTTGTGATAGCCATGCTCATGAATATATAAAGTTTCATATCTTTCATATTCAGCCATGTATAGGATTTCTTAGTATTGAAGTTCATTGGGTACTTGTACATAGCTAGCTTCAATAATTGCATCCCTTTCTGAACTAGGATCTTCTGCTCTTGTCAGTCTTGCAGACACTTGGGTAATTCTGAATTTTTTTGGCCCATGGCCTCACCACTGCGAAGAGCTTGGGAGCTTAAGGCTCCCAAGGAATAACACTAGCCCAGGAGACCTCTGCATTATCACAGGCTATGTCTACACTACAGCAGGAATTGATGCTCTGAGATCAATCCACTGACTGTCAATTTAGCAGGACTATTGACCTGCCAAATCGACAGAAGATTGCTCTCCAGTCGACCCTTATACCTTATACTCTTCCCGTAGAGGGTAGAGTATAAGTCGACCCCCTGCAGTGTAGACCCCATGGTAACTCAACCTAAGGTACGTCAACTCCAACTACATTATTCACATAGCTGGAGTTGCATTGCGTAGGTCGATTTACCGCGGTAGTGTAGACATAGCCACAGAGGTCCCAGGTGCAGGAGGTATTGTGGTGCTCGTCCGAAGCAGGTTGGAGCAGTGAAGGATTGGATTGGGGGCAGTAGGTGATGTGACTCAGGCAGTCCTCTGTTTAGGCAATTCCCTCCTACTGTGAGCCCCATAGTTGTGGTAGGAAGCACAAGGTAGGGCAGTGCTAAGGGTTGCCCTGGAATCAGAGGTGTAAACTACCTCCTCTTAATCCTGGCACTAGTGTTAGCACCAGCACAGGAATGGATTTGCTCCTAGTTTGGCCATCAGATTAATTTCTGTATTGTGTGAGTAATATGGCTATTCCAGGAGGCCTAATTTTTCTACATGCCCCTTCTGCACAATGCACAATTTGGAATGACTGATGGAGGCAGAAGTGTATTGTACATACTGAAGCCATGGGCTAGGAGGGCTAGTTATCAAATGGTATTGTATACTCTAACCATCTCTCGCTACTGAAGAGTGTTACTTATCTTACTTACTTATCTTACTGTGTGTGAGATGGAGGAGGAGAAACCCTGAAATAAGGATTTTGATTCCTTAATGTGGCTATCTTCTTCATTGGTTGTGAAAGGGTCCATACCTGGGTGAGGTGTCTTTTGACCTGTAGTCCTATTTCCAAGCCAAAAGGTGTTCATCTCTACCTCCAAAATGTGCGGCAGAAAAATCTCCAGACTGTACCAAATGTATGTTCTGAGTGAAAAGGGATTCAGGAATATGTATTTTAGGCTGAATGTAGAGCTCTTCAGATAGTTTAATTATGTTCAGTTTTATCATTTCCTGAGGAATCCTAATTTAGCTGAAGTACTCAGCCTCTGGTGTCCTGCTTGATTATAGCCAAAAAAGGCAACTGGTTAAATTCTTGGGAGTTGCATTTGCAGGAAGCTGTGTAATAGAGGTTAGAATACATCTGTTGCCTTGCCAAACCTGATATGATCATGAACACAATGAACGTTTTAGTTCCTTTTTTCTCTCTTTAACCCTTTGGCTGGCCTACAGTCTAGCAAATATGCAAGGCCACCTGAGATTTGCAAGATCTCATGCTGAATCACCATCCCATTCTTAAAAGATCCTGGACTTCCTTTCCCCTTTCTGTGTATTTGCTCAGGCCAGATGTCCTGGAGAGTGGTATAGTTCTAGAATGGAATGACAGCTTGCTCTCATTTTAGTGGTGGCCTCATTTACAGGTGTACGCTGTCCAAGCACTGTAGGATTACTTTGCTCCTGCTGTTGTCTAGCCAACAGTGGATGTAATGGGATGTCTCCTTGGTGCCCCTACTGCAGGTTGTACCTGTCTTGCTGCAGAAATGCACCTAAAATACTATCAAATCACAAGGGCCCTGCTTGTGTCTACTTAGTCTTCTAGACTCAAGTGTGTTCTTAAAACAAGCTTGTTTAATTCCTTGCATTCATGGTCTAAGATGTAGATTTTTAAATCAGAGTTCAAGTGATATTGCTATATGTGGACTACTTGATCCTTATTGATGGCTACAAAACTTGCAGAGCAGGAACAAGTACAGCATTCAGTACAAAGCAAGAGTACAGTTATCCATTTGATAAAAGGAATTTCCCTGCATGCGCGCACATTGCTGGATTGGGCCTCAGTGCTGATCTGTACTATAGCTGGCATTTTTCCAGATGTCTCTTGCTGTTATATGTGCCTAATGCTGGGATGCTAGGCTTTAAGATGATCCCAATGCATGTTGGGGCCAGATTGCTTCTGCCGTGAAGCTCTTATTCCTGTTGTCTCTTTGGGAAACTCTGCTGTGCCAGAATGCTGCCTAGTTGGCTTTGCAAGCTTTGTTTATATACTTGAAGAGGAACTGTTGTAACAGTATTTGACAGCCTCCTATTGCATGCACAGACCATCCTGCCTCTTCTCCTTTTTGTCTTCTCTTTTCTGGCTAACTGAAAATTCTGACAGTTGCACAAAATCTGAATGAGTTAAGTGACTGACAAGTTGGTGAGCACCGATTCTAAGGGGTAAGGCTTTTGGTGTTTTTGTGAAGTGTCTGACTTGCTTTGATTTAATGAGCCCTGGTGCATGAAGTGCACTAGAATCTTGATTCACCAACCAAACGGTGCCTTTCATAAATCCCATTTTAGGAACCAGAAGCCTCTTGGCGGAAGCATTTCTGAGTTTTGATGAAAGATTAAATCCAAATTGCTTTGTTTTATACACACTCCTAGAAATCCCCAACGTTCTCCCTGATGCAATGTCAGTGATCTCTCCATCACTAGGCCTCAGTTATGTCACTGCTATAAAAACATGATGATGATCTTTAAACAAGGTAGTGACCATAATATTTCTTAACCCAGAAAGGTTCTGTACCCTGATAACCAACATCTTCAACAGTAGTTTCCTGTAAGGATGACCTACAGAGCACAAATAAACAGAGTTAAGCCCAGATTTGTGTTGGGTATGTACCATAATCTGGTTATGGGGAGTACTTGATGTATTCTTAATCCATCTTTTAAATTCTCTTCTTAAAATGTATCTTGGGACATTTAGGGATATCTTCAGGGAATAAAGGGTAACTGACAGCTCAACCCAGGCAATCCATGGCATTTGTAAATGCTGAAGTACATCAAATATCACATTTTCAGTGAACCAGGAAATACCCGAAAAACTTCAAAATGGAGGGGGAGTGAGGAGAGAGCTAAAAAGTTTGGTTAAAACTATTCTGCAGTGAATTGTCAACAGCCTAGATAGTGGTGATATTAGTCAAGAAATCTGATCTTAACTACAATGCGAAACAAGTAGTTATCTAGGTATTTTAGTAAGTTACTATAGGGATTGTTGCTTCCAAATTGTCTAACATGTTTACAAGTTTAATTTCAGTTTCCCTGGCAAAAAACAAGTTAATAGAAAATACATATTTTCCAAATGCTAAATACTTACAATGTTTCAGCAGTCTGTTCTTTTCCTCTCATTTTAGGAAAAGAAACCCTGTGTAATTCCAGCAAACCACCTGTAATTACTGAAATAAACTTAAGGTGGGGGAGGCCCTGATAGCCAGGGACCTAAGCCAGCATAGAGTCCATTAGCCTCTAAGAGTTCATAATGCTGCTTAAATTCTAAAAACTTGACTTCTTTTTTTGTTCTGGCAGGTCCCTTATTATAAATCACCATGGCTCAAAAAGACGTTGATAAGTACCTTTACGTGGACAAAAACCTCATCAACAACCCCCTGGCTCAGGCTGACTGGGCAGCCAAGAAACTGGTGTGGGTTCCATCGGAGAAGAATGGGTTTGAGGCGGCCAGTCTGAAGGAGGAAGTGGGAGATGAGGCCATTGTGGAGCTGGCAGAAAATGGAAAGAAAGTGAGAATAAACAAAGATGACATCCAGAAGATGAATCCACCCAAATTCTCTAAAGTGGAAGATATGGCAGAGCTGACCTGCCTGAATGAGGCTTCTGTGCTGCACAACTTGAAGGAGAGATACTACTCAGGGCTCATCTATGTAAGTAACAATCTTCTGTATTGGGGGGAAAGACTTTTATGAAGATTCCATGTAAACTTGCTGCAACCAACTTCTCCCAAACATACATAGTTAACCTTACACTGCCCCATATGAAACTCTTATGTGACACTGCTGCTTCTTTAGCCCCACAATTCTCCCCGGGTAGAATGGATTTCAGGGAATGCTGTGGTGAAATGGTTGGACTTTGGCATTTGAGTGTCGTTGTTTGGAGTATGTTTTGAATATCATTAACTTTTGTTTTTGGCTAGAAAAAGACTTTGGAAAGCAGTAAACAGGAAGGCTGATTAAAACAGTACTAAATAATAACAAAACCCCATTTTGGATGGATACCTAACATCTGGCTGGCTTTTTCCCACATCTGGAACCTCAATGGAAGGGAATGCTAATGCCAAGCTGGCTCTAAACTCCCTCTGAGTTTCAGGTTTTTAGCACATGTGCCCTCTCCAGTAACAAACATCCTGTACCCCAGAACAGTGTCTTTCTGTGGATGAAATGAGAGATGGCTATCTGAACTGCCAGGTTCTATTCTCTTCCCTCTCTCACCAAAATTTACAAGAGCAGCATAATCCTTTTATTGGGTTGTTGCCATGGAAATGACAGCGATGCCTGTAGATGAGTCATGCACAATCATAAGAAATAAGGTACAAGAGCCAGGCTCACTGTTTACATGTGCCCAAAGGGGGCATGCTAGAGGATAAGGATTTGGAATCTGCATTGGTTCTGTAGTTTCTGTTCAGATGTCACTGTTAATGTGACTTGTATCAAACTGCACACAAGTCTATTTCTTAAGTCCATGTTTAAAGCAGAGGCTGTCAAGGGCCACAGGATGAACTAGGCTCAGTGGTAATGTGCTCTTTAATTCACTGGCTGATTACCTCTGGAGAAATTTTGTTCCTATTTTGTTTGGTTCTAGCCTAGTCCTTATTTGACAATACAGAATGATAGCAGAATGGTCAGAGCTGGAATAACAGGAGATATTATTAGGAAGTCCTGATGTTCAGTTTCTCTAGGCAATGTGAAGTAGATTCTTTAGTGTGTTATGTCTGCTGCCCAATGACTTATTGAGGATGCTAATGTTACTGTAGTTCTAAAGAAAATCTAGATTACTGTTTTTTTTTCTGAACACTAGTAACATTCATACCTCTTGTGTATCTTGTCTGATCTCTCCAAATGTCAGAGCATGTTTCTAACAATACATCTCCCATAGTCTCTCTCAGATACCTGCTACTTAATCACTCAAAGAGGCCTAGTCCTCTTCCTCACCACTTCTGTGGCAAGACAAAAATGGTCTCTGTAGCCATTAGCAGAGATAAGCAATCTAATCTAGGGCAGCAAATGGCGCATCTTCATTCCCACCTGTACCTCTGTAAGAACTCCTCCTTTGAACTGCCAGCTTCGAGGTTAATGGTTTTCAACCTGTGGTCCTCGGACCCCAGGGCAACCGTAGACCGTCTCGGATTTCCACAGGAGTCCGCACCTCCATTTGAAATTGTTTAGGGATCAGCAAATTGAGAGTCTGAAAACCACTGTTCTAGGTAATACGATCCTAACCTAGAGTCTTTGGTTCCCTTCTGGCTGATGCTGTGGCCACTTCAGAGGTACAGGGGGACATAGGCAGCTGCTACAGAATACCATTTTTGGAGTGGGGGTTCTTCAAGGTATAGAACTGGTGTAAAAGCTCCATGCCAGCCTTCTCCCTGCCTGATGTCAGGGGGCATGATGAGGAGGTGTTGGCTGGAGCTCAGTACATTTTGTTGTTCTAGGTTGCTGAATAGCTGATTGGTAGCTGTATGTAACCACAGCTGCCTCGACCTCCCCAGGCTGTGACTTCTGAGCCGTGCAGCTCAGAATCAAAGCAGTACTTGTGCCTTGTACTGTTGAGAAATGGGTATATTTTCCCTTCCTAATAAAGCTATTAAATTTTAAAATAAAATGTAAATGGATCGTATGTATCCTAGATAATATTTCCCTCCTAAATTAAATTAACAAGTCTTAAAACTAGTGGTAGGTAGTCAAGTTAAGTGAGTTAAATATTTCACTTGCCTTGCAATAGGCTGCCATTTCACAGGTGTTGAGATGTCCCCTCAGTGATGCATTGGACAGGTGGTCACATGATCCATAGGCGTAACAAATTGAAATATAACCAGTTTCACAAAGGGTATTTGTAGAAGTGAGATTTTTCCTCTTAAACCTAACTAGTAATGCGTTATGCAAGAGCGAAACTTGGTCCTACCAATCCATCCAAAAACATGAGTCTGCCCATTAGTGAAGTGAGCTGATCAGATTGGCCAGCAGCTCTCCCCAGTGAGTCAGGAGATTAAGGTGAAGAGCTAAAATCCTTCCACTGGACAGCAGCTGGGCACTAATCTTGACAGGAAGAGAGCAAACACAAACTATCTCTGGCATAAAGATCTCTGGAAAGGTCATAAACACAACACAGTGTTCTTGGCTTCTGCCTCTTCCTGTGGGTGGGGGCTCTGTTTCTGAGAAGTTGTAGGGGGGAAGGGGTGTTTCCCCTATCCTTCCTCTGAAGGGGGATGGGAAAGCTTGAAACTAGGTTTACAGTGGAGACTCTGAGGCTGTGTCCACATTGCCACTTTCAGCACTAAAACTTTAGTTGTTCAGGGGTGTGAAAACACCCCCCCCACCCCCACCGACAAAAGTTTGTGCTGAAAAGAGCCAATATAGACAACTCTTTAACACTGGGAGCCGTGCTCCTGGCGATAAAGCTTCCACCCCTCGTTTGGTGTTTTTTTTATTGCCGGGGGAGCTCTCCCCTGGCAATAAAGCGTGACTACGCTGCTCTGTCACAGCACTGCTGCAGTCCTGCTGGGACGTGGGCAGTGTAGATATACCCTAAAATATTTGTTCAGGGAGTGGCAGACCTTTCAGGAACTTGGAAACAGCAAATCAATGTCAGACTGAAGAGATTTGTTTCTACAGTGATGATTGGTTTTAGATGACTTTGCTGATGGTTGTGATTATCAGCTTTCATTCTCTGAAGTGAGTTTGACTTTAACCCTTCCTGTACTAAGCATGTTCTCTGGCTCATCTTGGTAACTCACTGCTCACCTTAAGTGTGCGTCCTGGGTCCAGAGCAGAATGTAAATCCAGAACCTTACAAGTATCCAGTCCAGCAACCACATCAGCAGAGCCTAGACCCTGGGAAAAACTTTTTTCCTGCCTAAACTGTTGTCTCCTGAGTCAAACATGCTTACACTATCTCTGCAAGGCTGACAGGAGTAGATTAACTGCTAAAGAGTAAACCCGATTGTAGTCTGCCCTTTGCATCAATCAAAACACCAGTGAGGTTTAAGTCCAGAACTATAATATTGGGTAGTGATGTCTGAAGCAAAGCAGAGCTGCAGTGGAGACAACTTGTTAGGTGTCATGTTTGTGCATTAGCCTTTAATCTCTGGAAACTTGGGTTCAGTTCCTAGACTGGGGCACAAATGAAAATTTAAATTGACATTCCCAAAGAGACTAAGATGACTTTTGAACTCCTTGGTAAGGCTGGCAGACTCAGTGGAGTAGCAAAGTGAGTGAGATAACTGTGAGGCTGCAGATTAGGAGGGATGTGCATTGGTAGAGCTGTGTAATAAGTATCTCTTCCTTGAGCCTCAAATACTTAAAGGGATAAAATTAACTATTGCCTTGGAGAATTACTGCTCTGCATCTCTCCTCTGTTTTTTCCACCAAATGCATCCGATGAAGTGAGCTGTAGCTCACGAAAGCTTATGCTCTAATAAATTTGTTAGTCTCTAAGGTGCCACAAGTACTCCTTTTCTTTTTGCTCTGCAAAAGACTGCCCTTAGGTGGGTCTCTCTCCTCCCCCCGCCCCCAATCCCAATTGGTAGTGGTGATGGAAGGAGGAGACGACAAGCTTCTCTTTGCTGCATGGCTTCACTGGTCTGATGGCATTCATGTTCTTTTTGTTGCTAACTGCTGGTCTCCCTGTGCTGCAGACTGCTCCCATCCAGCTTCAGACCTCCAGGCTATTCCTGGAATATGGGCAGTCCTGCTTCACCAGCTTACACTCCTCCATAGGAAGCTGTACTAATACAGGCACAAGCAGACTCTAAATCCATAGCTGAATCTTTCAGCCTTACTTGCTGCCACTTCACTTTTTTTGTTTACCCCTTCCCGCAACAAAACAAAACAAACTATTAAATTGCTGCCTCCCTAACTTATTAGTACCTCTTCCAAACAGTCTGGAAAGTTTGTCTCCAGAAGTATGTTTCCTTATTGGGGGAGACTAACAGGCATATTCTCTTCTAATCTATTTCTGTTTACAATAGCTATATAGTGACTATAAGCAACAGTGCATATTCACAAGAAAAGCAGCAGCATAGTTTACAATATAACATCTCTTTGAACTCCAGAAAAACTGTGAAAGTTCCAGTTAGACTATAACTTGTCCCTTAACAGCATGGTGGCTTGCTGCATCAGCCACACCTGGTATTAGGGGAAAAGAAAAGGTGTGCCGGGGGCATTCTGTGGGCAGGTGTAGTGGAACAGAGCTTCACTGCATCTGATCCACCATTGGTGTAAGGTATGCAACAGACCTTACACCATTGGAGGAAAGTAGAGCATAATGGGGCCTATTATCTTCCACTTGCATCTGGGAGCCATGCCAGCTCTCTAGTTTCTATGTCCAAACAATATATTGGACATTGCAGAGAATCAGGGCCAATGTCTGCTGGTATTACTGTAGCAGAGCAACCCACTTGGCTAAGTCAGCTCACTAAAATGTACCTTTTAACATTGAACTACTAACCCATCAGATAGCTAAATTTAACTAACTCCTTTGGTAGGATCCCATCTTGGAGAGATGCTTCAATAATATTGGGGTCTTCTCTTTTGGAAACTATTCTTTAGAGTGTGCAATATGTCTAGTGTCCTCCAATGCAAGACTAATTCTGAAACCACCTCCATACACACAAGAAAACTTGGTTGGCATACTTTCCTTGGGTGCAGGGCAGGGTGTCTAATTGGCACACAGACTTCCATTATAGCCATGTGAAAATGGATGTGGATGCCCACTGATGGGGTATGGGATTAAAATTGCATGCCTGAACATCTTTGTCCTGAATCTGACACACAAGTAGGGCTAATTTATTAAAAATGAAAGCAACATCCAGAAAATCAGGGTTATGACCATAAACTGTGTAACGGATGCTATCTCCACCCTTCTAATTGCCAGTTGTCTAATCTTCACTGTGATCTATCTGAAGAGGCTAAATCTGATCAAATGCCTCTTGTGCTTAGAGTAAAGGACTCTTTACTACACCAAAACAGTTTTCTTTGAGAAAGTGGGGGAAGTGTAAGATGTAGAATGTGCCATGTGCACTCTATTCTTGTAGCATTTCAGAGAGGATGAGAGAGTGGCCTTATGAAGCAAACGCATGCCAACAAAATCTATACGCTCTTTGAGCGACTACAAACCTCAGGAGCAAAGTTTGGATTCTTAAAATATCTAAGAATACATTCTTCATTCTGTCCAAAATGCTCTTTCCAATTAAAAAGTGCATTCTGAGACGTGGGTACTAACAAACCTGTAATACTGTCTCTCTTCCTCTTGTCTTGGCACCTGTCTTTCTCAGGTCTCTTAAAATTGCAGCAAAAGTGTCTGGACATTTGTCTTGCCTCAGAACTCTGCAGGATTAAAGCCAGTTGAAACTAAATTCCAAAATTTGGGTTTGGTGTGATGGATGCTAGTGATGGTGGCAAGTATTCCCTTATTGTTAAAATGGGAGACTCCAAAACAGTTTTACATGTTGATCAAGTCCAAACTACGTTGGACTTGTGATTCTCTTGTTTTAAAGGCCCAGACAAGCTTGTGGCTTGTATGTGAATGAACTAAAGTGATGCCTCAAAATATTTCCTCTCAGAAACCAATTTTGGCTCGACTTCTGAATCAGCCTTGTTTTGAACAAAGGGATCAGGAGGAAATATCGGCTGTCCACCAAATAATCCAAAGATTACTGGGCACTCCTTCAGCGATTTAGTATGGAGGGCCTCTCCCCATCTCCTACCCCTTCCCTTTCTCCTATCTAGAGAAGTGTACTGCCTGTCAATTTTTTACAGCAACTTTAATGGGGGAAACCGCTGAAAGTAAATCCTTGGTGACTCCTGTACTGGGAATTCTTTTGGAAACGAGCAACTTTGTAGGATCCTAACCAAACAGTGGCCATAGATTCTAAAGCCAGAAAGGACCATTGTGATGGTCTAGTCTGACCTCTTGTATAATACAGGCCATAGAACATCCCCAAAATTCCTAGAACAGATCTTTTTTTAAAAAAATAATTAAAAAAAAAATCTAATCTTGATTTAAAATTGTCAATGATAGAGAATTTACCATGAGCCTGGGTAAATTGTTCCAGTGGTTAATTACTCAATGTTAAAAATGTATGCCTTCTTTCCAGCTGAACATCAGTTTGATAGAATGACTTCTGTACTTCACCCTTCTTGGCAAAGGATAGCTCTACTTAAGAACTGGTGTATTTGAACAGGGGGACCATATGCATGTTAATAGGTGTCCTGTGATATATTCAGAAAAATGCATACCTCCCTGCCCATGGTGCTTAATGCAACACATTACTACTTGTCCCTACTTCAGCTTAAAGATGCTTGTTCCCTTGTGTAGCTTATCACGGGGATCTCAGTTATACTCTGGACAAATATAGTAAGCAGGCTTTACAAATATGAGCTAGTGCACAATAAAATGTGCTCCGAAGCTTCTGGGAGAAGTTTTCTACAGTCAAGTGTAGACTTGGTTTAAACTTCAGATCTCTGAAAGCCAGGGAAACTAGTTTTGATGGCCCCTGTAGTTAACTGGAATGAGCTAGCCAGTATAGATCAGTTGCTGCACAATAGCATCCTGATAGCATGGAGTACCTAGTAGGGTAGCTTGAAGGAGGCAGTGTGCCATACTGGTAAACTTGGTGTGAGCTGTTGCCCAGTTTCTAGTATTGACTTGTGCCTGCCTATGTCTCTTCACTGCCCCAGTAGAACCTCTCAAAGGGGCTTAAAAGAACAAAGATATTTGTCTTACTCTAACTACTATTAACTGATGTCTTTTCTCTGCAGACCTACTCAGGCCTTTTCTGTGTGGTTATAAATCCCTACAAGAACCTGCCCATATATTCCGAGGAGATTGTGGAGATGTACAAAGGCAAAAAGAGGCATGAGATGCCTCCTCACATATACGCAATCACAGACACTGCCTACAGGAGTATGATGCAAGGTGAGTGCTAACTATGGGACAGTGACTTTTTTTAGTGAGATCTTGAAGTCAAAATGATATTCAAGACCTAGTGGGAGGACTTACTGGAAAAGACAGCAAAGCTTTCTGAGGATGTGTTGTGTAGAGGAGTCACTAGGCAGTGCAACTTCCTGTCCCCCTTCTTAGAAGGGTGTGTGTGTGTGTACGCTTATAATAAAACCATTGAAATTCACAGAGGACAAATCTAGAGCTGTTTTTGGTGCTGGGAGCAGTGTGTGGTCTGAAACTTTGATGTAGAGTGCTGATCAACACTGAGCTTTCACGCAATGAAAAACCAATCAAGTTCTATCCTGTCAAGGAGGATAAATACTTATTTGCTAGTACTACACAATGTATTGGCTTTTCATAAATTTAAAAAAATACATTGACCAGAATAGTTTCCTGATTATACTTAGCAGAATGCATACATAGTGTTATCAGATATAAAGAATTTAATGCAAAACCAGATGTGGTTTATGGGTTCCTGATAAACTGCCAGTGGATTTCTCGGTGTCACTTGGGGATCCTTTATGTAAAGCTCTGAAGATCCTGTATGCATCCCACCTCTCAGTAAGGCGATCTCCTTTTAGAGAATCAAAGCTTGCAGTTGGGGAATCCTGTGGAATGCCCAGATGTATATAGAGTTAGCTCTATTCTGTCTCTTCCTGTCTTGGTATCTGGATTATGCAAGCAGAAGTAGCAAAGCTACAAGAAATGCCTAAGGCAGATGGCGGACAGTCTGAAATAATGACACTTTGGGATAAGACAGCATGGTAGGGTTGAGACTGAAACTCCCCCATCTTGTAAGCAACTGTTCACTATTAAAAATCTGTCACTTCCCCTAGGGGGGCAGAACTTGTATCTCCTTCTGTTTTTGAAGAAAATTCTGTTTGGTCAGTTTCCAGTTATTTGGTCTTATGTCTAAGGCCCTACCAAATTCTCAGTCCATTTTTGATCAATTTCACAATCATAGGATTTTAAAAATTGTAAATTTCATTATTTCAGACATTTAAATCTGAAATTTTATGGTTTTGTAACTGTAGGGGTCCTGACCCAGAAGCGAGTTGTGATGGGGTGGGGCGGGGGGGTCATAACGTTGTAGGGGGGTTGCAGTATTGCCTCCCTTATTTCTGCACTGCTGCTAGAGGCGGCGCTTGCCTTCAGAGATGGACAGCCGAAAAGTGGTGGCTGCTGGCTGGAAGCCCAGCTCTGAAGGCAGTGCTGCCTCCAGCAGCTGTGCAGAAGTAAGGATGGTATAATATGGCATCACCACCCTTACTTCTGTGCTGCTGCTGGAAGGGCACTGCCTTCTGAGCTGGGTACCTGGCCAGCAGTTGCTACTCTCCGGCCATCCAGCTCTGTAGGCAGTGCCGGAGTAAAGCTGGCAATACCTTGACCGCCCCCACAATAACCTTGTGCCTCCCATTTGGGTTGGGACCCCCAGTTTGAGAAAATCCTGTTCTCCCCTGTGAAATCTGTATAGTGTATGGTAAAGGTTCACAAGATCAGATTTCATGGTCCATGACGCGTTTTTCACAGCTGTGAATTTTGGTAGGGCCTTACTTGCGTAGCTTGACAGTTAATGACTTCCATTTCTCAGAAACTCTCCAGCATAGTGGAGCTATAACAGGAGGATAGCGTGGAGGGAAAGGGAACAGGAAGAAACTGCTTCCTTGTGCCCAGATCAATGACTCAACAAGACTTGTAGGTGGAGGGAGGAACGCCAACAAAGGCTGCTGGAGTACAGCCCCACAGGAGATTTGGCATGACTGATAACTCAAGGTGAAGTGGAAAAGCTGCTTTCTGGAATAGTGTAGGCAGGTCATAGAGTAGTGGAAGCAGGGTGGCAATGACTTCCAGGAGTAGGAAGGCAGTGCTTCTTGTTAAAGAGCATGATTCCCTGCTGAGAAATACAAATATCTTTCCTAGCCGTCACTCTAAAACGGCTTTGCTGCATCCAGAGAACACTGCCTGGAACATGTCCTTTAAGAAACCTCATTTCCTCTTTTAAACAAAGGAATTTCTAAACTTGCACAAATGACAGGACAAATGTGCCTTCTATTCACTACATGGTAGCATGACTACCCATAAACTTCTTATCTCCAGTTCACTTCCTCTATTGCTTCCTTCTCTTCTCTGCCTACTCCTTATCAGCAACAGTGCCAACAGCTGTTTTCTTTAAACAAGCTACTGACTTGTCCTAGCAGAGTTTCCAGTTTGTGGGAAGCACCTTCACTTCTGTGCAACAATGGAGGCAATTCCTTTGATGCTATTGTAACAGGATTCTGGAAGACAAGAGGCTTCCTCTGATTATACTAACAGCGAAACCGCTTGAAGGATGTAGAGCAAGCATCCTGTATAGAATCTCTGCCAGTTACACAAGTTAGTTCTGTGGAGAACCGCTTAGTGATGGGTGAAGTTTCCTTGCATGTGGTGGTTTGTAACCAAATGGTCACTAGTATTTCTCCTCATCTTGCTTCCTGATTTTGATAGTGTTAACTGTCTGAAACCCAGAAATCTCAGACTTGCATTGTTTCACTGCACAAAGCTAAAGGATGATCGTCTGTCTGTTTCCTTAGCACTGGGAGGGAGTGTTGAGCTCTGCTTAAGTATTTACCTTGCCTGGTGTAAGGGAAGAGGTAACAGGTGGAGGAAGAAAGAGGGTTACTTTTCTGCCCTGAGGCAAAAGCTCTCAGCTGTTGCCCCTTTCCCACAATAAATCTAACTACATGACGAATATGGCAGTCTTGTCCAACTAGCTGATTGCGCCAGGTCCTCTTTATCTAGTCCAGAATAACTATGGCCTATAACCACCCTCCTCTGTGCACTTGCTGGGTTTGGAAATCATTCCCAACTGATGGGCTAGCTGGCTGTGACCACACTATCTATTTAACAAGGTTTTAGTGGGCTCTGAGTGTGGGTTTCAGTGTCTTGTAAAGTGTATGTATTGGCAGCAAAGTAACGCTAAAGCAACAGTCTCCTTTTTCAAGATACCAAATGGCAGAAACACTAAACTGTAGGGATGACACTGGGGTTTTGCTATTGGGGGAGAGGGTGGAGGGCTGTTGTAAAGTTTCTGGTCCCAGCCAGCCTCCTGGGCAATGGAAAACATTCCTATTTGGCTTTCTCCCATTTTGATTAGCTTGTGGGGGAGGTTTGATGCAGCAGCCAGTGGTATGGGAGGAATCTACACTGAGAACAGAAGATGAAAGAGCTCAGTGCTCTGCAAGGACTGGAGACATTCAGGATTAATGGCTGTGCCCCTTTCTCCTTTCAGGGTCCAATATGCAGGGAATCATTCATGGTATAAATGCTTTTAGAGAGAGATAGCAAGCTGTTAACTCCGAATGGAGTACAGTTACCTCTTGAGCTGATAAAGCAGAAACCCTATATGTAAATTTGTTTGGATTCTGGATTTTTTTGGTTTCACTGAGTTTATAGTATCTTAATAAGCAGCCTGTTCAGATTTAGGGGTTGGGATAGAAGGATTGCTTTTATTCTGATTTAAACTAATCCAGAAATTGTTTAACCCTTTGTTTTGTGTTCAATCTGATGCACTACCTTTCAGAACTGGGCATTCTGGCAGGCTGCTGTCGAGGCCCCCTTACCAAAGGTGCACCAGTGCCTATATTATAGTTCAATAGGATTAAGTTGCTTGTGGGAAACTTAATCCAGAGCACTGCTGTGACCTAGAGGCATTGTGGAAAATTTGCCATATTTAAAGTGGTACTGTTTTTATCCCCAGTCTACTGTTATGGGGCCTTGAGGGGACCTCAGAATTCTGCTCTTGTGGACAAACTTTGGAAATCCTCCTGTGTAATAGTTACCATATTTGTGTGTGGGAGTGAAATACCCAGGGTGCCTAAGTGCTTTAATTCTCCTGATGTCTGGAACCTTGAGTACCTAAGGGTTTGAATGCTTTCAGAGCAAGTATCAGAGGGGTAGCCATGTTAGTCTGGATCTGAAAGAGTGGCAAAGAGCCCTGTGGCACCTTATAGGCTAACAGAAGTATTGGAGCATAAGCTTTCATGGGTGAATACCCACTTCATCGGATGAATCAGACGAGATGGGCATTCACCCACGAAAGCTTATGCTCTAATATGTCTGTTAGTCTATAAGGTGCCACAGGACTCGTTGCCGCTCTTTCAGAGGAAGTGGCTTTATTGCAGTGAAGAGTTGAAGGATAATGGTTTTATATGGAGAGGTCTTAAGCATGCATAGCATTACTCTAATGCAGCAGATGTGCATAAAAGGGTGTCTGTATAAATTCTTTTATCCTCAAATCTCTAAACAATTGAGTGTAGCATCTTCAGTAGATCTATTTGGAAAAGTCATTTCAGAGCTGTTAGAATGGAGTCAGTTCAAGCTAGTTGGGAAGCTTTGTTCACCTGCTCAAGATGCTGGTGAAGAATCTTCTCTATGAAATACTGATGTAGGGCTAGACTGTCCAGACATGACACCAATGTCTAAACCTCACAAAATGGCTGTTGAAATGTCACACTAAACCTTGGCAACAACATTTGGGGTCAACAGGGAGTACAATTAGTCCCTAATGGCTTCTTCAAAACTTCTCCCTAGAAGAGTGCTGCTGCTTTTTGTTCCTAATGCACCTCTCAGGTCTGGCTCTGTGTCTATTCCCTCCCTGCCAGCTTGTCTCACTTCAGCAGGCAGAACAAGTAGCAGGGAGAGTCTGTTTCCCACATGTCCAATCCACTGCTAAAAACCCAACAATTGATCGCTGAGACAAATCTTAAAAATATGGAGCATATTAAATGCTCCTTGATTTCCATAGATTAGCCCTCAGTGATTTTTAAATAGCCAGTTTACTGCTGGTAGTCACTTGGGAGCTAGCCAATCTAAGGGCTAAAGGGACTGGAATATCCAAGGGTACATCTGCACTGCATAAAAAACCAAACCCATGGCAATTAGTATTAGAGCCTAGGTCAACTGATTCAGGCTTTTGCAACGGGGCTAAATGTATAAATAGCAATGTAGATGTTCCTGCTTGGGCTCTGAGAGCCATCCCCTTCCCTGGGTCTCAGAGCCCAAATGGGAACATCTACATTGCAATTTTTTTTTTTTTTTATTTTGCCTGGTAGTGTGAACAAGAGTCAATTGATGTTCACTGTCATGGACGTGTTTAGTAATGTAAACATTTCCTGAAGTACTGAAGTTTCAGATGCAAATAAAATTTTACCTTAAGGGGAGGAATGCCCCTAGATATTCTGCACTAGGACAACTTTAGGTTCTAGTTTAGAAGTATATGTAACCTCTTTAGATTCTATAGGGAGTCTTATCAGAGCTGTGCAGAAGCTTCCTTTTAAAGAGGACACTGTTGCATATGGCTCACTAAGAGGCACAAAGTGGGTGGGGAAAAATAGCCTGCCAAACTGGATTGGAGAACTAAACTGATCAAGTAATGTTACTCTTATGTTACATGTGGCACTTCTAGAGTTTGAGAGAGAAAATACTGTAGCGACTGCTCCATGGATTTGAATAAATTGATTAATTGAATCACAAGTGTTTAAACTCAATACACCGGACCCTCGCTAGAACACATGTCTATATAGCGCCAATTTGCATATAATGTGGTCGCAGCCATGGATCCCAAATTTAATTAGTTTAATTTCAATTCATTTTAATGCAGTCCCTATGTTAACGCAGTACCACACATGGATCACAAATCCCATGTTCTAGTGAGGGTCCGGTGTATTAACACCCTTATCCCTCTCTGGGAAGGGAGATTGATGCTCTTCACAGAGGCCCTTTCCTGGTTGCCACATTTCATAGGAAATATCAAGTCCCCTTGGTCTGATACTGTAGAGTTTGAGCATGAATTGCAGACTCCAACGAGAGACTGATGAATTGAAATTAATTTTCAAACTGGACACCACTAAATTAGGCTTGAACAAAGACTGGGTGTGGATGGGTCATTACACAAAGTAAAACTATTTCCCCATGCTTATTCCCCCCCTCCCCAGCACTATTACTCGCACCTTCTTGTCAACTGTTGGAAATGAGCCATCCTGATTTTCACTACAAAAGGTTTTTTTCCTCCTGCTGATAATAGCTTACCTTAATTGATCACACTCCTTATAGTGTGTATGGCAACACCTATTTTTTTCATGTTTTCTCTGTGTGTGATCTTCCTACTGTATTTTCCACTGTATGCATCCAATGAAGTGAGTTTTAGCCCACGAAAGCTTATGCTCAAATTTGTTAGTCTCTAAGGTGCCACAAGTACTCCTCATTCTTTTTACTTAGTTTATAATTCTCAGATGTTTACATATTTCCTAAATTTGAGTAAACAGTTTTTTGCTTTTCTGGTTTTGCTCAGTTTGACTGGACTGACCCAACCAGCATTTCATCTTTTGTGTCAAACTTGTATGTGCGGAACTATCTGCTCCCCTAAGAGCTCTGCCCCTTGTATGTCCCTGGATGCTTAACGCTTGGCGACTGCTATGCAGTAAATATCTGAACTGGTTCTCCACCAGCTACATAGCGGTTCAGTTGCTAGATGTGGCAGCAGAACTGTGGGTTATGGGAGACTGAGTGTAGGGTTTTAGTTGTTGTGTGTGGGTTTGGTTTTTTTAACAGCATGGAAGGGTCCAGTTAAATTCCCACTAAAATGGAAGGAAAACTACCAGTGATTTCTTTGGCAATTTGTGCAGGGCTCTACAATAATACAAAGCAAGAGGCATTATTAAGTTTTTGGTTGCTTGTCATACAGAATGTTTCTTTTCAGTGGTGTCTACATGTGAATTGGGTGATAAGATTAATGTAGCTTTTGATTTCCATAGTTTGATTTTTTTTTTATAGGGGAATGTCTTCTCTCAGATTGCACACAGGAATAGTAACCAATTTGCAAGTGTCTTTTTGCTTTGAAACACCATTTCTATTTGAGCAAAGAACATAGAAAATCCTTTACCCATTTGCTTTGTGCTGCTTACTATGCACCTTTTGGTTGGTTCTTATAAACCAAAGCTGAAGTACTTTTAGCCAGTTTGCAGCACTTTAGCCCAGACTGTCAGCCCCTCTGCTGAATATGGTATTGGCACCATGAGAACAGGAGCATGCATACTTTTTTTTTTTTTCCTTTCAGAACTCCCCAAACATTTGTGTAACCTAAAATTGCAGGTAGAAACCTTTTATTTTCGCATTTTCTTGTTTCCAGGTTCAGGCATGGAATGTTGGAGGAGGGGATCTGGTCCAAGAATGTCTGGGGGAAATAAGCTTAGATGTTTCCGTCAATAGATGGAACAACTTGTGTATATTTAACTTTCGTACAAATCTTTCTGCTTCAGATAGCATGACGCTGAGACTTGACTTCAGGTGATTCTTCCCTTGTCCATTCCTAGAAGTTCTGTTGCTATCCCAGTCCAAGGTCACCTTCATATTAATTCTGGTTTCAGATCTTGGATTTTGACTGTCTACGCTAACATTTTACTTCCAAGTTTTTTCCCAGTTGGAGTGATGTGATAGACTGCCTGCTGGCTTTTTAACCACAGTGCTTCTAACCCTGCTTGCAGCATGGCTAGATGGCATGCATGTTCAAATACTACTGGTCGGGCTGTGCTGACACTCACACCAATGGAGTGGCTGTGGGGAGAAATTTGAAATAAAATGCAAGTGTAGATAAGGCCACTGGGTAGAGCCCTAAAGCAGCCTGCTCTGTGTGTGGGGGGGGAAAAGCTGTAATAAGACTACATGGTAAAATCAGATGTGTGAGGGGAGGGTGAAGGACTGAAGTGCTTCATGGATCAAACCTTTTCATTTTAAGGCTAAATCAGTCTCGCGCTCTCACTTCAGCTCAATCCCCTCATTTGGTTAGCCTGTCAGTTGCTTAAATTGGACTGCATGCACTAGCAGCAGTGTCAGAGGAGCATTTAGTAATGGAAACCAAGAAGACTAGGCATTTTATCTGGCCTCTCTTCTGCCAGACGTTATGTTCCATGGTTAGGAGGTGGGTGGTACCATTTAGCAATGGTTAAGCTTTTTGCCTTAATGAGACAGCTATAGGCTGGGGATTGCAAGCCAAGCCATTGCCTTTCAGATACACTTCCTCTTAGCTGAAAAGATGATGTCACCGTTGTGTGAAAGCTATATTACTTCTCCTTTTATGGAGATGTACAGGCTCAAAATCTGAGTTCCTCATGCAGAGGAAGTGGGTGATAAAGGCCTTTTAGGATGTTCTGTAACTAAGATGCTTAGCATAAACTGAATGTTCTGTTCTAGCCTTCTGATTTCTCTTCCTTCACACCCCCAAATCCTCCAAAACAAAACCACCTGAGCTGAGGTTATAGCCACTTGCCCATTGTACTAGCATATGCAAAAGCAGTCCCAGAACTCATACAGTCCATTTGCTATCTCACAGTACAATGTTTCATTGAGGATTTTTACATACATCTCCTTGTAAAAATCAACTTTTGGCTTGATATTTTTGTGCGAATGCTTTCAGATCCTGGAACCAACCTAAATGCACTCTATCTGGGGACTACAGAGGTTAAGAATGGTTCTTTTTTGCATAGGCAAAAAAAGAAATGTATGTAATATGCAGTTAGAGTATTATTGTACACCTTGAATTTGAAGACTGTACTTTCTGGATCCTTGAGATTACTTTGCAAGTACTCTGAGGTTATTATTACTGTGGTAATAAGAACTAAATAAAGCTTAGATAGAAATATTTTTGCCAGCTGGTCTAAAGAACAGAATTGTTGCTGCAATTAGACTAATGGTTTACTTAGTAAATATGTAATTCAGAGGAGTGACTTAGAAAAAGAATCTGCTTTTCAGGCAATTACCTTATAGTAAGCAATTGAAGTTGTTACCCAGTATGAGTAACTTGCATGTTCCACTAGTTTTGGAGATGTGGGAGGTGGGCCTCCAAGAAAATGGATGCTTCTACTTCTGGCAACTGAAGTTTGACTTTGGCCGTGGTTATGCAAGAAAAATCAGAGGGTTGTATGGAATATGCAACATCCTGGAATTTAGAGCAAGTGCCTCTTAAAGTGGAGCAACTTCTAAGAGCTGCTGCTTTTGTAGCAATTTAACTCTTTTTGGCCTTCTGCTAGGTTCCTACTTTCTGTGGCTCAGCACAGCATTTGAGTCTTCTGTCCCTACACAATTAGAAGGATTCCAGCTATCCCAGTGATGGCTGTTTTGCAGTGCTGGGAAAGAATTTCTCCTTAGATTCCAAACTGGAATGTTTCCTTTTATGGTAGTGTCTGCATACTGCTGTGACTTGCATGCACTCGCAGGTACATTCCTAGTGGCTTAAAGCGGAGGTGACTCACAGCTGCAGCTGGTCATGGGGAAAGCAAATGGGAGGGGGTCACATAGCACTGAAAGGGTTCACCCTTACAGTCTCTAGGGTTTTGCCTGGATGGTCACCAACTAGTATGTCTAATTCTATTAGTAAGGTGTGAAGAGGAGAAACTCTATTTACCATCCACCTGTGGAGGATATTAACTAGACTGCTGCTGTGTCACCATCTCCCTCCCTCATGAGAGATTCTAAAACATTCTTCTAGGCCAGCAGTTTTCAAACTTCATTGCACTGCACCCCTTTCTGACAACAAAAATTACTACATGACCCAGGGTCATGTAGTAAGAGTCTGAGCCCCACTGCCCAGAGCTAAAGCACTCAGGCTTCGGCTTCAGCCCTGGGTCCCAGTGAGTAATGCTGGCCTTGGCAACCCCATTAAAATGGGGTCATGACCCACTTTGGGGTCCCAACCCACAGTCTGAGAACAGCTGCTCCAGACAAAGTGTCTGCCAGGGCATTTGATTTGTGTAAGTTTGATTCTAGTGTCCATCAACTCTGTTCTATTTGACATCTGGCTTATGTGGCTGTTTGCCAGTGTTTTATCACGAAGGATATGGATGTTACCTTTTTGACTCAAATAGGCTTCCTACATGAGCCCCTGAATAAGCTCTTCTGGCAAATGAGCTGCTCATCACTTAGTCAAGTTTTCAAAAGCCATAGCTACATATGAATGTGCTGCAAAAACCAGCCATGTCTGTCCTATTATTGAATACAACACCTGGGGCTATGTGCAGATGAGTCATTAGTTATTCCCTGATGCACCCTCCAAGTGCCCAGTCATGCAGAATCCTGGCGCGTACCTTGGTGATCCATTGACCGCCTGGAGACCTTAATGGGTGTGGCCTTCTGAACTGCTTAGAGGTCTGTCCTTGTATCTGTCATTCAGCTGTGGATTTCTTAAAGAACTACATTGAACATACCTTAAATCTTCAGTGACTGAAGTCTGCCACTTCATTATAGGTTTCAGAGTAGCAGCCATGTTGGTCTGTATTCACAAAAGGAAAAGGAGGACTTGTGGCACCTTAGAGACTAACAAATTTATTTGAGCATAAGCTTTCGTGAGCTTATAGCTATAGCTCACAAAAGCTTATGCTCAGATAAATTTGTTAGTCTCTCTAAGGTGCCACAAGTCCTCCTTTTCTTTTCACTTCATTATAGGTAGTTATACCTAATTGTTAAGGTTGCCAGATGCTTAATTTTAAGACCCTATTTTCTTTTTTATGATTTTGCCAGACTTAAACCATTTAGGCTGAGACTTTCCATGCCCAATGTCGGCCTTGCACTAAATATTTTTGGCAAGTTTCAGTAAAATGGTTGTCACTTCTGAGGACAAAATTTGGGAAAATACATTTTTTTTTTGACTTTTTTAAAAAACAAAAACCGCTCTTGCCACAGTTTTAATTAAGTCCTACCATGTCCATGTTTTAAAGCAGGGACCTGAAATTTGCTTGGGGTGAGTGTCCTGGTGTCTGATGTGCCTTTTGCCGTTGGGTAACTTTTTACAGGAAGGGGCTAGATCCTTGGATGTATAAACAGGAGTAGGAAGGTGATTAATTTTTTTTGTTTTTGTTTTTAAACCTCTGTGTATGGCATTGGTGAGACTGATACTGGAATACAGACCAGAGTGCTGGTATCAAAATTTTTAAAAGGATATTGAAAAACTGGAGAGGGTGCAGTAAAGAGCCACAAACTAACTATTTGAAAGTTGGAAAAAAATGCCTTACAGTGAAACTTAGAGCTCAGTCTGCTTATCTTTCAAAAAGAAAATTGAGAGATGACTTGATTACAGTGTACAAGGGGAGAAAATACTAGGTACTGCAGAGCACTTTAGTTTGCTTGAGGAAAGGCATAACAAGAACAAATGTCAGGAAGCCGAAGCCAGACAAATTAGAAATAAAGGCACAAATTTAACAGGTTGTTTAACCATTAGAACGTGTATCAGGGAAATTTGTGGATTCTCCATTTCTTGATATCTTCAAATCAAGACTGGATATCTTTCTGGAAGTTTTAGTCAAAAAGTTATTGGGCTAAATATATGGGTAACAGGGTGAAATAGAATGGCCTGTAATACAAAGGTAAGACTAGATCTAATAATCCCTTCTGCTTTTAACCTCTATGAACACTGATAAATTCAGAGCATCTGAAAGCCTCAGCACATCATGCTCAGACTTGGTTGGCAGCTAAATTTTTGAAGATTCAGTCTGCACAGAGCATACTACATCCCCATAGCTCCCATGTGAAACCAGACTTCACAGAAGCAGTGCTGTCCCCACAGTAACTGAGCATCTTCCATTCCTAGGTTAGGACTCTCCCTGCAATTGCATAGCACTGGGCTCCAACTGAGCATGGAAACTCTGTCCTGTGCTCTGTCTCCCCCTACTGATACCCAGCCAGCATGGAGGAAGAAGCTACCTGAATGAGGAACAGGGGAGGGGAAAATGATTAAATACTGGGTAGTGGAGGGGGAAAAGAAAGCATAGGAGCTGGGGGGCGAAAAGGGGGGGAGAGGAGGTGGGGGGGTGGAGACAGGAATGGGGGCGGAGGGGGAAGATAATAGGAAGTGGCTCCTACCATTCCTGTCCCCATAGCCATGTAAGGGGAAGATGAGACTGGTAGGGATGCAGGGGGAACCTTGAACAGGAGGAGCCAGGGAAGGAAGGTGGAAACTAAGGGTGGGGGAGATGAAAGGGAAGAGGCTGGGACATAAGGGTGTTTGTGAAGATAAATTCACTAATGTCTTCATAACATCTGAGATTTTTTTACAGCACAATAATAAAGCCTATGCAGAAACTAATAGTTGTGTATTGGATGTAGGGTTTGGATTGTGCACAGTAAATAATGTATGCAGCCACATATTGAAATGTTAAGTAGTTACCCATTCAGTGAGCACCATCCATTCTGCACTGAATGAGGGTGTTTGTGTTGGTGGGGGTGGGGGGATGGTATTTGTTCATGTAATTGAATACTCACAGTGCATATACACAAGGGATCCAAATTTGGGTTAATGGTCAACCTTAATTCTGGTACTTCCTGTATTTGACATTGCAACCTTAATGTTCTTTTAATGCGGTGGGTTTTTGTGTAGTAGTACAGTGCCTCAGTCCTGAACTTGCCACATATGAAATGGCTAAAGCAAAAACCTTGAGTCACTTTTTTCACCCTAGCATCCCTATCACAGCTAAAGCTATAGTCAATTCTTAGGCCTCCCTTGCTTCAAAGGATAGGTCAATGTCCATAGTAGCCTTGTGGCAGGATTTGAGTTGCAGGGCCTATTCTGCATTTGGAAGCAAATAGTTCAGGAGGCACAGGAACAAATCAGGAGTAGGGATTCTATTCACACCCTGGAAAAAGCAAAGTAACAATTACCTTGTTTTGTGGTGAACTAGATACATCTGGACAGGTAAAACTAAAATGATGATGGTGCTACCTTCAGGACTTTGGGAGAGGGGAGGAACTATGCCAAGATTTAGAGGTGACTGGTCATACTTCTGAAGACGCTTGCATGAGGATGCTTAGTGACTTTTGCTCCATTTTTTTTTTGGGGAGTGCTAGCATACCCTCTGAACTTAATAGCTTTTGTAGTGCAGGCAGAAGTGAGTTTTGGCCTGTCTGATCCTGTGTGTTTCTCATTTTAGATCGAGAGGATCAGTCCATTCTGTGCACGTGAGTATTTACATTCTTCAGCTTGTCTTGCTGTCGACTCCCGTTAAAATCCTGCTGGAGGGCTTAATTGGGGGTTTACTGGAGTCAGTATGTCACATGATACTGTAGAGGCTAGGGAACATTTTGCCTGTTTAAATCCTACCATTAGCATCCCTTCCCTGCCTACATCTCACCTCTTTCTGCACAAGGATTGTCTCTGGCATGAATGAGCAGGAAATAGGTGATCTTAAGGTGACCGCCTAGTGGAGATGTTACTTTATTGATGCTTGGAAAGGACTTTGGAAGAACTGGGGTAGCAGTGGTGTATATTCAGTCAACAGCCATGTGCTCTCATTCATGCTATCTAGGCTGAGGTTGTAGGGAATAATGTGCTTATTCAACACTGCAGTTTCCTCTGCCGAGCCTAATAGTAAGACTGATCCCTCAAACCCTGTTAAGTTCTGGTTCTGAAGGAGTTAACTACAGTTCTTTTGTTTAGGGAAATTCCTTTTAGAATTCACTTAATTGCCTTTGGGTTGTGTCCTTCCCCCCCCCCCCCCCCAATTATTCCTCAACCACTTGCATGTGAAGGCTGCCAAGTGACTGGAAAGTAAAATTACCTTTATTCTTTCCTTCCCTGCCCCTCCTACCCCCAAAGTCACGAGAAACTGGCTGAGCAATAGGACTAGAGCACAGTACTGGTTGCTCTACTGTTCACTTAATGTGTTCAGGTTCTCTGTTAGGGCAGGTATCTCAAAAAGCAATGTTTAATGGCAAGAATGCAACTAAAAGCACTGGTCAGCTGACAAGCATGTTGGGTTTAAAAATGTGAATGCATTTTCCCACATCTTGTTCTTGAATGAATCCCAGGCTCTGTCTTTACAGAGGTGAATCAGGAGCTGGTAAGACTGAGAACACCAAGAAGGTCATTCAATATTTGGCTCATGTTGCTTCCTCACACAAGAGTAAAAAAGACCAGGTAAGTGCTTGTGTTCACTACAAGGATGCTGCACTGTCATGCTGAGCACCTACAAGCTATGGTATGCTAGGATATACCTTGGTTAATACTGGCTGAATAAAACACTAGGTACCAACTTGTGCATAGGGGAGTGAGGAGACAATGAACTATGGAGCCATAACAATTTTTGTGTGGCTTTAAATACCTCACAAGTCGGGCCGCCATTCTCCCTCATAATTCCATTGACTTCAGTGGAGATACAGCAGTTTTTTTCAAAGTATTTTGGTTTCATAGGTGGGTGTGTATAGGGGCACAGTTTACAAACCATCACGTATTGGTCTTCTGACTTGTTCATATAATCTGTGACCAATCCAAGCAACTTAAGTGACCCACTCCCTGGAGATGTGGTCTTCTTTATTCTACTCCCTTGTATCTTGGGGCTGGTTGTGAAATCTGTTCTATAAGCAGTCTCTCCAATGTGGAGATGTTCATAGATATGAGCTGAAGATTTGACTGAAACTATAACAACTTTTTAAATGGATGAAAAGTATCTAAATACATTAGAACAAGGGGTCTTTGCAGTTGTCTCACTTATATTTTTTTCCCCTCCCTCTCCCCTTGATGGATTATGACCGAACTCATCAGTTGTATCCTCTTAGGTGAGCTGCACGTTTACTGCACGTTCTGCACCAGGAATGCATTTTGTCCCATTGTGTGACTTGAGCACCTTTTCACTTCACACCAGTGTCACTTTCTGCAGCTAGAACAGTCCCATAGACAACTCAGTTCTGTTTTTATGATGCACAATAACCTTTTGTGAGATGCTGTCAATTAGAGATTTCAATTATGTCAAGTTCACTCATCTAGTCTGCACTCAAGGTCTCTTGTAGAACTTCCCAAGTACACTGTAGAGAAACTGTTCCTGTATAGTGAACTAACTAAGGGGAGTTGAACTGAACCTAGCTTTCCTAGAACTGCATATAGAGCCTCTGGTGTGCATGGTGTTCCTAACCAGACGGAGTTGACTGGCTGTGTAGCCTTCCACCACAGCAAGTTAGCTGTGGGTGCAGTTGCTGGGAAAGGTCAGGAAGCTGCTGCCCTGAGTGTACTGGATGTTCCAACACAATGAGCTTGTTAGCCAGAGTTACACACATGGGAAATGCAGTTAACTTCTGAGCTTTATAACAAAACACAGATGCCAAGTGCATCTTCAATATCTCTATGTAGAAACCTCCTCTTAGTAACTTAATAGCCATGCTGTGTGTGTGTATAAGGTATATGAAAAGGATACTCTCTGCATGCAGATGTGTGTGTATGTATATGTAAGCACACCATTCTAATGAGTGGCTTCTGGAATCAAAACAAACATAGCCTTCCATGTGCCAGACTTTGAGATATACAAAAGCTTTTGCCATGGCCTTTCAGTAGCTGTATTTATTTAGAAACAATTTTGCTTTTGTTTTTTTTGTTTTTGTTTTTCTTGGAATGTGTTTGCGGGGGGGGGGGAAGAGAAAGGGGAGGAAGGATCATGGGATTGGGAGTTAAGCATTCTGCTGCTGCTTACTCTCAAGTGAAACTTCAGTCGTCTAAGCAGACCAAGGATCTGGTTACAGTATAAACCAGCCTTTAGCTGGGCTTATCGAATGACTTCTCTGAGTTCAAGCTCCATTTGGAAGATTCTCTTAAGCAATCCTGCAGCTCACTTTAACTCTGCTGGCTCCATGTTGGTTACCAGCCTTTCCAATGAGGATTAGAACTATTCAGGTTCCTTAATGTTAGATGGTAATGAGCCCTCTCTGTAGCCCTGCTGACCTTCACACTCCCTAGGCCTGACTCCGGATTCTAACTCTGGTTGTCTACAGATTAGTATAGTAACTTTTGAGACATCTGTTCACCTATCACAGGGTGGGCAAAATTTTTGGCCTGAGGGCCACATCTGGGTATGGAAATTGTATGGTGGGCCATGCATGCTCACAAAATTGGGGTTGAGGGCTTTGGTTGGGGAGGGGCAGGTTCTGGGGTGGGGCCAGAAATGTGGAGTTCAGGGTGCAGGAGGGGACTCCGGGCTGGGGCAGGGGGTTGGGGGTGAAGTCTCAGGGTTGGGGGTTTAGGCTTTGGGGTGGGGGTGGGGATGAGGGATTGGGGTGCAGGAAGGTGTTATGGACTGGGATCAAGGGGTTCAGAAGGGGATCAAGGCTGGGACAGGGGGTTAGGGCGCAGGAGGGGCTCAGGGCTGCAGACTCTAGGCAGCGCTTACCTGAAGCAGCGGCATGTGCCTCCTCTGGCTCCTACACGTGGTGCGGCCAGGTGCCTCTGCACGCTGCCCCGTCTGCTGCTGCTGCCGCCACCCCTGCAGGTCCCATTGGCCGCAGTTCCCAGCCAGTGGGCGCTGTGGGGGTGGCGCTTGGGCTGGGGGCAGTGCATGGAGCCCCCTGGCTGCTCCTAAATTTAGGAGCCAGAAGGGGGACATGCCACTGCTTCCAGGAGCTGTGTGGTGCAATGCTACACACATGCCAAGTGGCCCCCAGCCCCACTCCCCGGCTGGAGCGCCAGAGTGGGGCAAGCCCCAGACTCCACGCCCCAGCAGGAGCTTGAGGGATAGATTAAATCTGCTGGCAGGCTGGATGTGGCCCATGGGTCGTAGTTTGCCCACCCTGACGTATCACTACCCAAGGGAACAAGTCTGCAGACTCTGCTTGTGCTATCCCCCAAGGCCACTAGATTAGGCCCTGCTGCTGGTACCATTAGACTGAGGATGTAGCATGAATCTTGGTCTCCTGCATGGGCAGTGCAATACAGTAATGGTGTGACATTTGGTAGCCTAGAGTCTTTTGTGTTTCTGGTGTCTTTTGGTCAAGAGATTCAATTTACAACTCAAGTCTCTGCTTTCCTACTTTTTTCAAACAAAAACAGCTTTTCTAAAGCCCTTCTCTCAGCTGCGGTGGTGGTGGTAGGGGATTTCTATTGAGTTGCAGATTCTAAGAAAAGGAGTACTTGTGGCACCCTAGAGACTAACAAATTTATTTGAGCATAAGCTTTCATGAGCTACAGCTCACTTCATCGGATGCATTTGATTGAAAAAATTTTAGTCTCTAAGGTGCCACAAGTACTCCTTTTCTTTTTGCGAATACAGACTAACACGGCTGCTACTCTGAAAAAAGATTCTAAAGCAATGATTGATGTTTTAGGTGATTCCCCCCCCCTCCCATCACTGCATTTATGGTGGTAAGTACTACTAGGCAGGGTGATGCTGCATTTAGAGTATACAGCATTCCATTAAAATCCCTGTTTTCACTTAATCAAATTGTGTATTGGGGAATGGGGCAGTTGAGTTGTGGTTGAAGCTTTCCATGTTTGCTGTCTACCTCGCTTCACCAGTCTCGAATCATAGGCGAGTAGAGTACTATTTCCAAAAACTAAGTTATAACTTTTTTGCAATCAGAAATGCAAATGCCATGTCGCAACTCTGGCAGTTTTTATCATGAGTGATGTGGTGCCTGGTGCTGTTTTCTTAAAGCTCCAGCTGCTGGAATCATGTTTCTTTGGAATCTTTTTTTCCTATTTTAAAGGAAGTTTGTAGCTCTCCTGGCTGTAGAGAAAAGCTTGCAATCGTGAACCATAAAGGCTCAAAAACCAGGAAGAAAATAAGAAACCAAAACTTTTTTTAAATTGAATGATATTTTTAAGTTAATCTCCTGACTTTTTGGGGCTTGCCTCACAATTTTTATTTTTAAACGTGGGACTGGCAAGGTTCCTATTTTTTTGCACATGGCTCCTCCTCTGGAAAGAATCTCTTAGACGTTGGGAGCATATGAGGAGGAATTCTGAGTTTTCAGAGGGCATCAAAGAAATCAGTGACTTAAACTGATACTCAGTCATGGAGAGAGGGTGCTGAGGACCCAGCTGCTCGTTCCCACTGTGAGCGAGTAGACCTAGAAGCTGGTACAGCAACAGTTTGTATGGGAGGAAGGGGGATGTTGTATCCATCTCAAATGCATACAGAATCTTTTTTTTTTTTTTTAAATTGTTTAAAAATCAGCTCAGGACCTGCAACTACAGGTACAGAAAGGTTGACAGTGTTTTCATTACAGGATCTCAGCAGTTCCTGCTGAATTCTGCAAATTGTGAGGTTTTGTAGTTTAGAAAAAAGTTTATTTTCGTATTGGAAAGAGTCCTCAGTAGGCTGCTGCTTCTGCCTTGCTAATGAACCGTACAAAAAGTCTTCAGTCAAACAATGGCTGCAGAGGTGTGACTGCTCCCTCCTATGAGGTATGACCTGAAACCCTACATGGGCTACTTAAATACCAACATCACAAGCACACTTTTTTTTTTTTCTTGCTTAAAACTAACGCTAAGTCAATGTTCCGGTTACATATTTAAACGTCCGTGAGGTAAGGAGCTAATGCTTTCTGGGTAACATTAACCTTGTAATCAGATGCAGCATTATAGTAGCATACTGAGACTGTGCTCCTGCAAAAGACTTGGTATTCCTGCTGCACTGCAACACTCTCTACTGAGCCGGTTCCTTTGATCCTTCTCTGATTTGATTAACTTTAGCCTTTCCCTCTTCCTCTCACCCTGTGCATCCCCCCCAACCCCCACTTCCCATTGTGACCTTCTACATGCCTTCTACTACTGTGGGTCTCCTTACCTGCTAGATTCTGCTATCCTAGCCCTCCCCTTCTCCTTGCTTCTGGCTTCACCAACTTCCATGTGTCACTAATTGCACCCTTCATTCCTGAGGTTAAAAAACATGAAGGAATTAACTTGCCCACAATACACATGTTGCTGTGACGCTCTTAACAGTCACTTTCCAGTTCTTGTGTAGCTAAATTTGGCCTTGCCAGTTTGATATTTTTATCTGAATAATTAAATATATTTAATGCCAAAGTCTAAGTGCTGTTTTTCTTCTAAATAGTCTTTTGATCTTTTTCCTTGGTCCTGCAGTGAAGTTGTAATGTTAAATTTGTGACATCATTCATTTCCATAGCAACAGATTGCAGTCTTAAACAGGATTAGGACTGCACTGCAGGATCACTCAGACAGGATGTATGCATCGGATGAAGTGAGCTGTAGCTCACGAAAGCTTATGCTCTAATAAATTTTAGTCTCTAAGGTGCCCCAAGTCCTTCTTTTCTTTTTGCGAATACAGACTAACAGGGCTGCTACTCTGAAACCTGTCAGACAGGATGGGAACTGTTGGAGAGTAGGCGTGGGTGTTGCTGATCACACATGTCAGAATAGCAGGAGAAATGCAAAATTACTGACAGACTTTTTATAGCAAGTTTGAGGTTTTCTTCTCAGCACAGCCAAGTGTGACCTTGTGGGATGGATGGCTGCTATCCCAGCCTGTTCCTTCCTGAAACTAAACATCTTATACACACTTGTGACAAAGTGAATAAAAACTTAGTTGTGGCTGTCTCTTCTGTGTGTAACTCTGCAGACTAATAGAAATGGTTGACTCCGTACTTTAGGGGTGTAAAGGAGCATTGTAACCTGAACGCAATAAGAAGTAGAAATGCCAGGGTTCTAATTCCAGGTTTTAACCTTGGGCAAGTCCCTTCATATCTCCGCCTCATTTTTACCATCATTAATGGGGCTAATATTTATTTTACCCACCGCTAGAGGCAACATGAGGATTGACTAATGTTTATAAATGCTCTTTGAGAATAATGCATCCAATGAAGTGCTCAAATAAATTTTAGTCTCTAAGGTGCCACAAGTACTCCTTCTCCTTTTTTTGAGAATAAAGGAGCTGTAAAAGTACTTTGTCATGTAAACACACCCTCTGCAATCTGATTTCTGGGATTGGCATTCATGGGCAAAAATGTTGGGCTCTATTCCCATGCATCAAGAAGTCCTGAAGACTTAGTCTCCACTACTAAAAGGAGAAACCTTAACCCAGTTGTCAATTTTGATATCTGGGATGGAATGTTTTTTGCTTATGGCTAATTTTGAAATACCTAGGACTCCCAACTTCCAGCACAGAGAAGGGACAGTCAGTTCAAGTAACCACCTACAGACTTCTGGAAAAAGTGTGTGTGCTCCAGAGATTGAGTACTTAGTAGGGACAGCAATTCTGTCTGGTCTCTCCACCCCAGAGCTCTGTTGCCTATAGGGAGGAGTGTGTGGAAGTGGAAGACAGCGCATAAAACAGTTTGACTCAAATAACAGTAGTTGCCTTTTGTTGCGTCCCCACAGAGAAGGCTTTTGCTGGTCTGTGTAGAGATGAGAGCCCCAGTGCAAGCAAAGAGTATTGTCCCCAAACTGATTTGTGATTCTGATCATCTATTACTGGTGAGCTCATCCTGTGCAGAATCCAGGGCTCCCTCCCAACTGAAAGCCAGGTTTGTTTTATTCTTCCACCTGGGAGGTAGGATGCTGCTGGGATGTGGATGTGATTTGGGGGAAGAACTTTCCTTTCTCATTGCCCCCAGAAAGCCTGTGGGATGTGCCTTAGGCAAGACGCTTGCAGGACTGCCTACTGGTAACTGAAATCCAGCACCCGAAGCAGGGAATATGGCACTGATGCTGACTGGTTGGGGAGGAGAAAATATTTCTACATACTGAAATGAACTCAGCCTTGCCAAAAGAAGAATCAGTGGAACCCTAAAATGTTTAAGGGAATATCGCCAAAGATCTAATGTGGCTTCTCTACATAGATGCTAAGCTGATGTGAGATGAAACATGGACCCTCTAGGTGAAGGTGTTAAAAGCTGCTGTCTTCATCCACTTTTGGTTTTCTGTCTAGGGAGAGCTCGAGAGGCAGTTGCTTCAGGCTAACCCTATCCTGGAGGCTTTTGGAAATGCCAAGACAGTGAAGAATGACAACTCCTCGAGATTTGTGAGTATTGTTATCCTGCATGAGTTCTGGTGTCCCCAGTGTTCCAGAGGGAGAAGCCACTAGTTGAAGGAGTTGTGGGAGTTTTGCTTTACTTTCATGCCTGATGATGCAGTCTTGGGATGTTCTTTTCTGTAACTGGCTTCCCTTGAGTGAAACTGAGACAGTTTTCACTTGTCAGTGAATTATAAAGTACTGATGGGACTGAGTACCTGGTATGCAAGATATTGAACCTTTGCCAGGACTCCCTGTGCCATTGTTTGTCAAATTCATTTTTCTCCCAAGGAGAGATTAGTGACCCATATTGGATTAATTCTGGAGGGCAGTAGAAAGCTTCTAAGGGCCGGGGAAGCTACACTTGAAACCAAATCAAAGTGTAAATGGTTGAAGAGGGGCTGAGCTGTGGTGGTCAATCTAGAATGCTGTCTCTGCTTATGGCACCTGGAACTGAGGTGGAGGGGATGAATGAAATGAGTGAAACTTAACATGTTTCCTGATGCCTGGGCAATCTGAAATTTTGATCTAATTTGATGGCCCTTTGTCTCTCATAGGAGTAATTTATGGAGTCAAGTAATTTATGGCTCCATGATCAGGGAGTGTTGTGAGCTGGCTGGGCTTGTGGTCTGTTTAAAACTTGTCTTAGCTGGTAATTGTTATTTGGAGCAGAAAGGCCTATATTGGGACCTCTACCATTTTGCTCTAGCTGTGATAGCGTAAGTTAACACTAATATTTCTGCTAACCTCTTTCTCAGGGCAAGTTCATAAGAATCAACTTTGATGTCAATGGCTACATTGTCGGAGCCAATATTGAGACTTGTATCCTTTCCACGGAGCCACTTAATAGAAATAAATTACAGGATGTGGGGAGTGGGAACATGCATATCTATCTATCTACCTATATACAGCCAAATAGTGTCTGCAACCTCAACAGCGATGAAATCAGAGGGATCCATAGACTTCTGTCATCTTAGGCTAAAGAGTCCCTGTTAAGATCTCTAGTTTCGTCTGCAAGTAAAAAGGGAATCTCTTATTTAAATGGTACAGCATTTCAGAACCTATGCTGCGGTTATAGCAAGAATCCCTTCTGGATGAAATAATTCTAATGTTGTTATAGGATAGAAGTGGCATTTTAAGCTGTGATATGATGAGTAGAGTTGGGATTCCATGACCCTTTTGTCTTTTAACCAGGGGAAATGAGGAATGTGGCAAGTGTCTTCTCCCCTTTTTATTCACAACTCAGTCTTGCATCCTGGTCCTATCCTTGGAATGAAGATTAACTCAGGAGTCCAGAAGTGCATCTTAATCAGCCACTGAAGTTGTTGAAGGGTGGGTTGCTGTCAGCCTATGGCACTACCCAAAGCTTTGAAAGGGCAATGCAGAGCACTAAGCTGCCTGTCACACCAACCAACTCAAAGAGCACTGACACCAAATAGAACCTCTTTCCTCAGATGAGTGGAATGGGAAGTTACTTGTTAGTCTCTGTTGTTCCTTTACTCTGTAAAGATCTCTTGGAGAAATCGCGTGCAATTCGTCAAGCCAAAGAAGAGCGAACCTTCCATATCTTCTATTATCTATTGTCTGGAGCAGGGGAGCACCTGAAAAGTGAGTACCTTGTGCTGTAACTAGGGTCCCTTTCCCCGAACTGCCAAATTGTTCCACACACTTGCAGTCTAGGCCCTATTATTTCCCCTCTTCCAAAGCCTGGAACTTCCTCCCACTGTTTTCTGACCAGGACCTCACCTTTCAATCCTCTTCTTAAACTTTTTTCCCTTCCTGAATTGGTACCCCTGCCAGGGATGTCTCCACACCCTTCCTTATCTGAACTATTGTCCCATGTTTAGTCTGGTCTAATAGAGTGCAAATTCTTCAGGGCAGGAACAATCTTCTTATAAACTTGGCAATTAACAAAATACAGAATAACATTTGGCACCTATGCAGCACCAGGTGTGCCCGTGCTCTGTTAGCATAACACCTCAAGATCTCAATCTAACCTTCCTGTTAAGTAAGCAGTTTAAACTCACAGACTGGAGAGGTGGGGGGCAGGGAGAGAACTCACTTCATAACCATCTGCACAGCATTAATGGCAGAACATACTGTTCCCAGAGCTGGGTGGTGAACTCCATAACTGATTTGAAAAAATAGGATACCTGAAACTGGACGCATTTGCAGGGCAGTCACTGCTTCTAATGGAAGTAGGATCCAAGAACCTTTGAGGCTGCTTTGGCACTGTGCCAGGGGGATGGGATGGAGGAAAGAAAAAATAGTCTAGGCAGAAGAGCGTTCTGAGCTATAACTACAGAAATGCTGCTACAAGAAAAATGTAAGACAACTGATCTAAACCCTGGTTCACTCAGCAAGACTTTTTTCACTTGCTGGGGACAGGAAAAGAACTAAGGGACAGATCTTTAAAGGTAATCAGGCACCTAACCTGCTTAGGTGCTTTTGAAAAATCTCACTAGGCACCTATATGCATCTTTAGGTTCCCAAATACCTCTGAAAATCTGACCCTGAGGCTTTAGTGCAGAGGTCCCAAAAGTATAGGGTGTGCCCCCCTAGAGGGGCATGGAGGAACATTATGGGGGCGGGGATACAATGAGGCCCACAGATGTGGGGAGGGAATGCCACCCATCCCCTCCCTGCCCCAACTCTGCTCTGGTCCTGTCTGCAGTGACTGACATCCCTGGCTCCCAGCCCTGCACCTGGTCCTATCCCCAGCCTCAGCACTGCTCCATTCCTGGCCCTGCACCATCCCTGGCCACTGGCTATGGCTACATTCCTGCCATTGGGCCAAGGCTGGGGGAAAGGCCCCCAGCTGCTGGCCCTTCCACCCCAGTCTTGACCCCCGGCCACAGCTCCCTTCTTGGCCCCAGACCCACCCCCAGATGCAGCTCCAGCCTCAGCCCCCTTACCCTGTCTGTTCCCCTCTTCCCCCCCCAAGCCATGGCCCAGTGGCAGGAGGGGCATGCACACAGTTAAGGGGGACATGACCCACCCAAAGTTTGGGGACTGCTGCTTTAGTGAAAGAGGCGAAAAATAAAAGCTGTCTTGTCTTTGTCTCTGCTGGATATTGTTAACTTCCATGCTGATGGTTTGGCGGGGGTGGGAGGGGAGATGTTTGGGAGTGGTTTTTAAAGAAGCTGAAACTGGCAAATGTCGTTAAAATCAAGACTGCAGGTGATTATAACTGACTTTCTTAGAAGCTTGTACAAAGGAGGTAATTCACTTTGGTAGATTTGGGAAAGCATACATTCTTAACTGCCTAAAATAATGCTAACTTGTTACCTATAATGAAGGCTACAAAAATTCCTTGTCTCTTCCTCCCCTTAAGCTGATCTGCTGTTGGAGCCTTACAACAAGTACAGATTCCTTTCAAATGGGCATGTTACGATCCCGGGTCAGCAAGACAAGGATATGTTTCAGGAGACCCTGGAGGCAATGAAAATCATGAGCATCCCAGATGAGGAGCAGATAGGTATGAACCCGGTGAAGGATTTGGAAATGCATGGGAAAGGATTAAAAAGAATGGAACAGTCTGGTCATATTCAAAACACATGAGTGGAAGGCAGCCTCTAATATACCAATTACACAAGTCAATTAGTGACATCTGAGAAGCAAGCTGGCTGCTGGTGGTATGGGAGTGGCCCATCTCAAAATTCACCAGCATAGCTTCAGCTAGTGCAGAATGCAGCAGGTCACTGTACACAAACTGCCATGTCCCATGCTTGTCCCAGTCTGTTGGAGTGCTATACATAGTGCTTATCTGTAAAGCCCTCATTGAGTTATCACATGGGTGCCTATCATGGTGTTATCTCTAGCATTTCCTCTTCTCTGCAGTCTGCCAGAGGCAAGACTTGGCCTTCTATGGAGTGTACTGCAAGACATTTGTTCACTCTAGATTTCTTAGTATGTGACTTGGGCCCATCGCCATAGGGGTTTCTACTCCACCAATGGTTGGAGTCACTTAGTTGTGAACAGTGGCACAAAGCAATATACCTCTCTTCAGCTTACTGCACAGCTTGCTAACCAGAAAGTAATATTGTCCAACATCTAGATACCATAGTGATAGGCTTTTCTAAGGCAGTTTCTGAAAGCGTTTTTTCCTCCATCTCTTTTCTAAAGACTGGCCAAAATTCAGTTTTGTCCTCTCTCTAGAGTTTCAAACATCTCAATTCAGTATCCTTTGTTCGTCTTGGGTTAAGTCCTTCTCCAGTTCCTAAATCTGTCAAGGAGGCTGGAACCAATGTGTGGGTGAAAAGACACCTCTGCATTGAGGTCTAGTTAGGGATTTGGCTACCTAATGTATGGCCAAAGAGTTCTGATGTCCACTTAAGTTATGCTGTAGGGCACGTCTTTACTGGCAAATGGAAGTGGTTCCAATAGCTCTTTTGCAGAGATGCATGGAATGCAATTTCCTCTGTGTTCCGGGTGTGAAATATGTTAAATGTTCTTTTAAGCTTATGAGAAACATGCATATGGCAGCTGGTTGAACAGTACATTTGGTTTGAATGCAAAGTCTAAACACACTTAACCATATTTTTAGTTGACTCAATATAAAAATAAGCTTTCTGTTTGTGTGCCAGGTCTCCAGATTCAGTCATTGGGCTGTCAGATTTCATGTCATGTCAACGGGATCATTTGTACTGCTTTACAGATTTCAGGACTGGCAGGAGAGGCTTTAGAGTAGCAGCCATGTTAGTCTGTATTCGCAAAAAGAAAGGAGTATTTGTGGCACCTTAGAGACTAACAAATTTATTTGAGCATAAGCTTTCGTGAGCTACAGCTCGCTTCACGCATCCAATGAAGTGAGCTGTAGCTCACGAAAGCTTATGCTCAAATTTTAGTCTCTAAGGTGCCACAAGTACTCCTTTTCTTTTTGTAGAGGCTTTGTTCACTGTGGACGTGTGGGCCAGAGATGCTGTACGCTAGCTAGTGCTATAGTAGGTAGAGAGGGAGACCACTTAAAGAGGAAGTAGAGTGACCAGTTAGTAGCTAACTATTTAGTACCACTAACAAACTTACTGTTCAGTGAGACTTGAGATGAAGATGTCATCAGATAAACACTTTTCAGTATTCTGTATTGAAAATTCTCCCTCTGTTCTAGCATCTGATGCTGATTTTTTTAAAAGGCTAAGGGGGTGCTTCAGTATGTTGTCCACAGTGGCACAGGTACTTTAGTGGACATCATGATACCTGCAGTCTGCCACGCTACATATGTTCCAACAACTGGAGACCTTATAGCACTTGTGCTCGGGAGGTGAAAGTGTGCTGGATGAAAAGAACAAAGACCTGCCCAACCTTAACTGGCTCACACCCTAATATAGGCGTGGCCTTGCCCTTTCAATGATTACTGTTACACAGTGGAAATTTTCATCCTCTTAATCTGATGCCTGAGGTGATCAGGAAAAAAGTCAGTGCATGCTGCTCATACCTGCCTTACACGTGTTGCTAATATGCAATTTTAATTCTTTCTAAATCTGACCTTTCTTTGCTCTATATAAAAGGTCTGCTGAGAGTGATCTCGGGTGTTCTTCAGCTTGGCAACATAGTCTTCAAGAAAGAGCGCAACACGGACCAAGCTTCTATGCCAGACAATACAGGTAACCACACCCACAAAAACAACCAATACTTCTTCCTACAAGAGCTTCTTATCACACATGCAGGGGATAAGAGATCATCTTTGGAAAGTACAAACTTTATAAAATGAGCCCAAGTTCTTTAACAAAACATAAATGTACAAATCATCATTTTATTCAATGCTTAACTGCAGCCACCTTTGGGCAGGAATGTGGCAGTGTTCTTGTGGTGTTGGACAGGAAGTGAACATGGCAACTAGTTGAAACTGTTATGCTGTTGCCATGTGACCTGAGTATTCAACTGTAGTCCGATGTATCAGAACACCTATAAAACCTATTCTCCGCCTAAATCTTGCTCAAAGGATTTAAGGAAATATCCCTTCACAGTCTGTTTCAGTTAAAATTCTGCTTGATAAGGCTTGAATGGGCAGATCGGTGATGGGTAAATAATACAGGTACCTTAGCTACAGTGTTCTCTCTGTAAATAGCTGTAATTAGCACCCTGTTAGTGCATGCTTGGGTAAATGGGATGAGGGATGACCTGGGTAATTATAGGCCTGTCAGCCTGACATCGATCCTGGGCAAGATCACGGAGCAATTTGAGGCAATTTGATTAATATGTGACTTGATAAAGAATTAAGAGGGTAATATAAATGCCAAACAACATGAGTTTATGGAAAACAGATCCTGTCAAACTAACTTGATATCTTTTTGTGATGATACTACAAGTTTTGGTAATAGTGTTGATGTAATATAGTTAGATTTCTGTAAGGCATTTGACTCGGTACTGCATGACATTTTGATTAAAAAAAAATTAGAATTGTATAAAATTGACATGGTGCACATTAAATGGATGAAAACCTGGTAGCTCTGAATGTAATTGTAAAAAGAGAATCATCAAGGGGTGCGTTTTCTAGTGTCCCACAGGGATCTGTTCTTGATTCTACAGTACTTGACACCTTTTGTCAATGACTTAAAATCATCACTGATTAGTTAGCATGTGTCTCAAAAATTAAGGGAGTGGTAAATAATGCAGATGTTTCACTGATAGAGCAATCTGGATTGTTTGGTAAACTGGGCATGAGCAAACAATTTGCATTGTGTTATGACTACATGTAAACATATACATCTAGGAACAAAGAATGCAGGCCATACTTACAGGATGGTGGGGGCTCTATCCTGAGAAACAGTGACTTTGAACAAGTTTCGGGGCTCCTGGTGGATAATCAGGTGAACATGAGTTCCTAGTGTGATGCCATGGCCAAAAGGGCTTATGTGATCCTAGAATGCATAATTGGGAATCTAGAGTAGAAGGAAGGTTATTTTACTTCTGTGTTTGCAACCACTACTGGAATACAGTGTCCATTTCTGATCCTTACAATTCAAGAAGGATGTTGATAAATTGGAGAGGGTTCAGAGAAGAGCCAGGAGAATAATTAAAGGATTAGAAAACATGTATTAGATAGATTGAGCTCCTTGAATTTATCAGTCTTAACAAAGAGAAGGTTAAGGGGTGACTTGATTAGTCTGTAAGTAAATACATGGTGAACAAATATTTAATAATGGGCTCTTCCAACTAGCAAGAATGGTACAATATAATCCAATGGCTGAAGGTTGAAGCTAGACAAATTCAGACTTGAAATAAGGCATAAATTTAATAGTGAGTAATTAACCATGTGAACAATTTAGCAAGGGTTATGGTGGATTCTCCATCACTGACAACTTTTAATTCAAGATGGGATGTTTCTTTAATAAAAAAAAAAAGTAGGGATTATTTGGGGAAGTTCTATGGCCTATGTTATGTAGGACGTCAGACTAGATGATCATAATTCTGGACTTGGAATCGATGAATTGTAGTAAGAGGCCAGTACACAGGAGGCTGCTGAGGACCTTTAAAATATAGACTTTGGATTTATACCTTCAACCATTCTCTCATAATTTAGCAAATCCATTTCAAATGGTTTCCCTCCAGAGAGGAGCAGGGACCTTTTCATACCAGATGAAATATTCTTGCACTGATTACAGTTGCCTGAAGAGGCTATTCAGCCAGTGTAGATAGACTTATTAGCTGGGATTCCTTTTATATATTTCAGCTACTTGAATGCATCCTCAAAATGGGTGCAGGCAGTTAACTTGATGGTGCCACTAGGCCAGTGGTCCTGAAATATCACCTCAAATTTACCCTTGTTTCCTGAAGCAGTTTAACACACTCCAGTGTTTTTAGATCTCTTCTTTGATGGTCTCATTAACCAGTTCAGTTAAGAGCTATTCCATGCTGGTATTTGACTCTCTAAGGGATAGATTGCTGGGAATATCTTTCTTTCTCCTTTTGTCATTTCCCTGTGAAGCAAAAGGAGCATTAAAGTCAACATCTCTTTGCTTCCTCTTCTCCTTTCTAGCTGCTCAGAAAGTATCCCACCTTTTGGGTATCAATGTGACAGACTTCACCAGGGGAATCCTAAGCCCTCGTATCAAGGTGGGACGAGACTACGTCCAGAAAGCTCAGACTAAAGAGCAGGTATGTGTTCTGCAGAAGTAAGTGAGCCCTTGTAGTAACATGGTACTAAGATTAACGTATGCACTAAAGACTTCCATAGCCTCAGATAGCATCTTAATTGACTCAGATATGTAAGCAATTGAGTGTGGAAACTGCTTTAGTTCTTGCTCCCGTGATCTACAATATATAGAAGGTTGTGGTGGTGGTGCAGAGTGAGGTAGCTCTTATTTCCCATGTATATTGAATGTGTGGCCTGTGATAAGGAAATGTGAAAATGGCAGTTGGCTGTCTCTAGGGAGTGAATTCCCATCAGGGCTCTCAACATCTTATCCAAAGCTGGCACGTGGCAGTCAGCCTCTGAGGTAACTCCTTGTGGCCTGCCATGGCACTGTTCGCTCTGCCCCGGTTTCCCACTGGGAAACTCCCTTGCAGTCGTCTCTCTGCATCACCTGACAAGGCAGTGGTAATCCATTTAGGTGATAGTCCCAAGTGCAAGATAAACAAAAAGGGCCTTGTGCCCTCCTGGGCTTGGTTCTTTCCCATTCTCCTGCAGAGCTCTGGTTCTCAGGGCTTGCTCCCTCTTCCAGGGCCAGTTAAAAGAGCAAGCCAGCTTTCCTCTTGCAACTATCCTCAGTCCCCCCCTCTAGGCAGTCTGAGAGTTATCCTTTTCCAGAGCCTACTAGAGGAGTCGGCTACCCTTCTGCACCTCGTCTCTCCCAGATGAGTTCTCTCGGGCCTTTATAGATGCACCTAGCTGGGATGGGGCCAATGGCTAACAATTAAATGGAGCCATCTGTTCCCTAGCCCAGTAAAGGGCCAGTCAGCTTGTAACATGGCATTTCCTACACATTGGGTTCAAAGATAGTGATGCTCATACTCACCTCAATGTTGACAATTGCCCTGTGGCTTCCCTGAGTGCAGAAATTTAGTTGTAAAATGGAGCAGATCATGCTAGGCCTTTATCTTGGCTATATGTGGCAATTGACCTAGAAACTGGCTGCCTCTGCCGAAGGGCTGTCAGGCCTGCACTCTGTGTAGTATCACTTCTCAACATGCCCTGTGATGAACGCTTCAGTGTGGTCTCTGTGTGCTATAAAAATTTCCTCTTTAGAAGTGAGGTGATTGGTATCCTTCCTTCCCATCAGATTCTATAAATCATCCTTGACTGCCCTCCCATTTCAAAATACAACTCTCTGCCTCTGATGTGGGAACTTGACCTTCCAGGAAGAGGGACATTGAGAAAACAAGCCCCAGACTCAACCAATTCCTATGGTTCCCTTATGGAACCCTGAAAAGTCACCATGGTACAGCCATTGATCTTTATGAGAGGACTAGACAGAATTTCCCCTTTGGAGTACCTGGTATTGGCTCCTGCCAGAGGCAAGATGCTGGAATTGGGACTTCTTGGACTCTGATCCATTATGGCAAATCCTCCATTCATTACTGAGTTCTTCCTGCTCATCTGGAAGAGTCTGCAAAATGACTGACTCGTTCACTAAGCCAGTCAGGTCACTGACTCCAACCTGAGTCTCCAATGTGCCAGATTACTGAGCTATTCAGTTTTGGATTACAATATAACTCTTGTTTCCTTCCTACTCAGGCTGACTTTGCCATCGAGGCACTGGCCAAAGCCACTTATGAGCGTATGTTCCGTTGGCTGGTGATGCGCATCAACAAGGCCCTGGATAAGACCAAAAGGCAGGGGGCATCCTTCATAGGAATCCTTGACATTGCCGGCTTTGAGATTTTTGAAGTAAGGAGGTATTCTGTTCCTGCATACAATGCAACATGTTCCTGTGCCCTTGCTCCTTGGCAGAATATCACTGAGGTCTGGGGAAAACAAGTCCAGTTCAGTCTTAAAAAGTGGCTAATCTTTCTTAGTGGGTAACCTCACTGCCCCACTAACTGGCTAGTTTCTAGGTGTTATTTCAAAAGGTTAAATTCTTTAGTATGTCAAATTTGTTGCAGATATTTAAATTACCTATAATATGTTCTGAGGCTCTCCTCCTTTCTGGAGTGTGCATTGTGGATACCACAGTAACCATCTGTATGGTTCTGTATCTCTTGATTTCCTCCCATAGATCAGAGTCCAAATGTTTGTTAGCTTTAGGCTGAAGTTTAATGACTTTTGGTGTGTCTCTTGCAATGTGGAATTTAAGGGCCACTGTCAACTTGAATGTTTTGAAATTGACTAAAAATGTTTCAGAACACTAAAGGAGGATCTGTTGAAGTTTTTCCAAAAGATATGCTTTAGGAATTTTAGGAAAGTTCTATGGTCTGTTATACAGGAGGTCAGACTGGATGATTACAATGATGGAATGAGAATTATCAGTGGGACACTAATACCAGGATACAAAATATATCTGAAGCACAGAACAGGTTATGCTGGTGTGGAAGTGGCACTATATGTGAAAGAGCGTAGAATCAAATGGAGTAAAAATCGTAAATGAACCAAACTGTACCATAGAATCTCTCTGGATAATTCTGTGCTTGACTAATAAAAATATAGCAATAGGGATATATTATCAACCACCTGACCAGGATGGTGATAGTGACTGAAATGCTCAGGGAGATTAGAGAGGGTATAAAAATAAAAAAAATTCAGTTGAAATCCCTCATTATTATTATCCCTATGTTGACTGCGTACGTGGAACCTCAGGATGGGATACAGAGATAGTTTCTTGACACCTTAAATGACTGCTTCTTGGAGAAGCTAATGCTGGAACCCATAAGAGGAGAGACAATTCTTGATTTAGTCCTAAGTAGAGCACAGGATCTGGTCCAAGAAGTGACTATAGCTGAATCGCTTGGTTACCAGTTAATGGCCATAACAAAATAAAATTTAACATCCCTGTGCAGGGGGAACACCAAAGCAGCTCACCATGGTAGCATTTAATTTCAGAAAGGGAACTACACAAAAATGAGGAAGTTAGTTAAACAGAAATTAAAAGGTACAGTGCCAAAAGTGAAATCCCTGCAAGCTGCATGGAAACTTTTTCAAGACACCATAATAGAGGCTCAATTTAAATGTATACCCCACATTAAAAAACATAGAGGACCAAAAAAGTGCCACTATGGCTAAACAACGAAGTAAAAGAAGCAGAGGCAAAAAGGCATCCTTTAAAAAGTGGAAGCTAAATCCTAGTGAGGAAAATAGAAAGGAGCATAAACTCTGGCAAGTGACATGTAAAAATATAATTCGGAAGGTCAAAAATGAATTCTAAGAACAGTTAACCGAAGACTCTCTCTCAAAAAAACCCAGCAAAAATGTAAGTACATCAGAAGCAGGAAGTCTACTACACAACCTGTGGGGGCACTGGACAATCAAGATGCTAATGGAGCACTCAAGGAAGATAAGGCCATTTCAGCGAAACCAAATGAATTCTTAGGGAGATTTCCAAACCTGAGCAGTTCTTTTTAGTTGACAAATTTGAGGAACTGACCCAGATTGAGGTGTCATTAGAGGAGGTTCTGGAACCAATCGATAAATTAAACAGTAAATATAAATCACTAATACAAGATGGTATTCACCCAAGAGTTCTGAAGGAACTCAAATGTGAAATTGCAGAACTAACTGAAGTATATAACCTATCATTTAAATCAACTTCAGTACCAGATGACTGGAGGATAGCTAATATGACACCAATTTTTTAAAAAAGGCTTCAGAGGTGCTCTTGGCAATTAGAGGCAGTAAGCTTATCTTCAGTTCCAGGCAGATTGGTTGAAGCTATAGTGTGTGTGGGGGAGGGGAGGGGGGGGAAGTGATCAGCCCCATAGAGGAACCCCATTTGTTGGGGAAGGGTCAACATGTTTTTTGTAAAGGGAAATTATGCTTCACCAATCGACTAGAATTCTTTGAGGGGATCAACAAGCATGTGGACAAGGATGATCCAGTGGATATAGTGTACTTTAGGCTTTCAGAAAGCCTTTGGTGAGGTTTCTCATCAAAGGCCCTTACTCAAAGTAAGCTTTCATGGGATAAGAGGGAAGGTCCTATCATGGATCAGTTACTGGATAAAAGGTAGGAAACAAAAGATAGGAATACAGTTTTCAGAATGGAGAGGGGTAAATAGCGGTGTCCACCATGGTTCATTATATTCATAAATGATCTGGAAGAAGGGATAAACAATGAGGTGGCAAAATTGCAGATACAAAACTCCTCAAGATAAGTCCAAAGCAGACTGTGAAGAATTACAAAGCTGGATGACTGGGCAACAAAATGGCAGGTGAAATTCAGTGTCGATAAATGTAAAGTAATGCACATTGGAAAACATAATCCCTACTATACATATAAAATGGTGTCTAAATTGGCTATTACCCCAAGAAAGAGTTCCTGGAGTCATTGGGGATAGTTCTCTGAAAACATCTGCTCAGTGTGCAGCGGCAGTCAAAAAAGCTAACAATGTTGGGAATCATTAGTAAAGGGATAGGTAAGACAGAAAATATCATATTGCCTCTATATAAATCCATGGTATGCCTACATTTTGCATACTGCATGCAGATCTGGTCACCCCATCTCAAAAAGGATATGTTGAAATTGGAAAAGGTACAGAAAAGGGCAACAAAAATAATTAGGGGTATGGAACAGCTTCCATATGAAGAGAGATTAATAAGACTTGGATTTTTCAGCTTGGAAAAGAGATGGTGGGGTTTTGTGGGGGGAATATGATAGAGGTCTATAACATCATGACTGGTGTAGAGAAAGTAAATAAGGACATGTTGTTGTTTTTACTCATAACACGAGCTAGTGGTAATCAAATGAAATGAATAGACAGTGGGTTTAAAACAAAAAAGGAAGTATTTCTTCACATAATGCGCAATCAACCTGTGGAACTCTTTACCAGAGGATGTTGTGAAGGCCAAGACTATATAACGGGGCTCAAGAAAGAAATAGATAAGTTCATGGAAGAGAGGTCCATCAATGGCTCTTAGCCAACATTGGCAGGGATGGTGTCTCTGGCTTCTGTTTGCCAGAAGCTGGGAATGGGCAACAGAGGATGGATGGTTTGATTGCCTGTTCTATCCATTCGCTCTGAAACACATGGCATTGGGCACCGTCAGAAGACAGGATACTGGGTTAGATGGTCTGACCCAGTATTGCCATTCTTAGGTCACTTCTGGCCTTGGATTCTATGAAGTGCTGCTAAAAATATTCTTAGAAGCAAGGGAGAGTGGGTCAGATGCAAACATCAGACATTTTGTGGCCTGTGTGCATTCCTGTCTGTCAGGCTGTTCAGCAACATGTGGGTAAGGCATCCCAGCTCCAGAACTTCTTCCTAGGACCTGCAGAAGTCTCTAGAGAGTGAAGAATACCCTCTCCCATGTCACCCCAGGTTCCCATTGCTCCTTGAGCAAAATCTTGGTGGGGAGGGTCAGGAGAAGAGGGAAGGGTCTAGGTTCCCATTGCTCCCCAGATCTATTAAGGGAGCTCCCAACTTTGAGGTTGTGGGAAAAGGGGAGACCTTCCTGGTCCCAGATTGCTGCAATTTCTCAACTCTTCTGCTGTATTGTAGAGTGTATAAGTGACGCTCTTGTATAACTGAGTGATTGACATGGTGCTACCAGATGTACAGCGTACACAACATTTTTGTCAAATTAATCTGTTATAGAAGTGATCCTAAGTGGTAATAGAAAAATAGTAAGTAAATCTTCTAACAAAAGTGACCATTCAAGTTGTGTCCCTCTAACTTCTCCCCTTTTTCTCCCTATTAGCTGAACTCATTTGAACAGCTGTGTATTAACTACACAAATGAGAAGTTACAGCAACTCTTCAATCATACCATGTTCATTCTGGAACAAGAGGAGTACCAGCGGGAGGGCATAGAATGGAACTTCATTGACTTTGGCCTGGACCTACAGCCCTGCATCGAGCTTATAGAGAAGCCGGTATAAAAACAATTTGCACACCCTTTCTGAGCAGCAAGGAGAGGCTGTATTACATGCTTTTTGCCTTCTGTGCTGTCATGCATACAGCCTCTTGGACAGATTGGGGACTGGCCTTCCAGTTCCTGCAATCCTTTATCTAAGTGATTTTACTTAGAGGTGAACATGGTCATTTCTTTCCATCTTACTTCCAAGTAATATACTGCTGATCAGATATACCAGTACCCATTCCTAAATTAATGTGCTTTGTGAAATCTCCTGCAATGACCTTCTGTATTTTAATGCCCTTTGTCTACACTTGTAAGGAGAGTGGCCAAGTAGCTTTTCTCGTTCCATTACAAAAACATTCTGTCACCTAAGGCTTCCTAGACAATCCTAGTCTTGAATCGGGGCCTTACTAGTGAAAGGGACGCTCCAGAATCCAACTGGGGAATTACAGGTGATATTCTGTGATTAGCCATTTCTGTATTATTGGGGATCTGGTTTTGATACAGCTGCTTTTGGTGGCTGGGCATTTTTTTCAAAATGTTTCAATGTTGGCAGTTGATTTGTGTCTTTATTGAGATGGTCTGGTATATCCCTTGTTTTAGGCGGGGCCCCCTGGTATATTGGCTTTGTTGGATGAAGAGTGCTGGTTCCCAAAAGCAACTGACAGAAGCTTTGTGGAAAAGGTGGTGCAGGAACAAGGCAACCACCCCAAATTCCAGAAGCCAAAACAGCTGAAAGACAAAGCTGACTTCTGCATTATTCACTATGCTGGCAAGGTAAGACTCATGGAGGCTGCTGTGTGGCGTGAATCCAGAACATGCTGCTGGATTCTTCCACAAATCTAACTAGATCTAGCTGTTTTTAGAATTCTGATGCTTCACACACCAATGAAAGAAGTTTCAATAATTACTCAGGTACCTGACCAAGGTTACTCTACCAAATGCATCCTCCTTGTGGGCTAGGAGGACTTTCCTACAAAACAGTAGGTGTAAATGTTGCTAGACTCAAACTCCAGACTGAGACTAGGATGATCTACCTTGACTATTTGTTCACCAAGAGTCAACAAGTTGAGTGATACTCCACTTCTGTTGAGTGACACTCCCAAGGTGGTGCATACTGGTATTGCAGCCTCACTCCTAGCTCTTAACAGCACATACTATAGTAATTCAACTGGATTCTGCAGGTGTGCTCACTAGATACCTCAGAGCAGGCAGAGTGGGGGGGGGGGGAAGAGGGTCAGACCCACAATGTCTATTAACCATATCCTTAATGTTGGGTTTTAGACTTGTGCAGGGCCCTACTAGATCCTGCATTCTTGGAAACTCTCAATCAACTTCTTGGTGACTAACATGATTCTTTCCTTAGGTGGATTACAAAGCAGATGAGTGGCTGATGAAGAACATGGATCCTTTGAATGATAACATTGCTACTCTTCTCCACCAGTCCTCGGACAAGTTTGTGTCTGAGCTGTGGAAAGATGGTATGTGATTTAAAACTCTTTCCTGTTGGCAGTTTTTACTAGAAGACATTAACATCATTTGGTATCTGATAAAACTCTACTACAAGATGTGCTGCTTTTTCCCCCTTAGAATGAGAACAGAGATCAACATGATCTGGAATTGAGCCCTGCGTGGGACTATCTTTTTTTTTTTTTTAATTCTGACACGCAATACTCGCTCCTGCAGCGTTTCTTGCATTTTTATCCTGCTCCTACCTTAAATCCTGCAGGAGACACAGATTTCCCCCATGCTACTAAAAACAAAACAAAGTTGGTTGTGTTATATAATGGAATTCAGAGTTTTTAACCACTAAAAGAGTAAAACATCTTGCTTAAACCCTGTAAAAATACTTTAACTCCTTTTATAATTGACATCAAATCTTTCTATCCACTGCTTAAAAAACATTTTAATACTCAAATTTTAAAAGAAAAAGTTGCTTTACATTGCTGAAATTCTGCTTGACACACTGACTAGAGATTTAGTATTTGCTGTAATCTTGTAGTTTTGTTTTGTTTTTTGGGGTAGGAGTATATTTTTGGCCCATCCAATCCTGCCTACAACAAAGTATGTTTTACTTGCTCCCACTGTTATGGCAGCGGGTTCTGTGGGACCCAAGGGATCCCAGTCCCACTGCAGGGCTCTGATCTGCAACTTGCTATCTGCTTGCTTTGCTTAGGCAACAATACTGCACAAGAGAAATATCCCCTCTAGCTGAAATGAGGGGTTGCCATTCATTGGCGTATAGCCTGGTGCACGCACTGCAGCTACTTCTCTAACCAAGGCATCTCAGGCTAAAATCTGAATCTACCAGTATGTAGCCGGTAGCTACAGCATTCAAACATGACATCTCAGAGGGTGAAACAATATAGTTAATTCTGTCACTAGTGTGTTCTTGCTGCAGTGTCATTAGGTATTTTACTCTTTCCTCTTTGGATGTGTTTGTTGCTTTTTGACTCTTACTGTTACTATCGCTTTTTTTTTTTCCCCTTGGGTTTTCTTTGACGTCTCTGTCTGTTGCAGAGATGCAGAACGTTCAGAGAGCCTATTTCTATCAACACTTTCCTATTCTTCATCTAGAACCAGGTGACTGAGAAACCCGGCTGTCGTGTCGTGTGTAACGCATCCTAGAGCCATGCAAGAAATGCTTCCGTTAATTCTTCTGTCCCTTTGCCACTCCTGCTTTTCTCTTTGTTCAGTTCCTTTGCTTCATGCTAGTAACCCTTCTTGGGCTTGAAAAACAAAAGCAAAGCTCATACCTTGCAGTGAGATACTTGAAAATGCAGGCACATCCATGTGCTGTCCATGCACTCCTCAGACCTGCATAGGAACAGTTAAAAAGGAAACCCAGGAATAGCCAAAAAGCAAACATTTCCATCACCTGTTTGAATACAGACCCAGTGATGGTGCATTTCAGTGCAGGATTTTGAGGGATGGTTTCTGAGATGGTACCTATAAAAACAGAACTTCAGCTGAATAGTACTCTGGTGGAATGATTAGACTTCAGCTGCTAACCATTTGAGAATTACTTTGAGACTAAGTCTCATGTGACTTGTTCTGCATGGAAAATGGCCTGTCTAGTGAATGCTGTACTGCATCAGGCTTGCAGAATTCATTAAATGACAGAATGCAGCTCAGCAGTCCCCATGTACTGTACCTAGGTGAAGCTTCTGTCTTAAATTGTCATTTTTACTGTTTTCATCTAGACTGTAGATCAAGATTTTAAGATTGTTCCAGCTAGAATCTGGGATCTTGTTATGTCGTCGTCCAGAAACATAGCCTTTTTCTCCTTAATTAGAAATACCTGACCCTATTTTTAGCAGCTATTGTAGGGGTGGCAGATTGTAATGTTGCCTTTGTGGGGTGTCTCATCTTACCATATTTTTTTTAGCAAAGGTTGTACTCAAGTTAAATATATCCTCTGGGAGTGATTTTTTTCCCTGCCCATTGACATGGTGATAGCTGTTGCCTGGCATCTAAACTTGGGATTCTAAGATCAGAGAAGCAATAATACTACCAAGCCACTGTGATTAGGATCTTAGGGAATTTGTTTGTCTTAGTTTTGCAGGCTAGTAGAAATTGGGTAGGAAAGTTGGGACGATAAGTGCTATAGTTTCTCCTGGCCTCTTCCCCCAAAGTTTGGCCAGTGTCTATTGATAAAATAACCCAGTTCAAAAATGGAGAAACTTGGTTAATCTGTGTCTGAGGGCTTCTTCAATTCCTTGGAGCACAGTGTTTGTGGTGCACAAGGGAGCTGTTAAGATCTCTAACAACTTTTTTCCCCAAGGCTGTTGGAAGTGTAGCGCATTCTTGTATCTAACGTACGGTATACTTGTCCTCTGAAAAGTGACTCAAATAATGGCATTTTGGGGTTCCAAGTTTGTGGTGATTCCATTCCAGGTTTGCTCAGTTTACCAGTTAAGAATGTGGCTTTTCTAACTGCCGGCCCTGCAAGGTCAAGCAGAGTTCTTGCTGTGCAAGTAACTGGCTTGAATTTGTGTCAGGGTTCCTGGTTGTGTAGGAAGGAAAGACCCCGGGCTGAATCTGTTAGAAGTGTCATCTTTTTACTTGGAAACCAAGCCTGGTGTGGAATCTGAGGTAGTGTAAACAAAATCCATTATGCCACTTTTTTTGTTTGCTCTTCAGAATACAACTGCTCTTTTAAACTGCCAGTTGGGTCCATCTCACACAACAATTCATGACTCAGAGACCCAGTAGTGAGCTGCTGCTTTCTTTCCTTCCTGCCCCATTCCTGCACAAGTGCTGGACAGGACTTCTACGTCTGTAGAGAAGAAGCAAAAAGGATCCTGCAGCTCCTCTCTTATCCTGCTCTGCCCAAATGTTCTTTGCACACACTCACCTACCAGACTCTAGTGGAAGTTCTAACTCTCTCCCTGTGTTTTGTTTAGTTGATCGTATAGTTGGGCTGGATCAGGTGGCTGGTATGTCAGATACAGCATTGCCAGGAGCCTTTAAAACCAGGAAGGGTATGTTCCGAACAGTGGGACAGCTCTACAAAGAACAGCTATCCAAGCTGATGGCTACCCTGAGGAACACCAACCCCAACTTTGTCCGCTGCATCATCCCCAATCATGAGAAGAAGGTGAAGGACCATCTCTGGCTGGGCTAGCAAAATACTGGCAGTGTCTTAAGAGTGAGGGGATGACTGGTAAACCTGCTTGTTGCAAGGGACACAGCTATGGGCTTCAATCACTTGCAAGGCTTTGTAGAGGGGTATGAAGAGTTTCCTTCCCTGGTGACTGCATTTGTTGCACAGCAGAGTAACCTCTCTCTATTACTCTCAAATCTCTGATGTCATTTTAGTTATAGTCCACTTCTAATACCTCCCTGAAACTCACAGATGTATGATTTTCTTTCTAGATGGCTTTATAGCATTAAATACTAGCCAGACTGTATTAGAGCACTAAGAATGAATCCTATAACTCCCTTAACTTTGGAGGTGGATCTCTGTTTGCCTTTTAAAGTAAGAAGACATAAGGGCCTTCCTTATGACTTCTCCTGGAAAGGGTACTTTGAGTTCAATGAGCAGAATAGGAGTCTCTCTTTACAGCTCTTGTAAAGTTTTATAACATTGCTAAATGCCTTCCCTCATTAGGCTGGCAAACTGGACCCCCATTTAGTCCTGGATCAGCTCCGCTGTAATGGAGTGCTGGAAGGAATCCGTATCTGCCGACAGGGCTTCCCCAATAGAGTTGTCTTCCAGGAGTTCAGACAAAGGTAAAGTTCTGATCAGAGCATAAAAGCAACGTCTTAATCAGACCAGTTTAAATGCATGGTCGGTACATAAGAGCTGCTTTGTTTTAATTATAATTTGATTGCCCCTGCTTCTAAATGGCAGGGGACTTAAATATCAAAGGCAGTGATGTAGGAGTTCGCCACTTGTTGTTATGGCAGCAAGGTCTCTCTAGAGGTTGTAGTAATCTGTTGGATCTGGGCTGCTTTGCTTCTCTCGCAACAGCAACTGTGACTTGTGTGGTAAACCTGTAGTTGACCTGATGGGCAGAAGACCTCAGCCAAGACTGGCTTTATCATCTAATACCAAAGGGCATAACACAGTATTCTGTAATCCACTAGAGTTACAAACTATACAAATTCATAGTTCCATAGGAATATGTTACAGGCATTATTCTCTCCCAGATTTCTTCATTGGAGTGTCTAGTGCAATTTGTATGATATCTGTCAAACTGGTCTAACACATAGATTGTCCCTGCAGATATGAGATCCTGACTCCAAATTCAATTCCCAAAGGATTCATGGATGGAAAGCAGGCCTGTGTGCTGATGGTAAGCCACATCCTAAACCCTACTTGTGTGCATTAAGGCTGGAGAGGAGATGAGGAAGGTCTAAATCAGACCTTCCTTCCTTCCCTAGGTGTATTACAAAATACATCCATTGTGCTCACAGACCTGAATTCTCCAACTGGAATGTCTGGTCCGTTATGGGGGAGAGCAGCAGAGGACTATAGAAAGTAAAAGCCCCTATGACTAATGCTTCTGGACTTTCTGCTAACCAAATGATATATTGGGATTTTTCATGCTGGTGAGCTGAGACTCAAACACATGGCACCATGTAAGATGGCAGTGGTTCTGGTCTGAGTGGATTGTTCATTGGCAGTAAAATTGTTCTTGATGCATATTTGAACATGTACTTCAAGACAAATTTCTTTGAATGGCCTGTAGCGATAGCTGCTTTTAGTGCAGGGTCCAAGTGACCAGTGCAGGAATGCCTGTCGCAAAGTGGCTGTCTGGCATTCAGACTGAAACTGAACTAGTGTGTAATGGATGCCATATCCACTCTGTCACATGCAGAATGTAGCTGATTTTTTCCCCAGCTGTTAAATGCTTAATGCTAGGCAGTTCCTAGGGGAAGAGGAAACTAGGTGGAGCACTTCTTCTGGCAAGGGTAAAGAAGCTGGAAGAGTTGTATCATTTATGGGAGGGATTAACAAGTCTGTGCTGTTTAGGAAGGGAAGAGGAAGGTTAGGCACAGTATATATTTAAATATACTGGGTTAATCCCAAACTCGACTACAACCTCTAGCAGAGAGTGGGAGCACAATCTTATCATTTTCGCTTCTTAAACTGGCTAGTAAGATGTCTTTTGTTCACAAGTAGTTAGGCCTGGACATGTTCCCTAAAGCACTCTTGTAGACTTAAATGCTCTAGTGTGGTGTACTAAACCTGACTCCATGTTTCCTCTCTGCCCCTCCATCCCATCCTGTGCTTGACTGAGCTCTAAGAATCCTCCAGCTGAGGATAAGACTCCCTCTAGAGCAGTGGTTTTCAACCTTTTTTCATTTGTGGACCCCTAGAAAATTTCAGATGGAAGTGTGTGGGGGCCCCTTTGGAAATCTTAGACCTAGTCTGTGGACCCCCAGGGCTCCGCAGACCACAGGTTATAAACCACTGCTCTAGAGCCAGCTGTGTCAACTGGCCAGATGATCTCAGTGCAGTGGAGGAATGTCTTCTAGCATTGTGAACGGTCATTTCTTGACACATCACTCAGAGCAGTTCCAGTGCAGCTCCAATAAGATGTTTTCCTATTTCTAGGAAATGGAAATTTCCTAATGGGTGCATCCTCCCTCTCTTCCCTCTTTAGATCAAAGCATTGGAGCTGGATCCAAACCTGTACCGAATTGGACAGAGTAAAGTTTTTTTCAGAGCTGGAGTCCTCGCTCACCTTGAGGAGGAAAGAGACCTGAAGATCACAGATGTCATTATTGAGTTCCAAGCGTGCTGCAGAGGATACCTAGCCAGAAAGTAAGGACCATGCTCCATGATGTACATGTGTGTCAAATGCATACTCATCCTTGTTGGGTCAAGCTTATATTCTACGAAGTCAACTAAAAATGATTCCCTTCAGAAAGGACTAACTCTTATCTGACAATTGTCACAAAACACAACAGCTGATGTTTAAGGCATTTATAAAACTCAAGTACAACTTGACCCAGAGTGAAATTGCAATGCATTGACTAAATCCTGGTAAAGACTTCTGCAACAAGTGTTTGAGCTAGTATCCTACATCCTCCTTGGTTTTTATAGGCTGTAAAGCATACTCTTGTCTATAGGTACTTCAGGCAATGGGGAAGCCTCTTGCTAGAGCAATTGCAACCACAAACAGCAGATGTGAGAATTTTGAAAAGGGTTTCTGCCATCAACATGGAGACCGTGTAGTGCAATACAAATGTTTTGTGTATATCTGCCTCTCAAAACTCTAGAGTTGTGACTGTGGAGAGAACTGTGTAAACTACAGCACACTTCTGTAAGCATACAAACGGTATGGTGAGCAAACAGACATCAAACCAATAGTGAAGGGAGATCTCTTGATGGTGAGTAATGAGTCACTGAGGTGGGGAGGATTGTTCCTCATGGCAGAAGTTGGAGAGAAGGCTCTTCCTCACTGGTGAGGAAAATGAATGAAGGGACAGACAGCCCATGTATGCTCAGCAGCATAGTCAAGGTCTGAAATAAAGAAAGCTCATGAAAGGTTTAGAAAGGACAATCTGGAAATGAGAGTTGGAGGTGGCTGAGGATTGACTTGATGTAGATGTTTGTGTGGAACCTGTGGCTTCGTTGGTTGTCTGACCGCTCTCATTTTTCAGGGCCTTTGCCAAACGTCAACAGCAACTAACTGCAATGAAGGTGCTTCAGAGGAATTGTGCTGCCTACTTGAAGCTGCGTAATTGGCAGTGGTGGAGGCTGTTCACCAAGGTACATCTTCTCACCTGGCTATTTGGCAAAGGGTTAACAGCTGTAACTGGAGCTTTCCATGCTCAGCAAGACAAAAACTTCTCTGTACAGCATCTCTGCTCCATGTTGCAACTGGATAATGCCAGCTGAGCTGTCCCAAGTGTAGTTATGCAGCATAGCTGCATGCCTCAGGTGCAGTGTTGCACAGGAATCTAGTAACACTGTGGAAAAGGCAAAAGTAATCTTCCAAGTCCTCCAAGCCCAGAAGAGTCTTGTCCTCTGCACCCTTCCAAGAGGCGGGCTGTTCGTTGTATAACTGATTTGTGCTGTTGCTGGAGTTGTTTAGAGTTGAGGGGTTCCCCATCCCTCCCCAGAGCAGTAGAAGAAAAGAGGGGGCATGCCTGAGCTTCTACCAATAGACTCAATCATTTTCTGGCCTATAACTGAAGTGGGCATCAGCAGGAATGAGGCTCTTGAGCTGAGTAAATCTTCAATTTCCCCTACTGTGAAATGAGATTTCTGATTGACCTTCTTGTGAATTATCCCTCACCAACATGCAGAGGGACTTGCACTCTTGCTCTTCTCTCCTGCTGTCTTTCCTGGCTCAGCACCAGGTCTTCCATTCACCTAGACATTACCTACCTCTTCCTGCTGTATCCTGGCCTGAAGAAAGGGGTGGGTGGGCATTGAGAGTTAGTGGCAGGGTAGATTATATGGAGTCTCCAGTGATTCTGCCTCCCAGCAGCACCTCTCCTACCATGGCATTCTCTAGTGTCCCCAACAAAACCCTGGCAATTGACCAGTCCTTTAGACCTAAAAACCTTATCTAAGCTTGTGTTGGGACTGGCCTGTTGTTTTTCTTGCTATTGACTCTCTCTACGTTCCATTAATTTTCTCCTTGCAGGTGAAACCTCTGCTGCAGGTAAGCAGGCAGGAAGAGGAGATGATGGCCAAGGAAGAAGAGCTGGTGAAGGTCAAGGAGAGGCAGCTGGCTGCAGAAAACAGACTGACTGAAATGGAGACCCTCCAAACACAGGTGAATCTCCCTCACAAAACTCCAGTTAGTCAAACTACTATATGGCTGTTCTTTCACATAGCTGGTGCATGATCTACAAGCTGCAGGATTGCTGCTTAAGTGTGTAGATTAGTTCTCTCTGGCTTAAGCGCCCCAGCTCTCTTCTTAGTTTTGCAACAGTGAACAGCTGTTGCTCCGCTACAGACATCATTTGGATTAAAATCTCCATTGACTGATTATTGTGGAGAGTCACAGAAACAGAACGAGGTCACTAATAGATTGTCCCTGGTTGGAGTAGAGAAGGGATTTTTTTGTTTAGGGATAACATCTGTGTGTTCTTTTATGAGGGAGGAGGAAATCTCACTCACTCAAGGAGGACAGTCCCCAGACATCTCTTAAGGGTTGATGTAACAGATTGCACTATACAAGCTTATGCAAGAGGATAAATCTTAAAACATGACATGACTACTTTGGCTTGTGACTAGCATCAGGAGACTCCTGGTCCTGCACTGAGAAGAGTCAATGCAAAAGGAAGAGCACATCTGCAAAATCTAAGGAAGAGTACCTGGGGTTTAGCACAAAAGTAAAGTCACCAAAAGGTTCAGTGATTTGGAACTTAAAGATCCTGGGTTTGTCTCTTGTGTAGCTAATAGCAGAGAAGCTGCAGCTTCAGGAGCAGCTGCAGGCAGAAACTGAGCTCTGTGCTGAGGCTGAGGAGATAAGGGCCCGTCTAACAGCAAAGAAACAAGAGTTGGAGGAAATCTGTCATGACCTGGAGGCTAGGGTGGAGGAAGAGGAGGAACGGTGTCAACACCTGCAGGTTGAGAAGAAGAAAATGCAGCAGAACATTCAGGTAACATCCTGGGAATGGCACCAGTGTGTGTGAATGAGGTGGCTGATGAGTATCAGAGTAGTGGTACTCTCTCAGTGGGAAGGATAACGGAACAGGAGGCAAAAAATAATGGTATGGAAGATGGGGTCTGAACTCCACTTTAACTTGTTAAGGTCTGTTATCTCACTCATGCCTTCAGGAAGTTGGCAAAGACTGTTGACTGAGGAGACCGCAATAGGACAGTTCTAGTTCTGGGGTCAGCTAGGCCTAATACACATATAGCTATCTGAGATAATTTCCCCAGTTCTTAGGTGATGGTTGCTCTAGGTGGTTGGGTGGATTCTTAGTTAAAGTGGTAGTCTGGAGACTACATATCCTCTCTAGCAGAAGCAGCAGTGCCACTTTGCATATAAGTTTATGTACTTGATTATATTTATAGCTGAGAATGCAGTGTGCTACATCCAACTAGTGCTACAGAATTCTTGTATATTGGGGATTGTTTGGAGAATGGGGAGACTCTCATTTTGAGGGTCAATTTGTAATGGTTGCACTAATACTATAGTGATGACACGTGAGCAGTATGAATAACATGCCATGGGCCTTATTCAGGAACTAGAGGAGCAGCTGGAGGAAGAGGAAAGTGCAAGGCAGAAGTTGCAGCTGGAGAAGGTGACCACAGAGGCTAAGCTGAAGAAGCTGGAGGAAGATCTGATAGTTCTGGAAGACCAGAATCTCAAACTGGGCAAGGTAAAGTGCACACACGGCTCTCTACACAACAGCACTGGGGTGCTCAGCTGGTCTGGTGGGTACAGGAAGTCAGCTGTAGCCACTCCTGGTATGTTGTCAAGGGAGGGGCTAAACTGGGTATTCAGTGACTTTGCTGACTTCCTGAACTGAACACATTCCTGAAATTAGTTGCCAGTTAACAGGTCAATATGCAGAGACTGGTACTGTGCTCAAGCAGTCTTGAGTGGCCTGTTCTGTCTGATTATATTGCCTAGGGTGAGCAGCACGTAGCCTAAAGAGCTCTCTTCACTTTCGAAGGGCTATCAAATACTATTCAGCTATTTTAAAAATAGCTAGTATTTGGAATCTACACTGAATCCTGAAGTCTCCATTATCACCAACTTTTATCTCCCTTTGGTCAGTGTAAAATTCCTTCCAGGGAATGGTCCTGTAAACCTGGAGATCAGTCTCCATTCCCACTCTGTCAGTGAACTTCCCTCTGAAACCAGTGAGCACCCATTCCTTGTGTCCTGCAGCCCAGAGGACTCCTGCTCCCACCCACTTTTGGATTCCAAGAAAAGAGTGCTTCAAGTCCAAGAAGCTAGGAAAACGAACTGGGGTTAATACGACTAGTTCCGGGTGAGGTGGGGAGGATGGGGGCAGGAGGGTTCAGACTTCCTTTAGTTCTAATCAGGTATGCATGAAACAGTTGGACTTGATACCGTCATTCAAACATTGTCAACCTAGAATGAGTTGTGCAGCCCAGTGAAAAAGCCATGGAACATTCTTGGCCTAAATTAAACAGTATCCTAATTCTTAATCCAGGAAACTAAAGTGTAAGGGTTACACTGTCCCCATATCCAACCCCTTGTGCTGTAGCCTCAGAAGATCTTTCGTCATAGGATGATGCTATATATAGGGTTTGGGAAACCCAGGAAGTGTGGGTCAGCCACCACTCTCTAGCCAAATCCAAGACTGGGGTTTGGGGTTTTTCTGTGGCAGGAATCGGCACACATGAACGGATTATAGCCTATTTCAATCTATACAAACGAATTCATCCAAATTCTAGCACCAGATTTGACACTGGCTTTTAAATCCTGCAGGAGAAGAAACTGTTGGAAGACAGAATATCTGAGTTCACAACCAATCTAACTGAGGAAGAGGAGAAGTCGAAGAGTCTGGCTAAACTCAAGAACAAACATGAGGCCATGATTACAGATCTGGAAGGTAGAGAGAGGAGCTGGGAAGAACTTGCTTATTTAGTATTAGTCTTCCGGTCAGTCAGGATTTCCTGAATCTCAGACTGATTCTAGGTCTGTGGCCTCATTAGGATTCCAGTTACCAAAGGGTTAATATTCTGGGGCTGTAGTGTGGATGCTATTGATCAGTCTGATGGAACCATTCAGCGGCTGGCTGGCTGAAGGTTATATGCCTTGTCAGCTGAGCTTTGGTCTAAATAAAATCCTCTAAACCAGCAGACTAATGGCGAAGAAAGACTGGTTTGATTTCTTTTCGTGCTGTGGAAGTGTTTCCGCTCTTCTGCTTCCAGTGGTACCTGTACACCAGGGTTAGTGCTGCTGCTGATCCAGAGTGTCTCCTTGTTAGTGCTGTTCAGGGTGCAGATTTAAAGATTTTACTCACCTCTGATTGGTCTTTGTGGAAAAACTGCTGGGAGAAACACAGCCTGGAGCAGCCCATTCCCTTTCTGTGTGGGGAGGGGAGCTATTGCTAAGCATCACTTTGTAGCTACATGTGCAGTGAGATGTAGGTTAGGAGGAGCATGGCACTGTCTTCCCTGGCAAAAGCATTCTCATGATGGAGGAGAATAAGGGAAGCTGGCTGTAAAGTAAGAACCTGAAACATCTTCCAGATCTCACTTCTAATAGGAGTGCAAGATTGGGGGCGGACGCTACAGGTCATTGGAAGAACATACAGTATCCAGCAGGGTGGTGATTAGATGCCATATTAGCAAAGATTCAGTCACTCAGTTTTGCTCTCTTGCTGATACATCATGCGGTGTCCTAAGAATAAATATCTTCATTTATGCTACTGTCCTCCTTTCCTGTCTGTCTCGTTCAGAACGTCTGCGTCGTGAAGAGAAGCAGCGGCAGGAGTTGGAGAAGACTCGCAGGAAGCTTGAGGGAGACTCCACTGATCTGCATGACCAGATTGCTGAGCTGCAGGCTCAGATTGCAGAACTCAAAATGCAGCTGGCCAAGAAGGAGGAAGAACTCCAAGCAGCCTTGGCTAGGTGAGGTCTCATCACCTGATCACAGACAAAATTTTTTGTCTTGTGTTGCTTATCGGAGTAGGAACTGAATGGAACAGGCAGCTCTTGTAAACTAGCTTATTTGACTGTAAAATCAATGCATTTAACACTATAGCTTTTTGACTGCTGATTCCTGCCACACTCGTGTGCAGCAGTAGAATATGAACATGCTGTGAAATGCCCATGCTTTTCAGGGACAGCAATACGTCAAAGGGAGCTGACATGGGCAGCAGCAGGGGCAGCTTAGTTTACTGTACAGATACAAAAATCAACCTTGAAAAGTCAATGTTTAAGTTGCGTTCTGTATTACAAATTAACATACAGTGCGTAGCCCCTTTTCTTCTGTCATCTCTCACCTTGTCAACATTCTTCTGTCCTCCAGTTTGAACTAGATAATCTCCTCCTCTAAATCAGTGGCAGATAGAACTAGAACCTTAACTGTGGAGGGAATAAGACCTGAAACTGGGACCCTGGCCTCGCAGACCAATGCAGAGCACTAACCTTTCTCCTAGTCACAAATTTTGTTATGACTTTTCTGGGGACAGGGGGTGGGTCACTCAAGCTTCACGTGGCTAGAACGGTATTGCTGTGTCTTTTATGCAGGGTGGAGGAGGAGGCAGCCCAGAAGAACATGGCTTTGAAAAAGATCCGGGAGCTGGAATCTCAGATCACTGAACTGCAGGAAGACCTGGAGTCTGAGCGGACAGCTAGGAACAAAGCAGAGAAACAGAAGCGCGATCTGGGAGAGGAGCTGGAGGCACTGAAAACCGAGCTAGAGGATACGCTAGATTCAACTGCTGCACAGCAGGAACTCAGGTAGCTGCAATGCTCAAAACCCGGTGGTGCTTGGTGAGGTGAACCAAGTGCTAGCATCCTTGCCATGGGAGGGGAAGACTGAGTTCTTCAGCAGCTGCAGAGACTTGGAGAGGCTAGAGTGAAATGTTTGGTTAAGGCTGTAGTCTCAAGATTTGTGAAAGTTGATATTTTCCTAATCGTAGGATAAGGCCCCAGAACTGCTGTTCTTGCAGCCAATGGGCAAAATAGACTCTCCATGCTTTGTTCTGAGCTTAGATTCACAAAATTTAAAGGTGGGTAAGGCTGGACTCTGATAACTCAAGGATTGTTTTATCTTTTAATCGCTTGAGTCTCTTAACCAGTACCTGGTTATCTCTGTCAAAGATGCCAAGCTACAGGGGAATGCATGTTTCTTGGTCTTGTCCATTAAAAACGTCTGTGGTTTTCACAGGTCAAAACGGGAACAGGAAGTGACTCTTCTGAAGAGGACCCTGGATGATGAAGCAAAGACCCATGAGGCACAAATCCAGGAGATAAGGCAGAAACATTCACAGGCACTGGAGGAGCTGGCAGAGCAACTGGAACAAACCAAGCGGGTATGTAAGAGAACGGGAGTCATAGTGCCGCATCAGACAATCTCTCTGGAACAGTAGCTGCTGTACAACAGGGGCCAATATTTAAAGCTTCAGAGGACTATGGAAATACACCTGGTCAGTTATAGAATGGTAACTAATTTGTCTCCTGTTTTTCTCTCACCCCCCTCTTGCTGCTGCCCCTCACCCCCAGTAGATCAGCATATACCCTGAAGCATTATAGTTACCCTTAATATGTTGCACTCAGTGCTCCCTCCCTCCCCCAATATAACTCTACTGTACAGCTGTGACACTCTCTAGTTCCTTTCACTGATGGTACTTGCTGATCTCTGGTCCCTGCTCTGACTGTGATGGCAGGAAGTTTAATTTGGTAATCTGAACTACAAGACTGTCCTCAGTTTTATCTTCTCCCCATGACTGTTACTACTTTGAGTAGGTAAATGTCTGCAGCTTTTCAGTGACTGGGTGCTGAATTCTAACTATGGGATCTCTTTATTTGAGAAAGCAGACAGGGCCTAACTGTGAAACACTTACTATTTGTTGGCTATCAGAATAAACACCTCAGTGAAACTAAAGTCCACTACATCTAAAATTTGCCCTCTTTCTCCTTCAGGTGAAAACAAATCTTGAGAAGGCAAAGCAGTCTCTGGAGAGTGAGCGTGCTGAGCTGTCCAATGAGGTGAAGGTGCTTCTGCAAGGCAAAGGGGACTCTGAGAACAAGCGAAAGAAAGTAGAGGCCCAGCTCCAAGAGCTACAGGTGAAATTTACGGATGGTGAGAGAGTGCGGACAGAGCTGGCCGAGAAAGTCACCAAACTCCAGGTAAGGGTCCGTGAGTTTTCCTTTGCTCCTGTGTCTGCACAGAGCTGGGGGCAGGTAGGAAGCTAGTGGAACTTCTGTCTGTATGGGGCAGTGGGTTACCACAACTGCTTTTCCTAGCTGATGGCCTGATAGTAAATATGTCCTACAGGAGCCATACTTCCTCCTGGGCTGTGCAAACTCCACAACTATTGGAAGGAGGGTTACAAGGAGCAGATGTACACCCATTTGTGGTGAAGTGACCCAATAATTGAATAATCATTTTCTGAGGGTTTGAAAAGTCTGGATTCTTCTTCGTGTGCTTCCTCACGTCCATTCCATATTAGGTGTGTGTGCTTGCCACATGCACCAGTGCTGGAAGTTTTTCCCTCAGCAATATCCGTAAAGGACCAGCTCTGGCACCCTCTGGAGTGGTGCCTGCATGGCACTGTATAAGGAGTGCTGCTAGCTCCCCACCACCCTCTGTTCCTTCTTGCTGCCAGTGATGGTGCTGGAACATCTGCTGCTTCAGCTAGTGTTTCGTTCTCTGTTCTTGCAAACTTTGAAAACCTGTAATATAGTTAGTAGTTTTAGTTACCCTTAGTAGTAGTTCTTGAACTTTTTATTAGTCCCAAATGGGACTCGGCTGGGGGATGGGGCATACCCCAGGCTTTAAGCCCTGTGATCGCTGCAGACGGCCTATGCCCATCAGTGATCCACATGCCAGCTGCCTATGGTGCTTAGGCGAAGGGCACATAAGTGACAAGTGCTGTATCTGTGAGTCTTTCAAACCTAGGATGAAGGAGCGTGATATTTGTCTAAGAGTGCGCCTAATAGAGTCGGCACTCACTCTGGCACTAGAGCAGCAGTCCAACTCCGCACTGAGCACCGTGGCCTCTCTGCGCAGGGCTATGACAGTCCCGTCCACAAACTGGCACCGGCCTCCATGCACGGCTCTGGTCAAGAAGCCGAAAAAGCTGAGAGGAAGATCTCCTACCTCCCGTAAGGAAAGGAGAGGGCTGCGGGGGAACCAAGACCTGTGTCGGGCAGCTCAATGTCCCCTTCGGGAAGCCGGGCCCCAGCTCAAATCAAGCAGTGCAGCCCATCCCATCCTTCGCCTGTGACTCCGGATAGCGGTGTAGGCCCCATCCAGTGTCAGGTGCTGTCGACACCTGAAGCCCTTCAAGCAGCTCAGGAGATCCTTAGGCTCCCAGTGGCACCCTCACTGGCTCTGGCAATACCCTGCTCTTGGGGAAATCCCACGTTGGGACTTCTGCGTGTGTCCACACCTCAGCAGTATTCCCCATCGAGAGGGACTTCACTCCAGCGTTCACCCATGTGGAGCCCTCTTCAGTCCCTGCACTGGGGGCACCGATCAAGGGACTTGAGGCGTACTTCGCTGGTAGATTGGCACAGACCTTCTGAGGCACACGCCACCCAGCAAGAACTCCGGTACCAGGCCCTTGAAGACTGTCGGGGCCGGTCCTGATCAGACACCAGAGAATGCCGATCGCCGGGCTGTCATCACCTGTCTCCAAAAGGAAGGTTGCCCTAATCAGGATGATCCTCCTGGCAACTGGCCCATAATAGCTCCTGGTCCCATTTGATGTCCCAGTACCGGTTGAGTAGCGTGAGGCATGGATTGCCAGGTATCCAATGCAGATCTGCCCAACGCCATTGGTCCCCAAGAGCATGACCAAGACAGTCTCACTCAGACAGGTAGGCTTCAGGACACAGCAATTGGCACCAGTCAGACGAGAGCCACCGCTCAGCCTGATCCTGGTCACCCAGTGCCAACTGCTCCTCTGGTAGCTCCGGCATGAAGCGAGGTTCCCTGACTGTGGTACGAGCCCCAGTACCAGCGGTGCTGACTACATTATCTGCACCGAAACCTGTCCCAAGGCTCCAAGCACAGTGGCCGGCACCATGGTACCTGTGGAACCCTGGGGGTCCACCCAACCTTCCCAGGCTGGCCGATCAGTGTCTGGAGCCTCGGAGAGACCAGTGGCCTCAGTAACCCATCCCCCACTGGTGCTGGAGACTTCGGGGGATAAGACCCAGCAGGTCCAGGAAGACCCAGAGGAGCAAGCTGCTGGACCACCAATGGACGTGGATGTTCCCGCGGCACCGGCATCCTCATCGCCGGACGAAGCTATCATGGGGTCCCCTCACCCAGTTCCTCAGGATGATGCCAAGGTGCACCAGAAACTTTTGAAGAGTTGCTTCTAGCTTCAGGCAGAGGAATTGGATGAGTCTCTGACTCTGACATCCTCTGCTCCTCAGCTTCTGCCAGGGTGGCTGTACCCTTCATGAAGGGGTTTCTAAGATCACTAATGCCCTGTGGCAGACCCCCTCTTCTCTGGCTCCTATCTCTAAAAGGGCCGAACGCAAGTACTTCATGCCAACCAAAGGACATGAGTACTTATACTCCCACCCAGCCCCTAGTTCCCTTGTGGTTGAGGCGGTTAACCACAAGTAGAGGCAGGGACAACCCAGGGCCACCCACAAAAGTAGACTCCAGGAGGCTGGATCTTTTCGGATGTAAGGTTTATTCATCTTCCAGCCTTCAGCTGAGAGTAGCTAACCACCAAGCCCTCCTCGGCCAGTATGACTTCAACATGTGGCAAGCCATGGCCAAGTTTGAAGGGTTGCTCCCTGCAGCTTCCAAGAAGCAGTTCCAAGCAATCCTCAATAGGGGCACGACCGTGGCCAGGGTGGCCCTCCAGGTGGCGTCAGACACTGATGATGCTCCTGCCAGCACCATGGCATCCGCTATCTCCATGTGGTGAGCCTCATGGCTGCTCCTCTCAGAGTTGTTCACTGAGGCCCAGCAGTCCATTGCAGGACCTGCCCTTGGACAGATGGGCCCTATTTGCGGAGCAAACAGACAGCAAATTGTATGGCCTCAAGGACTCCCACACCACCTTGAAGACCCTGGGTCTCTACGTCCCAGCCTTGGCATATAAGTGGTTCAAACAGCAGCAGCCACAGGGTCAGTGGAGCCAGCCTTGGCAGGAGTAGCCCGATAAACAAGCCAAGACTACAAGCGCCATCCAAGCCACCCGCCTCCATCCTCTGCCCAGGAAACTTTTTTGCCAGACAAGACATTATATACATATACAGAAAAGTTTTTTAAACAATTGAATATTGTACTCACCAATGATGATTGTGAAGCTTGGTTGAGGTGGTGGGGTAAGAAGGTGGGCTATTTTCCCAGGGAATGACATGCTGCTAAATGATGAACTAGCACTCAGCTGAGCCCTCAAGGGTTAACATGTTGTTGCTAATGTAGCCTCATGCTCTACAAGGCAGCACCGAGGGAGGCAGGAGGAAGGAAACACAATAGACACAGCGCAGTGGCTGCAAACACCTGTGGAAACTGAACGTGATGATGAACCCACGCTATCCACCTGGAAGCTTGTCACCTTCCCGGTGTCAGGAATACGCTGGCAGACCAGCTCACCAGGAACTTCTCCTCAGCACGAGTGGTCACTGAATCCAGAAGTAGACTGCATGATCTTCCAAAGGTGGAGAATTCCCCAAGTGGACCTGTTTGCTACCAGACAGAACAGGAAATGCCACTGGTTTTGCTCTTGGCAAAGTCTGAGCAAAGGCTCCCTCTCCGATGCCTTCCTCCTGTCATGGTCAGGGAGCCTGATGTATGCATTCCCTCAGATTTCGTTCACCAGCAGGGCCCTGGCAAAGGTCAAAAGCGACAAGGCGCAGGTCATCATGATCACCCAGACATGGCCTCACCGGCACTAGTTCAGCACACTCATGAACCTGTCAGCAGCCTCTGACCCCAGCCCAACCGACTGGACCTGCTGTCACAAGATGACGGTAGACTCCTACACCCCAACCTCAGGTCCCTCCACCTGTTGGACAGTGAAGGGGTGTCCAGCAGGTCCTTCTGGAAAGTAGGAAGCCCTCAACTAAACTGACTTAACTGGCCAAGTGGATGAGGTTTTCCTGCTGGGCATCTGAACGGAGCATCTCTCCCTCGCGTTCCTCCATTCAGGCTGTCCTGGACTACCTGCTCCATTTGAGGAACCAGAGCCTGGCATGCTCTTCCATTAGAGTGCCTCTCGTGGCTATCTCCACTTTTTATCCACCGATCCAAGGACAGTGTTTTCCCTTGACATGACAGTCAGATTACTTGAGGGGGCTCGAGAGAGACTTCCCACAGGTACGGGTCCCTGTCCTGCAGTGGGATCTTAACTTGGTCCTCTCTAGGCCCACCAGCCCATCCTTTGAGCTGCTGGGTTCCTGCTCCCTTTCCCACCTGTCATGGAAGGTCACGTTCCCGGTGGCAGTGATGTCAGCGAGACGGATCTCTGAAATTAAAGCCTTGACCTCAGAAGCTCCATACAGTGTCCTCTACAAAGACACGGTTCAGCTGCAGCCCCACCTGGCCTTCCTGCCGAAGGTGGTCTCCACCTTCCATATGAATCAGGGTATCTTCCTCCCGGTTTTCTGTCCCAAACCGCACAAGACCAGTGAAGAGAGGCGTCTTCATGCCCTGGACATTTGGAGGGCCTTGGCTTTCTATTTAGAACGTACCAAGCCTTTCCATAAATTGACTCAACTCTTCATCGCTACATCTGGTTCCGTCTCAGAGAATTTCCAATTGGATTACCTCGTACATAAGCACCTGTTACAACCTGGTGGAGGTTCCACCGCCTCCAACTGTCAGAGCCCACTCAACGAGAGTGCAGGCATCTTCGGCGGCCTTCCTGGCAAACATCTCTATCCAGGACATCTGAAGAGCTGTAACGTGGTCCTCTGTTCACACGTTTACCACTCATCATGCCATCACTCAGCAGGCCAGGAACGACGCTGGATTCGGCAGAGCTGTGTTGCAATCAACATGTCTGTGAACTCCTACCTGCCTCCAGGGATACTACTTTTGGAGTCACCTAATATGGAATGGACACGAGCAAGCACTCAAAAAGACAGTTACCTTTTCCGTAAGTGGTGTTCTTCGAGAGGTTGCTCATGTCTGTTCCATGACCGGCTCTCCTTCCCCATTGTCGGAGTTTCCGGCAAGAAGGAACAGAGGGTGGGGGGAGCCAGCAGCGCCCCTTGTACCGCACCATGTGGGCACCATAGCCAGTCCCGTATGGACACTGCTGAGGAGAAAATTTCCAGTGCATGTGGTGAGTGCACACGCCTTATATGGAACGGACATGAACAGCACATCTTGGTGAACACCAGTTACGGAAAAGGTAACTGTTTTGTGTCTCCATGTTAGTTCCGCTCCACATGAAGCTTTTTACGTGGGGGTTCCATTACTTATGGGCTCTGAATGTGGGCGTCGGGGGGAGGGAGGGGTGTGTTTCAAACTTCCTTTCTATGTAGCTAATTAGCAGAGGGCAGGCCCAAAACAGTTTATAATATGGGGGTATATTATGGGAAAAGTGGAAAACGACTGCTTAAACCATTGCTGCTGACTCCATAAGGGAGGGGTAAACCTTTCCCGCTCTCCCACTCAAAGTGAACACTGCCTCATGGTGTCTTCATCATGTAGGGATATCAAGTAAAAATATGAGTGCAATAGGTGGAAAGAGCAGGAGACATGGTGCTGAGGAATTGGCATATCTAGTCTTGGGACAGGTGCAGTAAGAAGACAAATATCAACTCCTTCTGTAACATTGAGCAATTGTGTAAAATCTCCCTGGGCTGCAGCAGAATGAGGTCAGTGCAGGCCTTCACAGATGGGGAGATTTGAATTGAGGTTCCATTAGTGTCATCTTCAAGGATTCCATCCTTGGCACTCTTAGACATTGAACACATCCTGTTTGCAGCAAAGAAGGTGGCTTTTTCGCAAGTCAAAAGCTTCACATCTACTCCTCGTTCGTTTGTTTGTGGTTCCATTTGATAACTGGCATGCTTTAACTTCTCTTGCAGGTTGAGCTGGACAACATCACAGGCCTTCTGAATCAGTCTGACAGCAAGTCAATCAAATTAGCGAAAGACTTCTCTTGCTCTGGTAGTCACAGCTTCAGGATACCCAGGTGAGGTGTGGGAGTTGCAGCATCCTTATGTACTGTATTAATCATACTTGCCACAGTAGTAGAGCACAGAGCAGATCTCGACACTAAATACCCATGGACTTCTGCGCATCCGGTGTCTTTGGCTGATGTGATATGCTGAGTGGGTCCCCTCAGGAATGATCCCTCTGTCCTCTACCTGCTCCATCAGTAGATGGAACAAACTTAACTTCCCTTACCCCAGGATTAGAACCATTCCCATCACCTTTCCACTTGAGTAGTGTGTGCTGCCAGTGCAATGTTCTCACTTTAACATCAGTTGTGGTCTTGGTGCATACTTCTTTTTTCAACTACTTTCCATTTGTAGCTTCCTGTGAACTCCATAGTGACTGGCACAAAGTAGTCTTATTTGGTAGTGAAGATAAAAACAGTACATCTGATACATTTGAATGATTCAGAAAATCTTATTCTGTTTAGATGGGCTTGGATACAAGTGCCATTTAAGTATATGGACCTGCGGCCAAAGGGTTGAGTTCTGGGGATACCCTACAGAATGATGAAGGTGGTCAGCTTGGATCCAGTATTCATCTTGCAGAGTAAACAGTGTGTAGATGAAATACAACTATACTAAACTGGAAGGCACTGAACAGCGGAGGATGCATCATAATCCAGAAAGGATAATTGGGAAGGGGCAAATTAGAAAAATGGTTTTAGTACTTGTTGCTTCTGGCTCTTTAGACTATAATTCTTCACAACAGGGATTCTCTTATTGTACAGCACCTTACACAATGGTCCAATCTTGCTTGTGACTTAGGTGCTACTATACTACAGATAGCTTATTCAAAGTTACTGTTGAAAAGGTTGACAGTGGACCTCTGATTAGAACAGAATGTATGGCAGCAAAAGGCCAGTGTAGTTTGGGGGCTTTGTATGCAGAGCAGCAGCATATCTCTATCATCTCCCTGTTCTGTGTATGCTTCTAATGCAGCCATGCTAGACTATTGCATTCGGCTCTGGGCGTTCTCTTTACCGGAAAGATTGACCAATTAAAGATTGCTCAGAGTAACTGATAAGGGGCTGGATGGAATCTCTTATGCAGAACTTGCCTAAGTGGGGAGTGTGATGAGCCTACAAATTTGGGGGTGTAAATGCCAAGGAGAGGAGAATTATTTAGTGGTCCATGGCCTGATGGCATTGAGAGGAAAAGCTTAGGTTGAATATTTGGAGGCTGGCTGTAAGACCCATCAGCTTTTGGAATAAGCTCCATCTGTTATCTGTGTTCTTGGAACACTTAAAAGTAAACTAGACCCAATATTAAAACACCACAGAACAATTGTGCATTGGCAGGGAGATTGAAGAGATCAATATCTTTAGGTCATCTAGTCCAAGTACTGGCAGCATGATTTCATCAATATGGATGCTGCCGTAGGACGGTTTGTAGATCACAATCACTTCTCAGAGCAGTCATGTGAAAGAGGCACCAGCTGCTTAAGAGTGAATTAACATAGTTAACCTGTTCTGATTTTCAGTATTAAAGTCCATCATGAAACGGGATGGCAGAATACAGCTAACTGCCAGCATGAACTGTTGAAGGCATTGAAAAGCTTTGTGTGCTATTTGCAGAGAACCCTGGGGAAAGGATTATGGGGTGGCTGAGCTGGGAGGCAGATGCTAGCACTTGTGCATCTCAGCTATACGTATACAAGAGTGCCTTTCAATGTTTTAGAGTAGGACTGGAAATAGGAGTTGTGGGTGTTCTCCCTGGCTGTACACTGACTTGCTGAATGACATTAAGCAGTTATTTAAGCCCTATTGTTTTCTCTTTGAAAGTAGGAATCTTCAACTGAATCTCATGAGTTGACATCTGTGTTGGGTGGTTGGGGCTTGTAAAGTTCCTTGGCTTCCTTAAACGAAAGGCTCTACATTTCAATGTCTTTGCTGTGTAGGAGCTTCTGCAGGAGGAGACTCGCCAGAAGCTGAGCCTCAGCACCAAACTGAAGAAGGTGGAGGATGAGAAGAACAGCTTCAAAGAGCAGCTGGAGGAAGAAGAGGAGGCAAAGAGGAACCTGGAGAAACAGATCTCTGCCCTTCAGCTGCAGGTACAGAACCTGCATCTCTTAGAACAGGGGTCGGCAACCTTTCAGAAGTGGTGTACTGAGTCTTCATTTATTCGCTTTAATTTAATTTAAGGTTTCGTGTGCCAGTAATACATTTTAACGTTTTTTAGAAGGTCTCACTCTATAAGTCTATATATTATATAACTAAACTGTTGTCATCTGTAAACAAGGTTTTCAAAATGTTTAAGAAGCTTCTTTTAAAATGCTGACCGTACACCCCTGGCCCGCAGAGCCCGTTGCCGGCCCGGGGTTCCATTCACCTTAGCCGGCAGCGGGCTGAGCGGGGCCTGCGGCCAGGACCCCGGCTGGCAAGGAATAGGCAGTCAGAACCCCAGACCAGCAGTGGCCTGAGCGGTGCCGGTGGCCGGGACTCCAGACCGGCAGCAGCTGAGCGCTCAGCCTGCTGCCGGTCTGGAGTCCCGGCCCTGTCCACATAGAGTAGGTACCTACCTAGTTCCCTGGTTCTAGACATTCTGTTCCTCTCTCTGCACTGAGATGAAGGTGGTAGTGTGCTGAGAACAGGGCTGGGGGTGAAGGAGCAGGCTGGGGGTTGGGGTGCAAGGTCTGGCCAGGAGCAAGAATGAGGGTGGGGGCTCAGGGTTGGGGCAGGAGGTATGGGTGTGGAGCGCTTACCTGGGCAGCTCCCATTTGGTGCAAGGGGTGCAGGTGAGAATGGGGGTGTGCGCAGGAGCTCCTGTTTGGTGCAAGGGGTGGGAGTGGGGATGTGGGGGGTGCAGGAGTCAGGGTGTGGGGGGTGCAGGGCAGAGGGCTGGGGGTATGGGCTGGGGTTGATGGGATGCTCCCAGCCCCCTGCCCTGAGCGGCTCACGGCAGTGGGCTGGAGGGGAAATGCCCTGATCCCACCTCCTTCCCCAAGGTCCCCGGAGTAGAGGCTCCACTTTTCCCTCTCCTCCTCTGTGGCAAGGGCCATAAGCTGATCGGCGGCAGGGAAGGAGAGAAGGAGGGGCAGGAACCCTGCATGTTGGGGGAAGAGGCGGGGGAGAGGGAAGCTTGCCAGCCCTGCAAGGAGAGAGCAGTGGGCGGAAAAGAGTGGGCCGGGCCGGGCAGGATTTTTAGTGGCACGCTGCTGTCTGCCTGGGTCCGGGCGTGCCATGTTTGGCATAAGCTGCGTGCCATAGGTTGCTGAACCCTGTCCTAGAACAAACCTTCGTACTGGGGGCGGGAGGGGAATAACGAGCACAAATCTGATTCCTAGGAAATCTAGTTCAGATGGACAATGCTGGTGCAATCTGGATTTGTGAGCAAAGGAAACTATCCTACGGAAGCAGTGACCTTGCAGGGGTCAGGCAACTAAAACTCCTGATAGAAATCTAAAAGTATTTAGCGATGTATCAGAATCGTCCCTAGAAACACCTCTAACTATTTGGGGAGCAGGGGAACTCTTCATCCCATACACCTCGTAAGTCTGACTAACACGATCAGTTCAATTCTAAGGGAATAATTTCTCATCCCCCCACCCCACACTAGAGGTCTCTGTGGTTTGGCTTAATCTCTGTTCTCTTTCCCCCTCACCCAGGTAGCAGACACAAAGAAAAAAATGGATGATGGCCTGGGCTGCCTGGAGGCAGTGGAGGAAGCCAAGAAAAAGCTGCAGAAGGACTTGGAGGCCATGAGCCAGCGTTATGAGGAGAAGGCAGCTGCTTATGACAAGTTGGAAAAAACAAAGACCCGGCTGCAGCAAGAATTGGATGACCTCATTGTGGACCTTGATCACCAGCGGCAGATAGTCTCCAACCTGGAGAAGAAGCAGAAGAAGTTTGATCAGGTAGTGTCAGTCATGGGATATACAATGGGAGGATCTTCCTTCCCAGTACTGCCTATCACAATGTAGACATCTGTTTAGGGAATGCATATTCCTTTCTGAACCATAATGGGGGTGGGGAGAAGGAAGCTGGCACTGGTGGAAATTCATGTTCCTTGCATGTGAATTCTAGTGTCACCTCTTATCCAGGGGGACTGAAATTTTGAGCCTCATCTAACTTGTATAAGTGTTTGGGAGCAGACCCAGGTCATGGGCAATTTGCAGCTGTCTCTTTTTGGACTTGCATATAAGTAGTGACTGTGACTACTATAGAAGTCTCTAGTAAGTAGGGTTCTAGTCCCAGCCCTGCCAGTCAACTTGGGAGACAAATGGTTGGCTCTTAAGACCCATGTTCTCTGCATTATCCTTTCCGCCCAAATCTGAGACACTGTCTGGAATGGCACTTAGAGATAATCCTAGCTCAGCAAACCTCATAGCAGTCATTCTCTCTTCCTTCAGCTGTTGGCAGAGGAGAAGAACATCTCCGCCAAGTATGCAGAGGAGAGGGACCGAGCTGAGGCAGAAGCCCGCGAGAAGGAGACCAAATCCCTGTCCATGGCCAGAGCCCTGGAAGAAGCCATGGAGCAGAAGGCAGAGCTGGAGCGGCTCAATAAGCAGTTCCGCACAGAGATGGAAGACCTGATGAGTTCCAAGGATGATGTTGGCAAGAGTGTAAATATACAGTTAAAACATCTCCCTGTCAGTGTGTCACCTGCATCCCAGCCTGTTAAGCAGATTCATTGAGAAACTTGCAATATAGGAGCATCTGTAAAGGAATGCAACTGGGAAAACTGAACACATGCCATGGGCTTAGGAGTAGGAATAGATTGTTTTGTTTTTATTGGGGGGTGAGTGAAAGGTAGGAAGGAGAGATTGAAGGCACAAGCTGGGCATTGGCTAAGTGAAACCCACTACCCATTGTGGAGAGACGAGAGGATGCCAGGTGAGCTGGCATTTGAAATATAGGGAGCCAGCCAGAGAATGGGAGACTGACCCAAATCGGAAGATGCTAAAGATGCGTGCTAAGGCAGGGGGAGGCTTGAAGGAGAGTTTGAAGCACTTCCACATCTCCGGCAACATGGCACAAGGGTGTTTCATGCTGCAGTGAGATCAGGACTGGCCTAACGCATGCTTGATCAGAGGGAATAGGAACATGCAATAGTGAGGTCAAGGTTCAGATTAAAGGTTCTCAAGTATGCAAGCAACTTTCTTTAGCCTTAATAAGGGGGCATCATGGTGCTAGTACAAGGAAACTGAGGGTGATGTGGCAGGGTCTTTGCATCCTTTCCTCAGTGAGCTGTTGCCCTATTGATGCATCTGGATGCCTCTCTGCTCTTGGGGTGGGTGAAGTTGGTGGCTGTGTTATTTGGGTGATCTGATGTGTGTTCATGCTACAGGTTCATGAGCTGGAGAAATCTAAGCGAGCCCTGGAGCAGCAGGTGGAGGAGATGAAGACCCAGCTGGAAGAGTTAGAGGATGAGTTGCAGGCCACAGAGGATGCCAAGCTGCGGCTGGAAGTGAACCAGCAAGCCATGAAGGCGCAGTTTGAGCGCGACCTCCAGAGCCGGGATGAGCAGAATGAGGAGAAGAAGAAACAACTGATCAGACAGGTCAGCATCACTCCATAAATCCTGGAAGTTGTCTGCTCAAAGGGAACTGCTTCTCCATCTGCCCTAGGGTTGCTGGACACTTCCTTTCCCCTTTCCAGATCTAGCCAGTGCCATTCCAGGAATTCCTGTTATCATTGGGAGGCATTGCTAGTGCTACAAATCACTTCCTGGCGTGTGCCCCTCATGTACCATTGTCACAGCACTTGCACTGCCTGTCCAAGAAACCAGAATAGTGCTCTATTGCTGAGGGAACACTGTCTTAACTCTCTCTCCCTTGTTTCTTTCCGTCCCCACCAGGAGAGGGAGTGACCTCTGGTTATCTTTTTGTGGGAGATGAAAGGTTCATGCTGGCTTGTTTGGTTTCCATTGATGCCTTGTTTGTCCTACCAGGTACGAGAGATGGAGGTGGAGCTGGAAGACGAGAGGAAGCAGCGCTCCATGGCTGTGGCTGCCAGAAAGAAGTTGGAGATGGACCTGAAGGATCTGGAAGTCCAGATAGACTCTGCCAACAAGAATCGTGATGAAGCCATCAAACAGCTCCGCAAACTGCAGGTGAGGGATTTCAGTCCTGTGCCTGCTGCCTATGTGGGGGCATGGGTGGAGACCTGGCTTTCCCTGTCAGATTCATGCATTTTCATCACCCAAGCGGTGTGGCACAGCATTGGAAGCTTCATCTATGCAACAGTTCAGTTGGAAAAATTCAGCAGCAATTCAGATGTCTCTATAACCCCAATCTGTGTCAGTCCATTAATTTATTGGTGTTGCAAAACCAGAACAAGTTTTCCTTACTTTGTACCACTGCTTGTGTAATGTAATGGGAGAGATGAAGGATGTTCTCTGAAGTCTCTGTTTTGTTATCTCTGTAGGCCCAAATGAAGGATTACATGCGGGAGCTGGATGATGCACGCACCTCCAGAGAAGAGATTTTGGTCCAAGCCAAAGAGAATGAGAAGAAGATGAAGAACATGGAGGCTGAGATGATGCAAATGCAGGAGGTAATGGAGCCTGCATTCAGGCAGGAGGGCGTATTCACTTACTTTAGCCAAGGAGTAGGCTGCTGTGCGGCTCCATAAGCCATCTCTGAGCACAGCAGTAACCCCCACGGTACTAGGCTCGGTTTCCTCCGCATGCTTGGCCCTTTCTTGTCAGTTGAATAAGAGTGACTCAAACACAGGAAGTCCATGTGGAAGTACGGAACACTAGTCCTCTTACTTCTAGGAATCCACTCACTACTAATAGCTGTTTGTCCTCTGAGGTGCATTAATTGCTAATTTCACACTGCATCACTGACAGTCTCATTTTCATTCCAGGAACTTGCAGCTGCTGAACGTGCCAAGCGCCAGGCCCAGCAAGAGAGGGATGAGTTGGCTGATGAGATAGCCAACAGCAGTGGCAAAGGGTGAGTAATAGCTCCCTTTGCTGGGGAGGAGAATCTGGTTTGGGGAGGTGCCCTACATAAGCATATACTCTAGCCTGCATTGTAATAGTCTGTTGCTTACTGTTTTGTAAGCCTATAACTCCCTAAGCTTTCTCTAGGGAGTGCACTGCATCACCACTGCCCAGAGACTTAATTCTTATTGTCATCATTAGAGCCCTGGCCTTGGAGGAAAAGCGACGTCTAGAGGCCCGGATAGCTCAGCTGGAGGAGGAGTTAGAGGAGGAGCAGAGCAACACAGAGATGGTCAACGACCGGCTTAAGAAAGCAAACCTTCAGGTACCTGCTCAGGGTCTTCCCACCAGCTGGCTCTGTAAACTCCCGAACTGAGTTCTGGATGAACTTCCTCCCGTCTTCCAAACAGTACAGATTCCCAAAGTGCTTTACACATCAGTGTCTGTGCACTGCTGTAGATAAAATGGGATAGTCGTTCAGTGCTCACTGATGGCTCATGCTGACCGTGGGATGTTAAAACCTCTTTGTAAGAGAAGGAAAGTATCTGGGAGTGTCCCCCAAACTCTTCAAGAGAGTCCTGTCCAGTCACCCTTTGTAATAAGGGGTGACTGATTGTTCCCTATCAACATTAAATATTTTGCTTCTTATCCATCTCTGTAATATATTGGAACAGTCCCACTCTATAGAAAATCACTTTTCACTGCATGCACCAAAATGATTAACCTTACCAAGTGCATCAGTCCGTTGTAGTGTCTTTAAATCAAAACCTTAATCTGAATGTTCTTGGCATATATTTGATTGTAAGCTTTTTGGGGCAGGGACTATATTGTTCTGTTGGTACAATGCCTAGCACAATGGGGCCCTGGTCCATGACTAGGACTCCTGGTTGCTTCTGCAATACAAATGATACATATTGTCCACCTCACCTACAGGGTGGTTAAAATCTGCCTGATTGCAAAAGTGAGTGAGATTAGTAGTTCACTAGAGGCAGATCTGCAGGTTCATTCCTAAATGGGAGCGGGGGGAGAGGCACACCGGTGAGAAGGGAGAGCGTGACTGGCCATTGGAAGAAGGCAGATGACAAGGGAGTGGATGCTAGGGCATGCTCAGAACCTAAAAAAGGAGGAGCAGTTGAGCTGACCATTACACAGCTACTGTGGAAAGAGGGCAGCTGGACTTCCCTGCTCAGCTTCCAGTACATGTGGAGGGGGGGAAAAGAAGTGGGGGAGGAAGTGGGGGTACAGAAGCCAAATCCTAGAGTTCTGTCTGGTTCTTGGCCCAGCAGCTAGTGAAAGCTGAATTTTGGTATATCTTTACCAAGGAGCTCTTACATCATCAGTCCGCTGAAGTGAAAAGGAGAGTGTCTGAACTTCAGAGGCAGTCCCCACTATGCCATGCAGTCAGCACTGACTGTATCAGGCAGAGTCCTGGGCTGGAGGTGGCTTCAGTTTGTTACTGTTCCCTTGAAAACAAAATGTCTCCTGGGTAGCTGAAATGTGAGTCTGTCCTAAGCATGTGGCTCAGGCACATGATTCTGGCAGACCTTTCTTATGGGGGCAGCTGGATGCTACTTTGTAGAGCAGACCATCACTGCCATGGCGCATGGCCTATGGCTGAGTTTGGCTAGCAAAACCAGCCCCAGAGAAGGGGACCTAGCAAACTTAACTCTCAATCTGTTCAGCCCTAGGCATTTCTTGGATGAAAACTTGAGCAAACCAAAACAGGCTTCTAGGAGAGTCTGTCCTTTTGTGACCATGGAGAGCGTTGTGCGATAATGCAGAGTTAGTCAAGCTTGATTTGTACAACATAAGCTTTTCTGCTCATGCTGGAGGTCCTTCCTGACAAGCATCCATTGGCGAGTAGAAATAAATCAGTCTTCCAGCCCAGAACCCTCTTGGCATGCTGAGTCTCTTCTCTCCCCAGATCGATCAGATAAATACTGACTTGAATGCCGAGCGCAGCAATGCCCAGAAGAACGAAAATGCTCGCCAGCAGATGGAGCGTCAGAACAAGGAGCTTAAGGCCAAGCTGCAGGAGATGGAGAGTGCAGTGAAGTCCAAGTACAAGGCTTCCATCACTGCCTTGGAGGCAAAGATAGCACAGCTGGAAGAGCAGCTGGACTCGGAGACCAAGTAGGTTCTAGCAGAACCTCCTGTCATGTTAAAGGCCACTGGCCCCTCTGATGTACTAGCGCAGAGCAAAATCCTACTCTTGAATGCTGTGTGCCAGCCTCTTGCAATGAGTGCTCCATCTGGTTATCAGGAAAGAGTAGCTCCACTGACCTCCCCCATTCTCACAGCAAACACCACTAATTCCTAGCCTACCAAACTTTGCCATTCCCGGAACTATAGCTCTAATTCAGTGATCCCTTAGCGTCCCCCTCAAACTCTGGCAAAGAGGTCAAACTGACTAGCTAGTGCCCCCTGGGCATCTCCAGGAAACCTGACTTCTGTCCCTTTTGCTTTGCCAACGCCCTGAGTGGAGCTCTTGTCTTCTTTTATTCCCTGAGGTGCAATGACTAGAAGTCTTGTTTCTAACCCACATACATGAGATTCTGTCTGGGATGGTGCCCAGAGGGTCCGGAGATAATCTGTACCTGAGCTGACACTCTATTTCTGCACAGGGAGCGCCAGGCTGCAGGCAAACAAGTGCGCCGTGCTGAGAAGAAGCTGAAGGATGTCTTGCTGCAGAGGGATGAGAGACGCATACTGAGCAGTACAAAGATCAGGTATGCGCAAATTACACCGCGTAGCAGTCTGTAGTTGGGCTTGTAGCTGGTGGATTTCTCCTACCTAGAGCCACATCTGCTTCATCAGTTACAGAATAGTGGCATTATTTTCTCTGTAGACTTTCCACTCACTGTTACACAGAGGATATGGCTGCCCATGGTCTTAGCTCTGTCCGATTTAATGGCTGGTACAGCTGAAAGGGTGATGCTTTAAGGACAGCCTTGCCCCTTCAGTAACTTCCACACTTCATCTGTGCAGCATAAGTTGGAACATGTTCTGTAACTGTCAGCTCAGCCTGGTATCTTAAAAATCCAAATTCTGTTTCTCCGCTTCAAATCCAAAAGGTAGATTCCTGTGTGGTCTCCTCTGTATGGTGGAAGGAGAGTGGTGGCATGTGGTGCAGGCTGTTGGCCTTCTGAGTGAGCACAAGCTGAAACATCTGACTTGTTGTATGAAAGAGGAAGCTTGTAGAACACTTCCTGCATTACAAGCTGAAGAACAAGGAGAAGCCGAAGGAAAGCTAACTAAAATCCCAAGTCCAGGCATCTAACCTCAGGTGCCCTTAGGGACTCGGCTTCCTTCTGGTGTAACTCCCTGCTGCAGTGCTCGAGCCCCCACGAAGGGCTAGGAGTGAGCTTTCTGAAAGGCTGACTTCTCCTTTACTCTGCAGGTAGATAAGGCAAACGTGCGCTGAAGCAGCTGAAGCGCCAGCTTGAGGAAGCAGAGGAAGAGGCCCAGCGAGCCAAGCATCCCGCAGAAAGCGCAGCGCGAGCTGGAGGATGCCACTGAAACAGCTGATGCTAATGATAGAGAGGTCAGCTCCTCAAGAGCAAACTCAGGAAGGGGCAATCAATCGTGCTTGAGAAATGGCTCCACCCCGCAAGCTTCTGTCCTAGCCAAAAGCAAACACTTCATGACCAGATGTGCATCCCTCCAAGGAAGCAGTGCAGCCAGGCCCTTCTTTGCCCTCCCCACCTCCCTCCCCCAGAGCATAATGTCCGACCAACAGTAAACAAATTCTGTTGCCTTGATGTGCTGTTCATCCCTCTCTAGGCGTGGGGACCTGCCATTTGTCGTGCCGCGCCGGATCGCCAGAAAGGGCACAGGTGAATGCTCCGATGAGGAAGTGGACAGCAAGGTGGATGCTGGCGATGCCAAAGCTACTGAATAAGTCTTCTCATCTGACCCAGGTTACACCTGATGGAGTGATCTACCCACCCCTCCTCCAGTGGTCTTCCTGCAAACCACCTCCTGGGGAACACAGAGCCCATCCAACAAGTGTTTTGTGTATCTGGAGCCATTGGGCAGCTGTTCCTCATTTCCTCCTCTTCCCAGCTTCCAAGTTCTTTGTATTTAATTCCAAAGAGTTGGGACTCTAAAATCTGATCAGCAGAGTTTCATGACTACACATGCCTGTAGAACTGTCCATGCTGTGGCTGCTGGTGAATCTTTACACTTGGAAGGAGAGGGGTTAGGGAAAGATTTTTTTTTTCCTGTAAATCTACTTTTTCTTCAGATCCTAGTTTGATAGATGCAGAGAGAGCCCCTTCCTCTACTCTTTTCCCCCACCCCTCCCTCTTTGTTTGCTTTTTGGCAATCATGTTCAGTGACCTCAGACTTCTGCCTCTTTAATCTGCCCACCCAGATGGTTTGGAAGCAGTTTCAGGAATAACAGGGTGCTTTGGCCATGGCAATTCACCCTTTCTTCTTTCTAGAGCCCACAGTTCACAGGCAGGGGTGAAGGAGGGAAGCATCTTTCAGGATCACCCACCTGCGGGACTTGCCAAAGACTTTTTCTTTCTTGTTCTTACTGTCTGGCCAGATCTCGGAAGTGCAATGATGTCCTGGTAGTGTTTCTGCTTCTGTCTGATTGGCTTTTTAGCTAAGGTAGTGTGGACCAGTAGCTGGTGACAGGGACAGAGAAAGCAGAAGAATCTCTGTGCTTGTCTGAGAATCTCTTGAGGACCAAATATATTGAATGGTAATGGACAGAATCTAGTGGAATTTAATGTGTGTCGGTGGGAGGGGAGGAGAATCCCTCTTTTTATTGACATGTCTAAGTCTCTTGTGTATCTGCTCTGTAACCAGGGGATGGGGTTAGTTATTCTGCACCATTGACTAAGAGTATATTAAAAACCCTTTAATCTGCACAGATATACGTAAAGGGCCTTTGTGTCTCTTGTAATAAGTAATTAAGAAAAAAATAAAGGTCTTTATCGCTGCCTTTGTATTGGGACCTTGGTTATATAGAGATGGTCTTTACTTTTCTACATCGTACACTGGTTGCTGGATTTACCTGTATTCTTAACCATATTGTATATGCTGCATTTAGACTTACTTATGAGCAAAGAAAAATAATTAAAAATATGAAGCTCCAATACTGTATGCCTGAAAGCGCTCCAAATTCAGGCACCAGGTCCCCATCGCTGTCACAGGATTTAAAACCTTTTTTTATATAAAAGTGCCTTAGCATGTGCTCAGCTGTGTCCCCACTACAGTGAATAATGGTTTACTGGTGCTCCACTGATCTTACCAATAAAGATTATTCGTGTGCTGCAATCCGTGTGGTTGTGTTGCTGTTCCACCTTTCCCGACCGCAATGGAGGAAGCCTGTGGAGCTGCCAAAGGAAGCCAGTCCTATGGAGCCAAATTGTCAGTCCATCCTGTCAGTATTGCCTCAGGAGCATGTAGGCACCAGGTGACTCCTCTTAGCCCACCTTCCTATCAAGTACGAATTGGCATTACATTACCCCAAGAGACTTATGGGCTGGGAGCCTTTCTCCAGCAGTGGCCGGAGGAGGACATAACACCTTAACTATGCAAGACTAGATCCAGGTGGGGAATGTGTAAAATTCTACCTGACCAACAGGCTCTGTTCATGGCCTGCAGAATGAGGATGTAATTGCTCCAATTGTAGAAATGTTATGTCCAAGCTTTGAAATAACATATGTACGTTATCTACCTCTCCACTTCTCCCACAGGGTTGCGGGGTGATAGGAAGGTCAATTTAGCAGAGGAGTAATGGAGAGGGATAGAATAACCTTACTAGTGTGGTGAGTGTGCTCTGTTGAGTCCCCACTTTCCTTTATCTTTCTCTTCCCTCCCCTTCCCGTCCACCCTGCCTCCCAAAGAACCTATTCTGAACAGCAGTTCCAAAGGAGATACACCTTTATACCCCTTCCCCAGGGAAGGGCTCCAGCACTTGTGGCTACCATTTTTCTCCTCCCACGCCCTTCCAGTTGCCCTGGCTGTTGAGATATGGATGGATGGATGTGATATGAGAATCTGGAGGATGGGGTCAGTGTCTGTGCTACAACAAGCTGCCTTCTTCTTTTGGGTTGCACTGAATGTTGCATATTTCTGCAGGTTGGGCAGGGGGTTCTTTATTGATGGACATGGTACATCCAGGTGTGCAAAGGGAAAAGCTACCCTACAGTGGGGCACAGGGACAGAAAATAACATCAAAGACAGGTCTCCATGCACCTAGGTACTAAGTATGCATGATGTCTGGAGGAGTTACTCTAAAGTCACTGGTTTCAGAGTAGCAGCTGTGTTGGTCTGTATTCACAAAAAGAAAAGGAGTACTTATGGCACCTTAGAGACTAACAAATTTATTAGAGCATAAGCTTTCGTGAGCTACAGCTCACTTCATCGGATGAAGTGAGCTGTAGCTCACGAAAGCTTATGCTCTAATAAATTTGTTAGTCTCTAAGGTGCCACAAGTACTCCTTTTCTTTTATCTAAAGTCACTGTTAGTACAAGTGGCACTTCAGAATTCTCATCATACTAATCACTGCTGTGTGGCCCTACTAAATGCCAAAGGATTCAGCCTAGATAAAAAGGAAACCTACAGCTGGATGCTGCTCTTAAGAGGTGGGCTTACACCCTGAACTGAAGTGTACTGTGGCAGCTGCAAAATCCAGGGGACATGCCTTGTGTTAACCAGCAGATGGTGTTTTGAAATTGTCAGCTGCTGCTGCAAAGGGGGGGAAGTGAGTGACCAAAGTGTGGTTAGGACAAACACAAGAGAGGAAGCAGTTGTAGCTCAGTGGAGCACAGGTGACGAGCCCAAGAGCAGGAGGGGGGGGTTCTTGTCGACACAAGTGGTGAAAGGTAGGGGGTTGAGCCTCCTGGAAAGAGCAGAGGCAACCAGTGGAAGAGGTGATAGGTCTAAAGCAGGTGCAGGCAAACTTTTGACCTGAGGGCCACATCGGGTTTCCAAAATTGTATGGAGGGCTGGTTAGGGGAGGCTGTGCCTCCCCAAACAGCCAGGTGTGGCCTGGCCCCTGCCCCCTATCGAACCCCTGCCCCCTGCTGCCCCATCCAACCCCTCCTCCTTCCTGACTGCCCTCCTGGGACCCCTGCCCCCATTCAATCCCCCTGTTCCCTGCCCTCTGACTGCCCTGACCACCGCCTTGAACTCCCCTGCCCTCTATCCAGCCCCCCTGCTCCCTTACCATGCAGCCTGGAGCACCAATGGCTGGTAGTGCTACAGCCACGCCATCCAGAGCACCAGGACAGGCAGCCATGCCACCCAGCTGGAGCCAGCCATGCCACCGCGCAGCACAGAGCACCAGGTCAGGCCCTGGCTGTGCAGCTGCACTGCCCGGCAAGAGCTCACAGCCCTGCTGCCCAGAGCATTGTGCTGGCGGCGCAGTGAGCTGAGGCTGTGGGGGAGGGGAAACAGTGGAGGAGGGGCCAGGGGCAAGCCGCCTGGGCCAGGAGCTCAGGGGCTGGGCAGGACGGTCCCACGGGCTGGATGTGGCCCACAGGCTGTAGTTTGCCCACCTCTGTTCTAAAGCAACATATTTGCCACTACAGAAGTGGGCCTAATCCCACAAATCAATGCTGATTGTAAACAATTTCTATACAATTTAATGGGGGTTGCAAACTTTCTTAAACTCGAAAGTATTATACGTAATGCTTGTATTTTGGATGAGAAGTTCCTTGGTATGTGAAAACCAGTTAAAAGCATCCTTCGTGCTTGTATTATTGGAGACTTGTATGAGAAGACAAGTCACGTGGGAGACCACTCTTTAGCAATGCACCTACTGCCACTGCATTGCTCAAACACATAGCTGATCAGATTTTACAAATACAATGAATACTTACTAAGCATGAGCAGGAATTCCCCATGAGAATGCCTAGAGCAAAGGGGGCACAACAGTGCGAACGCTGCATGAAATACAAGCTTTGCTGTGTGGGAAAGACTTGCTGATTTGCTAATGTCTCATGGGCATTCCGTTAAAACCAAGACTTCACTCACTTTGCATAATACAATCAGGGAATTTACTGCGTCAAATATGTAGCTGTGGCCTTTGCCAAAAAAAAACTGCTCACTGCAAAACCAGATATGTTCATAGCTGTGTATCAATGCTTGGACTGGGAAGAACCAGGGCAGCAGCCAGCTCTACTTATAGGCGCTGACTCTGTGGGTACTCTGGGGCTGGAGCACCCACAGGGAAAAATTTAGTGGGTGCTCTGCACCTACCAGCAGTCAAGTTCCCCTCCCCTCCCCACCTCACCTCTGCCTCCTCTCCTTTCTCTCTGTGTGTGCCCGCTTCTCCGCCTACCTCCCAGTGCTTGCCACTAAGCTCGGGGAGGGAGGGGGGGAGGAACGGGAAGGCGGCATGCTCGGGTGAGGAGGCGGGGAAGAGGCGAGGTCAGGGCAGGGATTTGGGGAAGGGGTTGGAATAGGGACAGGGCAAGGACGGAGTTGGGGCAGGGGCAGAGGTGGGTCAAGCACCCACTGGCACCAGCAGAAGTCAGCACCTATGGCCTCTACTCAAGGAAAGTTGATGCAGTGGGGATAGTGACATGCTCCCAGCTTTGGCCAACACAGGATGCTTACATGCCATGGTGACAAGTATGGTATAGACAAGAGGCAGCATTTCAGAGTAGCAGCAATGTTAGTCTGTATCCGCAAAAAGAACAAGTACTTATGGCACCTTAAAGACTAACAAATTTACTAGAGCATAAGCTTTTGTGGGCTATGGCTCACTTCATCGGATGCATAGAATGGAACATATAGTAAGAAGAAATATATATACATACAGATAAGTTGGAAGTTGCCATACAAATTGTGAGGCTAATTAGTTAAGATGAGCAATTATCAGCAGGAGGAAAAAAAAACTTTTGTAGTGATAATCAAGATGGCCCATTTTAGACAGTTGAGCAAGAAGCTGTGAGGATACTTAACATAGGGAAATAGATTAGCAATATGTGTAATGACCCAGCCACTCCCAGTCTCTGTTCAAACCCAAGTTAATAGTATCTAGTTTGCATATTAATTCAAGCTCAGTAGTTTCTCCTTGAAGTCTGTTTTTGAAGCTTTTCTGTTACAAAATTGCCACCCTTAAATCTTTTACTGCTAGTGGCCAAATAGGTTGAAGTGTTCGCCTAGGGTTTTTGAATGTTATGATGCCTGATATCAGATGTGTCCATTTATTCTTTGTGTAGAGACTGTCCAGGTGTGGCAATGTACATGGCAGAGGGGCATTGCTGGTATATGAGGCATATCTCACATTGGTAGATGTGCAGCATGACCGTACAGGCTGGCTTCGAGTGGGCTACCTGACTGGGAACACAGAGAGTCGCTGTCAGCCAGTACTGGCTGCTGCCCGCCATTTATGGGCATGCAAGCCAGGCTCGAGCCTATCTACCTCCTCCCCAGGTGCTCTTGTGTAGCACAAGCTGCCTGCCCTGGCCACACAACTCCCTCTACAACCTTTATCCCCTATTGTACACTAGCCCACAGAGGGGTGGGATTTAACCCTTAGCATGCATTTTCCTATCCTGTCTATTGAATCTTGTAGAGTGCAAACCTTGATCTACAAAACTCCCCCTTTGCTGGCTGGTTGTCACAGTCCCTCAGCCTGCACATGGGAGTTCGCTACCCTGGAATCTCCTGGAACCCTTTAAACAGCCCATCAGTCCAGCTTTCCCAGGGTTCGTTGTGTTCATGTTTGAAGGGAGGATCTCTTTGCTCTTCCCTGTGGAAAATACATTGAACAGTCCCTAACGGCCTATGGATAGACCCAGGACAGTTGGGTTACAGCAGAGTTAGTCGCAGGCAGATATACTGGCCCCCGGACTTAACAGTTTTCTGTTCCCGTGGACTGACCAGAGCAGGGGTGGTTCCAGGCTAATGAGAACACATGACTCCAATTAACCTGCAAAGTCAGGTGAGGCCATTAAGCTAATTGAAACCTGACTCTAATTAAGGCCCCTCTGAGTGTATAAAAGGGCTCACTCCAGTTGGGCAGAGAGGAGCCAGAGGAAAGGAAGTGCAGCTGAAGGGCTGGTTAATGAAGACATCCTCAAGTCATTAGTAAGGGAGCCCTAAAGTAAGGGAGAAGCAGGAGAGCTGTGGGGAAGTGGCCCAGGAAAATGTAGGAACTCTACCAGTAAAAGGTTGACTGCCAACAGTTGCTACCATTAGGGTCCCTAGCCGCCAACCCGGAGTAGAGGATGGGCCTGGGTTTCCCCCCAATCCCCACCCCTACAAGAAACACCTCCTGGGAGGGAAAACAGGCCCGTCAGGACAGGAGGCTAAACTGTTTTGGCATGAGGCCACAGGAGCAACAGGACTGGGAATTCTCACACCAACCTCTATTGCTGGCTTATGATGAAAAGAGCTCGGTAGACTGAATCCCTGGCCCTAGATAGAGAAGGGCTACATGAAGCTAGGATCTACGGGGACAAGGTCAGAGCTCTGCCACACCTATTTCACCCTTTGGTTGATATCCCACTTGACTAGTGCGGTGGTGGCTTCTTGATGATGGGAGAAGTGTGGAGGGGTGATGTTCAATGCCACACCCCTGCCCAAATGCTTTCATACTAAGTGAAGCTCTGATCTTATCAAGGTAGAGGGGCCCTTTGGGGCTCAGAAGGAGCCTTAACATTCCTACCCTTAGACTAGCTGGGCCTATAAGAGCAGGGCTCTGGAGTGGGGCATAGTTCACCCCTCCCTGGACTCTGAGGGAAAGCAGTCATCATAAGTAGCCCTTGGTACCCTTAACTCCATTAAGAACATGACTAGGGTTGTCCCAGCAGTGTGGCGGGTCTCCCAACAGCAGGCCCAGAGGCAGGGGCACTGGAACAATTTGTAGAGTGGGGTGCTGAGAGCCACTGAACCAAACTATAAACCCTGCATATGATGGAAACCACTTCAAGCCTGGGGTAGGCTGCACCCCTAGTTACAGAGGGAGTTTTGCATGCATTTAGGGGTGGCTTTCTCTTTAAATATGTCCAGCCTGGGACACATGCTGGTGGTTATATGGGGAATAATGGTAACCCGGTTCACTAAAGCCCCAAAAATACAGCCCCAAGGGCCTGTCTCTCTCCTCCCTCAGGCCTGTAGGGCTCAAGTGATGGGGTTGTTTCAGTGCTGTGCAGACTTCTGAGACGGGCTGGGCATCTACACGGCAGCGAAACAGCCCTGCCCCATGAGCCCAAGTCACCTGGTATAGGCCAGCCACAGGTGTCTAGGCCCGTGCAGACATACGCTAAAGCTGCCATTTGTCGTCAACAGATGAATGGTTACCAGTGACTTCATTGCTTTATTACAGTACTAAGCAGGAGCAGCAGCGCGATGAAATGCGGGAGACTTGGCTCAGCTATTGTAGAAGGACTAGCCCTCGAAACAGCAGGACACTCTCCATGATGAGTGGCTTAGCCTACTTCTCTGTCTGCACTGGGAAATATTAGATAAAGTTCCTGCCATTGCAACCACCAGCTCAACTGCATTGGTAGGAGCCCCAGCCTAGACAAGGCTCTGCCATTGTACTACCCTATAAGGCGGAACTTGAGACTATCGGAGCCTCATCTGTGCTGGGGCTTCCAGGGGGGGGCAGTTTAACTGGGGATAGCACTAGGGGTTTAGGGTCCTTAGACAACCTTAACGAGTTGATAAAGGGATTTAGGTGAGGAATTTGAACAATCCCTATCTTTCTTCCCTCCCCCTCCCATTGATTCAAAAGGCAATATTGCTTTGGAATGTACTAGGTTACAAATGGTTCCCCTTTGCCTGAACTATAAATATAGATGAAGTGGCTCCAGTCTGTCTGACTTCTGGCTGCCATGTATTAGGAGGAGGGGGAAGGAGAATGGGTGATATTTGACTGAAAACCTCAACACAAGATACTACGTGTCTGAGGGGAGGGCTGAGCCAAAGAGGGGTCTTGATGTGAGCTGTGAAGCAGAGCTTCGGGTTGGACTCAAACACACGCTGCTGCTCAGCTCAAGTTCTGTAAGTGACATCACCAGGGCATGTTAGAATTGATAAGCTGTTTGCTTTTGCCAGCTAAAAGTGCTGTCCAGGCATCTGCTTTCTCTCAGGCAGGCTCACTGCACCTACCACTGGGTTTTCCCTTCTCTCTGTGGTTGTCCAACCCTGTTGAACCCATCCCAGTTCAATTTGTCTCCTAGCCACAGAACAGCTGTGTTCCACCCATCCGTCTCTCCCTGAGCTCTGTTTGTTTTGTAGGTGTGGCCAGGGACACCCCCAATCCAGATTGGGGCCCCATTGGGGTAGGTGCTGTATAGTATGGTTGACAAAGCATAGGGAATCAGCCAGAAGTGCTGAATGATATTTGTCCTAGAGGCAAATTTCTGAGCTCTTCTTAGATTAAAGGGAGTTTGCTGCATGGTGAGCAGCAGCTGCTCTTCCCCCATCTCCAGCACAGGATGAGAACTGAGAGTCTCACGTGCAGCTCCTTTCAGCTTTACTAGCCTGAGGAATAAGGCACCTTTTGCCCTCAGGAGCAGTCTCTCTGTGTTCCAGCTTCCAGCCTCCCACTTATTGCACTTTGGTATGGAGCCTTGCCAGGTACAAGCTCTGGCCCTGCTTCAGCTTCGCTTATGCTGCTGCTAGGGCTACCAGAAGTGGATGGGGGTACCAGGGGCCTAGAAGGAAACCCTTGGCTGCAGCTTTGCAGACAGCATCCAAATTTCTGAGCTGTGGGTAGGCCCCACAGCTCTATTGACTCTAGCTTTGGTAGGACCACAGCATCAGAGAGAGAGATACCAACGAGGCTGTACCCTACAGGCCGTGGACCAATGCCACGGCCCCTTATGGAAGATTAATGGGCCTTTTCCTGCCTCTGTGGCCTTCATCTCAGCAGCTGCATGAGCCACCTCCACTAGCCACCAGTGCTGCTTAGCAGCCAGGAGTAAGTTCTGCAGTAGCTTGTAGTGGTCTCTAGGCAGCAGCGTGTGGTCCTTTTTCTCAGCTTCCCTAGTGACCACCCTCTCTCCTCACTGGGGAGCTACTCAGAAACTATGCTTGAGCCAGGCTGCCCTAGCAAACGGGCTGGACCCCAGGTGAGGCTCTCACGCCAGGAGTCCAAGGTGGCTCAGAAGTGGGGCCTGTCCTGTCCCGTTCCACAAGGAGTGCTAATGTTGACATTAGCAACTGCAGCAGGCTTTAAAGCAGACCAGCCAAAAAGAGTGTAAACAAGAGAAACCAATTAGCTGGGTGAGGTTTGGATCCTTTCTGCTAGGGCTGCAAGTGTACGCTATGCTACTCGCAACAAGCAAGCAGCACCTTCAGAAGCACTGTGCACCTTGCTGTGGAATTCAGACCGTTTCCCTGTGTGTGAGGGACGTGATCGGCCATTTAACCATGTTGTACTTGGAAGAGTAGCTCACTGTTTCTCCTGTAGCCGGTCTCTGATCTGGAGAATTTCTGGGGACCTGATTAAAGGATATTCCCTATGCCCGTAGTGGTCTCTGCTCAGTAAATTCTGCAGTGGGACTCCATACCAGAGTAGAAGGAGACCTACAAGGCGGCTATCTCAACAGGATTAACAAATGTATGTCCTGCTGAGCCAAATGCCCCAGGGTTCAATTAGGCCCTATATATCTGATGTAGGAGTTAAAGCAGCCATGGACCCTCCACTGGTGAGTTGCCTGACCTTGGTGCATTGACTCGCTCTCGCTGGTGGGCTTATGTGAGTTTCTTGCATCGAAGTTCCTTTGTAAGAGAGAGGTGCAGCCTTCCAGGAGGGGTGAGTGGTTGTCCCCAGGAAGGACGGGCGAGTCAGAGCAGCTGTTCCTGAGAGGGGGATGGCACATTCACATCACATTTTGCCCACTTCTGAGTTCAGTAACACTTTCACAAAACCACTCCACTTGGTGTGGAGGTGGGAAAACGGGGGATGGTCCAAGAGCAAAATGGCCACAACTGCTGGGGCCCTTTTCAGATCCAGCACGCGAGTCCTAATCTGAGGTCAGGTACTACAGACCCAACTAGCTAGGCACATTCACACTGAGCTCTGGCTGACAAAATCACCATCAAAACAGTAGAACACTAAACCAACGTAGGCTTCCCCAATGGCAAATGGTGCAGCCTCTTCTGAATTACTGTGTGCGCCTAGGGTGACCGCCTGGCCCAAATAGGGTGGGACAGTCCCAAAATGCAGAGTTCAAGACATGGTCCCGGGGTGAATGACTCCGGGACAGCATTTGTCCCAGATTCCCTGTGGTGCTGCTCCGTGCCTGCCTGAGGCTCAGGGGCAGCACCAGCCTCTTCCTGGTGGTGGAGGCTGAGGTGAGTCTTAGTCCTTCCTCCCCACCAGGCCCCAACTCCTGTCCAGAAGGACCTGGGCAGAGAGCTTGGGCCACTGTGGGGAGCCCCAGACCCTCCATCTGCCCTGGAGGCTGGGGCCTTGGGATGAAGAGGAGCAGGGATGGGAGGCTTGGGGGAAGAAGAGGGGCAGGGCCATAAAGAGTGGCGGGGCTCCTGCATGTGTCCCGCTTTGCCTTTTAAAAAGTTGGTCATCCTATGCGCACCCCATCTCACAAATGATAGTGCAGAATTACAGGGGGTTCAAAGAACGATCAAGGGCTTGGAACCACTCTCATATGAAGAGAGGAGTTGTATAAGATGGACACGAGAGGAGTATATCAAATAATGACTAGCCAGACAAGGTAGATCAGGAGCTTCTGTTCTCCCTGGCTCAGCACCCAAGAAATAGGGGCCATTAAATTAAATTAAAGGTGGGAAATTCAAAATGAATCAAAGGAAATGCTTTTTAATACAGCATGTAACTAGACTGGAATTCTCTTCCACAGGATGTCACTGAATCTAGGACTTTAATGATATCAAAAAGGGATCGGCCATGTATATAGATAACAATATCCAGAGCTGTTATAATTTGATGATAAAAATGTTGGCAGAGGTATAAAACCTCCTGCTTCAGGGCTTAAACCACTCCTAACTATTAGCACTCAGAATATGACCTAATGTAGGTAGAAGATTATCCCAAATCTGCCTACTGCAGGGTACTTACACCTTCCTTTGAAGCATCTGGTCCTGGCCGCTGTCAGAGACATGATACTGGGCTAGATGGGCCTTGTGTCTAATCCAGCAGTTCTCAAACCGTGGGTCAGGACCCCAAAGTGGGTTGCAACCCTGTTTTAATGGGGTTGCCCGGGTTGGTTTACACTTGCTGAGGCTTGGGGCTGAAGCCAAAGCCCGAGCCCCACCATCCAGGCTCGTAGCCGAAGCCTAAGCCCCACCACCTGGTGCCGAAGCCCGAAGGCTTCAGCGCTGGGTGGTGGGACTCAGATTTACAGGCCCCCTGCCTGAGACTAAAGCTCTGGGGCTTCTGCTTTGGCTCCTTGGCTGCGGGGCTCAGGCTTCAGTCCCCTCTCCTGGGGCCATGTAGTAAGTTTTGTTGTCAGAAAGGAATCTTGGTGCAATGAAGTTTGAGAACCCCTGGTCTAATCCAATGTGCTACTTCCTGTGTTCCTAGAACCATCCCTGGCCATGTTTCTGTGGGAAAAACAATCTGTGACTTAGCCCTGGTCTACACTATGAGTTTAGGTCGAATTTAGCGCATTAGATTGATTTAACCTTGCACCCATCCACACTACCAAGCCTATTTTGTTGATTTAAAGGGCTCTTAAAAATCAATTTCTGTACTCCTCCTCAGTGAGGGGTTTAGCGCTAAAATCGACCTCATTGGGTCGAATTTGGGGTAGTGTGGATGCAATTCAATGGTATTGGTCTCCAGGAGCTATCCCACAGTGCTCCATTGTGACCGCTCTGGACAGCACTCCCAACTCAGATGCACTGGCCAGGTAGACAGGAAAAGCCCCAGGAACTTTTGAATTTCATTTTCTGTTTGGCCAGCATGGAGAGCTGATCAGCAGAGGTCACCATCCAGTCCCAGAATCGTAAAAGAGCTCCAGCATGGACCAAACTGGAGGTACTGGATCTGTTTGCTGTATGGGGAGATGAATCAATGCAGGCAGCGCTCCGTTACAAAAGACGAAATGACAATATATTTGCCAAAATCTCCCAGGGCATGAGGGACAGAGGCTACAACAGGGACACACAGCAGTGCCGCGTGAAAATTAAGGAGCTCAGGCAAGCCTATCAAAAAACAAAGGAGGCAATCGGCTGCTCCAGGTCAGAGTCCCAGACATGCCGCTTCTGTGATGAGCTGCATGCAATTCTAGGGAGTGCCCCTACCACTACCCCACCACTTCCGTGGACACCTGCAAGGGGGGAGTCTCACACAACAGGGATGAGGAGATTGAGGATAGTGCACAGCAGGCAAGCAGAGAACCCCTTCTCCCCGGCAGCTAGGAACTGTTCATCACCCTGGAGCCAATACCCTCCCAAGACAGGCTCCCGGACCACGAAGCCAGAGAAGGAACCTCTGGTGAGTGTACCTTTGTAAATATAATACAGAATTTAAAAGCAAGCATGTTTAATGAGTAATTTGCCCTGAAGACTTGGGATGCATTTGTGGCCAGTATAGCTACTGGAAAAGTCTGTTAATGTGTCTGGGGATGGAGTGGAAATCCTCCAGGGACATCACCATGAAGCTCTCCTGGAGGTACTCTAAAAGCCTTTGCAGAAGGTTTCTGGGGAGGGCAGCCTTATTCCGTCCTCCATGGTAGGACATTTTACCACACCAAGGGGATATTCAGAGGTGCCCATTTCTGCTAGGCTGTTTGCCTTTGGCTGAAAAGAAATCATCCCCGCTGTTAGCCATGCGATGTGGGGAGGCCCAATCATGCTGAGCTGTTCGTGTTTGGCTGACAGGGATCTTTCCTGATACTAGCCATATGGTGGTGGTGATGGGGTGTGAAGCGATCATCCCAGAGAATTGGGAGTGGGGGTTGGGTTGTGCTGCATGTTCACCCTAAAACCACAGCCCCTCCTTTGAAATGGCCAACCTAATGGGCTTTGCTTGGTATGGGAAAGGATGGCACTGCTGTTTGAAACCAGTCCCACATGTTATGAAGGTTGAAGAAGCCAAAACCCTTTGCCTTACCATGGCTGCCTGCAAGCCAAATTCTGTTGCCCAGCCGAGCGTGTGTGATGTCTCACACCAAACCAGCCGGCACTCAATATAAGAGGCAAAATGTAATGTGAATTGCTTGATTCAGTGTGAAATAGTCTTCCCTTTGTTCTCTAAAATGTATCTTTTAAATACTACTCTCCCTTTGTTCCCCTCCCGCAGCTGCAAATGTTTCTACGCTCCCCCATCATTTCCATCCCAGAGGCTAGCGCAGATTAGAAGGCGAAAAAAACGCACTTGCGATGACATGTTCTCAGAGCTCATGCAGTCCTCCCACACTGAAAGAGCTCAGCAGAATGCGTGGAGGCAAACAATGGCAGAGTCCAGAAAAGCATTAAATGAACGTGATGAGAGGAGGGAGGATGCAATGCTGAGGCTAATGGGGGAGCAAACTGACGTGCTCAGGCATCTGGTGGAGCTGCAGGAAAGGAAGCAGGAGCACAGACCGCCGCTGCAGCCCCTGTATAACCACTTGCCCTCCTCCCCAATTCCATATCCTCCTCACTCACCCCTGCTGGGCTACCTTGTGAGTTTTCCCCCTACTTATGTGATGAATTAATAAAGAATGCATGATTTTGAAACAATAATGACTTTGCCTCTGAAAGTGGTGATTGAAGGGGGGAGGTTGGTTGGCTTACAGGGAAGTAGAGTCAACCAAGGGGGCAGGTTTTCATGAAGGAGAAACAAACAGAACTATTACAACGTAGCCTGGCCAGTTATGAAACTGGTTTTCAAAGCTTCTCTGATGTGCAGGGTGTCCAGCTGTGCTCTTCTAATTTCCCTGGTGTCTGGCTGTGCATAATCAGCCACCAGGAGATTTGCCTCAACCTCCCATCCTACCATAAATGTCTCCCCCTTACTCTCACAGATATTATAGAGCACACAGCAAGCAGCAATAACAATGGGAATATTGGTTTCGCTGATGTCTAACCTAGTCAGTAAACTGCGTCAGCGAGCTTTTAAATGTCCAAATGCACATTCTACCACCATTCTGCACTTGCTCAGCCTATAGTTGAACTGCTCCTTACTACTGTCCAGGGTGCCTTTGTATGGCTTCATGAGCCATGGCATTAAGCGGTAGGCTGGGTCCCCAAGGATAACTATAGGCATTTCAACATCCCCAACGGTAATTTTCTGGTCTGGGAAGTAAGTTCCTTCCTGCAGCTGTTCAAACAGACCAGAGTTCCTGAAGATGTGAGCGTCATGTACCTTTCCTGGACATACCATGTTTACGTCGGTGAAACATCTCTTGTGATCCACCAGTGCTTGCAGCACCACTGAAAAGTACCCTTTGTGGTTTATGTACTGGCTGCCAAGGTGGTCTGGTCCCAAGATAGGGATATGCATTCTGTCTTTCGCTCCCCCACAGTTAGGGAACCCCATTGCTGCAAAGCCATCCACTATGACCTGCACATTTCCCAGAGTCACTACCCTTGATAGCAGCAGCTCAATGATTGCATTGGCTACTTGGATCACAGCAGCCCCCACAGTAGATTTACCCACTCCAAATTGATTCTTGACTGACTGGTAGCAGTCTAGCATTGCAAACTTCTGAAGGGCTATGGTCACTCACTTCTCAACTGGAAGGGCTGCTCTCATCTTGGTATTCTTGTGCTTCAGGGAAGGGGAAAGCAAGTCACAAAGTTCCATGAAAGTGCCCTTATGCATGCGAAAGTTTCACAGCCACTGGGAATCGTCCCAGACCTGCAACACTATGCGGTCCCACCAGTCTGTGCTCGTTTCCCAGGCCCAGAATCGGCGTTCCATGCCAGGAACCTGCCCCATTACCACCAGGATGTCCAAATTGCCAGGGCCCATGCTTTGAGAGAAGTCTGTGTCCATGTCCTCATCACTATTGTGATCGTGCTGTCGTCGCCTCCTCGTCTGCTTTTGCTGCACACACTGCAGAATGATGTGTGAGGTGTTTACAATGCTCACTACAGCAGCAGTGAGCTGAGAGAGCTCCATGCTTGCTGTGGTATGGCATCTGCAGGAGAGCAGGAAAGCAGAGTTGCAGCGGAAGTGGTGGATGACGATGGATGCCACAAGAATAAATATTTACACAGAACGATGAGAGGACCTGCGGGGTGGATTCATGGCACCAGGAGAACAGAGCTGCAGCGGAAGCAGTGGACGACGACAACATGGAGAAATTTGCTATGGAGACTGAGCTCATTTTCAAGAGCAGGAGAGCAGAGTTGCAGCGGATGACGACGGTTAGCAGTCCTACTGCACCGTCTGCTGACAGCAGCACCCAGGACACAACAGCAGTGGTGATGGTGAGCTGAGCTGAGCGGGCTCCATGCTTGCCATGGTATGGTGTCTCCATGGAAAAAAGGCATGAAACAATTGTCTGCAGTTGCTTTCATGGAGGGAGGGGCGATTGACGACACGTACCAAAAACCACCCGCGACAATGTTTTTGCCCCATCAGTCATTGGGAGCTTAACCGAGAATTCCAATGGGTGGTGGAGACTGCAGGAACTGTGGGATGGCTACCCACAGTGCACCGCTCCGTAAGTCGATGCAAGCCATGGTAGTGAGGATGCACTCCGCCAACTTAATGTGCTTAGTGGGGACATATGCAATTGACTGTATAAAATCGATTTCTAAAAATCGACCTCTATGAAATTGACCTAATTTCATAGTGTAGACATACCCTTAGATGTGCACAAAACCAGAAAGAGACAAAGCACCTTCCTAGCACTGAGGATAAACAAATTGGGGCCAGCAGCACCAGCATGTGCTCATATTCCGGCACCCATGAAACAGGGGGAAAACCTGCTTGACAGCCTGACTTTCAATACAATGGAGGTTCCTTGTTTGCTTGGAGCCTAAGGCCAGAAGGGACCATTAGATCTGTGGTTCTCAACCTTTCCAGACTACTGTACCCCTGAAGCCTGAGCCCTGCCATCCAGGTCTGAAGCATGTAATTTAGCTTTGCAGGGCCCTCTGTGGCATGGGGACCCAGGCAATTGTCCTGTTTGCAACCCCTAATGCCAGCCCTACATGTGGAACCCCCCTAAACTTGTCCTGTGACCCTCCCCCAGAGGGTCACAACCCCCAGATTGAGAAACTGATCTAGATGAGTTGAAGACCCCTGGAAGACATGTATCCCTGGTTGAGAACCACCGCAGTAGATCATCTAATCTGACCTCCTGTATAACACAGGCCCTAGACCCACACCCAGCAATGCTTGCCCCTTGCCCAATAACTTGTAGGTGGAATTTAGAGAATATCTTTCAGAAAGCCACCCAGTCTTGTTGTAAAGGCTTTAAGTCGGGAGCATCCACTGCACGGCTATACAAGCTGCACTAATGACTACGGCTGATGGGAAAAATGTTGACGAATCATTCTTTCATCAGAATTTGCCGATTCATCAAAATCAAAACAGACCATGGAACCAATCAAAATCAAAATGTTCTGCGGGACCAAACTGGAACAAAACCAAAACCAAATCTGGCATCTCCATTAATCCTCCACAGAACAGAATTACCATTTTCCACCCACTTCTACTAATGACAGATGACTCCACTTTCCACACACTATCACTTCACAAAGTGAACGAACCTCTTCTAAATCTTAATGATCCCGCATACTCACTCATCCACCCTGTAGCACATGTACCAAGCTTACATCTGTGAGTTTAGAACAGCCCAGACTTCTGAAATTGAGAGGGATTCCCTTCAAAATCAGCTAGTGAAAGAATAGCAAGAAAACTGTATTTACTTAAATTGTCCTTTCTTTAGTCTTTTTGGTCTGTTTTTGTATGATGCCTAGCACAATGGGGTCCTAGTCTGGGACGAGGGCTTCTAGCATTACGGTCATACAAATAAATAACAATCATATATTTGATCTTTGACCCTAAAATCTTGCAATGGGAAACTCCTGCTAACACAGTGTGGACTTTCTAGCTTCTAAAGCAGCTAATAAATATTTATACAAAAGAGAAGTACTTTGGAGTTGGGAACAAACAAACCAATTTTAATAAGAGGTTCCCCAAACCAGGTCCCTTTTTGTCAGCGCCAAGCTCTGTGTACCAGCAGTATGGCTACTGTGGGGGGGACTGGGGAAGGAATTCATATTTTCCCCATTTACACTGAAAATCTCTCATTACAATAGGTAGGGAGGAGCAAATAGCCCTTGGCAAGCACATATACATTAAGTGCCTTTGCTGGAAATGCTTATGCTTTGTTCCTGAAAAAAATGACAATAGTGTTAGAGCTGACTGCCCTGCTTGTGTTATTTGAATGGAGAGGGGGATGAAGAGAGATGTTTAGAAAATCCCTTCCATTTAGTGGAATCTAGGCCATTCCAGAGACCAGAAACTGCTCTCTTCTTTAGCAGTATGTGTTTGTGCTGGAAGGATAAGTCATCCATGGCTGGGTCATTTTAGCAGTCTCCTCATGGGATGCATTCATATCAGAGGCACAGAAGTCACCATAAGAACAGCCATAGTGGGTCAGACTAAAGGTCTATTTAGCCCAGTATCCTGGCTTCTGACAGTGGCCAGTGCCAGGTGTCCCACAGGGAATAAACTGATCAGGGCAATTATTGAGTAATCCATCCCCTGTAGTCCAGATCCCCGCCCTCCTGCATGCAGTTTGGTGGTACAACTGGCCTGTATGTCTGCTGGGTTGATGAACTGCCTTTCCAACCCCTGTGAAGGCAGCTTCCAGGAGCCTTTAGAGTCCTTCCAGGTTCCAGCACATCACTGGCTACCTCAACAGCTGCAGCTATTTAAAGAACCTGATTCTTGCAAATGTCATGTATAAATCATTAAATAATTGTGGTAACCACTGCCCTCTTGAGACCTCTTGTTGTAACTGCATACAAGGGACTGAAAAATGCACAAGTCTTACCCTCCCAAACAAAGGCATTAGGCCTGGTCTATACTTTGAGTGAGCCTCCATTAAAACCACTTGGGTAGTCCACCAGTGCAAATTACTGCTTCCCTTGTCTACACTTGGGGTTTGCACTGGTGCAGCTGCGCCAATGGCTGAAATTGGGGCTAATTCCAAGTGCAAAGAGGGCCTAACAGCACTTAAACATCCAGTTGTGGATGAAACAGGCAGCAGGGCTGAGCAATGTTATAAGCAGGTTCAACCAACAAAATCATGCATTAACTGAGGCCTTTCTTCAGCCTGGCTGTCATTAATGTGCTCTCTTCTTTTTGTTCTAGTTATAACAGGTTTAGGCCCTGTCCCCACAGGTTGTAGCAGACTGGGTTATGATCTAGTTTGGTCACAAGGAAGGTTAACAACTGTTATTTCGATTGAGAGGTGACTATATAAATGGCTAGTCACTTTTACTGTGTTACCAACATCTAAACATATCAGGGAGGTACATAAGAATGGCCATACTGGGTCACATCTCACCCAGCAGGCCAGGGCCGTAATCAGGTTGGGGCGATCAGGGCAGACGTCCAGGGTGCAAAGCTGCAGGGGTGGAAAAATGGCATGGTGTGAAGGGGATATATGGGGTCATGTACCTCCCCCAGATTTCTGCCTTCCATTTAGCACAGAGGTTTTCAAACTGTGAGGCACCACACAGTTTGAAAACCATTGCCTCCTGCCAGGAGCTGGTGCATTGGAAGCCACTCTGCCTGCTCGGGCCCCTGACTCTCTGCGCTGTGGGAGCCCTCTGCACGGCCAGGCACTCCATAGGCAGGGTGGGTGGCAGAGCTCTGAGCTGTGCCCCTGATGTGTTCTTGCCTCTCCCCTCCAGGAACCAGGCGCAGTTTGAAAACCTCTGTGCTAAATGGAAGGCAGAAATCTGGGGGGAGGGGGAGAAGGAGAAGGCACGTGACCTCACATGCCCCCTATGCATTGCCTCTGGGGGCACAAATATGCTTAGTTGCCCCTGGCACTAAAATGCCTAGTTATAGCTCTGCAGTAGCTTGTCTCCCAACAGCTGCTGATGCTACATGATTCAGAGGGAATGAAGAGAAGAGGGCAATTATTGACTGATTCATCCTCTGTCATTCAGTCCCAGATTCTGGCAGTCAGAGGTTTAGTGAAATGCAGAGCATGGGGTTGCACCCTTGACTATCTTGGCTAATAGCCCTTGTGGACCTATTCTCCATGAACTTATCTAGTTCTTTTTTTAACCCAGTAATACTTTTGGCCCCACCTTCATAACATCCCATGGCAGTTCCACAGGTTGGCTGTGTGTCGTGTGAAGAAGTACTTCCTTATGTTTGTTTTAAACCTGCTGCCTATTCATTTCATTGGTTGACCTCCTAGTTCTTGTGTTCTTTGAGGGTAAATAACACTTCCTTAGTCACTTTTTCCACACTATTCAGGATTTTATAGACCTCTATCATATCCCCCCTTAGCCTTCTCTTTTCTAACCAGAACAGTCCCAATTCTTTTGTGCTCTCTTCATATGGAAACTGTTCCATACCCCTAATCATTTTTGTTGCCTTTCTTTTTACTTTTTCCAATTCTAATATATCTTTTTTGAGATGGGGGGGGGGGGATGACCAGAAATTCACGCAGTCAGTATTCAAGGTGTGGGTGTACCATGGCTTTGTACAAGGGCATTATGATATTTTCTGTCTTATTTTCTATCCCTTTCCTTATTTTCTATCCCATTCTGTTCACTTTTTTGACTGCCACTGCACATTGAGCAGATGTTTTCAGAGAACTATCCACAATGACTCTAAGATCTTTCTTGAATGGTAACAGCTTATTTAGACCCCATCATTTTATATGCATAGTTGGGATTATATTTTCCAATATGCATTACTTTGCATTTATCAACATTGACTTTCACCTGTAATTTTGTTGCTTGTTAACCAGTTTTGTGAGATCCCTTTGTAATGCTTTGCCCCATAATTCTAACTGTTGTCCCATATAAAATAATGGAATAAATATTAGGAGGAAAAACTACACTAAATATGTAGGAGGACACCATTACCTCTATCTGGCTTGGGTTTATAAAAACTTGTCACAGGGGTGTAGACACCTTTTTTATTTGGGGAGGCTAGAGTTAAAAATAATACAATAGTAGCTGTTGAATATCACTTTGAGTAGTTTTGTACCATGACTAAATTTGTCCACGTTTAACAAAGTGAGATAAATGCATTTCTGTCCCAAATTTAGTGTTTCCATTAGTTATTAAGGAAATCCCTAAACATTTTTGTGGGGGGGGGGATGCAGCCCCTCCCTGTTTCCAGCTGTCTACACCCAAGTGTCAGACAATGTTTTTGGTGAGCTTTGTTTGCTAAATTACAATTTTCGAGGACAAAGAGGAAGTTATAGTTGGAATATTTGGATCTAAGTGAAGAATCTTAGTGTTGTTCAAAAACTTTTAAATGAATTACAGTCGGTTCTAATGGCAACAATGTCCTGTGGATTGAAAACTGGCAGAAGGGGATAACTGTCTACTGATAAATAACTATGTATCAAGATGGGAGGGGCCACGTAGTCTAGTAGAGTATCACATTTTCTGGGTCACACCCAAGTAAGGCATAGCCTTACCTCTGACCATGGCTAGATTATGATGTATTCTCTTGAAACATGTGCACTGATAATGCGAATGGGTTAGATGCATGGGGAAAACTAGGAGGCTGGAGTTAAGGCTATGTGATTGCCTCTGATGAAGAGGAATAGGATTATGCATTATATGTTGGAAGTGCAAGGGAGCTTGTTGTGGATGTGAGAAGCCTGCGTGTGTGTGTGTGTTTGGGTAAGGATTGTTAAGGTATGTCAATGAAGATTGCCTTAGCTGGTGATTTCCTTGCTTTTCAGTGATTGTTGTGTGGGATTTGCATTCCACCTACCTTAAATCCAAGCTAACTAACTTTTTTGTTTTGCAGGGACTAGACTGTGAAGAGAGAGCCTCTTAAATCTGGAGTCTACTTTAGAGCATTTGATCAGGAAAGATGGCACATGTGCTCCTCTTCTTCTGGCAGTGTGCTCAGCCCCAGGAAGCATGACCTGAAATGGATCACTCTTGCCTACAAGATAGGTTGAAAACTCCTTGCAGCAAGAAATGTTCAAGTCAAATGATATTGCAGTAGCCTCACTTCATGGTTCATTGTTTCTAATGTATTTCAGAGCACTGAAAGAGCCAGCCCACAGGATCTGTGTGGGCTGGAGGGATGCAGGGCTAAAATGAGAGAGGTCCCTCCCACTGAGAGGGAAGTACGGGCCAGGGTGTGTGTTTATGAAAAGCCTGACTTGCTGCCAGAGATCACGAGTGAGTCAGTAGTAGTAGCGTGAGCTGGCAGGGGAAGGCGGGAGAGTTTGTGCTTTGTAATAATCCTCTTTGTGGAAGGTGGGGGTCAATTGTAGAATCCTTGAAAGGGCAGAACCTGGGCAGGGAGCCCCAGGTGGCTCCTGATGGTTCTGGGAGGTTCTAAAAGGCATTGGCACTTGAGGAGTAAATCAGTGCCCAGGTGGCTCTTACTGCTGTGAGCGCCTGTGACTGGCCTCTTATTCCTCCTTGTGCCCCGTCCTTAGGGGCCTTGCAGTGGCACCCCAGGAAATACCGATTGTAATATCAATAGGGACGGGGAGGAAACAAAGATAAAGGGATGGCGAGCTAAATGCAGCAGGAGGAGCCAGGCTGCCAAGAAGCGGAGGCTGAGGGAGCGGCTCCCTGGGCAGAGGAGACGCCATGTGACAGGTCAGGGAGCCACAGACTGGTGATGACATGAAGAAGAGGAGGAGGGATTTTGCCAGCGAAGAGTCTGCCAGGCTAACTACAAAACCACAGAGGACCTCACAGCAACCAGTCTCTGACAAGCCCCTTAGGAGTAGGGAGAGGCCCTGGGTCATGGATGGCAGCTCAGGGAGAAGGCCAAGGAGCCCCTCTCTTAGCAGAGGTGTCTATAGACTGGGAAGGGGACTCTGCCATTGCTATGGGGATGAGGAACAGGCCCCAAGTGGGCCGTAGGGCAATTGGCCCCATCCAGAGAGAAGAGTCTCTGGGAGAGGGGAGCGGCAAGAAACCACCAGGTGCCAGGAGCAGAGACGAGCCGCAGTGAGTGAAGCGAGCAGGCCTCCAGGTTTTTTTCTGTATCTTTGTACTTGTATGGGTTTATGTTATACATGAAATTGACACAATTTAGGGGGAAATACATTGCAGAGCTGTTGTCATTATGCCCTGAACCATGCATTACAAACCCAGGAAATGCAGTGTTAAGGTTCAACTTAAACCTAACCCCATTGAAGTAAGAAATGCACTATTAAGTGCCCAAACAACCTTAACTCTGACTTGTAATGACAACACAATGGGAGGACATTTGAAAATAAAAAAATTGATTGTGCTTTTAAAAATCAGTTTAGTTGAATCCTGAGAACACAAACACTAAAATGCCTCAGTCTCAATCACATGGTTATTGTATCTGATCACACCAGGGCAGAGTTATTTTCATCGCTTAATCACATATTTAGATTTCTTACAAGTTTACCCTGCATGGTGAATTTCCTGGGTTTATAATGCTTGTTTGAGGGATTATTGCAACATCCCATAATGTATTTTACCCTAAATTACTGATATGTCGACTCCAATTTAAATCCATTTGAGCATAGTTTGTGTTTTGGAATAAAAGAAATAACAATGTGTAAGGCAAGTCCCTGGCTGGACTCGGGTGTACATAGCAGTGATAATCATGAGTCAGAGAAAAGATATCTGGTACACTTGGCCCATAACCTCAGAAGGCATGTGTCCCAATTCCATGTCAGTCAGTCAGAGATTCCACTACAGTTTTGTCAGCAGCTCCACAGACTTGAGATATCCCCTTTTTGATTTCTGGTAACGTTTTGATTTTGGTTTGGATATGGAGCTGTGATCTGCTTCCAGATGGCTGTTCAGCATGAAGAAATGAGAGAAGGGGCTGGAAAACATGACTAAATATGACTGGGTTTCCGATTGCTACAGACTGTTTGTTTAGCTGCCCCTCCCTGCCAGCAGCCACAGCTGAAGATCCCAAGGTTTGAGGAGAACCATGAAGAGCTGCAGTCCAGTCCCCCCTCCCCCACTTTTTTTTTTTTTCTGTGGGGGAAATCTGCAACACATTACTGGGGCTAGAAAGTCTGGCATGTTTGAAGTGTCTTTAAAATTTTATTAGGCTTTCATATTTCCTATAAGGGATTATGTAGTGTCTGGAGTTTCAATAAATTCACGGATAACGATAGTTACAGACTTTTGTGGTGGGGATTGTAAATTGCATTTGAAATAATCTCATTCTGTTAGAGATAAGAGAGCACTGATGATCAGCAGAGACGACCACATATTCCAAGACAGATGTGTGCAATTTTGCATATCTGCCATCTGTGTACAAACACTATGACTGTGCACACAAATCACGGACCTGATTCAGCAAAGTATTCAAGCACATGCCTAATTTTAAGTATGTGAATAATCCCATTGACTTCAATTAAACTACTTAAGTGCTTAAAGTTAGGCAAATGCATTAGCACCCAAAGGATTTCTGCATACACTTTGCCAGCTATATCCCTAGCTCGCTGTGTATTCATGCAAACATCCAATTTTCATGTGCATTCATAGTGTTTATGTAAATAAATTAGGCATGTGTGATTGTGTACATACAATGGAGTTTTCTTATCTTTGAAAACCTTGCCCAGAATATCTTTGTGACTTGTACATGAATTGTTGTTGGGGGTTTTGCTCCTGTCCTTCAGCATATGCTTGGGTGAGGGGCGGGTGTGACTATGTATAGAGTGGAGAGAGCGGTTTAAAAATGTGTAAATATTTAAAACTTGCAAATAGCTTGAAATGCATTTTGTACAAGTGACATAGCAATTTGTCAATTGATAAGATCGCATCTCTAGTACTTCTTGGTGCCTTCCATCCCCGGCTTCTAATAACATTTCTTCTGCAGCATTATAAATGCACATGGCACTTTCAGCGTAAATGATGACTGATATCCTGCCACAGAGAGCCTACAATCTAAGGGCCCGATCTTGCAAACAGGTAGACACAGGAGTAAAGTTTCTCATGTGAGTAGTTGCATTGAATGATTGCTGGACTGCTAAATAGCCAATAGGTGGAATCATTATAATGCATGCAGCATGGTCTGGAATGTTGAATAGGTTTCAGAGGAGTATGTGAAGAGTAAACGGAAAAGTGTGACAGTGTGGAGCAGATTAAGACTCAGAACCTCTCAGGCAGCTGAGGAGGGTTTAGCATAGCTGAGGAGGGGCATGGAAAGATGGCTTTAAGCTGCTTTTGCACTGCCCCTATACCAGGGCTACTTCATGCTAATCTGATCCCCAGGCATGAGTTGTATGCCTTTAACCTGCAACGGTTGCCTACCACCTGAAGGGGCTTTTGTGGCAGCTAAGAATCCTCAGGCTGCAGGGATGCCCAGCCAGACTTCCTTCCTCGGTCATGTTCCCTGCACTGGCCGCACAGAGGAAAGGAACTGCTGAGGACAGCCCCGTCAAGAGAAATTTGGGGACCTGGTACATCATGGTTATTGAGGCCCCATCCCCTTTCATTTCACTTTATTTACACACACTTTACAGACAATTTGCAGGGGCCCCAGAACAACTGTCTCCTCTTTCCTCCCTTCTTGTCAGCTCTGGCTGTGGCAGCTCTACACCACCCAAGGAAATCCATGCTGGGGAAATCCTTCTGTAGCTAGTTAAGTCAGCTTTAGGACAGAGAGATCTGAACAACATTGTATGTATATTGGTGCACTTTAAGACCCTGGTCAGTAAACCAAATGGTAAAAACATACTAGTTCAAAAAATAGACCAATTAATAATAGAGGCGAGGTTGATTTGCAATTAGCGAGTGTGTGTAGGTCTTAAATCATACCAAAATTATATGATCAAATACATTCTGTTATAACTTGGCCGACCATCATCATCTTGACTATCTTACTTGTATATTGTACCCTTCCTTTTGTTTGATTGTTGGATTGTGGAGTGTAAGCTCTGCACATACCTGCCTTTATTTATGCAGTGCCTACCGCATTGTGGGCATTATTGGAAACAGACAATAACTAATACTGATCAGTGTTTGGTTTGTGTATTCCTGGAAGTCCATGTAAACAGAAGCTCTGCACACTGCAACAAACCAGCCACTATAAATTTTGGAATGTCAGGCAAAAGGTGTTGCATCTTAGAGGCACTGCAGAGAAATAAGAATTGAAACATAATTGGTTTACATATTTAGGCAGAGGAAGTGGGTTGGACCAAATTACAGAAGTATTGCCTCAATACTGGTAACTATCAACCCATCAAAACAGACTCCGGGACCTTCCATTACAGGTTTGACAAGCTATTGTGAGGAAAAATCAGGTAGTCTAATGTGCACTATTCCCTGGCACCCTGAATGGGAAAGGGTTCAATTTATGCCAACTAGTGCACCAGTTGTGGCACCTACATGGCTAGCGACCACAGTCTTTCCTAATATCTTTTGCTTTGAACACAAGTGCATGCGATCTGGTCAACTCCATTTCCTCTAGCCTGAGGATCTTTCATTTCCCAGGAGTGGTCTACACACAGTTTTTGTACCGGTATAACTATTTTGTGTGTGTGTGTGTGTGTGTGTGAGAGATGGTTTACTAATACAGTTATACTGATACAGGCCCTAGTGTGGATGCAGTCAGTATAAAGGTGCCTTACGCAGGTATAGCTTATTCCCCTTCCATTACAGGAATAAGCAATACTGGTGCAAGGCACCACTGTACTGATATAACTGCATCTACACTGCGGGGGGAGCAGTTATAATGAAAGCAGTACACCAGTATAGTTGAAGCAGTACAATTTTATAAGCCTTCAGGGATGTCCAGGCCAATCAGCAATCAAATGCCAAGTACGGGTGCATTTAACCAAGAGGTAAGAGAGATGTAAGAATCATTGTTAAAGTAAGAAAGAAAAAGCATTTATTCATATGCTTAGCTAAGGGAAGTTGCACTGGCACAGGCTGGGATACTTCAGTTACAAAGGTCAAAGCATGGGTATAAAGTGCACCTCAGCTGGCCCAACATTGCTTGAGAACCCTGTAGCAGTCACTGCTGCCACAGGGAGAGACATCAGGCTCCAAACCCCCAGATCCTCAAAGTTATTTAGGTTTCAGAGTAGCAGCCGTGTTAGTCTGTATTCGCAAAAAGAAAAGGAGTACTTGTGGCACCTTAGAGACTAACAAATTTATTAGAGCATAAGCTTTCGTGAGCTACAGCTCACTTCATCGGATGCATTTGGTGGGAAAATTTTTTTTCCACCAAATGCATCCGATGAAGTGAGCTGTAGCTCACGAAAGCTTATGCTCTAATAAATTTGTTAGTCTCTAAGGTGCCACAAGTACTCCTTTTTCTTTTTGCGAAAGTTATTTAGGTCTCCATTGAATTCAATGGGAGTTAGGTGCCAAAATAACTTTTGAGGATCTGGGCCCAAGAGCTGTCCATCCTCCACTTTCTAATTGACCTGCAGGATAGAAACTGCAGCAACAAGCAGGGTGGGTCAAACCACTGCTTCCCTACTGGTCTTCTGAGGAGAGCAATAGAACCACTAAGAACTTGGGAATGAGGAAAGAGACAATGTCACCAGGGACTGGGATAGAAGACTGAGGAAAGGGTGGGATGAATTAGGAGACACATCTTGTGTGGTGACAAAAGTAGCACAGGAAGGAGATCATTTCAGTGTTGTGGTGTTGGAGGGGAAAGGCTCACTTTGAACTATTGCCTGATGATCTTCACACTTGGGATCAAAGACTGATCACTGAATTTGCATTTGCTATTAGCAGTATCTCAGTTCAGGACTGTTTCTTACAGCTCCCAAAAGTCAGTGTCCTCACTCCCATCCTCCAAGCAGTGTATGGTGGAGTTCAGGTTTTTGTCCTTTCCACAGATTGTGCTTCCCCCTGCTCCTCACTGGTGTCTTAGTGCTGTCTAATCTCTGATACATGTCTGGTAGAATCCCAGAATTTATTCCTTCTAGCCCTTTCTTGCGGAGCCTTCCAGCATAGAAAAGCTACATGATAGCAAACCTATAAAAGGTACTGGATATGTTCAGGCAGAGGAGTTTTTTCACACCAGCCTGCCATGAGCCCTTTGCAGGTGTAATGATTTACTTACAAGTGCCCTGCTCATTTCTAGAAGGCAAAGTTGTGGTGATTGAGCATTTTACATGTTGGACAGGGGCATTTGTGTTGTCTCCTACGATGCAAGTGCAGTGGTGAAAGTATTGGGGGAAGAGGAATTACTGGTAAGTCTCACATGTTACCTACAATAAATAGGAGACTGAATTGTGTGACAGGGAGTCAACCGATCTGGGTTATGGTCTTAGCTCTGCCACAGACTTCCTGAGTGACTTGGGGGAATGTCACTTAACCTCATGGTGCTTCAATTTCTCCTTCAGTTAAGTGGAGATGTTATCTTCCCCACAGGCACATTGTGATGATTAATTCATGGGTTTTGAAATTATGGGATGGAAAGTGCTATAGAAATATAAAATATTATTAATAGCAGAGGTGTCCTAGAACCTACTAGTAGTAGCTCTATGGCAGTTCTTTAGATAGGGCACAGTAACTAGCCTTAGCTCTGCATGTGCTCATTAACTGAGGGCACTTTAGAAAGTTCCCCTCAGTGCCATCCAGTGACTGATAGGCTGTTCAATTAAGTCCTGCAGCTGCTGCTACTTCAGAGCTCCCTGCTGGAATGTCCTTACATGGATTCTTCATCTGGAAGATCTCTTTAAAATTGGTTGTGAATGGTGCATAAAAGTAGGATAAAGGTAGTTTGTGTTTGTTTTTTCTCAGAATGGGGTAATGGCCCACTGATTAGTCTCCATTCCCAGCCTATATCAGAAGGCTTTTATCGAACACTTTAGTTGAATCTTCCTCGACATGCCTTTTCATGTGGAATCTAATCAAGATGACTGGGCCAAGCAGTTACCCTTGGCATGTTGGCAGCCAGAAACTGCATCTAAGATTCCTTTGGGTATGCACTATTCCATGTAGGTTTACTGCTATTGAATACAGAGACTACCATGTCCTCACAAACTGGCATATCACAACAAAAATAAATTAGTTGAAATTATTGTTTAACTTGACCTTGAAAACAATTTCTGGATCAGGAAAAGTGTTGCGCATGGGAGGGCTGGAGTCAAATGTTGGAATTCAGAAGCCAATGGCTGGATAATTTCATGAAGATCAATGGTAACAGTTGTAGAGAGATGCTGAGATAGGATAATCAATTCTCAGGCTTCAGGGCATAAACTGATATCTGGGGAGTCCAAGAAAGACTTCTTCTCAAACCCACGTGCACTCTTGGCTACGTCCATTATAGATTTTTTTTTCCCCCTTCCTCTGAAGCATCAGTGAGTGGTCACTGACAGAGGTGGGATGCCCAGCCAGATGGACCAATGACCTATTCCAGTACCAAAACTATACATTCCTCTGCAACAACTTCAGATACTGAGACAAAACAAAGGGTAAATAATTCCATGGTTTCCACTGGTATCTATCTGAAAATTTATCAAATAGCATACAAAATGGGTGGGAAGCTCTGGCCTCACCCAGTTTAAAAAACAAACAAACAACCCACTCTCATGTAGACAAGGCCTATGGGCTAATCCACGCTGGAAAGTTATACAGGTAAACACTAAGATGAGATTTAAAACCAATACCAAAAAAAAAAAGGGGGACTTGTGGCACCTTAGAGACTAACTAATTTATTTGAGCATTAGCTTTCGTGAGCTACAGCTCACTTCATTGGATGTATGTAGCTCATGAAAGCTTATGCTCAAATCAATTTGTTAGTCTCTAAGGTGCCACAACTCCTCCTTTTCCTTTTGTGGATACAGACTAACACGGCTGCTACTCTAAAACCAATACAGTTATTCTAGTATAAATCCCTGTATGGACACTCTTATTCCAATGTAAGGATATGCCCATACTACAGCAGCATAGTTATGGTGCTGCAGCTGTGCTGCAGTAGTATAGATGTTCCTCCGCTGACGGATGGTTTTTTTCTGTTGATGTAGTTAATGCACCTCTCTGGGAGTTGGGAGCTACGTTGATGGAAGAATTCAAGCTGCATCTACAATGAACATTTGGTTGACCTGACTACATTGCACGGGGCATGAAATTTTTCACAATCCTGAGCTCTGTACTGTAGCTAGATTGATCGAAGTTTTAAGCGTAGACCAGGCCTAATGGTGCCTTTTTTCCAATTTAGCTTATGTCACTTTGGAAAGGGTTTAAGATAAACCAGAAAAAGCCACTCTCAAACTGGAATAAGAGTGTCCACACATGGAGTTATGCTGGTATAATTATACTGATTTAAGCGTACTGGTAAAATTATACCAATATAACTGATAAAACTTTCCTGTGTCAACAAGCCTCAAGCCACAGCTAACAGAGTAGAAAAATATGGTCAGTTTTCAAGATGACGAATGATTAACACTGGTGCACGTTTAGATTTCTTTCTAGGTTCAATGTTGTTTGTTAATTATCTGGAAAAGGAGATGAACAGTGAGGTGGCAAATGTTGCACCAGATGTAAAATTATTTATTCAGGACTATCTAGTCTTGACTAGATAAGAATAACAAACTCCAGATGTACCTAACAAAGACAGGTGAATGGGAGCCCAGTGGTAAATGAAATTAAATGTTAAGAAATCCCAGGAGAAGCGAATTTGAAGGAATGATTTGAACTACTTATACACATTGCTGGGTTTTAAGTCAACTGTTAAAACACATGGGAAGACGATCTGGTCATTATGAACAGTCAGCAAAAACCTCTTCATAATGTGTTGCAGTGGACAGAAAAATAAGTAAAGTCGTATCATATAAAGAACAGGCCTGAAAATATTTCAATTAGGGCCGTCAAACAATTAAAAGAATAATCACAGTTAACTATGAGATTAAAAAAGTCACTATTTTAATCACACAGTTAAACTATAATATCATAAATTTAATTTGATATTCTATATTTTTATTTTTTTACATTTTCAAATATATTGATTTGATTGATTTCAGGTGATATTGTAAATAAGAAGCAGACAGCATTATCTCCTGTAAATGTAAACAAACTTGTTTGGCTTAGTGATTGGCTGAACAAAAGTAGGACTGAGTGGACTTGTAGGCTCTAAAGTTTTACACTGTTTTGTTTCTGAATGCAGTTATGTAAAAAATATTTCTACATTTGTAAATTGCACTTTCACGATAAAGAGATTGCACTCCAGTACCTGTAGGAGGTGAATTGAAATACTATTTTTTTCTTTTACAGTGTAAATATTTATAATAAAACTATAAATATAAGTTGAGCACTGTGCACTTTTATTCTGTGTTGTAACTGAAATCAATAGATGTAAGAAGCTAGAAAAACCTCAAATATTTATAATAAATGTAAATTGGTATTCTGTTATTGTTTAACAATGCAATTAAAACTGTGACTTATTGCAACTTTTAAAAACCTAGTTCATTTGTTTTGCATTATGCACTTTAGATAACAGCGGTTAATTGACAGCCCCAATTTTCATGCCATTATGTAAATTGAGAGTTTGCCCTCACCTGGAGTGCTGCGTTCACTTTTGGTCATCCTACCTCAAATAGATGGAGCAGAAATGGCGGTATTTCCGAGCCAGGCAGTGAAAATGAGTAGAGATCTGGACGGATTTATGTATGAAGAGAGACTGAAAAGATTGGGACTGCGTAGTCCCGCCAGGAGACAAACAATGGGGGACGTGCTGAAGATACACATACCGGTGACTAATAAGCTAGGCCTGGGGGGGTGGGTGTGTGTGTGTGGGGGGGGGGTGTCCTGTTTCTCAGAACCTGAGAGCATGCAGACATGCCAGGAAGTTAAAAGGCAACACACCTTGAAAACTGCCCCCGGGCAGCCAAGGCAGGCACGGGCCCGAGAGCCGAGTGGGGTCCCGGGAGCATCACACAAAGCAGTGTTGGGCCTGCCCGTGCTGCACCTTGAGCCAGGCAACCTGATGGGGCAGAGAAGAGCCCGCCCCTGGGGAGCCAGAGCTGCCCCAGCTTCCCACTGCCCCGCCCCGCCCTCGAGGCACCCAGGCTGGAAGCTCCCCCTGCCCCGGGTGTGGCCCCGCCCCTCCCCTCCCCATTCCCGAAGGTTGCCGAGGCCCCGCCCCTCCCCATTCCCGAAGGTTGCCGAGCGGGGGTCGAGCCGCCTCGGCTCCCGAGCTGGCGTTTCCGGAGAGAGCCGAGGGGCTCGGGCTCCGGCCCCTCCCCTCCCCGGCTGCTGCTCCCGCCGCCTCCGCCCCCTCCCCCGTGGCCGGCCCGAGTCAGTGCCCGATTAGCTCGGCCGCGCGGCTGCTGCGGGACGGACTCGGCTGCTCCTGAGCCACCGGAGCCCGCTTCCCTGAGCCTTGCCCCGGCTGCGCCGGGCCCGCAGCGCCACCGGGCTAGCGCGGCAAGCGGGGACCCTCTCGCCAGTGTGCGGCTGCGGCGGCTCCCGCAGGGGGCGCGGGGCGGCCGGGGGGTCCGGCTCGGATGGCGGAGGGGATCCAGGCCCAGCAGCAGCAGCAGCAGCAGCAGCAGCTTCTCCCCGGCGGCGGCGTCCCCCGGGGCGTGAAGCGGGAGCCGGAGCTGGAGCAGCCCATGCCCGGAGGGGACGGCGCCGAGACCGGCCCCAGCAAGCGGCTGAGGACAGAGGCGGAGGCGGGCGGCGGCGGCATGCAGGTAGCGGGGCCCGGGGCCCGGGCAGGCTGCGCTGGGGGGCCGGCAGGCGGAGGAGGGTTGGTGCAGACTCGGGGGGCGCCCGCCAGCTCGGGGACACGTAACTGGGTGGTGTGGGTCGGCGAGACCCTTGCATCGGAGGAGCGGCGGGATCGGGACCAGATCCTCTGGGGGCGCCCGGCCGGGCCGATGGCCGCGGGAACCGGCTCGGGAGAGCTGGGGGAAAGGAGCCGGCCAGGTAGGCTGCGGGAAGGAGGAAGCCGGTGCTGGAGGAGCAGGGCGCTGACCTGGGCAGGGGTGGGACGCTCTCCGGAGCAGGGGGCCATGGGCTGGCCCTGGGCAGGCAGGGGAATGAGATTGGACGGGGGATGTGGAAGTGATTTGGGTCGTGGGTCAGTTCCCCGCCCGTAGCTTCATGGTCCCTGCAGCAGAAATGAAGCCAGTTTTCCGAGAGGGGTTTTCGCCCTTCCTTGTCTCAGTGCCGAACAGACTCCGAAAACTTACTGGTCTCAGAGTAGCAGCCGTGTTAGTCTGTATTCGCAAAAAGAAAAGGAGGACTTGGGGCACCTTAGAGACTAACAAATTTATTAGAGCATAAGCTTTCGTGAGCTACAGCTCACTTCATCGGTTTCTAATGGAGAATAACACAGTGCTGATTCTGGAGAGTGGCCCTAAGGATTTCAGTGTTTCGATTAAAGGGGCACTTAGTTTTCAAACTGTTGTTTTTGCTAGTACTCTCTTAAATAATGGCGCTTATTTTTTTTTTTAATTCCCTTTAAAAACAAATTATGCAGTTGGTTGGTTGGTTGGTTGGTTGTTTCCCCCCCGTTCCCTTCATGTTTGTAAGTGGCTTCTCAACAATGAAGAAACTGACGGGGCTATACAAGAGAAATTGTGAAACTGACTAGATGCAAAGTGATTTCAAATGCACAATGTAAACAAAATAGATACATATTTTTGTTAATCTATTTGTTGTTAATAATCTGAGGTATTATTTATAACAAGAGAATGTATAGGGTTTTCAGACCTGATATTTTCAAGTTGATCTCTTTTACTGTTCCATATGCCTATTTATTAAAAAAAATAACACAACCTTAAAAATATGCCGTTCCGTCCCATAGTTTGATTTTTAAGTACTGACTTTTCCTGTGTTAAAGGTGTAGTAATATCTAAAACTGCAAAGAATGTTGTAGAATTGTTGCATCCAGTGTGGGGGGCTGCCCTTCTTTAACACATTTTCTTTTGCCAAATCACTATGTCTGTTTCACTGAATCACTTGGATGCTTGTTTCTATCTTGGGTGCTTCAGATTGGTGACAGCTGCTTATTGTGGACTTCATTTACTACTTTTGTTGTTGTTGCTGTTTGTTCTGCTTTTTCCAGTTCTTAATGAATGGGAGAATATAGAAAATAAGAGTTCAGTGCTAGTTTACAGGATTGGAAGAGGGATTTTGGGGTTGGAGTATTCAGTGTATGGAGCAGAGGTGTCTTGGATAACATGAGGGAACAAGGAGGATCTGGTCTGTAATCTTACAGTCTGTTCTCCCATAAATATAGATGGGCATGAGTTTATGAATTCACATGGGCACGTCATCACAATGAACTATTTTAGTTTATCAAGGGTACATTTCTCCTGGGGACAGTCTTGTTGCTGTTTGTTCTTCACTGGGCCTTTCATTCCCACATATCTCCCTCTGATTGTAGCTTCTGTGTACTGTATCACAGTCTGTGTAATGGCAGTGCTGCCCTGGGAGATGCTACAGACGGGAGTGCCAAAGGCAAATGGTTCGGCCATTGTGCATGTGTGTTTCTAATAATCAATGACACTTAGCCAGATTTTGCTCTTGTGTGTTTGTAAATAATGACTAATTGGAGGTGCAGCTGTTAAACAAAAGACCATCCTATGTGGGTTGTTCCCAGGATTGGCAAAAAGAGCGCTACCTCTTATTACTAGAGTTTGAAGGCAGACATGTCAGCACACGAAAGACTCTTCTATCGTCTTGCCCCTTTTTGTTTTGATTATCGTTAATGAAATGTTCTCTCTTTTTTCAGATGCATTTGTTTGGAGTGTTTTTTTTTTATTTTCTATCTGGAGATATTTTACACAATGCGTTTCTGCTAGAGAAGTAAGCGGGTGGTCTCAGTGCTTCTTGCTGCTGTTTCTTGCACTGGATGTGTTGGAGCTCTTTGAAAACAACGTGATTTATTCATCATATTTTTTTCTGCTCTCATTCCAGTTTAGGTTTGTGGTTCTTGTTAATAGTCTCTGAAGGGAGATAACATGTTTCTCTCCTGAGCACTTCCCAAGTGCCAATACAGTTTTTCTTCACTTTTATTTTATGGTTATTTCCAGATTGGATGCTGGAGGCTTTTTTTTAAAAATACCTTGCAGTAGGAAGTATTTATTTGGAGATCTCCTGTGTGTCTGGCCCTACCCTGGTTATCTCTCTCTCTCATCATTCACTCCCCTCCCCCCCATTTTCCCTCATATCCCTCCTTTCTTGCACCATTATATCAACTGAACTTGATCTGGAACATCACACATTCAATTTGAAATGCCCCCTGCTCCTCCAGGGGCTGCCAGGAAGCGCACATTTACCTCTTTCTCCCTGGTTGCAATGATATTTTACCTGGTATAGAGGTCTTGAAGTGTGAAGACTATGTGTGAGTGCACTGGAAAAACTGCTCAGAATAGAAAGGAACCTTGTATTATTGCATGTAGCTTGGTAATTATGAATGAATACATGAACAGGCTGATATGAACTTCTTCTAGCTTTTAGGAGTTGAAAGCCAGGACGTATGTCATTGGTCTTGTGTACACACATGAGATGCACTGGCTTGGTTAAATAATGGTGGCTAATTTGGTTTACAGTTAGTTTACCAATATGTTTGTTCACACAGGAGTTGTCTCTGATTTAAGTAAATTGGATAAACTTGGGTTTTAAATTGAACTGGTGCAACTTTTTTGTAGGAAAAGGCCCACTTAAATTTGTGCAGAGAATGTATTTTTGTTGTGTGTGTGTGTGTGTACAGTGCCTATTGTAATAGGACCTTATCCCCTGATCGGTGCCTTTAAGTGCTACCACAATACAAATATTTAATAGATATGAATGTTTTCCATACTGGTAATGTAGGCAGACATACAATTCTAGCAACACAGGAAAAAAATTACAGTTAAAGTCCTCTTGGTCTGAAGTTTTCACATGATTATTTTTAGGCCAGAGGAGAGTGGTTTGTTTGTTTTTTTTTTTGTTTTTTGTTTTTTTTTTGGAAGGTTTTTTTGGTAGTTGGGAGTGGGCCAGTAGAAAGTTTGAGGCTAATCAGACAAGTAACTTTTGAGTTACTGTTTTTAGAAAAATTGATGGTTCTTAATGTTTTGGAAATTTATCCTAATAACTACAATGCCTTAATATAAAAACTTAATACTTGATTTTCCACCATGAGAAAGGGTGCCCAGACACTTTTTAACTTTTGAAATCACTGATTTTTTTAGCAAATCCTCCATGTATAAGTTAGGTATGATATTTGCAGACATTATGAATTGTAAATTGCACATATATTGGATCTGTAAGTATCGGAGGTTTTATGGAAGCTAGAAATAATGTGAAACCAGTGACCTTACGTTGTGGCTCCTGCAGGTCTTTTACATTCTCTAGTTACTATTTGAGAGAGAGGTTTCAGAGTAGCAGCCGTGTTAGTCTGTATTTGAGAGGTACTAAGCTTAATGGCTTCTGTCTTCAAAAGGTTGAGACTGTCTGTGCCTGTAGAGCTTGTAAAGGTTATGAAGAGGTCCTGAACTGCCATATCTATCAGTTTCCTTTATGCTAGAGCATTATGTATTAATGTCACCATTAGGTAGACAGTGAATAAGGAAGAAGAACATAATGTTGAAATAAATCAATTCCCAATTACTGAAAAATCTTAACTCTTCCATTAACTTAATGATGCTTTTTTTGTATGTGTATACAGAATTGAAAAACTAGGTCACAAAGAGAGACTCAAGATAGTAACTGGATATTGAGAGGCTAATACTGGGGACAAAGTGTGCGTTAGGTGCGAATGTCACCCCTAAGTATGTTGTTTCTTATTCTTCACTCTCTTTCAGCCCTGGCACTAGCAGACTGCTTACACAGTTAGGGTTTCATTATCTAATCCATCTCTGATCAGCCTGGATAAGCCCTGTTTGGCCGGTGCTGATCTTGTTAGTAGGGTGGTGTAAAGCCGCTTGAGCTGGGATTGGGACAAATCGGATCATAGCTGGTATCTGAATCTGGGACATATTTCTGTTAATCAGGCTGTGGGAGGGGGAAAGAATTAGCCGCAGCAGACGGTCCAACATAAGCTGCTTCTGTGAAACTCCCTGTGGCCTGTAAGTGGCAAATCTGCTATACTGGACCAGTAATGTGTCCTGGGAGGGCTTGGATGCGTTTGCAGACTTTTTAAACAGAGTCTCAAGTGCATTGTTGCATTGTCTATTAACCATTTAAATACTGTGTTGTAAGAATGTAACTTTCTTTTTCTGGGAGTTTTTCTGTTCTGAAGAAGTGATTCATTGATTCAGTTGAGTACCAGTCCCTCTGAAGTTGCCTTTAAAACACCTTGATCCACTACTTCTCCAAGAGGTTGCCTCCTGTTCTGATTGAAGGAAGAGTGCCACTGAGACAAGCACATCTTTTATTTTTGTGCTGGGGTGGAGGAGAGAAATGGGGCATTGAACTGGGAAGCGTGCACTCTTTCTCCTTCTCTAGGAGAAAATGTGAGGAGAAGAATGGAATTGAAAAACATCATTAGCATGAAGAAAAGGAGTACTTGTGGCACCTTAGAGACTAACAAATTTATTTGAGCATAAGCTTTCATGAGCTACAGCTCACTTCATCGGATGCAAAGCTTATGCTCAAATAAATTTGTTAGTCTCTAAGGTGCCACAAGTACTCCTTTTCTTTTTGTGAATACAGACTAACACGGCTGCTACTCTGAAACGTATCATTAGCATGGAAAACATTGGGTTGGACATATCCTCCATGCCCTCTTCATTGTGGCATTAAAGGGATGCCAGTCAAGTGGGATGCATAGGTTTTTGGCCACCGCTGGAGAAAATGTCTAAGTGCTTCTCTTCTGATTGGCCTATGAAGCGGCTGAATTACTCACCCACACCACCTTTTTGTGTTTTCCAATTAATCTGGGGGAAACTTTCTATCTGGACGTGCCTTGTTTTGTGAATTAAAATATTTTTGCTTTTGTGGGTGAGGAACCTGGTACCGGTGGGGGTACTATGAATCTGCTACTAAAGTTTGTCTGGAGACTTTATTTTACAGCACATTTCTTTTGGAAATGACCCATATGTCACATGCATTCTGTATCTCTCTGCGGCACGTGAAAGGAATTGCCTCTTGTCAGCTATAAATCTAACTGGGCATTAATGGATCTTTAAGGTGTGTGCTAAGCAGGCCACTGATATTTTCAATGCTAATGATGCTTTTTCTCCTTCTTGCATCTCTGGTAACAAATTTCCAAAGACTGGGTTGGATTCTGAAGGAGAAGAGTTGACTGGGACTGTAATAGGCAGGAAGAGTCTGGTTGATCAACCCTTTTATGCTATGGGTTCATCCCTAGGAAACTGGCTGGTTACCAGGTCCTCTTAACTCCTACAAAGAGGAGCAGATGGTTTAAGGAGATGCTGTAGAAGGTGCACACTGAGGTTAGACTTTCCTCCTTTTTGTCATTTAGTCAGTGGCCATCTCTGTATGAAGAATACCAGGAATGTAGAATATTCTACGATAGAACTGAGTTTCATTTTCTGTAATAACCCCTGTCTGAGATTCAATGAGGGATGTCGAGGGAGTTTAACTGGGAGACTGTGGGTTGATAGAAGGTTTTGGATGTGGACAGGCATATTCATGCTGATGTGGAGGTGCATAATAAATCCTCTGGTTCATAATTATTTCTCTGTTGACTTTTATTCTCTGGGTTTTTTAGAATCTCGATATGGATGTTATAGTTTCATAGATATTAAGGTCAGAAGGGACCATTCTGATCATCTAGTCTGACTTCCTGCACAATGCAGGCCACAGAATCTCAGCCACCCACTCTTGCAATAAACCTCTCACCTATGTCTGAGCTACTGAAGTCCTCAAATCATGGTTTAAAGACTTCAAGGTGCAGAGAATTCTCCATCAAGTGACCTGTGCCCCATGCTACAGAGGAAGGTGAAAAACCCCCAGGGCCTCTTCCAATCTGCCCTGGAGGAAAATTCCTTCCCGACCCCAGATATGGTGATCAGCTGAACCCTGAACAAGATTCACCAGCCAGATACCCAGGAAAGAATTCTCTGTAGTAACTCAGATCCCACCCCATCTAACATCCCATCACAGGCCATTGGGCCTATTTACCATGAATAGTTAAAGATCAATTAATTGCCAAAATCATGTTATACCATCTCTTCCATAAACTTATCGAGTTTAATCTTGAAGCCAGATAAGTCTTTTTCCCCCACTGCTTTCCTTGGAAGACTGTTCTAGAACTTCACTCCTCTGATGGCTAGAAACCTTCTTCTAATTTCAAGTCTGAACTTCCCGATGGCCAGTTTATATCCATTTGTTCTTGTGTCCACATTGGTACTGAGCTTAAATAGTTGCCTCGTAGGTGAAACCTGGGAAGGTTTTATATATTCTTCCCCAAGTTTAAAAGGAACCTCTGGGAATAGACTGAAGGCTGTGACTGGTAGAGAAGCCGGGAGCTCTTTATAGCTGGCTCTTTCCCTCCTCATTCAGGAAGATAGGAAAGGCCCTCATCCCCCCCCCCCCCCCCGATAAATCAGATTGATGCAGTAGAACACCAAAAGAGTCTGTCAATATTTATCTGGATTTTATAGGTGTATGTTTAAAGGTGATAGCTGGAATTGCAAGTCTAGAAGCTAAATCAAGGTCTGGTTCTTCTGGGGGCTGTTTTCTTTCCATATATGGTTGGGTGCTCTATGAACAATTACTTTATAATATTTCCAATTAGAAACAGCTGGATGTTTCATTTTGTAGAAATCCTGGGATCATTGTGGTCATTTTGAAAACTTTATTGCCCACTTAGCCAATGAGGTTCATAACCAGGGTAGCACAATGCAACCAGAATGCCAGCCTTCCAGGCTTCCCCTGTGAGTGATATTCTCTGTTATTTCCAGTGGTTTCATTTGCAGAGTCTCCATTTCACAATATACTTGAGTTCACGGTTTTTATAGTTGTTGAGAAGGAGGCACTAGTCCATGGGTTGGCAAACTTTTTGGCCCAAGGGCCACATCTGGGAATAGAAATTATATGGTGGGCCATGAATGCTCACAAAATTGGGGTTGGGGTGTGGGAGGGAATGAGGGCTCTGGTTGGAGGTGCGGGCTCTGGGGTGGGGCCAGAAATGAGTTCAGGGTGCGATGGGAAGGGCCCTCCGGGCTGGGCAGGAGTGCAGGAGGAGGGGAGGGAGGGAGGGGTTGGGGGTGCAGGCTCTGGGGTGGGGCTGGGTATGAGGGGTTTGGGGTGTAGGAGGGTGCTCCAGGCTGGGATCGAGGGGTTCGGAGGGCGGGAGGGGGATTAGGGCTGGAGCAGGGGGTTGGGGTGTGGGAAGGGGTGCAGGCTCCGGCTGGGGGTGCGGGCTTTGGGGTGTAGAAGGGTGCTCCGGGCTGGGATCGAGGGGTTCGGAGGGAGGGAAATCAGGGCTGGGGCAGGGAGTTGGGGCGTGGGGAGAGGCTCAGGGGTGCAGGCTTCAGGCAGCGTTTAACTCAAGTGGCTCCCAGAAGCAGCAGCATGTTCCTTCTCCATTGGAACGTCAGAGGGGGCCATTGGAGTGCGTAGGAGCCAGAGGATGGCCATGCCGTGGCTTCCAGGAGCCACATGGAGTGGCCCCTGATCCTGCTCCCCAGCTGGAGTGCTGGAGGGGGGCCATGCTGCAGCTTCTGGGAACTGTGTAGAGCAGCCCCCGAACCTGCTCCTCAGCTGGATCATCAGAGCAGGGCAAGCCCCAGATCCCGCCCAGCGGGAGCTCGAGGGCCGGTTTAAAATGGCTGGCAGGCCGAATGCGGCCCGTGGACTGTAGTTTACCCACCCTTGCATTAGTCACTTGAGGATTGTAAGAAGCCAGAGTGACATGCTGGCTTCCTGCCTTACTCCATTCTCTATTCTCCATTTGTGGCTGTATTTACATGGAGGATTTTCCCATTGTTGATCTAGCATTAGAGAGAAAACATTAGTGTACATGGGGTGCAGATGACACATCTGAAAAATGCAAATGCCTAGTATACACTAGTGATTCTACTGTTGCTACTACTGCTGGGATCAAACTGGGGCTGGACTAATGGTGGAAGAAGTGCTGAAAATTCTCAGTATAGGCAAGACTGTGTCATTCAATCAACTGGTGAGTCTGATAAAGTTTGAGCTGTACTGTATAACTGGGTGTAAAAGTAAGAGAGCAAAAGGTCTGGGAGGAGATTAGCAGGTGCTTTGGGTGGCATGGCAACCTAATATTTAATTTCCCCATATGAAATATTAATTGACTGCATTTATGTGTGTATAAAAAGCCTCTTCTGAGATATTTCTGCTAAGGGATTAGAGTAGCATCCTGAAGTAAAGTGAGAGAGGCAATTAGAGCTAACCAGTTCCAGGTCACTGAAGCATTCTGTTGATCTACATTTTGCAGTGGTATTGAGGTGACTCTGGAGTGTAGCTGTCATGAGATAATCCCACAGTTTAGGGATTAAAGCCACTTGGTTGAGTTTTGGGCCTTAACTCCCTCTGCTCTCCAGTGACTTTCATTTTGACCACAGTCACTTCTGAATTCAAGAAAAATGCTCTGTTGAAAGATGTGCATTAGCTACATGTGTGTATGCATTTTCTCAAAACACTTCCCCCCCACCCTTTGTATCAGTTTTGCAGATACACACACATTTCTATACTTATGGCTATGTTGACTCAACCTATCGCAACCCTTGTATGCACTGGGCTTTACTTAAAAATAGTCTGTCTGATCATTTTGTAATGTGGATTTTCACTTGTGGGCTGTCTCCAAATTTTTAGGCAGAAGCTTGTGAACGATCCCAGTACCATTGTCATCTGCCTTGTTATGCAGACCTATGGTACCTAGTGAACGCTACCAAAGTGGCTCTGTTGTTGGACTGGACTGGGACAGTAGCTGTATGGGAAAGATATGCTCAAGTGTCTTAACATTGTGTTAAGGCAGCAGGAGTTGTGGAAGATGCTCCTAGTTTATTTTGTGAGGAATGGTATCCAGACTTGAAGGTGGGCCTCCTATAGGGCAGTGCAAAGAAAGCTCTTGCGGCTTCTGCTGGCTCAGTCACTGAGAGACTGGGACCCTATCAAGTATACTAGCACCTCCTGGTAATCTGGGGTATGTGGGAACAGGATGTTTCCAGTCTGTGAGTTAGGAAGTGTGGGACTCAGACTTCTGCTTGGATGAGTCTCCTCTACAGCAGACTAACCACCCCGCCCCTTGCTAACCAGTGTGATTGATTGTGTGTGTCCCTGTTGCCTCTGCCAAGGGAGAATTCTTTGCACAGGATAATTGGGATGCTTTTTTCCAGGGACATAGGTTAGACGAATACTGTTTATTTTCTTTTATGGCTTTGTTGGTTTGCCTGATCATAATTGCCTCCATTAGAATAAAAATACTATTTAGTGCAAAGATGGGACAAACCCATACTACTAAAAAGCAGAGGAGGAGGATGGTTTTGAAACCTCTCCCTTCCCTCTATTTGTGGCTAAAATTCTAACAGAAAAGCTAAAGAAATGATCTTGTGTAGCATTTCTGTGTTGTGAATATCAAATTATCCTCCCTAGAAGCTCTTGAGATTCAGATCTGGATCTAGATCAGGCTCCTCCCAGGGCCTGGAATGCATTCTGTTAGCTGAGGCTTTCTGCAAGGCTTTTCCTATTCTGTTATTTTAGAAGAATTTTGCAGACATCTGGGGTAATTGCCACAATCGGGGTGATGCCCAGGAATGAAATTCCATCAAGGCCTCACTTAAGCCTTAATTTAGTATTGTGTATAATAGCAAAAGGCAGTAACTGGGACCACAGGTATATAATTTGTCTGTGGTTGCAGTTTCCTCTCTGAGGGGGGTGGGAATGGAGCTTTAATCTAGAATATGCTGTATTTACCATACAAAAGCAAAAACCAAATTCAAGATTTATCAGAGCTGTGTACTTTCAACATTACTTTAGAGTGCAGAATGCAGGGGAATGACAAAGTATGACATGTCCAAACTATCTTCATTCCATACAACCTGTCTCAGAAAAATCCTCTGTATCTTTTGGCCCAGAACAATCTCAAACCAAGATCTATTGACACAGTGCAGCCAAGAGAATATGAACACCATCATTGCCAGGAAGCGCTGGAGACGGACTGGCCATGTGCTTCGGATAGAAACTGATTCCATCACCAGAGTAGCAATAAGATGGACACCTGAAGGCAAGCGAAAATGAGGCCGACTGAAAACAACATGGCGAAGAGCTGTGGAAGCAGAGTTGAAATACCTGGGGCACAGCTGGGGAACCATTGAATGACTTGCCAGAAACAGACAGGAGTGGAGAAGCTTCGTCGCTGCCCTAAACATCAGAGGCGTAATGGGAACATGATGATGACCATAGACTACTGAGGGTTCAGCACTACCCTCTAGATCAGTGGCTCTCAACCTTTCCAGACTACTGTATCCCTGCCAGGAGTCTGATTTTGTCTTGTGTACCTCCAAGTTACACCTCACTTAAAAACTGCTTGTTTACAAAATCAGACATAAAAATACAAAAGCGTCACAACCACTATTACTGAAAAATTGCTTATGTTCTCATTTACCATATAATTATAAAATCAATTGGAATATAAATATTGTACTTACATTTCAGTGTGTGTACATAGAGCAGTATAATCAAGTCGTATGAAATTTTAGTTTGTACTGACTTTGCTAGTGATTATTATGTAGCCTGTTGTAAAACTAGGCAAGTATCTAGATGAATTCATGTATCCCCTGGAAGACCTCTGTGTACCCCCAGGGGTACGCCTACCCCTGGTTGAGAACCAGTGCTCTAGATCAGTCTTATCCCAGAAAAGGTACTGCCTCATGCTCATTGGCATGGAGGATGTTGCGTAGGCACCTCTCCGTTCTTGTGGGTATTGGGGTATTCTCTAGGAAACTGTCTCTTTGTGTGGCATTAACCCAGGATTCTGGGCTCAGAGTGAAGACTTGCTTGTTAACTTTCATTAAAAGCACTTGCAGCTTCTGCCAATCTGGTCAGTGTGGGGCTGGGATTCTAACATAAGTGCTCAAACCCTTGGGTGATCTGGGATGTTTGAGAACAGTCTATTCCCAGTCCATGTTGGTCCAGGAAATGTGGGACTGGAGCTTGAACTTGGGTCTCCTATATAGAATGCCAGAACTCCCACTGGTCCAGACCTGAAAACTTGTAGGAACTTGAGGAAATCTCCATTATCATAACACACTAGCTCCAGCAGTGAGGGATTGTGTGAAGTAAGTAGCAAGATGGTGCATTTGTTTTGAAACTGTTGTAATGGAGCACAGATGCATACACACATGTATTTATGGCTTGGCTGCTAACTGAATCCCATGAATGTCTTACTAAAGAAAAGCATGATATTGGAACTCTGCCGTTGTAACATAGTGTTTTTATATGCAATATGTGAACAAAAGTTAAAATTGCAAAGTCGAGCACTAAGAAGTTAGGAAATGCAAGAATGGAGGTTGTCTTTGCAATCCTAATTCCACTCCCTTGTGTGTATGCATTATGGTACACTTTTAATTACATGATCACATATTATTTGGACAGTGTTCACTGGGGCCATTGAAATCAGTGGGAGATTTGACACTGACTAAAGTGGGTGCAGGATCAGATCTTGAAGGGGTAGCTATTCAATATTTTTTTATTCTCATCATCCATTGTAAAAAGAAAAGGAGTACTTGTGGCACCTTAGAGACTAACAAATTTAAATTTAAACAAATACAGACTAACACGGCTGCTACTCTGAAACCTATCATCCGTTGTGTGGCCCTATGTATTATTTATTGCACACCATCCAAGCCCTGCACTGAATACAGAATTAATTTCCTCATGGGCTTTTCTATAGAAGTATTCACCATAGTATCTAAATATTTCACAGATATTAATGATCTTATCTTCACAGCAGCTCCTGTGCCATAGGGAGGTATTATCTCTACTTTACAGATGGCTAATTGAGGCACAAAGAGATTATTGTCAAAGTGTTAACTAAATTTGGGTGTCTGCTTCGGGACATCTAAGACCTGATTTTTTTCAGAGTACTTAGCATTTTTTATGTTCAATGCACAGCTCTAATCAGCTTCACTTGCAGTTGAGTGTTCTGCGCTTCTGCAAATCAGACCCTGTGTCTCAAATTGGTCACCTAAAAATGAGGAACACACAATTAGTGACCACCTGTGAAAAGTTTGGTTTGAGTGACTTGCTCAGCATTACACAGAAACTTTGTGTCATAGGCAGGGATAGAATCTATTTCTCCAGGGCAGTATTCACATACCTAAACCACAAAGCCATCTTTTCTTTTCCTGCAATCCCCTGCCTCATTCATCACTTGCCTTCCAACTTCTGCAACAAACTAGAGTCTTATGGATGCTGGCCTCATTCACATACACAGCCATGATTCATTGTCAGAGCACTGTCCATCCTGTGCACTGAATGAGGCAGGGATATTGTGCAAAAAGTAGAATGTGACTATGTAATTATTTTATCATATATATGCATAAGAGGGCTCCTGAATTAAGGTTACATGGGCAATATTAATTCTGGCATTTTCTTAACTTTTGAATTCTTGACTTTGCAACTTAAAATTTTTCTAATGTAGCATTTTTGGATGTAATTTCATAACTTTTTTTTAAAAGAAGATTGAAAAATAATTTCTGTCATGTGGAATCATACCAGACATTCCCTATCTCCCATGGTGGGAGCTTTAGATCAGCAGCGAAGACCTCTAACACTTGAGCTAACAGAGTAATTAACTGGTAGCCTCTATGTGGACCAGAGCCACTAGAGGGAAAGAAGAGAGACAGGTTGCCAGTAGGTTTTACGATTATTTGTTCACAATAGAAGAATATTGACACTCAGGAATCCTGGATCTTGTTTCAGGTTCAGGAATGAATGGTCTCTGGTTGTTACAGATTCTTCTGTCCCTGTCCCCAGCATGTACCAATTACAGCCTGAGTGTCACTGAAACTTTTCTGCTTTCTGCTTCTCACCCCCTGCAATTACTGCCAAGTTACTTCCTCTTTCTCCTCCTCACTGCCTAGGCGCAACACTGAGAGAACAGGAGAGAGAGACTCCTTGGTCTCATTCCTTGGGCCCGGCACCAGAAGCAGTTGTAGGGAGAGTCTTGCTTAGCCCCTACACTCTTGGGCTGCATGCTTAATGCAGATGGAATCTTTGGAGAAGTTAGTTGTCAAAAGCAACCAAGTGTCTACTGAACTCAGATTTTCTGGAGGCTTGTAATTTAGCCAAATTTAGGTGGATTTTTATGAGATGGCAAAATACACATCCCTGAAACAAGGGCAAGCCCCTGCCAAATTTCAAGACTGCCTACTGCTTTTCAAAAAAAGTCTATGGATTTTTTTTTAACATGGACAAAACTACATATTTTCCCCAAATTTAATCCTAGAAAATGATTGAACCATTTTTGCTGAAATTTAAAAAGTCTAAAGCAGACATCTAGCATGGAAAATTTCAGTCTGAACAGTTATATTTTGAGAGAGCCATAAACAACTGAAAATAGGATCTTATAATTAAGTTTGGCAGAATTTGATTTTTTTGGGTAATTTTTCTAGATAATATCAATGTTTGTTTCTAAGCATTTTATATATTTTTGTTGGTTTTAAATTTTCACAGTTGTGGGAAATTATGTGGTGGTGAGAGATAATAAAGGGGTCAGACAATAATTATTTAATGTGGACACAAGAACAAATGGATATAAACTGACCACCAAGAAGTTTAGACTTGAAATTAGACTAAGGTTTCTAACCATCAGAGGAGTGAAGTTTTGGAATAGCCTTCCAAGAGAAGCAGTGGGGGCAAAAGATCTATCTGGCTTTAAGATTAAACTCTAAGTTTTTATGGAGGAGATGGTATGATGGGATAACGTGATTTTGGTAATGAATTCATCTTTAAATATTCATGATAAATAGGCCTAATGGCCTGTGATGGGATATTAGATATTAGTGGGATCTGAGTTACCCAGGAAAGAATTTTCCGTAGTATCTGGCTGGTGAATCTTGCCCATATGCTCAGGGTTTAGGTGATGGCCATATTTGGGGTCGGGAAGGAATTTTCCTCCAGGGCAGATTGGAAGAGGCCCTGGAGGTTTTTCGCCTCCCTCTGTAGCATGGGGCACGGGTCCCTTGATGCAGGATTCTATGCTCCTTGAAGTCTTTAAACCACAATTTTGAGGACTTCAATAGCTCAGACATAGGTGAGGTTTTTCGCAGGAGTGGGTGGGTTAGATTCTGTGGCCTGCGTTGTGCAGGAGGTCAGACTAGATGATCAGAATGGTCCCTTCTGACCTTAGTATCTATGAATCTATAATGACAGTAGATGTTGAGATTCAAAATGTTAAAGCTTTATATCGATTAACACAAATTGGCAACATCACATGTCAAAATATACAAAGTAAATATCCTTAAATCAAACTGAGTTCTCAAGCAACATTTTTCTTGTTTTGTCAATCCATAAATTTAAAGTATAATTGATGGGAAATATTTCTTGTTGGGGTGGTGTATACAGTGAAATCAACTTTTACTGACCTTTACTGATACAAAATTAATCCTTCCAAGTCTAATTATAATAGAATGTGTTAGGTAACCATAATTATAGGCATCCCTATCAACTCTGCCTACAATAATAAACACACACATGAGTGTATAAACTGAGTGTTTTCCTAATGTGAATTCTACAATCATCCTTTGTCCTCTGGATTAGTTTAAAATAGTCATTATCCTACATCAGTTCCCTCTTTCCACTTATTTTGGGAAGACTATTTCTGGATTCCTGTGTTTCTTGAATTCCTGAGTAGAGTTCAAAGGTTCAGACTGTTACTTGGTTTGTCTTTCTATTAGAATATTTTACTTGCACTGTGAGGCAGGATTTTAAGGCCCATGCCTAAATTCCTGGTTTCTTCCTTTGGGCAAGAGTGGCTATGGGGCATTGCTGTTGTTGGGGGGCAATGTGTGAATTCAGACCTTAGTAAGGTTTTCTGCATAAGTGGGCACACAGGGTGTGGTTTTGGTGAGCTTTACAGTTGAACTGTAAATCAATGAATTTGCTGAAGGGATGTGTGTTTTTAGGTCTATGCACAATTCTTAGTTAGGAATCCTTCCCTCTTGCCTGGGTTCTCTTCTAATGCAGGGGCTATTCTATCTTGGGACTAGGGACCTCAGTCTGTTTGCAGGATCTGTTGTGTAAAGCATTACAGCATAGTATTTTATATAGTTTGTCATTTAATCACGGAGGCAACTATCGCTGTCAAGATACTGCAAAAGAATACAATTGATTGTGAATAGCTTGAATGAGAACTGCTGGTTTATGGGACTGGAGGGCTCACAAGATTACGAATAGGATATGGCACCTTTCGTCTCTTGGTTGCTACTTTCCAATTGAACACCAGGTCAGGTAGTGCGGCTTGCTCAGGGGATAGAATGCAGACTCCAGAGACTTTCACCTCGAGGTACCAAATAAGATTACGCCTAGATTAGTAGTCATTTTGAAAGTCATCGTTGTCTGATGGCAGTTCAGTCTACTATGTGAAATTACTTGGTAGGGCTTAAAAATTCACTTGCATGGAGAATCCTAATCCCTCAGAATTTAAACTTGAATGAAAAAAGTCTCTAGCTACTATGTTTGTGAAGAAAACCCACAAAATATGAATCTATACAGTATGGTCTTAAGTCTGCTGCTAGACACCTCCATTGCTTCTGTTCTTGCTTACAGCTTGCCCCTGTAGCAGAATTAAATTAACAAAACTGGTCAATTCGTTGCTGCAGTTGAGAACCCTCTGGGCAGCAGTGGATCTGACAATAATTGCATGACACTCATACTGCTGTGGCAAAAGCAGAGGGACAGCAGTCAAGGGAGGACCCTGTGTAACCATTCAAGAGAGAGGATGATAATCCAAAAATGGATGCAGGGGGAACAGTAAAGCAGAGGAGGTCCTCTGAATTCCTTTTCCTTTATCAGCTTTTAGAGGAGTTGAGGCTTTGGGGTGGGAGAAAGTTCTCTCCTCTGTCAGGTACCAACTAGCCAGAGGCTGAAGGAGCCTTTGAGCATGGCTCAGGGACAGCCACATAGTAAGAACCCCAGTACCCTCCCTTTTCCTGGCAGGCTTCTTTCTTCTTTTTAGTAGGATTAATCCTCTATTGAGTAAGATTTTTCAACCCCATGAGTTGGTTGTTCTGGTCCACTTTTTGGTTAGCCATTGTCCACATTACAAAACCACAAGTACTCCTTTTCTTTTTGCGAATACACACTAACACGGCTGCTACTCTGAAACCTGACATTACAAAACCTGTAACACTTTAGATCCCTCTAATCCAGGGGTGGCCAAACCACGGCTTGTGAGCCACATGCAGCTCTTTTACATTTAAAGTGCGGCTCACAGAGCATTTCCCCGCAAGACCCCCACCCCCCAGTCTCCATCTACCAGACTCGGGGAGGGGGAGAGGAGAAGAGCTCAGGGCTTCTGCCTTGCAGCGGGCTGTTGGGGCTGGGGCTTCTGCCAGAGACAATTGGTGCCTGCTTGGGGGGGGGGGCAATTTAAAGATTTATCTCCCCCCCCCCCCCCCCAACAGCTTGTGTGATGCCCCAACAGGCACACTCCCCCTCTTACCCTCAGTGGCACCTCCCTGCAACTCCCAGGTGTTAGTTCTGGAGGGAGAGGCAGTGACAAAAGCAGCAGCAGCTATCCATGCAGCTCCCACCTGTTTGCCTCTGCCTTTCCCCTTGGCCACAGTTCCCAGCTTGCCGGCTCCAGCAGCTGCCCTGCAGGGAGGGGGCCTGGCGACACCATGTGACTGAGTGGGGCCAGCAAACCCTGGCAAAAATGTGTGTGTGTGGGGGGGGGGGGGGGCACATGATCCCTCATGTCTCTTTTTCCCCTCCTCCTCCCCACATCACCTCTGGCTTCTGCCCTGTGGGGAGGGATGGCTCGGGACTTCAGCCCCATAGGGCATGTCTGTTGGGGCTTTAGCAGGAGCGAAACTGAAGCCCTGAGCCTGGGCAGGCACCTCCCATGGGGCTGAAGCCCTGAGACCCGCCTGCACCCTGGCAGGCACACCCCAGCTCTTGAACTTCTGAAGATTGTTGTATGCAACTCGGAGGCTCAGTAAGTTTGGCTGCCCTCTGTTGTAATCCATGGTGGTTGCCTGGCCTCCATTACCATAGTATCTAGCACCTCACAATCTTGATGTATTTATCCTCACAATGCCCTTGTGAGGTAGGGAGGTGCTGTTATCCCTGTTTTATAGATGGGGAAGAGAAGCACAGAGAGTCTAAGTGATGTACCTAACTCCATTCACGCATCTGGGCAGAGTGGCTCTGGGCGCTGTCCACTGGCTCCCTGGATGCCTTTGAGGAGCAGTGGGCGCTGTCCAGTGTTTTCTGCTCGGTCTCCACCTCAGGTTCCCTTCGTTTGACCCTTTGACCACACTCCTGTCTCTGTTATTTCATTAGTCCCCTGGAATTATTTGGTTTCCAGGTCCTGTGGATCCTCCCCTTAGGCTGGGGGGGGGGTCCTTTAGCAGTGGATGGGCAGAGCCCATAGAATAGAATAGAATCCCAGTAGAATCACCCAGGAAGTCTGTGGTGGAGCAGGGAATTGAAGCCTGGTCTCCAGAGTCCTAGGCTGGATCTTAACCACTGGGCTAGCCTTTCTTCTTAATGTGCACTAATGACGCCTTTGACTGTCTGCAGAAACTGAAAGGTGAGTAGCCCCTTTTACTCTTAGAGGTGATCCTTCAGTGATGGATGACACAGTGGAGGAGGAGGATGTACTTGCACTGTTGCTGCCTTTGCTGCACCTGTCCAGGGCATAAATATAAGACTCCTTTCTCCAGGGGCTACAAATCCAGCAATTCTTGCCAGCACCAAATTCACTTAAAACTAAATACATATAATGGAACTGCTCCCAATCCCTAGAGAGTGCTCGTTTCGTCTCTCTAACCTGGTAACTTGTTAAAAGACTGCAGTGTGTGTAGACTTTCTCCATTTCTCTTCCAAGTGAAAAATGGATGGTGAGATGGAGAAGGTTGTACCATTTCCTCCTTGCTCTCTGCCAGAGTATTCTGCATAGGAAAGCTGTTCAGGTTGTAAGAGATTGGAGCAATTGCCCAATCCCATGGCTGATTTACAGGTGTATTTTCCCCACTTTGTTCCAGTTCCATATTTACTCCCCTTCCATTTCTAGCCCCTAGATTTTCAGACATTAGTGGCAACTTGAACAGCAGAAAATGGCCCTCTATAGCAGCTGACAAATGGGCTGGCAAAAGCTCCAGAAGGCTCTATCTTTCAAAAACGTCTCACCATAGTTAATGTCATATCAACACATGGGCATTAGCAATGTCAGGGTTTCTAGTGTAGGACAGTCTACTGGCTGCTGATGACATTTTCAGGATTGATATAATGGCTAAAATGGTGGTGGCAGTCAGTGGGCTGTCTACACTAGCGCTCCTAACATTGCTGATGCTGTTTTGGAAAACATCCCTAGTGTAGACCAAACTTTAATGGAGGCTTGTCCTTGAGCATTCACACACTAGTACTAGGAACTCTGACCGCTGAAGCGAGCTGAAAGAACTCAGTCTGGAGTATCTAGAGTGATGGTCAACGAAGAGTAAATGTCTCTCCCCTCCCCCTCCCCCTCCCCCCCAAGTGAACTGGCTGTAGCAGAGGATTGGATGGAAGGAGAGGGTGCAGCATACCTGTATTTTTGAAAGGCAACATGAGCCAACCGGGGGTGGGGTGGGGGCATAGCTCTTGTAGGCAGAGGCTCCTCGCTCCCTCGGCATTGATATTCCTCTGCTCACCTCTGTGTTCTATACAGACACGCTTTAAAAAAATGTTGTTTGGACTTTCTTCTTCCCTCTGTGGAAAAAGAGGAGAAAATATTTGTTTTGATGGCTGCCCTGATTGCCTTTGAGTTTTAAACTCTGACCTTCCAGCTGATGATAGGCTCCCCTCCCCCTCGGCGCATGTCTGCAATGCTCTCGTCCGCCGGCACGCGCGTGCTGCCCTTGAAAACAGACTGGACTTATTAAAATCATTGCTAGTTGCCATGGCAGCTATTGTCGCTGTGGGCTAATAGGAAAGGCAATTACTGCTGCATGTCTGAGGAGCGTACTGATGGGGGAGGGAGAGAGAATATCCCATACTGATTAGCTGTATGACTGATAGACTGGCTGTCATAGAGAACAAGCCATGGAGGGGAGAGAGGCTGGCGATATCTTCTAATAAGGTTTGGCTGAGAGTGTTATATTTTCCAGCTCATGAGCTAATCCAAATGGAAAGATTCACACCCCTCTCATTAAGAAGGGACATCTCTCATTTTAGATTCAGATTTACTTCCGTCCCATGCAGATCTGCTCATCTGACTCTGTTACTAAACCACCATCAAAAACTGAGTCTTGAAAACTTTGTACGTGTTGAAGAAATGAACCTGGCCTCTTTCCAGCCATCTCTTCTCCATAAATATCCCTCTTCTCCTCTTCTTTTGCTGTGCCCAACAGGCTGAAGGTTGTAATGAAAATTAATTCCTATTTTCTTATTATGGAAAGAATGTCGTGTGAGAACTGGGGAATAGAAAAGGGTTTCAGGCAGCTCACCTTGTCAGCAGCAGCCTGTTCTAGCCCTGTTAGACTTTTGATATGGTATCGTGTGTGTGTGAAGGCTGAAACACCTTCACTGCTGACTGTAGTCCTCTGTCTCTCCACAGATCACATGTGGTCATAAAGGCAACCAATACCTATTTTTTTCTGATGCTTTTGGTAGTAAACTCTCCTTCTTTCTAGAGAATGTACAGAAGCAGAATCGGAGCCATGTGCTGGGCAGCTTTAAACTATAAAGAATCAATAGTTCCCTTAAATGTGTGTGTGTGTGTGTGTGTGTGTGGGGGGGGGGGAACTTGGCTTCCTATCCCAGAATTGTAATATACAAGAAGTAGTTTATTCACACTTGTCAAAGCCCTGCTCCTCTAGATATCAAAGCTCTGGTTTTCCCTCATCTCTCTGAAGGTTCTTCCTTCCTTCTCTTCTGGGAAACTGATGCCATTTCATGACTTGGAGACACTTGGAGGAGGTCTCCTCTGATTGGCAGAAGGCCCATTGTGTGAGTTTCTTTTGGGATCAGGAATTCATCATGGTGTCAGCTCTGATGGTTTTGTTCCACTTGATGGTTTTGTTCCACTTGGATGAGGAGAAAATCCTGGGGATTCGGGAAGGGATATCTTTCTGCCAAAGCAAGAAAATAAAACAGCTCTCTCAGAATGGGCGAAATTGGACCTTAGATTCATGTTTCTGTTTCAGATATCTCGCCCCCCTCCGCTCTCCATTTCAGTTCTCACAACAGCTGTTTCAGGCTGCCCTCTGGATCTTACCCTTCTGGGATGGCAGTAATGACTCACTCAGTTGGGATGACTTCCACAGTATGTCTAATTCTTGCTTCTTAAAGATGAGTACATCAGGAAGAGGAGGAAGATTTTTGGTGCCCTGTTTTAAATCTCTTAGTTAGGATTGCTCTAACTTATTGAAAAAGTACTTTCCTCTGTACATTTAGGTTTTTATCTCCCAGATTTGATCTGGTAGTAAATATGGATGACGAGTTTAGTGAATAACATTTCAGGAGGCAGTAGTGCAAAGGTCAGGGATGGGGATAGTTCCATATGAGTAAGCTTCCTTGTTTCCCTCACCAAGTCTGTTCTTTCTTTTCTTTAGGAACATTCAACATGCCATTTGAGAAACTGCTGGATGTAGTGATGCAGTAATTCCTGTTAATTAAAAGGGGGTGTGTTCCAAAGTAGAAGTTAGCTTTGTGTTCCTCTCCCATTCCTTTCTCTTCCCCCTCCTTTACAATTCAAGAGTTAACGTAATAGGCTGGCTGCTGTTCTTGCAGTAGAATCTAAATTTCAAACTGTTTGATCTAAATGTGCAAATTATCAATTTTATGTTCAGTTTTTAAAAAGGTAATTTTAGTGCTTTCAGTCTAAAATGGACTTGGCTGTTTCCCAAAGATCCTGTGAAGATCTGTACAACTCCTCATGGGCCCTAGCCCTGGAAAACTAGAATAATGATCAACAGAGGGAATACTTAGGATTCCAGAGAGAGCTTCCTTATTTTTCTTATTTTAGAGAGAGTTGTTTGTGGATTCGAGATCAGGTTGGGATTTTTTTTGTCTAGTGAACTGCAACCCAGCTCCTTTCAGGCCCCAGAGGAATCTTCACAACCGGATGGACATCTGTGCTCAAACTGCAGTGCATTGTCTGTCTGCTGTTTGTGGAGGGATGAAGGTAGAAAATGAGCTTTTCCTTAGAGCTTCCAGCAAGTACAATGGACCCCATCCACTTTCACCTGCCCGTTCAGCAGCACTTCTCTGGTACCAATTCACTTTCCGGACAGAGGCTAGAGTAGGAGTCTGTGTTTGTGTATACAGAAGAGTGATTGTTCCTGTACTGTGTCAGGGATGGAAATGGAGAAGTATAGGTCACTGACACAAGCCTGGTGCCACCGTGGTTTAAAATACTCATTCACAAATAATTTAATAGAAGAGTCATTGTGGGCATAAGAGTATGTAAACAATTATTTCCAGCCAAGACCAACTTGAGGCTATCGGTTCAGCACATGGTGAGGAGGCACTACCTTTTGCCTTCAGCTGCTATAACTGCTGCTTGTGCACATTGTCTCACCAAATGAGGGTTGCTGGTTCATGTTGCTGTAATAACGTGGGATATGTAAAAGCATGACAACCAGAGTGGGCTAAGAAGGACTTAGCTCATGAAATCCTTGAGGCACTTTTGTCATGTATCCAGGGGTGAAAGTAACTTAAAGGACTTACCCGTATGCTGGAGTCCTGAACAGGGGGCGGGGTATCAACTGTAAGGGGTGGAGCTTTAACGGGAAGAAGCAAGGCTGTTAAATCCTCTGGCCCTTTAAATCGAGGTTTAAAGGGCCTGGGGCTGTGGCTGTAGTAGAGGCAGCTGGGAGCCCCAGGCCCTTTAAATCATTGCTGGAGCTACCAGCTGCAGAGGTGGCCGGGAGCCCCAGGGCTTGGTTGCCGATTTAAAGGGCCTGGGGCTCTGGCCCAGGCCTTTTAAATTGCTGACAGACCCCCCGGGGGCTCCCGGCTGCTGCTGCTACCCAGGGGCTCCGGCAGTGGGACTCTGGTGGCAATTTAAAGGGCCCGGGGTTCCGGGCATTGCTGGGAGCCCCAGGCCCTTTTAAATTGCTGGCCTGGGGAAGCCGGTATGCTCAGCGGTGAACCGGACCGCACTGGCTTACTTTCCTCTGCAACTAGCAGATGTGGCAGGGTGTGCTAAGTTGAATAGACACTAAAGGTGGAAATGCCTGGAAACTTGGAACTGTTTAAACTTTTCTGGGTTTAAGAATCCAGACCTTTGGGAATATTTCCAGATGTGGGCCTATTGCAGAGGGGAGCGGGAGAGAAGAAGAGAGTTCTAGAGACATCATAACATTTGCTGACCACTTCTGAATGTCCTTGCATCCTTACCAGTGAGGCGGAATTACAGCTAATTCCATTAGCTAAGGTATCTGGGATGTGCTGGGATCTGGGCAGTCACCCACTTTAAGCCTGACTACCTGAGTGGAGAGGGCAGAGTACCCAGGCTGGCGTTTCTCACATCCCAAACTTGTATGCAGTCATGTTCACTTAGATATAACTGCTCCGCAACTGAGGAACCATTCTGAATCTTGCCCTCTGGTGTCACACCATAGTCCTGCAGGTGTTCTCCCCTTGGCTTTCTCAGGGTTCATGTGCCAGAATACTTAAAGTAGGATCCCCCTTGTGGAGTCTTATTTATTAAGTCTTATCAGAATATAGACCCTTTGGCTCCTTGGTCCCTAACTTTGTTCCTTCTTAAGTGAGGAATCCCACAGCCCTCCTTGGGGCCTGTGCTATGATCAAGGCAAAGATTCTCTTCCTTGGGTCAAGAGTCTTACAGCTCCCCTTCTGGGGCCTGTGTTGGCAACTCCGGCTGGCTGCAGCCTTTGATCAGTTTCTCTGAGCTGGCCCCGCTGACATCTGCCCTTTCCTCCTAGGCAGGCAGGCTTCTGTTTGTCTGCTCATTCTTTCCTCCTTTGGCTCTCTGGAAACTTCTCTTTTATCCCTAGGCCTGGGACTGATTTAGCCACAGGGCCCACTAGTCACGTGACTGCGATTAACTTTCCCCAAACCGCATAAAAAGGCCAGTCCCCCTGTGACTGCCCAATGTGGTGATTGTGCCTCTTTTCTAGAAACTCAGGATAGTGCCATATTCAGGTAATAACTATGTCTGAGGTTGAAATTTGGAAACTGTTTTCCCCTTTCTCTGTCCTTTGAACCTTTCTCTCCCTTCCTGTCAGTTTTTTTCTGATTTTCCCATATTTACTGGAGTGGCAGAGTAGCTGTGTTTTCCACATGGAAGGGCTGTAGGTTGCAGAGGGAGAATGACTAGGAATGGTCTGTTTTCTGTGTAAAGCTCTAGAGACTGGGCTGGACAGGAACACGTGATTTAGTCTCTTTCCCCTTGCAGTAAGCCCCAGGAAGCTATGTGCAGAGGGAACAACCAGCTGTATATAATTAGCAGGGACTCTGATGCTGTTATGGTACGGTAGGCAGTCGGGGTTGCTGGTTTCGGTAAGTGCATTGGTTCAGAACACATTGGCTGGCAGGACTGTCACACTTAGTTCCTCTCCTGGAAAGTGGAGTGTTTCTTTTGGCTTGTTGGGCTCCCTGCAGTGAAATGAAACAAGCGCTCCATTTGAAATTTGTGTCCCCACACTTCAGGTTTCAATCCGTACCTGCAAGTTATTATGGGGTAGCTGACGTTAGTTTACGTTGGTTTTATCTTGCCTTGACAGCCTCTTGTAAGTGAATAATTCAGACATCCCAATGCACTCCTTTTTGTCCTGCTGTTCATGTTGAATTCCCTCTGTGGCTCTGGGGCATCTTGCCAGGCCCTAGGGTGATTGATTCCATTGCTTTGTGTGCTGTATAGGCACAATGCTCTGGGTATGAGAGTTTTGGGGAGGGGGAGAATGATGGTGGGTGATTTGATTGTACATGTGAGTCAAATCAAAGAAAAAAGATCAAATGGCCTTTTAGTCTCTTGATCTGTGTAAAGAGGCTGGTGGATAAAGGCACACTTTCCTCTTTAGCAAGGACCACATGTCTGGTTTTTGTTCGGAAGGCCAACTGGATTCCTGAGGCATGCGCTTCACTTCTTCCTACCATAATTCCTCACTTTCTGTACTCACAATCGACGTTGTCTGTATTTTATCCTCGAAGCAAAGTCTATCCTGTAAAGCCTATCCTTGTCATTCCTTAATTGCAACTTGAGAAGATGCATCTCTTGCCCATATCCCCTGTTTTCAAGGGCCAGTGTGCTACAAAGCAACCTCAGTCATTACCCATCTCTGATCTGGTGGGAGAGTTTCCCCTACTGGTGAAATGGAAACAGTTTCCCATCAGTTCTAATGCTGGTTTTAGCAGTCTGAAAAAATTTACTGTTAAATGTTTCCTCTTCAGAGTTCTTATTCTGTCCACTAATTGTCCAGTGATCACAGCACAAAAGGGCTATAGCATTCCCAGCTACTTACACAGGGGTGCAGTTTATAGTTAGTGATGAGTATCACTTTTCTTGCTGGGAACTTCCAGACTGATGCACTTAGCCATTGGGGAAACAAAGAGAAAAGGAGTCATCTTTGATACTCAGTGGTCCCTATTTTGCCTTGTCCCTCTGACTGTTATCAGTAATGTTCAGATGGCTGCAAAATATTCCTGGAGAAGCCATCTGTGATCTGAATTTGTTCTCAGATGTTAGCAGAGGGAGAGGGAACTCCAGGCCCCTCCCTCTGCTCAGATAAAGTAGTGCGTAATGTAACTCAACCCTTCCTTTGTGTATGCCTCATCCTCTTTGTCCAGAGCCTCCCTTAAGCTGCACTGTTAGAGGGCTCATCCTACAGACATTGAATGGATATACTATCAGTCTTGCCAGTGTGGAATTTAGAGTCTCTGGTATTTCTGACAAGAATAAAACAGGAATAACTCCCAGGGTTACAGCCAATATTCCCTCTCAGTAAAACAGATTCTAATATTTGAGATGATGTGTGAATGATCTCTGAGCACAGAATGGCTGATGCATTAGTCTGTGCAGCTGCTGCACTGCTGAGCTTTTACTCAGTGATTTGTAAAGTGCTTTGGGGACCCCAGGGTATTGAAAGTGCTAGAGAAAATGGAAGTCTATCCTAGAGAGGAATCCAAACCGTTCACATCAAAGCAAATACAGAATGGAAATTAAACTTTTTTGGGAGTAAGTTGGCCATTCTTGATAAGCATACTCTTCTGCTGGTTGCTGAGAGGTTTCCTGGTGCAAGGGGCCCCGTTGGCAATGATGAAATTGATCAGAATTGTAAGCAGGAATGACAGAGACTAGATTCAGTCTTCTGCTGCTATTTGGAATCCAGAGGGAGGTGGAGAGGAAAGAGAGGTTTCTCCTTTTTCTTCCTTCCCCACTCCTGTCCCTAGACCGCTGGAGGATGTTGTTGCTTTTGAAAAAATCATGTTAGTGTCACTTTGCTATGATGGTCTGTAGCAAACAGCAGAGGAGGCTAGGTATGAGTCTGTGTGGAGGGTAACAAAGCACAAGCCAGAAAAAGGAGTGGAAGGTAAGATATATCTACAGAGAAGAGACTGCTGAAGAAAGAGCCAAATAAGCAGGAGAATGGGGAGTGGTTCTGCCTGACGCTTTCTAACAACCAGGAGTTGAGAGGAGAGCGGAGAGAAACACCATTTCTTTTCCAACTGTAAAGAAGAAAGGGGGACCTCCAAACACAGGAAAACTACTGCTCTCTGAGACCAGTTAAGCACAACCCTTCCCTCCCACCCAATAGAAAAAAGTTGGGAGAGCAGAAAGGGGCACAGAAGATTGTAGAAAGAGTATTCTGGGAAATCCACAATGAATGGGTGGGGATCCAGTTACCTATTATCTATCAGGACTTAAAAGATGTATTAGACACTTAACATATAAAAGGACTAATCCTAGCCAGAAATAAATGCAAAAGATGGTGGGGGGGGGGGAAGGGCCGTGCACTAGCAAGGTCTAGGCACAATACCCTGGTGAGAAGCTGAGCCTCTTTATCATTCCCAGGTTCTAGGAAGTAGGAGAGTGCTGGGACTGCTGCTAGGATGCAGTCCCTGGACATTGCTTGCTCAGTCTTTTGTATCAGGTTCTAGCTGTAGGTGTCTGACTAAATTTTGAAGCTCCTCCCTCCCTGCTCTAACTGGAAGAAAGGAGGAACTTGTTCTTCCTCCTTCCCTCCTCTGTCTCCATGAGTTTCCTGACTGAAGCCAGGAAGGAGCAGATCTCCTACTCCCTCCCCCCCATACATCTAGATGCTTCAAGGGAATGAGGAGCAGTCTCTCTTTCAGTTTACTGTTCTTCCCTCAGTCTGTATTTTGCATGGGTTGAGTCCCTTTCCATCCTGAATGATTCCAGTCTTTCTCAGCAGTAGCATCAGTGTAAAATGTATGTGATTCGTGGCAGTTTTATTGCTACCCATAGAATTCTGAACAGCTGTAATGAAATTATCAGCTGACTAGCATCCTTTAAATTTCACTCTGTTGCTGCTGTGCAAAGTGTAACCATCCTGCCAGGGACTGGAGCTGTCTTTCAGTAGATTCAATCTGATGCAGTGCTGTCTTTCTATTTGGTTGGTCTTTGGGAGATTTTTTTTCAATCTGAAGGACTAGAACCTTCTTACTTTTTAATGTGAACCTTTAAATGCTGCAAATGCAGGAGCTGATAGCTTAAGCCCTGACCATTTACTGGGGGGGCGGGGGGGGGAATCTCTCTCCATGAGTTAGTGGATTTTCTGAGCCGTGCCCGTCAAATCAGTACTACCAATCCCTGCTCAAGCTTGGCGAGCCATTTATCCTGTTAGCTGCTGGCTAGAAACTTCAGTGCTTTGGCTAGTACTCTAGGTGCTTGGTAAACAAGCCATAATACTATCATAATCATGAAGAAGCAAAAGGAAGGAAATCTGTGTGTATGTGTGAAATCCAGTGCAGAACTGGCAGCCTCAGTTCCCCCTGGACCCTTGCTGATTGGTGAGCTGGAAATAAACTCCCAAGTGTCGATGGATTTAATTGATAGAAATGCCCATTTCCTCCCGATGCACAAGGCTCTGTCAATTAACTGAGCACAACAGAGCTTGGTTCCTGGCACCCAGCTGAGGTCAGAGATACTGCTGACATCACTCCCTTCCATTCATGAGAGTTCACTCAGTTTGAGCACCTCCACTCCTTGATAGAGCTGCATTATATTGTATCCAGCTGTCCCCTGCTTAGGGTAAGGTGGGAAGGAGCAGCATGAGCAGATATCTCTCACATGGTGGTTCTGTACAGTACGGATTGGATTGGGAGTGTCTTGGCACAGGGAGGGAAGCCAAGAAATGTGACTGGAGGGAAGTAGATTCCTTTTTTTTTTTTTTTTTCTGTGCCTGACGTGAAAGATGATATCACATGGAATAAATGAATTGCAGAAGAGCACAGAGTCCTCAATCTTAACCTGAAACAGTTTTAAGGGCCCAGTGGAAATTGTTCTGAAATGCATAGTAAGGGTAGATAGATTTTCCCAAGAAGGAGGTTTAGTGGTTGGTACTCCATACTACCATGTGGCTGACCTAACATTGTGTCCCAGTATCTTGCTCCCTGGGCTGAACATCTTTTACCAGCCATGCAGAAGGAAGAGCAAGAAGCTGAATGTATATGATTGCAACAGTCTAGGGCTTTGAATAAAAATCTTGGCTATGTTTACAAAACTGTTTTTTTAAAAAGCAGTGATGCTTTGTTGTGGCCTGAAGTTTAGATTGGCTCCATCAGCTGCTATTTGCCATGGTGCCTTGTGGCTGCTCCAGTTCTGGAATCTCCTGTCCTGCCAAATTCTCTATACCTAATTTAAGATGTCTGTGTATGTATCAAGAGGGCCAGCTCCCTTTTCTGTCTCCTCCAGATAAACTTGCCACATTCCGGGAGGAAATATGATGCTTTAATTTCAGGAGCCTAGTGTATTCAGAACTCTTCTCTCTTGTATTTCATCTGTATGTTCAGGGAGGGGATTTAACCTCCTGATGCAAATAAATCTCCAGGGATTTTAGAAGTTTTCTTTTTTTGCCTTGTCCCACAGGGAGATGCAAAATAATATTGAAGCTTTTCAGCAGTACAGTACTTGCAGGAATTTGGAGTCTGGGGTTTTTAAATCTCTTCTGTCTTTTCTGGTGTGTTTAAAGTTAGGTGAGTGGAACTTGGACCAAGTATGGAAATCCATTTATTAATGAGAAGATTAGTCAAATTTTAGGGCTAGTAAAAAAGAACAATTGATAGTACTGACGTGATGCAAGCAGGAACTGTACAAAATTTGTCTGCTGGTTGCACCTCAGTCCTGACCTATGGCACTCCTTACTACTTCAGTTCTGAGCCTTCACACAGTTCTGTCGGTGCAGCTGCTTGGCATTCCAGTCCTGGGCTAACCGTGGAGATCCTCTTAATGCCTATCTGGCCATCACTACCCTTTGCTTTTCCCATCCTGATATGTTCCAAAGACCAGAATTTGTGCCAAACAGCATTAATTTTGTGAAGAATTCTCTAACTAGGTTTAGTTTTTGCTTTTTTTTTTTTATTGCAGTCTACAGGGTTTGAACTAGAGGTGTGAGGAGAGTACACTACCTCCCCTGTGCCACAGGTAGTCTCTTATCTCCTTCCCCAGTCTCATTGTCACCTCTGAATCAAACTCTTGGGCTTTCTCCTGGGAATTTCTAGCAGCAGCTGTTCTTCCCTTAAAAGCAAGACTAGCACTCCAGTGCAGATCAAACATGAGAAAAGTCCTGCTTTGGTTGGCTGGATAGTTACCCGGTGGATACTTTTCTCCACTTGTAATATGGTTTCTCTTAGGGCTTGTCTACACTGCTAAAAAGCTTGGTGTTTTTACCTTGTGGTAACTAATGTGTATGAGCTATCCTGAGGTATAAAAACAGTGAAAACCAGGCACTTCAGTTTTACTGTGAGGTAAATTCATCAACTGTATACCCCTGCCTGCTGTTGCCCTTAGAGAATTTACCTTGCAGTAAAACTAAAGTGCCTTTTTTGTTAACCTTGAGAGAGCTCATGCATGTAATTATCACATTAATTATCACAAATTAAGGTTTAGTGCCCCCCCCCTTTCTTTTTAAGCAGTGTAGACAAGATTCTAGGTCTCAGGCTGGTGGCACCCTGCAAACTCTCCTTATAGTGGCCTGTCTTGCTTCCCTGAGGCACTTCTTCCCTGTAGCAGGCTTTATTCGAATTCTTCTCTGCTCCCAGCACTCCCTTCCTGCTTTGCGTGCAGTCTCCCCTGAATGAAGCTTTGGTCTTGTTTTCCTCCTTTGAATTTTATGCTTTGTTCTGCAGTTTGATTGAAACAATTCTGGGGAGGTGGTGTTTTTCCTATGGGAGTGGGGGAGACAGCCAAAATATTGTTGGTGGCTTTTCCTGCTTTTAACTCCGTAGTAGCTGCAGCTGTCATATGCACTGTGGTGACTCAGTCCTGCCCTTTGCATAAAGACCTAATTGGTCTCAGCGAGGGGCAATTATTAGATTTAATGGGTTATTGACTATAACCTGCTATAATGGACAATCTATCTATGGCTGGTGTTTTTCATTCATGACATATTCAGTGGTGACATGTGACCTCCTGTGCTCTTCCAGTATAGGGATCTCAGGGCAGAGGAGCTAATTGTGTTTAGCACCCGCCAGTCTTGTAAAGGACAGAGAGGTTGGAAAGACAGAAGTGTGCCCAAAAGAATTCTGGGGGTGTGTTTGAAAATATTTTTACATAGCACAATTGGTGTCTGGTGCCTTTATAAAAACAGTAAGATGTGGGCTCTGGCACAAGCCACTTACAATCTAAATGGCACCAAATCTAAGGCTGAACATAAGGGAAAGGCAAAGATTACTCTGTAGAATGTAGTGATGTTAGTTATGTTAGTTTCTGTTTGTAGTTGGTTTGGTATCTAAACAGGTGGTAGGTTTTGTTTTTTGCTTTATTTTTGTTTAGCTACATTTTGAAAAAAATTCTTACATTAAACTAACAATGTAGCAATAAAGGTCATCGCTGGAAAGTTAATTGAAAAAAGTTGATCTGGAGGAGGGAGTTGAATGAAAATGGGGCAGATTGCAAGATGTGTTTCTTTGTTCTGGAACTAGTAAACTGTTACAAACTTGCCACCAACTACTTCATCGTCAGCCTGGCGTGGCTGACCTGCTGCTGTCCCTGCTTGTCCTGCCCCTCTACGTCTACTCGGAGTTCCAGGGAGGAGTGTGGGCCTTGAGCGCAGGTCTGTGTGATGCACTGATGACCATGGATGTGATGCTGTGCACGGCCTCTATCTTCAACCTCTGTGCTATCAGTGTGGATTGGTTCATCGCCGTTTCCATCCTGCTGAACTACAACCGGCAGCAGATCGACCTGCGGCAGCTGATCCTCATCTCCACCACTTGGATCTTTGCTTTCGCCGTGGCATCCCCGGTCATCTTCGGCGTCAACAACGTCCCAGACAGGGACCCCACCTTGTGTCAGCTGGAGGACAACAACTACATTGTCTACTCCTCCATCTGCTCCTTCTTCATCCCCTGTCCGGTCATGCTGGTCCTCTACTGTGCCATGTTCCAGGGACTCAAGTGCTGGGAGGAGGCCAGGAAGGCCAAGCTGAAGAGCAGCGTGTATGTGGGTGGCAGGAAGCTGTGCTGCCCGCCTCCCATCATGGAGAGGAAGCAGGCTGAGATCAAGCTGCAGGAGCGCAGTCTGTATGACCGCTCAGTGTTCTTTCCCCAGGAGGTGCATGATGAACAGTGGCATCCAGACTGTCTCCTACCCTCACCTCAAGTACCCCCACCCGGGACACAAACAGAAACAGGCCAAGATCAATGGCCGTGAGAGGAAGGCTATGAAGGTGCTGCCGGTTGTGGTCGGTGCTTTCCTCTTCTGCTGGACACCCTTCTTTGTAGTACACATAACGAGCCCTGTGCAAATCCTGCACGATCCCCAGTCAGGTCATTAGCATTGTCACGTGGCTGGGCTACATCAACAGTGCTCTTAACCCCATCATCTACACCATCTTCAACACAGAGTTCAGGAAATTCTTCCGCAAAGCTTTGCACATCTTCTGCTAAGGTTGGTGCCTGCTGGAGTCAGGGAGGAACTAAAGCACAAGGCACAGCAAAGAGTAAAGATAACACTGTGTTAGGTGGTTTTTTGTTTTTTGTTTTTTTTTTGTATAGCTCATTGAAGTTTGATTTCTTGCTTAAAAAAGAAGGGATTACCGCTCTGAGTATATCAATGCATAACAGCTTGTTGGCTGGGTAAAATGCCACAGTCACTACCTATTCCTCTACATATTACAAATTAATACATGTGAATGCAGTATTAGTGAAAAGTGCAATATTAACAATCCTGGAGATTGAAGCCATCTGTTTATCCACAGAGCGGATATAAAAGGATTAGCAGTTACAAGCAGCTTTGCACCCACACCACTTCCTGCCAGCATATCCCAGCCCTGATTGGGAGGAACCTTTCGAAGGGTAAGAAGGGGTAGTTCACTCTCCATGGACCCTTTCAGTCCTTGGTACTGCTGTTGAGACTGCCAGTTTAGTGCTAATTGTAATGGGTGGGTGCATGTGTGTCTGTGTTCTATATGATCATCTATTCCATAAAGAACTGAACTGAGACTCTGTTTTATGCAGATACTGCAGAATATTCCTTTATGTTCAGCTAAGTGGATTTTCTCATATCTGCATGCCAATTTGGCACTGGCCCGGAGCTTTCAAAAGAGCAAGTAGCAGTTTGAGAGGTCTTCTGGGTGTTTCATTCCTTTTTAGGGCTGCTGTATCCACTGACAGACAGTTGGGATTGGCGTCCAAGTTCTCTCTTTATCTCTTTAAAAGTGATTAGTGCACTGGACACTTTGTTACTAATGTTACTTTTGAAGAAGTGATTCTTATAGATGACTGATGGTTGATCTGAGAAATAACCCATTCTGCCTTAATGATTTGTCTGTCTTTGTTCCTTCCCCTTGTGTTGCAATCTCGTGATGACTCCTGTGAGCTGAGAGGGCCCTTGCACTGCATGAGCCTCACTTGAGGGGTTTCATTCTCTCATATAGATGCCCTTTTGTTTGCTCCAGCCACAGGGAGAGGAGGTTTCCAGGAGGGGAATGAAGAGGGCCAGGCTCAGTGGTTTTAAAAGAGGGAATGATTTTTTTAGGGCGAGCCTGGGAGCTGCTTGGTTCTGACTGATTCCAGATGGTGCTGCTGGAACACAAAGATTGCCAGTGTGTTTGTGGTGGTGCTGACTGAGGGCCCCCTGAGCGCTTCCTGTGTGGCTCCACAATCATACGAGCTTAATCAGAACCAGCCTTGCTGCTGGAACTCTCATAAGCCTCCCTTTTCTTTATCCAACCTTCTGAGCTCCATGTTTTCTCCCACCCCTTTTAACCCTTTACCATTTCAATTCTGGCCTTTCAGCCCTCCTCAGATCTAACCTGTTAACTGTAGGAGGTTAGGTATCCAACAGATGAAATTCAGGTTGTATAGAGCAGAGGTTCTCAACCTTTTTTTCTTTCTGAGTGCCCCCTCCCACCCCTCTAACATGCTATAAAAACTCCACGGCCCACCTGTGCCACAATAACTGGTTTTCTGCATATAAAAGCCAGGGCTGATGTTATTGCCTGGGGCCCCACACCACAGGGGCCCCCACAAAGCTAGGTTGCTCAGGCTTCGGCTTCAGCCCCAAGTGGCTGAAGCCTAGGGTTCAGCCTCATGCGGTAGGGCTTCGGCTTTCTGACCTGGGCCCCAGCAAGTTGAACACTGGCCCTGCTTGGCGGATCCCATGAAACCTGCTCGTGGCCCCATTGTGGGCCCTGGACCCCTGGTTGCGAACCACTGGTATAGAGTATTTGGAAAGGAGATCGCTGTTTCTGGGGGAGAAGCTAGTGTGTAAAATGAAGCGGTGAAAATGACACCCCAGTTATTTATGGCAATCTAATTCAGTCAGCTCGGAATATCCTGGGCTTGGAAAATTCCCTGACACCTAGATAAGTTCATGAAGGATAGGTCCATCAATGGATATTAGCCAGGATAGGCAGGGATGCAAAACCATGCTCTGAAGTGCCCCTAGCCACTGTTTGCTAGAAGCTGGAAATGGGAGATGAGATGGATCACTTGATGATTGCTGGTTCTATTCATTCCCTCTCTGAAGCACTTGGCATTGGCCACGGTCGGAAGACAGGATGCTGGGCTAGATGGACGTTTGGTCTGACCCAGTATGACCATTCTTATGACAAACTACTAGTCTTGTTGAAAAATATCTGTGCTACTTCTCTCTCCCCCTCCCCCCAAAAGAAAACCCACTCTAAAACAAAACCTTGCTTGCTTAATTTATATTGTCCCATCTTCATTTCCCACCAATAAATCAATTCATCTCTCTCACACAGCACACTATGAATTAATTCTGTCCTGCTTCTTTGTAGGACTGCCACTCTCCTGATCATGCAGGAAGTCCTTGCTTTCCTGGCCACCTCTCTGCATGTAGGGCTTCTGTTCCCCATTCCCCTTTTCCTCTCCCCTCAATCTTCTGAGAAAATGAGCAGTGACACTTGATCTGTTCTGCTGCCTTTCCACCTTCTTCCTCCCCACATTCTCCAAGGAAGGAGTCAGTAGTTCCCTAGTCTTGCTTGCCAGGCCAAAATTTCTAGTTGCTGTGGGTGAGCAAGCACATGGAGTTTGAAACCCAGCGAGTGTCACTGCAGCTGGGGATGTAATTCCCAGTTCGAGCTAGTGCACTAAAAATAGCAGTGTGGTTGCAGCGTCATGGGCAGCAGCCCAGGCTAGGTGCCTCAGTGCAATCCCATCTTAGGTACGTGTGTTGTGCCACTGCGGCCACACTGCTGTACTGTTGCACGCTAGATTGAGCAGACCTAGTGCGTAGTATGTCTACCTGAGCTGGGAATTACACCTCCTAGCTGCAGCGTAGGTGTACCCACTCTGACAAGTAGATTACAGTGCAAATAAAATGCAAGATGCTTCATCATCAACCCTATGTGATCTTGGTATCAAAAGGTGATTTCAACATTGGATTTTAAAGTCTGTGTAGGCCCCTTAGATGTTTCCTGACAAGTAGAAATAAAAGTGAAGAAAAGACGTACTTCTAAAACGCCATTGTCTACCAAAAATTCAAAATTTGGTGCTGCTGAGTTTTGTGCCTAGAGCATATCCTTGTATCTGCTGGTGTATAGCTGTCACATTGCACATAGTAGTCTCAGGGGCTTGATAATGCAAACGTAGTTCATGTAGGACCAGAAGCAGGCCACAGGCCCTTGAGGTCTGAAATACTTTGAAAAATACTGCCATCTCTAGCCTATGTAACTTCTAACAAAATTCAGATTTAAAGTTGCTTTAAATAAATAGAAACTTTTTTAGTCACTTTGTTCCAGAAGGCCGAAATGTCCTAAAGCAAAAATCTCCATAGACGATCTGGGGAGAGAAAAGCACAATTAGCAGAAGATTCCTTCCTGACCTCCAGAAAACATGATTGGCTACTTCTCAAGCACAAAACTGACTAATACACCTTTAATGTATGAGTCCATATAGCCATCCGGATTTTGTTTAAATACGTTGATACTACTTGGCTCCTCCAGCTGTGGAAGTTCATTCCACTGAAAGATACTCACCATCTGTCTAATAAGACAAACATACTTTCAAAGTGGATGCATATATAATGGATGTCATACATCCTTTCCTATCTGAGCAAGTTGTACTGACCATGGGGCTCTAAGCCAATTAGCTGTTTAAATATTGTGCATAAGTAAGATGGCTATCCCGTGTGTTTGAGAGCAATGATCTTTACATTTTATGATGGTAATTGAACGCAAGTATTTCAGCTAAAGATGAGCTGTGGCGAATCTTATAAAGCAATTCTGTTTTCAGTGTTTTTTTACTATATAAATTGAAACCCCTTACACTTTCTAAATTGAAAGAAATAGTCTGCAGAAACGTACATGTTTCTTTAACAATTCTAAAAATACGTTGAAAAAGGAACAGAGATTAAATCCATTTAGTTGAATTTTATTTTTTATAAAATTTATTTTAAAGAAAGGTTTTTGTAATAGAAGCATTTATATTGGGTGATTTCACTTTGACACACATGAATCATGATCTGCTCAATGTCTTGCCTCCAAAAAAAAAAAAAAAAAATTCTGATGTTCCTTTGGTTGTGGTTTTCTTTTCTGGCAAAAATTTTCCAATCTTGTAAACAAGATCTGTGATAGCAGAATAATGACTGCTTAAGAAACACCTCTTAAACTGAATAAAAACTTTTTAAAAGGAAAAAAAAAAAAGAGATTTTTAGGGTTGTCACTCTGAAGCCTAGAATGTCTACAAGCTAGAGCCCTGCAGTGAGACTGGGATCCCGTAGGTCCCACAGGACCCGCTGCCATAATAGCTGGAGTGGGTAAAATGTACTTTTGTTGTGGGTGGGATTGAGTGGGCAAAAAATACAGATTGTGGTAATTTGTGGGGAAACACTAAATATCTCATCAGTTTACCAAGAATATTTGAGAAATATTTGAGAAATTGCTAATTATTTTCTCTAAGCTTCTTTTTCCTATACATGTTTATCTTCCTTCCTCCGAATCTGGTGCAGTACACTGGCTCAAGTCAGGTCAGAGAATCTCACTAATTGGTTTTACTGTTCTGTGATGTCACATACGCGCAGGTTGTCACTGTTGTATCAGCTTGCTGTCAGTGCCGTGAGCAGTTTTCTGGTAAATGTTTTTCAAAAAGCAATAATTCTGACATGTAAATAATTTGAATGGTATGTTTCAAAGTTCCAAAAATAGTGCGTAAGCGGTTTAAAAAATACCTGGTTTTTTAAACAGCTTCCTTTTTATAATCATTAAAAAAAAATCTGCACCTTTTAAGGCAAAATTGTGGTGCAATTTGTTTTGACAACTGTGATATACACGACAGAAGTTTGTCATCAGTAGAATTTCAGCAATGTAAAGCAAATTTTTCTTTTTTTTAAATAAAGGTATTAATACTTAAATTTAAGTGAGGGATAGAATGATTTGATGTCTATTATAACAGGAGTTAAAATATTTTTTTTACTCGGTTTAAGCAAGATTTGTTTTATTCTTTTAGTGGTAAAAAAATATATAACTGACCGTTTTTGTTTTAGTAGCATGGGGGAATCAGTCTCTTTTGCATGATCTAAGGTTTTTGTGGGTGGGATCAGGATGAAAAAAATAGTTCTGTGCAGGGCTATACTACAAGGATTGTTGAGAGCTCTTTGTTTAGAATGTCAAGCAGTTCTATCCTTACTGCAATCTGAGGTCTTTTACCATCTGGTTTTTACATTCTCATCCATTTTTGTTTTTTTTACACTTTATGAATTACAACCATATGACAGCATGGCTTTCACATGGTTCTCTCTGTAAAATTATATTTCTCGTTCTCTTTCCATGTATGTTTATTTTATAGGGACACTTTCAGTTTAAAACATGTTCTTATGTTTAAAACTTTACATTCTGTTACTATTAACACTTGAGATTACTAGTAGAATTGAAAGATTAGAGATGTTCTTTTTTGGTCTTTTTTTCTGTTTGTTTACATAGTACATTTGACGGCACTGTAGTCCGTGTCACTGTTTCTGCTGTACAGTCAATTAATTCCCTTTTAGTTTGTGAGATTTCCCCCAGTGGCCAGGGAATAGGGATTGGAGTTGAAGATAAATATTGAGATAAACACTTTTTAAAAATAGAAAAACATGATTGTAATACCATATAAAATTCAGAGGGACTAAGGGCAAGTTAAGTGCCTCAAACCACTTTTAATTCTTATAAAACTTAGATTTCAAGATGATGATCTCTGTTTGATAAACTTTCTTCCTGTATTTGGAATCTATTTGTGGTAGATATCAGCATGACAAAGTGGGAGTTAAGGGAACACATCAAGGAATGTGCAGGTAGGGCAGGGAATTGTGAAGATGTGACACCCGTTCTTTCGGGCCAGAAAACCACACCAAAAAGTTGGGGGCCAATGAACTCCAGCTAGCTTTGTCTGATTTCAGTACTGCTTTACCTGACAGTAGTAAAGCTCCCTATGGATGCTTGCATGTCTTGTTTTACTAATGGCTCCTGGCTACCTTGCATGTTTTGTCTGGCTAACTGCTCCAGATTATTGACATTCTGATTAGGGTTGAAGGCTATTTTGATTAATCTTACCTCACTTCCACTTCTTGTCTTTTGCTGCCTTTCCTATCTCCCTGGATAGTAAAAACATGCTTGAACTGGGACTCTGCCCTGCATATTGAAAATATCTCTCTCTGGGGTGTGTTTTTGGCTTTAATGTACTCTTTCTGTTCTGTAAGGCTCTGACCAGTTTGGGGACATTTCTTTCTTGTTTATAATTGGTGTCTGGTCCATTAATAGTAGTGTAGAACAGAACCACTTGACTGAGTAGTGAGTAACAGGTTGTATTGGGCTATAGAGTATTGCATTATTACTATAAAGATGTGCGTTTTGCTTATGACAGGGAAATACATGACTGCACTGAAAGTCAGGGTCCAGGGTGTGGGCTGGCGTTTGAGGGAGGAGGGGAACATGGCAGTCTCACTCTCGTAGTTTTACCAGGCAATATGTATATGTGTCTCCAACACTTTATATGCACTGCTTCTCAGTAGGTAGATATATTTCCTTGCTCCCTGGGAACTAAATAAAACTCTAATCTCATTGTACTACTCAAGGAAATATATATTTCTGGGTGGGGAAGTTCTGGACATAGTTCCTTACGAAATTTTAAAAATACTACTTTCCTCCATATGTTCAAGTAAGCCCTGAAGCGTGCTGGGGATTAGGTGAGATTCAGAATTCGGGTGGCCAGTGTCCTGGTGGTTTTTTTTTGTTTGTTTTATTTTTTTTTTTTGTCCCATGCAATTATTTATCTTATTCAAGAAAGGATGAGGTGAATTTTCCATTTTGTGTTCAGGGCTGATATTTATGGCAATCCCAGTTGTTTACATTCCATAGACACGGCCCATTTCTTCTGAATTCTGAGGGGAGGAGGGAAATATGGAGCTGTTTCCTTAATTACAAGACTCCATATCCCGAATGTCTAAATTTAGCACTGATTCTTGTTGAAAGCATCATTTTTTTGAGGCGAACGGGAAACCTTGTATCCTGCTCTGTGAGGCCACTAAAGAAGCAGGAGGAGGTGAGGTTACCATGGAGATGATAGTTGTGTGCAAGGGGAGAACAGCATGGTATAGAATTCCAGGAAGGAAGAGGGAGTGATGTCATCATATTTCATGCACCAGCCCAGGCACCACTGTGATGTTTGTGGGTGTGTGTATTTTTTTCAGGAACATCAAGGAAGTGCAGTTGGTCATGCAGAAAGGCCCCAGATGTTTCATTTGGAAACATCATCTTGAATTTGTTTATAAATACTTGTCAGGTCAATACCCTGAGTGCTTTTGAATGTATAGTTAGTGTGTGTGTGTATGTGTGTACACACTGTATTTTATAAAGCATTTTCTTCTGGTTAAAAAGAAAAAAATGGTGATGCAACAATCCATGACTGTATCTGTTTGTGGAAAATGTGATTGTCAACTCATCACGTATTCATGCCTCTGTGGAATAGAATTTATGGTCTTTGACTGCATTTCTGGACATCTCTTCCTGGTGAACTAAAGAAACAGCTCCACTAACTTAACCAAATGGGAAAACTTATATACTCCTGCCCATATGTATATATTGTGGGCAATAGAGGACAGTCGTGCCCAGTATAGTTAATATCTAAGTGTGATACCTCTGACCAAAATTACCTTTTTACATCCAAAATACGGCCTGTAAAAATAATGATGGGATTGGGAGGAAGTGGTATAATTCCCAATAGCCTACAACTCTGTATGTAGAGATGTTCATGCTAGTGCACTAATGAGGCAGAAAATAAATGGAAAGTCTTCTATTAAACAAATGATGTTTGTAGGATTGTTGACGGGCCAAAGCCCAGAACCAAATGAAACTGGAAGAGAGAAGACAGCCAGATGGAAGCTTTACTACTCTTTACGTGATGTTATTGGAGCTTAATAGCAGGAGGAAATAAAGAGCCATACATCAAATTGGGGTAAGTATCCAGTTGAGGTGCCATAGAGATCGGTTTCAAAACCAGTTTAATTCAGTTTTTCACGAGTAATCTGGTAGTTAAGCCTTAGACACTACTTTTACATTAGTTGTATGCACAGGCGATTTTAGATCAGGAGGTGTTGCAAACAGCAGTGAAGACAGACCTAATGTATTGGGTGCATCCACACTAGGAAAAAATGGGCTTTCTTATCATGTTGGCTAATACATGGTAACTAACACGAAATAAAATTCTAGGGAAGACAAGGCAGTTTATAGTTTCCAAATGTGTTCGACCTGCTAATTGGTGGTAAAACTAAAACTGTTTTGTCTTAGTGTTTTACTTCAGTTAGCTAACATGGTAAGAAAACACCTTTTCCTCACCCAGCATATTACATCTCTATCTTCGGGGCAGTTTTACCTTTTTTCCTACTGAAGACAGAGCTGCTGATATGAAAGATTGGAGGTTGAAACAATGGGAGAGGTGCAACAGTGAGGTAAAAGGACAGTGCATCTGCCAGCTTCTGGTAAGGAGGATGGTATTGGGATTCTTACCGAGTTAAGTTCCCATGATGTGTTTGCAGTCCCCAAGCTGCAGGGAAAAACTTAGGCTGAAGGTCAAGAAACAGTTGCTACTGAAGTCTGTTAGACCATTGAACAGTCAAAAGGGAAATGGTTGGCCACCCCATCACTTGCTTCCTTTTACAACTAAATTGCCAGGGAACTATCCTGTATTGACCATAGTGGCAGACAAAAGAAAACTAAGATCTTTTCAATCTCCAATTTCTCTGTTTTATAGAGAAAAATTAAGGGAACCTTTGGACCTTTCAGCATGTGTGAGGACTATGGTATTTCCTATCTTGGATGCTGATTGTATGTGTGTGAAGAGAGCGGAAAGCGGGGGACAGCTTGCCCTGAGCTGAGTCCTTCTTCCATGTGGCTCCCACACCTGGACGTTGTTTACTGTATCAAATGTATGAGTAAATTGACTTCATTAGAGTTTGTCCCCTCAGTTATGTTTAAATCTTGTCTTGTCTAGAGACCTCTCTCTAAAATTTCCATCATTGCTAACTCAGGTTCATCTTCATCAGTGTTATAAGATTCAGTTCCACAGTGGGTGGTCTGACTGCCAACATCATTTTCAGCACCATCTCAATTAGACTTGCTCCCAATTGGGTTAGATGACGTGTTGCTGGAAATGGCATTGGGAGTTTGTGAGCTGTCTGCACCAGAGCTCTTAGTTTGCTAATGTTGGTGGAAGTGAACTTGTTCTAGCAAGACTGGGAAATATAAACAAGACCAAAAAACAACAAAACCCTCTGATGTAAGCAGGGTGTAAAGGTCTAGCATGGACTTCATGGGAGCAGTTGTGGGGCTAAGTCACAGATCCAATGGGCTGGCATATGTATTGTAACTATTGTTTCTGTGCTGTAGTTGCAAACACTATGGGAGTGAGTGAGTCATGAGTGAGAGATTAAGCTGTAGCTCACAAAAGCTTATGCTCAGATAAATTTGTTAGTCTCTAAGGTGCCACAAGTCCTCCTTTTCTTTTTTCAAAAACAGTGAGATGCCTGTGACAATCAGAAATCTAATGCCCATGTGCTCCCCTCTCTTCACCTTGTCCTCCCCACTTTAAAGCAGGTCTCGAGCACCTGGGAAGTGCCTTTCAGCAGTAAACAAAATGATGAAATGCCCCATGGCAGTTTTGATTTGATTTCACTGGCTAGCACATCCTAACTAAATCTCTCTGGAAATGGGGAGAGAAAACTAATTTGGTGTTGGTAGAAGGGGAGTCGTGAGGGAACTGGGATAAGCTGGGGTTGTCCTGTCTCACTAGTCTGTGTTGCTCTTACTGGAAGGCAGATGCTTTCTTCTTCCTCCCTGAGGAGGGGGGTGTGTGAGGTTTTTTTTAATTAAACCTCTCTTTCTCCACAGTCTTTTTTGGAATGAGTTTTGTTGGGTGTAGGCAGTACGGTATATTTTGCTCTGTATTTAGTCTTTGCTTCCTCTTCTCCTTTGGATCTGCTATTGGGATTTTCTCTCCACTTGGTTTAACTGGATTGTTCTGTTCCAATCATAGTCGTTTAACCCATTCTAACCTTTTCACTCCCTGCTCCTTATCGTCTTCAACAATAGCAAACTCTGTACATAATAATCATGCAGCAAGGCCCTTCCTAGATTCACAATTAGTGACCTGTAAAATTGGCAGCACCAGCAACTATTGGCAGGAGCCAGCTTTCCCCAGGCACTTCCCCACTCCCCTGGAGAGTTAAGTTCAATTAGAGCTACAGCGTGCACAGCAGGGAATTTGCAAACAGTACAGTGCCACATGATACCTTTCTGATTTCATACAGAAATGTTGCCTTTGACCCTTCTGTGACCTTGATGCTCTAGCTGCTGCCCACTCTCTAACCTCCTTTTTCAGCAGATTGCTTAAGAAAATAGCTTCTTCTCATTTCTTCAGTCACTTATTGTACAACAATATCCTTGACTTTGTTCAGTCTGTGTGGGTTCCCCACTTCGGTCATAGTATGGAAACTTCTCACCATATAGTTAACCTTTTTGTTGCATGGGTTTCCTTCTTCCTCATTTTCCTTGACCTCAGTGGAGGCTTGAATCCTGTACCAGCCGCATAACTGTCAAGCCATCTCTGACTGACTTCCTTCTCTCTTGATGTAGCTCCTACTGTCCAACCACTCTGTTTCTGGAGATGACTTTTCTGCATCAAAATCCTTTCACTTACAAGTCCCACAAAGCTTAATTTTGGCTCTCTTCCATGTCCCTGCCAAACCAACCTATGTTCACTTTGGGTTACTTTCTCTCAACACTTTTTTATTTTGGTCATTGTATAGTGCATACCTAGCTCTCATTTTCTATAACAAGTGGTCTCTGTTTACCCTTTCTGCCTCTTGTCCAAGTAATTCCTCTAATTAATGTCTGATGTGAACAAGTGCATCCTCCAGATAACTTTGTCCCCCTCTTTCCTTGATTTGTGCATCCTATTTGCCTCCACTGCCTATCACACTGGAGTTGTCTATGATCCTGCCCTTTCCTTCCTTCCCTACATCTTCTATCTGTCAATCTTTCTACTTTCCAGGGTGCTTTGAGAATGTAGTTAATATTTCTAACTCCCTTTTGAAGATGAAGAGCTATAAAAATGCAACACATCTGCAACATTGCTATTGCTGCTAAAATCTCATTCATGTCTCTTGCCTTGACAGCAGTAAATATCTTCACTCTGGCTTCCACAAGTGTCATGGTGATATTTTTAATGTCCTCAGCTATTGATATGACTCTGCCTATAACCATAACAATTAAATACAGCAATCCTTGATCATTTTGTTTAGTTGCACCTACTTTCTTCAAAAGCAGTCTATTCATGAGTTTTTACTAATATTTAATGATATGAGGAGTTTGAAGAGTCTATTATTCCATTATTAATCGTAGCATACTAGAATTGTAGAGCTGGAAGGAACTTTGAGAGGTCATCTAGTCCAGTGTTCCTCAAGGACCAGTCTGTTGGCTGGTGCTCGTCCCAGAGATCTCCCTGACACAGTTTAGGAAAGCAGCAAGTCAGTCCCTGGTATCAAAGGTTAGAAACACTAACCTAGTCCACCTCCCTCATGCTGAGGCAAGGCCAAATAAACTGAGACCATCTCTCGTAGGTGTTTGTCTTATCTGTTCTTGTATTCCTTCAGTGATGGAGATTCTACAACCTGCCTTGGTAACCAATTCCAGTACTTAACTATCCTTTTAGTTAGAAAATTTTTCCTAATATCTCACCTAAATATCCCTGGCAGCAATTAAACCAATAATTTCTTGTCCAACCTGCTGTGGGCATGGAGAACAATTCATCGTTGTCTTCTTTCTATAACCGTCCTTAACATATTTGAAGACTGTTATCAGGTGCCTCTGTCTTCTTTCTCAAGACTAAACATGCCCAGCTTTTATAATCTTTCTTCATGGGTCAGGTTTTCTAAATCTTTTATCATTTTTTGTTGCTCTCCTCTGGACTCTCTCCAATTTGTCCACATCTTTCCTAAAGTCTGGCACCCAGAATTGTACACGGTACTCCAGCTGAGGCCTCACCAGTGCCCAGTAGAGTGGGACATTTACCTCCCATGTATTACATACACCCCAGATTGGTATTTGCTGTTTTCACAACTACATCACATGTTGACTCGAGTGTAGGCTCGGCAGGATTCAATTTAAATGGTAAATGTTGATTTCAGCTGACACATTGAAACTGATGAAAAAAGTAGCCAGCTGTAACAGCGGGAGTGCAGCCCCCACCCCATTGTGCCTGCAGGGATCGAGTGTTACTGGCCCTGTCGCAGTGCAGGGAGCCTTCTGCAGCCTGCTCTCATGGACCTGCTCCCTCATTCCTGTGATAGTAGGGCTGCAGAGGGCTCACAGGGCTGGTGACACCCAACCCCCTGCAGGTGCAAGGTGTGGGGAAGGCTGTGGCCAGGGCCAGCAGGAGAAGGACAAGCCCTCAGTTATGAGGGGAGGCCACCTAGCTCCTGAATGGCTCGTCGTTGTCCTCTTGACAGCCCTGCCAGTGGGTCTCTGCTCTGTCCTATCAGGACTGCCAGCCTTCCCCATACCTTGCACCTGCAGGGATGAGGTGCCACTGGCCCCACAGCCATGCAAGGAGCCCCCTGCAGCTCTGCTATCACAGCCCTGCTCACCAGCTGGGAGTGTGGGAGCTGTCCCTGGGCAGGAACTATTGAGCCCCTGGCCACAGAGTACTGCTGGTGGTCCTCCTTGCAGTCCTGGCCTGAGGTGGGGAGTTCTTTACTTTCCTGGGCTAGGACCGCATCCTCCCCTGCACCTTGAACCCCTATGTCTTGGGCCCTTCAGTTGTGCAGAGAGCCTCCCAGAGCCCACTGCAGTCCTGCTGTCAGTGCTGTTTCAATCCCGCTCCTTAATTTCCAGCAACTGTAAAAATAAAAATCAGTAAAAATTGAAGAAAATTCTCAAGTAAAATTAGGGGTGTCAATTAATAACAGTTAACTCATGCGATTAACTTAAAAAATTAACTGTGATTTAAAAAAATTAATCACGATTAATTGCACTTATAACTATAGAATACCAATTGAAATTTTATTAAATTTTTGTTTTTCTACATTTTCAATATTGATTTCAATTACAACACAGAATACAAAGTGCACAGTGCTGACTTTATATTATTTTTTATTACAAATATATGCACTGTAAAAATGATAAAGGAAATAGTATTTTTCAGTTCACCTCATACAAATATTGAAGTGCAATCTCTTTATCATGCAAGTGTAACTTACAAATGCAGATTTTTTTTTGTTACATAACTGCACTCAAAACCAAAACAGTGTAAAACTTGAGAGCCTACAAGTCCATTCAGTCCTACTTCTTATTTTGCCAATCGCTAAGACAAACAAGTTTATTAATGTTGACTGGAGATACTGCTTCCTGATTCTTATTTACAATGTCACCTGAAAGTGAGAATGGGCATTCACATGGTGCTTTTGTAGCTGGCATTGCAAGGTATTTACATGCCAGATATGCTAAATGATCGTATGCCCCTTCATGCTTCGGCCACCATTCCAGAGGACATGCTTCATTGCTGCTGATGCTTGTTAAAAAAAATAATGCATCAATTAAATTTGTGACCTGTATTCCTTGGGGGGAGAATTGTATGTCTCCTGCTCTGTTTTACCCGAATTCTGTATATATTTCATGTTATAGTAGTCTCGAATGATGATCTAGCACATGTTTGTTTTTAAGAACACTTTCACAGCAGATTTGACAAAACGCAAAGAAGGTACTGATATGAGATTTCTAAAAATAGCTACAGCACTCGACCCAAGGTTTAAGAATCTGAAGTGCCATCCAAAATGTGAGAGGGATGAGGTGTGGAGCATGCTTTTAGAAGTCTTAAGAGCAACACTCTGATGCGGAAACCACAGAACCCAAACCACCAAAAAAGAAAATCAGCCTTCTGCTGGTGACATCTGACTCAGATGATGAAAATGAACACGTGTCAGACTGCACTGCTTTGGATAATTATCAAGCAGAACCCATCATCAGCATGGATGCATGTCCTCTGGAATGGTGGTTGAAGCATGAAGGGACATAAGCATCTTTAGCACATCTGGCATGTAAATATCTTGCAACGACAGCTACAACAGTGCCATGTGAATGCCTGTTCTCACTTTCAGATGACATTTATAAACAAGAAGCAGGCTGAATTATCTTCTGCAAGTTGTAACCAACCTTGTTTGTCTGAGTGATTGGCTGACCAAGAAGTAGGACTGAGTGGACTTGTAGGCTCTAAAGTTTTACATTTGTTTTATTTTTGAATGCAGTTTTTTTGTACATAATTCTACATTTTGTAAGTTCAACTTTCATGATACAGAGATTGCACTACAGTACTTGTATGAGGCGAATTGAAAATCGCAATTTTGTTTTTTACAGTGCAAATATTCGTAATCAAAAATAAATATAAAGTGAGCACTGTACACTTTGTATTCTGTGTTGTAATTAAAATATTTGAAAATGTAGTAAACATCCAAAAATATTTAAAATAAATGGTATTCTATTGTCTAACAGCCCAATTAATTATTTATTTAAAATAATAATGATAGTCATGATGTGTGATGGAAGTAATAGAGCACCTTTTGCCACGAAGCAGTTGTCTTTACAAGCACTGTGGTCCTGGAGTTCAGTCTCTGGACAAAGACTATAATCTTTTTGACTCCAAGAGATCATTGAGCTGTGAGAACATAGCCTCAACCTCATGCTCTCTGTAGGACAGAGGCCAGTTTGAGGTGAATACTCCAGCATCAGTCAAGGTCTACAAAGTCTCTCTATCTAACTTCCAGCTGTTTCCAACAATGCAACTACTGGCTGAAACTGCAGTCCTGGCATAGGTTTGGTTTTAACAAATTGGGTCTGGTCAGCTTTGCCTAGCTTTTCCTCTAGGAACAAACAGCTGGGATAACATGCAGGGCATGTTAAGACTCCAGAACACCCCCTTGCCAAACAATACCTACTGCTGTGTATAGCAACAGTTTAAAAACAAACTCTGTGCAGGAGTGTGGGATTGCTACTTTGTTTATGGCCAGCATTTTATAACTTTTGCATACAACTCTTCCCCCGTCTGCATTGGAGGGAGCAACAGCAGCAGAATGAAACAGAAGCAATCCTATTCACTTTTACTCACTCCCTACCCTAACCTTGTCAAAGAAGAGAGGTGTGTGTAAGGTGAAACTGCCTAACTTCTCCCCCAATTTGAATTTGCAAGTGTGGGAGAGATTCTCTTCCTATCTCCAGGAAGAATAAAAATAAAGCATTGATATGTTCACCTCATCTCTGCTGTAGTTGCTAGAATAGGGGAGAGGCTGGGAAATTATAAGAAATTCCAAGGATGAATAGGATGTAGAAAACTCGCATATCCTTCCAGGCAAGGCAGTGTGACAGAATTGCTGATGTAGGAAGTAGGATGAGCAATTTGGAGGTGGGAGAAGAGAAGCTAAAACATTGGTTCTTTTTGGGAGTGTGTGTGTGTGTGTGTGTGTGTGTGTGTGTGTGATATTTCGCCCAAGTTTAGTAAGGTTATAATTTAAACTGTAACTAACATTATGTTCACATGTCACAGTGTAGTACGGTTTTCAGGAAGGAGTTCACACCTTTGCAGCCATTGTTTAGATGGAGAGAGTTTTCTCCAAGACTGGGTTAACTGGGCAGCAGCACATAGACGTTTACACTGTAATTGTTCTATCTCCACAATGGAAAAAGAGACGTTTAAAAAAAAAAAAAAAAAAGTCCTGTGAAAAATAGCAAAAACTATAGACGCATCTCACAGGAGATGAAGTAGGAATAGTTTATTTCATGCCTGTATTTTCTTCTTCCATGCACTCTGGAATATGTAGTTTCAAACTAAGTCTGTATTTAGATGCGTTGACTCACACAGAAAATAGGACATCAATAGGAAATTTTAATGTTACCATCCTCTTTCCCCAAATCATTGCAGCTTCTTGTGTCCACCTGGACTTGGGGAGACTTATAACACCTTGTTTCTATTCCTTACAGTCATTACATTCACCTTTTCTGTTCTCTTGTAGAATGAGCCTCTGACCTCAGGTTATCATGGATACCCTGCGAGGGATAATCAAGTAAGAGTCCGAATACCATAAAGTGTGTGTGTGTGTGTCTGCTTGTGGATGTTCTGGCAGATGGCTTCCTAACACTATTTGTTTTGGAATGGGGACTGTTTTATTTCACTGGTTGAACGCTTATGGAGGTATACAGTAAATTAAACACATTTTTTGGCCATGCCACATACGGAATGTGGCTGCATGCATGATGAGGGGTTAAATGTGATCCCTCTGGTTCTCATTACAGAATTTCCTGACCCTTGGCGATTCTTAAAACCGGACTTCAGATCTAAATCCCAAATACCTACTCTGTCTCCTCAGTTTTACTCAGTATAGATGTTCAGTCCATGAACTCTTCGTTCTATTTTGTTCTTATTGCTGTAACTCTAGAAGCTGAGGAGAGATGAAACACAGTTTTTGTCTGAGAAGTTTCTTCCCTTGTAGTGCTGCTGGAGCAGAGAACAGCGTGGCCCAGGATGGGTTGCTTCTAGCTCTTATGAATTTGCCTTGGTGCTTTTTGAGTCCTGCAGGGTCCATGCCCCACCATCAGTTGAGGATGTTTTAATTTTATAGTAGTAAAAATGGTATTATTTGGTCCATTGCAGCCATTTCAACATCCCCTTTCCACTTCACAGAAGGTGAGAAACGCCAGCTTCTGTGTAGTGCAGGGGAGGAGAGGGCCATCATAAATTGTCTTTTTACCTTTCCATTGTGAGGATATTTGTCACCCTTTGTCCCTTGCAGCTTACAAGTCAACACTGTCCAGGAAGAAGTCCTGAAGCTTGTCTGAAACCTTTATTCTAACTCTGGAATTGAATTTTATGGAGATTTTTGAAGGACCTAAGCAAGGAGTATGGGCACACGCACAGTAGAAGTACAGCTATGTTTGTATTCAGTGTGTCACATGCTCTGATTTTGTTTCAACACAGTTGTGTTGCACTAAACCTCTTCCTCCTCCTCCCCCCCCCAAACAAACAGAAAACCTCCCTAACCCTGTTGTAGGGACACCACATTCATGTGTTAGCTGAGTTTGTATCCATGCTTGCCATGCTGCTGAACTGTTTGTATCTGTGCATTCCCGGGGAATTTGGAATATTATCCTATAGTGGTTCCATGGGAATGTGGGGATTGGGTTGAGTGACCAGAGCAAGTGCATATAGAGTGGCACACCAGAGCCTGTGGTGTAGCGTAGTCTGTGATCTCCTACTGCACAAAGTGCTGGAAAAAACATGTGGACCAGTCAAGGGATTCCCAGCTATATTGCAAAAAGAAAAGCCTTGTCTATGCTACAGTATTTTGGCATTGCAGCCATCTATATGCCTTATTTTAACTCTCAAAACCCTTGCTGAGAGAAAGTACAATTACAAGCCTTGCCACCATTGAATCCTACACAGGGTTTCTCTACATTGTTGTAGAGACATAAACAGAAAATATAAGTGTTATAGCTACAGTGGTTGAGTTTGTTCTGCCAGTGCAGTGTTGCAATGCTCCTGGCCCCACCATTCAGTAGTAGATTTGACCGTTCAGAATACTGGCTCTGTCATCTATCGTGCAACTCTTCTTTTGGCTGCATGTGGATCTGAGAACACTTGCATTGGTACTCATCCGCTCTCAGCTATGCTCTGTCCTGTCTTCCAACTCCTGCCATTCAGGGCCATCCTGACAGCACCTGAGACACTATATGAACAATCTTGAATGTTCTCTCTCACTCTGCACCCAAACTCTGCACCCTGGGACAGCAATGGAAGACGCACAGAATAAAACACTGAACTACAGCTTTTGTAATCTGAACATGTTTAAACCTCATGAGGATTTGCCTGAAAAACAAAGGACAAAAATCAATTGCTGTTCAGCAGCCAATCTAGGCATGCACATGCCCTATTGTATGCACTTTCCTGATTGGTGCCCTAGCAATCAAATCCATCTCTTAACTGCATTTTTTTATATTTATAAAACAGTAGCTCCCAGATGCCCCAGTCAAGATGGAGATCCAGTGTGCTAGGCACTGTACAAATGTAGAACAAATGCCTCTGCTCCAACATGCTTACAATCTAAATAAGGTCAAGGTGTGACGGTGGGTATTGAACACAAGGGAGGGGGGAAAGGGAGAAGACAAGGGTAATAGCAAAATGTAGTAGGTTTCATGGTGGCTGGGTTTTTTCTTTTAAGGTGAGTGACACACCAACCAAACAAGAACAGAAAAGCAATCATGCAACAAATTAAAATGAGTTATTGAATAAATAATCAGACTCAAATCAAAGAACTTCCTCAAGAACTGTCACCCAAAGGAGGTAGTGTTCATCGTAGCTTGGGCCCAGAGTAAGTCTGGCAGCAGCTTGGGAGAGAGGTTGGTGAGACTATACCATGAGCTTGGCAACTGTGAAACTAATCCTTGGCCCTCATGAGGCATGTGCAAATCCCCATGCGGGACAGAATTATTCAAAGGATCCATTGGGACAAACAAAAAATGTGAACCAGGTGCAAATTACCATATACCCTGTGAGGCCATGGACACTGTTCACAATTTCAGCCTGTGCATAAACAGCATCAGTTAATCATAGGGCCTGCTATGGCAGCTGTACCCTGATAGATCATGAGGACACTGCAGGTGGGCATGGGAGCCAATGGATCAGCCAGTGTGTGTGCCGGCAACTCTACACAGCCCGGTCATGGCCTCTCCATGAAGGTGGGCACAGGTGTCAACATATTAGCCAGTGTGTATAGGCATTTCAGATGGCAAGTTACTTCATGGAGGTTTCCTGGCAGGCCAGGTAACTTCACTTTTTAATCGTCACGTTTTCACTTTAGTAAATCTCTCTGTAAAATGATTTTCCTTCCATAGTTGCTCCTCGTTATTTCTTGATCTGTTAGGGTTTTTTCCTAGTCTCACTTTTGGCTCTGAGGCAGATGAAATTCAGACCTGGCTTTCACTAATGAGATTTCAAGCTTTTAGCTAATCTGATAGCAGTAGAGAGCAAAGTCCTCGGTAGCCACAGGCTGGGTCTGGTGTTGTAGAGATGGCGGTGTGCAACCCATCTCCTGGTTCTTTGCATTGCAGGGCGAGGGAAGTTATGTTTAGTAATTCAGGCTCCATGCTAAAGTAATTGAGATGCAGAAGCAGCAATTTGGTCTGTTGAATGAGATTTCTCCCCGCACTCCAACTGGGAGCTGGATTTGAATTGGTGATTTAGGATCAGAGCCATAGAGGGATTTAGGTATTGCAATGCTGAACTTTTACTTCAAAAATTTAGGTGCAAAAGAGTTTATGTGCCTACAGGGTTCACAAAAACAACTAGGAGTCTGGTGACACCTTAAAGACTAACAGATTTATTTGGGCATAAGCTTTCGTGATACAGGGTTCAGCAACAGCCAGGCAGGAGTTTTGTAGATCGTAATGGAGCATAAGTCTTGGAGTTAGGTGCCTAAATACCTTTATGTATCCGGGCCTTAGGTTTAAAAGCTGCATAGCTAACTCTTTTCTGAGACGTCACATTTATTTCTCTTTAAGAACTGTGCTGATTTCTTACCAACTCATTTTTTATCAGAAATGACAAAACTGCATTTTACTTTCTGGATAAAAGTGCTCAGGGATAACTTTCTTCCATTTCTTCCTGTATGCCTTTTTCACTCCTTTGAACTGTAAGTGCCATTAATTGACATCTGTAAACCTTTCAGTGTGTTGTCCTTACACCATCTAGTGGATAAACCTTATCCATACATTCTTGACTGTTTTAGTTTTGTCATCTTTCCTTCTTCCTCCCTTTCAGGTAACTGTTCAAGGCCAGGGGATTAGGGTTCAGGAGGGGGTGTGGGGTCTGGTAGGGAGTTTGGTGCAGGAAGGGGATTCTGATCTGGGGCAGGTGGTTGGGGTGCAAGAGGGGGTGCGAGGTGCAGGCTCTGGCTGGTAGGCACTTACCACAGGCAACTCCCGGCCAGCGGTGCAGCAGGGCTCAGGCAGGCTGCCTGCATGCCATGGCCACATGCCGCTTCCAGAAGTGGCTGGCTACGGGCACATCTCTGCGGCCCCCGGCTGGAGTGGGACAGCATGTATCTGTGCGCTGCCTGTGCCTGCAAGCACTGCCCCCGTAGCTCCCATTGGCCAGGAACTGGCCAATGAGAACTGTGGGGACAGTGCTGGGGGTGGGATCAGTGCACAGGGCTGCCTCTCCCCACACCAGGAGCCACAGAGACATGCCATCAGCCAGCCACTTCCGGGAGCGGCATGGGGCCGCGGCATGCAGGCAGCCTGCCTGAGCACCCCTTTTAGTGGCCCAGAAATCATTGCCTGTGATTTATTTTTGCAGGGGCCCCCCTGAGCTGGGGCCCTGGGCTGCAACTCCTAAAGCCCCTGCCTTAATCCGGCCCTGCTCGTGGACCCCAGTTTGAGAACTGTAGCTCTCTGTGCTGTTCAGCCCTTGCCCCTCTGCTGAGTCTGCCAACAAAGGGACCAATTTTGGTGGTTTCTGTGATATGAATACTTGCCCCTTAGGCACTGAACTGAGACTTCCAGAGCTCATTTCATGTGTCCTGCCAAAAGTCTCTTAAATTCTATAGGCATGTCTACACAAGGAAATTGACCTTCATTACTATAGTGGAATAACTCCCCCATGTGGACACACTATTCTGGAATAAATGTGACTTTATTCCAGAATAATTACTCCAGTTACTTCAAATAGTTATTCTGTTATGACTCTGCTAGTCAGTTTCCCTGTTTTGTATTTTTCTAATGCTTTTCATGCCAAAGTGTTTTATAAACAATATCTGGAATTTGCTTCAGCCACTTCTGGGGTGAAGTATGCCCTTTCCCCAGTGTCAATTGAATATGGTACTCTTCCTCATTTTGTTCCAGACTGCTGAGTAGCATAGCTATGTGCCGTATTCTGTAGGCAGAATGTAATTGCACAAATTGGAACTGGGCCACAAAAGTGATCTTCAGCTACCATAAAGAGCTAGAGTTTAGACTGTTAGTTCAAAGCCTCATTTAAAAAATTACACCTCCAGGAATAGAGTTCTAACATCATACTAATTTGGAGGGGAAAGTGCCATCTATCACATCACAACTGCTACTTCATGCAGTAGAACAATTTCCCTTGCTGGTTTCCCATCTAAGCACTTCCTAGGCCTGACTTTACTCTTCTTATGAGTACCGATGAGAATATAGTCCAAGGTAGTATGGCTGCATATGGTAACTGCTAATAACAACTTTCAGTCACTGCCCCTTTGATCTGGCTTCAGCCTCGAGGTAAAATTTATCTAACCCATGGGTTCCCAAACATTTTTCATCCTTTTTTCTCTTTGGTATCTCATTTCTGGTATTACTGGAAAGCCACCGTCAGAGTGGGAGCACCATTGCCAGCTTGACCCCTCGTGCTTGGAATGTGCAAGGTCATGCTGTGCAGAGGACGTTATTTTGAGAACAAAATGGTGCCCTCCAGGCAGCAAAAGTGCTTGAATGGTGTTTCGACACGTTTCAGCGTTGTTTCAAGGGACAGACCCTGCATAATCCATGGCAGGGGTCCAGGGACCCCATTTTTTGGAACCACTGATCTAATCCATTTCCAACTGAGCCACTGACCTCTTGCATTCTTATTCACTTATTGTTTTAAAATGTATATTCAGTTTCCTGAGCAACTTACCAAAAAAATGTGTGTTCGCTCCTACTCATGGTTGTGAACTGGTTTGGATGAGCCATGCATCACTGGCAGAAGCTTTGAAAACAGGCAATCTTTTGTGCTGCTTGATCCCTTTCTGGCAACTGGAAAATTGTCAGATCTGTGCCCGGTTCTTATAGGCTCAGCACAGCACTTCTGCCTCCTCCCATTCCCTTGTGATGTGTGGAATTTGGCAAGAAGGCTCTTAGTGAGGAAATCTAGTGAGTTTGCTGCCTCTTCCAGGGGAAGTGCACTGCAGAGCAGCCAAGCTTCCTGGTGTAATCTCCTCATGGATACTTTACCTGTCGGGGGAGTGGGGGAGTCTCTGCTGTGTACAGCATCTTCATGCCTTCTTCATTTGGGAAAGGGGGCAGCTAGCATGGTCTCCCCGTTGCCCTCTGACTGGTTTGGTGTGGGTCTGTTGTCCTGTTCCCTTTTGGGAAGGGGGGAAGTGTAGCAATCTGAGTTGGGATTCCACATGGGGTGTTAGCCTTTTTAAAGACAATACTGGGGCAGGAAAATATCTGAGATTCAAAGGGAGTGGGGGAATAGTTCAGCCTTATCTGTCTTGTCTATTATGGTAGTGCCTAGGAGCCCCAGTCATAGTCTAGGACCCTATTGTATTAGGCTCTGTACAAACACAGAGCAAAGAGCTAACATTCTTAGGGCTTGTCTACACGGAGTTATTCTGGGATAGCTATTCCTGACTGACTCCATGTGTGCATGTAGTTATTCTGCAATAAAATCCTCCCCTGCACATAAGATCAGATGTGTTGAGGTTAGAGTTATTAAACCTTCTACTTCACTACTTTTCCAGCTTTTTGTCAGCAAGGACTAAAATGTTCGTACTCTGTGCTAGACAGGCCTGGTAACATGGTCTGTTGTTGACCTAACGTGCAACTTCTTGCAGAAAATAGAGATTCCATTTAGAAAACGGCAAGATAAATGTCTAGGCAAAAATAATCTGAAACAGAAATTTAAAGGAAGGGAGAAATCTGGGAAGCAGTCATGGTGAAAGATATTGAGGAGCGATATTGACCAATGTGGTAGACATGAGATTAAAATGTAGCATGGTCGCAACAACAAACGAGTGTAACTTAAGAGTGCATACATAAAGATTTTTAACAGAGTAGGAAGGGAAAAGACCTTCTTGAGACATCTCTCATACACAAATGTGGCTTAATATGTCCAGGTCTGTGCACCTCAGTATCAGTAAGATAGTGACAGATTGGAAGGTGTTAAAAGTAACATAAATGCATCCAATGAAGTGAGCTGTAGCTCACGAAAGCTTGTGCTCAAATAAATTTGTTAGTCTCTAAGGTGCCACAAGTCCTTCTTTTCTTTTTGCGAATACAGACTAACACGGCTGCTACTCTGAAACATAAATTATGACGTTTTGGAAGAAGAGTAAGAGTCAAATATTCCTTAAGGAAAGAATTTATAAGGAAGAGCCAGGCAGAGGCTGAAGCTGGTATAGCACATGCTGAGGCACTTTAAGCAGGTGCAGCTGCCTGGGTGAGGGCAGAAGGGGAAGAGGAAAGATGGGACCCACCTGGGCCTACCTCTTTGCCTCCAGTGCCATCTACTTTCAGACCCAGAACTGTGCAGAGGAGACCCCTCTGGGGATACTAGGAGGACCCATATAAATCCAAACCCTTACTCCAGCCGTTGGACCATCCAGCCCATTTCCCTGCCAATGCAGGAGTGTTCCCTCCAGTGCTAGTGCTCTGAGTCTAGCCTTTCATGTCCAAAACAATGGGACAACCATGATTTCTATTGAGAAACTAGGCTAATAGAACTCACTGTCAGAAAGCGAGTATTCAGCCTAGATTTCTCTGTTCTCAGTCTGAGCTCACAACTCCTAGTTAGACCCCCTTGTAAACACCAAGGAAGGTGAGGAACAAGGGGGTCTGACTAGGAGTACTGAGCTCAAATTGAGAACAGGGAAATCTAGGCTGACAGAAGGTGATCAGTCTGAGGCTCATGGGGTCAGAACAAAAATGTGCAAACTTAATGTCTGTCTTGTGTAGGGATATTTTTTCTTAAGAATATTTAGAGCGCTATTCAGTGAGGGGAGCAAAACCCCATGGGAAATGGGAAGTTGTCAGCTCCCTGTGTATCTGTAGTTATCTTATCATTTGATATCTTTTGAACTGAAAAAAAAATTACTTAAATATCTTGCATTTATTTAAAATTTTTGATTCTGAAAGATCCCAAGACACTTTACAGACTTCCTCTCTGGATATCTATAAATATCTGCAAATATCACTGCAACAACCACATAGCTGACTGCAACTTTTTTTTAAACTGCATGCTGCAACACCACACAGCAGTAGATCATTTGTTTTCAGTTCTGAAGTCCCAGTTCTGATGTGAGCCACACAGCAGTCAGCACAAAGAAAAAGGAGTTTTCGGGAGGAAGCACCTCTGGCTGTATATGGGATTGATGTCATTACATTATTAGGAAAACTGTTACTGAACAGAACCAATAAAGGGCCTGCTGTGTGCCACGTGGGAGGAGATAGCTGATCTGTGTGGCTGTATCTGTGTTTTGCCAGAAGAGGGCACCCAGTGCATAGTAAGTGCCAAATATTAAAGTGGAAACAATTCAAGACTCCAGAGCTGGATTTGTCTGCAGAATGGATGTACAGAAAAACCAAGAGTAGGAGCGCAAAGATTCCTCCTTCCTCTCCTGAAAGCCATTCTCATTTTCTAAGTGAGTCTTTTAGACTCTTCTGTCACTACAAATTTGTTGTGTGCAGTGTTGTAGTGTGTCAGTCCCAGGATATTAGAGACAGTGTGAGTAGGTAATCTTTTATTGGACCAACTTCTGTTGGAGACAAGCTCTCGAGCTTACACAGAACTCTTCTTCAGGTCTGGGAAATGTACTCAGAGTGTCAACCAAAAATTTGTAACTGCTGCTGTGGAACAGGAATGTTGTTAGGTTTGGGGAGAAGATGGAAAGTAGAGGGTAGAAGCTAACTGGTTGTGTGAAGGAGTTAGAGACTAGGAAGTGGGAAAAGGCATGATAAAGTAGGTGTACTAACATCTAGTAAGCATTTAGTTGCTGCTTCTCTCTGTGGATGTGTAGGAGGCAAATCTTGACAAGAGAAATCTTATTTTTGGAGGTGGGAAGAAAATGCTATGACCAATTCCACACAGAGCCAGGAGAACCCAATGCAGGCTTCTGTGTGTGCATCTAAGGTTGATAATGGGTCTGTCATCCCCAAATACAATCTGCTTTGGAATAGGACAGAGACTTAATCTGAGGAGCTGTGAGAGTGCTTTTGCTGGCAAGGTATGTGAGAAAAGGTTTTAATCATGGAACAGTCTCTATCTGGTTGCCAAATAGCTATATGTCCAAGGTGGTGGACAAAGGAGGAAATACAAGAGGGTCTTGCTGAGAAATGTTGGGAATAGACAACTGACCCTTTTGTGGGAAAGAGGCTGGTTGGGCACCAGGGCTGTTCTGAATTTATCATGCTGTTGGTTTTGAGCCTGCATTATCATTATGAATATTTGAGTATGCTGTCAAGCATCATTCCTACTCAGTATTTTATATATAATGGGAGAGTCACTGATCTGATCTAGGTACATCCCCCTTCAGGCCCCTAACTAGTTTCCCTACAGACCACTCTGAAGGGAACACCTACTTTCTCCACTGCAATCAGCCTACCATAATCTATAACACCATTTATAGGAACAGAAGAGGGAACAGGACTCCCACTCCTCAATCCCTTCTCCAGTGGTATGAAAACAGGTTTCTCCATCTATATCATGACAGCTATGACAGATTGAAGGCTAAGGCCCTTCTGTCTGTGTCATTAATTGTAATACTGGAGGTCTCCTGTGGCTGACATACGATGTGTCCATCCAGGTGCCAGGCAGCTGGGTGGGTTGTTTCTTTGAGACATCTGTCCCACAGCTTTCTGTTTCTTCCTTGCCTGACTTAATACCAGAGGGCTGAAGGAAGCTCTGGACTCCAGTGACAGGCCTTTCTTCTGCCTGGCATGGATAAGCTGGGCCAGGCTGTGAACCCCAGAAACCAGCTCAGTTGTATGACTTCCCCCATACGGTTCAGTGGACAGAATTTCATCTCTTTAGCCCACTTGAAGAGGGATTCCTCGCTCTCACCATATGTAGCCTTGCCCCCATCTCCTGTTACACAAACAAAATTGGACCAACATCCTTCAGCATCAGTATTTCCTCACTCCAGGGAGCTCTGTTGCTTGCTTTTACCCATGTGCTATTGGGAACTGCCAGAGGTGGACAACATGTTACCCCCAGTATAGTAATTGCTCTATGCCTTTTCCTTTCCCTCTTGCACCTCATGCTGTAGTACTATCCTGAGAATGAAATGAATGGGAATTTCCTAACTACCGCTATTCTGCTTACTTTTCCTGCTTGGTAAACAAGCAACTCTGCATTTGCTGGTGCAAGATGGTGCATTTAAGAATCCGGTCTCCTGTCAGTAAACGGATGCTTCTTAAGAAAGGACAGTGGATGGAGGATATTCATGCTCTTTCTAAAAGAAAGAGTTGCTCTCGTCATAGAGTAGGGTCTAGGATAACACTGCCTGGAGCAGGCATTTACCAGATGGATTCTGCTCCCCAAAGACTTCTGGATGTACAGTAACTCCTCACTTAAAGTCGTCCTGGTTGACATTGTTTCGTTGTTACATTGCTGATCAATTAGGGAACATGCTCGTTTAAAGTTGTGCAATGCTCCCTTGTAACGTTTGGCAGCCGCCTGCTTTGTCCACTGCTTGCAGGAAGAGCAGCTGGTTGGAGCTGGCTGGTGGGGGCTTGGAACCAGGGTGGACCGGCAGCCCCTCTATCAGCTCCACATTCCTCTAAGTTCTCTGTGCACAGCCACCCGGCAGGCTACCAATTGCTGGCAGTTCAGTTGTCCTTCCCCTCACTGGGCCATGTGTGGCTCCTACCCTCTGCCTTGGAGCTGCTCCTGGGAGCCTCCTGCTTGCTGTGCAAGGGAGGGGGGAAGAGGAGGTCTAATGTCAGGGTGTCCCCCTCCCCCCTACTCCTGCCCCCCCTTACCCCTTCTCCATATAAAGCAGGGTGTGGATAGGACAGGGCTCGGGACAGAGAGAGCTTGCTGGCCGCAGCTGCTGTCTCAACTTCCTGATTTTTTTAAAGGCAATGTACTTAGAATGGGGTCAGTGTACTTAAAGGGGCAATGCATATCTCTCTCTCTCTCTCTCTCTCTCTCTGTTCACCCACACACAGGGTGTGTGTGTCTGTCTGCCATGCTGTCTCCCCTCCCTCCATTCGTGCTGCCTTGTAGAGTGTGAGGCTACATTAACAACGTGTTAACCCTTGAGGGCTGAGCTGAATGCTAGTTCATCATTTAGCAGTAAGGAATTCCCTGGGAAATATCCCACCCTCTTCCACTCTCTAAGTTCACCACCTCAACCAAGCTTCACAATCATCATTACTGTGTACAGTATTAAATTGTTTAAAACTTAGACTGTGTGTGTGTGTGTGTGTATGTGTATATGTGTGTGTGTGTATGTATATGTGTGTGTGTGTGTGTGTGTGTGTGTGTGTATATATAAAAAAAGTTTTTTGTCTGGTGAAAAAAATTTCCCTGGAACCTAGTCCCCCCTATTTACATTAATTCTTATGGGGAAATTGGATTTGATTAGTTGCATTTTTAAGGAACATAACTACAATGTTAAGCGAGGAGTTACTGTGTGTGTGTGTGTGTGTGTGTGTGTGTGTGTGTGTGTGTGTGTGTGTGTGTGTTGGGGGAAGGGCTGTAGACACTATTTTGATTCATTCCATTAGTGGATTAATTGGCCATGTCCTGGCTTAACTCTCCTACATTTCCCAATGGATCTTAGGAGGTGTTGGCCCAAGCAACAATGTCTTTGTGGGATGGCAGGTGGAAGGAAAGAAGTTTAAAGGCGATGTCTTCGAAAACAGTCCAGTTAAGTGTTGTCAGTAGGAGTGACGTGGCAGGTGAAAGTGTGCTTTAATTCTGCTGCCATTTTTCTGGGGTGTGTGTGTACATTTTAATGTCCTTGGAGTGTGGTCTGCTGTGCTAATTTGATACAGAAAAAAATATTTCTCTATTCTGCATTAATTGCCGGCTGGATTGTGTTTTTCAAGAAGTCTGTAATTAGAGGACAAGAGTTCTCTTTCTAACAAAGGTTAGAGGCTGCTGTCTCCTGAGACTTGCGGTAAAATGAACAGAACTGTCTGACAGATTTTAGCTGAAAATTTGAGCAGATGCTATGTAGATGCCATCTCTTCCTCCGCGCCCCCCCCTTTTTACTAGGCCAGCCAATCATTGGGGAGTGGATTTAGCTGCTGCTGCTACCACCCACACAGAAGCGGGGCTTGTAGCTCTTGGCGGTTTTATCAGGAATTTGAGTTTTTAACTCTTTGCTGGCGTTGAATGGTGATAAGCTGCACTGTTGATTGTGTGGGGCTGAGCTGCATTTGCTCTCTGTCTAATGCAGATTTTCTGAATGATTTGTTGCTAATGAGTCCAGTTGAAAATCCCACAAGGATGATAATGAGGAGAAGCTTAAGTAACTGCTCTGTAATACGTCCTAATCTCTTGGGCTTCATCATAACTCCTCTGTTACAGCCTGGATGCCTGGGTTACACATTTTTACATGTCAACAAAGCAGCCATGGGAAACACCTATTAGTTTTCATGATTGTCATCTGTATTTACGAGGCATCTAACACCCTGGTACCTAAGCATACTTGATATAGGTTTAAAATAGTACTAAACAATTTCACATGATAGGGGAACATGTCTTTTCCAACCCTGTGTAGCAACCAACTCTGATCCTTTGCAAGGATCTGAGAAGATGACTAGCAGCCAGAAGAGTAAATGTCATGGGATTCAAAAGCTTTCTGTTGAAAGCTTGGATGAAGGAGATGTCTTATATATTGTGGTATATGGGGCCAGGTTTGAGCTGTCGTGTTTCCTGCAGATTGGCATTTCAGAGCTGACTGCTGTGAGCTTCATCCAAAGGACAAATAGCTGATGCACTCTCTCTGAGAGCAGTTGTTGTGGTTGGGCATAGAAGGAGGGCATAGAAGGTCTCTGAGATACAGTCCAAATTATTTTGGGCTCTGTAGATAGTAGCCAACACTTTGATTTTTCACTCAAAAGTTAATCTAATTACTTCACAATATGCAACAGAGCTGTAATGTATTCTTAGTGGTCAATGCTACATAAAGGGCAAACAACTGCATTTAGCATAATTTGGAGCTTTTAACTGTCCTTCAGATTTAGCAGATTTAGACCTAATGTTATCATCTTTCTTGTCACTTTCCTGTTTGGAGTTGGTGGCTTTTTATAGCCTTCTAAAATTCATCATTGTATACCAGGCTGTTGTGCCAATTGGTGTCTCTGAGCTACGCTGATATCTGGTACATGTATCGAGTCTTTGGTCTCCCCCTTGGTCATCTGTCCCCTTGAGTCAACCTATTTGTGCGTGTGTCTGCCCTCAAATTTGCCGCCACCCAGTGTAAGCAACCCACTACAGCAACACAGTACAGTAACCTCTCTGAATGGTGTAGAGCAAGGGCCAAGCTATTTAAGTCATTGCAGTGCTAGTGTAGACATTGAATGACCTGAGTTGACCCTAACAGTCCTCCAGCAGCTGGCCCACTTCCTGCGACAGCGACTGCTCTGGTCACAATATTAAACTCCACTGCGCAGGGGTCATGAGACTGGAAGCCCCATTTTCTCCCCCCCCACCCCTCCTCCGGTATTTTGGAAATGCCTTTTCCTGATTGCCCACCTAGAAGCTCACGCTTGTTGTGTGCAGCTGCCCATGCTGGCTTCTTTCACAGAGCGGGGTACTAAACACACTCCTGCCTGGAGTAGATGGGAAGTACTGAGGCTTCTGGGCCTGTAGAAGGGAGGAGGCTGTGCAAGCCTGTGACATTCCCCTGGTATAATCTGGACAGATAGGCAGGTGTGTCCCCTCAAATCTCCAACCTTAGGTGCCTTTTAAACTGCTTCGCTGTGACAGCAACCGCTCCTGGCCTGCTCACACACAGCCTCCAGCATGTAAATTGCTCCTAGTTGTATTGTATGAGCTTTCTAGCTAACCACTCATGAATTACATTACACGGCAACGCCAGCAAATCCCCAGTCCCAGACCTTCCCCCAGAATTGTGCATCTTGTACTGCCCAGCTCTCTCCTTCTGGACAATAAAAGCTCATAGAATGTCCATCATTTCATTAATAACAGGTTTCAGAGTAACAGCCGTGTTAGTCTGTATTTGCAAGCTGTAGCTCACGAAAGCTCATGTTCAAATAAATTTGTTACTCTCTAAGGTGCCACAAGTACTCCATTTCATTAATAGAAAATGATATGCAGAAGCCGTTACCTCAAGTGGAGGTTCCCAAACACTTTAATCAAAACATACTGGCTTAGATAAAACAAGTTTATTAAGTAAAGAAAGAAAGATTTTAAGTAATTACAAGTAATGAGGCATAAAGATAAGAATTAGTTACAAAGAAAATAAAAGGTAAAACACAAACTAATCCAAAATTTAGCAAATTAAATGAATTCAGAGCAAAGGTTTTTCTCACCACAAGCTTTTTGCAATTTTACTGGCTGGAGATTGCATTCTATCCCAACCAGGACCACTCCCCCAGTTTAGTGTTCCTTCAGGCATAGTTGCTGCCATGAGGAGAGGGGAATGGAAGAGAAAGGTAATTTATGTTGTCCCCTCTCGTCTTAATCCTCCAAGAGGAGAGAGAGCTATATCTCCAGCTGGGGTACAGGCGACAGCCAGTCTGTTACACAGGAACTCCCAGCTGTTCCATTGCCAAAAGGTAAATTTCTCGCTCACACCCTTCTTTCTGCCAACGAATGGCCATTTACCCAGGTGATCTGATTATGCTGACACATCGCTGAGGTGCTGACTCACTTTTTGTCTCCGAGAAACTGGTTTGAGCTGTTTCCCTAGATGGAATATGCTTTGCTAAAATCATACAGTCAAACTGTATACATTTACATACTGTATTGCCACACATTTTACTAAGACAATAATGTTCAGCATATTATGAGTTTTCAAATGGTACCTGACAAGGCATACTTTGTACAAAATGTATCATAGTCTTGTAAAAGTGGTGCACATTGGGTATGGTCTGTCACAAAGCCCAGCTATGGACCAGGTATAGAAATGTGGACATCTTTGAGCAGATTGCATGAGGGAATGCAGGCAAAGGAGTACGACAGGGATCAGCAGCAATTCCACATGAAAGCGAAGGAACTCTTTCAGGGATACCACAAGCCAGAGAGTGCAACAATAGATCGGATGCTGCACTGCAGACCTGTTTTTATAAGGAACTGCTTGCCTTACTTGGCAGAGACACTGCCAGCACCACACAGACTACTCCGAGGAGCCTGAGACAGAGACCCCTGCTGTGAACAATGAGGAGGAGGGAGACATGGCAGGAGACCCTAGCCATGCCGCAAGCCAGGTCCTGTCTGAGACTGTCACAATCTAGCAAATTTTGCCAAGCAAGCATAGATGATCCTGAAAAAGGGGACGGGAACTCTGGTAAGTGTGTGTGTGTGTGTGTGTGTGTGGTTTTCCCTTAGTGTTTAATTTTAAAGATGGTGCCAGCCCATCCCCCAGTTAACAAGACAAAGGTATTGAATTTTCATTGTTTTACTTGTAGGAGAAGAGGTAGTGGTACAACAAACAGAACTAAAGTTGGTGTATGCTTTCATTCACCTGTTGGGTTAGGTGAGAGGGGATACGTGGAGTAGTTTGTTTATGTGCATAGGGATGTCGCTTTTATTCTCCTGAGAGATCTCAATGAAACTTTCAGGGAGATAGTCTGCAGTTCTCTGCTGAAAGTTTTAGGGATGGCTGCCTTATTTCCTTCTCCACAGTAGGCCACTTCCACACGCTGCTCTGCAATGAGTTTGGCTGGCACCATTGCAGTAAACAGGCTAGCAGCATATGGGCCTGGGGGGCTTCTGGGTGCCAGTAGCAGCTGTGCTCTCTGTGGGTCTGCAACCCTCAGGAGTGAGATATCTGCTAAAATAGTGCCAGTGTTCAATGCTATTGCCCTATGCTCCTACCCATGGAGTAGGGAACAGAATTTTATATCTTCATGCAACAGAAAATCCTGCCCCTCACCACCGTTGCCATACTTACCACAGGTGGATCTGGAGAGCAGTGTTGTGCTGAGGTACTCCAAAGCTCCGGAGTGTCAGTAAGCATTTCTTACGTGTTTATGGGAATAGGGGAAGGGAAATTTGAAACTTACCTTTCCCTGTCCCCTTGTGACTATAAATCCAAAGGCACATCTGTTTTTATCAGTAGCTTCTAGTGTGGTAGCCTTTTGGGGGGGGGGTCCCCCTCTCCACCCACAGAACACCTGACCCTGATGAAGATGAGAAAGAAGAGGACTAGGGAGGACATGTTCTGTGAGATCCTTCAAGCCCTTTCTGGATCAGACCATAAACAAAGGGCTTGGGTGGGGAATATGACCAAAAGCATGGAAAAAAACCAGAGAACAGGACATAGGCCCAGGAGTTCCATCAGGGACAAGGAGTGGGAAGTGCACCAGGAAGTAATGGGTCTTCTCAGGTAGTAAATTCAAATGCTCCAGACCCTGGTTGATCTACAGGACAGGTCCAAAAATCCTGGACTCTCCGCCCTTTGCAGTCCTCTGAGAACTCCATGATCACTGCTCCCTACACCTCCATCATACCATGTGGCATCCCAGGGTGGTCATTACCCCAACCACTTCAGACTGGGGGACAGCAAGGAAAACCACCACTTCACATGTGCTGACTGGTGAGAACCACGGCTGGTGTATGTATAGCCCTAAAGGACAACATTTGTGCACTCAAATGGATATACATGTTTATTTCCTTTCTAATTTTAATTTTTTGCACTGTTAATTTGTTAAAATTTGTATATCATTTCCTGTGGTTTTATTGGCACATTGATTTTTCTGACCTATTTTTTCCTACTCAAAGTTCTATTTTTCAAGACTCGGATTGTTTATTAGTGTACAACAAATCCTGCAGAATGCATAGTGGTAGTCAAAGGAAACAGTACTTGTAAATGCACACTAAGCACCACAGAACCAGCTTCAGGAAAATACCCAGTCATATGTCGAAATGTACAGCAAGCTCTACACAGTCTCAGCAGCACTCAAAGCTCCAGGCCAGGGAACACGCCAGCACGGAACGCCACTATGGCTGACCATTAAAGTACTCTTTCAAAGCCTCCCTCAACTGCATAGCTCTATTCTGTGCTCTAGTAATAGTCCTTGTGTTCACAGTCAGCAGACAACCGCTCCACCTCCACCCAGGTGGCTGCTTTTCCCCCTTTGCCTCACAAACATTTATACAGAACCCATCAGGCAGTTAAAATCATTGGGATATTTTTCTTACTGAGATACAACATTGTAAGTAAACACCACCACTATCCCTTCAATCTACCAAAAGCACATTCAACAGGCATTTTGCACCTGCTGAGCTGGTAATCAAATCTTTCCTTGGTACTCTTGAGGTAGCCAGCATATGGCATCAGGAGCAAGAGGTAGATTGGGTCACCTAGAATCATTATTGCCCTTTTCAGTATTGCCAGTGGTAATGCACCAGCTGGGAAAGAATGTCCCTGCCTGCAGCTTTCTGAACAGTCCTATGTTCTTAAAGATGTGAATTCGTTCACCACCTCTTACCAGCCCACACTGAATATCAATGATGTGTCCCTGGTGATCCACCAATGCTTGCATAGCCATAGAAAAGTAGCCCTTTCTGTTGATGTATTCTGTGGCAAGGTGGGGTGGTGCCAGTGTAGGAATCTGTATTGGCCCACCACAATTCAGGAACCCCATTGCTGCAAATCCATCCACTGTTTCCTGCACTTTGACGAGAGTCACAATCCTGCATAGCAGGAAACGATTAATGGCCCTGCATACTTGGATGACAGTGGCCTGCACTATGGATTTTCTAACCCCAAACTGATTGTCCATTGACCAATAGCAATCCAGTGTGGCAAACTTCCAGAGTGCAATTGACACACTCTTCTCCACTGTCAGTGAAGCTCTCGTTCTGGCATTTGTGTGTTGGAGTTCTGGGGCGAGTTCGATATACAGATGCAGGAATGTGGCCTGGTGCAGCCATAAGTTTGGCAGCAAATGTGCATCATTCCAAACCTGTGTTACAATGAGACTCTTCCCCCCGCCCCCCTGCCCAGTCTGTGCTCGTTTCTCAGGCCCAGAAGTGGTGCTTAACTGTGTGCAGCAGCTCCATGAATGCCACCAACAACCTTGAGGAATTTTTCCTGTGTCCCACAGCAAACTATCCTCAAAGAAAGCATCATGTCCCCTGCGAGCCTGCAAATACAGAAGAACTGTGCATCCTGTATTTGCCATGTGCATAAGACCCGTGCAGAATGGTGTGTGCTTCTGTCAGAGATGCGGGTTTGTGGGATTTTTAAAAAGAGATGCAAAAAATTGAAGGGATATGGATGGCATTATGGGATGGAGAAAGTTGCATGCTGGGAATTTGACCCGTAGCACACAACAATCCCCGAGTGAGTCATTTCTATTCCACAACACACTGAAAATTTCCCAAAAGGCATTATGCTGGATGGTGACATGGGGCACACTGGGAGACCAACCCCGGTGCTCTGTACTTTGCATCAACACAAGCACTCCTGGTGAGTATGCACAGTGCTGACGCAAGTAGCCAAGTATGTACACACCCCAGTGGTATATCAACTTTGGCTACTGTACACCAACATAACTTGTGTCGACTACAGTTTGTAGTGTAGGTATGGCTTTGGTCCTTCTGTATGTGGTTTGAGAGCTGTGGATACACATTGCAAAGTTTTAGTTCTATATATGGCAGTCTCCCCTGGATTTTTCTCTACTCCAATGCTCTACAGGTATTAGCTTTCCCTTAAATCTGTATTTGGTTTTCTTTCTCCCGCCCCTACTTAACATACAATTGTTACTATGCTTCACGGAAGTCTTTTAGCAATTGTTTTAATTTCAGCCTTCCTTCTGGTGATTCCCTTCAGACCCTGCTAGTGTTACCCCTTAATTAACTGGAGGAATCATAGAATATCAGGGTTGGGAGGGACCTCAGGAGGTCATCTAGTCCAACCCCCTGCTCAAAGTAGGACCAATCCCCAACTAACTCATCCCAGCCAGGGCTTTGTCAAGCCTGACCTTAAAAACCTCAAAGGAAAGAGATTCCACCACCTCCCTAGGTAATGCATTCCAGTGCTTCACCACCCCCCTAGTGAAAAAGTTTTTCCTAATATCCAACCTAAACCTCCCCCACTGCAACTTGAGACCATTACTCCTTGTTCTGTCATCTGCTTCCACTGAGAACAGCCTAGATCCATCCTCTTTGGAACCCCCTTTCAGGTAGTTGAAAGCAGCTATCAAATCCCCCCTCGTTCTTCTCTTCCGCAGACTAAACAATCCCAGTTCCCTCATCCTCTCCTCATAAATCATGTGTTCCAGTCCCCTAATCATTTTGTTGCCCTCCGCTGGACGTTTTCCAATTTTTCCACATCCTCCTTGTAATGTGGGGCCCAAAACTGGACACAGTACTCCAGATGAGGCCTCACCAATGCTGAATAGAGGGGAATAATCACATCCCTCAGTCTGCTGGCAATGCCCCTACTTATGCAGCCCAAAATGCTGTTAGCTTTCTTGGCAACAAGGGCACACTGTTGACTCATATCCAGCTTCTCGTCCACTGTAATCCCTAGGTCCTTTTCTGCAGAACTGCTGCAATTTGGTCCCTAGTCTATAGCAGTGCATGGGATTCTTCCATCCTAAGTGCAGGACTTTGCACTTGTCCTTGTTGAACCTCATCAGATTTCTTTTCACCCAGTCCTCTAATTTATCTAGGTCCCTCTGTATCCTATCCCTACCCACCAGCGTATCTACCACACCTCCCAGTTTAGTGTCATTTGCAAACTTGCTGAGGATGCAATCCACGCCATCCTCCATTAATGAAGATACTGAACAAAACCGGTCCCAGGACCGACCCTTGGGGCACTCTGTTTGATACAGGCTGCCAACAAGACATGGAGCCATTGATTGCTACCCGTTGAGCCCGACGATCTAGCCAGCTTTCTGTCCACGTTCTAGTCCATTCATCCAGCCCATACTACTTTAACTTGCTGGCAAGAATACTGTGGGAGACCATATCAAAAGCTTTGCTAAAGTCAAGGAATAGCACGGCCACTGCTTTCCCCTCATCCACAGAGCCAGTTATCTTGTCATAGAAGGCAATTAGATTAGTCAGGCATGACTTGCCCTTGCTGACTGTTCCTGATCACTTTCCTCTACTCTAAGAGTCATTCCTCTCCTACCTGTGAATTATGTACTCATGTATTGGTTTCTTCAGGATCCCTTCTCACATCAAAACCATGTAACTGGCATGCTGTTGGCAAAAACAAGCTGACAATCCAGACAACTTGTCTTGCTTTAGGTACATAAAGTGTTTGTATAACCTTATTGAATTTTTTCAATTTTTGCCAATTAATTTTATAGGGGATCACCACAAAGAAGATAATTAGATTATAAGAAAAGAACACAGAGGAAAAATTAAAGGAACTATGACATAGGATGCAGATAGCCAACCATGAGTCTGTATAATGCAGAATTTGAAAAATAGTTGGGCTTCTGTGCTGTTTTAGGTGTATTTTAAATCTACTCAGTGTGATTTATTAATCTTTGGATCTTCTTGGAAGAGAGAAATCATTGCACACTGTTAAAGGGAATGTTCAGAATCTGTTCAGCTGCTCAAGGGGCTCTTACAATTACAGAGTAAAATTCTTGTCTTAGTTACATCCATATCCCAGGGCTTGTAAACTGCTTTACATAATATTGAATTAGATCTCAGCAGTATGGGGCTGGCACAGATAAACATAATAGCTAACAAGCGTCAGTACTGTCAGAAACTAAAAAAAGAAATCGTATATCCCCCTTATTGCATTCCAGTTCTCTGGCTCCCAATCAGCACATAGGTCCAGTATAGTGAGAAGTTATTTAAAACTCTGCTCACTATACAAAATGTTCTTCTCACCCCAAAGGGCCAGCCGCTTTGTCAAGTCAATATTAGTTTGGATCTTACCCAAAATACTATGCTGCTAGCCAATTCTTTAGTATCTAAAACTAAAGGTTTATTATAAAGAAAAGAGAGAGAACAAGAAGAGTGTTAAATGGTAAAGTAATCAGATACATACAGAGACTTCAGAATCCATATATCAAGTTCTTAGCAGTATAGGTGAATTTGCTGGCTTGAAAGGCCTTATGGAACACATCCACAGCTTGGATGGGTCATTCAGTCCTTTATTCAGAGCTTCAGTTTATAGAGAAGTTACTGCGTTTTAAATTCTTTTGCCATATGGCTTGTAATTCCTGTGTCCCAAATACAAGCTTCATAGCACATGGCATGGAAAAGCCTCAGAGTTCTCTGTTCACTGGCCTGCCCCTACAAGTCTTGCTGACTCATAAGGTGTATCCTCTGGCACCTTTCTATGGGTTCATTGTACAGCTGACGACCATTGATGGGCCATTGAACAGGCTAGGCAGTGCTGATGCCAATCTGTCTAGGGGTGTTGCCCAGAAACGCAGCACACGTTTGGAAATACAGATATACCCTACATATCTGTAACTCGTAATACAAAGGTGGCACAAACATATAATCAAGATGATTTGCCAAGTATTAAACATTTTCACAGATACCTTTCATGGCATATCTAGCACGATTCATTGCAATTTTATAATACTGGTATTAATAATAATAATATAAAGTGTGTCTCAGTTCTATACAGTGTCACAAATAGGGTGAGTTTTTTTTAACAAATCCCAAAGCCTTTCAGGAAGTGGATTTTGGGGGTGTCTCTGACAAACTTCATAAGGCTCACCAGAAGGTTGATGCACTCTGGTGAAGTCCTACTTCCGTGAGCCTCTTAAATTAAAAGCATGGAGATTCACAGTTAAGGCACCCAGACTAATTTACCTGTATCCTGGCAGGACACCATCCTTGGCAGATTGAATACCAAAAAAGCACCACAGTACATTAGCTATCTGGTGTGTGGCTGTATTTCTAAATGTTTGCATTTCTTGCAACGCTATCCTTAACTCTGAATTTCTGGAGTTTAAATTTTAGTTTTGCTTACACTATGTGCTCTCTCAATCTTAACCTCACTTTAACAAATAACTTTGGGAATGACTACAAAGACTGCCTTGCTGGCTCTGTATTCACCCTACTTAAGCTACTAATTTGGGAGTGACAGCTAAAAAATATTTCTCAATACTTGGTTCCTTTGTCCTTGCTATGGACTTCACTTTCTTTGGCTGCAGGTTTGGACAGTAAGGCTGTGAGATGAGATCTTTTGAAGTATTTATTACCATTGTACAAGGCACTGGTGAAACCTCATCTGGAATACTGTGTGCCGTTCTGGTTTCCCATGTTTAAGAAAGATGAATTTAAACTGGAACAGGTGCAGAGAAGGGCTACTAGGATGATCAGAGGAATGGAGAACCTGGTTTACGAGAGGAGATTTAAGAAGCTTGGCTTGTTTAGCCTAACCAAACAAAGGCTGAGAGGAAATATGATTGCTCTTTATAAATACATCAGAGGGATAAATACCAGGGAGGGAGAGGAGTATTTAAGTTAAGGACCAATGTGATCACAAGAACAAATGGATAGAAGCTGGCCATCAACTAATTTAGGTTTGAAATTAGATGAAGGTTTCTAACCATCAGAGGAGCGAAGTTCTGAAACAGCCTTCCAGGGGGAGCAGAGGGGGCAAAAACCCTAACTGGTTTCACAAGTGAGCTTGATAAGTTTATGGAGGGGTTGGTATGATGAGATTGCCTACAATGGCATGTGGCCCATCTGTGATTGCTAGTAGCAAATATCTCCAACGGCCAGAGATGGGACACTATATGGGGAGGGCTCTCAGTACTACAGTGATTTCTTTCCCAGGTATCTGGCTGGTGGGTCTGACTGACATGTTCAGGATCTAACTGATTTTCATATTTGGGATCAGGAAGGAATTTTCTCCTTGGTCAGATTGGCAGAGACTCTAGAAGGCTTTTGCTTTCCCCTGCAATATGAGTCATGGGTCACTTGTTGGTTTGAACTAGAGTAAATGGTGGATTCTCTGTAACTTGAAGTCTTTTTAAATCATAGTTTGAGGACTTCAGTAACTCAGCCAGAGGTTATGGGTCTCTTACAGGAGAGGGTGGGTGAGGTTCTGTGGCCTGCAATGTGCAGGAGGTCAGATTTGATTATCACGATGGTCCTTTCTGGCCTGAGTCTACATGAAGTATATTAAAGGCCAGAAAATTAATTCCTGTGTGGCCGGTGGCGGGACATCTCCAGCAATGTTCCTGGAAATGGTTTGTTCCATCCAGGTGTTGGGATATCCTTGCTGTTTGGATTGATGCATCCCTTTAGCAGGAGGTAAACTCATCCTAAGTAAAAATAAAAGGAGTACTTGTGGCACCTTAGAGACTAACAAATTTATTTGAGCATAAGCTTTCGTGAGCTACAGCTCACTTCATCGGATGCTGTAGCTCACGAAAGCTTATGTTCAAATAAATTTGTTAGTCTCTAAGGTGCCACAAGTACTCCTTTTCTTTTTGCGAATACAGACTAACATGGCTGCTACTCTGAAACCTGTCATCCTAAGCAGTTTGCCTCCACAGAGTAATCCCTTTTAGAAGCCTGCTTCATGTGGTAATGTATAGCTGAGCTGTACCTACCAGAGGAAGAACAGGCAATCTTTTTTTCCAGTGTCTCCTTTTCACTGTAACAAAATGGGTTTTCTCTTGAAACATGCCAGTGTTCTGCTTACTTGTTTGATAAGACGTCCTAAAGGACCCTAAGGACCTTTCTGGGAGGCTTAGTGTAAACACTTTGTATTCTCCTAACTTTTTCCACAAGCAGGCTGGTGCAGAAAGAAAAATTTCCAGGTGCCTTGGACACTAAGATGAGACTTACCTTGTGGCTTTAGACATTCTAATACCTGTAGATAGTGCAGGATTCCTGGGAAGAGAGGTTCAGAGTGAATATGTACTCATTTATAAGGTTAGAGTCTCTAGCAGCACCCAAAGGAGTAAACCAGCCTCAAAGAAGATCTGCTTATCTTCACAGGAACTGCAGGTGTGCCCAGAGACTTTTGCGTCCCTCCCCAGATAGTATCTATCTATCTATCTATCTATCTATCTATCTAATCATTTTTTTTAAAAAAAAAAAGCAAAACGGAGAGACTGATTTACAAATTCTCTTGCTGGGACATTCTGACAGAGTCAGATAAGCCCCGGAACACAGCCATTTAGTCATAGAAATTTCCCTTTGACAATTGCAAAGCACGTTTCCCTTCCACTCAGACCTTTGTAGATAGTCCTTGAAGTATTTATCGTGGTGGTACAATGAATGAGTCTCCATCCTTGATCAGTATACTGTTTCTGCATAAATTGTGGCATCTCTGTCAGACTTTTGGCTTAGAAAATAATCAGTTTCCCCAGTTTGAAATGAAATTCTCCCTTTCCTGACCCCTCCAAGACATACACACCTCTCCTCCCACTTCTTGGCCAGAGGAATATAACACAATGTAGGAACACCAGTACATTCAGTAACATTTACTAACCATAATAGGACATGGTCATCCTTATTTAACTACTTTTTAATTTTATCTTACAGGAGAGGGTTCAGACAAGTCTTATTTGCTAACAAAAGCAGATACATCCCTGACCAGAATTTTCCATCCCAGGATATGATTGTGCATTAGCAGCATCTCTCTGGGACAGCAATTTATTTTTGTTTCCCTCCCTTATGCCTTCTACTGCATCTTTGTTCCCTTTACCTTCTGTCATCTGATTGGCCCATCTTCATTTCTTCTCTCCTTTGGCCTGCAACGTTAGAGTGTTGGGCTAGGTTATGCTAGGTCGGTTTCTAGGTGCTGTAGAAAGTGGTATTGGTGATTGTCAATGGTAGTATTTTCCTCACTCAGTTCTGAACCAGTGCCCTGTTGTGTTCCTATGAGGCTGATGATGGAGATGTCTTAATTTGGCAAAGACTTAGCCCCTGTCGAGATACAAAAAAATAACTGCATCTGGGAGCCTGGCTACAACATGGTTGAACTTTTTGACCTGGCTATGTTATAGTTAAAATTTTGTAGCGTAGATAGGGCTTATGGTTGTTGTAAACAGGTCATGTAATTGGGCTAAAACCTTAGACATGTCCACGGGCCTCCACCTGGATGTAGTCAAATCTTTAACGTGATTAAAAATCTGTGTATATACATTGTGGTTAGATCCCTTCTATTGTACAGATTTTACCTAGATTAGAGGACAACAATATTGTATCTTGGCACCCTGATGTGGTTGTTTGTTGAGTAAATGGGGCCTTTTAAAACAAAGGCTGACTGCTCCTCCTGATTAAGTATCCCATAACATTTTTTACATGAATAAGGGTGGCAACTCTGTCCACTTCTTGGCCGGATTCCCATTTGGATCATTACGTTCTGCCAACCTAAATATCAAATAAAATATGATCTGGTTTGTGTCCCGTTGTAAAATGTTGAGTGGGGTTGCTGTGTGGTATTAAAACAGCTGCTGGGATTCAGAGGCAATGGAAGCTCCCTAAAAGGGGTGTGGGGGGGGGGCACTGGTGCCAGAACTGTGGCCCTTTCCCTAGCACTTCCTCCCGAGGCTCTGCTCTTGTGTCAACCATTCCGCTGAGGCCCCACCTCTGCACTGCTTCCCCCCCACCCCAGATCCTGCTCCTGGTTTGTTCCTCTCCGCTGCGCCTCCCCCACCTTCGCTCGCCCTTATGGCCAGTAAAAAATAAGGCCATGGCCCTCCCTGCTGGAATTTACCCCAAGGATGGCTGCGTTTCACAGCCAGAGAATGTGAAACTTTGGCTTTGAAATCCTTCAGGACAGAAGATGCTATACGAATATAAAATATTTATTTGTTTAATCCTCTTTATATTCTTCCCTCATTTTTCTTATTAATCTTTCAATTTCTCTCTTGTATTGGGGTGGGGGGCTGTCAAATAATTAGGTAGTGTGGTTTAGTAAGTAAAGCCCAGGACTGGGAATAGGGAGACCTTGGATTCTCTTCCTAACTGTCGCTGTCTTGTTGTGTGATCCTAGGTAAGTCACTTATTTCTCATATATACTGCAAATATAACCATGTTACGGGTCTGTGAGGGAAACATCTTTGAGGCAGGCAGTGGAAACTGTCATGTCTTGCATCTAGCGAGCAGTGGTATAGCTTAGTTTCTGGCCAGTGAAGTCATAAATGCAATCATAGCCATTTAGACACAATCCTATCAGTAACAGCATTGTAAAAGACAATGGGGTGGAGACACCATGCCTACAGATTTTGGCACACACAGGATCTTAGCTGTGAGGGATAAAATTCTCAGATTAGGATGGAGTGACGTGCCCTGGTAAACTGTGATGATCCAACACCATACTTAAGAGCCATCCATTATATGGGAGCCTGATTCCACTGTGGATGACCCTTGTTAACCTGGCATACTCAGTGCCATGAGAAGATGAGTAACGTGAGTGGCACAGAGAAACCTCAAGTATCCCACCACTTGAGTAAGTTCTGATCCCACGACTCCCTGATCCAGAGACCAGTCATGAGTATCTGTAATGGGGCAACTCAGTAAATCTGCAGTCACGTTCTCCCTCCCTCCCTCCCTCTCTCCCTGGTACGTACTTTGTAATCAAGAATATCGTGTGGAACATGCACACCCAGCCATTGTAGGCAGGCCACAATTATAGCCAACCTTTTTGTGACAACATGGAGTGCTGCCACCACCCCAAAAGGCAAAACAGGAAATGGTAGTGGTGTTGTGCTGTGGAAAATCTGATACACTTCTGTTGCTTAAGAATTATCTTTGTGTGCATGGTCCAGAACATGTAATAATTGGTCACCTTCTAAAAGAAGCATGATATCTCCCAGGGTGATGGTCTTGAATTGTCCTTGAGTAAATAGTGATTTAGGTACCTGAGATCCAGGATGGGCTGGAGCCCTCCTGTTTTTTTGGCTACCAGGAAGTATCCCTCTTGGGTCTAGTTCCAGGGGTATGATATCTTTGTTGCCAGGAGGCTCTGGATTTCTTACGTGATCTTTTCCTGATGAGGTGTCAGATAGTATTCATGGAAAGTGGGTAGTGTGAAACCTGATTTTGTAGCCCCACTAAACAATGGTGAGGCCCTACGAGGCCTTGGTGACAAGGGGCCAACTGGCCATAAAAAAAACCTCCCAATTTGCCTCCAGTGGAGAGGTTCTGACTGAGTATTTCTGGTGGCAGGAGGATTCTTTATTTGATAGTTGTGGAAAAAGGGGTTTAAGACTTGAGTTCTAGATGTTGCTTTGGAGGCTGAATGTGCTCTGTGCAGCAATGGAGTTATGGAGCTGCCTTGAAACCAGCCGTCAAATTGAAATTCAGCTTTCAAGGCACAGGCTTTTCCTTACTTTCCCTGTCTTATGAAACGGACCTAAGGGAGACAGGCTGAGAAAATGCAGGGTAGCTTTTTGTCTTGGAGAGCTATTGGGTATTCAGGACTTTTGAAAATCAGGTCACCTATTTAGGAGTTTAATTTTAGGCATTTGTCTTTTAAAATCTCTCCTAAAAATACATTTATGTATGGAGCTTGAATTTCCCTGGGTTGTGCTGGGTCAGTGAACTGCTTTGTGTTTTTTGAGGCTGTGCTATTGTATTCCAGAATATCCAGCTTTCATTTAAAAAAAATAGTAAGTCTCTAGCAGTCATGGTTGTGAATAAAATCTTGAAAATGTGACCCATGTGCAAACCAGTGGAGGGATGCCCTCCTGAATCTGCAGACAGCCGGAATAATATCTCCCAGAGGTATAAATGTGTCCAATTCATGTCAGTGAAATGTTAACAGAGATGCCCAGTGATGTTAATGTGAGCATTTTTAACTATTTCACTGCTATTCAGTGCATATAAGAAAGAAGCAGAAGGGTCATAGTGCAGATTATAATATCTTCTTCTGAGAGTGACAGCTCAGTTTGGTGCCATGACTGGGTGGTGATTGGAGGGGGAAAAAGGTGGTATTCTCCCATCTGACCTATGGAGTCACAAGGCTCAAAGGATTATTTTAGCCTCACCAATGGGGACCCAATTGTGCACAATCCAGCATACAAGCCTCCCTGGGCCAACCCTGTGCACCTTCTCCACAAAGTTTGTTCCGGTAGCAAGTATTGGGCCAGGTGGCTTCCTCCCTGGCTTCAGTGGCTGCTGAGAAATCATTGCATTTGTTCCAACCCGCTCACGCTGTCAAGCTTTTCTTTGCAGCCATGAGGGTCAGAAACAAAACGCTCTACCCTTCTGAGGTTTTGATATTATTTTTTTTATCTCTGTCTGTGATTTTGGGAGAAAGGGCCCTAGCCATGTTCCTGTTGTGCCTTAATCCAGCCTAGTCTGTGGTGTATCTCAACCCTACTGAGGGGGAGTCAAGTCTGAGGAGCCCAGGAGAGCATATGTGAGCATACTTTGAACATTTTCACACATTGGTCTGGTGGCATCTCATTTTGTCACCCTAGATAGGCGGCGCTTGTGGGAGTGGAGTTGGGAGAGTACCGCTTCTGTTTCCACTTTGAGCCACTTTGAATATAATTTATATATAAGGATAAGGAGCAGAAGTGGTGTGAGATTTCTATTCTTTCTGCCGAGATAAAAATATTTGTTCCAAACACACATTTCCAAGGAGACCATTGCCTCTGCCTCTTGATCTCATTCGGTTAAAATACAGGCTCTTGCATTAGAAGAGAGGCCAAGTAAGGCGAGGAAATTCTGCATCGCGAGATGAGGAGGTAAACCCATTTTCCTAGTTTGGAACAGCAGTTTTAACAGGTTAGCTAGATGAGAAGTGACACTTGTCCTATGAGCATAGGGGATGGGATGGGGGTATTGTATGGAGGGGAAGGACTTGTTGGTTCATGTCTTTTCAGACCCATGCTGGGAGTTCAAGAAGAGTCTTTTGTGCCATGCATCTCTGCCGGGGCTGGCTCCTGATTGATGGGGTTTGTAAAACTGAAATTGAGGATGGGGATCTGAATGCAGTAAGCAAGAAGGTGCCTCCCTAAGCTAATCTCAGCTCACCCTCACCTCAGCAGGGCTCCAAGGTAGTTGGAACTCTATAGTTTCCATGAATCAGGAGCCAAGCCAGCTGCTTTTTTCCCTTTAGTGATATCAAAGGTTGTAAAATATTCATGTAGAAAGCCACCTGCAAAAGATTTTTAAACCCTTTTATCTTTTGATTCTCTCCCCTTCTGATCCCACCCTGATCTTCTCTCTCTCTCTCTCTCTCTGTTGATAACTTTGGGGTGCCCGGTACACTGTATATACCATCTTCTGAGCTTCAGGGTTCCCAAGATTTGTTCTCTGCCTTGGTCCCTGCAAGTGGCATACTATAAATACATATAGCTACTGAATTATGACTAAGCTTTGTATGTTGATTAACGTTGGTTAATAGTTGCAGATGAAGATGTTGCAGGAATAGGGCTCTGCACAGTTTCTAGGTTTATGGATGACTTCTGGAGATGGAACTAAGGGAAGGGAGTTGTAGAGAGGGGAGGACTTGCTCTCACCCTCCTTGACCTTGGAGAGTAGTTCTCTGCTTCATTCATGTTTAAAGAACCCATTTCTAAAGTAAGCACACTCTGGGCATTAGGAATTGGTCTGCATTTATTACTAACCCCACCCATCCCTGCCTTTTGCAAGAATCTTGAGAGACCGTGATTGTGTTTTTAGAAGCGGAATGACAGAGAAATTCCCTGGAGGCAAATGCAGAGCGTGTGCTCTGCACGCCAGTACAGACACACAGGGCTGGGAACTCCCAGAGAGATTGAGTGAGAGAGAGAGAGAAAGCACAGAACAGCCAAACAGTGCTGGAGGAGGAGGGGGGAGGAAGAGGCGAGACACTTTTTAATCCTTAAATTGAGCAATTTGGATTTTTTTTTTAAAACCCTTTGTCTCTACTTTTTACTGAGGAGCCCTTTGCGTTCCCGGATCACCTCCCTGCTGGGTTTGAACAGCTCAGGCTGACATGATGTACCTCTGGGTGAGTAGAGGGCTGTGTGTGTGAGGGTTTACACGCTTTGCACATATAAGGAGTGGAAAGCTGAGGGATTTGGTACTAGCATGAGCGGCCTTCCCCTTAGGGCTCAGCTCTCTGCAGCCCCTACACACAGTAGGCTTTAGCTTCCATTTTAAAAAATTCTTCAAAAAATTATATAGGTAACTGAATTTTAAACAGACTTTTCCCGCAGCGAGATCCCTCTGAGCTTGTATGTTTTTCAGCAGGTGCCTCAGAGAGAGAATTCTTTGTGGAATTATCCTCATTCTCTAGCACCTGTAGGACCTGTGTTGTTCCTGGACTACTTCCTATGCTTTGTGGAATTTTGGTATGACTGAGGGGCACCCTGCGGGTGTGCGGGGTAGAAATAAGTTTGATCCTCAAATGCTAGGAGAAGAGAATATGATCAGGGAGGATTAGCATTGTAATTGGGGAGTATGTGGCCAGATGCAAAGATGCTTTTATCAGAGGTGCCAGGATTACAGGAATTTCTAGTGGATTATGGGATATAGTGACAGGAAAAATGCGTGAGAGATAAATATCTAGCTAGCTTTATAAAATATACATAAATTTTCATCCTCTGAACAAATTCTGAAATTTTCTCTGGAGTAGTCCGCTGTTAGGCTGCTCGGCTAGGATGTGTTATTCTCTCTACTCCTTGGTACCCTTGAAATCTGTCGTTTTGTCCTTGGATCTTTTACCCATATGCCCAAGATTGCAGGCTCCTGCATTTGATTTAAGGATAATCAGGTCAAAAGTTTAATATATTCATTACTGGGGAAGTTGTGGGATTCTGTCACTGTCATTTTTTAACTCACATCCCCCTCTCCCACAGCCCTTCCCTCCAATTTATTTGGAAAACAAAGGAAGCCTTGAAACACAGAGGTGTTTTGCTGCTTTTTACTTTTTTCCGTTGTGCACACACTCTAGCTTTGTAATCGTAGGGTAACTTACACATGCTGGGCAATGCACACTTGCTTGTTTTTATAGGGTTGGCCCTGTTAGCAGATGGATTTCAACTTTTAAATCCCTTTTCTTCTCCAACCACATATTCTGGGCCTTGAATATGGCCACCAATTTTGCCATGGAGGGCTAGATAGACCTTCTCTTGTAACTCAGATAAGAATGCTGCTTAATCTGCTGGATGGGGTGAAGTGAGAAGCTACTCATGGGTGCTAGTACTGATTTTAGCTAATAAGTGACGATGGTGTGATAGTTCCCCACTGACTATGGGTGCTCCTACACTGGACCTGTAATTTCCAGCTCAGGTTGATGTATAGTACCCATGCTAGCTTTGATCAACTGAGTGTGCTAAAAGTACCAACATAGCCCCAGTGGTGCAGGCAGCAGGATAGCTAGCCAGCTCCAGTACAATCGTTCCCAGCACCCTGGATTGGTACTTGGATGGCTAGCCCCTTCTGCAGCTCATGCTGCTGCAGCTACACTGCTATTTTTAGCATGTTAGCTGGATCAAAACTAGTACGTGTATATCTGGAAATTACACCTCCAGCTCCAGTGTAAATTGGCTAAAGGGTGGTAGCGGACATCAGTAGCCCTGCTCTCCTTCCTGTGTGTGTGTGTGTGTGTGTGTGTGTGTGTGTGTGTGTGTGTGTGTGTGTAACAGTTCTAGGTATAAGGGATATGGCCTGCCAATGTGTCAGCCAAGAGAGACTCATGCTAGCGGTGTGCTTCATTTTTTAACAGGAGTGATTGTGAATTGCTGCTCTTGTGGATCCTGGGAGAAGGTTTAGTTTTGGCCAGTTTCCCAGCAGACTGAAGAACAGTATCCTCCTTTATGCTGTATGTACTACTCTTCCTCCCACCTCCACCCCAAACTCCCAGATCCACTATTGCTTTAGTAGGGTTATAGTTAAACTGAGGAGTTGAAAGGGTTTTAAATGCTGTTAACCAGTGCTAAGGGCTCTTTCCAGCACCAAGTATGTTAATTCAAAAATAGGTAACTGGTAACATTCTTTTCTCTTCCCAGCACAATGTGTGGGGAATTTTCTGCGACCCTGGTTCTTTGGGGAAGGTGTCTCTCTCTCCCACTCCACAGAAGCCTTTGCCTCCCAGTGCATCCTACATTCCCTCTTATGCTTTTGTCTCTCACTGACTTACCATATAACCTTCAGTGGCAAAAACTAGGAACCCAGAGTTACCTGTCTGATTTGACTCTGAGTCGGCTGTGCCACATCCATACTATAATTGGGCTCTGGTTTCTTGCTTCAGTGCTTGTGGTCACAGCTCTTTCTGTCCCCTGTGCTGTATTTTCTCTGTTCAGTGTCTTTTGTCCATAGAACATTGGAACTGTTGTAGATCCATGGAGTTTTGTACTGAATCATGCCTTAATTTAGTGTATAAAGCTACATTAATATATTGTTAAATTTGAGTTTTTAAATGTGCAAGCCAGGAAATCCAGAGTTATGGTTGCTGCGGGAACCTTAACGTTGTCCCTTGTGCGTGCACGTTACAATATGATCTTTTCTTAAGTGATCCTGCAACACTGGACATTGCCACATACTATATGGTAAATAATGCAATGAAATAAAATACAAAGGAACTGCACTTTTCTCTAACTGTGGGTGCAGAGTAGAATCCAGCCCAGAACAGTACAGTAGCCAGAACACAATAGCTTGGGGGTTATAACTGCCGCCTCCTTTGAATGAGCCATCATATTCCACATTCAAATTAAATTTCCTGCTTGCTGATCTGTACTCTCTAGCGTGTAATGTGTCACAGGATATTTTAAATAAAGCCTTTGTAAGATGCGGTGCATGCTGGGCTGTAGAGATCCAGAGTGGGAAATTTAAAATCTAATGTGATGACCTAATCTGTGGGAAACAGCTGGCTATGGGTTGGAAGCTGAGAAGGCTGGCTAACAGTGGAACTGCACAGTTATAGTAGTAAGAAATACTATTTACCTTAGCAGTGTTACAGTGTGGGTTATGCAGTTGTACAAAGTCTGCTGTGAGGCACTGGCAGTAGGACAGGCTATTGCACAGATCAAAATACAGGAAAAGATGCCTACTGTAATATTCAGTATTTGAACTGAAAATCTTTTAACTTTAATATTCCTAAACACGTAATGGTCAAACTCAGAAAGGACTAGCCATGGGTGAAGTCTGATGGGAGTCCTGCTGCTGCAGTCCACAGGAGGCTTGTGGTGGGGGAGGGAAAGAAGAGCTAGTGGCCCTGACATCCTAGCCTTTTCCTTCTCCACCCTTAAGCTGAAAATAAGAAAAGGTGTGAATTAAAACAGACTTAGTTTGGTGCGAGTCCGTGTCTGGACACTTGTATTTTAGAATAAAAATGGCTAGGATCAATCTAGCTAAAGCTGCTTTGTGCTATTGACTGTAGCCCTGGGGCTCAGATCCACCTGTTGTGTGCCAGAATACCATACCAGCACCTATGTCTTGCTGCTGCCTTATTTGCCTGAATTTAAGCTTTCACTTGAAGTGCAACTAAGAGCTTCTCTGCACTTGAAAATTTACCAAAATAGCTATTCTGGAATAGTTATTTTAGTATAAGCCGCAGTATGGATACTCATTCTGGAATAAGTGTGTCTACACTGGGCTTATAATGAAATAACTATTCTGGAATAGCTATTTTGTTAAATTTCCAAGTGTAGACAAGTCCCAAGTGTCTAGCTGTTATGGTTGAGGTATACTTGTCTCATATTTTTGAGGCTAACTAATGCAGTGATGTCTACCTGTATTTTCGATGTGATAACTCTGAAAGCCATTAACTGCCCCATTCATCTCAGTGGGGGCTAGCTGAGGTATCCAGTGATGTTTTGCCATTGAAAGTATTAACTACTGAACTGTTCATCAAAGCATGTAAGAAAGGAAAGGGAAGATCAAATTATGAAGATCTGCAAATGACAGCTTATTTTTGAACCATGAACATGTTGGTTTGGAGATCCCACACTTTGTCCTACACACTGATCGAGAGTGAGCTAAACCCAAGGAGCAGGACATCCGAGGCCTTCCAAAGTGTGTGGGAGGGTCAAGCACAAAAAGCCCAATGGGTGTGTCCTTACCAATGGGAAGTCAAGCCCAAGGAGCACAGCAAAGTCCGTGGGTTTCTTTGTACCCAAAGGAGCACAAAGAACATGCAAAATCATATTCTGAATGTCTGTACGGTCTATTGTGAGCAGTCTCTCATGTGGAGGTAGCTTATTCTGTGGGCTGAGTTTGGAAGAGTGTGCCATATTTTTTTTCTCAATCTGACCCATGTTTAGTTCAATCAAATTTTATTCCACAATAAGTGTCAACACAGGCTTGCACCAAAACAGAGAGATTTGGAAATTAACATAGTTAAACCAATACAAGTTTGTGTAGACCAGCCCTTAGTTGCCTTTTAAATAGAAAAGCCTTACCCTCGCATTAGATGTCGGAGGTATGGCTCCTAACCCTTTGTATGCAATGAATCATGTGATACAAATGTAGGCTCCCTTTATTTTGAGGAGTGCTTTATAAATTGCAGGATGTAGACTCAAGAGTTACGCAGATGCTGCCTTGCTGAATGTATGTTGGAATATGAAAGGTTAGAAGAAGGAGCAGCAACCCCAGCAAGCAATTTGATCAATCTACCCTTCCTTCCATTTTCTGAGAGGGTTGAAGCCATTAAAGATGGGAGGGACTAATGGAACGAAGGTCCATGTTGTTGCTAGGCTCCTGATAGGAAAAGCTGGATTCATAGCTCTGATCTCCAAGAGATTATAGTGTCTCTAGATAATTTCTTCTGTTCTCCCAGCTGTGCACAGGGTGCCTGCTGAGTGTCTGTGAGATGACTGGCTTCCCAGGGAAATTAGAATGATTTCTTTCACATGTTTCAGAGTAGTAGCCATGTTAGTCTGTATTTGCAAAAAGAAAAGGAGTACTTGTGGCACCTTAGAGACTAACAAATTTATTGGAGCATAAGCTTTTGTGAGCTACAGCTCACTTCATCGGATGCATCGGATGAAGTGAGCTGTAGCTCACGAAAGCTTATGCTCTAATAAATTTGTTAGTCTCTAAGGTGCCACAAGTACTCCTTTTCTTTCTTTCACCTGAGCTCTGTGGAAATGAATCCCTTCTCCAGACCTCTAATGACTATTTGCTTTACAAGCAGGAATGGTGCCAGGTAGCTTACTAAGTTATTTGTAATATTTCTACCTTTGTCGTCTTTTTCTTTTTGAATTGCCTTTCATTTGCCTTGTCTTCACTGCAAGGGGAGCTCGCTTTAGAGTCTCTCTTTGGATTGCATTGAATCATTTTTCTTTTCCCTCCCTCTAGGCGTTCAGCTCATCAACTTTACCACCCTAGGGACTAGAAACCCAACTCTGCTGCCAGCTCTGGGCCTTAGCAACATACTCCTGCTCATGCCATGTCTTTCTTTCATTTCAAGCTCTTGCATGAGGTTGGTTAGAGCCAGTGCATAGTATGATCAGCACAAGATGTTTTTCACAGGACGCAATATATATACAGTCACATAGCAATTGGCCATCCCTGCTTCTGAACTTTTCACATACTGTGCTAGGGGCTGGATCTCTGTAAACATTGGAAGAATGGTTGGAATTGCATGGGGCTTTGTTAAATGTGTAAATGCTGATCTATAAAACACATACTGTATTATAGTTCTATTTATTCTCTTTGGGTAGTGAACTAAGGGCATAAGAAGTGTTTCTCAAAATAAACCAATTCAATGAGATCTTTGAAAGTGGGGCATAGATCAGATATTTCTTAGACCTCGTCTTCTCTAATGTAAACTGTGTGTGTGCGCACGTGCACGTGTGCGTGTGCATAAATATTGTACAGAAAGCTACATTGATAGAACTTTGTTGCAAAGTCGGGTACCCCAAAGTTAGGAAATTCCAGAATTTGAACCTTAATTTGAGCATATGCATTATGATAGTCTTTAATTACATCATCACATGATCCACAGACCCCCATTCTAATTCAGTGTTCAGTTTCTGAGCAGCTATTCATTATTTTGTTTTATCCTCGTTCATTAATTTCCTTATGGGCTTTTCTGTGGTGTTCCTTAATGTTGTATCTGAGTGCATCAGTCATTCGATTTTTCACTATACCCTTGTGAAGTGCAGGAGGTGTTATGATTTCCATTACTTAGTATTATGTAGCACTTAATATGTTCAAAGCACAGCTCTCATTGATTTCAGTTACAGCTCAGCACTTCTACAAATCAGACCCTAGGGTATCAGTTCGGGCACCCAGAAAATGAAGAACCCACAATCCATTATCACCTGTGAAAAGTTCGGTTAAAGTAACTTGTCCAACATCACACAGAAACTGTGTGTCAGAGGCAGGGATAGAATCCAGTTCTCCAGGGCAGCATTCAACTGCCTTGACCATGAGACCCTTCTTTCTCTTCCTGCAGTCCCATGCCTTATTCACAACACCTTCCAACTTCTGCAACAAATGAGGTAAGAGTTCTACAGGCAACAGCTTCCTTTGCTACACAGACCTGATTCTTCTCCAGAGCAGGTCCATCTTGTGCATAGGCGCTGACTCTGTGGGTACTCCCACCAGTGGGCCCCGCTGATTAGCTCCTTCTCCTGTTCAGCAGTGGGCAGGAGGCCCTGGGGGGGAGGAGGAGGAGCAGGGGCAGGAAGAGGCGGGGTGCGCTTGTGGGAGGGGTCAGAATGAGGCGGGAAGAGGCAGGGAGGGGGCGGAGCAGGGATGGGAAGAGGCATGGTGGAGTGGAGTCTTCAGGGAAGGAGTGGGGTATGGGGGCTTGGGGCGGAGCGGGGGTTGAGCACCCCTGGGGAAATCAGAAAGTCTGTGCCTGTGATCTTGTGTGCTGAATGAGACAAAGGTCCTCTGGGAAAAAACTGTGATCATGTACTGTATCAGAGTAGCAGCCGTGTTAGTCTGTTTTCGCAAAAAGAAAAGGAGTGCTTGTGGCACCTTGGAGACTAACGAATTTATTTGAGCATAAGCTTTCGTGAACTTGATGAAGTGAGCTGTAGCTCACGAAAGCTTATGCTCAAATAAATTTGTTAGTCTCTAAGGTGCCATAAGCCTTCCTCTGTAGCATGGGGCATGGTTGACTGGAGGGAGGCTTCTCTGCTCCTTGAAGTTTTGAACCATGATTTGAGGACTTCAATAGCTCAGACATGGGTGAGGTTTTTCATAGGAGTGGGTGGGTGACATTCTGTGGCCTGCGCTGTGCAGGAGGTCGGACTAGATGATCAGAGTGGTCCCTTCTGACCTTAGTATCTATGAATCTATAAGTCGTCCTTTTCTTTTTGCATGTACTGTATCATAATGCATGTGCATAAGGGGGCTGACTTAGGGTTGTACAGGCAACCTTCATTCTGATATTTCCTGACTTTCGAGTCCTTGACATTGCAACCCCATAGTAACTTTTTGACATAATTTTTATATGTAATTTCCTAGGTTTTTTCTTTTTCTTTTTTTTTTTTAAAAGCAAACTTAAAAAAAAAAAGTTCCATCCTGTAGCATCTTATTGGCACCCATGTGGTTCATCAGCAGGGTTGGAATCTATAGAGCCAGAGCACAGACCTCTGCCACTTGAGCTACTCTGTCACTTGGTGTAACTGATAGCAGAACATGATTGTGACAAGCACTAGAAAGGGGATGAGACGTATGCTTTGCCAGATGATTTCACAGATATATGCTGAAAGTAAAGGAAGGGTGAGACTTTAGGCTCCTTTCCAGGCTTAAGAGACGAGTGTGCCCTAGTGCAGGGGTTCTCTACCTTTTTCTTTCTGAGGCCCTCCCAACGTGCTATAAAAACTCCATCACCCACCTGTGTCACAATAATATGTTTAGTGCATATAAAAGCCAGGGCTGGCGTTAGGAGGTATCAAACAGGCCAATTGTCTGGGGAGCCTCATGCCAAAGGAGCCCCCGCAAAGCTACATGACTCAGGCTTCGGCTTCGGGTGGCGGGGCTCAGGGCCCGGGCTTCAACCCCATGCGGCAGGGCTTCGGCTTTCTGCTCTGGGCCCCAGTGAGTCTAATGCTGGCCCTGCTTGGCGGCCCCCCGGAAACCTGCTCGAGGCCCCCTAGGGGGTCTCAGACCCCTGGTTGAGAACCATTGCCCTAGTGGGCACAGACTCTGATGCCTGTACCTCCCAAACTTGACCCCTTCTGTCCCAGCCCTTTGTCCCCAGCCCAATCTCTTCCTACTCCAGTTCCTTATCCCATGCTCATTCTCCTTCTGTCTACCTAGTCTGTCTCCCCTCACCAGACTTCTTATAGCAGTGTCTTTTCCCAATCCTAGTCTCCCCTTCCGGATTCATTGTTGGAGTCCCAATCTCCTCCTCACCGCTCCGTATCCTTGCTCAGTTAGTTTCAATTCCCTCTTTCCCATCCCGTCTTTGTCCCAATCCCAGTTCCCGTTCCCCCGTGGCCCCGGCACTTCTATTCCTTGTCAGCTTGGTCTACCCTCTCCCTGCCCCATTCCCCTCACATATAAGTTCCTAGTCCCAGCCTCCTTGTACAGCCAATCCAAGTCTCCCTCCCCCTCCCGTCCCAACTTCTTGTCTGATCTCTGCATGCATCCCTCCCCACTGCTGGCTCCCAGTTCCCCCACTTCCATCACCAGCCTCCTCTCCCTCCACCTCCCAGTCCCAGCCACCTTGTCCAGCCGGTCGCAGTCTGTTTCCCTTTCCCCCAGACTCCCACTCCAGTCTTAGTCTCACCAGACTTCTTGTCCCACACCACCTCCTTTCCCTATCCACTGGTCTGACTTCTGTTCCCTGTGCATTCAGATCAGGCACTTTCCTTCTGCATGCTGCCAGGGTGCCAACAGAGGAATAGCTGAGAGTGCAGCTGAGCCAGATTCCCTGCTTTCAGTTTGGGTGCCCAGTCCTTTGCCCGTGTGGCACTGGGCTGGAGTATGCTCAGCTATTCTGTGTGGATGGTATGTGCACGGCCTGGTCAGCCCTAGGAGCTGAGAGAGGCTCAGTGAGGATAGACTCATTGGAGGTTTTAGCTGGTAAGAAGTCTCTGCTGAGCGTGTGGGATCTATCATTTTTCTAAGGCCTATAACGTTGTCAAATTTGGGTGAATTTTCACAAGGATGACAAAAGGTATAGGTCTGACACATAGTCCACCCCCTGCCAAATTTCAGGGCCCTGCTCCAAAGCATGAGGGTGCTATTCCGTTTCAAAGGAAAAGTAGCCAATGTTTTAACATGGGCAAATCAGCACATTTTTCTCTAGGCTCTTCCTCAGAAACAGTGGAACAATTTGGCCTGAATTGGTGTCGTGTGTCTCCCCCTCCCAACATAATAAAAATTAAAAAAAAAGTCAGCCTGAGACAGACATCCGACATGGAAAATTTGAGCCAAACAATAGCTTGGTGAAGTTGTAAGCAACTGACAACAAGGTGTTATAATGGGAGGTGTTGGGCAACCTTAATAATAGGTGATAGCACCAGCCCCATTTATAAAATAATAATAAAAATATCCACAGTACATGCTCCTCCCGTGGGGAGAGGATGAGAGAACAAACATGTAACTGATGTTAGGCATGTTGTTTAATGCACTGCTGGAAGGCACTCAGATACTATGGCGATGAACACAGTATAAGAATGTATATAGAACTGGATGTTAGGGAGTACTGTGTCGTAAGAGATAAGAAGTGCCTTGTCTCATCTGAGCCTATATGTATGAAACCATGAAGGAGAAAACTCTGTAATTCTGGGGTTTACATTGTAATGAGTCACATTGCTCACCCAGTCAGTGTTCCTCTGTTCCCCTCCCCCATCATGGTCTTGTGCCATTTTCTATAGATGTATTTGTTGAACCTCTTCTCTCTCCCCAGCTCCTTAAACCCCCCCCCCCAAGCAAATTGCAGGAACAAAAAACTATATTTTTCCATTGTGCCATTGGCTAGGAAGTGTGCTGCTGTTAATAATTATTCCAGTAGCTGCTAGGAGTGGGGCCCCATCATACTGGGTGCTATATAGTCTAACAATGTGCATTATTTGATGTCCAGAATATACAACGTTTTCATAAACATTGCCTGTTTTTTCTGGTTTTAAATGGCTTTTGCTTGTTCCTTTTTAAAGGATCCCTTCCTGTTTCTGTTTTATTCCTGAAAGTGGCAAGAGAAGAATAGCTTTACAGTATTTGGGAGGGGAAATTTGAACACTTATTGGTTGGTGGTAAGCTAGTTATTTGGGCACAATGATAGGGAGAGGTGGGAAAGAAATCTGCTAGCCAAGTTCAAGTGGTAGCATTTCAATTCTAGGAGATTACTTTTGAATGGTTTTGGTTGAAGGTCAGTTTAGTAAATGTCATCGTGTCATCCTCCTGTTCAAAGTATGTGTAAAACCACTTGGAAGAGAGAGGATGAGGTGTTTCATAACATTATTATCTTCTTGTGAAATCCCAAAGGGACATAGCCTTCTTGGAGATTGAGCACCACCTGGATCGATCCCTAGCTAGGTCCGTAAGGCAGTCTGACTTGATGTTCAGTCTGTGTCAGTCATTGATGAGCTTATAAGGCCACCAAAGCTTTTGGTGCCCACGTGATCGCCTGCCATCCCTTGGTAAATGCAGAGTGGTTACCATACTGATGCTACTCATTTGTCATCTTTTCATTGAACCCAGATTTTGTTCGTTTGTTTGTTTGTCTTGAAATCCCAATCAAGAATCAGGACCCCAATGTGCTAGACACTGTTAAGATGTATAAGAAAAAGACAGCGCTGTCCCCAAAGGGCTCTGGTCTTATTACATTGCTAGTATATGATAGAAATTGGGATCTGGAGGAAAACAACATGGCTGTGATTTAACTTGGGTAAAATAGAAGTGGTGGTGTTACCAGGACAAGAAGTGTTGAGAGAGATGGAAGGAGGAGGTATCTGTATCAAAATAAACATGTTTTCAGAGTGTTTGTACACCTTTTGCTCAGTTAGTTCACAACCTCTAAGTCCAACTGGCTTCATTGCTGTTCTGGGATTTTCAGAAAACAGCAATGGCTGACTTTTTTTTTTTTTTTAAATCTGCTACTAGCCAAGAATTTACATCTTACAACAGTAACCCACATCTTTTTTCTTTGATATTCTATGCCAGTCCAGAAACATGGGTATAGTTCTTCCCAGCCAACAGATGGAGACAGAACTGGGTCTTTTGATGTAGTTCCCCTCTCCATGTAGGTGCTTTACTGGCTTTCAGACCTTGGTGGTTTCTGTTTCCAACAAGTAGAGCACATCATTGAGGCCTGAACAAAGGTGAGAATAGCCTAGATTTCAGAGCCTAATAGGAGCTTTATCTACATATTGGCGTGAATCTGCCTTTTTTGGGTTCATGATCCTTTAGGTCAATTCATCAACTCTCTCGGTATAGCTTGGTTGATTTGTGTAGTTACAGTTCCAGGAAAGTGACAGAGGACAGGAAGATGGAAGCTTTCTGAGGAGAGCAGCTTCAAGGCTTTCTCTGTAAGCTTCACTCTATCAACTGGTTCATTAGCAGCCATCAGCAGGCTCCAGAAACTGAGTAAATCTCCTGTACCAGAGACGAGGTAAGACCTGGTCAAGACTTTGCCCTACCTTGATTTAAGCTTATCTACATTGTGATGTCACGTGGCTCTATGGCTTTGTCAGTTATCACTGTGCCAAAGCAGTGATCCACTGGCCACTCCTTGAAAGATAAGTTGTAATCTCTCTTCTTTCACAGCATATTCCTGGTGGGGGAGGAGCTTGAAAAGTTTCAGTAGTTGCTAGTGCATATGAAGACTCAATGTTTCTCTCCTTAGAGGGCCTTATATGATTCCTAAAGTAAGGCTTTAACTCATCCAGGAACAGACTCGGACAAACCAAAATTATTACCCAGAGACCACAATCCCAGTTCAGTAGGAGAGGTCATTTCAAATGAAGCAACACTGTGTTCAAAGAAGGGGGGATTAGGGATATCCCTCATATGCAGGCCAGTGCACAGAATACCACTGTAGTCAGAAGAAATAAAGATTCTTCTTCGAGTGCTGTCCCTATGGGTGCTCCACTTCAGGTGTTGATGCATCCCCGCACCATCGATCAGTGATTTATGGTAGCAGTGTCTCGCGGTGCTGTTGGTGCCGTATTTAGCATGTGCACAACCCAAGTCCTCCAGTACCTCCTCAATTGTCCTCTGCTGAAGATGGAGCTCTGGGGCAGTGTTCGTCACTCTTGCCAAACCTTTAGAAATAGCAGTAAGTAGCTAGTTAGTCATTTGAAAGTTATAGTTAGTTTTAGTAATAGTAATAGTTTTAGTTTAGTTTAAAAAAAAAAAAAGTTTGCTTTTCCCTGTTTTACCCTCCCTGTAGTTTCCCTGCACTGGGGTCTATTAACTGTTAGGATGCCTGGCTCTCCAGGCTTTAAGCAATGCGGCTCTTGCCGTGAAGCAATGCCCGTTTTGGATGGGCACTTTGTGTGTCTGATGTCTCAGTGAGGTGCATATCCCACAAAAATGCGCCCACTGTAGTAATTTGAAAGTGAGAGCCTGGCGTGACCGGGATCTCCGCTTGAAAATGATAGTGATGGAGAAATCTCTCCAACCAGAGCCTGACCAACAGACCTCCTTTCCGGGCACCTGCCCCCTTCAGGGACAGGAGACGTGCCTTCCTCTAAAAGACCGAGGAAGGGGGCGCAGACGTCTCTGCAAAGAGCACCACAGAAACATAGGCGGTTTTCTTCCAGGTCGCTACCCCTGATGCCGACGCATGCTCAGGTGAACACCTTTGATGCTCCAGGCACCTCCGGCACCGCCGAGTCCCGAGTAAAGGAGACGGAGTCAAGGTACAGACACAGACATGCCTTCTCCATGGCACCAAATTCACCTGTAAGGGACTCAGTGCTGAGCATCTCCTTAGGCATCTTGCTTCCGCCCCCAGCACCGACATTGCAGTCGGTACCGGTTGAGAAAACTAAGTTGACACAGACCGTGCTGACTGAACCGCCACAACATCTGATGGCACCGGCATTGTCACCGATGAGAGCACTCCCATCGGCACCAACTGTACCGACATCAGCACTGATACAGAATCTGTTGCAACAGTCCCCACTACTTGCTGCAGAGGTGTTCCTGTAAGTTATAGAGGAGATCCCCATACCTCTCATGACACTGTACACTCGTCCAGTGAAGACGATGATGATGCGCAGGAACCATGCATTTTCTCGTTGCACCACTCATCGCTGAAAGGATGCCAATCAAATACCCTTACAACCAGACAGCTCAACCGTGTTATGGAATGCCGTGGATGTATCCACCAATGGCCTTCCCAATGCAATGGGCACAATGGGAACACTGGGCAACTTACCGGGGCCCCCACTCCAGGCCACCCATGGCTCATAGAGGCGAGTTGAGGTCTAATCCCACATCCCCCATCCTGCAGCCAACGGAAGCTCAGGATGTTGGGGATGACACAGAAACAGGCACAGATCAGGAAGTTGCATCTCCTGCTCACAATTCTTCCTAATGGCCTGTGATGGGATGTTAGATGGGGTGGGATCTGAGTTACCCAGGAAAGAATTTTCTGTAGTATCTGTCTGGTGAATCTTGCCCATATGCTCAGGGTTTAGCTGATTGCCATATTTGGGGTCGGGAAGGAATTTTCCTCCAGGGCAGATCGGAAGAGGCCCTGGAGGTTTTTCACCTTCCTCTGTAGCATGGGGCACGGGTCACTTGCTGGAGGATTATCTGCTCCTTGAAGTCTTTAAACCACGATTTGAGGACTTCAATAGCTCAGACATAGGTGAGAGGTTTTTCGCAGGAGTGGGTGGGTGAGATTCTGTGGCCTTCGTTGTGCAGGAGGTCAGACTAGATGATCAAATTGGTCCCTTCTGACTTTTGTATCTATGAGGAAATCATGTCAATGCTGTCTACCTCAGCAGATGACTTCAAGCAGTTCCAGGAACTGTTTAAGGGGGTCACCCAAAGCCAGGACATCCCGTTGGAGGAAGTGCAGACAAACCAGCACAAGCTGGTACAAATTCTTCAACCTTCATCTACTTCCAAAATCACTCTGCCCATTAGCGATGCTATTTTGGAACCAGCAGACAGTCTGGCAGACACTGGCCTCAATTCTGTCAACATGCAAAAAGGCGGATACGAAGTATTACATCCTTGCCAAAGGGGTGGACTTCCTCTTCTCACACCCACCTCCCAACTCTTCGATGGTCAACGCCGCTAATAAGCGTGGCAAACAACAACAGTTTAGATCAACCCCACAAAATAAGGAACACGAGAGGCTTGACTTCTTTGATGAAAAGTTTACTCGTCAGCGACATTACAGCTTCGAGTCGCCAACTGAGGCACCAGCATTGTGAATGTCTCAGTGAGGTGCATATCCCAACCTTGTTGGCTAAATATGGTTATGATACTTATGGGAAACGTAGCTTGTTCACCGTGGAGCTTCCTGAGGAAAAAAATCACAATTTCAGATGATTGTAAATGACTGTCAAGTCATCGCTAAAACAACCCTCCAAGCGTCTTTGGATGTCACGGACACAGCTGCCAGAACATGGCCATGGCCACAGTTATGCACCGGGCATCCTGGTTGCAGTCCTTAGGCATCCCTAAAGAACTTCAAATGAAAGTCGAAGACCTACCTTTTGACCGAGAAAAGCTGTTCTTGAATAAGACAGATGAAGTGCTCCACTCGATGAAAGACTCTTGAGCCACTCTGTGGATTTACATCCCATCTGCAAAGGGACAGGTGGGATGTAACCTTATCAGAGGTCCAGAGATTCCTCTTCCAACTGACAACAGCAATGACCATATGAGAACCAAAGACAGTGTCAATGTTCGTAGCGTTGGAGAGCACCTCAATCTCAACCGTTGAGTTCTCAATCAGCTCCGCCCAAGACACAATTTGAAGTTTTGGTCGAGAGTCTGGACAACCTCCCTCACCAGGCAGCACTTACACCCGATCCATCCCCATGCTTTGGTCATCGTCTTCACCCATTCTATTTTATCTGGGCATCAATAACCATGGACCAGTGGGTGTTAGAGATCGTACGATCGGGATATACCATCCCCTTTACCTCCCAACCACCTACCCTACTCCCCTCCCCTCCCCTCCCTCTTCAGGGACCCTTCTCACGAGCACTTGTTATGACAAGAAGTCTATCATCTTCTACAGCTAGGTGCCATGGAACGAGTGCCTTTGCAATACAGAGGCAAGAGGTTTTACTCACACTACTTGACGCAGAAGAAGAATGGGGGATGGAGACCTATCTCAGGAAGCTCAACAAGTTCGTATGCTCTTAAAAGTTCAAGATGAGCACACTGGGCATGAAACTTCTAGCACTGCAAAAGGGGGACTGGTTTTTAGCTCCCAACCTCCAAGATGCTTATTTTCATATTACCATATACCTCGCCCACAGGAAATCCTGTGATTCACAGTAGGGCATGAATACTTCCAGTAGAGAGTACTACCATTTTGCCTATCCACTGAACCAAGAGTTTTCTCCAAAACCCTAGTGGTAGTAGCGGCATATCTATGCAAACAGGGAATAATGATCTTCCCTTACCTGGACGATTGCCTTCTCAAAGGCCCTACTCAATGAGAAGCATGGGACGCTGCCCAGATGGCGATCACACTGTTCAGGGATCAAGGGCTACAGATAAATGAACCAAAATCCACTCTAATCCCTGTTCAACATCTGGACTTCATCAGGGCACATCTTGATGTCATAGAAGCCAAGGCATCCCTGTCCCTGAATAGATTCACAATGCTGACAAACCTCATCTCAGAGGTAAGAGTCAGCCCCCAAATACTGGCTCATACTGTCCTGCAACTGTTAGGACACATGGCAGCCACAACATGGCAGACACACAGGACTACATATGCACTGCCTACTGGGCTGATTGAGCGTGGTATATATACCTAGCAAGCACAGCCTGCACAAATGACTTATCAGTACCACCCCGCATCCTGGACACTCTATGCTGGTGGACAAGACCAGAAAATGTATGCTTGGGTATTCCAGTCCAACAGGGTCCCCCATCAATAGTAATCATGACAGATGCGTCACTGATAGGCTGGGGTGCCCGCATGTATCAGCACACAGTCTCTTGCAGAGACTGTTACACATCCATCTACTAGAGCATAAGCTTTCGTGAGCTACAGCTCACTTCATCGGATGCATTTGGTGGAAAAAAAACGTTTTTTTTTCCACCAAATGCATCCGATGAAGTGAGCTGTAGCTCACGAAAGCTTATGCTCTAATAAATTTGTTAGTCTCTAAGGTGCCACAAGTACTCCTTTTCTTTTTGCGAATACAGACTAACACGGCTGCTACTCTGAAACATCCATCTACTAGAGATACGTGCAGTCCGCAACACTAACAGACACTTCCTATGTCACATAAAGAACAAATCAATTCGCATATTGATTGACAACATTGCTTGCATGTTTTACATCAGTCGCCAAGTGGGCGCTCGATCTCACTTGCTATGCACCAAAGCCATGCAACTGTGGAACTGGTGCATACACCACAATGTAAAAATTTCAGCTGTCGGAATGTGACGGTGGACATGCTAAGCAGATACTTTCTCTCGAGACCACAAATGGAAAATGAACGAGGGAGTACTGCTATCGATATTCTGCCAGTGGGGCACTCCCCTCATCGACTCATTCGCTTCCCCAATGAACCACAAATGTGTCATGTTCTGCTTGAAAGTGGGAATAGGATCACGATCACTGGGGGATGCCTTTCTCATGGGATGCACAACTCATGTACACATTCCTTCTGATTTCCCTAATATCACAAATGATGCACAAGATATGACTAGACAAGGCCAAGGTCATCCTCATAGTCCTGACATAGCCCAGGCAAGCATGGTACCCTTACCTGATGCGCATGGCAATATATTCCCCTGAAGTTCTCCCTCACCGCCTGGACCTGCTGTCTCAGAACAATGGTCTCTCTGTTCACCCCAGTCCGGAGAAACTCCACATTCAAGCGTGGCTTCTGCATGGTTCCATTATGGTGAACTAGCCTGCTCAGAACAAGTTAAACACCTGTTACTAAACAGCAGGAAAGTGACCACGCATGATACTTACCTTTAAAAATGGAAGAGATTCTCCTCCTGGTGTCATTAAAAACATGTGATGGCCTCCCCATCACCGCTACCGTTAGTGTTGGAATACCTACTGGAACTGAAACATTCTGGGGTTTAGCAATGAACTCGATCAAAGTCCATCTCGCGGCCATTACTGCATTCCATCATGAAATTGACAGGACCTTGATCTTTGTGCACCCCATTACTAAACGGTTCCTCGCGTGCCTCCAGAACATTTACCCAGAGGTTTGTCAATCTACTCCGGCCTGAACCTCATTCTGATATTGAAATACCTCACCAGACTGCCGTTTGAACCCCTAGCCACCTGTTCCCTCCTACATTTATCCATAAAAGTGGCCTTTTTGGTCACTATTACTTCTGCCAGACGGGTGAGTGAGATAGGGGCTCTCATGGCTGATCTTCCCTACATAAATATTCTTCAAGGACAAGGTCACACTATGTTTGCACCCCAAATTTCAGCTGAAGGTGACATCCTCCTTTCATATTAACCAGCCAATCCATCTTCCTATGTTCTATTCCAAGCCTCATGGATCTCCAACAGAGACTATCTTGCATACATTGGATGTCAGGCATTCACTAGCATTTTACCTAGAAAGGACCAAACCTTTCCAGAAATCTCCTAGACTTTTCATTTTTACTACTGAGCATTTGAAAGGCTGTGCAATATCCACTCAGAGACGGGCTAAATGGATCTTCACATGCATTCAACATTGCTATAGTATTCGGAACACGGATCCTCCTCCGCACATCAGAGTGCATTCCACACGATCTGTTTCCATCTCGATAACATTCCTCAAGAGTGTTCCGATATTAGAGATTTGTAGGGCAGCCACTTGGGCCTCTGCCCACATATTCCCTGAGCACTATGCAATCACTTAAGACTCCAGGGCTGACGCCATAGTTGGCCTAACCGTACTTACCTCTATGATTCAAATGAACCTGAAGTCCCTGCTGCCTTCTGAGGGGCACTGCTCTACCGTCGCCTGAAGTGGACCTCCCACAGGGACAGCACTCGAAGAAGAAGAAAAGGTTACTCACCTTGTGCAGTAACTGAGGTTCTTTGAGATGTGTCCCCCTGTGGGTGCTCCACTCCCCACCCTCCTCCCCTCTACTTCGGAGTTTGCAGTAAGGCCTCTGTGGTAGAGGAGGAATGGGAGGGCTCAGGTCGGGCATGCGCTAGACACGGCACCGCAAGACGCCTACTGTGCACGCGTGATCCGCGCAGACACTGCTACCATAAATCTCTGGCGGGGCCAGGAGGCACCAACACCTGAAGTGGAGCACCCACAGGGGGATGCATCTCAAAGAACCTCAGTTACGGCACAAGGTGAGTAACGCTCTCATTTGTTTCCTGAGTGAGCCTAAACAAAAGAATACCAGGGTCTGGGATGGTAGATTCTAGCCACTGGGCAGACTGTAGAGTTCAGCGTGAGTTCTTCCTGCAACTCTTCTGCCGAGTTGCTCTGCACCAACTTGTCCGGAAGGCAGGGATTGTAGGAGACCTTTAATCTATTGTAAACAGAAACTGTTCTTCCAGTCCTGGAGGACCAGAGAGGACCAAGGGCCCCCTCAACTTAGTTTGTGCAGAACAGCAGGCAGCCCAGTCACACTCTTGGGATTGAAGAGAGTAAATTTTGTTAGGGTTCACAGAATCTCTGAAAAAAAGAACAGGAGGACTTGTGGCACCTTAGAGACTAACACATTTATTTGAGCATAAGCTTTCGTGAGCTACAGCTCACTTCATCGGATGCCACGAAAGCCTATGCTCAAATAAATGTGTTAGTCTCTAAGGTGCCACAAGTCCTCCTGTTCTTTTTCGCGAATACAGACTAACACGGCTGCTACTCGGAATCTCTGAAGTAGATTACAGAGTTGAGAGATTAGTGCAGGCAGCTGGTGAATCCCAGTGAAAGTCAAGATCTCCCTTTTTTGCTGGCAGCAAAGAAAGAAACCAACAAAGGATGCCCTCTAGAGCCCACAGCTTGGAGGATCCTAACATACGCTAGCGTTGCTATGGCCATCAATCAAAAGTGTCCAAGTTCCTCAAACCTGCGAAGAAACTAAAACTGGTAATTAGGCCGCCTCCTGTCCCTCCCTTAAATCTGGTTTTCATTGTTCTCTCACAGTCCTTTAGGAAAAACTTCATTTGTATACCTTCTGTATCCTATTTATGATGGCTAAAGTTCTGTCTGCAAGATATGATTTTCCACCAGGTTGATGTTATTCTTGGGCCTTTAGTTGAATTCAGGCCAAAGGCAGTTTCCATGTTTCATATGAGCTAGGAGGCAGCCTGTCCCCTACCTCTTTGTCCTAATTCATGCCTAGGCATCAAGACAATTATTTGAATTTGTCTTGACCAAATGATGAACTTCAGCTACTCTGTAAGAGATTAATCATCTTGCTGTAAGGCTCTACTGTAGGATGATGCTAAAGGTGGTTTTCTGATGCATGATGGACAACAGTGACATTCCTCTGAACATTTTCATAACTTCGAAAGTACCTAGAGTAGAAACAAATTTAAATGCAGGAAAACAATGTAAAAATTTCAATTACTGCATATGTCTTGAAATTGACAAATGAGCATGCTCCGGTCTATTATATTTCTTTTTTTCCTCTCATTTCTGTTACAGTAGCCTCCCCTTCCAGGAGAACCATGTCAGCTTGAGCCTTCCTGGAAATTTCATGGGTGAAGTGACCTGTTAAGGATGGTCTCAGCCTCCTTCAGGAGGGAGAGATTTCACTGCAATATTTGGGGCATCAGGAGTTAGCAGAGTTTCTGCCTTCTGTATATCCACAGAACGAGGATTTTGGGGGTGTTTGATTCCAGTAGCCCTGTCTCCCAGTAGCACTCGGGTGGCTGCTGTAACAGTCCCAGCGCTCCAGTGATGTCTGTGATTCCAAACTCTCGGAGCTGTTTGAGATTGGGAGATTGACTGTTCAGTGCAGAGGTGTGGCAAAGGGGAGGGATAACTGGGATTAGTCCTTGCTATGTCCATTTCGGCTACTGGGACAGACGGTGCAGGGTAGGTGAGATTGGTGATGGTGGCACCTTGTGAGAAATGGCAGGTAATTGAATTTTGAAATTGGGTGTTTTGCTGGAGCATGATGCCTTGAAGGAACTGGAGAAGAGAATGGGGTTGGGTAAATGTTAACTGCACTTGAATGCTTTAATGTAGTGTTGTTTTTTGTGTGTATAAATATAGAGTGTTTGTATAATTACTGTTTTTAAAGTTGTGTGGGATTTTTCAGGATAAAAAGTGCTGTAGAAAATGCAAGATGATATAATGCCTTCTTCTGGTGTCTCAGGCGTAGATCCCCTATGCAGCTGTTTAGTTGTTATGAATAGCTGTGCTCTGTGACAGTTGAGCGGGGTGGGTGTGACGGTTTAAAATTTTTTTTTCAGCTTGTGCAAAAAAAAAAAAAAAGGCTTTAAAAATTCTGGTTACATTGTATGAATGTCTAGAGAGAACTGGGTACCTTGCCTTCTTTCCCTTTCCACAATATCAATTCAAATTACCAGCACAAGTGCTTTAAAACTTTAAAGACCATTGGAATGAAGGAGCAGCTGGCCTGCATGTGCTACACCACAGTAATGCCAGTGACATGTTTTTGAGATAGGCTTTTCTTTCTTTTGTGATTCTTGGTTTCTGTTGTACAATGGAGATATGCAACACTTTTTCTTAAATGTGTGTTTGCTGATATGTCCCTTCTAGTATACTGCTCTCTTTGTTCCTGATGGTCAATGGACACCAGCAAAACCCGATTGCCAATCTGCAGCATGTCTGGATACAGCTGGGGCTCTTTCCACTTTAGCCTTTCTCTTTCATCAGTCGTGGGGCAACCCAATCAAATTCGCTATAGCTAGATTTATGGCTGGCCAGGACACTGCTTTGGTAAATTTCAGACTGTCTTCGGCGCTCAGGCAGCTTATTATGTCGTCCCTTTGCTTTCTGTGAAGAGCAATGTCTGTTCTGTGGTTTTTTCTACAGTTACAGAATTGAACTTGGTAGTGCTTCGTCATCCTTCCCACAAATCCTGTAGTGGTATTGCAACCTCTCTGCTATTTAATTGAAGTGGCGGCAGTGAAGGCGCTGTGGTTTAGATATAAAAACAAAAGCTGCTGTTGATTTAATCCCATTACGTAGTGTTGATCTCACAACCACTGGACTATTAGTAGGATTCCAGTTTTAATCCTGCAAGGATCAATCTAGCCTGTTGCTCTCTCTATCCTGATCCTAAATCCCCCTTTAATCTTGTTAATTACACCAGACCTTTTTCCTGTGGACCAGCATAGCCAGATAATGCCTTCATGCTGCTTTCTTTGACCTGGGATTTTCCCTTTATTTTTGGAGAGATGAATTACTATTTGTTCCTGAAGACTGATTTCAGCAGTACAGTAGCACTGTATCAACCCACTGTGGCCCCAGATTACTTTCTCAGATGCTTGTGCTACAGGTGGTATCTGTGCTAGAACTATGTCAGGGTGCTCTGCTTCATCCCTCCTAGCTTCTTCCTGGAAAGTTTTTTTTCCCCCCCCTCTGTCACATGATAGGGTATCCTCTGAAGGAAGAAGTGCTTCCGGAACACTCGGGCCCTCTGAGAGGGAAATAGGAATCTGATGGGAAGAGGCTCTTCTAAAATGGCTAGGAATGGGGAATGCCAGAGATGGGATCAAGGATTCCTGTGGGGGAAGGGAATCTTATGGGATACAGGAGGATTCTGTGGGTGTGGTGATGTCTCCTGCTGAGGCTCTGACTATAGGGATCCCTGGACTGGAGATAGGCACTCCCATGGTACAAAGATGCCAGGATGACATATTCCAAAGGCCAGGCAGAAATCCAGTTGCTTAAATCAGCTTTTTTATCTTGACATATATTCTGTAGCTTAAGGTAACCCCGGGAGAAGAGAGAAATAACATGCATTCAGATTTAAGGCTCTTTATCTTCAAGTTGCACAGTCTGCAGGCTGCATACCCCTGTGCTGCCTTTTCTGTATAATGCACAAGGCGAGTTTCTCTCTGTGACAATCTGCTCTTAGCACTTGCAATAATAGAAACTAGCTGGGTTTAATGTATTCATTTTTAGTATATTTTATACTGTAAAGAAAAAAGCAAACCAGAAAATCCCCCTTTGTTCTAATTTCATGAAGAACTGACAGATTTTTTTTTTTCCTAGAACAGGTCTGTACAGGGACTCTGGTAGCTGTTCCAAATCCAACTCCTTCATCTGGCTGGAGCCCTGCTAGTCCAATCTTTCCCCTCCCACTTCTTTCTCTTTTGTCAGTGCTCCTCCATCCTGACAAACAGACTCTCCTGCTATTTCAGTCCAACAACCAGGCCCCCATCTCCCAGAATTTTGCCAGTACACCTCAGTCTTGATATACCTTCCTCGCCAAAATACAGTCTGCAATGACAGCCTGCAACACAGGAAGCCAGCATAATTCCATTTTAAACCAAATAAAGGGAAAATCCTTTTGGCTCATGGAGGATGGGTTTTCTGGCTGCCTCCTTGTCTCCTAATTAAAGAGTCCCTGATACTTAGTTTTTTGGGAGGAAGGGTTTAAAGCTGTGATAAAAGGTGATCATTTTAAGCAAATGCTGACATGATCCCAGCAGTTGTAGGGTTAAAGAAATCACACTGAGGGGTGACATGGTGACTGTGTTCCATATTTTTTGTGTATTGCCAGTAGTGAGAAGGGGGAAACTTTGATTTCTAATCCGCTTTGGAGGAAACTCTGTATCAGGGCTGCACAGAAACATCCAGTCAAGCAGTTCCTTTATCATAAAGGGGATTTTAATTAAAACTGTTCTTGCATCATGAGCGTCAGCGCCAGCCAGCCCCGTACCAGGCATTTATCTCCTTCAAACCACATTACCAGTAATTGCTACATTAAATCAAAGTCGGGGGAGATTACAGGTCTGAATTGGGCAGGCGACTGGTGCCAATGCAGGGAGCTCTATGCTGCTGAGTGGCTGATATGGGGACCCCTCATTCTTCCAAGTGAGGGTCAAGGGTTGAAGGATGGCTGGTTCCCAACAAGCCCTCCCTGTTGATAGGGCAGGATTCTTTCTCATAATCTAGGAGGAGTGGCAGGCTGCATGCTTCAAACAACCCATGCTACTGGTGTGTTCTCTTATTATTTTCCTTTTTCTTAATTTCCATATGTAGCAGAAATCCTCCCCTTCCCCCATATCACACCGCAAGATACATTAGAGACACTCCATCCCTTTCATCCAATAATCCTTGCCCCACCCCTTGAATGCAAGAAGAAAGCTCTACCCTTCTCTCTTGATTTGTGCCTTCCCTCCCTGCCCAGAACCATGAATAAAACAGATTGACCAAGCTAGAAGTTCCCTTTCTGCCTTCCCCTGGGTGCAGGAGAGAATCTTTCCTTCCATCTGTGACTTCTCTGCCTATGCTTCCCCTTCTGCCAAGTGCAGCTCATTAACTCTGTGCATTATTTCTAAACATTAACCACTCAACTATTTTTAATTATAGACCTGGATGTTCCCCTTTTTGTTCCTTTGTCTTGACCCTGTCTACAACCCTCCCAAACCATCTGATCTTCATACTGTAAGTTCTAACATTGGAAGTATCGCCTGGTGAGATTTAGGAGTGCCCCATCCCCCTGAGATCTTTGGTCTGGGGACTGACTGGGGGCTTAAAAGTACTTGGAGAACTACTGAAATGTGACAACTGGGTTTGCAAGGCCACCATTAGAATGGTCTCTTAGTACTAACGAGGATGGGTGAGTCGCAGTCTTTGCAGAAAGCTCCCTTTCCATTTTAGTTTTCATTCTCTCTGCTTTCATCTTGATGTGAACTGCACTTCTGAGAACTTCAGTTTCATTGCAGCTAGTTAGGGGCAGTCTGGTGGCAACCCCTCTTCTCTTCCTCTCCCCCCAATATATCCCTTTGGCAGTGTGTCACTTCCAGAGGTACACTTTACAGGGGGTTTCTCGGTCTGCCACTTCTCTCATCCCCAGCAGAAGGTCTTATTGTCAAATCTGTACCTAGGACTTGGGTAATTGGTATGTGAGAACAATACAGCCAGGTCTGTCTGCTGAAGAAATTAATAAACATCTAGCAATTTAAATTCTCAAGGCTCAAATGAGCTTCCTGGAAGTGGTGTAATGCGGAGGCATCACAACGTGTGCAAGTTAGGCTCTTTAAAATGGGGAGCTATAGGGTTTGCTTCACTGCAGTGTTAGCTTGAGGTATGACTCAAGTGTTGTCCCATACCTGACTCTCATCCCCACACACATACATTTCTAGTTTGAGTTAGGTGGTGCTTTAAACTCCAGCTTGCTGGTCTATCAGGGGTGTGGGTCGAAGCTTGAATGCTGCATCTCAAGCTGCTAACGCAGTGGGAACACAGCTACTCTGTACTGCTAATACAGTCAGTCTACAGCTCAAGTATTGTTTTGCAGTGTGGCCACTATTAACTTGAGCCAGGCTAACTGAAGAGGTATGTTCTAGGAATTGTTTTGGGGAAGTTCTTTGGCCTGCATTATACAGGAGGTCAGGCTAGATGATCACAAGAGTCCCTTTTGGCCTTGGAATTTATGAATCTATGAGAGGAGGTAACTCAAGCTAACTCTGCAGTGAAGACACATCCGTAGTCACAGAGCACATCAGTATGTGACCTAGAGAAAACCAGGTATAAGGCTGTATCGAAGTTCAGTCGATGAAAGTTATGTCCGTGCACAGCCGCTGACTTTTGTATATAACTTGGGCATGTGCACACTTGGGTGCTTGCATCGTTTTAAAATGTGGTGCAGCACAGGTAGGTAGCCCAGTGTGCCCCTCGCTGCCGGATGAGTCGGTGCCTTGTAGGACATTTGCACTTTTGTGGGATACCAGTGATTCTGTTATCACCCAGGGTTTTCTAGGAGCTAGGGGTCAAGTTCCTGCTATGCCACTGTCTCCATCCCATAATTCTTTCCCCACTCCATAAATTTTGTGCTGTTTTTTAAAACTCCCACAGTCCCACACACTGCTTTTTGTCCTCTGCTATCTCTCTGATAGAAGCATGGACCCTACTCTGCACAGCTCAACATAGTTCTTAAGAGCATTGCTAATAGAGGATGCACGATTCTCCTGTATTTGCAGGACTTGAATGAGTACTACTACAACCAGGAGTATGATATGGAAGTGGTGGAGATGTTCAAGCACAATAACTGGATGCTGATGGATGCAATGGGGGAAAAAAAACCAAAACAAAAAAGCCAGGTTGCTGTTAGCATTCACGGAGCTGCTCCACTTGGTAGATTGCCTCTTCTGGACCTGAGAGACCAGCACTGATTGGTGGGATTGCATCCTAATACAGTCTGACATCATGAGCAGTGGCTGCAGAACTTTCGGATGCAAAAAGCCACATTCCTGGATTTTGTGCCCAAGCTCACCCCAGACCTCCAGTGTACCGAAATCAGAGCTTTTTTGATAGTGGAGAAGTGAGTGGCAGTCATGCTCTGAAAGCTTGCAATGTTGGGGGGATTGCTGTCCGTCAGTGGGCAGTCAATGTGGAGTTGGAAAAGCCACAGTGGTGGGCATTGTCATCCAAGTGTGTAAGACCATTAAGAGTCTCCTGCTACAAAAGACTGTCTCTCTCAGTAATGTGCAGGAAATAGTGGATGGATTTGTAGCAATGGGTTTCCCGAATTGCGGTGGAGCGATAGATGGCATCTCTATTGAGGCACTAGCCCACCTTGCCAGTGAGTACACCTACAGAAAGGGCTACTTTTCCATGGTTACGTGAGCACTCGTGAATCATCAGGGATGCTTTACCTTTGTCAGTGTGGGCTCGACAGGGAAGGTGCATGATGCTCGCATCTTTAAGAGCACAGGATTGTTCAAAAAGCTGCAATCGGGTATTCTTCCCCAACTGGTGCATTACCATCGGTGATGTTGAATGCCAGTAGTGATTCTGAGTGACCCAGCCTATCTCTTGCTCCCTGGCTCATGAAGCTGTATGTTGGCCATCGCGACAGCACCAAATAAAAATTTGACTACTGGTCCAGCAGGTGCAGAAGTTGAATGTGCTTTTGGTAGATTGAAGGGACACTGACACTGTTTGCTTGCTAACTTGAATCTCAGGGAGGCAAACATCCCCATTATTATAAGTGCATGTCATATACTGTATAATATGTGAGGCAAAGGGGGAAAAACTACCGGCAGGGAGGAAGGGTGAGGTGGACCAGCTGTCTGCTAATTTTCAACAGCCAGATACAAGGGCTATTAGAAGAGCCAACCATGGAGCTATATGGCTTAAGGAGGCCTTAAAAGTCCATTTTAACAGTCGGTCACAATAATGTCTGATGCTTTTATTAAATAATGTCTGTGGTGTGTATGGAGATCAAATATGGATGGGTTATTGCCTCTTGCTATGAATTCTGTAATGCTTGGTGTAAAGTGTTTTTGAGTTTCCAAAAATAGAACTTCATTGTGTGCAGCAAGGAACAAAATTAAAGTGCAAACAAACAATGTAAAAGTTGTTTCGCAACACTGTAACAGGGTGAACCATACTTTAAAATACCAAGTGAAAATGGAAATAAACAGTGAATATTTGGGTTCATGTATGTAAAACTTGAATACAGAGTATTGTGTCAGATCCTGTGGTTTTCACGTGGGTGGATGTGTAGCTGTTTTTCAAAGATTGGAAAGGTAGATGAGTCTGGGGTCTTTAGGCATGTAGGTCAGTAATCCTCTGCAATATCTGAGTTTGTTGCCTGAGCAAACTGATGATGTCCTTGCACACTTTCTGACGAGTCTCTAAGTTCTTTTTCCTCTCTTGCATCAATCACTCCCTCCATTGCTGATCCTTCTCTAGGGTCGAGGTCATATGGCCCCTCTGTGTTCACAGTCCGGGGCTATAATGGATTCAAGGCTCTCACAGAACATATCCTCCCTAGTCTGCTTCTTTCTTCTGATCATGGTCAGATGTTCAGCAGGCGTGAAGGGGCCACCTCTCAAGGCCACCATCCCAGAGGCTGGTGATTAAAAAGACAGATACGTCATTAGATTTACAGTCATAACAGAAAAGGAACGATAAGTCTCAACTCCCTTTAAACATTATTCCCATAAATACCATGAGAAATGCTAATTGACGCTTTTGCTTTGGAAAACCTCGCTACAGCACTACTTTGCAGGTCAAACCATAGTATGTCTGCTCTAGCAGGAAAGAAGGGGATTGTTCTGCAGAGTGGATGCTTTAAATGTTGGGTACCCCAGGGTTTGGGTATAGGGCAAATGCAGTTAATATTGGCAGTATTTCTCAGGCAGTGGTGATCTTGGCTGATGCCTCACTCCTGAGCGTGACAGTCACTGAGACTCCAGCTGCTACTGGTGTCCAAAAGCCTCCTAAGGCTGTGTGCTGCTAGCATGTTTGCATTCAGTTCCTCTGGCAGCACTGCAGTAGAGTGGCGTGGGAAAGTCTCCTATCGTCAGGAAAGAAACAAGGTTGCCTTTCCTTGAAATGTTGGGACAGGATTGCAGAGGATCTCCATGAAAGTTTCATAGATATCTCTCGGTAGGATAAAAGGGACATCCCTATTAAGATAAGCAAAGTACTCCACAAGTGCCCCACTGCCAGTGTAACAAATCAAAGAATTTAAAGTGGATTCCAACTCTACCCCTGTTTGTTCTACCTCTACTCAAGCACAGGACTCTGATCTTGGTGTGGTTTGTGTAATCAAACTGTCATACTACTTTTTTAAAAATTTATTCTCAAACATTTGATTTTTTCAAACATTATACTAGTAAAGTAAGCAATTGGAAGTCAATGCCTTTGTTCTCTATACATGCAGATGGGACGGGTGCCATTTTTCACCGGGGAAGAAAGGCAAAAGAGAGGAGAGAGATGAGGTTTCAGGAAACAAAAAGGAAAAAAATGATGTGCATACAGACTTACCTGAGCTCCTTTCCCTTTCATCACCTGCGCTTGCCCAGTGGGACTGGGTAGACTACAGTGGAGTTTCAAACAGCTCCTGGTTCATGGCATGGTCTGAGTCCCCTGCAATATGGCTCCCCCCTCTACGCCTGATCATGACAGGAGTGGCTCCTGCAAAGTGTCCACAGTCAAATGCAGGGTGTTGGCGAGGTGACTGCCAATATGGCATACGCTTTGTGGTAAAAGCAGCAGGTCTTCACAGCAGCACCAGATTTCTTGTTGCCCTCCCTTGCTTGCTGTTATCCCCGGAAAAGTCCCTTTGCTTTCATGTGGCGCTGCCGCTCATCCCGGTTGTGTCCCAGTTTCAGCATCGCCTGTGCAATTTGCACATAGATGTCAATATTTTTGTATAGGTGTTCCTTAGCTGTGCTTGCACAGCCTCTTCTTTGCACAGGCCAAGGAGATCCAAGATTTCTTGCCTGCTTCAGGCAGGAGCATGTCTAGTTGTGCTCTGTGCATGTGGAACGAGCATGGACAGATGTATGCAACAAAGGTAAGCTGGGAGATGTGCTTGCCAAGATGGACAATCAGGAAAAGGCACATAAAAACACACAGGTGGTTTTAAAGGGGGGACAGGCTTCCAAGTCTCTGTGACCTCTGGGTAGCCGAGGTCAGAATTGTGACCAGAGAGGCTTCAGTTGTGGGGACAGGGGCATTGTGGGACAGCTATTGGAGGACTGTTAGGGTTGACACACAAGAACGGCCATACTGGGTAAGACCAATATTCCAGCCCAGTCCTGTCTTCCACCAGTGACCAGTGCCAGATGCTTCAGAAGAAATGAGCAAAACAGGGCAATTATCAAGTGATCCATCCCTTGTTGTCCAGTTCCAGCGTCTGCCAGTCAGAGGTTTGGAGACACTCAGAGCATGTGGTGGTGTCCCTGACTATCTTGGCTATTAGCCATTGATGGACCTATCCTCCGTGAATGTATTTAATTATTTTTTTAACTCATTTATACCTTTTGGCCTTCACAGCATCCCCTGGCAATGAGTTCCAGAGGATGACTATGCACTGTGAAGTACTTCCTTATGTTTGCTTTAAACTTGCTGCCTCTTAATTCATTGCGTGACCTCTGGTTCCAGTGTTCTGTGAAGCAATAAATAACATTTCTCTATTCACTTTCTCTACACTAATCATGATTTTATAGACCTCTATCATAACCCCACTTAGTCGTCTCTTTTCCAAGCTGAAAAATCCCAGTCTTTTCAATCTCTCCTCATATGGAAGCTATTCCATATCCCTAATAATTTTTGTTGCCTTTCTCTGTACTTTTTCCAATGCTAGTCTTTTTTTGAGATGGGTGGGGTGGGGGAAAATCAAACTGCACACAGTGTTCAAAGTGTGGGCATACCATGGATTTATATAGTGGTATTATGATACTTTGTTTTCTTTTCTATCCCTTTCCTAAGGGTTCCTAACATGCTGTTAACTTTTTTCACTGCTGGCGCACGATGAGCAGATATTTTCAAAGAACTCTCCATGATGACTCCAAGTTCTTCCTTGAGTGATGATAGCTAATTTAGACCCCATCATTTTATATGTATAGTTGGGATTATGTTTACCAATGTGCATTACTTTGCATTTATGAACTGAATTTCATCTGCCATTTTGTAGCCCAGTCACCCAGCTTTGTGGAATCTTTGCAACCTTTCACAGTCAACTTTGGACTTAACTATTTTGGATAATTTAGCATCTTCTGCAGACTTTGCCGCCTCACTGTTTACCCCTTTTTCCAGATCATTTATGAATATGCTGAACAACACTACTCCCAGTGCAGACCCCTGGGGGACACCGCTATTTACCTCTCTCCGCTGTGAAAACTGACCATTTATTCCTACCCTTTGTCTCCTGTCGTTTAACCAGTTACTGATCCATGAGAGACCTTCCCTCTTGTACCATGACAGTTTACTTTAAGAGCCTTTGGTGAGGAACCTTGTCAAAGGCTTTCTAAAAGTTCAAGTACACTATATCCACTGGATTCCCCTTGTCCACATACTTGTTGACTCCCTCAAAGAGTTCTAATAGATTAGTGAGGCACAGGTAATACAATGGTGACGCTTGCACTGCGTCAACCTAAGTAGGTCAGCCATGGCTCTGTGTTGCTCAAGCAGGTGGTGGTGTTGTCTCGTCATAACTGAGCACTTCATAGATTCCAAGACCAGAAGGGGCCATTGTGATCATGTAGTCTGATCTTCTGTGTAACACAGGCCACAGGATGTTCCCAAAATAATTCCTAGACCATGTCTTTTAGAAAAACATCCAATCTTGATTTAAAAATGATCAGTGATGGAGAATCCATCACGACCCTTGTTAAATTGTCCAAATCATCAATTACTCTCTCTGTTAGTGTTTGGATTGTGTTGTACCTTTCTCCACTAGACTGAAGTGACCATTATTAAATATTTGTTCCCCATGTAGATACATATAGACTGTAATCAAGTCACCCCTTAATCTTTCTTAAACTAAGTAGATTGAGATCCTTAAATCTTTCCCTACAAGGCATGTTTTCTAATCCTTTAATCATTCTCATGTCTCTTCTCCAAACCCTCTCCAATTTATCAACATCCTTCCTGAATTGTGGGCACCAGAACTGGACACAGTATTCCATCAGCAGTCACATCTGCGTCAAATATAGAGGTAAAATAATCTCCCTATTCCCACTTGAGATTCCACTGATTATGCGGCCCAGGATTGCATTAGCTCTTTTTGGCCACAGCATCACACTGGGAACTCATGTTCAGCTGATTATCCAGCATGACCCCCAAATCTTTTTCAGAATCACTGCTTCCCAAGATAGTCCTTCATCTTGTAAGTATGACCTGCATTCTTTGTTCCTAGATGTATACATTTACATTTAAATGTATTAAAACACACATTGTTTGCTTGTGCCCAGTTTACCAAGTGATCCAGATTGCTGTGAATCAGTGAGCTGTCCTCTTCATTACTTACTACTCCCCCAATTTGGGTCATCTGCAAACTTTATCAGTGATGATTTTGTATTTTCCTCTAGGTCACTAATAAAATATTAAATAGTGTAGGACCAAGAACTGATCCCAGCAGGACACCTCTGAAAACACATCCGTTCAATGATTCTTCCCTGTTTACAGTTACATTTGAGGCAGTTTTTAATTCATTTAATGTGTGCCATGTTTATTTTATATTGTTTTAGTCAAAATGATGTGTGGTACCAAGTCAAATGCCTTACAGAAGTCTAACTGTTACATCAACACTATTATCTTTATCAATCAAATTTTGTAATTTAATCAAAAAAAGCATCAGGTTAGTTTGACAGGATCTGTTTTCCATAAACCAATGTTAATTTACATTAATCACATTACCCTCCTTTAATTCTTTATTAATAGAGTCCCATATCATCTACTCTATTATCTTACACTGGATTGATGTCAGGCTGACAGGCCTATAATTACCCAGGACATCCTGTTTACCCTTTTTCAATATTGGTACAACATTAGCTTCTTCCAGTCTTCTGAAACTACCCCAGTGCTCCAAGACTTAGTGACCTGTTGATTTAAAAATATCTAACTTAGTAGCTTCTGTATAACACTTTCCAGAGATACCAGTGGAATGGAAAGTGTTATCATTACATAAGACGAGCCTATATTCTGTTTTTTCCCAAATACAGAACAGAAATATTTATTGAACATTTTTTTGCCTTTTCTTCATTATTATTGATAACTCTACCATTCCCATCTAGTAATGGATCAATACCATTGTCAGGATTCTTTTTGTTCCTGATATATTTTAAAAACTCCTTATTGTCTTTAACTCTGCTGGCCATAGAGATCTCCTTGTGTTCTTTTGTTTCCCTTATCAATTTTCCACAATTCCTAAACAATACTCATGTCAGTGGGAGACAAATTTTAGTGTAGATGCATCACAGCCAGGTTGATACATGTTCACTTAGGTTGATCTAACTCAGAGGTTCTCAAACTTTTGTACTGGTGACCGTTTTCACATAACAAGCCTCTGAGTGTGACTCCCCTTATAAATTAAAAACACTTTTTAATATATTTAACACCATTATAAATGTTGAATGCAAAGCGGGGTTTCAGGTGGAGGCTGACAGCTCACAACCCCCCCATGTAATAACCTTGCAACCCCTTGAGGGGTCCCTACCCACAGTTTGAGAACCCCGACCTAACTTTATAGTCTAGACCAGGCCTAATGCTTTCTGCCTCTGGCGCAGGGACAGCAGATTAGGGAGACTCAGGGTCAGGGAAGCTGTAATGTGTCTCTTCATAGTAGCCAAGGAGGCTGCTAAAGGGGTAGAGTGTGGTCCTCTCACTTCCCAGCTTGTGGAAGCTGGGAAAATGTTGGGTGGTTAACATCCAGTGTTTTGATTTTATTTGCTCTTGTTTTAAAACTGTTACTTGAAAATAAAGCTAGCCCTGCGGGAAGGGTCTTGGACTGAACAGTTGTTGGGAGCTTTATTCTACCTTCTCTGGCCTGTGTGTTTGCCCACCAGCCTCGAGTCAATAGAGGAATGTTATGCCATTTTGTGCCCTATTTCATGGGGTTTTGTGAAAATGAAAATATTTCAGTTTCTTGGTTTGCTGATAGTGTATCCCTGCACCTGTCTGCCTCAGGGTGAGAGCAATCCCCTTCTTCCATAATCACACACCCTCTCCAAACACACATGCTGCATTTAATTGTAGGTCTCGCTGCCTTTTTCTAGCTGTTTTCATCTGCTCTTTCCCCTTTTTCTTAGTATGAGGCAGAAACTGACCTGAAGACTACTTTTGGGGGGTTGGCAAACTAACTGCACAGTCTGCATGAAGCTTCTCTAATCTACACTGGCACACCCTATGTCCGAGAAAAACGCAAGAACGTGTGCAGAACATCCACAGCAATAACTAGTGTATTCCCCCCTCGTCCCCCCAAGAAAAGTAGTCCCTGGGGTAACACCCTGCATTAAAGCATGATTTGCTGCTGTCACCATTCATTTATCAAGTCTGACTTTCTTCTTTCAGGGTAAACCTTTTCATTCTTGCCAAACATCATCTCTGCAATCTATTTCTGAATCCTTTCCACACAACTAAACAAATTCACCTAATTCTTAACATGCAGCACTTCTGGTATTCTGCTCCTGAGCCTCTCCTTAGTAGACTACCAGGCTGAGTTTGATTTGTTTGTTTTATGGGTATAGAGTGAAACAAGATTGATGGTCTGAAGTTTAGAACCAAAGTCAAATTTGAACCCGGATCTCTAGAGATTAAAGGACATGTATAGCTTTCCCTTCTGAAATTGCCTCTGCTGATATTGACTTTACCTGTCACATGCTATATTTTGCAGACCAAGAACCATTGCAAAAGCAACCTAAGTATTGTGAGGTGTGCACCAATATATTTCAGCTGTAGTTATAAAGGTCCCCCTTGTACAACATTCCCTGGTTTATCTATTTTCATTGTCAGTGTAGTGTCAGAACCAGTTCCCTCACTTTGACTGTGCTGTTTATTTAGCTTAAATTTCCAGTTAAGAGGTTAGTTTATGTAATGTGTGTTTGCTCGCCTACTTATAACCTGCAGTAGTTCTTAGAGTCATTGTGCGTGTGCTTTGCACTCTTGGTGTTGGTGTGCCCTGCGCAAAGTCATCAGAAACCTTTTCCCTCAGCGATACCTGCTGGGTAGCTGGAGCTCCCCTTGCTGCTGTGTGCCACTGCACAGAGGTATAAAGGGCACCCTCAGTTCCTTCTTGCCTCCCACGATGATCGTTGGAACTCTGTTCAATACCAGAACAGGTCTTTCTCTCAGCCGTTGTACATAGGTTGTGGTGTGTGTAGGTAATCTAGTCTTCGGTGTAGTTAGTAAGTTTTAGTTGTGCTGTTAAAAAAAAAAAAAAAGTCTCTCAGTGAGTGCCCTGCACAATAGCTGCCTGAAGTGCTTGGGGGGAAGAACACATAAAGGACCAGTGCCAGATTTGCAGGGGGTTCAAAGCTAAGACAAAGAAGGATAGGGAGGTTAGGCTGACATTCCTGCTGAGGGAGGTGGAGTTCAGGCCACCGTTGGAGCCATCCTGGTCTGACTCAATGCTGAGTGCTGCAGATTCAGTGAGAAGCATGCCTGCAGCTTTCACGGAATCCAGGCTCTCTTCTCTTTCACCTGTACCATGAAAGAAATACAAAACTTCTAGAGAAGCCCTGGCCAGGGGAAGGTCTCCATCCCCTTAAGTCTGGTAAGAGGAGCAAGAAGGAGTTCAGTAGAGTGCACTTAAAACCTAAGCACTCTTCCTCCAAACTGGTGTCTAAGTTAGCTCCAGAGCTGCAAGGAGCACCGTCAAGCCCAGTGCCAGAAGTGGCACAGTGATCCACAGCAGCTAATGAGAGAGGGCACTGGGCTGCCACCCCAAATCAAAAGATGTTAAGAGACTAGACTTATTCATCACAAAGAGTTATTTGACCGCATATTTGCAACTGCATATTGCTAACCAACAGGCTCTGTTGGGGCAGTATGATTTTAATTTGTGGTGCTCCATGGAAAAGTTTAGAGAATTACTCCTTGAGAACGCTTGTTCTGCCCTGGTCAATGAGGGCAGACTAGTCACAAGAACTTTGCTGCAGGCGGAGCTGGATGCAGCAGACTCAGCAGCTAGAACCGTGGCTTCCACCGTTGCAATGCGTACATCATCCTGGACTTGCCATTTGAGGGTCCTTCTCTGTTCTCAGTCCAGATGGACAGCAAGCTCTATGGATTTAAGACTCTAGAGCTATCTTGAAGTCTTTAGGTCGGTCCTCGCCTGGTCGGGAAGCACTATCAGCCCCAGCAAATACACTGATATTCCACTCCTCAACAGAGCTTGTCAAAAAAAATTGTTTCTGGGGTTATAGACTTATGCCTCCCCCTCCGAAAAGTTCAGCTCCACTTCCACACTCTTCAAGACATCTAGGAAGTGCAAAGCCATCATTTTTATGGGTCAGTCAAGGTCATCTTACCAGTCTCCATCTTTTCAGACCCAAACTCCCTCACCTTTGTAAAACATCTGTCCCTCTTCCACAGTGCTTGGTCCCGTGTTACTTCAGACCAATTGGTCTTGAGCATTGTGGAAGTGGGATATACTCTCAAGTTTGCTTTTACCCCTTCCTCCTCCTCCCTCTTCAGGGACCACTCTCACAACAGACTCCTTATCCAGGAAGTACAACCACTCATTTGCTTGGGAGCGATAGAGGAGGTTCCAAATGGTCTCAGAGGGAAGGGGTTTTATTCCTGATATTTCCTAATCCCAAAAAGTGAAGAGGGGTGGGGGTGGCCAGTTTTAGACTTGTCTGAATACAACAAATCCTTTAAAAAGATAGGTTTCAGAGTGGTAGCCTGTATCAGCAAAGACAATGAGGAGTCCTTGTGGCACCTAAGAGACTGCCCAAATAAATTTGTTAGTTTCTAAGGTGCCACAAGGACTCATCGTTTTTGTTTTTTTGTTTTTTTTTAAAGAGTTTTGCATGGTCACCCTAGCTTCTGTTGTTCCTTCCCTGGATGCTGGGGACTAGTATGCTGCCCTTGACTGAAAAGATGTCTACTTCCATGTGAAGACCAGGCTCACAGGAAGTACCTTTGGTTTCCGGTAAAATGATTACCAGTTCACTGTACAGCCTTGGGCCTCTCAGCAGCTCCCAGGTCTTTACAATAGTCATGGTAGTAGTAGCTAAATTCCTCTGAAGATCAGGAGTTCTGGTTTATCCCTATGTGGATGACTGGCTGTTCAGGGGTTGGTCCAAATTGCAAATACAGAACAGTGTTGCCCTGACGCAGTCAACATTCAATGCTCTGGGACTGTTAATCAACAGAGAAAAATTTCTCCTCTCCTTGGTCCAGAGGATAGAGCTTATAGGGTAGCCCCTACTGGACTTATCTCAAGCCAGGGCCTTTCTTCTGGACTCCAGGTTACAGGCAATTTGATCAATTGTTATTGGTTTGAAGGCTTACCTGGTACAATGGCACAAAACTGTGCGAGTTTTTTGGGTCACATGGCCTCTTGCACATACATAGTTCAATATGCCAGCCTGCATCTCAGAACTCTGTAGGGCTGCTGCTATCAGTCTACTCACCAAGGTACCATCAGTTAGATGTAGTGGTGACATTCCCATGTCCTAACCTCCCTAGACAAATCCAGCCAATGTATGTGTCAGTATTCTGTTTGCCTGCCCACAACTGACTCTCATGCTAGTGACAGATTCTTCTGCTCTGGGATGGGGAGCTCACCTGGGTTCTCTACAGACACAGAGTTTTTGGTCCTCAGAGGACTTAGCTTTCCACATCACTGTCAGAGAACTGAAAGTGGTCAGTTTGGCATGCCAAGCATTTCTGTGGCAGATCCAGGGAAGCGGCCTGTTAGTCCTCACAGACAACACAGCAGCAATGTTCTACCTCATAATCTGAGGTAGCCTGCTCTTCTCCACTCTGTTAAGAAGTGACTCTATTCTGGGAGCTCTGTATTGCCAATTTGATAGATCTAGAAGCATCTTACCTGCCAGGAGGACAGAATGACCTAGCAGACCACTTGAGTGGATTGTTTACAAGTCACAACGATTGGTTTCTTCCCCCAGATGTGGCCCGATGCATCTTCCAGCAGTGGAGGTTTCCCCACATAGATCTATTTGTGACAAAGTCCATCGAGTGCTAGCAGCTCTGTTTCTTAGAGAGTCACAGCTCTGGTTCCATAACAGATACCTTTTTACTGATATCAGGCAGACATCTCTGTGTGTTTCCACCAGTCCTGTTCATTCACAGGGTATTACTAAAGATAATAGTTATCTTATCATACTTGTAGCCCTAGTATGGGCCCGTCAGCTCTGGTTCTGTGCTCTCCTGGCACTGGGTCAGTGAAACCTCCAATTTAATTCCATTACACTTGAACCTAATCTCTCAGGATTATGGTTGCCTATCACCTAACTGCATGGATGCTCCATGGTTAGATGCTAGAGAAAGACATTCTAGAGATCCTGCTAAATAGTAGAAAGCCTTCTATAAGAGCTACTTACCTCTCTAAATTGAAGCATTTTTCTGTCTGGTCTCGCCAGTTTTGAGTGTCACTGACCAATTCTTCAGTTCTACATATACTAGAGTACTACTTATACTGGAAACACCAAGATTTGGTGGTTAATTCAGTTAATATCTGGCAACTGTTTCCATGTTCTATCCTAAAGTGGACAATTGCTCTGTTTTCTCAAGTGACATGTCCGTACGGTTTTTAAAAGGCTTCCTCAAATTATGCCCTCAGGCACAAAACCTAGTTCCCTTGTGGGAGCTAAACTCAGTGTTGTCAAGACTTATCGGTTCCCTGTTTGAGCTGTTGGCTCCCTGCTCTCTGCTGCTTCTGTCAATGAAGTTGCCATTATAGGTGGAGGTTACCTCAGCCAGAAAAGTAGGGGAGCTGTGGGCATTAATGTCAGGGCTTCCATATATGATCTTTTGAAGGACAAGGTTTACCTGCGTCCTTATCCGAAGTTCATCCCAAAGGTGGTTTCTTCTTCCCACATCAACCAACTAAGTTATTTGCCCATTTTAACCCAAAACCACATATGAGCAGGGAGGAACAGCATTTGCATACCTTAGATGTAAGGAGACCCTTAGCGTTTTACCTGGACACACACTTTCGTAAAGCCTCCTAGGTGTTAATAGTGGTAGTGTACAGAATAAGAGATCAATCAGTCTCCACCCAGAGAATTTCTCCCTGGATCATATCCTGTATATGCCTGGGCTATGACTTGGCTAATGTTGTTCCACCTGACAGAGTCAGAACTCATTCAACAAGGTCACAATTGGCCTTGACAACTTTTTTGGCACAAGTTCCATTTTGCACACAGTTGTAGGGTGGTAGTGTAGTGCTAGTTCCACCCATTTGCCTTCCACTATGCTGTGGCTCAGGACTCCAAAGATGACATTAGATTTGGATGAGTTGTTCTCCAGTCTTTATTGAAATAGACTGATTTCACCTCCTGTTCCTATAGCTTGTGAGTTACCACAGGAGGAATGTGCATGTGCAATCACATGAAGAAAAAAAGGTTACTAACCTGTTCCATAACTGTTGTTCTTCAAGAGGTGTTGTACAAGTCTATTCCATGACCCATCCTTCTACCCCTCTACTTTGGAGTTGCGGCAAGAAGGACCTGAAGGAGCTTGGGGGAGTTCTGCCCTTTATCCCTGCACACAGTGGGAACTTGAGCCAACCAATGGGTCCAGCTGAGGGAAAAAGTTTCCGACAACTGGGCGTACTGACACCAGGAGTGGAATGGACATGTGCAACATAGCTCTAAGAACAACAGTTACCGAACAGGTTCGTAACCATTTTACAGCTGCTCTGAACTGAAGAAATTTTTCCAGTCCAAGAAGTTGAAGCAATAAACAGCTTTACTTCTGTATAAAAAGAACTACATCGCAGCTAACACAGTATTTCTCTGAAGCTCTAAGGGGTTGTCTACACAGGAAAGTTATACCAATATAAAGTAGGGTATGAATTTAAACCAATGTAGTTGCATTGGTAGATCTCCCAGTGGGGATGCTCTTAGTTCAGTACAAGAATGCCTTTTTCTGGTTTAGCACATGTAATTTGGAAGTGACTTAAAGTAAGCCTCCCCCATCAACCAAAAGGAGCCACTTTTCTTCCCAAATAAGAGTCTCCTGATAAAGACATTAAATTGGTATAAGTATAGTGGTATGCTGGTATAACTGGAAAAATCTCCCATGTAGACAAGCCCTACCTTACTATTCATTCAATTAAAAAGATGTTGTTAGAGTATCTCTAATAGTGCCGCCTGGTGACTTCCAATAATATTACAGTTTATTCTTAGGTAGTTATTTAAATAAGGATTTAAGATTAGTTTTAATAGGATTAGCGTGGAATCCAGTTCAGGTGGATTTGGAGAAATGCACAGGCTTCAGGTTCTGTATTTCATGTGAGAATAATTCATTTTGTGAATCTGCACATTAGGAGCTCAAAACACCTTTGAGAGAGTCATTCCCCTTGAGGATACTCGCGTTGTGCAGCCGTTAGTCTCAGAGTGAGAATGAAATGGGAGTACAGAGTTATGAACACCAGAGTTATGAACTAATGGGTCAACCACACACTTCATTTAGAACCGGAAGTACACAATCAGGCAGCAGCAGAGACAAGAAGAAAAGCAAATACAGTACAGTAGTGTGTTAAATGTAAACTACTAAAAAAAAAAGGGGGAAAGTTAAATAATAAGATTTGACAGTGTAAGGAAATTGTTTGTGCTTGTTTCATTTAAATTAAGATGGTTAAAAGCAGCATTTTTCTTTTGCATAGTAAAGTTTCAAAGCTATATTGTCAGTGTTCAGTTGTAAACTTTTGAAAGAACAACCATAGCATTTTGTTCAGAGTTACGAACATTTCAGAGTTATGAACAACCTCCATTCCTGAAGTGTACGTAATGCTGAGGTTCTACTGTATTAGAGGAGGACATGCCCACTTTGCCTTCTGTATTTAAGGGTACACAGATGTGTGAAAGGAAGCTGCTAGATCTATCACAAAAAAAGGGAAAAATCTTTTGGTCTATTTCAGAGCCTTTATTGCTGCTGTTGTCATATTCTCTTAAAAAGAAATGCTAAAAGGCAACATGGCTATAATGAATGTCTAAACCAGTGATACTCAAGACTGAGGCTCAAGAGCTACAAGTGGCTCTTTAATGTGTCTCTCTGCAGTACATGATATTAAAACACTGTGTGATTTAATTGGTTAATAACTTAGGTTGGTTAATCAAGTTGTTTTTACTTAACTAGTGGTAGTTGATAAAATAATACTTGATCAGTCATTTGTATTTGTGTGTGTGTTTTCCCTGTCATATTGTTTAATATTTAGAACTATGGTAAATGAAACAATGAATTCACACTACTGTGGCTCTTCTGGGTAATGTTCATCAGTAATTTGACTCCTGAACCACTGAGGTCTGAGTATCATTGGTCTAAACCATCAAAAAGGAAGTTCATTCTTTTCTCCTCTGTAGTGATCTGTTGAAATAGTGTAGCCGGAAGGCTCCTTTTGCTCTTCACATGTTAGGCCAGCTGAATTCTATATGGACAGCTAGAACTGCCAAGATAAAATCAAACACCAATGCTGTGTTATGACACATTTTTCCCCAAGTGGTGTAACCCAAAAGATTTATTTTCTTTCTGAGGCAATGCCAAGTGCTCAAAATTTTGTTTTGAGGAGATCCAGCTCATTTGGAGAGAAAAAGTTCTCCTTCACTGGAGTCTGGAGCTTCTGTGTACATTTTTCTCCCTTTCCCATTGATATCTTATGTCTTATGGAAAATAAAACAGGACCGAGCTTCTGTGGAACTGGAAGTTCCGAAAGGTTGGCCAGGTTATGGTATTCCGATATGCTGGCACTATCTCAAGATAATATAATTAAAGATGGTGGTATAATATGTACACAAGTGGAGAAGAGTTAGTTATGTGTGCAACATACACCCTGGCATTTCCTGACTTATGCTTCATTTTGCAAATTTAACCTTTTAAAAGCATTTTAAAATCATTTTTCCATTAAAATTGTCTTCCTGGGAGTTATCTGTTTAGGTAGGACAATGAGTAAAACCCAAGCTTTGGTAGCAGATTCTCCTGATGGAGTATTTCACAAAGTTAAGATAATGCAGTGTGTCCCTCTGAAGTTTCTTCTCATGACAATGTCTGAATTTCACCTGAACCAAACCTATATCCCAGTCCTTCAGCTGACTCTGTTTGAGCAGACCACGTGCTGTGAGGAGTTCCATTTACTTTAGCTGAGGTCTGTCTTCACTGATCTGATTGCAGAATCAGGACACAAACAGAGCTCTAAACAGGGGAGTTTGAGTGGGAGTTCTGTTGGAGGAGAAGATTAACAGGATTTAGGTGGGAAGGCGATGACAGATACAGAGGCAGCTGTGGGAGTGACTCCTGTAGTGGAAGACACATTGAGGATGACTGGATGTGGAAGCTGTGGTATGTACATGATCCTGGAGGGGGGAACCAGTAAGAGTTTTTTCTGCATGAAATGCTGTCTGATGGAGGAAAAGATCAGAGGTTTGGAGATGCAGATGGAAAGTCTCGTTGAGTTTAGGAAGGGGTTTGAGCAGATGATGGAGCAAAGATATGAGGTATCTGAAGGGAAAAGCTCAGACTCACGGATGGAAGCAGGGCTGGGGAATTTTGAGGGGAGACTGGGTGAGGAAAGTGGTCAGTGGAAACATGTGACTAAAAGAACCAGGCAGAGGAAAAGACAGGCTAGTGAAGGAGAAAGAGTTTAGGAATAGGTTTGCAGAGTTGGAAAATGAAGGGGCTCAGCAGGTACTTGTTGAAGGTGGAAGGGTAAGGAAGAAGAGAAGAGAGGCTAGTTCTATAGGAAAAGCGGAAGAGTCAAGGGAGACTACACCAAATATGAGCCCCAGGAGGATACAGGATGGGTTGAAGATTGTAAGGGAAAATAGGAATGGAAAGAACTTGCAGCCAGAGGGAACAGGGGAGACTGGAGAATAGCACCATCACCAGGAAAAGGCAGGTCATGTGATCGGGGACTCTTTATTGAGAAGAATAGACAGGCCTGTAACTAGAGCTGATCCTGAGAATAGAAGGGTGTGCTGTCTTCTGGGTGCTAAGATACGGGATGTAGACCTGAGGTTGAAAAGGATCCTTAAGGGAGCGGGAAAGAATCCCCTAATTATCCTTCATGTGGGAACAAATGATACGGCTAGATTCTCGCTGGAAAGTATTAAGGGAGACTATGCTAGGCTGGGGAAGACGCTTAAGGAAATTGAGGCTCAGGTGATCTTTAGAGGGATCCTTCCTATTCCTAGAGAAGGGCAACAAAGGTGTGACAAGATTATGACTGTCAACAGATGGCTTAGGCAGTGGTGCTATAAGGAGGGCTTTGGGATGTATGGCCGCTGGGAGGTATTCACGGACAGAGGACAGTTCTCTCGGGATGGACTTCATCTGAGTAGGGAAGGAAATAGATTTCTAGGATCGAGACTGGCACAACTGATAAAGAGAGCTTTAAACTAGGAATTAGGGGGAGATGGATGGGAGATGTCCAGAAAATCTCCATGCCAGGTTTTAGCAGTGAGAGGGAAGAAGACAAAGTAAGAAAGGATACAGCCGTGGGTAGGAGAATGTATATAAGGAGCGAGGGCAGTGTGGATACTAGTCTAATAGGTTATGCTGGCTGTAGAATGACTGTGCCTAATAGGGTACAAAATGTGAGCGAGGCCAAACAGCAAAAATTAAGATGTTTATACACCAATGCGAGGAGCCTAGGTAACAAAATGGAGGAACTAGAGCTACTGGTGCAGGAAGTGAAACCAGATATTATAGGGATAACAGAAACATGGTGGAATAGTAGTCATGACTGGACTACAGGTATTGAAGGGTGTGTGCTCTTTAGGAAAGACAGAAGCAAAGTAAAGGTGGTGGAGTAGCATTGTATATCAATGATGAGGTAGAATGTAAAGAAATAAGAAGCGATGCAATGGATAAGACAGAGTCCATCTGGGCAAAAATTACATTGGGGAAGAAAACTAATAAAGCTTCTCCTAAGATAGTGCTTGGGGTGTGCTATAGACCTCCGGGATCTAATTTGGATATGGATAAAGCCCTTTTTAATGTTTTTGATAAAGTAAATACTAATGGAAACTGCGTGATCATGGGAGACTTTAACTTCCCAGATATAGACTGGAGGACCAGTGCTAGTAATAATAATAGGGCTCAGATTTTCCTAGATGCGATAGCTGATGGATTCCTTCATCAAGTAGTTGCTGAACCGACTAGAGGGGATGCCATTTTAGATTTAATTTTGGTGAGTAGCGAGGACCTCATAGAAGAAATGGTTGTAGGGGACAAATCTTGACTCAAGTGATCATGAGCTAATTCAGTTCAAACTAAATGGAAGGATTAACAAAAATAAATCTGCAACTAGGTTTTTTGATTTCAAAAGGGCTGACTTTCAAAAATTAAGGAAATTAGTTAGGGAAGTGGATTGGACTGAAGAACTTATGGATCTAAAGGTAGAGGAGGCCTGGGATTACTTTAAATCAAAACTGCAGAAGCTATTGGAAGCCTGTATCCAAAGAAAGGGGAAAAAATTCATAGGAAGGAGTTGTAGACCAAGCTGGATGAGCAAGCATCTTAGAGAGGTGATTAAGAAGAAGCAGAAAGCATACAGGGAGTGGAAGATGGGAGGGATCAGCAAGGAAAGCTACCTAATTGAGGTCAGAACATGTAGGGATAAAGTGAGACAGGCTAAAAGTCGAGTAGAGTTGGACCTTGCAAAGGGAATTAAAACCAATAGTAAAAGGTTCTATAGCCATATAAATAAGAAGAAAACTAAGAAAGAAGTGGGGCCACTTAACACTGAGGATGGAGTGGAGGTTAAAGATAATCTAGGCATGGCCCAATATCTAAACAAATACTTTGCCCCAGTCTTTAATAAGGCTAAAGAGGATCTTGGAGATAATGGTAGCATGACAAATGGGAATGAGGATATAGAGGTAGATATTACCATATCTGAGGTAGAAGCAAAACTGAAACAGCTTAATGGGACTAAATCAGGGGGCCCAGATAATCTTCATCCAAGAATATTAAAGGAATTGGCACCTGAAATTGCAAGCCCATTAGCAAGAATTTTTAATGAATCTGTAAACTCAGGAGTAGTACCGAATGATCGGAGAATTGGTAATATAGTTCCTATTTTTAAGAAAGGAAAAAAAAAAATGATGCAGGTAACTACAGGCCAGTTAGTTTGACATCTGTAGTATGCAAGGTCCTGGAAAAAATTTTGAAGGAGAAATTAGTTAAGGACATTGAAGTCAATGGTAAATGGGACAAAATACAACACTGTTTTACAAAAGGTAGATCGTGCCAAACCAACCTAATCTCCTTTTTTGAAAAGGTAACAGATTTTTTAGATAAAGGAAATGCAGTGGATCTAATTTACCTAGATTTCAGTAAGGCATTTAATACTGTGCCACATGGAGAATTATTAGTTAAATTGGAGAAGATGGGGATCAATATGAACATCAAAAGGTGGATAAGGAATTGGTTAAAGGGGAGACTGCAACGGGTCCTACTGAAAGGCAAACTGTCAGGTTGGAGGGAGGTTACCAGTGGAGTTCCTCAGGGATCGGTTTTGGGACCAATCTTATTTAATCTTTTTATTACTGACCTTGGCACAAAAAGTGGGAGTGTGCTAATAAAGTTTGCAGATGATACAAAGCTGGGAGGTATTGCCAATTCGGAGAAGGATCGGGATATTATACAGGAGGATCTGGATGACCTTGTAAACTGGAGACATAGTAATAGGATGAAATTTAATAGTGAGAAGTGTAAGGTTATGCATTTAGGGATTAATAACAAGAATTTTAGTTATAAATTGGGGACGCATCAATTAGAAGTAACGGAAGAGGAGAAGGACCTTGGAGTATTGGTTGATCATAGGATGACTATGAGCTGCCAATGTGATATGGCTGTGAAAAAAGCTAATGCGGTTTTGGGATGCATCAGGAGAGGCATTTCCAGTAGGGATAAGGAGGTTTTAGTATCGTTATACAAGGCACTGGTGAGACCTCACCTAGAATACTGTGTGCAGTTCTGGTCTCCCATGTTTAAAAAGGATGAATTCAAACTGGAGCAGGTACAGAGAAGGGCTATTAGGATGATCCGAGGAATGGAAAACTTGTCTTATGAAAGGAGACTCAAGGAGCTTGGCTTGTTTAGCCTAACTAAAAGAAGGTTGAGGGGAGATATGATTGCTCTCTATAAATATATCAGAGGGATAAATACAGGTGAGGGAGAGGAATTATTTCAGCTCAGCACCAATGTGGACACAAGAACAAATGGGTATAAACTGGCCACCAGGAAGTTTAGACTTGAAATCAGACGAAGGTTTTTAACCATCAGAGGAGTGAAGTTTTGGAATAGCCTTCCAAGGGAAGCAGTGGGGGCAAAAGATCTATCTGGTTTTAAGATTCTACTTGATAAGTTTATGGAGGAGATGGTATGATGGGATAATGGGATTTTGGTAAATAATTGATCTTTAAATATTCAGGGTAAATAGGCCAAATCCCCTGAGATGGGATATTTGATGGATGGGATCTGAGTTACCCAGAAAAGAATTTTCTGTAGTATCTGGCTGGTGAATCTTGCCCATATGCTCAGGGTTTAGCTGATTGCCATATTTGGGATCGGGAAGGAATTTTCCTCCAGGGCAGATTGGAGAGGCCCTGGAGGTTTTTCGCCTTCCTCTGTAGTATGGGGCATGGTTGACTTGAGGGAGGCTTCTCTGCTCCTTGAAGTCTTTAAACCATGATTTAAGGACTTCAATAGCTCAGACATGGGTGAGGCTTTTCATAGAAGTGGGTGGGTGAGATTCTGTGGCCTGCACTGTGCAGCAGGTCGGACTAGATGATCAGAATGGTCCCTTCTGACCTTAGTATCTATGACTCCTTGTTCTTTCCCTTTTTTTCCCCAAAGTCTCACAATGTGCCTGGGAAAGCTAGACTGCATAGATGAGATGTGCAAAGAGCTTTGTTATTATCTGGAAAGGATCCAAGCCCTTTCAGATTTATTGGTACATTTAAGGAATTGATTTCTGCTCACCTTGATAACTATGTACCAAACCTACTATAGGCAGGAGTTCCAGTCTATTGGAATCTGCTCCATTGGAGAAAGATTACTATTATCATTTATGGTAGAGCCCATGGTTTGGAGGCACAGTCCGTAATCTAAAAAGAAAGTCTCCTCCTAGGTCTTTTATGTTACATGCATATTGATGACTTATAAGGCCACAACTTGGAGTTCAATTCACAATTTTTCTTAGAAGTACTGTCTCTACTTTGGAGCCTATTTACAGTTATAATTATTCTTTTTATACTACCCAAAGTGGACTAGGTGCTTTCCTAATAATTAAATAGAACACTAGGTCCCTGCCTTGAAGAACTTGCAATGCCCTTACCCAAACTGGATGCTTATGTTCAGAGATCAGTCCTTCAACCGTTAGTTAAAACTCTCATTAACCTTCCTACCTGATTGCTGTTGCCTGCCAGTTTCCTACGGTACAGAGGCAATTCCATGTGATAGAAAAGGTTACTCTCCAGTGACCTGAGTGTCTTGGAACGTATTGCCTCTGCACATCCACACTGATTCTCCCTCCTCCCACCTCTTCTATTAAAATTTGTCGAGAGTAGGAAAATAAGTTGTTTGAGAATTATCAATTTTAAACACAACTTGGACTGCCTACCTTACCTTCATAGTTGTGTTTTAAAATAGTGGTGTTTTACACACTTGCAAACACCATTTATTTTCCTAGTTTAGACAAATCACTGGTCTATTATAATTAAGTGTAGATGAAACAGTGAGGAACTGTGGACAGTAATGGGACCAAGGTATCATATAACTACAGTTTAACCCTAGCGGTTAAGCCACATTACATTGGTTCCAGCATTACACAGTTTGGCTTAGAATTCTTTAGAATGGCAGAGGCAGTATATGGGAAGAGCTCCATTCATTGTAAGCATCCTTTGACTGACCTCCGTGCTTAGACCCTGCATTTGTCCAGTAGTTTTTTGTAACAAGGACATTGAAATCTCCTGAGCTGTCTGACCTGTGTGCTGATGCCCAGACAAGAGAAATGCTTACTAGTTGTATGGGCAGAAGTGCACATTTTTTCTCTCGTGTGTCAGGATAGAAATGAGTGCATCTCTGAGCAATTTTGAAGATGATTTACAGAGCTAGGTGAAAGTAACATTTCATACATCTCAGAAATGGCTTCATTCCCATTAGTTCCAAAAGCTGCCTCATCACTTCTTTCCTGGTAAAGCAGTGATCCCCAGGGAGTCTGCCTTGACTTGGAGGTGAGATTGTGCTGTGCGGGGAAGACTTGAGTTCACTACTGGTCATTGGCTGAGTGCAGAACTTTTTTTTGGAGATGACAGCAGAAAGTGGTTACCTATTGAGGGCACTAGAGCTTAGTGTCACTGCCTGTTATTGGTGCCCATTCACTTGTGTCAGCGATGTCACTTCTTGTGGGGATGCACATTTGGATGCTTCTCTCATTTGGGATATGTCTACACTGCAATCATGGGGTGTGATTACAGCTCTCACATACCTACCTGAGCTAGCTTAAATCTAGCTACCTTGAATACTGGAGGAGAAGCCATGGGAGTATAGGCTAGCCACTCTAGTAATTAACCAGGAATCTGGTTGGACTTATACAGACCACTCTGTGTTGCCACAACTTCACTGCTCTAGTACCAGAGCTAGCTAGATTAAAGCTAGTACAGGCATGTTTCCGTGAGCTGCAATCTTACTGCATGATTGCAGTGTAGACATACCCTTGGTGTCACCAATTTTTACAATGTGTCTCTAAATTTCAGAATTGCTCTTTGAATATTTCCTGTCTTGTGCTTTTAAAATCTGGTTTGAGGTTCTAGTGATGTGAAATGCTAATGTGCTTAACAAACCCAGAAGTAGGTATTAGACTGTAAAGATTTACTGTTAAAGAGATGAGTATATGGTAAGTTGAACATAATAGTTTTACAGGCATTATCTTGCAAACCCAGTTAAACTGAGCAAAATGGCAGAAGATCAAATAGGAGGAATCTCCAGCCTCTCCTGAGAAGGAAAGAGAATACAGAGTAACAATTTTTGAGTTTCCATTTCTTTAAATAATTCTGTTTCAATATCACACCCATTAACATCCTCTTGATGTCTTGGATCACATCCATGAAAGCCAGGATGGATAACAACTGAGGTCCCTTATTAGTGTTGTTTCAGGGACTCTAGCCCTAATACACTCAAGAAATTTGAAAAGTTATTTAAGGCTTGTGAACATTGAGGTATCAGTAGCATTGGCTAGTCAGGCATAGCTCAGGCCAGGTAGGTACTACGCAAGCTTCTCCCTTATAGTTCTGCTAGTATACCTGATTCCTGACTTGCCAATCATGCTAAATTATGTGGTGCTTTTGTGCAACAGATAAATTGTCCACTATGCGCTTTGCTGAGACTGCCAAATCTTCTTGCTCTTGTGACCAAAGGAGATATCTAACATTTCTAGATCTCTAGAGGTGAAAAAAAGCTTATGCCCTAATACACTTTATTCCCTCATAGAGCACTCAGCATTGAGCTCTGCGCCCTGCACTGTACTACTGAGCACCTCCTGATGTATGCTGTAATTCAGTTGATATCCTCTCCGCTTTAGTGTATGATGATCCCAAGGGCCAGATACAGTCAGGCTTACTTTAATTGCTCCAGTTTTTAATGGATACTAAAGCTGGCCAGGAGATTTTCATCAAAAAGAATTTTTGACAAAATTGGGAGGAGAAAAATTCATAACAATTTTTGAGAAAATGTTTTTCCTTTTCCCACCCAGCAGTCTAGTGAATATATTGCTAGCCCAGGAGATGGAGCCCTGCACTACAAATGAGGTGTAGTCCTGGCATGAGTTCACTAAGTCACCTTCTGGCCTAGCAAAAGCCACCTTCACGCACTGGCCATATAATTTGTATTGATACGGAATGGCATGTACAATGTCTAAATAAGGTGCTATCTGGAAATGTTATTCCCAGTCAGTTTGTCTAACACTTGTAAGAGCTGACTAGGCCTCTTGGTCTATTTAGCTGCTGTGGAAATGGGTACATACCACACCAGAAAATGCATCCTTGCTTGCTAGCTTGCTTCTTACCTTGTCCTAGTCTTTAAAAAGCATAAACATATTCCAAGCTGCTCACTGGAGCTCTCATGACCCAGTTTAGCAGGTGCAGCAATTGTGTAGTTATTAAAGATGCCAGTTTGGGTGGGTGTGAGCAAGTGAACCAGCCAGTCCTCCTGGGATGAAGGGAACATGAACATAGTTAGAATATGTGGAGGGGAGAGTGTCAGTAGTGGGAATACAAGATGAGCCTAAGGATTATTCTGCTATCTCCAGAGGAAAGAATTTAGCGTAAGACATAAGACTAAATTCTGTTTACTGTGAAACAGTTGGTGTGTTGATGTAATATACTAAGTAAAGATCAGTATGGAGTGATCATTGTGCAATACAGAAAAAACCCCAGATGCTGTATGCACTCTGTCTCTCTGGCCATGTCAACACCACAATCTCTATGCAGTGTTAGGAAGCGGTTTTAAAAACTTCTGTAGGAAATGATTTCAGCTACTATGATTGTGCCAGAAGCATTGATACAGTAATAACTAACTTATGCTGGTTTGTACTTTTGAGTTAGCATGCTTTCCGTAGCCAGTACTGAAAACAGTTTGGCCATGCTGACTCCAGCAGCCCAGTTTTGGGGAGGAGAGAGATCTGATTTGACTGTGTATCAGAAAATGACCTATTGTTGACCACTGTAGAGAGGGCCCTGGTCTCACAGTTTCTAAAAATAGTCGTCCGCAGTCCTGAAAGCAATCACACCTGTGAGTAACTCATAGGAAGTACTCATCATCTTAGTTACTCCCATACAAAGAGTTCGCAGGATCAGGGCCAAGGTAGTTACCTACCCACACCAGTGTCATGAATCATGTTAGTGGAATTTTTAAAACTTTCTCTCTCTCTCTCTCTCTCTCATTTCCTAGCGTGTCACATGGTAATGTAGTTGGAGCCTCTGTCTCTTCTCAAAGTGCAAAGTGTAATTTTTGGTATTAGGAGGCACAATATTTAACAAACTCCCTCCGCCATCCCCCCCAGTAAAGGTCTGTGCCATTGGCCCAGTGCTCACAAGCAACTTTACAATAACAAGCTAGCCATGATGAACAGCCCTATTATAACAGCATTTTCTAGAATGGGAGTCCATGTAGCTTAATACTGGTCAATAAACAGTGCATATTTTTACTTTTTTGTGCATGGGAATAGTGGCTTGGTGCAATGATCTGAAAACAGGTTTGTAATTGAACTGTACTTTTCTGAGGGTGGAGGGGAACTACTTCATCACTGAAGTGAATTAATGCTAGCAACCCTAAGTGCATAAAAAGATATCAACTTTAAAACATTGTGCTTCTGTCTAGAATTATTTACCTATTATAGTTCAAGTAATAGTGAAGATAAGAGGGAAAAAAATTTTTCCTCTATTTTTTCATTTTTGTTTTCTTTCTCCATTTCACAGCGTTTTATGGATAGTAAGTTTCACGGTTTCCCCCTGTAAAACCAACTGGTTTCTCTGTTATGTAGGTCTTTTCACACAGCAATTATGGAGATAGAAACATTTTTTAAAAGTAGGAAAATATGATCATATAACCACTAGAATTTGTGGAGTGGGGCACTCGAGGGCAGGTGTAATACCTGAAACTGCTTTTAACTCATTTTAAAAATGGATTTTATTTTATTTTATTGTGGGTTCTGTTCCTTTTCCTGACCCATGTTGTAAGGTTTGGAGGGCAAGGATGGTCTCTTACGCTGTATGATGCCTAGCACAATGGGGCCTCTACAGGCTAATGGAATATAAATAATAATGATGATGTCGATGGTATCGCTTCAGCACTAAAATACTTTAAGGTTATGCTTTTGGTGAAATTCTTAAATGTAGTGTAGCCTAGGTCTTTTTTTAGTTTAAAAAAAAAAAAAAAGACCCGCTATTGCTACCACTAGTTCAGCTCCATTGGTGGTAGCAGCAGTGGGAGCACAAATATAGAAGAGGCTGCCAATATTTTAAGCACTGTGTTGTGTAGAAGTTCTGTGTGTGGTTAAGGCAACATGAGGCTTAAAATGCCAGTAGCTGCAGAAGCTGTGTCAGCCCTATCACCACCACCAGTGGAGCTGCACTTGTGGTAGCAACAGTGGGAAACTGACAAAAAAGTATAGTGTAAATAAGTCCCCTGTGCTTTAAAGCTGAAGCACTTCTCAAATGTGTGAGGGCACCCATCGTTCTATGGCACTTTCAGATTAAGGTGCACTTAATACTGAATGAAAAAGTTTTTCTGCATAGCTATGTTCAAAGTATCCAGTTTATAAAGCACCATGCACATAAATTGTGCTGTATAAATCAGGTATTTTAAACCTTTATAACTTTCAAAGTAATAAGTCAATTTTCTTCAAACTTCGCTTGATTTTGCTTTGCAAGAAGGGTTATTGATATGCTAAATACAAAGTTTATAGCTTCATCTATTGAATAGAGGTTTTTGGGGGTAAATTAAGAAACTTGGAACACAGGGTAGGATGGGGATAAAGCGATGCATTCTAATCCTTAACTATAGTGGTCACTACTTGGAATACTATCATGCAGAAATCGTTTCACTGATCACGGAAATGCAGCCACCTTAGAGGTAGGACATAGCAGTTATTTAACAGTGTACAGAAACGCTTCATAAGAGTTCAAGATCAGAAGTGTAGAAAAAAAATCCATAGCCAGTTAAAACAGTAGGGGGAATTGAGGTAGACACTGCTTTTGATCACCACAGCTTTGTCTCGTTTTTTTTTTTTGAAACTCCAAGGTGAGGGATACTGTTACTGACCTCTCAGGCTGAGGGTTCATGGAGTCAAAGAGGAGTTTGGAATTGTTCACTATTTTCTAAGTGTTAAACAAATGTTTGAACCATTGGGTTCATGTGTGAAATTGAGACTAGTTATTTTGGAGTAGAACTCAGTGACATTTCATGTGTTTTGTTGCTGGAGTTGTCCCCTTCTCTCTCTCTCTCTCTCTCTCTCTCTCTCTTCCCCCCCCCCCCCCCCCCCCAAGGCCATGTTCTGTCTTCTAAATCACTGGTCAGTTCTCAGGTTACAGATAACACATATGGCATCCAGGGCTCTAAAAGGAACTTCTGAACCTGCTGGCCTTTGTCAGATTAACTCCGCATCTGTCCATGTCAGTTACACGTCCAGTATCCTTTTGTAGGAATGTGTGTGCGTTTGGAAAAGTACAAGGGAGTTTCCTAAAACGGGAAGAGCAACTGGGTTTCCAGACCTAGCCGCCTTCCCCACCCCTCACTATCCCCTTTGCTGACAGCCAGAGTTAATCCTCCCAAGTTTGATTGGAACAGCTGAGAGTGTGCATCCGGCATGTTTCAAGGTCTCTCAGTGGATTCATGTTGCTCCAGAGCTGGGGCCCCATTCCCTTCACACACGCCCCACCCCAGTGCTGGTTCCGGCAGCTGTCTCTGCCTGGGTTAATGCAGAGAGAGAGGTGTTAAACGATACAAGCATGTATTCTGCCATGAAAGAAATCCCTTCATTGCAGATATCAGTGTGGCTTCTCTCTTCTCCCCCCTTCTGCATCACCAAAGAGTTTTTGCTGTGCTAATCCCAGCACCTGTCCCTGCCTAGGACACTAAGAAGGATCTCAGAATAGGGGGAGAAACAGTCCCATATGCTTTTCCCTGTCCTGGATTGGGAGTTTTCCTTCTGACGCACCTAAAGCCCAGAACTTATGCCCTTTCCTAAATGCTGCTTGCTTCCTCCCATCTCTGTCTGTTGCTGTGAAGTGCCTATGTTCCCCTCTTGAGTTGCAGGAGAGTTGTCAGCTGAGGATTCAGTTTTCAGTTCAGGAATTCTAATTTAGTAGCCTCCTCTCTACCCTGTGCATTTTGGCTCTGCAGTGCTGGATACCACTGGAGAGGGGAGAAGGGGGGCTGATCTGAACTGAATCAGGCAGCTCCTTTTCATTTTCAGCTGAGCCAGTATCAACCTGAGTAGACCCAGAATCCTGAGCCAAGCATTGCACAGTGCTGCCAGAGTCCTTTGCATAAGACTGTAAGACGGAGACGCAGATTTGGAGCTTCCAGTTCTCTGCCTAGCTGGTCTTTAATTGGAGAATCTTTGGCTATGTATGGTGTGTATTGTATGGATTATCAATACCCAGTTGTCCAGGTAAGCAAAGGAACAGCTGCAAATTAATAGCCTTTTCATCTTTTCCATTTATTCCTAGAATATGCTTAGGTGTGTGTTTTATGGAAGAGAGAGAGCCTTCTAAGCTCTGCTCCTCCACGTGATGCTGATCAGGCCTCAGCTTTCCAGGGGCTCTATACTGAGATTTGCTGTAGCAGGAACTGTGAGCTTTACTGCTTGGGGTCCTATTGAGGGGTTTAGCATTAAAATTTGGAGATTCAGTTGTTCCAGATGCAGTTTCTGGATTATTATTTTTTCAAGAAGGGTGGGAAATGGTTTTGAATTGATAAAACCTTCATGCTCTGTGAACTGAGTCTCTTTCTTATTGGGTGACTCATTGCATCATCTGGGGGCAGTCCATTTCAGAGATGGCAAGCAGTGGAGAGAGCTGCTTCTCCCGCCCCTCACTTGTAACTAACTAGATTTTGTTAGGTTTTGTGGAGCATTTGCCTTTCACTTCTGAAGATCTGTGTTAAAGTCTGCATTAGCCTGTAGGTGTGATGACTTGATGATTTCAGGCTAGTACTTAGTGGACGTTTGTCCACTTTAAAACAGGCTTGCTGGCCTGTGTTCAGGGGAGAGCCTGGGCCTGGAACATCAATGAGTACTGCTACTCAGACCTGTGGTATGCCTGAAAAGGTCTGAAGCAACAGGTCAGAACTGAGGTGCTTTTGGCATAGCTATGTGGAGAATGGTATACTCTGCACCATACCTATCTAGCCAGCTCCAGCAGCCCTTCATTTTCACAAGCAGTAAACTCGTCCACAAAATTTAACAAGCAAAAACAAAAGAAACATTGGGTGAAGATTCTGTGCCTTGAGAATGCCCAAATGGCCACTGACTAGTCAGTGTTTTGTTAGGTTATTTTGCATTGGAGTTCTTATTACGCTACATGAAAAGAATCCGCCACCAGAAGTGTGTCTCTGGGTTGTTAAGATTTGTCCCTGATAAATGTGGTTCTTTGCATTTGAAACTTTTTATCTGGCTCTGGTCCAGCTGGCAGGTTTGTTCCATCTCAGTTTGAGCCAACACAGAAGTGTACATAATGGGATGTTAAAATCGAAGAGTGTGCTCTCTTTCCACTCCACCAAGGGAGAATTACAGGGATAGCAAAGCAAAATTAAAACTAACCCTGGGGCACTTTGAAGTAAAGAAATGGGGAGTGAAAGGAGAGCAGCAGTTGATTCTATCTGCCCATGGTGTATTAGCCTTTCAACCATGATGGCTAATTTAACTGCAAACCAGTTATCCAAACCAAAGGTTAGCCCTTGCTTTAATTGTTCAATGTTCCTAGTGTAATTTCAATGCCTGACTTCACCTTTGTCACCTGCAGTCGAATCATTCTCCTCCCAGCCTCTCTTTCCCTTGGAATTGAATGACATGGGTCGATGGAAGTCATCAAATGCATTGAGGTTATAAAGGAATTTAAGGATGGGCGGAAATGCCCAGGTGTGATGCGGGGCCCTGTAGGACAACAAAGCATGTCTGTTTAGCCACTATGTGAGACAGACGGGTTAAATTTCCCTATGGTTACTTTAGAATGCTGTTTATCCAACACCAAAATGAAGTTCCGCGTGCATACTTGCACCAAGATGCACACTAGATGATGAGAACTTGTAAGTACCGGTATTCAGATACGTTTTGTTTTGTTTTTTATATTTTTAATAAATTTGGTGACTAGGAAATGAGGACCTGATAATACAGAGCTGGGTGTAGGGCAGGGAAGTGCTATGTAAGGTTCCCACACAGCTCGGCTTGTGCACCTCTATCACATCTAGCAGCATCCCCAGTAGTTTCAACCTGGGGCTTTTCCTAAGTAGAGACTGACTGCCAAATATGCTAAATTATATTGTGGTTCTATGGTGTGCTCAAATGAGATGCTAGGTGGAGGCCCAACAATCTTACTTTACTTGACTACAAGGCAGTATTTGAACCCAGGTCCCCAGAGTGAATGAACAAAACCGACTTATCCCATAGATCTTGTTCATCTTACACAAAGTTCTCCCTTGCTGGTTCCAGCAGAGCACAATGAAGAAATGACTGTTAGCGTGCCTGATCCTCACCTCCACGGCTTTCTCGAAGCTTTTGAAATTCTATACTAGATTCTTATTTGACATGTTGTTTTTGTTTGTATTGGTCAAAACCCTTAAAGAGAACCTTCCTTTCTTGCCACACCAGAGAGTGCATTGGCCCTTGGGCGGCATTCCTCTTCAGTCAGGGAAGAGCAGAGATGGTGGATAGGGTGGATGTATACCAAACAAGGGAATTATTGTTTCTATCTTGTGAAGTGTTCATTTCGGTAAGAGGTAAAGGCAGCAGTTGGGCACCACTATGGGCGTGCCCCTTGCTCTGATGCATGTGTAAAGCGGTTGTACCAAGGAAGTGACAGGATGCAGAGTGCTTGAACAGCAGGGTTATGAGCAGTTGCTTTGTTTTCAGAGGTTGGTTTTCTTAGCGAACATCTGTAGGAATTTGTAAGGTGAAAATCTAAATGGATCAAAGGCATGACACTGCCCCAGTGATTGGTGCTGTCATCCCTTTGTGTTAATGGCTCCACAACATGAACGTTTGTCTCTGAGTTGACTGTAAAAATGACCATTACCTCACTTGTTTGATACATGTGATTTATCTATTGCAGTGTACTACAAGCTATTGTGGGCTTATGAGTTACAGTAGGGTAAATGCATGAGTCAAGCTGGCTATTGGGCTTGAGAGGCTGACTCTACTTTGTGGGGCAGGGTTTATTCTCTGGGTTTTCTGGGTAGTATTCTGGACAGATGTATGGTGAATTGCGATACACACAGGACTGTACACAGGAAACCAAGTACTCTTAATATTTGTAGGAGGTCAATTTGGATTTGTTTCTATTCCTGTCAGTGGTGTCTGGCCCCCATTCCCTTTGTAGAATTTGCAGTGGCAGTGTTTCTTTGGAAATGTCCTTATCTCTAGCATATTGAATGTAACAGTTCCTCTCTGACATGGCTGTGGCTGAATAATCTGTGTTTGTTTTTGTGACCTCCAGATTGCAATATGGTACATGGGACTACTGTTCAGAAGCACTTTGAAACTGTAGCTTGTGCTGAATATGCCTTTTTGCTTATTTAGCAGATATAGCCAAAGGCAGCATATTATATCAGTGCTCCACAGACTTCATTGATTCTTATTCACTTCTAGGTTCAATTCAGAGTATTGATACTGATCCTTAAATTCCTATGTGTTTTGAGGCCTGATTAACCAAGAAATCACCTTACTCTTTGTCCCTTCACAATATTTTAAATCAGATGAAGTGCCTAGGTTAACATTTTTTAAATGTTGGAGGCTGACAGCAAGGTGCTTTCAGTAGAGGACTTTTGGTTTTGGAGTATACTTTTTTTGATTCAGTAGAGCCCATTTGAAACCAATCTGTTCTCTCAAGCTTCTGCCTGAGGCAGAGAACTTGGGGAATATTTGAATACTGAAATGTTAAATTCTGAGGCTGAGTTTCTAATTTTAGTTAAAATTGTCTGGTTACAGATAACTGCCAAAATTGTGCTTCACAATCTGAGCTTTCTTTTAAAGAAAGTCTGTTTCTAGCTTTTACAGTTTCAGAGAAAACTTTGGAAATCCAAACAAAATATAAACCAGTGTTATGTCTTATGCTTGAGTCTGCAGACATCCTGAAACAATAGCTTTGAGAGGTGTGAACTGCCCTATTCACCTCAGTCAGGGCCCTGAGACTCAAGAGTTCCGCAGCCATGGAGTTTGGCTCTTTTCCAAGATGTCATAGAATTCACCATTTTCCTGCAACTACCCCACCTGACGTTTTGTTTTCTGCCTCCCTGCCCTGCCAAGATGTGCCTGCCAACAACTGCCTCTTGCTCTCCAACTTTATTTCTGAGAGGGAGGTAATTGGATTACAGTGCATGCTTCAGGCACTGTTCCACTCAAGCAAGCAGTAGATGGTGAGGAAGCCAGAGCACCGAGAAGTAGTGTAGGCTGGTGAGCTAGGCAGCTTGAAGAACAGTGCAGCAGCAGCAGCAACCTAGAAAGCCAAGGAGATAAGTTAGTTTACAGATGCGCCCCCCCCCCCCCCGCCTGCTTTCACTGGTAAACTTGAAGACGGTTCTGAATTTGGGCTCCTGGACAGCATTGTATGAGCCAAGGTCAGGGGAATGGAGCCAGGTCACACATAGGAAATAAGTGACAACAACAAAATCCCCTCAAAAATAATTTAGATGAAATTTACTCCAATAAGTATTTCCCATGATAAGCATGATATGGTAGTGACTATGGATGATTTTTCTGCAAAGGCTGGAAACAACAATGATGGGTTGAATAAAGTTTTATGGGCAAGTGCAGCAGGGGTTTGGACATGAACCAAAATGGTGAACGATTAATGGAAATCTACAGTGTGAATAACTAGTGGTAGGTGGAACAATATTTCCTCATAAAGAAATCCATGGAGTGACATGGAACTCCCCAAATGGTACTACAAAGAACCAGATCATTTCTGCATTTTAGGAAAGTTTTTTGCAGCTCTTTGGTCAATGTACTTGCTTTATATTGCTAAATTAAAGATCAGTTTAGAGGATGAAGAAGGTTAAAAGAAGACCATGCATCAACATTGCACAGTTAAAAGATTCAAATGCAACAAGTGCCTGTAAGCTTGAGGTGAAGAACAGGTTCAGTGTTCTAATGGAATCAACTGATGAAAATGAAGTAATTGATACTCTGTGGGAAAACTTCAGTTTGTGCTAGAAAGTGCAAAGATAACTCTAGTGACAATGAAATCTAAAGGTGAAGAATGGATTAGCAATGCTACATGGGCAGCAGTGGAAAAGAAAAGTAATGCAAAGCAAAAACACATGCATGCTAAGATATGTGAAAAGACAAGGAAATAGTGCTCCTGGGGGAATTCTGCACTACTGCGTGTGTGCATAATTAATGAGCTGTGCATATTTTTAATTTTTTGTGCAGAAAAAAGCTTCTGCTGAAATGTTGCTGTAGGTCCATCTTTTGACCACCGGAGGGCACTGTGGCACAAGAACAGCAGCTGCTCCCAGCAGAAAATAACTTCTGCAGTTCCGCCTTTTGCCTACCAGAAGGTGCTGTGGTGATGGAACAAAGCAGCAGCTCCCGGCCAGCTAGGGAAGGGAGAGAGCCTGTCTTCTTCACAGCACCTGTCAGGCCAGGTCGGGAGACGGGCTATGGGGAGGCAGACAGTGTGCGGTGCTGGGGATGACGGTCAGACAGGGGCTCATAAGGGCTAGTGAGAGAGGACAGACTGAGGCAGGTCCTGAATGGGAGTGGAGGCACAGGGCCACAGCGGGGAGCGAGGTGCAGGGTCACATGGTGATGGGGGAGAGGGTGCAGAGCTATTAGGGATGGGGTGGCTAAGTGGGAGCACAGAGACGCATGGGGATGGGGGGAGTGGGTGTATGAGTGGAGGAGGAGGGACACATGAACAGGGGGTCCAAGGACACATGGGGGTGCAGGAATACATGGGGACAGGGGCAGATGTGCCTGACTGAATGGGAGAGGCTAGGGGTCAGCCAGGGTCTGCATGGGGGAAGCTCCCTAATAATCCCTCCCCCCCGCCCAAAATTCTGTTCCATACTTTTCCCCACCCATACCTAACAGCCCTCCAAGTTCACACCCAGGCTTCTTCCCAGCAATTTACTTCCCTCTCCCTCAGCTCCTCCATTACCCCTGACTCCCCCAAGCCTTTGCACTGCTTCTGAGGGGTGTGGGAAATACGGTTCTATATTGTAGTTTAAATGAATTATTACTCAGTTCTGTATTAATATGCATAAGGAATCTATTTGTCAATAAACGGTTCCTGAATCTTTTTTTGTTGTCTGTATTGGTACAGATATTTGCTGACAGGTATTTTGAAATAAATGACCAAAATAATTTAAACTGATGTGATTATATTGTGTTGTTTTTGACAAAATAGGCAGAATTTTAAAATATTGTGCATAGAATTTTCAATTTTTTGTTGCAGAATTCCCCCAGGAGTAAAATAGCAAGAATACAGAATTTTAGATGAGAGACAGAAAGGAGAGCCAGGAGGGATACAGGGCAGTACTGATAGAAAATATTGAGAGGCTGAAGATACTAGCCAAAGACGTGGCCCTATTACCTTGTATAAGACAATCAAACAGCTAACAGGAAAATTTAGCAATACTGGAGGCCCTATGAAAGATGCAAATAGGTAGACTCTTAGTACAGAAGAACAACAAAGGAAAAGATAGTCACAATATTTTCAGGTTGTTTTAAATAGATGAAGACCAAGCAAACTACTAGAAATATGTGATGAAGATTTACCACTGGAGCTTGATATTGATTTAGGTAATATTAAAATGGAAGACATTAGAAAAGTCATAAGTAAACTCAAAAATGGGAAAGCAGCTGGAGAAAACAGACAACAATACTGGAAGAGAGATGTTTAAAGCAAGTGATGAAACAACCCTCCAGACTTGTGTTTTTGGCTAGAATATGGAATGAAGAAAAGAACCCATCGCAGGGGAAGACACACCTCAGAGTAAAATCGCCATAGAAGGGTGATCTACCTAATGGCAATATCTGGACAGGAATCACATTACTTTCAATGCCTGGGAAAAATCACATGCCACATCATCCTTCAATGTTTCAAGGAACAAATAGATCTCCAATTTATAGAGGAACAAGCAGGTTTTAGACCATTGAGATCATGTACAGATCATATTGTTTTCAGGCACATTATAAAACCAAGTGTGGAGCAGCAAGCACCTCTTAAGATCAAATTTATAGATTTCCAGAAGGCCTTTGACAGTGTACACTGAAACAGTGTCTGGAGAATTGTAGCATATTATGGAACACCAGCAAAAATAATTGGAATAATCAGTTATGTATACGATGATGCCGAATGTACAGTCAAAGATGGTAACATTAGTCAATGGTTTGCAGTGACACCTGGAATAGAGCAAGGGTGTATTTTGTTAACGCTGTTTGCACTAGTCATTGACTATGTCATGAGGAAAGTAACAACAGAAGGCAAATGAAGAATTTTACAGACAAGTGATAAAGCACAATTGGATTACCTCATTTTGCTGATGATAGTCCTGCTTAGTTCAACACATTGCTTAATGGAAGAGAAGACCCAGCTTCTGGTAGGCATGGCAAAACAGGTTGGTTTGTTTATTAACTGGAAGACTGTGTGTATGTACACACAATATATATAATAGCTATTAGTGTCCCAAAAGCAGCCCTCAGAATAGACAGAGAGACACTAGAAGAGGTAAAATGACTGACTTATCTAGGGAGTGAGATGTACAATGATGGTGACCCAAAGTTATATATCAACAAATCTCAAAAGCAGCAAACAACTTTCATAAACTTGAAAAGATTTGAAAAAATAGCATAATGGGTGCTGATATGAATTTTTAATACTGGCATCATGTCTGTCCTCCATATGAAGCAGAGTCATGGAAATCTACAACAGAAAGAAGATAAGATCAACTCATTCTAAGTAAATGCCTGCAGAAGATCTTCAGAGTACAATGGGAAAGAATTTCTGATGCAAGCAACTCAAGTAGAGCAAATCAACCTAAAGCATCAAACATGGTAATAAGATGATGATAGACCTATTTAGGACATGCTTTATGGATGCCACTGAGATGACTTCCACATCAAGTGATGATTTGGGTGCTGCCTGGAAGGAGGAAAAAAGTGATCTAAAGAAACATTCAGAACAATAGAGAGAGAAGCCAAATGCATCAGCATGACACTCAGAAGTCCAAACAGACCAGCAGAAGACCAAAATAAATGGCGGAAACTGGTGGATGCCCTATACACCTGAGAGTGTAGGAGGATAAAGAAAGAAGTATTTTCCAACCGTAAGCCATAATTGTGTGTGTTAGCATGAAGGTGAATGGATGGGGATGAAAGAATGAACAAATATTGTTGCAGGATTTAGAGGTTGTTTTGGTGGAATTTGCTCCCATTGTACCACAGAGTGCATGGAGTCTTGGGTATAATATATTTTGTTTGAAGGAGTGGCTTGCACAAGCACCGACTTTCCACCCCCATGCCACCCCTTCCCCCAAGGCTCCATCCCTGCCCTGCGTCTTTCTACTCTGCCCCTCCCCCAAGCGTGCCATGTCCTTGCTCCTCCTCCTCTCCCTCCCTGCATGTCGCGGAACAGCTGTTTGCGGCGGGTGGAAGGAAGGGGGGAGGTGCTGATCTGCAGGGCCCACCAGCAGGCGGGAGGTGCTGGGGGTGTGGAAAGGAGCTGATGGGGAGACTGCCGGTGGGTGCTCAGCACCCACCATTTTTTCCACGTGGGTGCTCCAGCCCCGGAGCACCCATGGAGTCGGTGCTTATGGTGGCTTGGAAGGGATTTGGTGCCCTGTTGGTTTTATTCTTGAGGAGAGGTGAAAGTGGTTTGATGATAAGGAAGGATGGTTCAGTGGTTGACACTAATCAGGGATTTGGGAAACCTAGGTTCAATTCTTGGTTTGCTGCAGACTCCCTATGTGACCTTGGGCAAATCAATTGCTCTCTGCCTCTGTTCCCTTTCTGTAAAATGAGTATTACGTTATCTCACATGGGGTGTTGGAAGGATTAATATGTTAACAATTGTGGGGCACTCAGCTACTGTGGCTAAGGGGGCCAAATAAACACCTAAGATAGATGGAGGAGCCTGGGAAATAATTCAGTGATCTCCATAGTATGAAGGAAATACTATTAATGCAGACTTTTTCTTTGGCATTGCATCCAGTTTCATGTGTAATCTCTAATCCAGTCACTTAATTTCTGTGATTGGTACTTTTACGCAGACTTCCCGACTGTCAGACAATAGCTTTTCAGGTGTGATCTCCCATTGCCAGGCTGTGTTTGATCCAGGATTCAGGTTGGCTTGGTGAAATAGAAGTGGTAGTTCCCTGGACTAACATGGAGCTGTTTGAAACCATGGGTACAAGTGGGCGTGGGTACAAGTGATTTAGTTGGGGATTGGTCCTGCTTTGAGCAGGGGGTTGGACTAGATGACCTCCTGAGGTCCCTTCCAACCCAGATATTCTATGATGTACAATATTTTAGTTTCACTTTCTTGGGTCACGTTTTGTCATATTGGAAAAGATTTGTTTTGTTCTGTACAATACTTTTTGTTTCCATACTGCTAGATTTTTCTCTCTTCTTCCAAATGTGCCCACTGTGTAGGGATCAGATAGTTTTCAATGCCACCTCTACCTTATTTGTTTATGGGGATTCTGCAGGCCTTTCAGGGGACACACCGCAGGAAGAGTGTGTATATTGGCAGTTGTGCCTTGGTTATTGTGGGGAATCCTTGTCACTTCGATACCAACATCTAGGCACATTAGAAATAGGAGACAACATTGTAGGCATGTGCTTGGCTGTCAGTAAATATTTCATATTGCCAGCTGCAACATTTGTAACCTTCAGGGCTGAGGGCTCTTGGCTGCGAGAGAAATTGTACTTGAGCGGAAAACCACCCTGTGCAGTTCTCAGGCTCGTTCTGTTTCAGTGATTAGCCTACCGTCCTGGTGCATCTCTGCTTGCCTACATGGGCACCCGCCCGACATGCCCGTGTACACACACCGCCCTTTCCCCCAGCCCCACACACAGCGCGCGCACACTAGCTTCCAGAGTCGCAGCCTCCAAAAGGCCTCTCTGTGTCTCTGAATTGGATGTGTCAGCAGGCCAGGCGGGGATGGAGGAGGAGGCGGGCCCCTGCTCTGATTAATTACCTTAGGCATTCAGGGGTGGGGCTTCCATCAGCCATCTGGCTGAGATCTGGGAGGGAGCTGGGGGGGGGGGGGGGGAGAGAGAGAGAGAGAGAGGGAGAGGCCGCCAGAGAGGAAGAGAAAAGAAAGGAAGAAACACTAGAGAAGAAAGGGAGGAAAACGGGCGAAAGGGAAAACCCCACCAGCTCGTAAGAGCCACACGAGGGCAGGGTGAAAAGAGGTTCAACCACATCCGTCTCGAACGGCTGGTTCTGTGTTTGTGTGTTTTCCCTCCCACTTGTCTCTACTCCGGGTTGGTTTATGGAGAAAAAGAAAATGGTAACTCAGGTAAGGTTTGTGTTCCCTGCTGCTGTCTACTCTGTCTCCCCCTGCAACTCTGCATAGCGGGGAATTAAGAGTCTTGCAGAGCTCTCGCCTGCTGGAACAAGCAGCTTTTAGCGTTCTGAGCTGCAGGGCGATTGATCTGCCTGTGTGTAGCTACCCCCTCCATCCCTGCTCCAGAGCGGATTCCTGCTTCCTGTGCTGTGCTGTGCAGCTGCAGCTCAGGAAAGACCCTGTGGGGATTTGTCTACCTCTTTGTCTTGATGTTGAGAGGGAGGGAGAGGGATTGCAGAGGTACGGAGGGATTCTCACAGAACTGCCGTGGAACGAGGGGCTTCGCTTTCCAGCTTCACAGGAGATTTTGCATGAGTAGGTTACTAGGGGGCTGGACCTCACTCCCTTTCACCTCTCCTGTTTTGGCTTGGGAGCTGGAATTTAACTCCTTCGCTCAGTGGCTGGGGCGTCTTGTGGAGAGCAATTCATTTTTTTGGCTCTGTTGGCAGCACAGGCCCCCAGCAGATGGGGGTCCTCTGCGTATTTACGGGGCAGGGGATTTGAAGCCCCTTGTCTTCGACAACTAATTTAGCTTTTTAGTGCCCTCTAGAGAGCAGAGTGCATGGGGGGCACGTGTACATCTTCTTTCAAGCTCGGCTAAATCTGCATTTTAATGGCTTGTTTCTGACAAGCAGAAAGGTAAACATCCCCCTCCCACCATGTCCTCAGGTGGCTCTGCTAGTTACCCTCCAAGCAATGGACCCTTCTTTAAGGGATGTAGGAATGGGACGGATTACAGTTTAGGAAGGAGAACGTGCTTGTGTTGAGGGCAACTGCCATTTGTGAGGGAATTTACCCAGGGTCTGGAGCCATCATCTTTCTCCCACCCTGTGAGGGGATTTAATCGGACGGTGCCCACCTTTTAAGACCGCTACTTGTTTTAGGATTTTTTGGCATGGAATCACCAAGTCGCCACCGTAGGGAGAGGATAAGGAGAGGAGGAGGAGGCTGGAATCCTTTACTGTTTGACATTATATAATGCCCTGCAGTGCCATGCAGAGCCGGAAACCTTTGGGGGATATTCCCAAGAGGAGTGGGGGTGGAGGAGAGGTCTAGCGGAGGGAACTTTTCATCAGATCTGGGGTTGGTGAATACTGTTTTTCTTTGGAGCTCTGCATTATTTGGAAAACATTCCAATTTCACATATACACATCCATTCTTTGCTCCTCTTAGCTCTAACTGGATACATGTTTGTTATGAACATTGCTGAGACTGAGACTGTGCCTGTCCCAATGCAAGGGGACATTTCATAGATATTTGGCTTAGTATGAGACAGCCACAAGAAGTGGTGATACCAGCTTTGATCCCTTCATTCTCTCTCGCCTTGCATTGACCGTCAATGGCTAAAAGATAGGAAGGTCTCTGTCCGCTCTAAGGCATTTTTGAGGGCTCCCAGTCCCCTTCCCTCTCTCCTGCTTTCGGTGTCATAGTCGGCATCTCCATCATTGTCCCCTTTTATTCAGACCAGGGTTTTCAGTGATCTCCTGAGACTTTCTGCCTCCGTGTAGTTACTGAATTGTCCTAAAACTGTGCCTCAACAGTCAGTGTCCAGTTGTGTGTAGCTGTAGTGTGCCTGTAGAATGTGAAGTTATTGTACAGTTGTATGTACGTAGCCTGTGTTCCTTCGTGTATGTGTGGGGAGAGGGGTTACTATGTTTGTGTATATGTGATGTGTCCTTATTGTGTGTAGTTATTGTGCACGTAGTCTTTGTCTATATTGTGTGTGTGTGTGTGTGTGTGTATGTACAGTTGTGCATGTGTGCCCCAGTTACAAGTGTGCACAGTAAGGGTGACCAGAAAACCTGAGACGGAACCTAGGCATAGAGATATGCAGAAGCTTGGAAGGATAGGATTCTTGTTGTACAACGTTAAACAGAAAAACTATAAACCTATCAATGGGTTCTGGGGACACCCTAATAAACCAGGTGAGGGAAGTCTGGCCTATTGCTTTTCCCAAAGAACCATTAATTCACAGGCATGTGGGAGAAGATGTCAAACTCATGAATTACTAGTCTTGGTTGACCTTGAATAACAATGTCTTAAGTGTGTGTAATTTCAAGGATACATTTGCTGGGTGGAAATTGCACGTTTACATTCTGATATGAGAGAAATCCAAATTAAAATAACGAGAAGGGTCTGAAAGCTCATGCTTCATCTTTCTCTGAGGGTCTCTGAATGATTGGTATCGATTTACTCAAATGTAGGAACAGTGGGGTAAGTTTTTCCATTAAGTACTGCCATATTTTAAGGAGACTGCATGGGTTGTTTAAAGTCTTGCCCTATATGTTACTTTGCTGCAGGTTTGGGGAGTTACATGGTCGAGAATGACTGACAGGTTTCAGAGTAGCAGCCGTGTTAGTCTGTATTCGCAAAAAGAAAAGGAGTACTTGTGGCACCTTAGAGACTAACAAATTTTTTTTGAGCATAAGCTTTTGTGAGCTACAGCTCACTAAGTCTGATGAAGTGAGCTGTAGCTCACGAAAGCTTATGCTCAAATAAATTTGTTCGTCTCTAAGGTGCCACAAGTCCTCCTTTTCTTTTTATGGTCTAGAATAACGTGGCATACAGAACAGCATCCTCGCCCACGTTATTCTTACTGAGTTGTCTGGTTCTGTGTATTGCAGTGACCCTGTTCAAAGCCTGTGAGTGAAAGCCCTGTTTATTCCAGTGGGACTTTGAACGTTTATGTATGAAAAGCAAGTGATTTGTGTTAAACTTACAGCAGTCTCTTTGTGTAGAGCTGTCATATTCACACACACTATCTGCTGCACACCCGCTTTTTGGAACATCTACAAACAAGGTAATCTGGTTTGCTATATTTTAGGGAACAAGCTCCCCAATCTCCCTGGAAGTGCGAGAGTGAGATTTGATGTGTGAAGGGCCATTTAAAAAAACAAAAACGGGAGGAGATCAGGGCTAGAAATAGTGATGGGTAGAAACAGGAGATTCTGGTATGCTTTAAAAATAGGAAATCAAGATTGCTAATGAGAATTTAAGCTCCAGTTCATTAGCAGAATGTTCCCTGATTCCCTTAATCCTTAATCAGTGAAAATGAGTATAAACCAGGCCCAGTATGTCATGTGCTAATTGCAGATGAAAGGGAAAGTCTTGGGTGGAGAGGAAAAGATTACATGTTAAAGGGCTTTTCTCTCTGCAGTGCCTGGTAAGATTGCTAGCTTTTGTGAAACACAAAGCCCTCCCTTTCTTGGACAGCCCTGTGCCGTGCTGGCATTTTCCTTAGAATCTGTTTCCCATCAGGGCTGAGAGAGGGGGAAGGTGTTGAACATCTGGGAAAAGAGTAAAGGGGCTGCTGTCCCTTTAAGGAGTTCGGCAAGCCCATGTGGCAGCAGGCAATTCTGGAGTGTATTCCTTTGTAATGAATCACCCGTTCCATTGTTTGCTCCCCCCTCTCCCCTGTAGCTTGGAGGGATGGAGCCTTTCACCTGGGCTGCTGCTTGCTCACGGTTCATGTTCCTAGGTGGGGGGAGGGGATGTGTGCTGTAATTAAAGCCAGACACAAGAGAGCTGCTTTCTTGGAACTGCAGTGCCCCATTTTCTCTCTCAACATGTCATGGGGTAGGAGGTGGCAGCTCTGCATTTTGTGGCGAGCATAGGCAGTAGCATCTGAGGGTCTGGCATTCTTTTTCGTGAGAGTCCTGGATCTTCTTGTAGGATTACTAGTCTCCATTTTGTGACACCATCAGAAGTGACTTCACTCCATTCTCTGCCAGCATGCCCCCTCCCCCCAGCACCCCTTTGAGACTCCAGCTAGCACCGTTTATCTTGGCACGGTCTTGACTCACTACGCTCTGTCCAGGACTCAGAGAGGTGGTGGGGTTTGTGGGTTTGAGACTAATTTATGTTCCTTTTAAAACGGACTAGCAGCGGCCTCATTTTTTCCAGAGATTGTTCCTTCCCTTCCCCCTTCTATAACCCTTTCTTTTCCAGGCCCGCGCCACGCCAGTCTGAGACACAACCCTCTGCAGCCAGAAGTTGCTCACCCAGTCTCTGCTTTTTTTTTTTTTTTTAAAACAATTCCAGAGCTCCTTAAATGGAGATCGTATTTGAATCTGAGCAGCTTTCTGACTCATTAAAGGCCTCTCTCTGTGTGCCCATCTCATTCCTTTGCCTCAATCTCTCTTCCTATCTTTCCCAACCCACCCTTACAGTAATGACCGGATAAAATGGACCTTCTTTGTCTGAACTGTCTGTAATGAAGACTCAATCCTAGGACAACTCTACCTCCTCTTACACTGTGTGGTGAGATTCTCCCCCCCTCACCCCCCCAGAGAGTTGTATGCTGCCAAATTCCTCTTTCCCCCCTTTAAACACCTCTTCTCCCCCCTCTTCTATGGTGAATGGCTCTAAATTCTCCCTGTTCCTTCACAAGCACCCCTCCCTAGATTATATTACTTCTCTCCTCTAGCCCACCCACACCCTTTTTGCTGTATGGCGTCGGCGTCTCCATCTCCCCTGGGCAAGCTCTCTTTTCTGCTGTTCAGTTTGGGGTCTCTTTCACCATGTGCACAGACTATCTGAAAGCCTTTGTACTTCTCTTGTCTCTAGGGCTCATGTTCATGGTTTTCTTTTTGTCCTGAAAACTGTCCCCATTGAAATATACACTGCTTTTGTGCCTGTGGCATTTCCTTGTCTCCTCATTTTCCCTGGTTTGTCCTAGGACTTTTTTCAAATGCTGCAGAGACAATGTGGGTAGTGGAGGGATGTGTATGTGTGTACACGCGCGCACACGTGTGAGAATAGGAGTCCTAGCAGGTCATTTTTCCAACAGAACCTCCCAAAGAGGAATCTAGTAATGAGTCGTCAGCTCACTTTCTGTGTAGCGTCCGACTTGCTGGGTATATGGGCCTTTGGTTTGTTTCCTTAGGTGTAGGAATATTTTTAAAGAGTGTTTATTGCATTTAGAGGAAGAACTTAAAAATCAGTGGGACCTATAGGAACCTAGAGAGTGCATTGAAAGACCTATTCTCTGCACTCCCCAGCTGAGGGACTTTCAGGCGCATTTGAGCAGAGTACAAACTGCTCCAGGCACTCACTTAGCAGCCTCAGGATGGCAGACGCTGCATTTAATCATCCCTAAGCAGTGAGGTGGTGGGAAGGGGAATATGATACAGCAATACCATTTGCTCAATTCCTGGTCTCAGGAATTAACTATTTCATTTAGCACATTTCTACTTTGGAAGACAAAGGTGACTTAGTGGTTGGTGCCCAGGATAGTGAATTAGGAGAGTGGGGTTCTTAGGCTCATGGTGAAACACATTGTTATCAGATTAAAAGTGCTATGTAAATGCAAAGTATTGTTTTTTGTTACTACTTCAAGAAGTGGTCCCAACATGAAAGATCCAAATGTATTGCTCATTGGGCTGTGGTGAGTTAGCAAGAGCCATTTGAGGATAGGGACCCTTTGGTGCCTTCTGTATGTCTTTTGGCCATGTGAACAAAACATGAATTCTTTGTGATGAGTGGGATTTCAGTGAATTAGTATTGGACATCTACTTACTGCAAAGCAGGACCTACTACTGTCAGAGGGAAATAATGAGAAGGCAGAATGTCCTGGGTAACAGACAGTGTGAGGATGAACTCCATTTTCAAACTAGTTTTTACAGGTAAAGGGATCGTGCTCATGCGTCAGATTCTCTGGAGACAATTTCAGTGGGAGATGCATCTGTTCATTTGTGGATTTGTAGAACAAAGTAGTATACTCTGTTCTCTTTTCTTTCCTCTTACCCTCACTGTTACCATTTACTAGTTGCCTTCTTAGGTCACAGAATTCAGGTTTCAGTACAGGGAGTAGAAGCAATCAAATGGCCTCATGGTGGGGCACACAGATGGAAGAAGTTTGCTTTTTAAAAAAAACCTCATAGATTTAAAAGGAATGTAGTCAGGTGCTCTCCCTATTTCTCATTTTTTCCTGGAACCTGAAAACAAATCTTACCTTTGTACTACATCCATTTTCAATCTACATTATGTGAAACTACTCTGATTTGTTGTTGCAGGGTTATCTATGATCTCTGTGCTGTGCAGATTTTTTTTTTTTTTTTTTTTTTTGTTGGCTTGCTAGTGAATGTTGGTTTGTGGTTTGTGAAAGCGGGAGTTGCATATATTGTTTCTGTAGGGTTGGTTGAAGACACGAGAGCTACTAATGCTGACTTGTTTTCTTCTAGAAAAAAGAGCATTGAAACCTTTTTGAAAAATAAAGAATTGAATGGACTTTGCAAATAGATGGAAAAGAAATCAGCTGGGACAATATCAGGCCTGTTCAGTGACAGTATGCTTTTTCAAAATGTCTGATTTCTTTTTGCCTTACCAAATTAAGCCTGTTTATGTAATTCATATTAATATTTCACACAAAAACAATGTTAAAAGAGCAATATTAAGGTTGTACAGTCAAGCACTCAAAAATCACGACATACCAGAGTTAAGTTTGTTTGTGCAAACTTAATTCGGCCCCCTTGTGCAGTATGCATTATGAAACAGTCTTTAGCTACGTGATCTCATACAATTTTTTCCACAGAAAAGAGAAAGGTTTAAAAAAAACCAACAAAATTCCATCATGTGGCATCATATTGATGCAAAAATGGATCACGTTGGAACCTTTAAATCTACCATCCAGACCTCTGCCACTTGAGCTTAGGGAGTAACTGATACCAGTAGTAGGTGGACCAACATTAGAGAGAAATGAGACACAGGCTTTGCCAGTGAGTTTCATAACTGTTTGCTGACAGCACAGGAATGGTGAGACTCAGGAATCTTGGATTCTGTTTCACGCTCTGGAGGGGTGGGGCTCTAGCGGGTGCAGATTCTACTGCTTATTCCCTCAACCATGACCCCTTCTGCCTTGTCCCCTCCAGCCTGTCCACATCCAAGTCCTGTCTCTGCCCCACTCTTGGCTACTAATCCCAATCTCTGCTGCCCAACCAGTCCCAGTTCCCCTCCTCCTGGCTCCTTGATCCAATCTCTCTCTCCTCCACCCTGCTTCCAGTCACCAGTGGGCTCTCTTCCCCACCAGCCCACATTCCCCATCCCTACTGGTTTCCAGTCCCAATCTCCTTCTCTGGGTGCCTTGTCCAATTTCAGTATGTCTCCCCTCTTCTCCGGCTCCTAGTCCCAGTCTCCTTGCCTGACTCCCAACCCCAGTCTCTCATTGTGACTCCTATCCTAGTCTGTTTGTTCAGCCAGTCTCGGTCTTCCCCTCAACTCTGTCTGCCATCCCCCGGTTCCTTGTACCAATCTACTCTCACTCCGTTGTTCTCCCCCAGCAGATCTGGCTCTTGTCCCCTCTGCATTCTAATCAGGCACCTTCCTTCTCCACTTTGCCTGGGCCCAGTAGAAGGGTCAAGGAGAACACAGGAACGACAGTCTCCCCTGCTATCTCTTCAAGTGTCGAGAGCTGGACTCAGACCTAGCATATGGCCTGCAACCGTGGAGAGCTGCAATTGCAGTGAAAGTCCTGCTCTGCTCCAGGCTGGAGCATGCCTATTGCAGATGGAATCTTCCTGGAATTTAGTTGCTAAAATCTAAGAATTCTCAAACCAGCATGTGCAAACTGTGATTTCTCTCTCTTCCCTCCTCTCCCCCCCCCCCCCCCCCCGATTGTAATTTGGCCAAGTTTGGATGGATTTTCAAAGGAATGGAATAGACACATCCCTGACACAAAGACCTTCCCCCGCCAAACTGCTCTGCTTCCCAGCTACGTCTCTTCAAAGAAAGGGTCACCAGAATTTTTTAAATTGGGCAGAACAACATGGTTTCTCCTATCCCTTTTCCTCAGCATTAGCTGAACAATTTTGGCTGAAACTTTCAAAAAAAATTCAGCCTGAGGCAGACATGTGGCATGGAAAACTTCAAACAGTTAATTTGGCAAAGTTATAAGTATCTGAAGACAGGGCCTGATAATGGGAAGTGTTGGGCAACCTTAATAGGCAATAGTACTAGCCTGGCCTATAATTGGCTTGGCAAAATTCAATTTTTATTTTTTAAATAATTTTGATGGATAATAGTTTACTTTTAATTTTTTTTCTATTTTTATGTTTTTACATTTTCAGTTGTGGAAAAATGTGTGAAGCATTTCCCCAAATTTATCCATATAAATGTTCACAGTTGTGGGAAATTTGGGGGGCTGTCAAACAGTAATTATTTAATGACAGTAGGCATGGAGTCAAAAATTTAAAGCTTTATAACTGTTAAAAACACAAATTATCAACATCGCATTTCAAAATAAACATAAATATCCTTAAAGAAGACTCAAGCAGATTTTTCTTTCTTTGCCTATTTGTAAATTTTGATTATTGATGGAAATATATTTTCATTGGTTTGTGTGTACAGGGAAATTGACATTTATCAACATTTACCAATACAAATCTAATGTTTTCAAGACAATCTATAATTGCTTTTACTTCAAATGCAGTAGAATCTCAGAGTTTCAAACACTTCAGGAATGGAGGTTGTACATAACTCTGAAATGTTTGTAACGCTGAACAAAACGTTATGGTGGTTCTTTGTAAAGTTTACAACTGAACATTGACTTAATACAGCTTTGAAACTTTACTACGCAGAAGAAGAATGCAACTTTCCCTTAATTGTTTTAGTACTTTGTTTAACTCAGTACTGTACCGTATTTGCTTTCTGAGGGGTGTGTGTCTGCTGCTGCCTGATTGTGTACTTCTGGTTCTAAATGAGGTGTATGGTTGACTGGTCAATTTTAACTCTGAGGTCCTACTGTAGTCCCAAAGTACTGTATATAGCCTGTAAAGTACAATCCAATTATCTGAGAGTGCAAGGGGACACTACAACTTTAGGAAAAAGAAAAGGAGTACTTGTGGCACCTTAGAGACTAACAAATGTATTTGAGCATAAGCTTTTTTTTCCCCCCACTGAATGCATCCGATGAAGTGAGCTGTAGCTCACGAAAGCTTATGCTCAAATAAATTTGTGAGTCTCTAAGGTGCCACAAGTCCTCCTTTTTGTTTTGCGAATACAGACTAACACGGCTGCTACTCTGAAACCCACAACTATAGGGTAATTGGGAGGGCAGCCTAGTAAGCAACCTTTAAGGACTACACTTAGGTTGAGGAACCCTGAGTGCAGTTAGAGCCATTCTGCTTCCTTAAAGTTCATAGATTTTGAAGTTGTGGTCCTGCAGACTTTAGAAGTTGTGCATGGTGAGGCCCTGGTCCCATGAAGCTTCCAAATTTTGGAGAACAAATTTGACTTCCAGATAACTGTTTTTGATTGATCGAGTTTTAGACATCAGAGTTTGACTTAAGCAGTACATACAATACCACTCAGATTCACCTTCCAGTTTATCTTCTCCTTGTATAAAAGCCTATCTCACCCTCCAATCCCTAAATTGTTGCTAGGCTTAAAATATTTGCAAGAAGTATGAGAGGCTCACCTAAGAGTGGGCTCAAGTTTTTTTCGGACAGCATCAATCCTCTATGGTGCACATACCCCTAAAACTTATGTTGTCTTTAATTTGATTTGTTGTCCTTCTCTGAATCTTTTCTTGTTTTTGTCGTGTCCTATGTAACACTTGAAGTGTGATGACCAAAACAGAACACACTACTCAAAGTGAGCACAGTTACGGAGAGTGGGAAGGGCATTTGTTTTTCAACCAGCCCCCTTTTTGAGAAAGATCTGTCTCTGTAGCGCTAATTGGAAAGTGTAGTACAGACAGGAACAAAAGTCAGCCATTTAAATAGGCTGAATTTGATATCCATGGTTTCCTACAAGGAACTTCTTCCAGACTGACTAGATTAGACAATAGGAGAGGGGAAGGTGGCTCTTGAGGGATCCAGGAACTTGTTGACTCCCTGTGAACTGGTGAGATTTTGTGGAACGTTAGCTTTGTTTGGTGTTCAACTGTCTGTATTTAATTCACACTATGTTGTAAGTTTTCCTCGTTATTCTTTCTGTGTGTCATTAAACACCATCTTTTGCCTTGCTGTATTTACCAAATGCAGCCTTGTGAGGCTCATTTTCTGTTAAGCTGAAGCCCCTCAATGTCATCATGGCAGTGTAAAGGGACAAAACTTTACTCTGGGGAATTCCCTTCATGTAAGGGGGCTACACGAATGTAGTCCCTGGAGTAGAGGAGAAAAGGGGGCTGATCAGAGTTGAGGAGGGGGCATGGTGGGAAGCACACTATGCTTTGGCTGTTCTCTGCTTCCCATGTAGGGTTGCCAACTTTCTAATCGCACAAAACCGAACACCATAGCCCCGCCCCTTCCCAGAGGCCTGGCCCACTGCCCCACCCCTTTCCTGGGGTCCCGCTCCCACTCACTACATTTGCCCTCCCTCTTCCCCATCCTCCCTCACTTTCACTGGGCTGGGGCAGGGGATTGGGGTGTGTGTGGGGAGATGAGGGCTCTAATTGGGGGCAGGGGCTCCGGGCCAGAAATGAGGGGTTCAGCATGTGGGGGGGCTCCAGATTTGGAGGGGCTCAGGCCGGGGCAGAGGGTTGGGGCTCAGGGTTGGGGTGCGGGCTTACCTCAAGTGACTCCCAGTCAGCGGCGCAGCGGGGCTAAGGCACGGTCCCTGCTTGTCCTAGCTCTGTGCTGCGCCGCGGAAGTGGCCAGCAGGTCCAGCTCCTAGGCGTGGGGCCAGGAGGCTCCATGCACTGCTCTTGCAGGCATGGCACCACCCCTCAGCTCCTATTGGAAGCTTCAGGGTTGGTACCTACAGAGGTGGGGACAGTGCGCAGAGCCCTGTGGAGGCCCCCCCCCACATGCTTAGGAGCCGGACCTGCTGGCTGTTTCTGGGGTGCAGTGTGGTGCCAGGACAGGTAGGGGCTTGCCTGCCTTAGACCCTCAGCACCACTGACCAGACTTTTGATGGCCAGGTCGGCAGCGCTGACCGGAGCAGCCAAGGTCCCTTTTCGACTGGGCATTCCAATAGAAAACTGAACATCTGGCAACCCTATCCATGGCCTTTATGTGGACATGGGAAATGGAGTTTGTTAGAGCAGCAATAAAGATATCCTTGTGCCAGGGCCGAGTCAGCTTCCCAAATGGCTCAAGAATATAGTGAGTGCAAAGGTAGTTTAAAGCTATTTTTCGATCCCATGCCCTGCCCGATATTCACGGTGTCACTGTACTCAGAATTGAGTCCTGTGTGTGGAACAGTTTAGATCCCCATTTTCTGTAGTAACCCCAGAACTTCCAAGATATTGCAGGTTGGCGTGGCCGTAAGTGTTGAGACGGCAGGATTACCCAATAGTAAGCATATTAGATAGACAAATGCAGACAAAACTACAGAGGCCTTAGGCGTTCTGAAGGCTTGGTTTTACCAAATTAAGCTACATCTAAATAAACCAGGTTTAAAGATGAGATCTGAGAGGGAGACTCTTAATTAGCTAGGAAATGGAGCTGCCTCTTGCAGTGGTTATTGAAGGTCTGAGAAAGGAAGCAGGGAGAAAGCTGAACCAGAAGTTTGAGTCTCCAGATTCATTGTCAGGAATTTAGGCAGTCCATTAGCCAGAAAAAAAATCCTCAAAACCTGTTTGATGTGAGGCCAGAAGTCCTCTCCAGCAACTGAATCCCATCAGGAATTCTGTATCCCTCAGCCAAACCTCTGACCAAAGCAGAAGTAGCCAAAGAAGCCTAGTGAATGAATGGCTGTGTGTGTGTGTATGGTGGGGGGGAACTCTGGGAAATTAACAATGGAAAAGGAATATCTAATGAATAAGTAAGTAATGGAGAACTTCAAATATTTGTGGGGGCTGTAAAGGGAGATGGCTTTTATTGATTCAGACAGATCATAGAAGGCAGCAGTGACTTCAAAATTTGAAATGTTCCCGAAGGTTAGCCAGGAGGATACTGTACATTGCCATACAACTGTGCCAAGTTACTATCTGGCATAAGCCTGGGGGGAAAGAGTCTGGTGGCAGAGAAAGCCGGTTTAGGGTAACATAGTAAATGCATAACTGTGATAGTCTCCATGCTAACATTTTGGTAATCTTGGCAGATGAGTGATAGTATCCAAGGAATCATGAGACAAGGTAGGTGGTTTGCCATGATTCCTGAAAATGCTTAAACTCGCTGGCAATGAACTAGAGGAAGATATAAAAGCAGTGTATTGTGTCATCCCATGTTATCTTAAGTATATTTGGAGAATCACACATTTAAATAAATGTCAATATTTAATTCCTGGATTGAAAGTAGATCTTCCACAAGCAGGGTGGATTGATTATTTAAATCAATTTTAGTCTTGTTTTACATTTGTACTTCTAAATTATTTTCCTAAATAGAGGTTGATTTCTCATTACTTGATAACCATTAAAACATGTTGATTTGCAATTAAATATAGCCTTTACAACAAAATTGGTACTACTTTTTGCTAACCAGGAGGATCTAGTGTATCTAGCAATACACATTTATTTAAGCAGCTATGGCTTACTGTACATTTATTCAGATTCTGAATTTTTACACATTTATTATGTTAGAAAATGGTGAAAGATGCATTTCTTATTTAGATTAATTTTTAGTCATTTGTGTTATGCTTTATTTGGATTGAAATTGGAATTCAATTAAAATGCACAAAAAGAGCATTTTAAAAATGTTTTTTTATTACTTAAATGAAAGTACCTTAAATACACTGAATAAATAATAAAAAAAAAAGTTTATCAATGCATTTTTTGCTTTTAAAATTAACTGATTATTTTAAAAAAAGGATTCTGGCCATGATTAGGGCTCCTAGGTGCTACAATAATACAAAACAATAATAATAATAAATATAATCTGTAGTTAATGAACTCAGTAGATTTGTTTCTGGTCGTCATGTCCTTTAAGATTTTAGAACTAATAGATCTCATCCTCTTGCACCTCGTTTTTATTCATAGACTGGAAGAGGAAAACAAGTTTTCCTTCTTTTTCACTCCCAATGAGTTCTTAACTTGGAATGAATTATGCATTGAACTGAACTAGCTGAATAAACTGAAATGAAGAAAATATTCTCTCTGAACTTGCAGAAAAGCCTATTGCTATCAAATGCAGGTTTTAGCACTTCAACAAATTGTGGTTCCAGTTGAGTAGCCAGCGACTGCCACCAATTCAATGGTTCGACTTTCTTTAAAACTTTGGCAGCAAACATATACGTTCTGTTTAATAGTATTTTTAATTAAATGATTGTAATAGATGATAGAAAGTTTAGACCTTAACATAGGTTGTCAGAATTTTAAATTTAATTTAAAAGTTTTATATTTCAAAAGAAAAAAAGTATTTAATTTAAATTTAAATTGTTTTTAACTAAAAAAAATTGATTTTTTTTTATCCACCATGACCACAAGTACTTACCTTCTTGTAAGCTTGCTATTCTACATCGGCCTCTGAAAAGGACTGGAATAGCAAGGGTATGGCAGGTTAGACTAAGGTGTGATGGCATAGCTGTACTTTTAACAATCTGCAACCATTTTGGGAGTATTAAAATTCAGTAAACTCATCCCACAATTTTGGGGAAAGAAATCAAAGCTTAGTTCCTCAAAAGTGCCACCAGTATGGATGCATGGAGTTGGAAGGAACTACACACAATAGAAAATGGATTTTGCAGGACTAATCCAATCTTGTTCTAGCGCCTGGCCAGAATTCCTTCCAGCAAAGAGAAGCAGTCCAGCCCAAATCCCTTTATTCTAAAAAAAATAAATTAAAACAAACTGCCCAGGGCTCTGTACTGTGGAAGGTTTCTGGAGTTTGACAATGATAAAGTGTGTCTTGTGAGCTGTGCTGGCCCATCTGGGGGAGGGTTGTATGGAACCTATCCAACAATCTGGGGCTTCTGCTTCCAAAGCAATGAATGTGTTCAGTTGCAAAGTGACATCTGCTTCAAAGGAACATGTCTGTAGGATGGAGAAAACTATCTTTCTCTGTGTTCTGTATGGGACTTTCAGTGAGTGAGGAGTAAATTGCATTTTCCAGTATCCCCACTACATGTCAGAAAAATTCTAGCACTGAGACAGTCTCACCTTTGCTTCCCTTAGTGCTTCTGGCTCCTTTAACATTCTGTTAAATTCTGTTCCTCCTAGAATTACATTTAGAATTACAATCTTGAAAACATGTGCGCACACACGTTAGTATCTCTGCTCTCATTTCCTGTCTTCCATTAGTATTTAATTTGCTTTTTCGTATCCCATCTTTCAAGCATCTTTCAAATCTTCTTGTTCAAGATGCTCATGACAGGTTCTGCTGCAATCATGTGGATTTTGGGATGAATTGGTAGTGAAATTAGTATACTCCATGAGGAATATCACCAGTATTGGCTGCAGCATGACCTTCCTGCCACTAGGGCTGCAGTTATCCAAAATTAAAGTTTGTCATCCGCTTATCTACATTAATTGGAAATAAATCTATCCTTAGAAAATACAGAATAAAATTTTCTTTTATTTCTTTATCGTATTTCTCCTTTTCCATTTGGTAAACATTTAACTTCTGATTTGTTTTCTGTCATCCTGGATCAAGTTAATATGACCCTCCCCCCACCACTGCCTTTTTTGTGCACTAGCATACATATACACAATTCCAGGAATAGTATTAAACTACTACCTAGCAAGCAGAGGGAGGTCTCACTAGTTTTGATGTGTCCTGCAAAATGGTGGCAACTACTTTAAATTTCTTAATGAAGGGGTAGATATATATTTTTTTTTAATAGTGGACTCATGATCCCCACTGAGTCTCCATAAGCCTCCTTTATATACCTTTGAGTGTTTGCAAGGCCTGTTAGGAGGACTGAAAGGTGAAAGTTGTCCTTTGTCAGATCAGGTGTTTGATTTTTTTTTAATGGGGTTCCCCAGACCCTTTCACCCTCCTTAGTGAGGGGTGTGTCAATACTAAAGGTGACTGCAGTGAGAGATGGGAGTGGGAATGTAAAATCCAAGCTGTCAACAAGGGTAAAATAAATTGCTGCTGCCCTTGAACCACTTTGCTATGGTACTTACAATGTTGATGTAAACAGGATCTCTTCCCTTGCCCCCTGGCCAGAGTCAAAAGTAGTGGCTGCTGCGAACCCTCCTGGAGCCTCAGTTCCGCAGGGACGGAGGGAGGCGGCAAGTGATCGATCTAACCATTCAATACACAGCTTCACTTCCCTGAAACACTATATGGGGAGAGAGGTTTTGCCATTTGACAGTTCAGTGTTTCATATGGGAGTCAATTCATGCCATGGAGCGGGAGGGAAGGAGAGGGTGTTTCCTTAATATGGAACTGGCCATCCAGAGCAGACCAAGTAGCATTCAGACAGACAGTTTAGTCAAGAAAAAAGAGAGCTATTGGTATATTGTAAACCCCCACTTGCATTAGAAGGGTTCCTGGGAGATAAAGTCCCCTTGCCTGTGGAAACTTTGACCTTTCATTTTCTGTTGTTGCTGATTTGTTTGATAAGATTAGGCTTTCAGAGGGATAGCTTCAAGTTGCACCTTCTCTTTGGTTCTTATCCTCCAGGAAGCAAAAGACCAAGACCCAACACGTTCTTCTTCTCTCCCCCAGGATCAGTTATCCTGACATTTAGGAAAAAAAACACTAAATAGAGGGCAAAAATAAGGAATAGGAAGCAAAATTTATCCTTTAGATTTCTGAAACTAGTCAGGACAGTAGTACCAGCTGGAACTACTCTGTTCCTGTGTGAGTGTGACTTGTAACATCGAATTCTCCTATATACCTGAAAATACTGTTGAGGAGTAGAAAGATGCATTTCTGCAGTAAGATTGGGATATCCCCTTTGATTTAATCAGCAGGAGACTAATCAAATCTGTGCTTGTGCAGAGTGGGTATGGGGATGAGATAGGGGAAGCATATGACCATCCTGCTGCAAGGCAGTTGGTGGAGTAAATTTCTGTCACTAGTGTTGTCAGCGAGATGGCGCAAAGAACCGCTCACTCCAATGGGCTTCAAATTCCCTTTTCCTAAAATCCCATCTGAAAGCCTTGTTTCTTTTCTCCCCTCACCTTCTAACAGAGGGCAGGTGTATACACTCCACTGCTTTTGTTCTATCTTTAATCTGCAGTCATGATGGCTCATCCTATACTTTAGATCATTTGGAGATGGGAATCATACTGCTTTTCTCAGACTTTTTATTTATTAAATTGGTAACATTCAGGCAGGCCTCCAGAAGGAGGGTTTGTTTTAATCTAACTGGTATTCCGCTGATTTCCTTTCACTCAATGTAAGGCTAAATGGCATCCTGAATGGCTTTTCCTAATATTGTATATCTGTTTAGAATTTTAAATGGGATCTTTCATGACCAGGTGAATAAGTGGTGGTCGCTGATATATGACTCCTTCTGTAAGGAGACTATGAATTCCACATCCTCTTCTTGTAATCTAAGCATATCAAAGTCAATGATGATGTAAATGCAGGTATGTCCCATCCCCAAATATACCTTCTGCTCTCTTGGCATTCTCAGAGGAGCTTCGGGTTATCCATCTTGAATTTTAGAAGCAGCCAGCGTTTTGTGGGAAACCTATCAGGCCCAAGGCTAATATCTATGGCTGTGAATATGGCCCTTAACTGGTGTTCTATACGTTTGCTTCAGAATTTACTGAGGACTGTAGCCTCCAGTACTGGAAAACCCCTTTAAAAAGGAACTTGGTCCCCAAGGAACCAAATCCTGGAAGTATAATCAAGGCCTTGGACAGGATCAGACTTCTAGTTATGAAAATTAAAATCCAGTACATGAAGAAGGTATGCAGAAGATGAACTCATTAAACAAATTTATTTTCTGTAGTGTTCTAAAATTTGTTTTCTATCCATTCTTCTTCATGTTTCATCAGAAATTGCAAAGTTCTGTGCAACTGTTACATCCCACAGAGGGCTAAGAGCAGGGAGAGGAGTTGCTCTCAATAGAAAAAGCACCAGAGTAAACTCAACAGTTAAACTAAGGAGAGGAGTTGCAGCTGAACCTGGCTGACCTGGCACTGAGCTTGGCCCTCAAGAGTAGAGTCTAAGAAAGCTTTGAGGGGACTTAAAGCAATTTATTTTCCCCCAGAACAAGATATCACCTAAAAGTTTGCATCTCTCCAGAAGCTGGTGATCATTTTGTGTGTCCCATATCCCGGGAGGATGGGACCACATCTCTTTCCTCCTTTGTGGTGGTTTTTGCTGTTTGGAAAGTAACTGAAGCTATGCTCATTAGTCTTTGAAGTTCTCAGGTGCCTAGTGGAGGCTTCAGGAAGGAGGGGGGAACAGGACAAGGAGTGGCCATGGCCCTGCACTATTTATGTCTTCTCTTTTATCCTAATAGACTTCTCGTCAGGATGAATGTGTTCTGAAATATTTATTGCCCTGTTTAAACATTCATTGCTCCAAAGGCAGCACAGCATCATGGCTGCACTGGTGCCTTAGGAGACGGGTAGGCTGCAATGCTCCTTGGCAATTCCTTTCAGAAATATGATAAAAATGGAATAAATTTAAGGCATTTTCCCACTGCAAGATTCATACTAGCATTCGGGCTTACATCTTGGTGTTTCCTCTGAGTACCAGAGGCTTGCATTTGTTCCTAGAGTCTCTTTCTCGGCTGCCTGATGCTCATTCTTACTCCCAGGCCTATATCCTAGGGTGTGTTGCCTTGTTTAGTCTGGCATTTATATGTAGGACCCGTTGGCTGAAAGGGTTTGAGTTTGATATGGCTCAGCCTCTTGTATTTCTGGTATGGTGGCAGAAAAATGGAAAGAGGAGAAATTGTATCTACTCACCCCTTAGTACGCTGCTGTGGGTGGCAGAAATCTGTTAGGATTCACAGAGGTGCAATCTTTGGGAGTCTGTAGATACTCACAGAAACCCTGACATCAGTTTATCTTACAGAAGGATTTAAACCAGTTAAAAGTATGTCTGCATATTAGGAGTTTGCACCAGTTTAACAAGATCAGTTTTTAAATTGGTCTCATTAAACTGGTGCACTTTTCTAGCATAGACAAGACTTTAGTGGGGAGGGGATAGGAATGAGCATCTTGCCTTTGGAAAGCTTGGGGGGCTGTTCCATCTGAAGGCATCAAGACCAATGTTTACTGAGACCTCACAGAGAGTGGAAGTGTAGAGAAGATGTCGCTGGGTGGGCTGCATCTCTGAGCAATGTCTGTGGGTGATGGAGGGCAGAATTCAGTGCAGGCTTGGGGGGGTTACAAGCTGGTATATGATAAATTGAAGTTTCTCCTCCCCCAGGTCTACAAAGTGATTCCGCAATGAGGTAGAAATTTCTTACAGGTATGTCAGACATTCATAGAGGTTTAAGGCCAGAAGGGACCGTTCGATCATCTAGTCTGACCACATGTATATTACAGGCCATTAATTTTCACCTAGTTACCCCCGTATTGGGCCCAGTAACTTGTCTAAAGCATAATTTATGTTTAACTAAAGCATGTATTCTAGAAAGACATCCACTCTTGAGCTGAAGATCAAGAGGTGAAGAATCCACCATTTCCCTTAGGAGCTTGTGGCAGTGACTAATCCCCCTCATTGTTAAAAATTTGTGCCTAATTTCTAATTTGAATTTGCCTGGCTTCAGCTTTCAGCCATTGGTTCTTTTTATGCTTTTCTCTGCTAGATTAAAGAGCCTTTAATACCTGGTATTGTCTCCCCATGAAGGAATTTATACACTGTAATCAAATCACCTCTCAATCTTTTTGATAAATTAAGTAGATTGAGCTCTTGAGGTTTCTCACTGTATAGCATTTTCTCCAGCTCCAAAATCATTTTTGTGGATCTTTTCTGTAATCCCTCCAGTTTTTCAACATCCTTTTTAAAACTATACTTGGTATTCCAGTATCAGTCGCATAAATGCTGTGTAAAGAGGTAAAATCATCTCACTACTTCCCTGCTTGCACATTCAAGGCTCACATTAGTCCTTGTTGCCACAGTATTGCACTGAGAGCTTATGTTGAGTTTCTTTTTCACTATGAGCTCTAAATCCTTTGCACAGTCAGTGCTTTCCAAAATACAGAATGAAACCTTCCTTTAGGATGGAAATCTGGTCTTAGAACAAATGAATAACAAGGCAAGAGGAAACTAGATTAGCTAGAGGAGCCAATGTGGGAGCCAATCTGGATTACTGAGCCACCAAACTCCTTAAAAATAACATGCCAAGTCAATCACAGATCTCCTTTGCCACTTTTCTCCTCCATCCACACCCCCATGGCAGATTGTGACAGTATTGTTGCTTTGCTATTGAGTCCTGGCATTTAAAACACAGAGGAGAGTCTGATTTGCCTTGGCTAGGATTGTGCGCATCTGAGCCAGTCTGGTTGCTGTTGAATTCTCTCCATGCACAGGATGAATTCATATGGACCCGTGGTATGTGTAGTCTGCAGTGAAAGTGGTATGAGGCTGACAACTGTAGCTGCTTATATAGTGAAGAATCTCAAGAGAAGTGTGCTACATATCTAAATACTCTCTATGCATTCCCCCACATCTCTTCTCCATAGTCATGTCTGTACATACAGCTCCCAACTGTGTTTTCTGCCAGCTCTGCAGTTCCTTCCAAGGCATTCACAACCCTACCAATTGATTCCAGATGTTTTTCTCTTTCCCAGCATTCCCTCCTTTCCCATCCCCCTCCCCATCTGGCTGGCACACTGCTACTCTGTCCTTGGTTTTCATCCTGAGGTGCTGGATTTGGGGAAAGGAGAGCAGGCAAGGGGGTAGATTTTGCTAGCCACTGGAACAGGGGAATCGGAGTGGATTTTGTTATGTAAGTGAAATTAGATTCATAGATACTAAGGTCAGAAGGGACCATTCTGATCATCTAGTCTGACCTCCTGCACAGTGCAGGCCACAGAATCTCACCCACCCACTCCTATGAAAAACCTCACCCATGTCTGAGCTATTGAAGTCCTTAAATCATGGTTTAAAGACTTCAAGGAGCAGATAAGCCTCCCTCAAGTCACCCATGCCCCATGCTACAGAGGAAGGCGAAAAACCTCCAGGGCCTCTCTAATCTGCCCCGGAGGAAAATTCCTTCCCGACCCCAAATATGGCAATCAGCTAAACCCTGAGCATATGGGCAAGATTCACCAGCCAGATACTACAGAAAATTCTTTCCTGGGTAACTCGGATCCCATCCATCTAATATCCCATCTCAGGGGATTTGGCCTATTTACCCTGAATATTTAAAGATCAATTTTTTACCAAAATCCCATTATCCCATCACACCATCTCCTCCATAAACTTATCAAGTAGAATCTTAAAACCAGATAGATCTTTTTCCCCCACTGCTTCCCTTGGAAGGCTATTCCAAAACTTCACTCCTCTGATGGTTAAAAACCTTCGTCTGATTTCAAGTCTAAACTTCCTGGTGGCCAGTTTATACCCATTTGTTCTTGTGTCCACATTGGTGCTGAGCTGAAATAATTCCTCTCCCTCACCTGTATTTATCCCTCTTATGCCTAGCTGGAGAAGAAAAGGAGTACAGCTCACGAAAGCTTATGCTCTAATAAATTTGTTAGTCTCTAAGGTGCCACAAGTACTCCTTTTCTTTTTGCTTCTTCTTAATCACCTCTCTAAGATGCTTGCTCATCCAGCTTGGTCTACAACTCCTTCCTATGAATCTTTCAGCTGTGGAGAAAGAGACAAGGAAGTTTGGCTTCTGGTTGCAAAGGGATCTCCACAATTCTTTCCAGAGAAACACCAGTTTGAGAGAGCTGCATGAGACTCCCATTACACATGCAATAGGCAAGGCTTTGAAAAATCCACTTGCCTACAATGAGTAGGAATTTTTTGGGGTGAGGGGCATCAGCTTCTCTACGATTTAAGATGTAATTAAAAAAAAAATCCAAACCTCTAGTTTTTATTGACGTCTTCCTAAATCTGCAGACCTAGCTCCAGTGCCACTTTTGGGGAATCTGGTTACTACCGCTGTGAAGTAGCTGGGATGGAGTGCCCCGGTCACTGCTTGTAGGAGTATGGTGCCCTGTGGAGGGCTGTCATCCTCCCTACCCCTTGGAGCAGAGGCATCTGGAATGGGTGGCACTGCTTAGAGCAGGAGATCCAGCTTGTGTGGGTGGTGGCCCCTGCCAGCACTATCATATCATTCCACCAAGGATTTTGCTTTCCCCACTCCATTCCCAAACTCAGAAAAATTTGTTTTGTGGCGTGATATTGGGGAAACAGTGGACTGAGGATCAGGAAGTCAGTCTGAAAGCCACTAGTGGCATGCCCTGTATTTGCCTCTCTAGTAGTGGGCTCATGTACAGGGACCCCTTATCCTGAGTCTGCTGCTCCCTTGTGTTGGGTGATTTAGGTTCTAATCTGGAAGGGAAGCCTCAGCTTCCAACCATCCCAGCAGAGGACTCTGCTTCTATATGGGGACTCTCCTACCACTTCAGCAGAGGTCTCTGTGAGTCAACATAAAATGACTGGAGATCACTAACCAGCATTAATTTATTTCTGGGGTGTGCCAATGATGATAGATTTTAATGGTGAGGCAGTTGATGCAGAGTTCAGCAGCAGCAGACCCAGTGTTTTGGAGTCCAGCAGTGGAGGGTATCAATCCACTGGGAGACTGGGCGGAAGGTGGTATGGCTCAGGGCATGGGTGTATTTTCAGCCGGGTGATTAGGCTTAATTCTTGGCTAAGTTGTCAATTTGTGCACAGGAATAGAGTGAAGGTTAACTAGTGTTAGGAACAATGATTGTCGTGGTGTTCGCTGTATTTCAGGTGCTTGAAAGTAAAGATCTCTTTTTTCTTTCTTTTCCCACAGCAGAGGGGTTTGGCTTCCTTCTATATGGTGTGTTTAAAAAGAAGTCCAGAGGGTAAATTTCATGTCTCAAATTTCTTTTGCCTGTCTCCATTAGAATTTTTCAGACCTATAATTCTCATGGTGTTCTAAAAAAACCAGTGCTAGAACCAGTGGATTCTGTGGGCTAAACAAGGCTCAGATGAGCTCAAGCACTTTTACCACATTGTTATTCATCATCAGATGATAGTGATAAAAATGCTTGAATACATAGGAGGCTTCTGTGAAATACAGCTTCCTTGAGTGCTCTCATGAGTAGAACTGCACCTACTGTGAATTACAGGCCTGAAAAATTCCAGTGTAAACAAAGCTGCCATGATGGGGAGAATAAATGTCCGAGCCTTCAGACAAAAGAATCCGTAATATTACAGTGGTAGTAATACCTGCCTGTTGCACAGTGCTTTACAAAGGAGGTCAGTATATCCCCATTTTACATATTGGGAAACTGAGGCACAGAAGTGAAGTGACTTGCCCAAGATCACCCAGTAGGCCAGTGGCAGAGCCAAGAATAGAACCTACATCTCCTGAGTACTAGGTCAGTGCTCTGTCCTGTCTTCTTTTATCTACTGCAGTTTAGTGCTGGTGAAAGGTGCTGGAGGGACAGCCTTGGGTGCTGAAGACCTCTGTTTATGGAACAGATATGGTAGCAGTGCAAGCTTTCCATACCCTCCATTTGACTCTCACTGGTGTTCAGTCTCCATGTTTTATTCAGTGCTTGCCCTGTGTTGGCAGTGTTAGCAAGGAAGCAGTTGTGGTTGCATTTTTGTGTTGTGGATACCAGCCAACTAAGAACAGAACTGAAAGTTAATTTTGGCAACACTTGTATCCATTGTCATTCCAACTGAGTTGTTAAAAGCAGATCTCAGGCCCCTTGCGTCCCCCCATCCCTTTGCACCTACCCCACTGAATAGCTGTTGGATGGTGATAGATTTTGATCACTTCCAACAAGAGCCATTTGGAAATAGTGATATAGAGACAAAAGGCTTTGTATCTCATTTCCAGTCCTTTAAACCCATCCAGTTTCCCCAATACAGGGCTGTGGTAAGTATGTCAAATTCCATACATTCCTCTTCAGGGCAACTGGGATATGAGGCTGGCTCCAGGTGGGGCTGGAGTTATGTTCTCACTATGTACACGTAAATGATCAATACTGCTTCTTGACTTTGAATCCTATATTAGTGAGATATTTGAAAGGCCTCTCTTTGGAGTTTCAAATGTGGGTAGGTGATGGTGCTTGAATTACCTTTTTCCATCATGACATCTGAAACCTACTCAGAAGAGACTTCCATTTCTCTGTGAAGTACTGAAGTTTCCTGTCCAAAGCAGTTTCATCAGTTTGTCTTATGGGTTTCTTGAGAACAGTGTTAAAGCTACATAAGAACTTCCTTCCTTCCTGTATATACAGAGACAAGTTCCCATTTCTGCTCACTGTCTCATTTCCCAGTTGGCCACCAAGCTGCTTTCTGGATCTTGGGAGATCAACAGTGTTTGAGCAATACTGTAACACCTTGGATTTTGAGTGGTAGGGCTGCAAGCAGCCATGGGATTTTTTTGTTTGTTAGTTCCTGTCATTTCCCTAGAGAAGAGGAGAAGGAAACAGGACACAGTCCCCAGAAAGGAAAAGCGTCTGATCCTGAGCTGATATGATGGATATTTGAGGACTTATCCTGGGAAGAAGGGAGATGCATAATTCAGGCTAGATCTCCTGTGTTATTTTATCAGATACCAGAGACCTATAAAAGCACTGCTAAATAAAGCATTCTTTCACAATTATCATGACAGTGTTCTTGTTCAGGTGCAAAATACCTTTGTCAATGAGGATGATGGGTAAGGAAAATAAAAATTCACTTTCCCATAAAAAAAAAAGGCTTATCTGAGGCAAATGGGAGAGTAGAATATTGCAAGACTCAAATAATGTGTAAGAAATAATCAAGTGATTCTTTCTGCTCCTTTTCCTTGACTTCTCTGTTCTTGTGAGCTTCCCTGAACCTTGGAGTCCATGCAAAAATTCACAGGCTCATGCTTATTATGATTGAGTTTGAATAGTACAGTATTTATAGGCAGATACATTGCATTTTGAATGTGAATACCTGTTTTACATATCTGGGATTAGGAGGCAGTGCAAAATCTTCTCTATATATAGATTTGCACTAGATTAACTAAAGGTGTGTTTTTAAACAAATTTAGTTAAATGAGTAAATAAGTTTGTGCATGGATGCTTTCTTTTTTTTTCATTTTAAGAGTGTCTTATTTTGGTTTAGCTTAATCCAAATTTAAAAATGAACTGCATAAACTGGCCTCAAACCGAAACAAGAATGTTTACACACAAATTGTATTCATTTAACTAATTTGATTCAAACCCACACCTTTAGTTAAACTTGTGCAAGACTGGGTATAGACAAGGTCAGGGGTAGTCAATTTTTTGTCAAGGTCCAAATTTCTTGGTCAAGATAAAGTCATGGTATGGATGCCAGAGAAACATTTTTCACAGTACAAGTGCCCTGGTTCAGTGAACATATACAATGCTGTGCAATATACCCAGGATCTATATTGTGTATATTTTTACTGCATTAAATGAAAAATAAAATCAAACCACTGTATAACCTAAAAATAACCTCCAAGAAAGAAGTAATTTATCTGAGACTTTGAGAATGAATGGGATAAAATGTCAAACAAATGCAAATATTTGTGGTCAAAATCCATGTGCTTCATTTCGTAGTGCCGTTTGATGTTCCCATTTTTAACAGCCACAGTCTCTGTCCAAATTAAACATACTGGTTGACCCTTTGGGTGTTGTGGCAAAATAAAACAATCAGCATCAGTCCACTCTTCTTTAAATGAATGGTTTTCAGTGTTGATTTTCTTTTTTTTTTTCCCCCCTGACATTTTTAAACACAGTGCCATAAACGTTAAAAGCACCGGAGGTGGGACTACCTTGGCTCACCTTTGTTCCTCCTGCAGTTCTTGGGGCTCTTCACCGCTCTGAAGCTCTGAGTCCTGGCATGATTCCCGGCGGGGCTGAAGGGGTGCAGGGAGGAAGAGGAGAAGAGGGAGAGGCACAAGATCCCGCTCCTTGTCCCAAAAGTAGATGGAAGGGAAGAGCAGAGCTGCCACAAGCCATTAAACTCTTTCCTGTAAAAATGGCTCCTGCTGAGGGGCAGGGGCAAAGACCACCGCCTTCTTCGAGTGCTGTCCCTGTGGGTGCTCCACTCTAGGTGTCGGTGTGTCCCGGCGCCGTTGATCGGAGATTTTCGATAGTGCCTGGTCAGGACACAGGTGTTCAATTGATATCTCTTGTCTTGTTGGAATCTTCCTGAGCGCCTGCGTCCCACACCCTCCCTCAGTTCCTTCTCAACCGACCCTGGCTGAAGATGGGACTCGGGGCAGTGCTACTTCTCTTCCCTGGTCTCTGTAGGAAAAAAAGTAGTGAATATAGAAATAGTTATTAGTTACATCCCAGTTGTTTCCCTTCCTTTAGTGTAGTTACATAGTTAGTTACTTATTTAAAAAACAAACAAAAAAAAACTTTTTGCTTCAGGCTTGTCTCCTTCTGCGACACTCTCCCCTGCCATTTCTAGTTCACAATGCCAGGGGCTTCAGGATTCAAGAAGCATGTTTCCTGTCAGGACTCCATGCCACGATCCGATAGGCACTCACATTGTGTGAACTGTCTCGGAGAAACCCACATCCCTGCAAAGTTCCTCCACTGTACGAGCCTCAAGTCAAGGGCTCGGCGCGACAGGGACCTGTGACTTAAAATGCGTCTGATGGAAAAAATCCATGCAGCCGCTTTCGGAGACAGGGAAAGTTAAACCCGCTCCTACATGCTCCCCGGCCAGATCCGAACCAGTGGGGAGCGTTGCTTCACCCTCTCTGGAGCAGAGGCAAGAAGCCCAGCAGTCTCCTGGGAGAGACTCCGACGAGGGTAAAGGGTCTCCCGCAAGATCCTTACCCTCTGTGCTGACAGCGCCACAGGCAGGCGCCTCAGCCCTTTCTAAAGCCTCAGCTGCAGCTCCCACAGACCACAGAGGCAGGAACCCGACTTCCCATACTGGGAAGGTCTCCGCGGCACCGAGCGCCTCAGTGCTAAAAATAGCCGCGGTGTTGACTGCGCGCTCTGCCCCGGTGCCGGGAAGAATGTCGGCACCGAGCCTGCCTCCTGCCCTGGCACCAGCAGCGGACCCCCTGCAAGGCACCTCCCAACAGACCTGTGGCATTGCTGACGCTTCCTATTTCAGCTGCTAATGCGTTGGAGCACAGTCCATGCTCAGCACAGCCCAGGGAGCAGGAGCTGCAGTTCCTCACTGAATGTGACCTATCAATGCCACCTAAGCCTAATTCTCCGCTTCTGGATACACAGGGCTCACTCTTCAAACAGCCGCTCTCACCGCGTGAACTGGCTACCTTCACTGACAGCAAACCCGATCTACAGCAGCAGGCGGAGTTCTCTCCACCTGCCTCTCCTCCTTCACTGGACCCTCTTCCACCTCAGGCTACGGTCCTCAGCCACCAGCCTCAGTTTCCCTATTTCGCCCCCCCGTGGACAGCACCTGGGTTCTCCTACCCTATGCCTTGGCCCCACTGGTACCCTTAGCCACATCCTCCTACCACTCATCCTCAGACCGCTTCCACAAAACCATTACTTGCTTCTGTGCCTCGATTTCCAGCTCTGTCCACTTCTAGAGTACCTGAACCCCCTCCTGAGAACTATGAGAGCTATGAACCATATCCTGACTCACCGACCCCTAATTCTCCATCTGCTCCAGACAGAGCCCTCTCCCCCCTGCCTCCACAGACCATGGAAGACTGTAAACAATTTCAAGAGCTTTTCAAGAGGGTGGCACTCAGTCAAGACATCCCCCTAGAAGAGGTTAAGGAGACACAACAAAAACTCCTCAGAATCCTTCAACCCTCTGCACGCTCAAAGATCGTGCTCCCTATAAATGAAGCTCTCCTGGAACCAGCTGACGCACTCTGGCAAACTCCAGCTTCTTTATTACTTACCTGCAGAAAGGCCGAACGTAAATACTATGTTCCTGCTAAGGATGCTGACTTCCTATTTTCTCACCCACAAACACATTCTCTCATCATGGATGCAGCTGCACAAAGCACGAAACAGCCATAATATCAGCGCACCCAGGAAGACAAGGACATTAAACGTCTTGACGTCTTCGGACACAAGGTTTACACATCCTCCACTCTTCAATTCAGGATTGCAAACTACTCTGCACTCCTCGCCAGCTACGACTTTGATAATTACAATAAACTTTTTGAATTTGCTTTCTACATTCCAGAGGATAGGAGAGCAGACTTTAAATCAATTCTGAGCGAGGGCCAATTGATTTCCAGAACGGCCCTACAAGCTGTTTAGACATGGCAGACAGAGTAGCCCATACTACTGCAACTGCTGTGGTTATGCGCAGATCTTCATGGCTTTCTGCATCTGTGGCATCCCTAAAGATCTGCAGACCAAAGTGGAGGACCTCCCCTTTGATAAAGACGCATTGTTTTCCAAAAAAATCGATGAACTACTTCACACTATGAAAGATTCTAGAGCAACACCGCGCACCCTGGGTATTCACCCATCTCTTCCCAGGAGACAATACCAACCTTATCAAAGACCATGCACACAACAATATTGTCGGCCTCAACCCAAAACATGTGACATAGGGGGTCTAGAGCGATACCTATTTAAGTGCAGACAAAATGAAGCTCAAGCAACCACCTCCCACCCATCCGGGAATAAACAACAATTTTGAAATGTTAGTTGAGGGTCTGCGCGACCACCCCTTGATTCCACAGCCTACTTGCCCATTTGGCCACTGCCTCCAGAGTTTCCAACATGCCTGGCAGTGTATTACACAGGATCGCTGGGTCCTCAAAATAGTTCAGTCCTGTTACTCTATCCCATTCATATCCTGTCCTCCTACCTTCTCTGTCCCTCTTCAGGGACCCCTCTCATGAGCATCTACTTTGCGTAAAAGTGGCTCACCTTCTCCAGCTATAATGACAGGTTTCAGAGTAGCAGCCGTGTTAGTCTGTATTCGCAAAAAGAAAAGGAGTACTTGTGGCACCTTAGAGACTAACAAATTTATTAGAGCATAAGCTTTCGTGAGCTGTAGCTCACGAAAGCTTATGCTCTAATAAATTTGTTAGTCTCTAAGGTGCCACAAGTACTCCTTTTCTTCTCCAGCTAGGCACAGTAGAACTTGTGCCGACACAACATTGAGGGAAAGGATTCTATTCCCATTACTTCCTGACCCAGAAAAGGACCGGGGAATGGAGGTCTATACTAGATCTATGCCAACTGAACAAATTCGTGAGGATACAAAAATTCCAGATGGTCACACTGGGCACAATAATTCTTGCACTGGATCAAGGGGACTGGTTCACAGCCCTCGACCTACAGGAAGCTTATTTTCATATATCAATTCATCTAGCTCACAGACGCTTCCTACAATTCGCAATCAGTCACAACCATTTTCAATACAGAGTTCTTCCTTTTGGCCTCTCCACAGTGCCGAGAGTCTTTTCCAAAACTCTAGCTGTGTTTGTGGCTCACCTCCACAAACATGGGATCACCCTTTTCCTCTACCTGGACGATTGCCTCATCAAAGGCAACGCTTATGGCAAGACACTTCAAGCTACCCGTCTTGTCATCTCCCTCTTTCACAGCCTAGGCCTCCAAATAAACATCCAAAAATCCACCCTGACACCTAGACAACAGATAGAGTTCATCGGAGCTCATCTCGACTCAGTCCAGAGCAAAGCCTTGCTCCCATATCACAGATTCCTCGCTATCAGGCAGCTCATCAGGCGCACACTCTATTTGTCCCAGGACACAGGCAAGAATCTGTCTACAACTCCTTGGTCACATGGCTGCCACCGCCTTCGTGGTCCAGTATGCCAGGCTACACATGAGATGTCTTCAGGGCTGGCTCAATTCCAATTTCAAACCCAACAGACACACTGTAGGGACGCTGCTAACTCCTCCTCCCAATGTTCTAGCTTCCCTATATTGGTGGACAAGACCAGAAAACCTCTGCATGGGGGTTTCCTTCCAGCAACGATCCCCAATGCTCATGCTCACCACAGACGCTTCCCTAATCTGTTGGGGAGTGCATCTAGGGGGACACAGGACACAAGGCCAGTGGTCCGCCTCAGAGACGCCTACACATAACTCTCTTAGAGCTCAGAGCAGTGAGGCAAGCCTGCCTTCACTTTCTTCCCCTCATAAAGAACAAATCTATTCGGGTCTTAACAGACAACATAGCATGTATGTACTACATCAACAGACAAGGGGGAGCCTGATCACATTCCCTTTGCATGGAAACCATCTGACTATGGAATTGGTGCATACAACATCAAATACAAATTATCGCTTCCTGCCTACCAGGCTACCACAACACTACTGCCGACACACTCAGCAGACGCTTCTCAACAGAACACGAATGGGAACTGCATCCCGCAATACTTCAACAGCTCTTCTTTCTCTGGGGCACCCTGTCAATAGACCTGTTTGCCACACCCCAGAATCGAAAATGTCGGCTGTTTTGCTCCAGAGTGGGACTCGGGACTGCATCCCTAGGAGACACGTTCCTCATCCCATGGAACAACTCTTTCCTCTACGCCTTCCCATCAATCCCTCTTCTACACGGTTCTTCGGAAGATCGTAGACAACAAGGTCCAGGTCATCCTTATTGTCCCAGCTTGGCCGAGACAGACGTGGTATCCTTACCTACTCCGCATGTCGTCCCATCATCCACGGGCTCTCCCCAACAGGCCAGATCTCCTTTCCCAGGACAACGGATGTGTTCTTCTCTCCCAGCTTCAAAACTTCCACCTGGCAGCCTGGTTCCTTCATGGTTCCAAACCCATGAACTTGCCTGTTCCAAGCAAATCAGATACGTCCTTCTGCACAGTAGAAAAGACTCCACTCGTAAAACTTACCTGCAGAAGTGGAAGAGTTTCTTCCTCTGGTGCTCACGTAATCACTTAACGCCCAATACGGTGACCATCCCTAACGTTCTAGACTACCTCCTGAGACTAAAACAGGATGAACTTTCACTCAGCTCCATCAAAGTAGACTTGGTGGCACTTGCCACCTTCCACGACCTGTTAGAAGGTTATTCACTCTTTACCCACCCCACCATAAAACGATTTCTCACAGGCCTGCAAAATCTCTACCCTGAAATTTACCCAACGGCAGCTACATGGAATCTTAACCTCATTCTTCACACTCTCATGAAACCTCCATTCGAGCCTTTGGCTACCTCCTCTCTTCTCCATATGTCCATGAAGGTAGCTTTCTTAGTTGCAATAACATCAGCAAGGAAAGTAGGTGAAATAAGCGCCCTGATGGCCCATCCTCCCTACACAATCTTCTCCAAAGACAAAGTCACTCTGAGACCACATCCTAAATTTCTCTCTAAGGTGGTATCCACCTTCCACCGTAACCAACCGATATACTTGCCTACTTTTTATCCCAAACCTCACAAGACTCCACACAAAGCATCCCTACATACTCTCGATGTCAGGCGAGCAATCACCTTTTACTTAGACAGGACTAAGCCATTTCTTAAATCTCCATGACTCTGTCTCCATCATTGAAAGATCGAAAGGTACGGCTATCTCTAAACGACGTCTGTCCAAGTGGATCTCTGACTGCATCAGATCCTCTTACTGTATTCAAAATAGTCAACCGCCCGAAGGCATTAGAACTCATTCCACTCGAGCTATGTCAACGTCCGTTGCCTTCCTACATAACATACCCATTTCTGACATCTGTAGAGTGGCTACATGGTCATCTGAACACGTTTGCCAAACACTATGCTATCACGCAAGATACCACGGCAGGCACCATAGTAGGCCATACAGTACTCACTGCCGCATCTCCAAAGTCCCACCGACCATAGTGAGTACTGCTACACATTCACCTAGAGTGGAGCATCCACAGGGACAGCACTCGAAGAAGAAGGGGAAGTTACTCACTTTGCAGTAACTGAAGTTCTTTCAGATGTGTGTCCCTGTGGATGCTCCACTCTCCACCCACCTCCCCTCTACTTTGGAGTACTAGTATAATCTCTCCACGGTAGAGAAGGAACTGAGGGGGGTGCTGGACGCAGGAACTCAAGAAGATTCCAATGAGACGGGAGATGCCAACTGAGCGCCTGCATCTCGACCAGGCACTGCTACCGAAAATCTCTGATCAACAGTGCTGGGACGCACCGACACCTAGAGTGGAGCATCCACAGGGACACTCATCTTGAAGAACTTCAGTTACTGCAAGGTGAGTAACTTCCCCTTCTTCCTGCATCAGCCCTGTTTGGCAGCAAGGGAAAAAACAGTCAACCAGAAGAGGTTTTTACAAGACAGGAAATATGCAGCCTCAGCAGCTTGGGTGGAATTGTGGACATTTTAATTGCAGGGTCTGTGCCCAGGTGTACTATTTTAGATTTTGATTGGGGTGGTGGGTAGCATTCCAAGAGCTACATAGCTGTCAGCCCTGGGCAGGCTCCCACTGTCATGGTTTAAATTCAGTGCACAAGATTAGAGCTGGATAAATGTTTGGGAACGTCCTCTGTATCTCCTGCTAGGCTGAAGCCACAAGACCCCACGCGCCTCAAGCAGGGCTGAAGCCCCATGTCCCCGCTTGCCTGGACTTGGATCTTCAGCCCCATCAGGAATCTTAAGGTCATCCCTGTGGGAAGCACCTCGGGACTGAAACACCCTCCTGCAGGGCTGAAGCCCTGAGCCCCTGGGAGCCCTGCGGTCTGCTGAAAAGACTTTCACGGTCCAGATGTGGACCGCAGGCCACCTATTGACTACCCCGGACAAGGCCCTAATTTCAGGAAGAGACTGCGAGAGTTGCTGCCACCCCTGTAGTGGCAGACATCAGAATCTCTGGTCTCCCTTGCTGTCATGTAGCTGTTCTTCAGCTGGCTCATACCACAAGTACTAGATGTGCTTTCTTTGGCTTCTTTTCTTTGACGAGGTGAAATTCAAAAGTCTTGATTTTATTATTGGACTCCCCTGCTATGATATTCTACTTCTGACCTCATACTAAAAGAAAAGAAGGCTTTGACAGGGCAGTGTCCTGCTCCTGTCTCTTTTCAAGAAGAAACTGTTTGGAGACCTTCTTCTGGTCAACACTTCATGGCTTATTTCACCAAGGGAACTGTGTGGTCAGGTTCTGAATTAGTTTTACCCAGCTTTACTTGACCCGTAAGACCATAGTTCTGGCATTGGGCTTTGAAGGGAGAGGGCACGACAGTTCCTTGGTCCCTATCTCATGTTTCCATTCTTCAAACAGTTCAGTAGACAACATAGAATCATAGAATCATAGAATATCAGGGTTGGAAGGGACCCCAGAAGGTCATCTAGTCCAACCCCCTGCTCAAAGCAGGACCAAGTCCCAGTTAAATCATCCCAGCCAGGGCTTTGTCAAGCCTGACCTTAAAAACCTCTAAGGAAGGAGATTCTACCACCTCCCTAGGTAACGCATTCCAGTGTTTCACCACCCTCTTAGTGAAAAAGTTTTTCCTAATATCCAATCTAAACCTCCCCCATTGCAACTTGAGACCATTACTCCTCGTTCTGTCATCTGCTACCATTGAGAACAGTCTAGAGCCATCCTCTTTGAAACCCCCTTTCAGGTAGTTGAAAGCAGCTATCAAATCCCCCCTCATTCTTCTCTTCTGCAGACTAAACAATCCCAGCTCCCTCAGCCTCTCCTCATAAGTCATGTGCTCTAGACCCCTAATCATTTTTGTTGCCCTTCGTTGTACTCTTTCCAATTTATCCACATCCTTCCTGTAGTGTGGGGCCCAAAACTGGACACAGTACTCCAGATGAGGCCTCACCAGTGTCGAATAGAGGGGAACGATCACGTCCCTCGATCTGCTCGCTATGCCCCTACTTATACATCCCAAAATGCCATTGGCCTTCTTGGCAACAAGGGCACACTGCTGACTCATATCCAGCTTCTCGTCCACTGTCACCCCTAGGTCCTTTTCCGCAGAACTGCTGCCGAGCCATTCGGTCCCTAGTCTGTAGCGGTGCATTGGATTCTTCCATCCTAAGTGCAGGACCCTGCACTTATCCTTATTGAACCTCATTAGATTTCTTTTGGCCCAATCCTCCAATTTGTCTAGGTCCTTCTGTATCCTATCCCTCCCCTCCAGCGTATCTACCACTCCTCCCAGTTTAGTATCATCCGCAAATTTGCTGAGAGTGCAATCCACACCATCCTCCAGATCATTTATGATCATCAGTAGGTTGGAAAGCTGTCATGTGCTTGGTGCCTTCCTCTGTGGGCTTCTCTTACTAGATATATATACTCTTTAGATCCAGGCTATAAATGTTTGTTCTTTTCTTCTATTCTGTTCTCCAGGTTAAAGAAGTAAAGAACAAACAATTTATAGCCTGGATCACACTAGCCTTTACAAACATGTTAATTATCTCAAGTTAACAGGCAATCAGTTGCCACAAGGTTTAGTGTAGACATTACAACCGAGAACAGTGCCTTGGCTTTTGCTTGGTGGCTTGTTTTTGTTTTTTTTTGTTTTGTTTTGCTTGGTTTGTTGTTTTTAAACGAGGGATATAAACCCTAGTACTTCAGGACATACGTCAACCAGCCACAACCTGACAGGAGAAGGAAACTTCCTCCAAGGGCAAGTTATTCACAGAGTTTCTTGCACCTTCCTAAAGCATATGATGCTCGCTACTTTCATACAGGGTCCTGGATTAGATAGACAACTTATCTGATCCAATATGACAGTTTTTATGGGCTTCTCTAAACACACAAGTTGTACTTCTTTAATTATACTGATATAGTTAAAGTGGTACAACCTCCCTAGGGTCGTCGCAGTTCAATAGGTATACATGTGCTTGGATCAGGATAGCTTATTCCCATACAGGAAGGGTAATGAACTGTACTGGTGTATGGCATTGTTATACCAGTATAAATGTATTCACCCGATGGCTTTTCTGGTATAACTATTTAAAAAAAAAAATTCACACAACTCACCAAAATGGTTGTTACTGGTTTAAAAAAAGTGTGTAGACCAGGCAAATGTTTCTCTAGCAGCCCTGCTCCATTTCAGTGTCAAGATCTTGGATCACCACCTACTGACTGCCAAAGGAATGTACCTAATTAACATTGCAATGAAGAATAAAGTAGTTTAGTAAATATTCAGAGGAATGTCCCCAGCTCCACCTTTTTATAAGCTATTACATTTCTATAAAGGCTGATCTATATGCGGTTTTTTGCACTGATTTAACTAAATTTCCTGATGTACCAGTGTGACCTGATATAAGTGTCCACACAAGGGGTTTGATCAATTAAACTAAATCAAATTTTTAAACAGTTTTAGATAAATTGGTTAAGTGCATGTACAAGATGTAAGTTGGGAAGGAGGTCTCTGTCTTTAGTGTTCTACTTGGCCTCCACAGAGCCATGCACTACTCTGGATCACACCTTACAAGCCAAGGGGACTGGGTTCAAGCTGCATTTAGTTACACTAATCCCATATCCCTTTTGTGCTCTGACCACTGTTTCAGTTATGTTTCTGAACAGAGCCTTAGTTTTCTTATGAGCAGTGGAGGTGTTCCTTTTATATTTATGGGCGTCTGACAAGTGGACATGTCAATGAATCAGATGCAGGAATCTGTTCATCTCTTTTGAGAGAGGAGTTGGTTTGAGTCTTTACCTGGGTTGTGGATGAATTAGGGGGGAGAGAGCAGAATTTTTTCTTGGTCTGAACTGCAGGTTAAAAAGTACTGTACCCTGTGTTTAAAGAAAACGGTGTGTATACATTTAGTTACTGTTTGCCAAGCTACCACTGCACTTGGAGGGCTTGTTGCTGTTCGTGAACAACCCTTCCCTGTTCAGCTAGTCTGGGCTGGCTGTCATCTGCAGAAGAGAGTTTGAAACACTCTATTGCTGACAAGACTCTCAAGACAGTTTGTAGAGAGGATGGATAGGCAATGCAGTTTCAGTATATCCTTCCACACCTCTCCTCCTGCTTGTGATTGTTAGGACTCTTGCATTTCTTCATGTCGTTCATACCTGAGAAGTGGGAGAATCAGTTTGCTTAAATGCTGCTGTTAGAATTGTATTTACATTTTAGGAGGGAGGGCGAGGAGCCCAATCCTGGCAATTTCTATATTTGAATTGTAATTTCAGGTCTTGTTAGTGTTTCCTGTACTATGTGCAGTACTTAGAGGATGTAAAGTGTTCTGTATATGCTAAGAATTAGTAGTAGTAAAATAATGGAACAAGTATTAAGAGGTGAAACTCGCTGAACATCTAGATGATACCAGGACAATAATAAAACTTACAGATAGTGTAATAGGAGGTATTACGAGCACTAGTGAGGACAGAGGAATAATACAAGGGATCCACAAAGGTTAGAAATATGGGCAGAGAATAATGAGATCAGGCAGGAAATGTGCAAGTGAATACATCTGGAGAAAAATAATCTGAAATACAAATATTCAGTGGGAGGGAGAAACCTGGATAAGAATATTGGTGAAAGATAGTAGGAAACATGAAATTTAAAATGAGTTGGCAATAGTGTGGCAGCAAAACAAGCCTATGTGGTTTTGAACTGAATTACTTGGACATGAAGTCAAAAAGCAGGGTGGTGATAGTCCCCTCTAAATTGCTCTGGGACAACTTCATCTGGTGTACTGTATTCAGCACCAGAAATTGATTGAAAAATTTGGGAAGTTCAGAGCGGATGATAATGATCATAGTTGGATTTATGAGGCAAGATTAAGAGCTAAATATATATGTGTGGTCTAAGCATCCATTAAGAGGCTAGAAGGAACATAGTATTTTCACCCTTAAAATGTTTGTAAGTGACTAAAAGTGGGAGTGTAATTATTTAGGATGGTACAAGTGGATGTAAGATAGGAAGAAAGGAATAAAATGAAATTAAGAGGGAAACAACTTCTGAAAATGAGATTGTTAGGTTTGCAGGATAGTCTTTTTGGGTCATTTTAAAACAAGATTAAATAAAACAATAGAATATGTCCTGCATGGAACAATCCTGCATTATCAAGAGGATAGACTGTGTGACCTAATAGGTCTTGTTCATAGTATCCTAGAAATGTAGGGCTGGAAGGGACCTCGAGAAGTCATCAAGTCTGGCCCCCTGCGCAGTGGCAGGATCAAATTAACCTAGACCATCCCTGATGGATATTTGTCCAACTTGTTTTTAAAAGCTTTCTAATTAGTATTCTGTTCTCAATGTTAGAGATACTGTCAATTTGAAAGTTAGTCAGTCAAAAATAAATAAGTTAGTAGTTTTAGATCAGTGGTTCCCAAACTGGGGTTTGTGAACCCCTGGGGGATGGCAAAATGTTACAGGGGATTCTCGGGAAAGAATTCCCTAATGACGTCCTAGGGACCCTGGGCAGCACGAGGCCAGCAGCCTGGAGCCCCTGGACTTCCAAAAGCTAAACAGATCAAAACAAGTATATCTATCACACTGATGAGATTTAAACTTTGACTCCTTATAAGAAATGGAAAGGGAGGTAGATATTTTTTGCTGTTTTTAAATTAAATAGGCAGCTAGTATTGTTTTTAAAATTAATATGAAGAACAGTTTAAGCTTTGTTGTAACGTTGTGTGTTGTTTGCCTGGACTGCTCAAGACCTGAATGCTTGTGTAGGAGGAACTCTTTGAGTTGGCTTCTTAAATACCTTCATGCTGTTTCACATCAGATACTCCTTGATGAAACATAGGAGCCTTGTCTTTTATAACAGGCTTCTTCAAAGTGATACAACTATGAAAGTGAGATCTTGGAAGAGTGTTGCCGTTTTCATACTGTAATGATAAATAATAATAATAAATAGTGTGTAATAAGCATGTCATAAAAACAAATTTTATATTTCCAAGATCCCTGCTTTTATAATTTATACTCAGGTAAAGGAGAAAATCCCTAGAAATATTCATTTTTAGGAGGGGGTTTGCGAGACACAACATTTTAGTGAAAGGGGTTCACAGGTTGTTAAAGTTGGGAACCACAGTTTTAGATACTGCGCCTTCCCCGGAGTCCTGCTGCCAGTTTTTGTAGTTTTACAATCACAGTTTCCTATTTTGTTCCTATTTTAAAAATGGAAAAATCTACACAGTCATGGGGAACTGACTTATATTGAAACTAACTATAGACAAACAGCTGTCTAATGGACAAGGAAAATAAACTGAAAACATTAAAATTATTTTTCTCTAAACTTTGTTATAATAATCAGAGATGTCTCTCACAATGATAGGTTTAAAAAATTCTAGACAAACATAATTAAGTTGATGGTGTTTCTTTAAAATCTTCATTTAAAAATAAAGTCTTCAGGCCTGTCTTCATTTAAAAAACTAAACTTGTTTATTGTATTAGTTTAGATTCACTTAGAGGTTCAAAGACAGGGAACTTGTCAGGGTAAGGGAAGCAATTGGATAGAAATTAAAGCACGGTGGGGCTACCACTCTTCTGGGCTTTTTGGGGAAACCTTGCATTGCACAGATGATGCACTGAGTGAGTCTACACTGGAAATAATTGCAGCTACAGTAACTCCTCACTTAACATTGTAGTTATGTTCCTGAAAAATGCACTTTAAGGGAAAAGATGTTCAGTGAATCCAATTTCCCCATAATGTAAATAGGGGCAGGGTTAGGTTCCAGGGAAATTTTTTTCACCAGACCAAAAACTGTTTTATTTTTATATAAAAATAAAATACAGTTTTTGTCTGGTGAAAAAAATTTCCCTGGAACCTTCCCCCACCATTTACATTAATATACACACACACACACACACACACACACACACACACACACACACACACACACACACACACTATAAGTTTTAAACAAACAATTTAATACTGTACACAGCAATGATGATTGTGAAGCTTGGTTGAGGTGGTGAAGTTAGAGGGTGGGATATTTCCCAGGGAATGCCTTACTGCTAAATGATGAACTAGCATTCGGCTGAGCCTTCAAGGGTTAACCCATTGTTGTTAATGTAGCCTCACGCTCTACAAGGCAGCATGAATGGAAGGAGGGGAGACAGCATGGCAGACAGAGACACACACCCTGTGTGTGTGTGTGTGTGTGTGTGTGTGTGTGAGAGAGAGAGAGATGTGCATTGCACCTTTAAGTACGCTGACTCCATTCTAAGTACATTGCCTTTAAAAAAAAAATCAGGAATTTGAGACAGCAGCTGTGGCTAGCAAGCTCTCTTTGTCCCAAGCCCTGTCCTGTCTCCACCCTGCTTTATATGGAGAAGGGGTAAGGGAGGCAGGAGTAGGGGGGAGGGGGACACCCTGACATTAGTTCCCCTCTTCCCCCCTCCCCTGCACAGCAAGCAGGAGGCTCCTAGGTGCAGCAGTGGGGGGAGGGACAGCTGAATTGCTGGTAATTGGTAGCCTGCTGGGCAGCAGCTGCACAGGGAACTTAGGGGAGTGGGGAGCTGATGGGGGGGCTGCCGGCCCACCCTGTTTCCAAGCCCCCACCAGCGAGCTGCAACGGGCTGCTCTTCCTGCAAGCAGTGGACAAAGCAGGTGGCCGCCAAACAACGTTATAAGGGAGCATTACACAACTTTAAATGAGCATGTTCCCTAATTGATCAGCAAGGTAACAATGAAAGGGATGACTTTTAAGTGAGGAGTTACTGTATATTCCAGTAGCTGTCACCAGTGGTGCAGTCATTTTCATGACATGGTGGTAAAAATGTCTGAGCTGTGTCTATGAATTTAACAGTGCTGCTGACAATTGCTGAACCATGCCTACTAATTTTTCTTTCTTTGATAAGGGTTCTGAGTTCTATTTCTGCAAGCAGCAGTACTTATATGCAACTTTGTGTATGGACTGGACTTCAGTAAGTGAAACTGGCAGTGTGGTTCCATAGGGTCCATGGCTGCAGCTCTGCACTGCTGAATGGTGTTGAATGCCCTTTCCTCACCTTCTTCCCAGCTACAGGCGTGCATGATCATCTGGTCCGCAGGGGACACAGGCCAGATATACTAGTGTCAGAACAAATTTGAGATTCAGCCAATGTCTGAGTGACCTGTGTTGGCTAGAGGTGCATTGAATTTATCATTGTTTCATTCGCTCTGAAAGGGAGCTGCAGGCACTTTGATAACTGGATTGAAAGATTTGTCCAGTTTCAGCAGAGCTTCCTTCAGTGTCTCTGTATTCTCTGCTGAATGACTACTATGTAATTTCCTGCAGCAATTACCCCTTGATGAATCCCTTCCCAACAGAGATCCCTTTGCCTCATTTAGTGACAAGACTGTTTTCCCTTTTGTTCATTGATTTAAGCACACCAATATTACAACAGGCTCCACTACTTCAGGGTGTTGTGGGAGGAGGGCCCATGTCTGGAGTAACAGGTGAAACTCGGAATTACAGTACATTGACAGTGGTGAGCAACCTCCTATCCTGAGATTATTCCTTGGCTTTCTCTGGTCTGGTGATGGGTGCAATAGAAACAGAGCAATAGTCCAGTCTTCTAAGGTCAGAGAGACTTGAATGTCATAGGCCGTTCTTCCTTTACCCCAGATGACTGACTTCTTCCAGCCATGCCTCCCTCCCTTCCCTGAGAGCATGTAGATGGGCCCTGACAGTTGGGCAGAGTGGCTACAACAATGATTTTTGAAGTGCTAGGGCCCTCTGGAGGCATGGCAGTGTGGGATTTTTACCCTCTTTGGGATACCTTTTGTCTGGTGGAGTATCTGTTTAATAGACAACCAGTTGGCATCAAATGGCGCCAAAAGCTGCTAAAAAGCCAATTGTCCTATCACAGAAATCTCTGTGGGATGCCCTGAGTTAAGGGAGGAGTATAATTAACGCCTTGTTTGAAGGTAGCAATACTAATGATTGGGAGAGAGCAAGTGCTGCAAGCCTGTATTCTCAATACTCAGTTCCCCATGGCTCCTGTTTGTTTCTGAGGAGTAGGCAAGAAGCATGAATTCCAGTAATTGGGTATCTGGGTAATCTGTTTTGCACAGATCTGTCCTGGAAAACAGATCTCTGCTCTCTTTTACTAGAGTATAGTAGCAAGGAATACTGCCCTAAGCATGGGGGCAGTGCCATGAGGATGCAGTTTATCACAAGAAATATCTTAATGGTTAGAGGACTGGGAGAAGTGGGGTGTGCCAGCCAAGTACACTGGCATTTTATAGGGGTGTTAGGACCAATGCCACCCGTACTGGAATCCTGGGAGCACTCAGGAAAAGTCAGAAAGAGAATTCTATTCTATAATTTGGGCCTGAGAAGGAGATGCAAACCAGTCAGGCCCTGGAGATGCACCTTACATAACTTAGTTAGGGGATCCTGTGATATTTCAAGGGTGTGTAGGTCCTGAGCCCCAAATATGGCCCCTTCAGTCTACCCAGTATCCTCAAAGCTGCCAAAGCAAACTTAAAAAAATGAGAATCTGTGCTCTCAGGGGAGGAGTGTTCCTTCTGTATAAAATACAATAGAGGACTTGTTTGAGTGATAGTGTAGTGACAATAAGAAAAGGAGTACTTGTGGCACCTTAGAGACTAACAAATTTATTAGAGCATAAGCTTTCGTGAGCTACAGCTCACTTCATCGGATGCATCCGATGAAGTGAGCTGTAGCTCACGAAAGCTTATGCTCTAATAAATTTGTTAGTCTCTAAGGTGCCACAAGTACTCCTTTTCTTTTTGCGAATACAGACTAACACGGCTGCTACTCTGAAACCTGTAGTGACAATGAATGAGATACTAAGCTGGGCTGGATTGGACACCTGTTTGGTCTTCTTAGATTGGGCTGCTAGTCCATCATTTGTAGCATATTAAATCCATTTTCTCCTTTCCCCCTTCTCCAGGGTAACCAGGAGCCAACAGCCACTCCTGATGCAATGGTCCAGCCATTCACCACAATCCCATTCCCACCACCCCCACAGAATGGGATCCCCACAGAGTATGGGGTGCCACACACTCAGGACTATGCAGGCCAGACCAGCGAGCACAATCTGACACTCTACGGAAGTACGCAGGCGCATGGAGAGCAGAGCACGAATACGCCCAGCACGCAGAATGGATCTCTTACGGTATGCACAGCCAGTTGCAGAGTGGGAAAACCAATACAGTGCCATTCATACAGTGCGTTTCCTGAAACTGTTTTAGGTTAGATTACCTGATGGCTCTCTTCCATCCCTAACGTCTCATAAGTGCGTAGGTAATGTTGCTCTTGTATCAGAGGTGGCCCGCTTGTACCCCAAAAGTGAGAGAATTATGAAAACCCCATGATTTTCACATCCCAGTGCAATGCTCCTACCTTCTTTCCCCCTTGGATATACACTCTTGTTAAATTTGTGTTTGTGAAGAGAGAAATATCCCCTCTGTCGCAACAAGGAGTAGCAATAGTTTATGGTGGCTTTCTTAAATGTTGTGACTGAACTGTAGCCTAGAACAGTCATTTAGGGATGTCCAGCCTTTACAAAGATGTTAACTACTTTGAGTTAATTGGCAATCAAATTATTTAAAAAAAAAATGGAGTGAAAACAAGCCTTAAAAAACTGAAATTATAGATAGGATTATAATTAGTAGATACAGATGAATTATCCCAGTTCAGGGAGGTGGTAGAGTGGGGAGACGTTTTGGCTTTTTGAAGATGACCATGTGCATGGCGGGTGTAGGGGGGCAGACCTAGGCAGGAGACAACATTTGGCTGCTATGCGGCCATTTACTGACCAAAGACTTTCACCTTCTTCCTTGTTCACTTTCATCTTCCCATAGCCTGGAACTGGAACTGGACAACATGCTGGCAGATTATCCCAGGGAAAGCTTTATCCACCCCTTAAGCCACTTGTTAAGATTTAACTTCCTAATAAAGAGCCTTATGGTGAGAGCCTTCGGTGCAAAGGGATGGATTTAATCTGCTAATGCTTTCAATTTTCCTTGTAGTTAGGTGCTTGGCTGCTAGAGATTATTTTTTCTCCCTATAAGTACGGAGTGAATTTAGTCCCAGTGATTGGAAGGGCTGATATAGTGCCAGCTCAAGTGTTTATGGATGCACAGCATGTAGCACCCTTCTCTCTGTGATGGGCCATGACTGCACTGTTCACAGCACTGGTCTTGACCTTGAGAGATGCTTTGTGCTATGGTGTTCACAAGATGAATGGATTGTCTCTCTGAACTATACAGAAGGAAAGGGTATAAGCCCGGTAAAGTACATTGACCATGCTTTCAATTCACTTCAAACACCTTACTAAGTCACAGGGCAATGCAATCCTAGTCCATGACAGATTATGACTGGAAATGGAACCCAAGGCTGATGCAAGGCAAGTGCAGAGCCATATAAGTAACATTATGACACTGAGCTGTCAGTCCCATGTCTCACCCATCCAGTGAACACAACACAGGAATTGGATTTTTAGTTTACTGCCTGGCAGTGCAAAGCAATACTAAGCACTACCAGCTCAGTGATGGAGTTGGATGCTGGGAATACAACCTAGATCTCCTGCATGGCAGTGCAGAATGCTTCCTAGTTTGTCTGCTTTTTCCATGCGTTTGTTGTTCCTATCTTTGTCCAGACATTAAGAATGTTTTTTTAAAATGGAAATGAATAATGTGAGCCTTGACCCTGGACATAAGCTGCTGCCTACCCTCCTGTTCCTCTTCCATATTAGGAACCATCTCCACTGCATTGCAGGGAAGAGCTCTGTGTTTCATCGACTAATACAAGCTCCAGAGAGCCAAAAGAACAAGAATAGGAGTCCGCATATGTGCCCTGGCAGGGTGAGACAGTGGTACTTATGAGGAGAGAATAGAAACTCGTGTGGGAGGGAGTGTGTTGCTGGGTGCCTGCTGTGAGTGGGAGAATTGTTGTCAGGAGTCTGTGGAGGGAGTGTAACTGGGAGAGGTTAGATAATAGGTTGGCTAGCATGTAACTTTTGTACCAACTACTGGGAACAGTAGGCATGTCTGCTCTAACTATTTAACATAGTTAAAGGTGTGCAAGTGAACACTGTGAAGTAGAGTGCACAGAACTGGAGCGGGCCAGGAAGGGGTAAAGGTAAATTCCTTCAAGAAAACACATGAACACATTAGTGGTGGCAGTTTTGGCCAGGATTATTTAACCTGAAAGGATTCCAGTTGGTGGTAAGCCAGTGTGTGTGTTTCAAGGAAATCCAAGGGGAGTGAACAAAGTAGCTGAGGGCTTTCCTAGCCTGTCTTGCATGCTTTGGGCCTTGAATCTTTCTGCCCTTATCCCTTTCTATTCCTCTAGTGAAAAATCTTAGTGTATGAAGTTCTTTTGATTCCGTGGAATATAGGCCTTGGGGTGTATTTGCTTTTAGCTTTACTCTTTATTCAACGCACTGAGCAGTCATGTGGGAATCGAGGGAAACTCACTGTATTGTGTTGTAAGTAGGAGGCTTAGTTACTCAGGCCGAAGGTGGGTGTTAGAATACAACACACCAGGTAGATGATACTCCCTTTCTGAATACACCCATAACTCACAGGCACTGTCCATCACATGTGCCAGTTATTACATACATACTTGTGTGTTTGTTGCATGTGTGCACGCATTTGTCACACACAGGTTCTCCCTCTTTCTAATCCTGTCTTCTGGCCCATGGGACTCTACTAACCTAATACTATGTAAAGTTGTCTTAGGGCCTCTAATGCTCTCCTCTTGCTACATCAGTCAACAAGAGCAGCTGCCCTCACATGTGTGCAAGTGAGATCCCAGACCCAACAGGCCTGCAGATTCCCATGCTGTTGTGATCTTAAGCCTGGAATCCCAGGGGCATTTCAGGATTTCCTTTAACCAGAGAAAAGAGACCTTTCCCTACTTTTAAGATCAGAGTTTGTGCTGATGTCCATTTGGTGCAGTACACAGTCAGTTAGCAAAAAGGGGATGGGAGGAAGAGCTTATAATTCCTGCTTTTCAGCCTGGCAGAGGCTGAGGTTTTTGCAGAAATGTTAAACTGAGAAGACAGGGTGTCATTTTTGAATTGGTTTTGTGTGGGTTTAGATCTGACTGATAACAAGCCTGTGCGACAGTGTAATGAGTTCATCCAGTTTCTTCTCTTATGAGCTAGTCAGGCTCTGGCACACAAGCCAGACAGGCTGATGTGAGGATGCTGACAGTGGCAAAGTGAGTTAATTAACACAGTCTGGACGCCTGAGTTCAAATGTCAGCTCTGGTTGCAAATGAAATAAACTTCATGAGTCAAGGTTTGCTCCATACTGGACATTTCTCTACATCCGGAGTAATCAGTTATTTTTTGTCAAGGTCCAGATTTCTTGGTCCGCGTATAGTCAAGGTCCGGACTCCAGAGAAAAAAATAATAAGTAAATAAAAATATTTTGGGGTTCTTTTAAAAGTATCTGGCGGTTCGGGTTTGGCCTGTGGTCCTCCTATTGACTACTCCTGCTCTACTTTATAAAAACAAAGCACATTCTGGCATGATTATTTTGTCAGCGAAGGAGGAACCTGGGATTTAAATAATATTTATGGCTATAGGTCAGGATTGAGAAGCGCAGAAATGGAACTGTGGATGGAGAAACTTGAACATTAATTGCTCATACTATGCTTGAGTTTAATTTATGGTATTGGCCCTTCACTTATTGAGGATCAGACCTCATGTGCTGGGCTGTGTTTCCTGCCTGGTACTTGGGGTTATGAGTCTATTTCCAAAGTATCTGGGCTTTCTTCCCAAACTATGCCCGAAGCAGAGTTGATCAAAAAATTGGAGTGGATCAAAAATTGACAGGGACATCAGTTCAAATGTGGCTTAGCAAAACAACCTGCAGCAGAAGAGTCTGTTTCCCTGACTGATACCTTGCATCTCAGTTTGTCAGTGCTATGACTCTTGAGTTTTTATCAGTTTTTACAGAGGTAGACATAAAACAGCCTGAGGACTCTCAATCTGAGACAGCCCAAGGTGGAGAGACTTATATAGAGGAATGACTGACCATCTAGTCAAGTAAAATGGCTTTCCTGACAGTAGAAAACAAGATGATTTCCCTATAAGGTGAATAAAACTGATGAAAGAAGCCAGCTGAATAGTGGGAAGAAGGGTGTGTGTGTGTGTGTGTGTGTGTGTGTGTGTGTGTGTGTGTAAAACTATATCTAGAGGTATAGCTGTACAGACATAGACATATGTAAATCACTTTATATGAAAGTTCCTGATGCAGCCTCATAAATGGCAGGTGTTGAGAGCTTGCCTTTCGCATTATATCATGAACCTGTACAATACAAAATCTAATTGCAGAGAGCAGTGTCTGAGATAAGTCTCTGACATACTGTCACTTAAACACATTTAGTAAATGAAGCACATCCTCCAAAGGAATACAGATGTCCTTTTTTTATGGGAGAATGAGGAATCACATTCACAGTGGGATCCATGTACCCTAGTCAGTGTTAATGGTGAGATAGGGACTATACTTTCAAATTTCTGGGTGTATTATATGCATCTAAACATATGTTTTTGAATGCGCAAGGTTTTCCAAGGACAGGGTGTTCCCAAACTTTTTTTTTTATAGCATGAACTGCGTCTTAACAGAAGGATTGTCCCATGGATGTCTCCTCTCCAATTTGCTGTTGTATAGATTACCCCCTCTCCCACAAATAACAATGGAAAATCCCCATGGTAACTACAGCAATTGTGTACCTAGGAAATTTAATATTAAGGAAGTACGTAATGTTTACTTTTAGGTGTCTCTTAATGCAGTTTAACAGGCGGAGGAGAAGCCATCACTATGTGACCGACCAGCTCTCTGTGGACCACTCCATGGTCCATAGTTTGGAAACCACTGGGCAACTAAATATGAAATTTTGAACTTGAGAGCATGGTCTGACCATGAAACAGATTAGTTCAGTTTTCCACACTTACAAACCACTGTTTAATGTCTAAGCACGGCAGCTGTTCACCACCACCTTCTCTGGCTTGTGTGCCAGAACCTCCCTATTTGATAAAAGATGCATTTGATCCCAAGAGACTTTCATGAAGATTCTGGCTTGGTGGCCATCAAAACAATCCTGTCTGGACGCTGCATGTCATTATTGCATAGAAAAACATTTAATACGTTGAGATTCCAAGGCCAGAAAGGACCCTTTATAATCAGCTGGTCTGGCCTCCGGTATAACACAGGCCTCAGAATTTCCCAAAATAATTCCTTTCTTATTATATTCTTAGCATGTTCTGAGTTGCATTTAGACATCCGTGTTGCCATCTCTGGAAATTGGGCTCCCTATTTTTAAGGTAAAGAATACAAATGGAAATGGATTTGTTAATTTTAAAAATGAAATTTAGTGCTGTTGAAAAGTGCCAGTTGGCACTGGAAGTCCTCTGTCTTCAGAACAGGTACAGCATGGGCAATGACAATTCAAATTCCCACATCCACTACCTATGACTGTGTATTCAACCTTAACTCGGAGGAACAACCTATAGGAGTGAGGGGGATTCAGTGTCCATGGCCCTTTAAGTCCTTTACCCACACCTCTACTTAAACTGCTTCCTAGGATGTCTGTTATGATGGTAGCTTTTGTGATGTGAACATTTACCTATTGGAAGCTGAACTGAAACCCCTCCATTCCCACCCCACCCCCCAAAAACCTCAACAAGCAACCTTCCATTTCCATAGGCACATAGCCATCAAATAGCAGTGAATTTCAGTCACCGCCTTCAGTCATTCCGCAAGCTGGTGAGCTAACCAGTTTCCTGGTCTGGGGCCAGACTATAACTAGTGGAGTCAAAAAATGCTATAGCTCAACCCCAAAGCTCATAAGCCAATCTAGTTCCCCTCTGAATACAGGCATTAATAGTTTACATTTTTCTATCTGTTTTGTAAATAAACTTTACCACAGTCCACCCTTGTTCTTGGGCTACACAGGATTCTGGATCTTCTATTTCCAAACATTTTAATTTTCCGTACCTTGCATCTGAAGAAGCAAGCGAGGGAGAGAAACTGTACTTCGTATTTATAGTTTCTGTGCTGGCTGATCTCTTTGCTGTCGTGAAAAGAACAGGAGTACTTGTGGCACCTTAGAGACTAACAAATTTATTAGAGCATAAGCTTTCGTGGGCTACACGTCACTTCATTGGATGCATAGCATGGAACATATAGTAAGAAGATAGATAGATACACATACAGAAAAGGTGGAAGTTGCCATACAAACTGTAAGAGGCTAATTAATTAAGATGAGCTATTATCAGGAGAAAAAAACTTTTGTAGTGATAATCAAGATGGCCCATTTAGACAGTTGACAAGAAGGTGTGAGGAGGATACTTAACATAGGGAAATAGATTCAATGTGTGTAATGACCCAGCCACTCCCAGTTTCTATTCAAACCCAAGTTAATGGTATCTAGTTTGCATATTAATTCAAGCTCAGCAGTTTCTCATTGGAGTCTGTTTTTAAGCTTTTCTGTTGCAAAATTGCCACCCTTAAATCTTTTACTGAGTGGCCAGAGAGGTTGAAGTGTTCTCCTGCCGGTTTTTGAATGTTATGATTCCTGATATCAGATTTGTGTCCATTTATTCTTTTGTGTAGAGACTGTCCGGTTGGGCCAATGTACATGGCAGAGGGCATTGCTGGCAAATGATGGCATATATCACATTGGTAGATGTGCAGGTGAACGAGCCCCTGATGGCGTGGCTAATGTGATTACGTCCTACGATGGCGTCATTTGAATAAATATGTGGACAGAGTTGGCATCGGGCTTTGTTGCAAGGATAGGTTCCTGGGTTAGTGTTTTTGTTGTTTAGTGTGTGGTTGCTGGAGAGTATTTGCTTCAGGTTGGGGGGCTGTCTGTAAGCGAGGACTGGGTCTGTCTCCCAAGATCGGTGAGAGTGAGGGATCATTTTTCAGGATAGGTTGTAAATTTTTGATGATGCGCTGGAGAGGTTTTAGTTGGGGGCTGAAGGTGACAGCTATTGGTGTTCTGTTGTTTTCTTGTTGGGCCTGTCCTGTAGTAGGTGACTTTTGGGTACTCTTCTGGCTCTGTAAATCTGTTTTTTCACTTCAGCAGGTGGGTACTGTAGACTGTTGTCAGTCTCATTTTGTCTGTTCACCTGTGTCTGCTCACCCAGGCAGATAAATATTCACTGTTGGCTCAAGCAGTATAGATCCCCTGCTTTGCCGAAATCTCAGCTGAGACCCTAACTTGGCATGTAGTCTGTGGAACTGGCTGCTTCAGAACAGTTTGGAACCATAAGCATAGTGCCAGGTGACATTACCATCAGTGTATGCAGTGTTGTTGTACCTGTGGTGGTCCCAGAATATTAGAGACACAAGGTGAGTGAGGTAATATTTTTTTATTGGATCAAATTTTGTTGGTGAGAGAGACAAGCTTTCAAGCTTACACAGATCTCAGACCTGAAGAGTCAAAAAAGGGTCACCACCATCTCTCTCTAATTACCATTAATGTAAATTAAACAGACTAATGTGAGAGTGCAGGATGGGACTAAAAGCATTTTAAATTCCAGAATCTCTGCAACAGCGCAAGTCTCCTTGTTACTGCCTCCTTGCTGGCAGTTGAGATTTAAGGAACATGAAGAGACTCTGCACCCCACTGTTCCGAACTGACAACAGGTTGTAGTAGGTATCTCGGACTTGAGGAGGGAGAAGTGCAGTTCCTCGCTGTCAGATGTTGCTATCAGGCTAGAATGAAGTAAGTGAGAGCTAGTATGGGGAGGAGAGATTTGGTTTGTGAAGTGTGTTTTTTATTATGTGACTCGGGGTAATTTTCTGCCACGAGTCTCCATTAAATGCTGCCTCTAAACAAGCTCCAGGCCTTTCCCTTTCATTTCCTGATGAATTAAGTCAAGGAATGACCAAAAAAAAAGAAGAGAAAAACAAGACCTTAGGAAGCCATTTCTTCCATTTGTATTTGCACCTGAATATATGGCAATAGACAAATGTATCAAGCCAGTCTGATGCTGGCTGAAAGACTGAACCTCACTTTAGGGTCACAGACGTTAGAAATGGGAAAGAACCGTTAGACTGATGAACCCATCCCCTTGCAAGTGTAGTTTATAGTTTTCAGAGAGGGAACACATCTGACATTAGCAGGAAACTGTTGAATTCATGTAGAAGAATGTACCCTTCCACATTGGTGTTACCTGTCTCTGAGCTTGGGAGTCTTATCATAGTCGAGGTGAGGTTTGACAGAAGACCTCTTGTCTTCCCTGTTTGAAGCCTTATCTCATTGTAAAAAGCTAGCATGCTGTAAAATATTGTCTCTTGTATGGCAGCAACACGCTGCCATATGCAGGCACAGCTGTGAGGGATTTCTGAACAGGCCACTGTATGACATAGTACAGGCTTAGTAAGACATGAGTTCCTGTCTCTGTGTGTTTACATTCTCCTCGGTCCACTAGTTCACAGCCTCATGGTTTCCATGCCTACTGAAGCAATAGACCTATTCCTTGGCAGATTACATCAGAAACTGTTCAGAGTCCTTAAACTTGTGCTGACATACCTCACTTCATAGAATCTACACTTGTCATGCTTGGGAGGGCTGAACAGAAGGTGCATGCCTATCTGGTGGGGCATGTGTCTACCTGCAACTTTTACCATCTGTTGCAGGAAGCACAGGGCTTGGAAATTTGCATTAGTGGGACTCCAGAGTATGCATAAAATCTGACTGAAGAGAGATTCCCTTCAAAACTCAGTAGCACTGGGGGAGTTAATGATTTCTGGGGGTTGTTTTGGAACACTAATCTCTAGGCACTGTTTGCACTGGTGATGGATGAGCTGCCGTGTGTTCTGTCCTTTTCCTTGGACAGATTTGCCCCAGGGAGCAGAGGACTCTGATGGAGTCATAAAAATAAAACTGCCAAATAGCATGGTGTGATTTAATCACAAGCTGACTGATTCTTCCCCTAGGGTGCACCACACGTGTTTGGAGATGCATTTTGTCACGGGGTGAGGGGAGGGAAAGGCATCTGGAAGTAATACACTTTAGATATGGTATCTGTCAGGATGTTGTCTGTGTCTGATATTGGGGGTGGGTAAACCATGGCTGATTGTAAATGGTGTACTTTGTCCAGTCTGCGGTGGGCTCATGTCGCTCTGCTGTCCCCTTCACTGCAACTTGTGAACAGAGATGCTTGCATAGCCATGCCATTCCACTCTCCCCATCATTCCTAGTTTATACCAAATGGATCACATTCTTTGTACTGCCTACATCGCTTAAGTGAAGTGAAATGGAAAGCTGATATTGCTTTGATCAGCATGCCGCGGCCACAGTGTTCACTGTTAACATGCTATTGTCAGTCCTGTATAACTCGTATGTGTGTCCGAGAGAGAGAGAGAGACTTCTGGCTGAGAGAATTTCAGTGCTACTGCAGCCCATTTTGTATAGCAATGGGGAGATGCCCCTTTTCAGGTCTTTGGGACTATGTCTATGTCTATGACTATGTATGGGCCAGCAAAGAAAAATCCACGGCTGGCCCATACCAGCTGACTGGGGCTGCGGGGATGTTTCATTGATGTGTAGGCTTCTGAGCCCAGGTTCTGGGACCTTCCCACCTTTCAGGGTTCTAGAGCCTAGGCTCCAGCCCAAGCCTGGAAGTCTACACACCAATGAAAGAGCCCCACAGCCTGAGCCCCGTGAACCCAAGTCAGCTGGCATGGGGCAGCCATGGTTTTTTTTTGCTGTGTAGACATACCCTGGGAGGCTCTCAAGGCTTTGCTGCATAATGTGAAGGACGCTCTGGGTAAGTCCAGCCAGTGGTGGAGGAGCCCAGTCTTTGGTTAAGTCCCCTGGGAGTATTTCTTTGCACATTTGATAGACAAAATGGATGTCCAGCATCAGTAAAACACTTGATTGTTTAGGCTCTTAGGGCCTGGATATGTCCTTGCAAGTGTTTAAAACAGGCTGAATCTAGTCTTTGCTAGCCCTTTGAGTTCCCATACAATAGGTTTTCACTATTGCTATGGGTGAAGGGGCGAAGTAAGCCCACACCATGTGAGATAGAGTGAAGCTGGGCTTAAGAAATTTACTAGACATCCAGCCAAAGCATTAAACCTTCATCTGAGACAGGTGACAAAAGAAGGGGTGAATAGGTGCTCTGGTGATTATCCTGGCATACCATTCACAGCTGCTGGAAAGGGACACAGCAGTAAAACTGATCAGATTATTATCAATTTCGCTGTTCTGCTGGCAAGGATGAGAGATTATCAATTTCGCTGTTCTGCTGGCAAGGATGAGTCAGTGAGTACATTTTTCATGTCTCAGAGTAAGGGATGGGTTCCCCCATACTGGGGTTAACAAAGTCACGGCACAGCTTGTGGAGTCTCCTGGAGGAGAGATTCAAATGGAGATTAAATAAATCTGGCTATTTCAATTTCAATGTTAAAACTTCGTACCAAGACATCTTAATTTGTGCCTCAATCTCATCTATGATGCAAAACACGTTTAGGGGCAGCACGTATATTTTGACTGCAAAGCCAAAAAAGGAGTGTGGCTCTTTGAGGTTTTGGTAGAACCTAAAAATGATATTTATTTATTCAAGAAATTAAAGTAGATTTTAAATTAACTAAAATAAATTAAACATAAGAATGCATAACCATTGCCCGTGGGCTGAACCATTTTAGTATAGGTCATATTTGGAGGTGGTACTTCTCTGAATGGAACACAGCAGAACAGATGCAGTTTTGCCTGGGGGTGCAGTACTGACATCAGTCTGTTGGAAATCTGCACCTCAGTCATGGGATTTTGATTATTGCATCAACATGCTGCTATAAGAGATTAGAATAATAATACTACTTGCCAGCATCAGGACTAAAAAGAAGACCCACCTCTTCACTGTAGCTTTCCCATAGTAACAAGGGGGAAGAAAAGCCAAGGAAAAGAAAGGAGAAACTACTTTAAAAAAACTATCAAACTTACTGTGTCACAGTTACAAGTGTAGTGTAAATACATAGGCAGAGATTACCTCACAAGGGTTGGTTGGAATTTGTATGATTTCTCTTCACTTCTCTTTTTGTCACTGTTTGATTTCAGCAGACAGAAGGAGGGGCACAGACAGATGGACAGCAGTCACAGACACAAAGCAGTGAGAATACTGAGAGCAAGTCCACTCCAAAGCGGCTTCATGTCTCTAACATTCCCTTCCGTTTCCGGGATCCAGACCTCCGACAGATGTTTGGGGTAAGTTACTGAAGCCTTTAAGGAACAATGGACTCTACTTCACTATAAGTACAGTACATGGTGACACTGATGGTATGTCCATGATAGGAAAAAAAGTGTTTTTACTACATGTTCGTTAATGTGGTAAAATCCCAGTATGAACAGGGCAATTTGTAGTTTTCACATGTTAGCAGGGCGAGGTAAGCACTAGGTAGGATTTACCTGTACTTGCTATCACTTGCCCTTTCTGCACTAAGATTTTATCATGTGTTAGCAAACAATTGATAAAATTCTGCCTTGTTGCCTAGTGAAAATAAGGCTTCATAGCTAAGGTTGATTTAGTGTTTCCATTCTAAAGTGTTATTTTTCAGTTGGTTACAAACTTTCTGAAACATTTAAGGCCCTCCTTATGATCCACTTCTGGGACCTTATGAAAAGATTCCTGCGAAGAAATCGGCCAAATAATATTTGAGGAGCTATTGGTGAGGGGATAGTATTTTTAAAAGTATATAACATACACATTGTGTGGTTTGACTGTATCTTTTAGCCTGCTCCCCCCTCCCTCCAGCCTTTGTACATTAGCTATCTTCTTAGATTGTAAACTCTGTGGGGCAGAGACTGTCTTCATGTATATGGCCAGAGACTAGTTCACCATAGACACACTCAAATTCAAAGGAAGATGCAAGACTTTGCAAGAGCTATGCTTCAAGTGAAGTGTCTATACAATTCACAGGAACCTTTGGCTTGTTGGCTGCTCATCCTGTGTGGTTGACAGTATACTAGTATTGTCTGAAAATAGTTCCGTGTAATTAAATTTTTTGTTTTTCTTTTAACAAAATCTAGGGAATTCTATTTAATAAAACAAAACAAAACCTTCGTTGCATGCTAAGGCTGCAGACTGAAGAACTCAAGACAGGAAATACAGTGTTAAGGTTGCTCATGAAACCTTGATAGTTGTTCCCTGAGTGAGTGTGTTAAATCATTTCTAAGTGCACCATCACCTACAACTGGTTCTGCAGGACTCTTACTTCAGTCATTGTACAGCTTGAACAGTATTCACTGAATGAGGCAGGTGTCCTATGAAACCATACCTAATTCACATCAGCAAATTATCTCGATGCGAAGGAAAGATAAGAAGAATAGTAAGAGGTCAATTTGGCTCTATCAAGATTTCTTTAATGACCTGAAAATCAAAAATGAATTCTACAAAAAGTGGAAATACGGACAAATTGCTAAGAAGTATAAAAGAATGGCATGAGCATGTCGGCACAAAACAGAAAGGCTAAGGCATTTAGCCTTTGAGTTGCACCCAGTGAGGGACATAAAAGGCAACAAGGAATTTTTTGAACACATTAAGAGCAAGAGAAAGACAAAGGAAGGTGTAGGCCCACTATTTAGTGGGGAAGTAACACTAATAACTTATGACCTCAAGAAAGCTGAGGTATTTAATGCCTAATTTGCTTCAGTCTTCACTAAAATGATAATGGTGACCAGATACTCAACACAATTAATATTAACAAGGGGGAAAGAGAAGGAATGTTAGCCAAAATAGGAAAAGAATAGGTTGAGACTAGTTTGATAAGTTTGATGTATTCAAACTGGAAGGTCCTGCTGAAATTGATCCTAGGGTGCTTAAGGAACTAGATGAAGCAATCTTGGAACAATTAACAATTATCTTTGAGAACTCTTGGAGGACAGGTGAAGTCCCAGAAGACTGGAGAAGGGCAAATATTGCATCTCTTTTTAAAAAGGGGAACAAAGAGTATCCAAGGGCTTATAGACCAGTCAACCTAACTTTGATACCTGGAAAGATACTGGAACCAAATTATTAAGCAATCAATTTGTAAGCATCTGGAGGATAATAGGGTGGTTCTTCGAGTAGATGTGGCTTTGTATTCCATGTAGGCGTGTGCATGCTTCAGTGCACTGAAGCCGGAGAACTTTGCCTAGCAGTACCTGCAGGGATGGTGCTTGTGCCTTGTGGTCCCAGCCTCTACCCTGGCTATATAAGGGTGGCACTGCCCCAGTCCACCTCAGTTCCTTCTCTGCACCCGTGGCTAGAGTCAGAGCTATGTGTGGTGTTTCATCTTACATTTTCAGTGTCAGTTTTTCTGAGTTTTTCCTCTAGAATAGTAGTTATTAGTCCTTTAGGTTTAATTTAGTGTTAATAAAGCATTAGAGTAGTTGGTTACCCTGTGTGTTGCCCTCACCAGGTTCAAGCATTGTCCAGCTCCTTAATAGTGATCCCTGTATGAGGTGCTGCTTGTATCTCGGTGAGGGCCACACTGAGGAATGGTGCTCCATCTGTAAATCATTCAAAAAGAGGACTCAGGTAGCAAGAGACTTACAGCCAAAGCAGCACCTTCTGGAGCAGACCATCAGGTCGCTTCAGCACCAAGGCCCTCGTCTTTTTGGTAGTTGCCTTCAGAACCAGCAAGCAATGCCTTTCCATGTTCGGACTATGGTGTTTCGTCCAAGAGAAAGAGGAGCTGTTGTTCCTTCATTGCAATGAGAAAGACATCCGATAAGACTAATCGGAATCATTTCAGGCTCGGGAGACTGTTATGCTGCTTCTAAGAGAAGTGCTGACCAGCATCACACTCCTTCCAGCATGTGGGGTGGAGCAGGTCATCTAACCAGTCCCTGGTACTGCACCGAGATCAGCGAGAGCCGGTACTGTTGACTCCCTGGTTCCAGCCACGGGGCATCTGTTGAATCCAGTACTGATGATGTTGGCACCAGCGTTAACTGTCTCCACACCAGTGGCATATCAGCAGACATCAGACCTGCTTTGCCGCTCAGTCCCTAACTCTTCACTACTTCAGGAGTTTTCAAGTGCCATAGCTTCTATCACATTGTCCTTCAATATGTCTTCGGCACCTTCTGGCTATGTTGCAAAGCTGCTGGGTTTGTTAGCATGGCAGCATGCATTGCCCATGTCCCAAACTGTGGAGTTGAGGCTGATGCCGGGCCCAACATCAAAGGCCCCCTCACTGCTGGTGTGTCCTTTGGCACAGTCATTGCACTTTTAGGAAGTCCCACTGTCAAGTTTGGTACCACTCTGGGCCTCGGTGCTGGTGCCTCTCCCAGTACTGAGTGGGAGTGTGTCTTGCTCAATACCGTCGATTCCCCATTCCTCTTCAGCAGCGATGCTGGCCCCCAGGTTGGGCTTCAGATGAGTCCAATCGTTTGTTCGCCCCATTGGTGCTGGCTCCCTGTTCTCACTGCAGAATCTTCGGGACTCCTCGAGATCCAGATTGGGGTAGTTCTACTCTTTGTTGTTGTCTGATAGAACATAAGATTTGTGAGATTCTATATGGTCACCCTTGCAATCATTCTCCCTGTGTTAAATCACAATGAATGGCTTGCTGCCCTGGACCTTCAGGATGTTTATTTCCATGTATCAATTCTTCTGAGCCACAGGAGGTTTCTCAGGTTTGTCATGGTAGACCAGCACTATTAGTACACCGTGCTTCCTTTCATCTGTCGTCTGCTTCCCGGGTTTTTACCAAGTGCACGATTGTGGTGACAGTGTACCTCAGGAAGAGGGGAGTTTATAGCTTCTTGTACCTGTATGATTTGGTACTGAAGATCAAGTCCAGAGACGAAATCCTCTCACCTTCGGTTCATGTTACGCTTACTTGGTCATCTAGGTCTCATCCTAAACAGTGGGAAGTCAACATTGGTTCAGACTTTAAAAGAATTGAGTTCTTTGGAGTACCGCTAGACTCTGAGTTTGAGACTGTTTCTACCAACTGACTGGTTCCACATGATTCACCATCTTTGTCTGGAATTGCAATCTCAACCCTCAACCACAGCTTGAGTATGCCTGAGGTTTCTAGGCCATATGCTACATGCATTATGCCAGGTTGTGCCATCATCCTTTTTAGATGTGGCTGAAGTTGTTGTATCATCCAGACTGTCATCTCTTGGACAGACTGGTTCAACTTCCTCTGCCAATCCTGGACTCTTTACAGTGGTGTATGGCAGGGGTTCTTAACTTTTTTCTTTCTGAGCCCTCTGCAATGTGCTATAAAAACTCCACAGCCCACCTGCGCCACAATAACTGGTTTTCTGCATATAAAAGCCAGGGCCGGTGTTAGGGGGTAGCAAGCAGGGAAACTGCCTTGGGCCTTATGCCACAGGGGCCCCCACAAAGCTAAGTTGCTCAATTTCTTTGGCATCAGCCCCTGGTGGTGGGGCTCAGGGCCTAGACTTCAGCCCCATGCGGTGGGGCTTTGGCTTTCTGCCCTGGGTCCCAGCAAGTCTAACACTGACCTTGCTTGGATGACCCCCTGAAACCTACTTGCCTCAGTCCCCTAGTTGAGAACCACTGGTGTATGGTTCAGGACAAAATGTGCCAGGGTGTTCCTTTCTTTCTGTCCTCACCAGCCAGGCCTCTTGTCATTGTTGCCTCCTTAATAGATTGGGGAGCATATCTGGGGTCGCTGAAAGTTCAAGGACTGTGGTAGGAGGAGGAAGCTTCTCTGCATATCAATGTCCTGGAGCTTCTTGCCACATACAATGGCTGTCAGGTACTTCAAGATCACATCAGGGACTCGGCAGTGCACATCCTTATCAACAATACCACCTCAATGTATTACCGTATGTGAACAGACATGGGGGAGCACACTCCAATATGATGTGTCAAGAGGCGATCAGGATCTGACAGTTTTGCATCAGGGAAAACTTTACCCTGTGGCCAATCACTTTCGTGGGATCCAGAATCATCTGATGGATCATCTCAACAGAAATTTCTCCCTGAATCACAAATGGTCCCTAAAGCCCAGAGTTCTATGATCAATCTTTGCATTTTGGGGCATCCCAACTGTCGCCCTGTTCACCATGAAAGACAACAAGAAATGCCAGCTCTTTTGCTCCTGAGGGGGTCTCTGTCCAGGCTCCTTGACCTTTCTGCCTGAGCTGGGAATTGTCATCCCTGTGTGGTTTTCCTTCAATTCCAATCATCCCGCAGATCATTCTCAAGCTGAAATTGGACACGGCCAAACTTATTTTTATTACTCCAGCATGGCTAAGACAGTGTTGTTTCTGCAACCTCCTCGCATTATTGTTACGGCTTCCCATATCCTTTCCATTTCATCTTGATATCCTGACTCAGCATCATGATCAAGTTTTGCATCCAGCACTGGGCTCATCTCACAGCATGGATGCTGCAACTAGATGAGAAGGAGGAAGGATGTTCGGAGATGGTCCAACAAGTTTTGCTCAGTAGTAGAAAGCCCTCCATCAAAGTGGCCTATTTGGCCAAGTGGAAGTGGATTTCAGTGTGGTAGTTAGCCTGAGGAGTTCAGTTAATGATGGCTTGTATCCAGGACCTGTTGTTACACCTTCAATCTTCTGGTCGTGGATTTAGTTCTTTGAAAGTGCATCTGGCAGCAATTTCAGCATTCCATCCATCCATCCTTCGGAAGTTGGTGTTTTCAAACTCCATGGTGTTGAGGTTCTTGAAAAAGTGTCACTCATTTCCACCCACCAGATAAAGAAATGATTCCTTTGTGGAATTTAATGATCTCTTAGTGACTCTTTGGGGACTTCCATTTGAGCCTCTGGCAACTTCTTTCTCCTTTCTGTGTCAGAAAATCACTTTTCTTGAAGCAATAATATCTGTAAGGAGAGAGTTGCAAGCTTTGATGGCAGAGCCTGCTTACACTCAATTTTCCAAAGATAAAGTGACCTGTGATTGCACCCCAAGTTTTTTCCTAATGTGGTTTCTCAGTCTCATTTGAACCAAGTTATAGATCTGCTAGTGTTCTTCCCTAAGCTGCATTCAACCCCAGAGGAGCAGTGTCGTCACACATTGGAAATCAGGTGACATTTTGTTTTTTACTTGGATAGGATTAAACTTTTCCATTCTTCACCTCATCTGTTTTTCAGATGTGGTCTGAATGAAGGGACAAGCAGACCCTTGACAGACAATCTCCTGGTGGTACTTCCTGTGTCATGCCAGTATACGAAATAGCTCAGACTATGCGCCCTGAAAAGGTGCAAGCTCATTCCACAAGGGCCAAGCAATGTTGATAGCATTTCTAAGTGATGTTTCTATATTGGACATTTGCAGGGCTGCCACTTAGTTCTCTGTACGTACTCTTACAAGCCATTATGCCATTTCAACTGCATCTAGATCAGATGCAAGTTTTGGGAAGGCATTCCTGGAGTCCTTGTTAAAAAGACTCTGAACTCTGTCTCCCACGAGTACTGCTTGTGAGTCACCTGCCTGGAATACATAGCTGCATCTATTTGAAGAATTAAAAACTGTTCCTTAACTGCACAGCAGTTTGTTGAGATGTGATACAGACCTGTACTCTACAACCCACCCTCTGCATCAGAGTTTGTACTCTTGTTATTTGGTGTGAAAGAACTGAAGGGGGTTGGGAAAGCACTGCCCATATTTAGCCAGGAGAGGGGCTGGGGCCACAGGGTCTGAGTGCCACCCCTGAGAGTACTGCTAGGCAAAGTTCTTTGGCTTCACTGCACACACCTACATGGAATGCATGTCTGCATCAAATCATAAAGAACAACAGTTACAGTACAGGGTGAGTAGCTGCTTTTTATGAGGAATAGCCAGCATGGATTTGTCTAGAACAAATCATGCCAAACCAACCTAATTTCCTTCTTTGGCAGGGTTACTGGTGTAGTGGATGGGGGGGAATCCGTAGATGTGCTATATCTTGATTTTAGTAAGGCTTTTGACATCATCCTGCATGGCATTCTCATAGGCAAACTAAGGAAATGTTGTCTAGATGTAATTACTGTAAGGTGAGTGGACAATTGGTTGAAAGATCATACTTAGTAATAATCAGTGGTTCGCTGTGAAACTGGGAGGGCATATCTAATGGGATCCCACAGGGGTCATTCCAGAGTTAGGCACTCATCAATATTTACATTCATGGCTTTGATAATGGAGTGGAGCGTTTGCTTATAAAATTTGCAAATAACACCAAGCTGGGAGGGGTTTCAAGCCCTTTGGAGGAGAGGATTAGAATTGAAAAGGACCCTGGCAATTTGAAGAATTGGTCAGAATTCAACAAGATGAAATTCAATAAAGATAAGTGCAAATTACTTCATTTAGGACAACTACAAAATGGAAACTAAGTGGCTAGGTGATGGTACTGCAGAAAAGAATGTGGGGGTTACAGTAGATCACAAATTGAATTAGTCATCAATGTGATGCACCTGCCAAAAAGGCTAAGAATATTCTGGGGTGTATTAACAGAAGTGTTTTGTATGAGACATGGGAGGTACTTGTCTTGCTCCATTCTGCACTGGGGAGGCCTCAGGAATTTAAAAGGTACACTGCTGTCTGCCGCAGTCCGGCAGACAGCAGTGTGCCATTAAAAATTGGCTCGCGTACCATCTTTGGCACACGTGCCATCGGTTGCCAACCCCTGTTCTAGTGTGACACACACAGCCCTGGCAGCCTGAGAGTTGAGGAGCCTCTATCCTCTGAATCACCTATTCAGGCTGATCACAATTGTGTCTGAGCACCTGACATCATCTGCATTTTACTAATGGGGAAACTGAGGCACATTGAATAACTACACTTCTATCTTATAAAGTTTCTTCCAGAAAGCACACTGTAACTGCTGGGTACTTGCAGTTGGGATTTCCTATCCTTCACTGAGGCGCAGCTAATGCCATGTTATGTTACACAGAGGAAAAACAAATGGTTTACTTGTTAATTTTCATTCTCCACCAAGTGATTTTGGTGCTTTAAAGTTACCTGACTTAGGGTACGTCTACAATACAAAATTATTTTGAAATTATTCTATTCGAATTTTCGGAAGCGATTTTACACATTCGGTCTTGTCTCCCCACTAAAGTGTGTGAATTCAGCAGAGTGCATCCACAGTACCGAGGCTAGCATCGAATGTCGGAGCGGTGCACTATGGGTAGCTATCCCACAGTTCCCACAGCCCACTGGAATTCTGGGTTAAGCTCCCAGTGCATGATGGGGCAAAAACATTCTCGCAAGTGTTTCTGAGTGTGTGTCATCAGTCTCTCTCCTCCTTCCGTGAAAGCTACGGCAGACAATCATTTCATGCCTTTTTGGCATGCAGATGCCATGCTGCTTTCAGCAGACGGTGCAGTACGGTGCACCGTTTCTCTCCTGGTACTATGAATCCACCTCGGATTTCCTCGTCTTTCTATGTAATCTCTATAAGTATCTACTCTTTCTCTTCCTCATCTCTTCTGATTCCACTGCCAACTCTGCTCTCCCACTCTTGCTGCGCTACCGATCTTCTTCATGTTGTCTGTCCTGGGCTCCCGCCTCCGTGAAAGCTACAGAAGACAGCAATTTCCCACCTTTTTTCAGCTATCATGAACCGAACAGCATCTCTTGTGCTGCCACTCTGCTCTCCTAAGTTTCGCGTCCTTTTTCCAGGGTTACCCATGCAGGCGCCTTAGCGCGGCAAGCATGGAGCCCACTCAGATCTCTGCTGCAGTTTTGGCCATTGTAAATACCTCACACGTTATCCAGCAGTATGTGCAGTACCTGCAAAACCGGGGAGGAAGTGACGACAGCGCGATTACTATACTGATGAGGACATGGACACAGACGTTCCTAGAAGCACAGCATGTGGCGATTGGGAGATCATGGTGGCGTTGGGCCAGGTTCATGCCATGGAATGCCGGTTCTGGGCCTGGGAAACAAGCACAGACTGGTGGGACCGCATAGTGTTGCAGGTATGGGATGATTCCCAGTGGCTGTGAAACTTTCTTATGCGTAGGGCCACTTTCATGGAATTTTGTGACTTGCTGTCCCCTGCCCTGAAGAGCAAAGACACCAAAATGAGAGCAGCCCTCACAGCTGAGAAGCGAGTGTCCATAGCCCTGTGGAAGCTTCCGACGCCCAAAAGCTATCGGTCAGTTGGGAATCAGTTTGGAGTGGGCAAATCTACTGTGGGGGTTGCTGTGCTGCAAGTAGCCAATGCAGTCATTGACTAGCTGCTATCAAGGGTAGTGACTTCGGGAAAAGTGCAGACCATTGTGGATGGTTTTAATGCACTGCGGTTCCCTAACTGCAGCAGGGCGATAGACGGAACGCATATCCCTATCTTGGCCCCAGAACACTGGGGCGGCCAGTATGTAAACCGCAAGGGGCACTTTTCCATGGTGCTGCAAGCACTGGTGGATCACAAGGGACGTTTCACGAAAATCAACGTGAAATGGTCGGGAAAGGTGCATGATGCTCACGTCTTCAGGTCTTCTGGTCTGTTTGAACAGCTGCAGGAAGGAACTTACTTGCCAGACTAGAAAATTACTGTTGGGGATTTTGAAATGCCTATAGTTATCCTCGGGGACCCCACCTACCCCTTAATGCCCTGGCTCATGAAGCCGTACACAGGCACCCTGGACAGTAGTAAGGAGCAGTTCAACTATAGGCTGAGCAAGTGCAGAATGGTGGTAGAATGTGCTTTTGGACATTTGAAAGCCTGCTGGCGCGGTTTACTGACTCTGTTAGATCTCGGAACAACCAATATTCCAGTTGTAATTGCTCCTTGTTGTGTGCTCCACAATATCTGAGAGAGTAAGGGGGAGACGTTTATGGTGGGGTGGGAGGTTGAGGCAACTCGCCTGTTGGCCAATTTCGCACAGCCAGACAACAGGGCGATTAGAAGAGCACAGCAGGGTGCGCTGCACATGAGAGAAGCTTTGAAAGCCAGTTTCATGACTGGCCAGGGTACAGTGTGACAGTTGTGTTTTTCTCTCTTGAAGTTACCCATCCCCTATATATATATGAAAGGAAATAAAGTCACAATTGTTTAAAAACTGTTCTTTGTTATTTTTTGCACAACACACTGAGAGAAATCGGAAGGTAGACTGGACGGGGTTGGGGGTATTGTGTTAAGAGGATGGAGGAGGAGGGAAGGACAAGTCCAGAAACCAAATCAAAGTTTCGGATATGCCAGCTTTCTGCTGCTTGTGCAATCCTCTGGGATTGAATGTGTGGGTCCCCGTAGCCTCTCCCCCCCAATCCCCCCCTGTGTTCTTGGGCGTCTGGGTGAGGAGGATATGAAACTTGGGGGAAGAGGGAGGGCGGTTATACAGAGGCTGCAGCAGCAGTCTGTGGTCTTGCTGCCTTTCCTGTATTAGATCCACCATACAGCGAAGCATATCAGTTTGCTCCCCCATGAGCTTGACCATAGCATCCTACCTGCTCTCATCGCATACGTCCCTCCTCTCTTCATGATCATTTAACGCTTTATGGGACTCAGCAATTGTTTACCTCCATGCATTCAGCTGGGCCCTATCAGTGCGGGAGGACTGCATGAGCTCGGCAAACATGTCGTCCCGACTTCGGTTTTTCCACCTTCTAATCTGGACCAGCCTCTGGGACGGAGTAGATAGGGGCCGCATTGAAACATTTGCACCTGCAGGAGGAGAAAAAGGGAGGGTAGTATTTTAAAAGATACATTTTAGAGAACAAAGGGGACACACTTTCTCAGTGAAACGGGCATTCATAGTACACAGCACATGTTCTTTCTGTACAAGGTCACATTTTGCCTCTTATACTGAAGTGCCTGCCACTTTGGTGTGAGTAAGCCATCACATGCGGCCGGGCAACAGAATTCAACTTGCAGGCAGCCATGGTAAGCCCTAGGGACATGCGGGGTTCCGCTTCTTTCGCATTCATTTCAATGCTTTCAAACTGCAGGGCCCCCTTTCCCATAGCAAGCAATGCCTGGTGGGTTTGCCATATAAAAGGAGGGCCTGCAGGCTCTCTGGGATGATCGCTTCACACAACACCATCCCCATACCCACCATGTGGCTCCGAAGAGGCTCTGAGCAGGGATGAGCCCTTTAAACTAAACGCGAACAGCCCAGCGCAGTTGGGTTTCCCCCTACCCCCTACTGTGTGGCTCCAATCAGGCTCCACTCACCAGAAATCACGGTCTCCAGGGTCATGCCTTCTCCAGGGTCATGGTCTGGGAGTCCACCTTGGGAGTGAGGGGAGGCTATTGGCTCCAGCGTTAAGACTAGTTCCTGGCTAAGGGGGAAAACGGATTCCCCACTTGCTGCCTGTGCACTGTCCTCCTCCTCCTCTTCGTCCTCCAATAACTCATCCTCCTTGCTCCATGCAAGTGCCCCCTTACAGGCGTCCATGGACAGTGGTGGGGTAGTGGTGGCATCATCCCCCCATAATTGCATGCAGCTCACAGTTGAAGTGGCATGTATGGGGCTGTGACCCAGAGCGCTCATTAGCCACCCTGGCTTTTTGGTACGCTTGCCTGAGCTCCTTGATTTTTGTACAACACTGCTCTGTGTCCCTGGAGTAGCCTCTTTCCGTCATGGCACTGGAGACTTTAGCGTACGTATTTGCATTTCTTTTTTTGGAACATAGTTCTGCCATAACTGATTCGTCTCTCCAACATGCGATGAGATCCAGTACTTCCCATTCGGACCATGCTGGAGCCTGTCTGCGAATCCGGGACTGTGTGGTCTCTTGTGATGGTGGAGTCTGCATGGTTGCCTGTGATGGTGAACTGTGCTGATGATCACCTGTGCTGATGGTGACCAAACAGGAAATGAAATACAAAAGTTCCCAGGGCTTTTACTTCCTACCTGGATAGTGCATCGGAGTTGAGAGTGTTGTCCAGAGTGGTCACAAGGTAGCATTCTGGGATAGCTCCCGGAGGCCAATAACATCGAATTGCGTCCACAGTACTGGAACCGAGAACTGCGATCTCGATTTTAGCGCTACTCTACTTGCCGAGTGGAGTACAGAAATCAGATTAAAGAGTCCTTTAAATTGAAATAACCGGTTTTGGTTGTGTGGATGGAATCAGTTTTATTTCGAATTAACTCAGCTAATTCTGAAATAACTGCGTACTGTAGACCAGGCCTTAGATCAGCAGTAACAACAGCTAGAGAGCCAGCTCACTGGCATGGGTTTAAGGGAGAATTGTGACTGGTAAATCTCAGTGCCAGTGTGCTCATCATATCTGTATGTCCACTGAGAAAGGTATGAGTTTTTCAGGAGTGGTCTATCAGAACTGTATTTTTCAGCACTGAGAAACTCTGCAGCTTTGCCAGAGAAACAATCAATGCCTCTTCTCTGCTTCCTTTTTCCCTGTCAGTGCTGCTTCTCTTAACACATTCATAGCCTGGAGCAGTAATGTGGGGCTTCACTCCCACCCATAACAGGAAGCAGGAGGCTTTTCCTTAAGTGACTCATATTGAAACAAACCTTCTGTCTCCTTCAGGGGACTCATGGTTGTTCGAGTCTTCAGTTGTGGGTGGTTGCAAGCCTCCTTCTCCTCCCTCCTCTTTTTGTGTGTCAGGTCTGATCTCCTCAACATAATCTCTGAGAGACTCAAAGCCCTTGCCTCGAGTGCTTTTCCAAAAATACTGTGCAAAGAGTGAAATTGGGTAGACAGTATTGAATGGGGGGAAAGGATTGAATGTGATGCTAGGGAAGAAGTCCCTCAAGGATAGAATGGCAACCCAGAGGTCAGCTCTGTCCCCAGGCATGAAGCATCAGCTAATGTTTTCATGCAGTCTGGAGCAGACATAGAAATGAACCTCAGTGATGTATGGGTGGGGAAAACCATTTAACCCTTTCCAAACCACTGTCATGAATGAAAGCTAGGGATTGAAGGATTTCCTGTCAGATTCAGCCTCTAGAGCATCTCATTGTAAAGTGCCAGCATGTACTGGAAATGGAGAGCCAGTCCCCTTGTGGGACCTGAACACATTTCTAGCAGCTCCATTTGAGCCCCTCACTTCCTGCCCGCTGTCCCTCCTGTCTCAGAAAACTGCATTCTTGATAGTTATTAATGCTGCCAGGAGGGGGTGTGAGTTGCAGACCCTGATGGCTGGGCCTCCTTACACACCGTTCTCCAGGGACAAGGTTATGCTTCCACCATACCCAAAGTTTGTATCCAAGATGGTGTCTCAGTTTCATTTGAACCAGGTGGTATATTTGCCTGTATTTTCCCTTAAGCTACATTCCTCCCTGGACGAGCAATGCTTCCGTCTGCTAGACATCAGACGCTCCTAGCTTTCTATCTAAACAGGACGGAAGTTTTGTGTTTTGCCTCGCCTGTTTCATATCGTATGTGGACCGCATGAAGGGACAAGTGGTCATTGTGGAGACCATCTCTAGATGGATAAACATCTTGCGTCAAAACTGCATACAAGAGAGTGTCAGCTTCACCTCCTTAACAGATACGGGTGCATTCAACAACAGCACAGGCAACGTCGTGACGTTCCTCAATGACGTGTCCATATTGGACATTTGTAGGGCGACCACGGGGTCGTTCATGCATACTTTTACAGATCATTATGCGATCATTGCTTCTTCCAGAGTGGATACTAATGTCAGAAGAGCGGTCCTGCAATCTTTGTTCAGGTAGACTCCAAGCAGAGCCTCCGGTTGGGTGTACTGCTCACTAGTCACCTTCTTGGAATACACAACTGCATCTACTTGAAGAAAGAAGAAATAGTTGCTTACTATAACTGATTCTTCAAGGTGCGATGCAGATGTGTATTCCACAACCCACATGCCATCCCCTCTTCATTAGAGTCTTTCACTGGACATTAGATAAGAAAGGACTGAGGTGGTTTGGGGTGTGTGCGCCGCCGCTCTACAGGTACTGCTAGGCAAAAGTCTCTGGCTCCAACGTGCGCATTGCATTCCAACACCTACTTGGAATACACATCTGCATCACATCTTGAAGAACCACAGTTGCAGTAAGGTAACCATTCTTCTTATTTTCCACTAAATGACCCTAAATCCACACCTAGTATGATGAAGGTTTTTGCGTTCACAGCTGGTGAAGATAGGAGTCTTACTCCTGCTGAGTGCAGTTCAGTGGGGAAACAATATGATAGAGAAAACTAAATTATAGGTCTTGATTCAGTGAGGAATGCAGGAGCTGAAAACAAAGAAAAGTATAGATGCTGTCCAAGGGCCTTCCATCTTCTTGCTCTGCATGCATTAGACATCCTTATGGAGGGGCCCCTAACCTTTAGGATGTCAAGACACTGGTATCTTTTTCCCCCCCGGACGTGCTCCTTGTACTTGACTCTGTTCCCACATTCTCAGATATAGGTGCAAGGAAGTATAATAAAAGCTGTGGCACGGTAGTACTGGTAGAGACTGCTCTTTATTTCCTGGTCCTAAAAGGGTCAAAGTTGCAAAAGGTCATACTCCTCCTTCTCATGTGGCGGGAGGGGGGCCGTCAGTATCTGCTGATTCTAGTGGCTACTGTTACAGGAGGCACTGGCATTATCTTGACACCTTGCATCAATAATATACTTTCTAGAGTGACCTTTAACTGGGAACTGTATGTTCAGTGCTGCTTGAGCAACAGACTTTGTCCAAATGGATACCCTAGAACTAAAACTCTAGGACTAGAAGCATCTGTCCTAAGCCAATGGTAGCAGTACATCTGTCAATAACTATTGTGCTGCCTTTCTTGCTTGGGGGCATTGTTTGTGCTGCATAAAAATTGTGTCTGCACATTGGAATGCATAGGGACTTGTGTGTTATTATTCTAGTGGAAGGCAGTGGTGAGTGTCAGTTGTCTGGCTCAGACATCTTTGAGGCTTTTATTTAAGTTGCAGGGAAAAAGTCTACACTAAGGTCTATATGAAACTAGGTGAACCTGTAACTTTTAAAATCCAGTTACATATGGATTCAATCCACAGATGCCAGTCCAATCAAACTGAGATTCTGCTTACCCTGGTTCTAATCAATCATCTGTGTAACTCACTGTCTTGTAGTGCAAGAGCTTTTTACCTCGCTGGCAGGTTTCAGACTGCTGGGGTTACTAAGAAACAGTATTTTTATATGAAGTTTCCTATTGCTCTGGTTTCTAAGACAGTTGTGGTCTGCATACCCTACTGTCTATGTGGCTTCCTTTTTTGGATCTAGCCTATTAGAAAACTTCCAGGTTCTGTTCAGTAAGAGGTTTGCTCTAGCATGGCTAGTTGAAGGTAATGTACTGTCTGTTCAGTTGATAATGAGCTGCAGCCCTGCAAATATTTAATCCCTTTCAGTTCTGTCATCCTGTTTTTAAGAGGTGGTATTCTATTTTGACTGAGTGTGGGAGATTTCAATTGAGTCACTTCAAGCCTGGGAACTCCTATTATTTCACAGGTAGAAAGTCAGTTTATCAGTTGTTTTGATTGTGTGTGTCAGAGTGTAGGGGATTTGATCTCTAATGGCTACTCCACCTTTTGCTGGATTAAGTAGAGAGAGGGGGTGATATGAATTATATGGATTGCTTTTGTGAATGCTGACTGGGCAGGCCCTACACAGTGTTCTCCAAGGGGAGGGGGAGTTCTGTTCTGTGGTGGTGGAAGGTTGTCGAGCCTTACATTATTTCTCCCTTTTGTTGTCATCTGGCCAATTCTGGAGAACTCGCATTTATGATTTTTATGGTTTTCATTTTTAGGGGAGCTATCTCTTTTTTTCTTTTTCCCTGCATGTTTTGGAACGGACAGTGACTGCTCTAGAGAGTGAGCCAAGGCAGTGCCAGTTGGAACAGAACACAAGGGAGGGGCCATACTAAACTGCCAGTGTGTCAAAAGGCAATCTCTCAAATTTATCACAAATAATGCCGTTTTGGCCTCTGCCACAAGAACTCTCACAAAAAGCTCCTGTCTTCATGCCTTCTGGGTGGGAAACAAAATGAGAGGCACAAAGATGCACCCACCCTTCCCCACAGGTGCGGTGTGGCAGTGAAAGACTCTGGCAGTGGGGAAAGGCTCCTGCAGCTCTCCATTGCTGGAGCATTTCCCCGCGGCCTCACCCATGCCAGAGCCTTTCACGGCCGCATGCAGCTGTTTGTACCCTATATGCCGCTGCAAGTGTAGGCCAGGCCTAAGAAAGAGGATTCACTGTACCACCTCAGAGCACTGGCTCACCCCATCTGGTATCCCATCTTCAGCTCTGGCCCATCTCTGATGTTTCAGAGAAAAGCTAAATAACCCCCAGCATATATTAGGCTAGTTGTGCATCACCAGGAGAAATGTCCTTCCTGACCCTTGCAGGTGACCAGCTGAAGCCTGAAACATGTCATTGTCATGGTACAGAGCTGAAAGTGTTGAACCTGTTGAGAGCAATGCAGGCAATCCTTTCTCCCTGTGGCCCAGGAAGGGAGGGAATGAACAGGGGGATTTATAGATTCCAAGGCCAAAAAGGACCACTACTGTCTCTCCCTCCACCACTCGTGTTAACCATGCTTATTACCGCAGTGCCTATGGTCCAACCAGTATCAGAGCCCCATTATGGCAGGCACGGCACAAACAGGGAGAAGCAGACAGTCCCTGCCCTAGTGAATTTACAGCCTCGGTTATTGTATGGATGTGCCCATTCATGTTGGAATGGGTGTGTTTATAAATCATAGGGAAAGAGATCAATACAATAAAATGGGCCAACTCCACAGTTACCTCTATTCAGCATCGGTGAGACCTCATCTGGAGCACTGTGTCCAGTTCTGGGCCCCACACTACAAAAAGGATGTGGAAAAATTGGAAAGAGTCCAGCGGAGGTCAACAAAAATGATTAGGGGGCTGGAGCACATGATTTATGAGGAGAGACTGAGGGAACTGGGATTATTTAGTCTGCAGAAGAGAAGAGTGAGGGGGGATTTGATAGCTGCTTTCAACTACCTGAAAGGGGGTTCCAAAGAGGATGGATCTAGACTGTTCTCAGTGGTAGCAGATGACAAAACAAGGAGTAATGGTCTCAAGTTGCAGTGTGGGAGTTCTAGGCTGGATATTAGGAAAAACTTTTTCACTTGGAGGGTGGTGAAGCACTGGAATTGGTTACCTAGGGAGATGGTGGAATCTCCTTCCTTAGAGGTTTTTAAGGCCCGGTTTGACAACGCTGTGGCTGGAATGAGTTAGTTGGGGATTGGTCCTGCTTTGAGCAGGGGGTTGGACTAGATGACCTCCTAAGGTCCCTTCCAACCCTGATATTCTATGATTCTATGAAGAATAGGTGTTGTAGTCCCAGCTGACTGCTGTTAATATGGCTATGTTCTGGTATAGGCCTTATTATTAACCAAAGCCTCGTTGTGCTATCATAGGGTGGCTTACACTTTAAAGGGCTAGAGGCCTGGGGGTCAGTCAACCCTGATTACTAAGGAAGCATACCTGAGGCGGAATCACTTGATTTCCCTATAAGAGCAGGAGGAAACTGCAGAGAGAGTTCTCAGGGGGAAAAGAGGCTGCTGGGAGCGAATAGGCTCCAGCAGAGAAACCTGAAACTTGGAAAGGCCTTGGAGAATGGATGGACTTGAAAACTTTATTATGAACGTTTGTTAAGTTAATAAAGCAGAACCTGATAAGGGATGGGAATGGATGGAAGTGTTTGAATTATTGAGGAAGTCCCTGAAGGGGGAAAGTGAGGCAAGGGACTCCGTGTAGGGCCATTCTGAGGCTGTGAGTGGGCACCCTGGAGAAGGTCACATGTTGACAACTTAAAAAAAAAATATGATGGGGGAGTTGGTAACAACCTCTATAGTTAAATTGCCTAATATTTTCCATTATAAAAAAACTCTCTCACTCTTCCATTGTTTACTGAAAGCTGTTGATATTTGGCAGGAGGAACAATCTTCAGCTACAGAAATGTCTTTTCTTTATCCTGTGGAGATTCTATTCAACCTTTTGCTGAGATATAAACTGTTAAAATTCACCATTTCATTTCTCTGCTTTTCATTCCTCAGGATAATTTTGACAGCATGAAAAGATAATGAAATGCATGAACATCCTAAGGCTGGGCTCATGGCACTGCCACAGCAGCAAGAGGACCCCACTGGTGGGAAGAGTGGGGTAGAAGAGCCAAGCTGGGCTACTCAGATCCAGCTCATGGCTCCACTGGCTCATACCCTTCTCTGGGGGCACTACATGAGGAAGGAACTAGCTAGGCTCATTTCTCCTCTCCCTCCATCAGCCCTGCACCTGGCCCCAGGCACAAAATGGGGCTGAAGCTCCTCCAACTTTCCACAGGGGAAGGATAAAAAGACAGGCCAGGTTCCCTCCAGTTCAGCAGCCAATCTCCCCCACCACCTCTGGAGATACAGTGAGCAGGCATTCCCCACCATTTCCAAGTGGGAAAGAGAGGAGTGGGTCAGGCTTGGATACCCAGTACTTGACCTAGCAGTCCATACTCCCTCTAGGAGAACAGCCTTCTGTTGCTGACAACTTATGTAGTTAGGCCTGTAGCTCAAGTGGTAGCAGTCTGTGCTGTATTGCTGAATGTTCAAGATTGAACTCTGCTGATGGGGTGTGGTTACAGTTGCACAGAATGTTGTTTGCTTTTATTTTTCTGTTTAAAAAATCTAGACCATTAGTATGTTTTAAAAAAAAATCTTGAAAGTTATTTAGGTTGCAAAATGAAGCACTTGTAAATTAGGAAATCCCAGATTTGTGGCTGCTCACACAACCTTAATTCTGCTTCCTTCTGTTATGCATTATGCCAGTCTTTAATTACATGATCACATATCTTTTCCCTACAGGACACCTGCCCCATTCAGTGCACAGGATGGATGCACAGGGGGACAGAATTAAGTTTGAGTGGGCAACCATAAATCTGGCATTTCCTGTCAAGTGCTTGACTCTGCAACCTAAATAATGTTCTTTTGTGTGTGTTTTATGTACACGTATATTACGGGCAATCTTAATAATAGGTGTCACTACCATCTTCACCTAACACTTCCAGTATAAGACCCTATTTTCAGTTGCTTATAACTTTGCGAAGCTTTTACCATGTAGGCTGGGTGACTACCTGAATTTTTGTGAAAGTTTCAGCTAAAATGGTGTAGTTGTTTCCAGAAATGAGATTCAGGAAAAATATGTTGTATTGCCCATGTTACAAAATTCTTACAACCATTTTGTGGTATATCTGGAGCAGGGATTTGAAATTTGGCAGGGGGTATTGTGCAAGTGTCAAGGATATATTTTGCCATCCTCATGAAAATCCTCCCAACCTGGGCCAAGTTATAGAAAATTGCAGTTTATGCAAGCTCAGTAGGCACTTGTTAGCTGCTGGCAGATACATTTTCTGAAGATTCCATCTATTCTGCAATCCATCCCAGGATTGCAGCAGCTGAGCAGCAGTTCTCTTTCAATTGCGCCTCCTAGTTCCCAGGAGCCAGTGGTGCTGTTCTTTGTCCTCTCTCCTGCACCAGCGTCCAGGCAGTGTGGAGGAGGAAGAAACAGCCTGACTGGAATGCAGAGGGCTGAGGAGCAGGAGTTTGGGGGGAGTGAAGGGGGCAAGGAACCATAGGGTGAGGGTGTATAGGTAAAGGCATGGAGGAGGGTAGGACTGGGGGACATGGATGGGTGCAGAAGCTAGGGGTGAAGGTGGGGGCAGAAGTGTTTATAGCTATTTAGTGTATGCTTCCCTCCAGAACTTGTAATTTGAACCCTGGATACCTGAGTCACTACATTTCTATGCTGTCAAATAGCTGTGAAACCCTCTGGCAAAGCATATATCTCATCTTTCTCCTGATTAATTATAGGGTGACCAGGTATCTGATGTTCGACTGGAACACCTGGTTGAAAAGGGACTCTGGCAGTTCCGCTCAGCACTGCTGACCGGGCCGTTAAAAGTCCGGTCAGAAGCGCTGCAGTACTAGGGCAAGCTAGTCCCTATCTATCCTGGCTGTCACCAGGCTGTGCCCCAGAACTGGCCAGTAGGGCCAGCTCCTAGGCGGGGAGGCATGGAGTTCCATGCACTGCCTCTGCCCCGAGCACTGTTGGTTCCTGGCCAATGGGAGCTGGGGGATGCGGTGCCTGCGGGTGAGAGCTGCGCATGGAGTCTCCTGGCCCCTCCGCCTAGGAGCTGGACCTGCTGGCTGCTTCTGGGGGGTACACAGCACAGTGATAGGGCAGGCAGGCAGCCTGCCTTAGCGCCCCCCTCCCCCCCCCCGCTGTGCCACTGACTGGGAGACGCTGGAGGTAAGCCCATGCCCCAGCCCCTGAGACCCCCCAAACCCGGAGACCCCTCCTGCACCCCAGCCCAGAGCCCTCATCCCCCCAATCCCAGCCCAGAGCCCCCTCCCACACCCTGAACCCCTCATCCATGGCCCCACCCAGAGTCCTCATTCCTTCCTGCACCCGAATCCTCTGCCTCAACCCGCAGCCTCATCCCACACTCCAGCTGTATTGCACTCCAGCTCTCTCGCCTCACCCCCCATCCTGGAGCCCCCTCCTGCATCCCAAACTTCTCATCTCCAGTCCTACCCCAGAGCCTGCACCCTCTCCCGCACCCCAAACCCCTGCCCCAGTCCAGTGAAACTGGGTGAGGGTGGGGGAGAGCGAGACACTGAGGGAGGGGGAATGTAGTGTTTGGGGGCGGGGCCTTGGGGAAGGGGTGGGGCTAGAGTGTTCTGTTTTGTGAGACTAGGAAGTTGGCAACCCTAATGAATTACACATTTTTCCAAAGCACCCCTGCCTTATTCAGTGCTCAAAATGGTGGACATTGCCCAATGAATGGGGATTTATTAAATATTTTTGTCTTCCTCCTTCACTGTGTAGCCCAAGCCTTATTTAACACACATCCAAACTTTACAGTGAACACAAAATTAATTTCCTCATGCCCATTCCTATTGTGAATTCACCATAGTATCTACATGTTTCACAAACATTAATGAATTTATCTTCACAACACCCTTGTAGAGTGAAGTTGTGTTATCCCCATTTTACAGATGGGAAACTGGCATAGAGAGAAAAAGGTCTAAAATTGTCAGAAATATCCACTAATTTTGTGTGCACAAGTTGAGACACCTAAGGCCTGATTTTTAAGGGTACCTGGCATTTTTACATCATTTTATATGTTTAAAGCACAGCTCCAATCACCTTCTCTTGCTGTTGTGAGTTCTCAACATTTCTGCAAATCTGTCCCCAGGTCTCTCAAATTGGGTACCAAGAAAATTCACTAGATACCTTCCAACTCTGCAACAAATGAGATGGATCATGTAGACAACAGCCTCATTAACTATCAGGCTGAATGAGGCAAGGGTCCTGTGGAAAAAACAGTAAGAGATCACATAATTAGACTGAATCATAATGCATATGCACAAGGGGGCTGAATTAAAGTTATACAGGCAAACTTAGTTCTGGCATTTCCTAACTTTTGAGTGACTGATTTTGCAACAGTAACTTTTTTTCGACATTTTTGGAATGTAATGGTTATTCAGGAGAATTTTTCAATATAATATATAGTTAATGTAAGGACCCTGGAATGACTGTAATTGTTAGAATTACTTAATATGCCAAAACATTATATTCAGAAGTGAGTTTGGATGTTTGTTTGTTTTTATTGCATTTTTGGTGTTTGTATTTTGGTTGATCTGAGCTGTCCCTTAAAGGACAAGATGGGGAGAGCACTTTGACTGTCGTGTGTGTTTGAGAGCATTGTGTAAGAGATATTGCCTGTATCCACACAGTGGAAGACCCAGCCTTTGTATGTTCCTGGGAGGTCAGATATTGATTTAATAAACTTTTCAGAAAGCAAGCCTCATTCTAGAAGTGTAACATTAGTATTTCTGGAGGACTGGATGCCTTAGGGCTTTACTAATGAGCTACAGTGCCTTTCCCTTGTCATCAGAGAGTGTGTGTAAATATAATTTATTGCATCCCAGTTCCAACTCCCACATTGCACTTATCGTTATCATTTGTACTAGTTAGCAAGAGAATTTGTACAGCACTGCCCTGATCTCAGGTGAGCCCTCTGGAGAGAGTTCCTGCCGCAGGGGCCAAAATCGTGTTACTCGTGATAAATGTGCGAGCGTTAGCAACAATGATGGTCTCACACACATGCCTCGAGGGTGGGTGAGGGAGTTAAAAACATGATTTAATCTTTTAAAGAAGTTTCTCACCAAGCTCATTATTTCCTACAGTCTTACTCATGACTATTGAACATTTTATGGTTGCCAAACCTGAAAATAGCTAAGAGTTTAGGGAAGTTCCTATCTGTCTTATGCAGGGAGATGATTCCCAAGAATAGAAGTCCTGTGTGATTATCCTCTTCAGAGAAGTAGGATTACAATTCACTTTCTCTTTGTCGCAGCCCTTTCAGGAGGAGGCAGATGGCAAGATGTGACTACATTTGGGAGGAGTTGCTTGTCTGAGGGGAAACGGTAGAATGGGAGAGGAGGGAGATTGTTGAAAATATGAGTGAGGACAAGACCATAAAACTGTTCTGGAAATACAGTCTGAGAGAAGAAAAAAGTCAAGAGAAACCAATGGGCCTGTGACCGAGAAAGAGTCTGAGGGCCCCAGAGAATTGGGGCAACTCTAAGATTGTCCCTGGGATTTAGAGCTCTCCCTTGTGAGTCAGAAATGGAAGGATTCCCACCTCCCTTCTTTTATGTGTAGAGAGGACAAAAATAGAGAGAGGGGAAGAAGTGGCTAGCAAGGAATACATCTTTCTTCTCTTGTCTCTCTGCAGCAGTTCGGCAAAATCCTTGATGTAGAGATAATCTTTAATGAACGTGGCTCCAAGGTAAGTCCTGTTTCTATATCCGGTTTCTCTTGTTGTTTTGCTTGCACAGAGAAAGAGGCAGTTCATTGGCCAGATAACCTGGTATGATGTGGGGGAATGGAGAAGCTATTTCTGGAACTCTCTCCTGCTTCTTCTAACTCCAGAATCTGAGCATGGCCAATTCTGAGCAGCACATCCAAATGCTCCCAAACATTCCTCTCTATAATGAGAGATCAGGTTCCCCAACCCTGTGAGGAAGGAGGGAGTCATTTGAACCCTCTTCACTGCAGAGCAATGTGGTGTTCTCTGGGGAAGGCAAGACAAGATGACACTATGTGTTATGTATTGATATCCATAAAATGGTTATTACATAAAAAAGTGCTTATTTAGAGTAAGTGGAATATCTCACATATGCAAGGAATTTTTTCCTCACCTATGAAAACTTAATAGGCTGTTGTGAGAAATACTGGCCTTTCTTGACAGAGACATCTAATGCTTAAATTAAGTACTCACAATTTCCCCCAATATGAACCCTTCCCCATTGAATTTCTATTTGTGCAACTATTTTCACCTTTAAGATGCATCAAAAGGGAGGTTTTGTTCAGCATTGATGTTAATTTACCTCTCTGGAATCCAGGCTTCAAATGCTGCTCAGGTCAAATGTAGTGAATTTCAGGGATCTTTGTCCTAACTGGCAGTTGGAGCTTATCTCATAACCAAGATCATCACAATGACAAATTGATGTGATTCTCTCTCTGCCCAGGAGGTCCAGCACTGGAATAGCAGGGAGTGTTGCAGGTCAGGATCAAGGTGCATTGGCAGAGCTCTGTTGGGGGAAGCTTGCACAGTGCATGTCTATACTATGCTTGACTTAATCAGTGCTACGATTCCCATTTTCAATTAAAAATGAAAATTTCCTCTCTCACATGAGATTTTGAAGATGCAAGCTAGCTAAGCAGTTTATATTTTTAAATCCCTGCCTTTCCCTTGGGTTTGAAGTTCACAGCAGTATGCGGCCTCACTGCTCCTTCAGCAATATACTGATATACAAGGTTCTCTACAAATTCTCACCTGTGTTCCCGAAATTGCATTTTAAAATTCCTTAATCTCTCCATGTATTCTCTGGAATCCAGGCAAGGGGTTGTTTTATGTCTAAAAGAACCAAGATTCACTCCCCACTCCCGACAGCGCAGCACTCCACCCATTTTTGCCCAATCTGTGTGTTTTATAATCCAGTCTAGGTAAATAGGTTTCTGGATAGTTTAGTTTGGGAGTTTTCTTTCTCTTTATAGATACAGTAAACCCTACATGCTTTTACCAGAAACATTCAGCTATGGCTGAATCTGTAAATATTTATTCTGCTCTGCACAGTTCTTCTGTTTGTAGGCCAGAGTTGTCTGTGAATTATCCTTGATTTTAGTCATTTCTCTTGGGTGTTGTGAACAGCCTCTAGCAAAATCTCTGCTTTTTCTGAATGTAATCACTAAAACAAAAAAAAACAAAAAAAATCCCCCAACTGACCTGTCAAAAAACTGTAGAGCTATATACCTCTTCCCCCACAGTATTTGTGCTTTACAGTTCTATATGCCTTTCCACCTCCATACACACCCCATCTCCTCCCCCAGCCCTGTATTAAACACCCACACCTGCCCTTTCCCATTTCAACAATATTAACATAGGGGATTTTCTGTGAATCCTTGAATTCTGATTATGAACACTAGCTGTGCAAGCAGATAATTAAGCCCAAGACTTTTGATTTTCAGTTAAAACAAAACCCATGTTTTGCTGAAGAGGTTTTTGCAGAATTTTTGCCCTGGATTTTTAGTAAATATTTTAAAAATGAAAACAACCCAAAGACATAATATTCTGGATATCCAGTTTCCTATTGCTGTTTGTCAACTTCATAGCAATGAGTAGTTGCAAAATTGATGCTTGCTGTTTCAGAGATGGGACTCAGAATACACCCAAAGAATATTTGTTCATGATAGTTTGCATCCTGCTCTACCCAAAGTAATTATTATTGTTTTTTTAAAAATGCCAAAATTATTCCAACTTAGTGTGAAATGGGAAGCCTAAGTGTTACTGAGTGGGGTATAGCTGCACGAACCACCTGGTATTCACGCTATAATGTAAAAACAACAGTTTGGTGACCTGATGGTGAAGCAAAGGAAATGGATCTTTCTGGAGGCCCCTTAGTCCCTTACTCATTCTTGGGTTCTCCCTCCCACCTCCAAAATAAAATGAGATAAATTAAAAATCTGAATGCATTTCTCCTGCCCTGTGGTTTCCTTTGTAATCTAATTATATGAAACCTCTCTCTTCTCCTCCTCTCTCTTGGGAATCTGAAAGCAGATGCTCCTGCTGCCTGCCTTGTGCTGTGTTCTCAGTGCTCCCCTCCCCTTCCCAGAGTTCCTAAAGGGTGTAGCTTGTATGTGTGTTTGGTAAATATTTAAGGTATAAAGGTAAATCCCAAATACCCCTGGCTTTGCCCGCACCCAGTGTGTGATGGGAAACTCTTCCATGGTCTGAGCATCTCTTGTCCCTGTCTAATGATGGCAGAGGTTCTCTGCCAGAAATTGCTCCAAGGTTGGTAAATGTAGGGATTTGAGAAAATGTGCAACTTATATCCTTCCTTTTGGATCCACCTGAGATGAACTGATAAGTTTTCTTTCTGCATCATTAATTCACTTAGATGGGTGATATTTTTTTACATTCTGAGAGGAATTGTACTCAACAGGGCAAATGGTTGTGGCCCCTGAACACCTGAGAAATACACTGACTGAGTCATGAACAATACAGTTACAGCACAACAACTGGATTGTGTTACTTATCTTAAAAAATTGCATTGTTGACTTTCTGAAGTGTGGGGTGGGATGAATTAGTTCCAAGTCACCTGGTGGTTTCCTCTAGTCACATGATTTGGATTCAAAATTAATCAGAGTGCTCCTCTGATTGGGACTATATAAAATGACACTGTTGCCTCTGGTGGTCTTTACACCGATGCTGTGCTGGTACCCATTCAAAAGCAAAAATGAATGTTATAAGGCCTCTTGTGGAACCTTAGGGACTAACAAATTTATTTATTTATTTAGTCTCTAAGCTGCCACAAGTACTCCTTTTCTTTTTGCGAATACAGACTAACATGGCGGCTACTCTGAAACCTGTCATAAGGCCTCTTGGTTTTCTTGTTGTTTTCAGCTTGCCAAACAGAATGACTTCAGATTTCTCTTAAATGGGATTTTTTTTGTTCCCAAGGAAACTAGCTGTTTGTTTTTGATTCCCCTCAGCTTACCATTAAAGTTCTAATTCATGTAAATGGTACAACACTCCCATCCCCAATTCACCATGCATTTTAGTGAAGCAAGGACAGAATATATCCAGAGTAGGTGAGGGTATACGATGCTCCACCTGTTGGAGGAGGCACCTCTTCTAGTAGATGTCCCAACATTAGTACACCAGCTGAACAGCTGTGTGTTTGCAGAATTAATGCCATCTTCATATTAGTTTAACCATAGAATTTTAATTGAGACTTGCTCCCCCAATTTCCTCTTCCCAAAAGTTATAATGGAACATTACACCAGAAGGAAACTTAGTGCTTTTCTCTTCATCAGCCATTCAAAATGCAGCATTCAGAGCTGTGCACATGATAACAATAAAATAAGACTGCTTCTGAACAAGGAATCCTAGCTGCTGATTGGCTGATGAGGAAATCATTTACAAAAAAAGTGTTCAGTTTTAGTACAGATCTCACATGCCATTGATTTTAAAATTATGTAAATGATGTTGTCCCCCGCTGCCTTTTATGGGGGAAATGTAGACTCATCAAAAAGGATTTAGCCCTGTGTCCTGAAGAGTGTTCTGAACTTCTTATGGGAGAGAAGGTAGTATCCACAGGAGCAAATCCAATGGGGCTTAACCCCAAAAGAGATTGTGGCTTGTTGGACAAATATACGTTGATCACATCTATAGAGTTCCACTTTTAGCTGCTAGCTGTCCTTAGTGCACACTACTGTCAATAGTGCACACTACTACTATGGTGACCTAGGCTACTGGCCAAGTATTTGATTACAGGGTTCTGGTTCACAGAGCGATTTAATTCACACTGGGCTCTGCTCAGCACCACTCAAGCCCTCTGTGTAGTTGTATATTTCATTTTAACATTTTGTAAAATATCATACACGTTCTGTAAATTTTGTTCTGGCCTATGGCAATTCTTGCAGAAAACAGGCAGAGGTAGTTAGCGGGCACACTGATGCATCCACTCACCCTTTATGGACTTCCTGTACTGAGGGTTGCCATGGCAGTCTGTGCTGCAGCAACAGCATCTCCTACATTCCTGAGATCTAAACCAGAGAAACCAAAAAGGGATGATTACTTAAAGGACACTCATGTGCAAATCTCTCTCTCATTTCCTCCGTTATCCCCAAGTAAATCCTCTTACTTTCACACGCTGCTCCAGCACCCAGTCATCACCTCTTCTTTCCCCAAGGACTGAAACACATCTCCTGGAGCCTCACTGCTAGAGGTGAGGATGGGTGACATCACCTCTTCAGACCTCTTTCTGGACCCCATCCAAACCCTGAATCTTAAGAGGGAAACACGAGTGAAGAAACAATTAGTGCACCTACAAACAAACAAAGAAAAGAAAATCAAGCTCCTTACCTCTTGAAGCACCACACCAGAATTCATATATTCAAAATCATAATATTGCCCATATCCAGGCTCAGAATTGGTCTGTCAGCAGCAGCAGCCCAAGTGGAGGCTATCTCACCCTTATGATAAAAGACAAGGAACAGCTTCAAAACACTGGTAGAGCAGACACCCATCCCTACTGCTTGCTATGCCCTTGAAAGCTGGGGGCAGGGGCAGGAATCTCGCGCTGTTCATACAACTTGTATAGCGCAGCATAGTTGCAGAAAGCACACTCCTGTTTTTTAAAAATATGGCTGCACACTAGCTTAGGGCTTGCCTAAACAAGAAAGTTGCACTCATTTAACTAAAGCTGTGATTTTAAACCCATTTAGTAAAACCAGTGCAAAAGGTGTGTGGACACTCTTATGTTTAAGTCAATTTAAACTAAATCAAAATAAGTCACTAAGGCTATGTCTACACTGCAGACCTCACATCAGTACTGCTGCAGCTGCGCCACTGTAAGGTCTCCTGTGTAGCTGCTCTGTGCTGACAGGAGAGAGCTCTCCTGCTTGCATAATTAAATCACTCCTAACAAAGGGTGGTAGTGATGTCAGTGGGAGAGCATCTCCCACCAACATAGTGCTGTCCACACAGCGCTTTTGTCGGTCAGGGGTGTGGTTTTTTCACACCCCTGACTGACAGATGTTTCACTGACAAAGCACCAGCGTAGACATAGTTCATTATTATTTTTCTTACTAAACTGAAATAAGTGTGTCCACACAGGTTTGTATTGATTTAACTAAATTGGTTTAAAAACAGACAAGTTAAATCATTGCCACTTTCTTTTGTCAGCAAGGTCCTTAGTAATTATAGAATCATAGAATCATAGAATATCAGGGTTGGAAGGGACCCCAGAAGGTCATCTAGTCCAACCCCCTGCTCAAAGCAGGACCAAGTCCCAGTTAAATCATCCCAGCTAGGGCTTTGTCAAGCCTGACCTTAAAAACCTCTAAGGAAGGAGATTCTACCACCTCCCTAGGTAACGCATTCCAGTGTTTCACCACCCTCTTAGTGAAAAAGTTTTTCCTAATATCCAATCTAAACCTCCCCCATTGCAACTTGAGACCATTACTCCTCGTTCTGTCATCTGCTACCATTGAGAACAGTCTAGAGCCATCCTCTTTGAAACCCCCTTTCAGGTAGTTGAAAGCAGCTATCAAATCCCCCCTCATTCTTCTCTTCTGCAGACTAAACAATCCCAGCTCCCTCAGCCTCTCCTCATAAGTCATGTGCTCTAGACCCCTAATCATTTTCGTTGCCCTTCGTTGTACTCTTTCCAATTTATCCACATCCTTCCTGTAGTGTGGGGCCCAAAACTGGACACAGTACTCCAGATGAGGCCTCACCAGTGTCGAATAGAGGGGAACGATCACGTCCCTCGATCTGCTCGCTATGCCCCTACTTATACAACCCAAAATGCCATTGGCCTTCTTGGCAACAAGGGCACACTGCTGACTCATATCCAGCTTCTCGTCCACTGTCACCCCTAGGTCCTTTTCCGCAGAACTGCTGCCGAGCCATTCGGTCCCTAGTCTGTAGCGGTGCATTGGATTCTTCCATCCTAAGTGCAGGACCCTGCATTTATCCTTATTGAACCTCATTAGATTTCTTTTGGCCCAATCCTCCAATTTGTCTAGGTCCTTCTGTATCCTATCCCTCCCCTCCAGCGTATCTACCACTCCTCCCAGTTTAGTATCATCCGCAAATTTGCTGAGAGTGCAATCCACACCATCCTCCAGATCATTTATGAAGATATTGAACAAAACGGGCCCCAGGACCGACCCCTGGGGCACTCCACTTGACACCGGCTGCCAACTAGACATGGAGCCATTGATCACTACCCGTTGAGCCCGACAATCTAGCCAGCTTTCTACCCACCTTATAGTGCATTCATCCAGCCCATACTTCCTTAACTTGCTGACAAGAATGCTGTGGGAGACCGTGTCAAAAGCTTTGCTAAAGTCAAGAAACAATACATCCACTGCTTTCCCTTCATCCACAGAACCAGTAATCTCATCATAAATCACTTAGAATGAAAGAGATGTAGCGAAGATCTTTCCCCCTAGTTGTCTAGCTACAATTTTAGGCCTTGTCCACACACAGTCTTGAACCTGGGCAAACCCTGGTGTGCACGCTTTTATTTCGGCTTACCAGTAACTAATTTCAGCTTAGTTTATACCAATTCGTAATCAATTTGAGACAAACTGAGAAAAGTCTGGTGTAAAAATAAGAGCGTTCACACAGCCATTTTTGTATTGGTTTAACTAAATCCATTTAAAATCACACCTAAGTGCAACTCTGCTTGTAGACAAGCCCTTAGTTTGGTTTTCCTTACTGACCAGAAGTTCTACCGTTCTCCTCCTGCAGGGTTTGGGGAATGTGCGTCCACACTTTAAACAGTGTGTGCTTGTTTCTGAATCTCCTGCTCTGTTGCTGTTGGTGCATTCCAATCACTCATCTCAGGTGGATTATGGAGGAAGGTGAAAGGTCCCCTAATCTTTCCTAAAGCCTTGGAAGCAGACAGCCCATACTGCTGGATTTTCCTGGCCATGTCTCTATGCTTCTGTGTCTTGACTGTATCTATAAAGAGGGTTTATTTTCAGAAAAACAACTTTATTTTTGGTAAAAATTAATTTTTGAATGTAGCAGCAAATTAAGGAAATGCCCTTCAGAGGCTTTGTGTTCTAGCAACACAAGACAAAATTACTGCTGCTCAGGTGAATGTTCTAAGCACAGTGGAAAACAGAGTTAACAATGCATGGATTTCAAGGGACTGGTTTAGTTTCCTTTGGTTTTTATTTTCTGTTTTTTTGTTTTTATTTTTTGTTTTGTTTTAATTTCTGTGTTCTGGCCACACCCAGGAGAACCGTCTGCTTTTGATTTCTCCCTTTACGGTCACATGGTAAATTTTCTTTCTCATTCTTCAGAGATGGAAACATTCAAAGACTATATATCTCTATCTATCTTTTTTTTTTTTTTTTACACCGCTCATCCTGTTGCTTGTTATTTATTGCAGAATCTGAGGCCAGACTAAAAGAGTGACAGTTACTCGGTCTCTTCAGGGCTCTCAAACAAGCCTTTGGGGAAAAAGAGAGGGATACTGTTGGACTGCAGATTGCTCAAATGTTGCAGAGAGGTTTCTTTGGGGGTACCCAGTACTGTCTAAGCTTGATCTTATTTCCTACTGGTGGTTGAGCTACTGGCAAGGTTGACTTTGGGGTGGAAAGCCATAACAGTCCTATTAAACTTAGTCTGCTTGTAATATTTAGAAAACCCTAGATCTCTCTAGACCCAGGCCTGTATCCTCCCTGGATCTGGCCCTCTGCCTGCTGAGGTAAGGAGAGCCTTTGCCCATTGTGGATCCAGGTTAGCAAATATTTTTTGCTTGAAACAAGTATTGTTTTGTAAAGCAGACGGTCTTGGGTATGAGCAGAAATCACCAAGGAGGGAAAAAGAAAACTGTTATAAATGAATTTAGGTACAAAATAATCTCCATTCTTTTGTAAAAAGGATTTTTAAAAATCAGTTTTGTGCCTTTTTTCTCCCACATGGAAATTTTTAAAACAAATGAAGAAAATAAAAATTCTGCAAGTTTTTTTTTTTTTTTTTTAAACCTTAGAAATGGTAGTAATGTCAGGTACGGTCTGGTCTAGTTTTACTGGACTAGTAGTTGTAGGCAGTGTTGTTGTAGCCATGTTGGTCCCAGGGTATTAGAGAGACACAGTGGGTGAGATAATATTTTTTATTGGACCAACAAAAGTTGCCTCTGGAGTACTAGTTGGAAGGCTCAGATGTGCATTATGTGGTCTCGTACTTTAATGGAGGGTGCATAGGTGTTGAATCTTTAACACCATTCATACTTCAAAGTGTTAATTGGGTATTGGAATTAAATAGGTGTCAAAAGAGGGATCCAGTCTGAGGGCTTGTGTATACATAAACTGGAACCAAAATAACTAAATCCGTTTTAATTCATACCTTAAGTTATTTTGGTGCAAGTCTGTTTGTGGGCATTCATTTTGGAATGAGTGCCCCAGTTTGATATTAGTTGTTGGGTTCAAATTTGTTTTTACTTAAGTTCATTTGAAATAGAGTACTCTTATTCCAAAATAAGTGTCCCCATGCAGATTTACACTGTCTAGAAATAAAACCAGTGTAGTTATTTTGGTTCCAGTTCGTGTATAGACAAGCCATAAAAATCCCTTTTCCTCTGTTGCTCAGTTTTATGTAATTTATGATGTCATAATTTCTTTAATTCTCTTCTCTTCATAAACTCCAGGACAGATAATTACAGATGTTTTAATGAAAAAGCAAGTTTTTATTTTTAATTTTTTTTACAACAAATTTTCAGGCTGCCTTTATACACCATAAAGGAGCAAAGAGGGGCACAACCATAACTTTCCCACCTTCACAAGTTGCCTTTAAAGGCAACCTATGGTCTATCCTCCCTTGGCAGCCAGCTCAGCTCCAGCATGTCTGAGCCAAGGTTCAGGAGAGTTTTATCAATTCAGACTAATTTGTCATCCCTGATTCTGCCCCCCATGTGGTCTAAATTTGACTCATTTCAGCAACACACTTTCAAACTACTTCGAAAAAGGGGACACTTGTTAGTCATATAGTTTTGTTTTATTTTTTTAGTAACCAGGAAAATGTAATTGGTTGGAAGTTTAGATTCCTGAGGTAAGAGGAGACATGAGATTCTCTTACAGAAGCTAGCATAACAATTTAATCATTAGCTATGATTTTTTTTTCTTGATCTTAAAACAAAAAAAAACAACCAACACTGCCAAAAAAAACCCCTGCTTTACAAATGTAAAAGGATTTTGTACTGGAAATCCAGTTGTGAAGGATAAGGGCTACTATGCACAAGGCTACTGGAATGGCAAATGGCTCAAACCTTATAAGGTTCTCATTATAAAACCTTAAAAAGCTCTTGTAAAATGATGGCCCACTAGCCTCTTGCCATTAAGCCTGTTTAGAAATCAAGATGCTGCTACTCCACTTCAGCCCGTGTGTTGAGAAAGGGGGCTGCAGAGCCGAGATGCCTTTTCCCGCAGAGGCATAGTCTTACATCACTCACATTACCTGGGTCTCTATTTAATATAATTGTTTCCATTAAATCAAACACAAGCTTTGTTCTCCCTGCTCCCCGGGAGCACAGATTACTGTCTGTACACAACTGGTACACAACTTTTATACCAAGCCTCAGAAACTATGTACCCCTCTCCTGTTCATAAAAGATCTTAAAAGCAATCTGAGGTGAAATTTTCACCTTGGTCCCTGACCACTAGACTTTTATATTAAAAATGTCCAATTCATCAGAGCTGTCTGTTAGAATGTATCATTTGCTGCTAGTTAAATTCCTAGTTCATTTAGTCATGTTAGTCCATCCGTGCGATAGTGCAGTTCATCCCCATGGGATTCAGTGTGACGTCATACACTGTACTGTTTTATGATTGAATAAACCTGCGTGAGTGGAGACTTCTTAGGAAAGAGATTCTGTATGTGTGTTCAGGGTGGCCTGGGCTAAGTAGGCCAAGGGCTTTGCATGTAAGGAGATGTTACAATAGCCCTTGGGCCACCATAGTTAACTTAATAGATAAGGTCAGCACCTTACCTTGTTATCAGGCTTGAAGTGGTTTCCATCATCTACAGAGTTTACAGTTTGATTCAATGACTCTCAGCGCCCCCACTATATAAATTGTTCTGGTGCCCCTGCCAACAGGCCAATGTAAAACCATTCTTCTCCAGCTTCAGAGTTCAAGCCCACCTGGTGGTCCCACTTGTCTCTACACACAGTTGAGAAGAAACCGGGATACCCCTTTGAAGTAGGAATTGTTAAAATAGTGGTCTAGATATGTAACTGAGTTAGGAGGGAGGCAGCTGTTGGATAGGGGATGTCAGCTAAATCCTGTCTTGGCCTATGACATTAATGCACATAGAAATCTCGTTCATACTTATTATGCTATATAGATTTGATATGGCAGTCACAGAGGGAAAATTTTACACTGCTTTTTTCTGACAGTAATATATAGTGCTTTACATGTTTATATTTTGGTACTACCTAGAAGCCTGAGTTAGCATCAGGGGCCTGTCCTAGGCACTGTACAGGCATAGAGGTAGACATGATCTCTGTCCTGGAGATCTTACACTGGGCTTTACAAACATCTAATTCTCACAACAATTATCTGAGGTAGGTAAATATTATTGTACCAAATTTACAGATGAGAAAAGTGAAGCAAAGAGGGTGACTTGCCCATAGCTACCGTGTTGTCTATGTAGGAGTCAGGATCAGAACACAGGAATTCCTGGTGCCCAATCCTTAACTCAACCCTCACCTCTCTCTTGCAAGAGACTGTTGAAACTAGCAGGTGCCTTTCAATACCATATAAAGGTCCACAAAGTAGCACAGGCATTAATTGGCAATGGCATGAAATGTCCAGCTTGGGCTTCACCAGCTTCTCTACATCAGAATAAAGTAGGGCCTAGGATTTACCTTTAAGAAAATTTGTCTCGAGTAACTTTGTACTTCTTTTTTGGTCTGGCCTCAATTGCTTTTACATTTTCTTTTCATTATTATTATTATTATTATTATTTATTATTTATTATTATTTAATATTCTGATTAAAATTCCTTTATTTTATTGAATTGAATTTCTTTTATTTATGAAACATGCATGAACCAACTATGTGACTCTAGGAGAGTATTGCTGAGTTGTGCTGATGTCAATTTCATACTGTGATATTTTTTCTCTATTTACCTAGAGATCAGTATTTCAATATATAACGATGTGCATGTTTTCCCCCCTTCTCCCGCTGCATGCAGGGATTCGGGTTCGTAACTTTCGAGAATAGTGCTGATGCAGACAGGGCCAGGGAGAAATTACACGGCACCGTGGTAGAGGGCCGTAAAATCGAGGTGCATGTCTTCAGTAATTCAATTTCTTCTTTATATTTATTCTTTTTATTTCTTTTTTGTGTCTTGCCTCACTTATTTCACATTTGGATCCCCGTCTTGTGTGTGCGTGTGTTTGTGTCTCTGTGTCCTTCACCCCACTGCACTGAAGTGTACAAAAGTGACATCCCCTCCCAAAAAAATCTTTGATTGATTTGAGTATTTTTCTTTTTCTTTTTCTTTTTTTTTAAGTTTGTTTCCCACCCACTCCAAATTTTTGCCCTTCTGCTGTCTTGATTTTCCTTTGCTTCAGTTTGTGAGGCTCCGATTTCCTGTTTATCAGGCCTGAACAAAAGTAACTGAAAAAGTACTGTCTGATTTCTAACTCTGTCTGACAATAAAGCAGGGGGCCAGCAAGTATCCTCTTTCCTCAGAGGCCAGTTCTCCTTCATATGAGTGTGAGCTGATGTTGAGGGCAGAGTAGAGGGGAAGAGGCACTAATTGGGCTGCTATTGCTGCCTTCTTGATCTGTCTGCAGTCAATTAAAGTAAACTCTTAAAACTTCCTGTAAGGAGAGCTCTCAATAGAAGGGTTAAGTGGCTGGCCAAAGTAGCCACATATGAGGCCATTGCATGGTGCTCACCAATTTTCTGTTCCACCTTGTTGAAGGCTAACTGGCCCCTTCCCCTTCTCCCTCTTTCTTTACTACTACAACAACAACAACAACAAAGTACTAAATATTAAAAAATATTAAACATAAAAGCCACCGTTTTGAGTAAGATGTCTGCATATTTTGCTTTTTTTTTGTTTTTGTTTTTTTTATTTCCCTTTTCGATGGTTTAGCGTTTAGGGCCCTTCACTTGACTCACTCTTTCCATGGTAACTATACACAATGCTGGCGATGGTACGAGTTGGCGGTAAGTGAAACAAAAGCACTGGAGAAGAAGCTTGTATTTTTAAATTTTTTCTTAAAGTTACAAAAACAAAATTAAATAAAGAAAAAAAATCCATCTGCCATCTCACATTAACACTACAAAATGTGATTTGACTTGTTGTCCCCACCCGCCTCCTTTCCCTTTTCCCCTCTTTTATTTTCAATGCTGTTGAGTAATGCCGCCTGGACTTTGGATGTACGTATCGTTTTGTAGCAGTCTGAGCTGTTTGATTACTGACTTCATGGTGATTTCCCCTTGCACATCTTACTCAGAGTTACTGAACTCCAGTTTGGCTGGTTTTTATTAATGCACCCATCCCCTCCTCTTTCTCTCCTGCCCCTTCTTTCTTTTGCTCTTTCTTTCCCAGACCTGTTTGTAGCTGTGATTGTTTGTTCTCTCTTTTTCTCTCTCTACACGCCCCTCCCCCCCGCCCTCCCTCTCCAGTTTATTTCTTTACTCAGTTAAATGCAGCTGTTGGTCTCTCTTTGCTGACTGGTGGTTTCTGATTGATTCTGGCAATTTTTCCTTTAAGTGCTTGTGTTGCACTTTGCTGTAGCAGCTGATTTCAGGCACTGGCTCCATCTTAATGATTGTCTGTGAGACCCTCTCTTCTCCTCCCTTCCCCCCAATCAATTGTTTTTCCCCCTTTCTTTTATCTGTGTGTGTTTAACTGCATGCTTTCAGTCTCATCATTGTTGTTTCCCATTCTTTCTTTTTTAAATGTGTAATGTTTATATTGTTTTTGGGCCAAAACTAGAGTAAATGTGGTTCCAGGCTCCCCTTGCCTGCACAGGCTCACCACTCCATAAATCCCAAATGATTCCTTAAGGCAGGCTTCTTTCATTCCTCTGGCCTCTCAGTTCCATTCTGGCTGAGATTTTGACAGATCATTGATTCCTGCTAAGAAGCTTCACCCTCCTTGCAAGAACTCTGAGGCTGTGTCTGACACAGGGCTGCAGTAACTTGGCTTTCAAACCCCATCCATCCTTTCTTTATCAGCACCACCTCTGCTGTAACACCCACTTGCTGTAGCACTCAGAATGCTTGGAACTATCTGGAGCTCTGTAATGAGGGTGGAGGGTACAGTGAAACCAGGAGACCCATCTACACCTCTGTGTTTTATTTTAGGAGATTTTTGTGAGAATTTTAAAATCAGAGATAAACAAATCAATAACCCAAGGGCATCTTGAAACTAGGTTGAAGGCCAATGTCTCATAGGATTCCAAAAGTCTCTTCACCTAGAGAGATTAAATCCAAGATAACTGGAATCCAGATTACTTTTCTTTGTGAAGACCTGTTTGTCTGTGATGTTTGTGGTCTACCACATTTTAATGGTGGGTTCTAAAAGAAGCTAGTTTATTCATCACCTGCTTTGTTTGTCCTCTGCCTCAGCTGCAGAGATCACCATCCTTACCACTCCAGTGGGACTGAGATAAGCTTTTTGCCCATCCAGCTGGTGAGCTGCAGATACCCAATGTGCTCTAATGGTGGCAGGATGTCTGAGAATTCCAACTTTACTCTCGTTGGCCTTTTGTTTAAATGCATAAAGTGCCACAATTAGCTGTAATGTTTACAATTAAATGGCAACTTCTAATAGTAATTTAAATTATCTTGCATTTTTATAAAAGTAGCTGTTTGATTTCTTTGCTCAAAGATGTATAAGGTATGTGATATTGGAGAGGAAGTTATAATTTTCCCTAACGTCTTGTGCTTCCTTCCCTCTCCTCCCCCGCCCCTTTCTTACTTTTAGGTGAATAATGCCACAGCGCGAGTGATGACCAATAAGAAGATGGTCACGCCATATGCAAATGGTAAGAGGGAATGTTTGCGCTAATCGTAACCTGAAAGGTTTCAGGTGTGATGACAAACTCTACAGCCTCAAATTCAAGACCTTATTACAAGGTCTCATTGTTCCTTGACTACAGTGGGATCTCTGACTGCTCAGCACCTTTGAAACTCAGGCCACTTATTTAGATGCTTAATTGTGGATTTAGGAGCCCACCTTTAGGAACTCGTTTTTTAAAAAAAATCTGGGCCTTTTAGCTGTAAATATAACTCTCTCCTAGCAGCCAGGAAAGCTGGGGCACCAAACAGTTTGTCTTTCACAGAACTTGCCTATTGTCAACAGTTTTCCAAGGAACTTGAATAAGGAATGACTCAGCTGTTTTGTGGAGTGAAGAACACTGTCTTGATTAGAAGTCTTGGGTCTGTTGTTTACCAATCTCTCTGCAGCAACTCTATGCAGCATAGTATAGAAACAGCAATACTCTTATTATACAGTGCACATGTTACGTTATGAGAAATGAGCACCATTATACAGCAAGCTGTATACTTTAAATCTCACCCCCCAGTGAAATGAAACGTGGAGTTTACAAAGTTGTCCTGGGACAGACTGAGGTACACAAAGTTGTCCTGGGACATAGTGAATGGTCCCCAGTTGCATTGAAAAGGTTCCAAAACAGTTTCCGTGTAGTTTCAAGTTAAACATGCAGTAGATAGTGAGAGAGTATGGGTTGGTGGTTAAAACAGAAGATTGGAAATCAGAAGATCTGGGTCCTATTCTTGCCTCGTCTACAGATTTACTATGTACCATTGGGCAAGTCACTTAATTTGTGTGTGTCAGTTTCCCAAGTGTGGTGAGGCTCAATGAATGTTTGTAAAGAGCTTTGAAATCCTGTGGTGGGAAGTCACTATGGAAGTGCAAAGTGGTTGTGCTGTGGTACCCAGTGAATGTATAGGGTTACATGGTAATGACATGTAGACCAGGGTGACAGGCAGGAGCATCCTTTTGGTTTGTCAACCCATAAAGTCTACGTTAAAATAATGTAAAGGTGTATGGTATTTGGGCAGTTTGAGTGTACTAGTTAGTGCTTTTCACTTCCAGGTGAGAGAGACTAGGTTTGGGAATTAAAATCCATGTCTGTCCATGTCCAGGTTCTTATCTTAGCACCCATCATCTTAATCTCTTGCTCGCAAAGTTGGCAGTGCACAGGTAGTATGTCCAGTGCTGCAAAGAGGGTGTGCATTACATCATTCAGCATTACCCCCCAGCATATTAAGTAATGACATTGGTGGGCTGTGATCAAATCACACCAGAAAGGTGATTTGTAAGACCTCAAAGATGGGGCTGAGTAGTTAAAGTGTGGTAAGTTTCATTGGACTCCTGTGGAGGAAAGATGTGTGATATTTATTAGTAAAACCTGCATGATTACTAAGTAAATAGATGAGGCCTGCCCTGAAAAGTAAAGACTTTTTTGTGGTAATCAGACCTGATCATTTTAAAGGGCCCACCCTAATCCCAGTTCTCGTCCCTTTTTGGTTTGAATGGGTGGAGACAAACAGGTTTTCCAGCTCTGCTTACTTGGGAAAAGTGCTTCAGTTCATATCCATTCTACAACGGCAGGCTTTTCACCGGGTTCATTATTTGCTTATTTAACCATTGCTCTCTTGTGTATTTGTGTTGATGATTTTCAATACTTGCCCATTATACAGATTATATTAAATGATTCTCTGGGAAAGATTGCATCTGGGGGATGCAACATGGAGAAAGCAGCAAAATATAAATAAAACTGAGAAGAGAAAATGTGGAATGAATAAACTTGTTTGTCTGAAATACTTTTATGCAACATATTCTGTGTGATTCAATTACCTGGGAAATCTCAATTCAATTGCCATGCTGTCTTTAGTGACACTCCAGTAAATATCATAGCTAGTGTATTTGAGACATTGTAACATGACTTGCCTGAGATCACCGATTGAGCCAGTGGTTTAGACATAGTTAGAATCTTCAACATTCCCAATGAACATATAGAATAGTAAGAACTGACAGGAAGATTCACAGAGAGAATGCGTCTTGTGGGCCAACTATGGGGATTGTAATGAACATATGTATAAGGCAGTTGGCTTTCTGCTCAGTCTTGTTTCTTATAGCTTATACCAGAGGTTACTATGCAGTGGATCAGCTAGTGTTCTGCTTATACCTCCCATATAATGGTCTATATCTGGACCCTGGCATTAGGAAAGGTAGTTAGCCTCTGTTCAAAAGCACAGGGACCTCGGTGGAAGCAGTAATGGGAGAAGTGCCTAAAGCTGAGTTTCACATGCAAAGCTCATTTTCCTCCCACACCCTTTCCACTGTTTTTCCTGGTATGGACTTCAGCCCTCATTGCCATCTTTGCTCTTTCAGGTTGGAAATTGAGCCCTGTGGTTGGAGCAGTGTACGGCCCCGAGTTATACGCAGGTAGAACTTAAGTAGACACTTCTATTTCTGCCGTTTAACTGCAGTGGTGTTTGTTTGTGTTCACAGTCTGCTGTTTCTTTATAACCTTTTTACATTTTTTATTCTTTTTAAAACTAAATTAGCATCCAGCTTTCAAGCAGATGTCTCGCTGGGCAATGACGCCGCAGTGCCCCTGTCAGGAAGGGGGGGTATTAACACTTACATTCCTTTAATCAGTAAGTAGCCCCAGTTGGCCCCTGTATTGTTACTGTGCTTGAGTAAACAATGATCTGTTAGCCCTCTTCTCTCCAGCCTGTATGATATATACTTGAAAGGATGGGTTTTGTTGGGATCAGATTTGCCACCAGCCAGAGCCCCCAGGCTGGGCAGCGGCCATGACAGTTTCATCTTGCAGAGCATTTCCATGCTTGCTTTTGACTGGGGCTTCTGAAATGATAAGGAAGGTGCAGAGCAGGAGGGAGGGGAGTGTGAAGAGTGCCACTGCTTGTACTTCAAAACCAAAGAAACCAAACAGACAAATCCGCAAAGTACATATTATACAAGCTGCTAAACTGCAAGTCGACTGCAAGCCCCCTAGTGGCATGCGCCTGGAAGCACCTTGGGTTGAATTTGTGCCTTGCGACTGGCTCCTTCTGGGTATCTGTTGTTGAATTGTTTGTAGCTGCCTCTGAGATTTTGACCTAATTTGCCCCGAGCCAGTTTACTCCAGCATGAAGTGTAATAAAACAGGGCCCAATACACATGGAACCGGTTACTGGTCACATTTGCCAGAAGATGATGGGCTCTTGGTAAACTGGCACTTAATGGGGAATTTCTGATGCCTTACATGGGGGTTATCCTGTCTTTCTGGCTTTAAATTGAACATGGGGAGGGAGGGGATGGCAAAGCGGGGGAGGGAAGAGGACAATTGACTGATTTAAGGGGCTTATGCTGAATTATTTCAAAGAGCCACATCCAAATTTAGAAGAGTCGCCTGCTATATTGGTAGCAACTCTCTGTGCTTCTCGGGCTCTTTCTAACCATTCTGCATGGCAGTGTCAAAAATGGGGGGTGGAGGGAAATTGTACCACGTTTGCAATGAGCAAGGCATGACACAACATTAACCCCTTGCATGCCAGGCGTCTCTGCAGCCCCTCTCTCCCTCTGGGTCGTGATGTAGCAGGAGGTGCATTCTTTCTATGGGGCTGTAAGTATGCCCCTTTGCCGGACAGATGCGGAACATCCCATAACTCTGGAGCCTATTGTATTATTTTTGTTCAAAACAGATAGTTTTGAATTGGGCAGGAGTTCTGATCCCTCTCATCTTTCTCCTTATCTGTCTTTACAGTTCCAGGTTTCCCCTACCCAACTGCAGCCACCACAGCAGCTGCGTTCCGGGGAGCACACCTGAGGGGCCGAGGACGGACAGTATACGGTGCAGTCCGAGCGGTACCCCCCACGGCCATCCCTGCCTACCCAGGGTAAGCACTGGACACCAAAACAGTGTGTTCTACACCATATTGAGAGGTAGCGGATTGGCCAAAGATAAAAATCAGAGCTCTGTTGGATGGTGAGAGTCAGGATGCAACAACACCAGAGTATTCTGCACCCAATGACGTCAAAAAAAGGCAGATCTAAAATTTTTTGTGTTAGATACTTTACACTTCATTTTAGTATCCTGACACACTAGTAACTAATGGCAACTGCGTAAGGTACCAGCAGGTTCCTTCTCATATGCATTAGCAGTTTGTCCATGTGGAATTCATCTAGCATTGACACTACGAAAAAGGACAAAAAAAGGGTCTCAAGTCTGTGGAGTGAGGCAGGTTCTGTTTTCTTCACTCCTTTGTATATTGTTATCCAGGAGTGGGGAGTATTATCAGTTACCTTCATGCCTCACCATCTGGGAGTAGGGCACAGGAGAGCCAGTTACCCACAATGGATTTGCTTTCTTTGTTGGAGACAGTTTAAAAAGGTTTAAAACAAAGATCAATCAAGTCCATTTAAATTAAGGTGGGGAGAGAGGGAGTATAGGGAAAATGAAATGGCAACATACTTCGAATAATAAGAATGGTATAAAGTACTGATGGATGTGTGATCTAGCATCCTTCACCATCTGATTTTCATTAGTCATGTAGTGGAATGAATTCTGTAGCAACAAATTATTCTGTTATTTGAAAGGTGTAAATTGCTGGATTTATTTAGGTTGTTTGAATCTGAGGATTTCTCATTCACATCGCTTACCCCTTTAGCCTGTTTGCCCAGTTCTCAAGGCAACATCCTCACATTTTCACAGAAGGAATCTGAGTGAGAGAGAATCCTCCCAGAGAGCAAGAAAGTTGGACACTAACTCCCATTTCTCCTCATTAGGTCGGCTCTGGAGGGGGAGAGCATAGACCATAAGTCTCCTAATACCAGAGTACATTTGGACCTTGCCCTTGGATGTACTGATCAGCGTGGGAGACCTTGTGTAATAGATTAAGATGGGGTTACTGTGCCCATTCTTTGCAGAGTCCAATCTGGCATTTAAAATAGAGCTCAATGAAGCAAGTTGGAGTGGCCAGACATCCACCTACCCTACAGCAATAACTTGTAGCAATAATTTGAACTGCTTTACATCTTACATTATGCAAATAAATATTTTGGACTTAGTATGTCCAGAGACCTGGGGTGGGGAAACTGTTGCCTGAACACATGGGGGTTCACAATGGTGGTCTTTTTGCTGAGTTTTCAGGTGATCATCCCTCTTACACAGATCCGTCTCTTTCCACTGCCATTACAAGTTTTTATATCCTATATTCTCTAACCTTGGCCTCTGACCTACAACCTCTGTCCATCTTTGTTACTGTAATAATGACCCAGTCCTGTTTTATCAGGAAATGCTCCAGAGTGAAGCACACAAGCAAATCTGAACTAAGCGCTACTGTCTAATAGGACTTTTTTATCCTGTTGTAGGAAGGACTTCTATTCTTTATCCCTGATAGTAACGGCTAGAGCATTCCTAGCAAGAGGCTGTCATCAGTGGTACACTGGGAGAACACTCCTTATAGCTTTTCTGCACTTCTGACTAATTGATTAAGACCAACCCCATCTTTGTATAAAGGAGTTATTTACATTTGGAATACAGGCAATGCACCAGTGACCATCCCTTCTAAATAATATCTCATGATTGTATGTACTTGCAATTCATTCAGTTTGTCTGACGCCACAGATTGATCTCATATGTCTTCATGTGCAATGAATTGTCCAGCAAATAACTGGAAGACAGCAGTAAACAAGCTGCACTCACAAATGATCCTGAATTGTGCTAGACACAAACATGAGGTTTTAATTAATACATTTGTTGTTTTCATAGACTGGGTCTCCAACATTGCTTGTCTTTCGGAGGAAGGTAGTTCCTTGTTGTAGAGTTTAAAATGCGTGGAGCAGTTTATGTTGTAAAAAACAGTAGGAGAGAAACAGTATTACCACTGAAGTTACATCAGGCCACTTTTGACCTTGAATGCTTAGTGTCATGCATACATTCCTGGCACCAAATCATGCATCATTCCCTCTACCCTTTTAATGGAAAGATGAGACCATGAAACCAAGAACCAAGCCATGAGTGACTAAAATAAAATGGATACTTAGGAAGAGGACAGTCAATAAAATTGAAAGGGGGAGAATTCAAAACTGATAGTAGAAAATACTTTTTCACAAAACACAATTATTTTGTGGAAATAATTTCCACAAGATATCACTGAGGCTTAGAGTTTAGCAGGATTCAAAAAGGTAAAACGTTTATACAGATAACAAGAATAGGAATTGCCAGACTGAATCATGCTCAAGGTCCATTTAGCCCAGTATCCTGTCTCTGATAGTAGTCAGATCCAGATGCTTCAGAGGAAGGGGCAAGAAACCTTCTAATCCCTAGTAATTACAGATTTGGTTTAAGACCTGAAGCATGAGGTTTAAGAAAATATGCATGAACGTGCATTTTAATACTGCTAATTGCAGGTCGTATATGTAGGGACGAGAAACATAGGTTACACATACAATCCCCCATCCTATATCTTGGAAGGCTGTGAAGCAGAAAAACATTTAGGGGTCATGATGGATAACCAACTGAACATGAACTCACTGTATAATGTAGGGACTAAGAGAGCAAATGGAATTCTTGAGTGTACAAGCACGAGAATATTGAGAAGTAGTAGGGAGGTGATATTATCTTTGTATAAAATGGTAGTAAGACCATTATTGGTATACTGTGTCGCTATCTAGTGGCCATGCTTTTAAAAGAATGTTGGGAAATTAGAGAGAGCCCAGAAAAAAGCTGCTACAAGAATTGATTCAAGGTCTGAAAAACTCAAAACTAAAAAAGCTCAATCTATTTAGGTTACCAGAAAGAAGGTTAAGAAGTGACTTGATCACAGCCTATTAGTACCTATGTGGAGAAATAATTTATGATAGTACAAGGCTCTTTAATATAGCAGACAAAGGCATAATAAGGTCCACTGTCTGGAAGCCGAAACTAGACAAATCCAAACTAGAAATAAGGCACTTTTTTGGGGGGGACTGCAGATAATTAACCACTGGAATAATTTACCTAGGGATGTGCTGGGCCTTATATGTATTCCACATGTGGGTATGCATGAGCACCATGTGGCTGAATCTGGAAGTTTTTCCAAGCGGTGTCAGTTGACCTGCACATGTGTAGTATCTTCCTTTGTGCTCCTGACCGAAGAGGTGGTAGTGCAGATCAAGGTGGAAATCTTTCTAAAAGATATGCTATGACTCAAATGGAAGTTATAGGCTTGAAGCAGAAACCACTTGGTGAAATTCTGTGGTATGTGTAATGCAGGAAGTCAGAGTAGATAAACATAGTGGTCCATCTGGCCTTAAAATATATGAATATCTCTTCAAAAATTTGTTTGCATTAATGAATTAATAAATCTGGATATTTTTGTTAGCTATATAAATGTCCAGTCCCTTTTCGAATCTTGCTAAGTTTTTAGCCTCAATAACCAGAGTTGTTATAGTAAATACTAAGAGGGGAGGAAAAAAGTACCAAGAGTTTTGGAAGGGATTTAAACCCTCAAACTTCAGGTTATAAACCAATCTCAAATTATTAGGGATTGCGGAGGAGAACTTTCTCTAGTGACAAGTTGTCCCACAACATGGATTCTTGTACCTTTTTCTGAAGCAGCCAGTGCTGGCAACTGTCAGTGACAAGATCCTAGACTAGATGGACCATTGATATAATCCAGTATGGCAATTCCTATGAACTCCGAAATATTTTTACCAAAATGGTAACCTATTCATAAAACAATCACTTTCTCTGTCAAGTGTTTATCCTTCATGCAGGAGTGGGGACCTGCATAATAAAACACATTTGACAACAGAAAATCTAACGATTTAAGTCACAGCCCCAGAAGCCAAACTTTTGTGGTTTTAGAGTTTGGTTCCTACAAACACCATATGACCCACTTCTTCCTGCTGAGGTATATAATCTTTTCTCTTCATCTCCACATCTAGTGCACTTAGAGACCAATGCAACTCTGTCCATGGGGAATGGATTGCACCTGTCTTGGAGGAGACAAAATTTTACCAAAAGACTTCACTTGTAGCTAACGCTGCTCCATTATTTTTAATAATAGCTTACAGTCTGCTTGCCAGATATCCTGGCCTCTCTCTCTGTACTTTACAATAGATGGATGGGTGTTTTAATCAGGGTGTCAGGATCTTGGCAGCATTTTACACTCCAGCTAATACCATGAAAAAATGACAGCTAATGTTCCCTACCTCTTTCTAGCTTGTGGTAATGCTATTGGTAAGTTATACACATGCCCCCATCAGTCTCAAAGATGGTGGAGATAATGCTTTTTAAAGTGTGGGTGGCTTAGGACTGAACTGTCCAGAGGACAAAACAGAAGAAATTTGTGTAATATGAAAGCATGTGTTTATATCAAGGGGTGGAGAGGGCAGCGGGGCAGCCAGGAGTATACCCTTTTTTTTCTTCCTTGTCCTTCCCCAATTTTCATCTCCAAAGCAAGCTACATTACAACCTTGCACTGCCAAATATTCTGGTAAGAGTGGCTCTTTGGGAACACCGACCCTGGTTTGACATTTTTGCAGCTTGAAGTTCTGAGAGAAACTAATAGTGACCAATAAAGTCAAAGAGAGCACCACCCCATCCTTCCAGTTGCTCCTCTTTGCTGTGGAATGTGTCGTTACTATCAGGGATGATCCCACTGCACCTTTCAATTCTTGAACTTTGGACCAATCACTTAACCTTTTTAGCTCATTATCTCTGCTTGTGAAAGCAATGCATTGTGGGTATTTTTGGTTTTTTCTTTTTAATTATATTTCTCTGTATTTACTTTGATCAGAATTGATTGACTTGTTTTCCTGAGGTGTTGCATCGGTTCTTTAAGATGCTGAATAATAATACTTTGCATGCTTGTGTGATCAGCCAAATCTTATCGCATGTCTAATGTGCAGGGTAAAAACAGGTGATGTATGGATATCAGAAACAGTCATGCAGCCCTGTAAAACTCAACATACAGAATTATACACAGCTTTCTCCAATGTGCTTCTGACTTAGGTGGATTCTAGCCCTTGTGGGACTGCTTCTAAAGGGCTTCTTTAGTCCATGTGAAACCTACTCCATGAAGCCAGTCTTTCCATGTGTTTAGGGAGTAACTAAAGTAATTCCAGGATCATAACCAGAGTGGAGGCTCCTAAACCCCTGTTTCTCCTCTTCAGGGCATCAGGTCTTTCTGAGTCTATTTTTATTATACAATATGAAGGCTGTTTCCCTCCCACCCTATGCATATTGTCCCATCCCCCCACCCTCCCCGCCTGCATGCCATGGAGGATGACATGGGGCCGCATGGGTACGTGCGCACACACATTCTCTTGCTGATATGCTCCTGCCAGAAAGCCCAGGTTGTGGATTCATACATCACCTGCCTGTGTAAAATGCATGTGCATGCTGCCGTCCTCAATAACCGGAATGTGTTTTCTGTTCTTTTTGTTTTTGTTTTGTTTTTGTTTTTTTGTTTTTGTGTGGATTTTCTGCAGTGTGGTTTACCAGGACGGATTTTACGGTGCTGACCTCTATGTAAGTACACACACCGGAGCCTTCTCATCCCCAACCTTCGACAAGCCAGCCTTTTTTTGTTCTTGTTGTTTGTTTATTTGGTTGGTTTGATTTGTTTTTTTTAATATCATTTACTTTGATTTTCTTCTTCCTTGTGGATATATACATCATATATTTAAGAATGCAAGCATGCTTCTCTGTCACTGCGCTTGCCCCTGGGTGCAAGACCTAAGCCTATGGGTTTCCTGATCATTGCCAGGGTCAGTTTACTGGGTGTCCTCTCCCCACATGCACACTGCTACTAATCAACCTGAGAGATGATTAGCAAATTAAAATTTCTCTCAATACTTCTCTCATTTGCATAATTTGGATATAAAAATAACAGGACTGGTTTAGCCTCAGATGTTCCCTTTCCCTCTCCCCTCCCCCTTCTTCTCCCCTCTTGGGGCCCTTTCAGGCTTGATTTGTGCACCGTGCACTAAGCTAACTGAGCTCTGTGTTTACAAAAGCTCGTGTACCATTGGGATGTGGATGTCACTCCTCTGGAGAAGACGTGGGGCTGATTAAAAATGGAGTCTGAGATACTGGAGTGAAGGTTGGCATCTCATTTTACTAGTTGAAATGGTACCTAAATAGAATAAGGATTCTCTTTCTTCTCCCCAGGGGAGTTGTAGAGCACGTATATGTGAGGATGTGTAGATGGAAGAGTCAGCAGCCTCCTGCTTCCTGGTAAATTTCTCAAGCACCGCAAAAGGCTTTGTCCTATCATGTGACTTCACCAGCATATCTGTATCTAGAATTCCTAGCGCACTGATGTTTGAACTGATTGAGGGTGGTGTTCCTAGACCATGGAGTGGGGGGTGGGGTGTTCTTATTGGAAGGTGAGGAGAGCAGTTTTCCTTTGGATGGAAAGTGTCATTATAACAATCACACTATAGGAATGTGCTCTCCAGACCAAAGAACTTTACATTCACTGTTCACACCTTCATCCTGTTCAAACTTTTGGACTCCAGCAAAGCTCCCCCTTCAATAGGTGGAGATGTATCTTTGGAGTTACAAGAATTTTGTCTTGTTTGTGGGTAGAGTTGCCAGAATAGCTGAACTTGGTTTCCATACTGCTTAGGAGATGGTGCCCCTAACATCCAAAGATATACATCTAGAGGTTGGTTCCTGGGTAATGGATAGGGTTGCCTTTGGGCTTCTCTGGTCTATATGGAGCTTCAGACCTTATAAAGACACTTTTCCCAATCCAACAGTTAGAAAACATTCTATCTAAACACTGAGGAACTTAGTGTTATGTATATACTTTGCCTGTCTGCAAATAAACTCTCATACACGTGCTCTCACATGTACATGCCTGTGCACACACATACACATGCATTTCCTGATTCACATGTGCTCTTGCACATATGCTCACCTAGGAACTGACCTGCGTGGTCAAGTGTTCCATTATAATACTACTTCAGGATGTAGGAAAGAGTTCTGTTTTTTCTCTGTCACTCCTAAAGCCTTACTCTAATCTATATAGATCAATGAGTTTGGGGCTGACCTTGCAGTGACTAAGCAGATAAATGGGCAGCTATTCTGTGCTTGGTGGCTTCTCTTGCACAGGCTGGCACATTAAAGCCTTGTTGAGATTATCAAGGCTATAATCTCCTGATTATAGGGGTTATCTCCTGATTCTTTTCAGAAAGTTCCTTCAGATCTTTAACACCTTTTATGCATAAAAGGGGCTCATTTAACATCTTAACACCTTGACAGCAACTTTCATAGTACAGAGAATCCCCACACCCACCTCATGTTACACTCCGCTTTCAGCATTTAACGTGTCTAAGCGCTAAAAAAAGGACTAGAACCCTCAGATAAAACAATTTATTTGGCATCTTGCTATAAATAGTTCAGGTCCCATTAATACGGAAAACAGGACTTCAGTATAGGGCATCTCTGAAGATAGGTTGGCCAGGTTTATCTCTTTACTTTTTATTGCTAGAGTTCTCAAGAGAGATGCATCTCAGCCTGAACTTCTAAGTTACCCCACTTTCCACTCTGGATTGGCACAAATTGAATGGGTGCTGGTGCCTCATATCCCACTGGATTGTATTCATGTAGTTGCTGTATGAGGGCTGTCCTACATTTTCAGATGAAGGAACAGGGTTCTTCAGCCACTGATTGCTGATTTGGGAAGAGGGTTCCCTAGCTGTTGAGATGGCGGAAGGTTAAGGTGAAGAGCCCTCACACCTGGTGAACTAATAGGGGTGGGCTGAGGGAAGAGCAGGGGGAAGAAGGACCTGCAGATGGCAGGATGGGGTGAGTTGGGGGAGAAGAGGGTTGTTCCAGGCTTTGGCTGCTTTTCCTTCCCACACTGGTGTCATACGCTTTGATTTGGTCTTCCTCTTCCTCCTCCCTCCTCCTCTTTTCTGGGGCAACCATCCTGCTAGCCACTTTCTTCTATTAAAAGCGCTGTTCCATCTCTTGTTGGACTCCTTCCTCTCTGGCAAAATAACTGAATGTATAAAGTAACCTTCCCCAGGGTCAGTACTGGGGGATAATAGCTCCATTTTGGCCATGAGGAAAGACAGAGCTTCTCCTACAATGGGGTCAGTCTGGGATAACAAACCACCCATAAAGACCACTCCCATCTATGAAAAGCGTGCTTGCATCCACTGGAAAGAAAAGGCTGGTGAGCCCCTCTGTGGGCTGTGTTTGTATGATTGTTTCTTTCCACAGCTGTGTTTTTTGAACTGCTCTTCCTGTGTTCTGTTATAGAATAGTCTTACAGGAACCAATCATTAGCGCTAAAATACCTCAGGTAGGAGAGCCAGTGTGACCTGCCAACCAATCAGATTGTGGATTGCAGTGGAAAAAAAACTGAATTATACTAACCATTCCAGCGCCACGTTAGAGATGGGAACAGAGGCTTTTTTTAGGACAGTGCAGACTTGTGAGCGTGTGATCAAAGCTCCTGCTACTTCTGGGCTGCACGTGTTCAGGTTTCACACCAAGTGGCTTTTCATTCCAAAAATTAAGTGGAAGGGTTAACACAGGTCATGCTTGTCCCATTACTATGTAAGTTCACCTGGTGCAGTGAATGCTGTTGTCCTGTCACCTCTTTCACCTGCCGATCCACAGTGCTTACCTGCCAGCTTTCTAATACTGAAATCCTAGAAATTAATTCAGCCCCTTTTGCTTTTTAACCTTCAATTATAGAGGCATTGGGGAATGGAGAAAAGACACACCAGGCCTAGAAAACAAAGGGTTCCTAAAATTGGACTTGCAAGCCCAAAATTGATAGGGTAGTGAGTATATAGACACACTCATCAGCATGGACTGTCCTTTTCTTCATGTTTCTGGAAATACCTCTGACACCTAGAGGTATGCAGGTGCTCCATACTACTGAACCTCAGCAACACGCTTCTCTGCTCGCTCCCTTGTGTCCTCTGCCACTCCAGAGAAAGGGCATCTGCTAATATGCCTGAATAAAAAGGCACTGAAAGAGGAGAGAGGAAGCTTGTTGCAAGGTGTAATTGGATTTCCTTATGGTCTGTTTAGTTTGATTACCCCATATGGCTCTTATGTGTGGAAGAGAGAGTGTGTTTTTTGTGCTGAAGAGCAGTGTAGGCAACTGAAAGCACTTGCTATCTGCCTTTAGAGTCTTCATTGGACAGCTGAAATGTTGTTTCAGTTCAAACAGCAGCTTCATACTTACATCAGTTATCAAATAATTTTCACATACTTACAGCAACAAACTAATACTGAAAAAAATCCACATTTTAATTTTGGCAAAGGAATCCAAAGGGAATGTTTTGTCTTATCCTTCTGTTGCTGGGCCATGGCTGGTATCTGCTTATCTTGGTCCTCTGGCCCTTAGAAAAGCAGTTTGAGGTCAGGGGACAAGGAAAATCCAATCAGATTGACAAATGAGGACAATGGAATCAGCCTGTAGGGCCCTCCATGTAGCCACAGAAGAGGAGAGGTTCATTAAAGACAACTTCTCTCAGCACTTGAGACATACTGGGAGTAAAACAACTCAAATGAAGCTAATCTGCACTTTGCTGAAGCAGTGCTTAGATCGTCCTCGTCTGTCTTCACACATCTCCATCAACCCAGCCAAAATAGTATGCACTCTAAAGACCCATACCTACTGTAGAAGAGCCTTCTCTTTGCAACTGAATGCTCACTAAATACATACAGCCCTTCTCCTTGCCCCTTTTTTCCCTTCTTGTGGCAGAGCTTTGTTACTGCCTTGTTGTTAGGGAGGTGTCTGGCATCACATTCTCACAAGTCCAGACCCATTCATTTGTTTTGAGACAGTTTGGAGGTTTTTTTTAAAAAAGGCTAACTAGATTGGTGGAGATTGCACAGCTCCCTTGGATATTTAGGGACTATGCCATTGAAGGGTAGGCTCCATTTGGGTTGCTCTGCAGCACTGGAGAAGTATAGAGCAGCTATTCAGGAGGTGTCTTTTTCATTGGGTGACATGAACATGCAAGTTCAGTGAAAATATCCTGTAGTGACGCAATTTAAATAAGCTACAATACCTGATGAGAGTGGCATCAGAAATCATTGGGGGTATGCCCCTGCGAGTGGGTTAATGGATTCGCTTTTTACTTCAGGCAAAGTTGTGGGGGGCAGGAGTAGCAGGATGGAGACATTGTAGGTGCTTTGGACAAGCTGTGTGGGATCTGAGATGCATTGACGGAGCTATGTGTGGGTCCTGGGTTTGAAAAGCAGGGGCTGCTGCTGAAGAAGGAAACTCCCACAGAGCTTCCCCTGGTTTTTTACAAGTCCTAAAACTCACCAGAAATTATTAAGGAATGAAAAGGAGTGAGAAATGGGACCTTTTATTTTTCCCCTGTTTTGGTGTATTCGGACCTGCTTAGGTAATGCTAGATATATTCAGATGTCTGAATCCCCAGAAGTGGTCCATGCTCATTGCTCCGGGATCAGGAACATATCATAGTGAGGTTAGTCCTCGTTTTTTGTTTTGTTTTATTGTACACACACACACAGAATATGTAAACGGCTCCAGATCAAACAGGTCTGATAGTGTGTATATACATATAGTCTTTAATTTTTTTTAATTAACAGTAGCTTCTATTTTGCATCAGTGCATGGTTAAAACCAGTACACATGTCAGCTGTTTCTTAACTTCATTTCTCCAATGAAATATTTCTCCTGTTTTTTGTTTGTTGTGCAGTCGGCGAAGAAATGTTAACATCTCGCTCTAAATCTCAGTGGAGTCTCTGTTCCCTTCTCTGATATAACAGATGGGTTATTGCTTGTTATAATTATTAACATTGTGGTGTGGGCTAGGGTGGGAGACGTTTTTATTTTGGGGCGGGATGCGGGGATTGTTAAGGTTTGGAATGTTAACTCCAGTGGTGACTGACTGTTTCCGTAATAGCAGGTCGTTGTGGCTGCACGCTCTAGTAATTGAGGCTGTGTACTTCACCGAGCTTGTGGTAGAGCCTAGGACAAACCGCTGTCCCAAGAGAATGCTGGGATAGATAGAACTAGCCAATATGAGTCTGAACGTGGTGATTTTGCTGGTTGTTTTAGCTCCAGTTGTCAGCATGCTTAGTTTTTAATTTGATTGATAGATGTTACGCCATTACCTTTCCCACACCTGATTCCAGTCCCTCTGTCCCTTTTCCCATTATATGACATGTAAGTTAAAAGAGAATAAATGAAAACCTTTTTTGGTTTCAAACTGCATCTTGCTGTTATGTTCACAATAACCTCCACTCACATTAAACATGGCTACTGATCTCAAGTGTAGCTAGTAAGTGTTCGGGAGAGTGAGAATCTGGGAACATTCTGATGCAGGCTGCCCTGCATGTGATATTAACGTGTGGAACTGGGTAAATTTTGCATCTGCCTGAACATCAGACATACCAAGAATTCAGGAATCTCATAAACTAGGAGAGTACAGTGGTGGTGTCAATTTGAAGTTTTGCTTGCATTTGCTGGCGAAGGTTAATATGGATGAACTGGGTCTCACTGTGCCTTATGCACCCTTCTCTCTTTTGTGTTTGGGGATTAGCAGTCAAGTATAAAAACCTAGCAAATTTAAGTGGAGGGACTAAAAACAGCCAGCTAAGAGTGGGAGGGTAAAAGCAGTGACATCACACCATTTTAAAAAGATGATGCAAGGTTTAATGGGTGAGGATTTGCAATATGCTGTATCTCATAAACAGGAAGATCCTAACTTAATCCTAGACATTATATCTTCATCTCCTGCAGAGTAAGAAAGCATCTGCAAACTTGTCTTCCATTCAGCTCCCCACCCTTCATTCCTTAGGTCCACTAAGGCAGTTGAAACCAAATAAAAGCCATTGCCTCTTTTTAAAAAGAAAAATTTGAGACAAACTTCACAAGGAGAAGGATCATATATTTTCCCTCAGATTGAATATGAGCTTGAGTTTTTGCTTTTGCCCTACTCTGGTCAAAAGTTTGTCAACTAATGATGGCAAAGTTGTCATTAACCCAATCCAGAGAAGAAGGATGCAAGGCCAGCATTTGGTCCTACACAACTGCATAAATGTTGAAAACTGTCTCTGGGGTTTTCTGGCTTTAGTAATGGCTCAAGCTAGAGTCACTGGCCATGTTATCGCCATATGGTTAACAAAAGCCATGTTCAAAGTTATACAGTAAATGCAGATCAAATTCCCATTTCACCAAGCTCATTATCCTGGTTTCTGACACTAGAAGCCTCTTTGGACGGATCTTTGTCTCCATTCTGAGCGGAAATATACCTTTCAGTCCATAGCTTACCTGGCCATGTTATCGCCATATGGTTAACAAAAGCCATGTTCAAAGTTATACAGTAAATGCAGATCAAATTCCCATTTCACCAAGCTCATTATCCTGGTTTCTGACACTAGAAGCCTCTTTGGACGGATCTTTGTCTCCATTCTGAGCGGGAATATACCTTTCAGTCCATAGCTTACCTTTAATTGCCCCATGAAAGATATAGAAAGCCACTTGCCTAACTACTCAGGTCTCTCTCAGCCCCGAGAAGGGGGAAAAGGAAGGAACTGCTTGTGTGTCTGCTTTTCAGGAATTCCACTCAGACCCACAAATCTTTATTTGGCTCAGGATTTAGGATGAATTTTGCCTATTCCCTGGGAGCTGTAACTAACTCTCTGAACAACCTCCTGTGATCTGTAGCATCAGTGTCTTTTAAAAGGCTTCTGTTTATTCTCAGAGCAACTATAGCATTGACAACAGCAACAACACATGCTTCCCTGACATAATGCCCAGATGTCCCCAACATGCCTCAGTCTGTCTTTAAGGGGCCAACCCAAAGTGGCAAAAGGCTAGTTCAGTCTCTGTAAAAGTTTAATCCTTGCTGCTTCTGCCGAGAATGCCAGCTAGTGGTACCTTCTTCAGTTTCTGGGCGTTTCGCTAACTATTCTTTTGTGTATCTGGACCAGGTGAATACCTAAACTTCTTAAAAAGAAAGAGTACTTGTGGTACCTTAGAGACTAACATATTTATTAGATCATAAGCTTTCGTGAGCTACAGCTCACTTCATCGAAAGCTTATGCTCTAATAAATTTGTTAGTCTCTAAGGTGCCACAAGTACTCCTTTTCTTTTTGCGAATACAGACTAACACGGCTGCTACTCTGCAACCTATCTAAACTTCTTGTTCCTCTCACAGCAAACAAACAAAAGCAGGAGTTTCCCTGGGTGATTTTCTTTCTAAAGTGCATATTGCTGGAAAAGAGAACACTTTGTTATGTTCCTTTACCCACAGCCCACACCTCTCTTCTTAGGCAGCTTCCCCCTACTCTGGCAGAGGGGCAAATAGGGGTACAACAGCCAAATTTAGCTCTTTTCTTTCCTGGTTTTCCCCTCCTCAACACCAGCTGTAATTTCCCACACGAATGACCGTATGAGATTTCCTTCAGCCTATGCCTTTCACTAAACTGCCTACTGAGGCTTTGATTCGAGGCTCTCCCCAACCCTACTGAGGGGTAGAACATAGATGGGTTAGAGGGTGACTCTGTTGTGATGGATGTAACATGGGAGCTGATGCAGTTTGAAACCCTTCCTCTCCTTGTGGTGTGTGTGTTTTTGCTTTCTGTTGGTGGACAGGTATCTGTAAAGTCAGTTCTCTTTTTCTCCTGCAGGGTGGATATGCCGCCTACAGATATGCACAGCCTGCTACTGCAACAGCAGCCACGGCCGCTGCGGCCGCTGCAGCAGCTTACAGCGATGGGTATGTAAGGAGGCATGGGGTGAACTGGATGTGCTCAGGGGTTCGTGGAGCACTGCTACTCCTTTTAAATACTCCTCTATCTCATTACTCCCGCTCATTTCCCCCCCCCACCCCCAAAGATGCCCCCCCATCCACCCACATGCACTTGAGAGGAAAATGTCCAGTTGGCCCATTCCAGGCTTGGGCTCTGTAGCTGACAGATATATGGAATAGGGCACTAAACCCATATAAACCTATAGAAACTAAACCTGGTTTCTCCCTTACCCCTTTGGTCCTCTGCCAAAAGAGACAACATAGTTTTATGGTTAGGGCCAGGTACTGGGAGTCATGAGACATGGTTTATATTCCAATTTCTTTGTTCTGTGACTGTGGGGTAAGTCACTGAATCACTCTGCCTCAGTTTCCCCATCTGTAAAATTAATGACCATGTAAAGTAATTTGAGATCCTTTCATGAAAACTTCTATATAAGTGCAAGGAATTACTTGGTTTATCATCAGAGTAATTGCCATAAGGTCTTTTATCCCCTGTACAGTGAAAATTGCATATTCATTCAAATGCATGGTGGGACTTTTCAGTCTTATTAGAGCTGGGGAAAATTTTCAATCAAAACTTGGGGGGGTGGCAGGGACAGGGGAGGTGTCAAAAATGCAAATTCAGTAACACCAAAACATTTCATGAATTTGTGTTGGTTTTGCCAAAGTGTTCTGGCCAACTCTCCTACCCCGCATCCCTCCCAAAAATCTGAAAAAATCAAAATGTTTTGTTTTGACATTTCAAACGGAAATGTTTCAATTTTGGGGTCAAAACCATTTTTTATTTTGAAATTTCCTTCAGTTTTGAAAATGCAAAAACTTTAAGAAAAACACTTAAAGTCAAAACAAAAGGTTTCATTTGACCTGAAACTAATTTTTTAAAATTTTTTGGAATTGTCAGCAAACTGAAAAATCCTTAATTTATCCAGCTCTAAAGCTTGCACTCCTGTCTTCATATTCTAGACAATGCCCCTCTCCCTTCCATTTAGCTGCTATAATCATAGCATATACTGCCCTAATACCGGTAGTTGCCCTCCTCCAAAATCGCACCACTAGAGGTAGGAGGGGCACTAAATGTGATGCCAGCTGCTCTCACCACGCTCCTGCTAATTGAGAATATGGCTTTTGTATATCTCCTCCTGCAGGCCTTTCTTCCATCCCATCTCATACAACGTATCCATAGATGCACTCTGGAGTGGGGCTGCCTCAAGCAGGTGTGGGTGGGGCACATTTCCCCCCAACCCTCCCACTTCCTCTCGTCAAAGAGTATATCTAAATCTCTCTGTGGAGTGACATTTTTTTCTTTTCCCCCTTCCTCAGGTATGGCAGGGTTGTACACAGCAGACCCTTATCACGCCCTTGCCCCTGCCGCTAGCTACGGAGTTGGCGCTGTGGTAAGTATGATTTTCTTTCTATCCTCTTGCCATTTCTCACATTCCTACTATGGTGAATAGCTGTCCAGGGCACAGGAGCTGCTATGAGTCTCCATCGACCACCTTTTCTCTTCAGTCAAGAGGCCTCTCGCTGCAAGGAAGCTCTCCAGCTAGTCCATGCCCTCCTATTTGTATTGCCTGACAGATCTGTTACTGCAGTTGGAGATGATTAGTGTCTTCTTGTTCTGGTGCTTAGGAGAGGGATGGAGAGAGCAATAGGGTGATATCTGATAGTGTGGCTTTGTTATTATTATTTGTATGACCATAGCGCCTAAGAGCCCTAGTCATGGACCAGGATCCCATTGTGCTTGGTGTTGTACAAACACAGAACTAAAAGATGGTCCCTGCCCTGAGGAGCTTACTGGCTAACCAGACAACACAGAAACAGGGTGGGGGAAGGGGTCTCTAACACAATCAGAGTGAACAAAGTGTTGGTGGCAAACAGCATGTTAGTGCTGTGACTTTTTTCCTTATTTTGGCAGGTACAGTTTGGATGGGATAATTAAAAGGAAGGCCGAGGGGAACATTGAAGGGAAGGGAAATGAGGGAAATAGGGAAGGGGAGAAGAGGCGAACAGGGGTGATGCTGAGGCAGAGAGACTGTGAGGGAGGAGGGAGGGTTGGAGCCAACAGCCAATCAGCACAGGGTGGAAAAACTCCACTCAAACCTGTAGAAAGTTCTCCCAGGATACATCTACAACACAGTGAAAAACCCGTGGCACTGAGTCTCAGCCTAGGTCAGCTGACTTGGGCTGCAGGGCTATAAAATTGCAGTGTAGACGTTTGGGCTTGGGCTGGAACCTGGACTTCGAGATCCTCCCCCCTTGCAGGGTCTCAGAGCCTGGGCTTCAGCCCAAACCTGAATGTCTACACTGCAGTTTTATAGCCCTGCAACCCAAATCCCGTGAGCCCGAGTCAGCAGACCTGGGCCAGCCACGAATCTTTTATTGCAGTGTAGACGTAACCTAGGACCAAGGTCTCTGATTTGGCTGTTTTCTGCCCTTAACCAGCTCTGCTCTGTAGCTTTCTCCCAAACCCACGTGAGGGAAGGGCAGAAAGACACACCTAGGTCCTAGTGCCCCCAGAGTGTGTGGACAGTCTCCCCTGCACAATTCTGAGGACAGGAGTACCCCCAGCTGGGCCCATTTTACTCGCTGGCACCTGCTTTGGCTGCTTCTGCTTCTACTGGATGTAGTCTCTGGAAACTGTTGTGGCAAAGCTTGAAAGCACAAGGCACCCTTTCATCACCACTTCCCTTAACTTTAAAAACTGTGTTAAATGCAAAGAATACTAATTCTTGGTGGGGGAGATAGAATAAGGTCTTGTCTCTCATGGACCTCAGAGAGCTACCAATGGAGGAGTTGTTCCTGGTTTCCCTGGGTACTAGAATGAGGTTGCTGACGAGCAACACATTGATTGGCAATGTGCAACCTGTCAGCTATGGCAGAATGAAAGTCAGTAAACAATTAGGCCCTCAGTGCCATTGCACCCATTGCCTTCAGTGGGTTTCCACAGGTGTCACTGCTTGGGACTTAGTATATCATTGTTTTGTACAAGAAGGAAGAGATTCCAGTTCCATCGCTCAGCTCTGTAGGGCTCAGAGGAATAAAAAGTAGCAAATGTTTATTTTGTTACTAAAGTCAGATCTGACTTCTGCTACATAAAGAGAGCAGGTTAGCTGAGGTAGAAGGAGCCATTTTTCTGCCCCTGCATTGCTCTGTAAAGCAAAGCAGAACTATGTAGGAAAGATGGAAGATGAATGGATCAAGGATTCTTTGCAGAAAACAGACCTAGATGGCTTGCTTGGCTCTCCTTTATCCTTAGTGCTGCTTGCATTTCTAAATCCCAAGTTCTGTATGTTTAAGGGCTCAGAATGGGAGGAAACCCCTACAGAAAGGAGCATGAGGGCCTTCGAGCATTGGAAGCATTGCAGACCAACCCTGAGGTGCATGGGGGTGTGGAATTCCTAGGATTGGAACAGCAAGGGTGTTCCAGGTCAGGAGTGAGTAAGGTTGACCACATAGAAAGTGTGAAAAATCAGGACTGGGGTAGGGAGATGAGGTAATAGGTGCCTATCTAAGAAAAGCCCCGAATATCAGGACTGTCCCTAATAAAATTGAGACATCCTGGTCACTCTAGGAGTGAGATGCTGGGGAAGAGCTGGTGGTAGGGGACATGACTGGAAAGACAGGTTAGACCAGGTCAGGAATGAGGTGTATGGGCATCTGAGGTGAGTGGAGCAGCTTGCACAGAACTCACCCTCACCATCTCTGCTTCTAGTCAATACCGTATCTCTGCTATTATGAAAATTGAAAGCAAGCGGGTTCATCCAAAAGGAAACATAGAATTGTACTTGGAGCTGTTTAGATTAGGAGATTTGCTCAACTCTGCTTTCACCTAACTGGTTGTCTGTGAGGAGGTCCCATCTGAGCCTGGTGTCTGGTTTTTTTCCGACTTTCCCTCTCATCTGCCAGTGGGAGTCTCCAAAGTTGGTAAATCAACACCCCGGACGCACTCTCTCCAATCCCTTTCATGGCGTTTTTGTCATTGCTTTGAATGTTTCTCTCCCCTAGCTCCTAATCACCTTTTCTTTTCTCCTTTAACTTCTGCAGGCGAGTTTATACCGAGGTGGCTACAGCCGATTCGCCCCCTACTGAAGTGACGTGAGCCCCTGCAAGTGGGACAGCCCCCCCAGTTCATGAGGCCTGGCTATTGCAATATTTACTAGTAGAGGAACTCTATAGCAAGATGAGGAGGAAAAAACAAAAAAAACAAAAGAGAAAATACTTTTTTATACCTCACTATGTTCTTTGAATATGTATTTTTCCTTTAAATTTCTGCCTTTAATTTCTTTTGTTCCAAAGATTGTGCTTTTTGTTGTTTGTTTTTTGTTTTTAACTGTGGTAAAAAAATAATGCATTTCCGTGTCTGTATGTTGGTGCATAGCTTATCCTACCAATCACGGAAGAGGCAATTAATGATAAGGAAAGATGTTAGGAACCAATATCATGCAATTAATCGTGGACAAAGTTACTTACCTGGGTCTGGTGCTTGGCACCTGTGAGATAGGAGGATGTGAGGGAGAGCTTCCTCCGGCTGTGTTTCTGCCCTTTGGAGGGACGCACTAATTGCCTGTGGCTGGAACCCACATGCTGGTGAGAAATAGTTGTTTGTATTTGAAAAGAGGGGAGATGCAGAGACTTCCAGCGTTTTATTGCCATCTGGCATGCACACCACTTGAACGGTTTCAGCAGTGTCAGGACTGTATAGGTTGGCAAGAGAAGATTCCCCAAACTTGCTCAAAGACTTGGGCGATTAACTGCAGTAGGGACAATGAATTCTTGACATCTCTCCCCCCACACACACCTTGATTGTTGTCCACTACTGGACTGTAATTGTCTGTCCTTCCTCTGCTTTCTAAGGTCTTTCTCCTTTACCTGCGCCTCTTTTTCCCTTCTTTCCTTGAGGATTGGTTGGTATGATGCTGCAAACGTGGGCCAGTAAGGGCAGAGCTTGAGGCAATGGTTGAGAGGCTTGTGTCTTGGACATCAAGGAGTGGTTAGTTTTACCAAGCGTTTGCAGGTTTATGGGGAAGGAAGCTGGCTGAAGAACCCTGCATCGGTGCCACACTGAGCTGCTCTGAGGTTCAGCATTCAAGGTCCCTCTCCCTATTCACCATGAGCTACTTAGGCATTGCTGCAAATAGATCATTAAAGTAGTGTGAAGACAAAAAATGAGTCATGGAGCAGCTTGCAGAGGGACGGAGTGTGTGTGAGGGGAAGAGTGTGTTTTTTATTTCAGAACGCTGTTTCCTGAAGTGATTTTGGATAGCTCAGGTGTCTGGAGGTAGGCAGAAGCCGTTTGTACAAGCTCTGAAGTCATAGGAACCTTGCATCTGCTAGATCTATTTGAGGCTCTTTAAATATTTAATCTAGAGCCCCAGTGTCCATTCGCCCAGCCTCTCACTATCCTGCAAAGAGCACCTGGACTTGCTCAGTCCATATTTACACTACAGACCGTAAAGGCAGAGAGACTATTTATAAGGGCTCCATGGCTCCCAAGGTCATCTTCCTTCTGCTCTTGTAACTAGAGTGATTCTTCTATTTTAAAAAGCAGGCATTTTATATGTTGCTGCAAGGAGTAGCACTGTGGCAGGGAGTCGTTGCTGTCAACATCTGAGCTTGATTTTAGAACTCAGAGGAAAGTCTCCCCTCCAGTTGTTAGTTATTGCTATGCTCCAGCAACTCTTGCAATCAGAGGCAGATTTCTCTGAAGCTTTATCTAACCGTAGACACTAGAGAAACACAGAGAGAAGCACCAATCCATTTGGCTCCCTTGTCTAGCTGAACTGGACAGGGGCGACTTTTCACTCCCAGAAGGGCTGTGGGGGGTGTGGATTTGTAGTAGAGCCTTTCAACTCCTGCCACCGTACACTTGCTTCTCTGTCAACAGTTGATATCAGAATAGGAAAGCAGATGCGTTGAACTTTAAGCATTGTAAGTGGGCAGGGCTGTCTGGGAGGTGCACTGACCCAGCCATGCACAACACACATCTTTGCTCTTCCCCTCAGCACACATCCCTCCCTAGTGCCTGGCAGGGAGGAGGTGCCTGAATGGGAAGGATCGGGGAGACCTTAGTTAAGCTAGAGATCCTAAGGCTATTGATTCTATGGAAGAATAGCTAGAACAAGGGGACACCAAACTGCAGCCTGTTGGCCACATTTTGTGTTGTTGTTCCTCCCCCCCCCCCCCCAGCCAAAGTTTGGTTTGTTTCAGTTATGACAATTTTTGTTGTTTGTATATATATATTTTAGTTAGATTGAAAACGGGGTGGGGGGAGTGGGTGTTGGGCTTTCACAAAATCAAGGACATGAGGGGATGGTGGGATTTTTGGCTTTATGGTTGAGTGGGAAATTTTTTTTTTTCAGTAGAACTTCTAGTGTCGTATTGAAGGGAAGCCAATTTCCATCATGTGGCACATGGGAGTGGGAGACTCCTTTCTGGAGCTGAGACGCAGCAAAAGCCTCAAATGGAGTTCATCATAGCCACACCTAGGGTGGTGGGGGGAATGAAAACAGGAAGTCTCTTCCCTTACTCTCAGGAAGGAGAAATTGCTGATGCTGTAGGGCCACAGAATGGGAGAGGGTGAGGGGCCACAGCTTGCTTAGCGCTGCAGTGGCAGGAGCTTGAGCTTCGGCCGCTTTCATGTGTCTCAGTTCAGCTGGTTCTGACTGTAGCTTCTGAAAGGTCAAGCTCTGCTTTCTCAAGAGCCCTCCTGCACCATGGCAGCACAGCATGTGGTTGGTTGCCCCCTTGCTTCTCCATCTGTAGGGAAGGCTGAACACATTTCTGCTGTTAAGTAGGGTCTGTGCTTGACAGATATAACCCCGCTTAGTGCTGAGAATCTGGGTTCTCGTCACATAAGTGCCTGGGTTTAGCAGGGGGTGGGTCACCTAATGCTTTAGCACCTACTTTCACCAACTTCTGATCCACAAAGGCCAGTCCCCTAATGCATCAGTGGGGGCTGCCCTGATCTATTAATCACTGTTCTAGGCCCCTCATTGTATTAGCACCTGGGTTTCCCTAATTCCTACGCCGTGGTGACCGGGCTGGAAGGAAGCTAAGCCCTTTGTCCTGCTGACTACAGGAGTTGGTTCTATAATTTTAGACATTTACCATCCATACAGTCCAAGTGATACTTTCCAAAACCAAGACCTCCGAGACAGCTTTTACCACCGCTGGATTTTTGCAGCATGGTTGCTTCTATGAATTCTGTGCCATGGCAAGCAAGAGCCCTTCATCCCTCCCTCCATCCCTCTTGGCAAGCACAATAACTCTGATTCCACAGATGACATTTAATGAATTGGCTTATGATACGAAGGACCTATTTCCATTCAGATTAGCACAAGCCTGGCTGTATCAATCTTTGAAGTATCCATTGTTCCAAAGATTGAGGAAGGCCCATATCTCCCTATGCAGAATTAATTATATTCAGGCTTTTTACAGGGATGAGGGGAATGGGGGTACAAATGGAGCAGGCTTTTGTCAATGAGAACATCTAGTACTTTTGTCCTGTAATGATCAGTGTTCAAGAGTTTCTCTCACACAGGACTTGGCTCAGATCCTTAACCACATAGGTCTGGTCTGCCCCCCAGTGTTTGTACCAGTATAACTAGTTTGGTTAGAGGGGTGATTTTAATGATATTGTTATACTGGTACAATCCTAATATGGTGCTGTTATACTGGTATAAAGGTGCATTATACCAGTATAGCTTATTCCCCTTTCCACATGGGAATAAGCTATATCAGTATAAGGCACTTTTATTTATATATATATATATTTATATTTATATATATATATAAAATTGCATCCACACTAGAGGTGTTGTGTGACTTTAACTACACTTGCCGTAGGTAAAGCAGTACAACTTTTGTGTGTAGACAAGACTTTAGTGTACCAGTTACCCACTTCTTATAACCAGGCCATTTGTAGGGCAGGCAGTCATGGAGGTCCTGTCTACAGTAAAGTTCAGCCATGTTAGCCAAGCCATGCTTTTAAATTATATTCTTGCTTAGACAAGCCCCCTGCTATGAGGACAGTAGTGTGGTCCAGTGGGATAGAGCATTAGGCTGGGAGTGGAAGACCTGGGTTCTAGACTAGGTTAACCGATGATCCTGCCATGTGACCTTGAGCAGGTTCTGTTCATCTTCCTGTGCTTTAGTTTTCCCCATCCACAAAGGGGGATTGTGATACTTTAATGCCTCCCTATTTGTGAAGCCCTTTGACATCTATGGATGAAAAGTTCTATATGAGATCTAAGTAACGTCTCAATCCCAGTATAGGTAGGGCCTAACTATAAAATGGTTTATAAAAACTATTTCATAGCCTAGCAGCTTTCTGGTGAGAATCATTCTTAAATGAGGTCCTGGCTGTTGTGGTTTTTTGAGCTCTGCTATGTGGGCACCTTGGGGGCTTTGCAAATTCTCATATATCCCCCTTTCTACCCAATCCCCAAGGAAAAGACAAGTAGAGAATAGGTGTGGGGCGCACTTAGGAATTCAAGAAGGGAAAGAATATTGGCTCTGGGGAACTCTTCTTTTGCTGAGTCCAGCTCCAAAGGGGAAACCACACAAGCAGCTTGGAGAATAACTTGCTGCTTGCACCCCTCTAGTAGGTCGCGTCTAAGGAGTCCATGCCTTGGGCGGAGGGGGAAGTGGTTTTTAAAGAGTGTGTTACTTGTTTGCACTGTTTTAAAATAGGAGAAAAAAAACAAACTAGTGAACAAGGTGAACATCCAATGTAAACTTCAGTGTGTTTTTATTTTGTCATGCTCTTGAAAATGTCAAACATTTTGTAGTATACCACGAGTGAGACTTGATTCTTTGTTGCATAAACACTATTTTTGGTGATGTTACTGTCTGAAAAGCCCTCCCTCCTTGCCCCCACCCTACTGATCTCCTCCCCACCCCAATTATTTTATTCTATAATGAAATCACCAGTCGACGAGGCATGCAGGAATGTGAGAGCCAGAGTGTGAAATGGGGTCCTTCCAAGTAGGCTTTGGGTGTCCTCCAGGGTTGGAGTCCTTCCTGTAGCTTGCAGTATGCAATATATAACACCCCTCCCAGAACACACACCGCGTTACAAAGCAATTGAACTAAGACGTCCGATGCCAGAATCGGTTGCCACCACTAACAGTGGAGGGGGACAACGCTTGCAGTTGTGTCCTACCCATGTTTCTGGCAGGCAACAAGTGAAAGCTTACACAGGAAGATGACAAATATGGTCAGTGCCAGTGCAGGCCAGTCGGCAAAGATTGGTAGCAGAGTAAGAGTACATCAGCCAAAACCTTGCCTTTAAGGAAATTGATGATGTATAAAGCCGTCCACCTGAGTATTCATTTGGCTGGCAATCTGCAAAGTGCCAGTGATCTAAGGATTGATTCTAAAGCTGGTCAGTAAGTTCTCTCTTTTGTCAGATTTTTTTTTTGGGGGGGGTGGGTGGGTGGGAGGGGTCAATTGTTTCCCTGAGGAGTGATCTCATTAAGGGAATCTGGCCCTCCCACATAAATAATCTCAGCTTCAGTCACTTCTTCTGTTTTTCTCTTGACAGTATTTTTTTGTGTGCGCGCGTGTTGTAGTTTTTGGCAGCTCGGTTTGTGCTGCGTTCTCAAGTGACGAAGTAATCCTCTTTTACCCCAGGGGATATGATTTGTTTTTCTTTTTATGTTATCAATTCTGCTTGTAAATAGCTGGAGCAAAAAAAAAACCTGGGGCCGATAGCAAACGAGAACCAGGGCTGTAGAGCGATATGGAGCTGGTGGAGAGTTTACTGACCTCACGGGCTGATCTGCCTGAGACTTGGAGCTTTTCAATGCAAGGCAAAAATTCCATGGAACCTCCAGTGGCAACGACTGACTTTGCCCCTTCATGCAGTCTCCCCACCACCTTTCCATTGCAGGTACCCTTGGGGCATAGGATGCATCAAATTGGATGCGTTCCTCTCCCCTGGATCATTTCCTAGGACGCCCAAGCTGCTTGTTCAGGGTCCCATTTCTCTGCTGACTCTGGAGAAGCAGTACCTGCATCCCAGGGCTTTGTGACCGTCTCTAACTTCCTTCCCCCCTCTCATTAAGGTATCATATTGTATAGTAGCTTTCAGACCATACAGTATTACATTTGGGTTACTCCTATTATTATCAAGTAGCGGAATTGTGAAGGTCGGAGTAGTTAGATCTTTAGCTTTTATTCCTTTTTTTGTATTACTATCCATGTGTATAAATTATTGATCATGTTGCTGGCTTTTATAAACTCTAAGCAAGGGAGGAGCCCTTCCTCACCCTTTGCAAATGGTAATGAAGCACTGTTTTTAAATAAAAGAGAAACACCAGTTGGATGTGTCCTGAGTGTTTGTTTACGGGTTCTCTGTTGTGAACGTTGTTGGTTTTCGTGCCCATTCCCCTTTGCAGAAGAATTTCGCTGTTCTCACTTTTGAGGGCAGAGCGGCTTTTTTTAAAAAATGATCAATGTAAAGCTCAGGAAAGTCAAGCCGAGAATACTGCCAGGATGCAAGAGAGGCGCTCTCACAGCTCTGCTGATGCACCTCAGTTGTGACCTACCATGTTCATACATTGGGCCACCAAAGCTATCTGTATCTCCCAGTTCTATTCTACTGCACTCCCTGCTATCCATATCCTGTGTTTTCTTAACAGAAAAACCCACTCACCGTGACCTGATATGAGACTTCATTTACCTATAAGCAATCCACATATGAACCCAGTTTTAGAGGGTGACAGGCTAATATTTCAGCCATAGTGTCTTTAGGGCACATTGCCTTAAACCTGTGTACCCAGCCACCCTGCCATTTGTGTTAGCATGGCCTCAGCACATGACTCAGAGTCAGCAGTTCTAGGTTCTAATCTTGGCTCTGCATAGATTTCCTGTGGGAGGATTGGACAAGCAATTTTAAACTCTCTGATCCTCTTTGCCCGTAAAATGAGGATATTATATTGCACACAAGTGTTGAGGTTTAATTCATTCATATTTTATAAAGTGCTTTGAAATACTGAAATGAAAGACCTCATGCAAGTGTATTATTATTAGCCCTTGAAAGAGATGTGTTTTCCAGGCTAATGATCCTAAGATGATGAGGGAGAAATAATAAATCGTAGTGCTGGCAGAATTACGTGTAATTTGTAAAAGCTGACAAGGGGAGCAAAAGAATACAAGGAGAAATCTGGGGCCAGCAGCATTAAGGAAAATAGGAGAATTCTTAGGAACAAAAGGATCGCTACCAAAAGGTATTAGTCCATTTCTAAATGGAAATAGTAGAATTGTCAATAATAATGAAGAAAGGCAGAAATGTCCAATAAATATTTGTTCTATGTTTGAGCAAAAGCAAGATGATGTATTCATATCCAATATTTTCCATTCCACCAGTAACTAAGGAGAATGTTAAACAGCAGCTACTAAAGTTAGACTTCTTTAAATCAGGAGATCCAGATAACTTGTTTCCAAGTGTTTTAAAATAGCTGGGCAAAGAGCATTCTGGACCATTAATGTTGATTTTAGTAGGTCTTGAAACAGAAAGTTGCCAGAGGACTGGAACTTAAACCAGTGACGTGCCAGTATTTAAAAAGGGATGATCCAAGTAAGTGTCAGCTTAATTTTGATTCCAGGTAAGATAATGGAACAGCTGATACGGACTTGATTAATGAAAAATAAGAGGGTGAACACAATTCATACCAGTCACATGGGTTTATAGCAGAGGTGGGCAAACTACGGCCTGCAGGCCCCTCCTGCCCGGCTCATGAGCTCCCGCTGGGGAGGCTAGCCCCTGGCCTCTCCCCTGCTGTCCCTCGCAGCCTCAGCTTGCCATGCTGCCAGTGCGGGAGGGGGCTGCACTGCAGTGGCAGGGGGAGAGCAGGAAGGGAGGCTCAACTGCAGCCATGGGGAGCAGGCAGGTGGGCGGTGCGGGTGGTGAGAGCACAGCAAACACAGGCAGAAGACTCAGGAGGAGCACCGCGCAACCTTGCCGGAGAGAAGCGGCACTTTGAAGGGGAAACCGCTGCTTCTCTCTGGCTGCGCGGCTGCCCCTGCTCCTCCTGAGTCCTCTGCCCATGTTCACAGGGCGCATTCGGAAAGGAGCTTTAGAGGGGGGCCTGTCGGCGGCAGGGTTGTGGATAGGGGGCAGGGCAGTCAGGGAGCAGGGGTTGGATAGGGAGTGGGGTCCTGGGTGCGGTTAGGGGTAAGAGGTCCCAGGATGGGGTGGTCAGAGACACGTAGTAGGGGGGGTTGGATGGGTCAGGAGTTCTGAGGGGGGCAGTCAGGGGTGGGAGTGGGACAGGGCCAATAGGGTTAGGGTTTGGGGAGGCACAGCCTTCCCTACAGTTTTGGAACCCCTATGTGGCCCTCAGGCCAAAAAGTTTGCCTACCCCTGGTTTATGTTGATACCATTTTTCATTATATTGCAAATTTGGTCGATGAAGGCAGTAGTGTTGATGTAATATGCTTGGACTTCTGTATGGCATTTGACTAGGTACCCAACTACATTTTGATTAAGAAACTAGAACAATACAAAATCAACATGATACATAATAGATTAAAAACTGGTTAACTGATAGGTCTCAAACAGAAAATCATTTCTGAGAAGGTGTATTTCTATTGATGTCGTCAGGGCTGGTTCTTGGCCCTATGCTATTCAACAATTTCATCCTGGAAAAAACACACAGAATCAACACTGATAAAGTTTGCAGATGCACCAAAGATTGAGAGTCATAAATAATGGAGAGAACAGGTCACTGATGCAGAGTATTCTGGATTGCTTGGTAAGCTGGGTTTCAAATATGGCCAAGTGTAAGGTCATCAAGGAATAAAGAATGTAGGCCATACACGATGGAGGACTCTATATTGGAAAGCAGTGACTTTGGAAAAGACTTGGGGGTGATCAAATACTCTGGCTACGAGGGCTAATGCTATCCTTGGCTATGTAAACAGGAATCTTGAGTTATATCACCTCTGTATTTGGCACTGGTGTGACCGTTACTGGAATACTGTGTCTAGTTCTGGTGCCCAAACTTCACTTGAAAAATTAGAAAAGGTTCAGAGAAGAACCACAAAAACAATAAAAGGATTAGAAAACACGCCTTATAGTGATAGACTCAAGGAGTTAAATCTGTCTAGGGTATCCAAGAGAAGGTTAAAGGCTGAGTTGATCACAGTCTATAAGTACCTATATGGGAAACAAATCTGATAAAAGAGGGCTCATCAGTCTAGCAGATAAAAGGTATAATAAGCTCCAATGGATGGAAGCTGAAGCTAGACAAATTCAATATTGAAATAAGGCACACAAAAAAAAGGGGGGGGGAATTAATCTGTGGAACAACTTACCCTTGAGGAGTTCTCCATCACTGAAATTTTTTAAATTAAGATTGGGTGCTTTTCTAAAAGATCTGCTCTAGTTCAACCACAGCTATTGGACTTGATGAAAGAATTAGTTTAGGGAAGTCCTATGGCCTGTGTTAGGTAGGAGGTCAGACTGGATGATTACCATGATCCCTTTTGGCCTTTCACATCTATGAATCTACTGCACTATGATGCCAACTCTTTAATAGGTGATGGGCTTGCTTTCACAGCACTTTGGTGCTCTTAGTCTGTCCTCTAGTGGCTGGCTGAGGAAAATTGCAATTATTCCAGATAACGGTGATGGCTCTGAAACATTTTGGAACCCAGTGGGGAGCACCCTTTTTTTTTTTCATAATAGTGTTTCTGTTCGGAGAGCCCCTTTTTGAGATTCAAAAAGCACTGACTTTGGAGCACTGGCCGAGGGGTTATTTCCCATGGCGAGTCTCTCTCCGGACTGGTGCAGAGAGACTGAGTGCATTCTGCACTGTGGTGCCACATGTTCCAGGTTCACTCTCCAGTCCTATTGTCTCAACCTCTGGCCTCATGTTGGCTGTCAACAACATTGGGTTGCATTGTTTGCACTTCATTAGCTGCGAGGGGCCCCTCTTAGAACGTGGGCTCCATTGTGCTAAGTTCTATCCAGACAGAAATGGATTCTACCCCAAAGAGTTTACAATCTGCACGAGAGAACGGCAGTGCACTTGCAAAGACATACTGGGAATTCATGTCTAGATTAGCAGGTTGGAGGATCACATCATCCGACAGCTGGCGCTGGGAAAGGCCTGTTCAAGAGCGAGTCTGAAAAGGCCTGGGATAGACCTGAGGAGAGCTTGGTTTCTAATCATGCACACTCTGGTGAAAGTGGAGGCAGAAGCATTTTCTTAGACACCCAAAGCACAGTTGCCAATATCCCAAGATGGCTGCCAGAAGGCAGGAATTGACCTTTTGTGTTGAGAAATCATGTGACAGTTGGCTCTTGCTTTGCTGTGAGCTGATCACCCTTGGAATGGTCTTGAGATTTTGGGCACACATGGGGGAGAGAAGATGTGCAGTGCCTGCACAGAGAGCAGCTGTCTCAGTTTGTGGGTACTTTGTCTTTTTAAGGACATGCTGAGTGCTGCACTCTAACTTTAGCACAATGGTATGGATTGACTCTGCTTGTTTTATTAATGGAAGGATATAAATACATCTGTTTTGCATCTGCCTCGTTCCTCCATGTGCAAATGGTAGGCTTTATCCCAACTCCCTTTGGTGATTAAACTCACCATCTTTTCAATCACAAATCACATTTCCATGTGTCAGTAGGAAATGTAAAGCTACAAAGTCACTTTGCTTTGTATGGAAAGCACGGCTTTTCAGCCTAACTCAGCTGCGAAGCCACTGATTTTTTTGGAGCTCTTTAAAAATATCTTCACTTAATCTTTGTTTATATCAAATGATCTTTTCCATGAATTGGCAGTTCTAGCACTGCTGATGCACTATACCCCTTACCCGCTCCACACTATTCTACCCCATCCCCTCTGCCTCAGCTGTAAAAACCCTAGATCTTTCAGTGAAAAGCAGCAGTGCTCTTTAAAATTTTTACTACTACTTGGTTCTCCTCTGTCCACATGGAAGGAATTCAGACTCCATAAATATCTCACAAATTTGATCAAGTACATTTCACATGCGCAATTGACAGTTGTCTCAAGCGCCCTGGTTCTACAGGGCACAAAGTCAGTCACATACTCAACAGCTGCAGGGGTTGCAGCATTCTCATCATTTGAGAGGAGATGGCACCCTCCCATGATTCAGGAACAACATTGACCAGCTGTGGAATTATGCTCAAATAAATGTTAGTCTCTAAGTACTCCTGTTCTTTTTGCGGATACAAACTAACATGGCTACTACTCTGAATACTTGAACTCTGTGACTGTTCAGATACAGGGCTTTTTGGGGGAGGATAGTGTGGAAGAGTTCCAACCTTTTACCCATGGGTCCCACGCTTCTAGGCGGCTTATGCTAGCCTCAGAGGCTCATTGTTACCCTCCACATAGCCCTTCTCTCTCTAGAGCCAGGGATACAGTCTACTGAGCCCTTTTCATCATAAGCCAGCAAGGAGGTTGGTGAGAGAACTCCCACGGTCTCTGCTGTCCCTATGGGCTTATACCCAAACAGTTTAGCCTCCTGTCCTGACAGGACCTGTCTTCCCCTCCTAGGAGGTATTTCTGTAGTGGTAGGTTGAGGGGAACCCGGGCCCTCTACCCCGGGTTCCGGCCTAGGGACCCTAATGGTAGCAATTGTTGGCAGCCAACCTTTCACTGCCAGAGTTGCTACATTTCCCTGGGCCACTTCCCCATAGCTCTCCTGCTTCTCTTCTTCACCCTTACCTTAGGGCTCCCTTACCGATGGCTTGAAGCTGTCTTAATTAACAAGCCCTTCAGCCACACTTCCTTTCCTCTAGCTCTCCTCAGCCTGACTGGAGTGAGCCCTTTTATAGTATCAGAAGGTCCTTAATTAGAGTCAGGTGTTCACATTACCTTAATGGCCTCATCTGACTCTTTGCAGGTTAATTGGAGTCAGGTGTTCTCATTAGCCTGGAGCAGCCCCTGCTCTGGTCACTCAGGGAACAGAAAACTGCTAATCTAGTGGCCAGTATATCTGCCTTCTACTACTTTGTTGTAACGGGCGTGTACTTGGCGCGGTTCACTTTAATCCCAGACACCTGCCCCTTTTGCGGCATGAGGGATACCCTGGCACATGTATACCTGGAGTGTGCCAGGCTGCAGCCCCTATTCCGGCTCCTCACCAATATTTCATTACGTTTTTGGTTGCACTTCTCCCCTCACCTTCTCATTTATGCACTCCCTATCCGTGGCCCCACAAAGTCACGGGATCTCCTGGTCAACCTCCTCCTGGCCCTAGCTAAAATGACTATCTACAAAACCAGAGTGAGGAGGTTGGCCGAAGGAGTCTCCTGTGACTGTGGGGCCTATTTCTGATCCTCGGTCCGTTCACGTATCCGGGCAGAGTTCCTCTGGGCGGCGTCCTCTGACTCCCTTGATGCCTTTGAGGAGCAGTGGGTGCTGTCCGGGGTTCTCTGCTCGGTGTCCCCATCCGGTTCACTTCGTTTGACCCTTTGACCGCACTCCTGTCCCTGTTATTTTATTAGTTGTCCCCCGGAATTTTTTGGGTATCTAGGTCCTGTGGATCCCCCTTTTAGGCTGGGGGGGGATCCTTTAGCGGTGGACAGGCTTTGCCTGCCCACTTCCCGGATCCCAATAAGACTACTTTGTTGTAACGGGCGTGTACTTGGCGCGGTTCACTTTAATCCCAGACACCTGCCCCTTTTGCGGCATGAGGGATACCCTGGCACACGTATACCTGGAGTGTGCCAGGCTGCAGCCCCTATTCCGGCTCCTCACCAATATTTTATTACGTTTTTGGTTGCACTTCTCCCCTCACCTTCTCATTTATGCACTCCCTATCCGTGGCCCCACAAAGTCATGGGATCTCCTGGTCAACCTCCTCCTGGCCCTAGCTAAAATGGTCATCTACAGAACCAGAGTGAGGAGGTTGGCTGAAGGAGTCTCCTGTGACTGTGGGGCCTATTTCCGATCCTCGGTCCGTTCACGTATCCGGGCAGAGTTCCTCTGGGCGGCGTCCTCTGATTCCCTTGACGCCTTTGAGGAGCAGTGGGCGCTGTCCAGGGTTCTCTGCTTGGTGTCCCCGTCCGGTTCCCTTCGTTTGACCCTTTGACCGCACCCCTGTCCCTGTTATTTCATTAGTTGTCCCCTGGAATCTTTTGGGTATCTAGGTCCTGTGGATCCCCCTTTTAGGCTGAGGGGGATCCTTTAGCAGTGGATGGGCTTCGCCTGCCCACTTCCCGGATCCCAATAAGACTACTTTGTTGTACTCAACTGGCCTGGGTCTATCACAGTAGAAAGAAAAGAGGCTGGGGGGGAAAGGGGCAACTCACTCAAAACTTACAAAAAATGTTGGTAAATATGTCACGAGACTCCACATTTATGGATTTTACATATTGTGTCTCAATGACTCAATTCAATTAACCCATTTTATATTTAGGAAGGAAGCGGGGGAGGGGGGGAGGGGAGGTTCTAGCTGCCAACCTTGCAAACTCACTGTGGGCTCTGGCTGTTAAGCAGAGTTCTTTGTGGCTGTGATAAAGACAATAAATATTCTAGTTTATTATAATTTAGTTAAGAATACTGTCAACAACGTGTGAACCAGAGTCAAATCCAGCTTGCTGTCCCATAGTGTGTTGGCTCTGCAGGGGGAGCAGCAACAGAAAGATGTGAAAGCTCAGTGGAGACAGAAAAAGGTCTCTGAAGACACACAGAGGATCAAATCCATCACTGATGTAATTCCAATAACTACTTCTGACTCTAGTGATGAAGGCTATGTCTGCACGACAGATTACATCGCTCAGGGGTGTGAATAATCCACACCTTGAGTGACATAAGTTATACCAACCTAAGCACTTGTGTAGACAGTGTTATGTCAGCGGGAGAGTTTCTCCCGTCCGCTTAGAACGTCTTCACCAGAAGAGCTACAGCGGTGCAGCTGCACTGGTGCAGGGCCCTCCCCATCAAGTAGTTGTTGCTAGCTATTCCTGGACAGCTATGGGCAATATGAAATTATCCATTGCAGCTGCATATTGTCAATACCCTCAAGTCCCAAACTGGACACAAACTAATGCTCTAAGCAATTGATACATTTTTCGCCCTCAATGGAAATGCTGCTGTAACATTGAGTGCTCCTAGACACAACGCTGAACACCCTGAAAGCACGATAGTGCTTTGGGAGCCAAATACATGGTTTTCCCCTCCTTCTCACCCCTCCTATAAACACACCTTTGCAGGCCCCATGCGTTTGTGTTACCCTAGTTTTGAACTCCCAGATCCGTCCAGGCCCTAAGATTCCCAGAACCTAATGAACCCCCTGGGTGAAATCCTAGCCCCATTGAATGCAATGACAAAATTCACATTAACGTCACTGGGGCCAGAATTTCACATGCTGTGCTTTCCCTACCAGGACCTTGAGCGTTTACAGCCCCTGTTCCTGGCTGTGTGCTCTCATGGGCACAGGCGCTGTGCTCATAGGTCTTGTCCCTGTTTAGACCCCAACCTGTGATGGTACCTCAGACCTTCCCTGCCAGTCAAGGCCCATGCCTCCACTAGCTGTAGGCCTGTACTCCCATGCACGACCCCCACAATCCACATTCTGCATTCCCAGGGCAGGAATTCCCTATCCAGGAACAAACCTCCTATTTTCTGTATTGTGCATGTTTGCACACAGGCTCCTTGCTGATGAAGAACTGTTAAGTTTTTTCACCCTATTTCTTTGGAAAGTTAATTCACCTGAGACGTGTGGTCTCGGATTTGGCCTAGGTACTGGACATAATGGCATAGCCATTTTGAAACCTGAGGGATCCGTGAAGATCCCTTGAGCCATTAGGCAATTCAAGGAAATTTTAACTACCACAAACCATCAGGAAATTTCCCCCGTGTTTGCCAAAAAGTTGCAGATTTGCCATGTAACCTCAGGATCCAAATAATGTGGGTGTGCACAATAGACTGATTGGGTACAGTACTTCCCAGAGTGTGGTGGTTCTGTCCCAAGTTGATACAATGTTGTCGTTTTCCTTCCAGTGATTGTGCACATATGCATTCCACTGTAGGGTCATGGAATGTATGTGTGCACAATACATCTTGCAAAACAACAGTTGTTATACATATCTGGTGAGTAACAGATTCTTGGTTTTTGCAATAGTAGTACTGGGTTTTTACATGTTGTGATAAGTGGTGTTGCCATGTGGGTGTGTACCTCTGAGTGGTGATTCAACCACCATTTCAAAAAATCTTTAACTTAGCCTATTTTTAAAATACCCCCGTTCTTTTAATCCAAGAATTTTGCAGGATATTCAGTGGAAAATGGTGCCCCCGAGAGAGAAAGGAATTAGAGGCTGAATTTAGAGCTACTGGAAGCAGGTGAAACTATACTGGCTTTGCTGGAGCTACACCTAATTCTAACAGTTGGAGTTGTGACCACAGCTGCTAAAATTCTAGCAGTGCTATTCATTTCCAGTACACTGGGCTGACAGCAAGAGTCCAGCATGCTCAGCAGTGGAAGGTATCAAGTAAGCTCCTGCTCTGTTTACCCAAGTTGGTTAGCAGGTGTGATATCCTGATACCAACATAAGGTCTGCTCAACATGAAGGGTGCATATTAGGGTATCATCACTGGGTGGGGAAGCATAAAGTTTCCCTTAGAGTGAGCGAGGTACCATTTAGCAGCAGAGTTTGGCCCCTTTGCCTTCTTCCTGTACAAAAAAGCTCAATTAGCTTGTTAATTTCAGTAAACTATTTAAGGAAGATAGAACAGGGAATGAACTGAGGCCAGTATGTAAAGTTAAGACCATGCATAAGTCTGTGCCGGATTGGAGCCTTGGGGCATAAAGCAGACAGGGAGGAATGTTTATTTTCAGACTATTTACAAGACTGCAGAGGGAAGGGTCAGGTCCTGTCACCTTCTCAAGTCAGAAATAATTGTTCCTTACAGAGCATTCAAGTTTGCCTCTGAAAGCAGGGTTGATGTCCAAATCATTAGGTATTTAAGACACTGACATTCCCGTGCTCACCAGGTTATTTTTGAACAACATTGTAAGGGAAGCAGCAGCTCTGATTTTTGTCCATTTTATTATAAATTTATCAAACGTCTCAATAAGTGGCAGTAGAGGAGGGGACTGATACTTTTGGTGGAGAAATAACAGGAGGAGACTCACCTGCATGTAACATTACTACTGTATTTCTAGACTTAGTACCTTGGATACCCTGATTCTGTCTAAAAGTGACTGCCATGGATCCAAAAACTTGTCAACCTGGAGCAGAGAGAAAGGGCATCCTTGTCATGACTCACAACCTGGATTAAAGGGGCTGGGAAAAAATCCATTACTACCTATACAGCCAAGGCCTCAGTTCAGCACTAATGAAAGCAAGAGCAAAATGTAGCTCTCCAAATCCATATTTACAGGACCAAATTCTGCTTTCAGCTACATTGTATAACTCCAGTAATTTCCGTGGAGATACTTTGGCTCTACACCTTGCAGCTAGAGAAGAATCTGGCCTGTCAAGTTAAAAGTAGTGGCGGCAACCTCATTCCACCCTGTTAAAAGCTTTGGTCAGGCATGAGAAGAGACTCCACATTTTGTGAAATTAGACACTGGCAAAAAGTTTCAAACTAGGGAGTATATAATTAATCACAGAAATCCATATTTAGGCACCTAAATAGAAATGGCCTGAGATTCAGAGGTACTGAGAGATCCAAATTTCCGTTGAAGTCTGTGGGAGCAACAAACAATTTTGGACTGGGAAATCCACATTCAGAGTATTTCTCAACCTCAAGTTTTGCTTCCCCAATCGGTGTCCTGCCACCTGACTTTTAACAACCTATGCACCTGTACCAGTTTTCTCTCTCTAAAAAGCAGTTTTTAAGTGAGGTGAAACTTGGGGGTACACCAGACAAATCAGACTCCTGAAAGGGGTACAGTAATCTGGAAAGGCTGAAAGCCACTGATCTCTACCATGGTTTATATTTAGGAAGGTCAGGTGCCTCTCCCGCCTTGGAGCACTTCAGATATTCCATGTGCATTTGGAGATATCTAACTGCTACCGTAATACATATAATGATCTGAATAAAATGCCATCTTGGTTGAAAATGGAGATGGCTTTGATAATATAAAACCATTGCTCACCTCAGCTAGCAGTTCTACTGCAAGAATAAGCAGAAGGGGATATTTCAGTGTATGATTCTTCATTTGTGGTGTATCGAAACTCTGTTAAAATTGTAGGCGGTGAAATTAAATTTCAGGTTTTTATTCCTGGTCCTGCTTGCAAGCTAGGGGACTCTGTAGGAAAGCATGTGATCAGTCAGTCTGCAGACAGCCTGTCTAGACTCTAGAGTATGGTGGGTGAATTGTGCCTCTCTGTTTTTAGGGAGCAGCCTGCTTTGTCTCTCTCTGTTTTGTGGCTTTTATTATTGTGTGGATATGGGTTACTTACAGGATTCTCTGGGTATATCTCATTTAATCATTTCCCTGCCGTTGCTGGGGCCTCCAGGACCAGGGCACCTCAGTCCCTCTTGTTCACTGCCTGTGGCTCGTAATAGTCTAGTCTCCTGTGGGCTGCAATACTTTGGTGTCATTTCAGTTGTTGGGTTTAGAGTGCAGGTGCTGGTTGATGCTGGTGGCCTGTGCTATACAGAAGCCCCTTTGTTTTCAGTTTAATCTGATTTTTACCAAAAAATTCCCGGGTTTTACAAAAAGTATTATTAATTTAATACTAAATAATACTAATAATCAAATATCATTCATTATTTTTCAGATTTTCACCCTACTTTTGTATCATTCAAATATATAAAAATAACTTCTTTTATTAGGAAAATACAATACATTGCATGAGATATATGCATTACGATAGTACATTAGTCTGTGTGTATATGCAAAGCTGCTTGTTGAAGTAAGGCTATGTATTGGTCTAGAACAGGGGTCTCCAAACTTTGAGACAAGGGCCATATTAGATTTTTGAAGGGGCTTTGTGGGCTGAAGCGACTATGAAAAAATGAAACATGCAAAATCGTTAAAAAAAGGAAATATTATTTTAGGATTAGCGAGAAGTATGGTACTGATGTTTTTCTGACAAAATTGCATTTAGCTGTGGTTCAAAGTTAGTGTTCCCTATCATCAAAATTGATTGTACATGTGCATCAGACAAGGTGGATCTGTAGTTGGATTTCACATATTTCATCATCTAAAATGTTTTTTCACACACATAAGTAGTGCCAAACACTGACATTAATCCACAGAAAGTTTTTTACATGAGCATATTGATCACTTGGCAGGCACTTATAGAACTCTACCAGATTTCCTTCCTTATATTTGTCTTTCAACAAGTCGTTGGATTGCAGGTCAATCACTTCCATTTGAAGTTCAGGTGGCAGCTTTTTGAGATCACAATCAAATGCGTTTTGGAAGATCCGTATTTCTCCTGCATTCAAATCAAGGTCAGAGAAATGCTCCTGGAACTGTAGTTTCAGATCAGATACGATTTCTTGTGCAAACATAGTTGGGAATCGTGATTCAGTTTCTTGGTTGAACTTTTCACAACATGTAAAATGAGCAAAGCCGTCCCTCATCAGCTGGAACTCGAAAAGAACTAGTTTTTGCCTGAATGCTTTCACCTGGGTGTACATGTCACTGATAAGCCCATTTTCCCCTTGTAGTCTAAGACTGAAGTCATTCATGTGCTTGGTCAAGTCTACGAAAAAAGCTAATTTCCAAAGCCATTCACTGTTTGTGAGTAAAGGTAGAGGTCGTTTTTTTAAATTTAAGAACATTTCAATTTCAGTTCTAAGCTAAAAAAAATCACGACAAAACCTTTTCACAGCTAAGCCACTGAACTGAAGTGTGGAAGGGCAACTCGTGATATTCTGATTCTATTTCCACCAGAAATGCTTGGAACTGACGATGGTTAAGTCCATGTGAGCGAATGAAATTCACAGTTGAAACTACGGGTTCCATAACACATGACAAATCCAAATATTTCCCGCACAATGCTTGCTGATGAAGAATGCAATGAAGAATCATATGCTTGGGACAGCCTGCACTTTCACAAACTTTGTAGATTTGTCCAACCAAACCTTTTTTTGAACCGCACATATTTCTACCTCCATCAGTTGTAACGTACTTCCAGTTGTTTCCATTGCAGGTTGTATTGAGAAAGTGACTTTTCAGTGAAAAGTCTTTGAAAATCTTTTCACCTGTGGTTATTCCATGCATACTATGCACAGAAGCTAATTCTTCCATAACTTCAAAATTACTGCCGACCCTGCGAATAAACAACAGCAGCTGCGAAGTATCGGAAACATCAGTTGACTCATCAAGTGCGAGGGAAAACCACTCAAACTTCTTAGCCTTTTCATTCATCTGGAAAATTATATTACTGCCAATGTCTTCAATTCTGCGAGCAACTGTGTTTGCCGAAAGACTAATTGTCTTAAATAAATCTACTTTTTCTGGGCATATTTCTTCGGCTGCTTGAATCATACATATTTTAACTAGCTCGCCATCAGTAAATGGTTTTCCTCGTTTTGCTAATCGGTGTGCCACTCGGAAGGTGGCTCTTGTTGCAGCTTTGTTCTCGGTTTTCTTCTTCTTAAATATAAACTGTTGTGACGATAAGCCACGTTTCATGGATTCTAATTTATCTGAACATAGCTTTCCTGTAAATTGAGAGTAGTTCGACAAGTGCTTGGTTTCATAATGTCTACGAATGTTGTATTCTTTTAGCACTGCGATAGTTTTGTTACATATTAAACACAATGCTTTACTATCTGATTCAATAATGAAATAGTCCACATTCCATTGTTCTTTAAACACATGATATTCAGAATCAACCTCTCTCTTCTGTCCTTTTCCTGATATAATGGCCCCAATAGCAACAGACTTAAACACAACGAATATACATTTCTCACTAGTCTGACACTCGCTAAGACAAAAATTGAGCGAAACAACAACGACTCATCACACATCCAATTTCTTCTGCCGCTACTAACCTACCTACAGTGTGCTCATCGGCTCTGCAACCCTGGCAGGAATGTAGAGACATCATGAAGTTCTGCTGCCGTTCTGGGGTTTCTGCTGCTGGCCCTTTGCCAGCCGGGGTCCCGCCGCTGGCCTGGGTGAAGGAACCCCGGCTGGCAACGAGCTGAGACCCTGGCTGGCAGGAGCCCGTGGCGGGAACCTCAGAGTGGTGGTGGGCTGAGCTGCTCAGCCCACCGCTGCTCTGGGATTCCCGGCACGGGCTCCTGCCAGCCGGGGTCCCGCCACCCGATGTGATGTTGGTTGGGGGGCCGGACAAATCAAAGCCGCTGGCCATATTCAGCCCACAGGCCGTAGTTTGGAGACCCCTGGTCTAGAAGATACACACAACAAACAGGCATGCACAGAAGCTCTGAAGTGCATGCGCGTCTGAACGTACTGATGAATCTCACATCGACCATGTACATGTTTCAAGCTGTTAGCAGATAACAGTTTAAAGATTTGATATACTAAAATGGGAAGAAAACAAAAATCTGTATCATGTTTCAGAACACAAGGAAGTATTCGAAAGTTTTAAAAAAACAAAAACAGGAGAAAAGGATGAAGTTGAGCGTATGCGCTGCAAATGGTGTGGCCCAATTATTAAATGTAAATATTTGTAGGCTAATAGTTCTAAGTCTACAGCAGTCCACTGTTTGTTCAAATGAAAAGTTTTATTTGGGGATTAGAGATATATTTTCTTAAACTCAGAAGTGGCATTATGTTTTGAGTTCTGTTTTAGTTCTGCAGCAAACACACATTGATTAATGGAATTCAAAGCATTAATCTACTGAATACTCCCCCCCCCGTCTTTCCATCCACCAAAATAAACCCCAATATTTACCCAGTAAAATGATGAATAGTCTTTTGCACTGATTTTCACCTGTTTTTGTTGTTATGGTAATAAACACTGCTAAATTCCTGGGAGAATAAACACTGAAAACAAAGGGCCCTAGCTATACAGATGATCTAGGGTGCCTTCTGGCCTTAAATGCCTTGATTCTAAGGATAAGCCTACACTTAAACCACTACCACAGCACAGTTGCACAGCTTCACTGTAGATACTCACGAGAGTCATTGGAGGGGTTCTTCCGTCGCTGTAGTTAATCCACCTCCCTAAGAGGCAGTGACTGGGTCGATGGAAGTATTCTCCATCGACCTAGCGCCGGCTCCACTGGGGGTTATGTTGGCTTAACTCTGTCTCTTGGGGGTGTGGATTTTTCCAACCCCTGAGGGATGTAGCTATGCTCATGTAACTTTTCAGTGTAAACATTCCCTAAGTAAAGTCGTGTTATGTTGCAACCTTCTAGCAAGAGTATTTGATTTTTATCTAAATTCTCCATGTGTATACCGTGAACAGTATATTTATACATAAAAGTTTGCTAATTTGCCATATCTGTCAATTCCAAATACGCTGTATACAGCAAACTGATCGTCTCAAGTTTCATTTTCAGCTTCTCAGCTATTTTTCTTATTTCAGCTCCAGTCTTTCCCTTACCTTCCTCAGCTGAATGTGTGACGTCTTTCTTAATCACACAGGCTTTGTTTATGATGGCTGGTGTTGCTCTTACAGCACCCAGCCAGTTTCCTTTGGACGCAGCAGGTGGTGTTTCAGCTGAGCCACTTCCCATTGCCTTAGACTGTCTAGTTGTGCTAGGGATACTGCTTTCTTCTGACCTTGAACTAGGGTTAGCCTTTTGTTGAGTTGATTTGTTTAACTTTGTAATGTTTCTATATAATCCCAGAACTGACCAAGCAGCAGACATGAAATCATTCAAGTAGTTGCATGAGGCCTCAGTCCTCTGAAAAGCTTCTAATTCACAATCCTCTTCATTAGAAATTTTCAGATAATTCAGGCTGTTTTCGTATTGCTGTAGCAACTTCTTAACTTTATCCTCTATCTTGAAGTTGTTATAATTTTTGTATATAAATCTGGAAATATTTGCAACATCAGCTAATATCTCCAAATCAATACAGAGACGGCCCCCATGTTTTACTAGATTAAAAATGCTTGAAATAAAATCCATGGTGTTTGCTGCAGTACTTATTGTGGCACATTTTTTATGGACTTCATCCGTGTTGTCCACCATTTCCTCAAAGCATTGTATGCAGCTTTCCACCTTGTTTCTTTGCTCGGGAAACTACTTCAGAAAGTCACCAATACTTTCTTTATTCCTGTTGGATGACAAAGTCATATGTTTACAATTGGTGCCACGGGGTCAGTTAACACATGCGAGCTGCTAAAAGGTAAAGGCTTGACTGGAATAACCAAATACGCAAATGCAGAAGAGTTGAATACTGGCTACCCATGGACAGTAAGTGCCACAGTGAAACTCTGTTCTATTCAGGTTCTTATGCCACACCCCTCACCTTGTATGAAGATGCTGGAATGACAGGAGGTAATGAACTGCCGAGACGTAGCTGTTGGGGGAGGGTGGGATTCTATGAAGCTTCTCCTGGCAGGGGCGCTGGAACAATTTGTGTAGTGGGGCTGCTGAGAGCCATTGAACCAAACTGTAAAACCTGGATATGGTGGAAACCACTTCCAGCGTGAGGGTGCGGCAGCACCCCTAGTTCCAACACCTATGTCTCCCAGTGAATCCCCTCTAAAACTGACCTCAGACGGAGTGCCTACAGAACGAACAGTCAATGATGGTTAGGTGGTGGGTGTGCAGTGACTGCTACTGAACATGCTCGTTCCAGTGTTACCTTCCCCTTCTCCCTCTCTCCCTCTACGCTGAGGTTGTAAGCTCTTTGGGACAGGGGCTACCTTTCTATTTATATGTACGTGCTACATCTAGTGCACTGGGAAACCCAAACCCTGCCCGAGCTGTCTAGATGCTACCACAATAGCAATAATTGTAGCTCTCATCATTTGGGAGGGTTGAGACAAGAGCTTCCCCAGACAGACAGTGGCACAGAATCAGCAGCAAGCAGTAGGATGAACAAGAACTTGAATCTACCTGCTATATCCGTGTGCTTGAGACCTAGACAGCCACTGGGGCGTTAGTGCAGAGGAGTTGTTGATAGCCCAGAAGTTTGATTGAGGTGCCCGGACAGACTCTGTGCACAGAACAATCTATGCCTGGACACCAAGCCCACACAGGCTCCTTGTTTGGAGGGAGAAGTAAGGTGTCAACTTCTAGAATCAGGACATGTTGCCCCTCAGTTGCTGTCTGCAGGATGGGGGCGGGGAGGAGGGGACACTCCATTTGCTTCTCACAGGAGCCCAGCTGAGCAAAAGCACCCAGTCCCTTGTCAGCTAGTGGTCCCAAAACAGCTTGGCTCCTCGAGGCATTGACCAAGGAGAGAGAATTTTAAAAAGTGAGTGACCTTATTTTTGCTACTGCAATATATCGGACTAGGGTCGTATCCCTTTTAACAGTCCGTGAGCCCTCTAGTGGCACTCCCTGCATTCTGTGTTTTAGAAGCCCCCAGACACCAGCCAGAGCAGCAGCATGTGCGTGACAAGGCTGCCTGCCATGTTTGTGTATGGTTACTTAGGGCCCAATTGTGCCCATGTGGTTTCTTTGTGTCATTATTGTGTGAGGAGCAAAAGATGCAGCGCCTATATTTACTGAGATGGAAAGTATAGTTTGATATTGGGGAGGGGGAAGCACTGTTGGGATGTATTCTGAAGCACTTTGAAAAGTCACTGGAGACAGAAGTGAGCAGCACTGCCCCTTGACTTGGAAAACCTGCAAAGCTGTTGACCCACAGGGATGCTCCAGCCACTTCCCCAGCTTGGGGTTCACTTCACGCCTAACAAATAGGATACGAGCCAGCCATGCAGCACTGCTCTCAGATACCACCCTGAATGGTGTAAATCAGTGTGTCACATGCACCAAAGGAGGAAGTAAGTTGCTCTGCTTTACTGGTTAAATCTCTCTTAAGGCGAGTCTGCACTCGACATTTTCTTAAGATTTCCCACCATTTCCCTACATTCCACCTCAATGATCGGTTTGTTTTAAACAGTAAACAGGGAAAGGGCCAGAATCTTAACTGTTAAAATGAAAGCTGAATTCAGGCTGAATGTGTAACAGTTGCGAGACATAGGAATTGCCAGGTTGGATCATACCCTAGATGTCCATCTACAGTAGTTCAGTATCCTGTCCCTAACAGTGGCCAGCACCAGATGCTTCAGAGGAAGGGGTAAAAAAAACTCCTGCAGCAGGCAGCTCTGGTATAATCTGCCCTCAGGGAAAGTTTCCCCCTAAACCCCAATAGTTAAAGGTTGTCCTATGCCCTGAAGCTTGAGAGAGGGACTTCTTTCTATCATAACTGGCACCTGGAGACTGTGTCACTCCCCTGTAAGGAACCTGACTTTGATGGACTTGAGTGCAAAGGATAGCCTTAAAAATACTAACCCTTGTCACTAATTCTCAGAAGCCCTGTTTATGCTAGAGAAATTTTCTAAAAAAATTCCCACTCTGTCCATTGTCAATTCAGCTTCACAGACATTAGTAACATGGAGAGCCCCAGCTCAGGACTCATGCTGCTGGCTTTAATGTTGTGTCATGTAACCCTGTTCAAGGCAGATCGAATACATTTTCAGTTAAAAAACAAACAAACAAAACAACAAACGTTTCACAGACTATGCACCTATGCCTAGAACTGGAATACCACAGCCTGCATTTTTCACATAACACGGAAGCTTGTGTTGTACTAAAGGAGAAGGAAATTAAAGCAGATCAACTGGTTAACTTGTTAATGAGAATTCTTAACTGACCAAAATTGCTGTGCATTACCTCTCAAGATATATCAAGGCCTGCTTGACCATCATCAAATCTTCAGCGTTCAAGTCAGTGAAAAACTTGTTCGCCAGTGTCCTCTTCAGATGCTTTGATATTTCAAGGTTGTCATCAAGATTTTCTAAATCAAATTTAAAATAATTAAACCAAGTATTCCCTTGTGTTTTGCATGAGAGTCAAACGAAGAAGGGACAGGAAGCTACACACAGTGGTTCAAGCATTGTGCTGTGCTACTGGAGATTAGAACTCAGTTCCAAGTCCTGATCCTTCATTCTCTGGACTCACAAGGCCTGGAAATGCTCCTCATAATCATGTAGAAGACCCAGATTTGGGTCCCAGGCTCTCTCGCTGCAGGCCAAGTGTAACTGGGAGTGTTCTACAGGTTACCTGGGTGACCCTGATTAGGGTGACTCTCACGGCCAATGGGATGATGAGAGAGGAAAGCAGGAAATCCTGGCCCTGCAAGGGTGTTTTAAGTGTGATGCACTAGTTCTGAACAGTGAAAAACAGAGATTGAGAAACAGCCTAAGCTGCAGCAGATATACAGGTACCTTCAGAAATACTGGATACTCCTGAAGATATCCCAGAGGAAAATACTCTCTGCATCTTCTCTGTTGAACCCTTCAGGGGTATCTTATTAAAGGTGACTCAAAAGGAGACTGATGTGGCTGTGCGGAATGACGCAGAGTCTAGTTCCTAGTGGGAACAGGTGCCCATATTATAAAACTATCGGTGGAGTCAAAATTGGCATGAGCTGACCCTTTGTTGGTAGCCTCAGGAATTCCAAGGGCAACCTTCCCACCCCTGAGAGAGGTAGCTATACTGAAGCCCTGGTGTAGACAGCGCTTCTGTCAACCTAGCTACTGCCTCTCGGGAGGGTGGATTAACTACGCCAATGGGAGAACCCTTCCCGTCAGTGTAGTTAGTGTCTACACTGAAGCACTATGGCGGCGCAGCTGGTGGGGCAGCCTGTGGGGTCATGTGCCGCCCCCATCCCCCGATTTGCTGCTTGGCTTGTACTGAGCATGCTCACAGACTGAACATGCTCAGTAACATCTGCTGAAGCCGCTGCCCTCACTCTGCTCCGCCCCCCAAAGGGCAGGTCTCTGAGTGTAAACATACTCTGAATACCTTTCCAAGACCTGAGGAAGAGCTGTCTGTAGCTCAAAAGCTTGTCTTTTTCACCAAGAGAAGTTGATCCAATAAAAGATATTACCTTGTCTTTCAGTTAGCTAGTTATTTTCCCTTAATCTGGCAAATGTCAGTTTGAAATGCCATTTGACTGAAACATAAGGCTTTTCTCAGTGTGTAGAAGGCAGAATACTAATAAATCTTCAGTGCTCTGCAGAATCTTCTTTGCAGTAGAAATAAAACCGATCACATTTCTGATGTGGACTCTTATCTGTAAATGCTAGATGAAACGCTAGAAAATATATTATGAAGAACAATCTTGTGCAGGGCACGAGAGAGGAGTGGACTCAATTACCTTGGTAGATCTTTTTCATCTGTAATTTCTTTGCTCCCTTAATTTAAAAACTGGTCATTTAAAGTGCTCTGGGCGGCTAGTTGGCTTGGACTCAGTAATTTAATTTAACAGCTCATGTTCAGAGCCTTGTAAGTGTGTCCTGGCTCTGGTAACTATGTGGGTTGGGTTCAAGAGCACATCGCAGTAAGGAAGGTAAAGTTAATATTAACAACAGCACTGCATTAGGACGACCATTTAAGAGAAGGAAAGCAAAGTGAATCTGGTTGCTGTAATCATCAGAAACAGTCTGCTGTAAGTTTTCTTCAGTAAACAGTTCAAGTTTTACTAAGAATTCCAACTACAGTGTGTTATGTTTGCCAGCAGGAGACAAAACAATAGCACCTTGCTTGATAAATACAGAAGATCTAAATCAATAATTCAAATGAAATCCTATCGCACTTACCTCTCGGGCTGCCACTTGTTTGTCTGTGTCACGATTTGCATGGCTTTCCCTCTCCACTGATGCCCTGGCTGTGCTGTGGGAGAACAAAGAGCAAAGCTTTCAAAAGAAAGTGGAACCAGGAAACCGGTGAGATAGAAACCGAATGCAGATCCGATGGAGATTTTAGTGCGTGTTTTGCAAGGTTAAATTAAAGTCTTGGGGCTCTGGTTAACAATTCTGCATTGAATTACCTTTCATCATATGCAGATAGCCTGTCTGTAGAGAAAAGGTTCATATAGTGTTGAGCATGAAACTCCTGGGCACCTCTTATCACCCAGTTCAACGTTCAGCCAGCAGACGGCCCTCTAATCCTTCTAGAGTCCAGCACATGAGTGGGAAGGAGGAGGTCACTGGGGGACCTGGCTCAGAAGAGAGCTGAGGGCCCTGTGGGAGGAACTGGCTGTTGAAAGAAGTCCAGGCAGCTGGAGAGCTGAGGCTGGAAGGCTGGATCAAATCACAACCTGTCGTTGGCAAGGGACCAGCACTAGCTGCTGCCAGGGGTACATCAGGTAGAGAGGTTACACCAAGACTCTTTCCTTCATCACCTCGTACTGGGCTGTCCTTGGTCTTGGGGACTCTGAATTAGGAACTGCTGAGCTGATCATTTATCATCTCTTTTGCCTGTGACTAAAGCAACTGTGCTGAGTGTCTTTACACCTTACCTCTTCAGCCCTAGTTATCCTCCATGTTATCACAGTGAATGGGCGCTCACCCCGAGGGCCAGAGCTGAAAGAACTCAGTGCTTGGAGCATCTAAACCATTCACCTCCAGGGGTGTGGTTCACCCAGTGTGATACCAGATCCCTACAAGTCAGTGATCCACAGCGACACCCTGCACTAGGGTTGGAAACAGTGTCCCGTGACTTGTAAAGCAGTGATGAGCTGCCAAAATCTTAACAACAGGCTCCCTCCTCACCCCACGAGAGGGTCGTTGCCCATCCCCGCCCCCCGGGACTCCTGCCCCATCCAACCCCCCTGCATTCCTTGATGTCCCCCCACCAGGACCTCTGCCCCATCCACCCCCCTTCCTTGTCCCCTGACTGCCCCCAGAACCGGGCAGGAGGGTCTTGTGGGCCACCGTAGTGGGTGCCCACCCCACCCCTAAGAGCCAGAGGAACCTGCCGGGGGGTGAGGTGGGGAGTCCTGGCAGTGCTTACCTGGGGCGGCTCCCAGGAGGCATCCAGCAGGTCCCTCTGGCTCCTAGGGGCCGGTGAGCGTAGCTAGGCGGGGAGCAGCTGCTCCCCCACTGATCACATCAAAAGTGGCGCCTCAGGCGCCGACTCCCTGGTGCTCCGGGGCTGGAGCACCCACAGGGAAAATTTAGTGGGTGCAGAGTACCCACCCACCAGAAGCTCCCCGACCCCAGCTCACCTCTGCTCTGCATCCTCCGCCGAATGCGCTGTCCCGCTCTGCTTCGCCGCCCCTCCCCCTCCCTGGCTTCCCGCGAATCAGCTGTTTGGCGGGAAGCGGTGGCGGGCTGAGAAGCGGGCGGCGGCTTCCCGCTCAGGCCGAGGGTGGCGGAGGTGACGCGGGGGGAGTGGTTCCCCTTGGGAGCACCCCTGGAGTCCCTCGCGGAACAACTGGTTCTAAAAGGGCTTCTAAATTTAACAACCGGCTCCGGCTCACCACTGTTGCAAAGCACAAGCTCTCATGTGTAGGGGCTGCCATTTTCTCATCCTTGGCTCTGGTTACAGAGCTGTGGAAGATCTGCCTTGCTCCCTGAGGGACAGTGCAGTGTGGACATGTGCTGAATCGGAGGAAGATTCAGCTACAAAGGGTCCTGGTGCAGAGGAACCTGCCGTCATTGCTGGGTTTTTTTGAGCCTCACGTTTGCACCGGCATGTGAATCCCTTGTGCTGTCACCAGGACCCATCTTTAACATCCCTGGCTTTGTCACTGCACAGAACTGTCTGTGTTGCAGAGATTATCTTGGTCGGTTTTAGCATGAAATGAATCTGCACTTAATGCATTTTTTGGAGCGTAGCCACCAGATGGCTTCAGATCATGCCAGTGGCTAGAAATCTGGACTACAACAGTGGTACTAGCAGGAACGTAACATTTGAATATGCAGGAAGAGCTTCAATGTCTGCCAGTTCAGTTCAGTACAATAGTTGGTTAGGGTCAGATACACACGACTCGGGAAATGTTAGACACATGATGTGAAAACTTCTAATGTGAAGCCTTGAGAGAGACCAGCATCTATTCTGGGCAGCCTAAGGAGACTAAAGGGCAATGACAGGGGACATGGTTATTTGGAGGTGGGGGACTTGGAAGGTCTGACTGTGGAATGGATAAGAGTGACACAAGAGCCCAGTGCTGTTACGGGCCTCAGGCACAACGTTCTGGGAGGTTGGATCCAGGGTTTTAATTCAGCTCATTAAAGAGCTGGAGGCCTCCCCAAACTGCAGACTTGGAGCTGGCCTTCCGGAGTGCATGGATGGTTGGGTCTAGAATTTTGGCTTGGGCCTATTACTAGTTCCTGTGTCTGCCTAAGCAGGGAAAGCGGGACATGCTGTGTTTGAAATGAAATATTTTAGTAGAATGTGCTGACTCTGGCTTGATTTGCGTGTGAATGTTCAGAAACGAGCTCCCATCACATGTTGGTGGAAAGGTTATTCTCCCTTTCGATGAAGTGAGCTGTAGCTCACGAAAGCTTATGCTCAAATAAATTTGTTAGTCTCTAAGGTGCCACAAGTACTCCTTTTCTTTTTGCGAATACAGACTAACACGGCTGCTACTCTGAAATCTTCCTTTCTTGGCAACCTGGCTTTCACCTATGATTTTGATGTCACAATAAGTTAGCTATTCTGAATGTACCAACAGTCTGACTAGTTCCCTCCTCAGCCTGCTAGGAGTTGAAGGTCAGGCCATGGGTCACCCTCCCCAACTTTCCCCTCTCCTACTCCCCCAGTTTGCAGTAAAGTCTTGGATTTGGCATGTGACCTCAATGTCACAACCATCTGGGCAATCTGTTCTGGGAATGGGCATCATATGAATTGTGTCTGTTTTGCCATATTGATCCTAGCTAGTACAGTGGGGGCCTGAACCTGTTCTGGAGCCTCTAGGATCTACTGCAGTACAAATAATAAATCATATATTCTAGGATGCGCTTTCTGAATGGCAGAGCTGGCTCTGGGGGTTTATGTGTAGGTTTTTGCCACTGCAACGTGTATTTTTAAATTGGAAACAAAGTGCACGCGATGCCCTCAGTGCTCCTCCATTTATATTATATTATATAATTTTAAAAGAACGTTTTTTAATTTCCATGTCTGCTCCTTTCAGACTACAGCTTTATCTTCCAGTTGGATTAATTTTTTTCAGACACATTTTTAAATCATTCATAATGAGTCAGGAATTAAACTGCATATGTCTAATGGGAAATACATGTGCACAGCTAGGGTTTCGTATGGCTGCCGAGCTAGCTCTGCTTAGTCTTAACTCTTCACGGCATAAAATACCAATAAACCCCTCTTTTGCCAGGTCCGGTCTGTTGGTTTCAAAGGCAGGACATGGGAGCAATGTCATAGCTGCTGTACAGGGTGCATTCTCTAGGGCACTGGCTTTCTCTTGTTTTCCCTTCAAGGGCTGATACAGCCTTCCTTTTTTTCTAAGTTGCTGTCTGTACATCCTCTCAGCTCCCTCTTGGTACCCTGCTCCTGAGGGTATGGATGCACGTATATTGGTTCCTAGTTAGTGCTGGCTGAGCCCGAAAGAACTCATTAGTCTCTTCTCTGTTAGAGTGAGGGTGTTCCCCTCCCCTGAAATGTAAAAGCTTTGACACTCCACCTTCCAGAAACACTGCTTTGCTACGCTCCATGCTACTTCATGGCTGTGTGGTTGGTTAAGCTAGAACTGCAAGGACTCCACAGCATGGCTTTAATTTTCAGTGAAGGGAGTTGGGGGAATCTTCCCTTCTCCGGATGCTGTTGCAGATGGGGGTGAGTTTCAGAACACTGGAGAAATTTCTCCCTCCCTCATGCCTTCTCTTCACACCCAGCCCCAGTTTCCACTGAGTCTGTACAACACCTACCGTTGAGGCAAGTATGTTCTACTCTAATATAAAAATAATGGTGGCCAGGCACAAATATCTCAGGTATTTCTATCTTTTGCTGAGGTGAATTAAAACGCTTCAGTGAGCATTACAGATGTGGGCAAGAAAGCTAATACACTCAAAACAGAAAGGAAGAAGTTTAATGCTTTACAAGTTCATTTGAAAAGCAGTTACTGCTCTTGTAATTTCTCTCTTGAGCAGATCTCTCACACGTGCATATAGGATATTGTTGCTGTCTCTTAAGCATAGGCAAAATAGGATAAACTCCTAGCAGGATGAGTCATGGTGTCCCAGGTTCTGAACCAACAAAATGTTGTTCAGTAGCACGACATCTCCTGATCCTTTCACTGAATTCCAAACACAGAAGGGATTGAATTACGGTATCAGTCTCTTTGAACTGTTCAGATTGTTTGATGCTTTTGGTCAAAGTGGAGCTGGGATCTCCTTATTAATTGGCATCATCTTTTGGGGGCTTTGACTTCCTACCACGATCTCCCCTCCCCTTATGGCTTGGTTCTTCTCCTGGCCCAGTGCTGGAAATAGGAACTTGTGTCTCATCTATTCATACACCATGCCTTTCAGCTCCACATACAGCTCACTGAGATTCTGAAGGTCCTTTTCAAGGTGGCTAGCTTTTTCTCTTATATCTGCTGCAGCCTTCACCTTCGCCCCCTCAGTTAAATGGATGGAGTCTTTCACGAGACTGTAGGCATCAAACAAGACAAAAACTCCTGCTGCTGTGGCACCGAACACCCTTGCACTTTTGGACATGGCAAGGGTGGTCCCACCTAACGCTTTTTGCACTTGCTTGGTCCCCTTTGCTGAGTTTCGGGCTGCACTCCCAGCCGTGGTGAGCCGTTTTGCTAAGGCCTTCAAACCAGGGTTAGCTTTCACCACTTTGAATGCTCTTACGTTGGTTTTTATCCCCTTAACGCTTTTGTATACTACCTCTGGAATTTTACTAGCGGTGGAAAGGAGAGGTTTCAGGTGTTTGCCCATGGCCTCACTCTTTGGAGAGAATTTGGGTCTGAAATCCACTTCATCAGGAAGGGACAGTGTTTTCAAGTTGCTTTGGCATTCCACCAGCAGGTCATTGGCTTTGCTCCTTTCCTTCAAATTGCTGATGTTCTCATATATGCTTACAGAAATGCTGGTAGCTGCTGCTGCTGCCCCTAGGCCAATCCCAGTTGCTGTGAGAGCCAAACTCCCCCCTGCCGTCAGTGGTGCTAAGGTCAGCCCAAGGATGGTCAAGATGCCGGATGCCAGGCTCGTGGAGTTCGCGGCCATGTTGGCAATGGTGCAGTTCTTATGGGTCTCATCAATGTTGTCTGCCATATCCTTAAGGCACAGGATACACTTCTCTATCTCCTTTCTCTGGTCAGGGAACTGCTTCAGAAAGACCATGATATCTTCACTTGCACTCTCTTCCCAGGGGATGATTCCTTCAGATCTATTAGAAGCCAAAGGTATATTTTGGTCACTGCAAGAGACCTTATAGTTGTGCGGTGAAAAGTGACTGTTAAAAATGGCCCCTTCTTCCTCAGCAGATCTGTTCCCTTATGTGTATCAGAGTCATAGCTATTCATGGCAATGAAAATATTTTCTGACTTGTGTAGAGACTGTGTGTTCTAATGGCTAAGGTACTGTACTGGGACTTAGGAGATACCTGATGCTTATTTTGGCTCTGCCACTTACCAGCTGGGTGACCTTGGACAAGTCACTTTACCTCTGGGCCTCTGTTTCCCCACCACCCTTTGCCTTGACTGTAATCTCTTTGGGGCAGGGACTGTCTGCTAACTTGTGTGATACAATGCCCAGCACAATGGAGTTTCAGTCTTGGTTGGAATCTCTAGGTGCTATTAGAATTCAAATAATAACGATACTGCCAGTCTTGTAAACTGAGCAAGTATCCCTGGGCTAGTCTACACTAGAAAATTAGATCAACCCAGCTACATCGCTCAGGGGTGTGAAAATCCATCTCCCTGAGTAATGGAGTTAAGCCGACCCAAGTCCATGTGTAGGCTGTGCTAGGTTGATGGAAGAATTCTTATGTCCACCAAAATACCGCCTCTCAAGGAGGTGGATTAACTACAGCAACAGGAGAGCCTCTCCCTTACTGTAGTAAGTGTCCACATTGAAACCTTACAGTGGTGCAATTGCAACATTGTAAGTTTAGACATAGACGCTATCCCTTACATACTTATCTGGCCTACATTGCCAATAGCACCGAGTGCCTCCTATTCTTAATGTATTTATCCTCCTTACACCATACCCTTCAGGGTGGCTTGGGGGAACCCTCATCATTTTGGTTTTTTTTGTTCCCGCTTTTGTTTGGCTGGACAGAGGGGCCTGGCACAAGTGGGGAAGAGGGGAGAAAGCCACACACAGTTGCATTGTCTTTGGGGGAGGAGGGAGTTCTGCTCCCCAGATCCCTTGTTGGTGAGATTTTGCCTCCATAATACCCCAACAGGGATCTCCTCCTTCCCAAACCCCACAGCCCTCGGATCACTGATCTGTCCTGCCTGCCAAATGTTGATACTGCTGCAAATTTTCTCAACCTGTGGGTTGGGACCCAAAATTGGGTCACTAGAATGTTTCAAAAGGTCATGTGGCAGCTCCTGGGGCTTCTGTCTCACGGGGCTGGCTGGGTTCGCATCCCTGCTCCTGGCACTGCAACCTCCAGGGGAGCGGCACCATGCAGGTTTGGCCCAGCTGTCATGATGATGGGAGTCCGGGCAGGCCAAATTTGAGTGAGTGGCACTGCAACCCCATGAAGCAGGTCAGAGCTCCACTCAGACAAATTTGGTCTAGTCAGAGGTGCGGGGCCAAACCTGAGTGGTGTTGCAACCCCAGAGGTTGCAATGCCTGGAGCAGAGATTCAAGCCCAGCCAGCCCCACAGCACAGGAGGTGCAGGAGCTGCCATTGTGGGGTGAGTGCTGGGCAGGACCCAACCCTCCGGGGTGCAGAACCTGACCAAAACCACCCCAGACCCCAGACTATTTACTGGGTTACGACTGGGCATAAACATTTACAAATGGGTCCTGAGCCCAAAAAGGTTGAGAACCACTACTCTGAGGCACTGGGATGTTCTCTCTGGCACCTTCTATTCCTCTCTCTTGCTCTGCATAGCGATGAAGCTTATCCTTTCCCTGAACTGAGCCTGCTGGCAGAGAACTGTTTCTGCTTTATACATCCTCACTGGTGCTAATAAATCTGAAACTGTTCACCGATAACAAATAAAATGGAGGCAACACCCAGGGCTGTCATGGATGAAGGGACCTGGGTGCTATTCAATTGGGGGTGAGGTGTTATCAGGAGACAGCTGACCAGCCTCTGTGTGTGAGAATTCTTTTTTGACCAACATTTCTCTTGCTTACCTCTCAAGGTCCATCACGTCCCGCAACATTTCCTCATAGTTGTACCCCTCAGGAAACAAGCTCTGCAGCTCCTCAGTATACATTTTCTCCTGCAAAAGCTCTGAGATCCCCAGGCTGCCATCATATTGAAAATCGTGGTCATCAATGTTTTCTAAGATTAAAAACAACATCAGACTGGAGTGTCTTCAGACCTGCTTTTAAAAGAATGCATGCATTTCCCATTCTGAATCATGAAAACAGAAGGAAAGAGAAATAGCGCAGTGGCAGGAGCAGGGATACCTTCATAAGTATTGAATGTTCCCGAGGCCATCTTATCGGGTGAAAATACCAGGTGCAATCTTTGTGACTTAGTTTATGTTGCAGTCCTTCAGCACCTTTCATGCAGAGAAAAAGAGGGGCTTCCACCCTGGTGAAAGGAAGAGTAGGAGGGAAAAATGGTTTAGAGTGAATCAACAGAAGAAACAAGTGTTGCATGTGGAATGAGTTTAGTGGGAAGGCAGGGTTCCATTTTAGTTTGCTAGTGGAACATGCCCAGCCATCACAAAATCACCATCATAACTGGCACAAATTCTCCCTTTTGTTGGCAGCCGCAGGTATGTTGTGGGAAATCTAGCTGTTGATGTTGCTAACAGCTTGAAATCTGTAACGCTTTTATTGGTAACTTGCGATCACTTGGTTATGCAGGGGATTGATGTTGCTGCTCTTAGTAATCTCTATGTTAAATATCCCTGTGAATTTAAAATGACTCTTCCTGGCTTGAAGAGAGGCTAATCCAGGGATCAGCAACCTTTGGCATGCAGCCCATCAGGGAAATCCGCTGGCAGGCTGGGACGGTTTGTTTACCTGCAGCGTATGCAGGTTCAGCTGATCGCAGCTCCTACTGGCCGTGGTTTGCCATTCCAGGCCAATGGGGGCTGCGGGAATTGGCACGGGCCAAGGGATGTGCTGGTCACCCTTTATAGTAGGTACATCTAGAAGTAGTTAGGTCAGGGGTGGCCAACCTGTGCCTCCGGAGCTGCATGCGGCTCTTCAGAAGTTAATATGTGGCTCCTTGCATAGGTGCTGACTCTGGGGCTGGAGCTACAGGTGCCAACTTTCCACTGCTCAACCCCAAGCCCCCCCCCAGTCCACCCGTTATCCCAAGGCCCCTGCTCTTTCCTGAGCCTGCTGCACCCTTGCTCCTCCTCCCTCCATCCCAGAGCCTCCTGTACACTGCAAAACAGCTGATCACGGAGGGCAGGATGCATGGGGAGGGAGGAGGAGGTGCTGGGGGTGGTGATTGGGGGTGGGGGAGCTGATGAGGGGCTGCTGATATATTACTGTGGCTCTTCGGCAATGCACATTGGTAAATTTTGACTCCTTCTCAGGCTCAGGTTGGCCACCCCTGAGTTAGGTTAATTAGAATTAGTTGAAATAAAGGGTAAATAAATTATTACATTTAAAGGTTCAATGTAAAATTGGGTCACTAAGAAGACAGGATTGTGAATTTTGAAAGCATGAAACCTGGTTTACATTTGTGGTAAAAGCCAGAACCAAGATGCAATTTGAGTGGATGCAAAGGCCCTTAGCCCTGGTCTACACTATGGGGTTAGGTCGAATTTAGCTGCATTAGGCTGATTTTAAAATGAATGCATCTACACAACTACCCCCGTTCTGTCGACCTAAAGGGTTCTTAAAATCAACTTCTGTACTCCTCCCCGGTGAGGGGAGTAGCACTAAAATCGACCTTGCTGGGTCAAATTTGGGGTAGTGCAGATGCAAATCGACATTATTGGCCTCCGGGAGCTATCCCAGAGTGCTCCATGGTGACCGCTCTGGACAGCATTTTCAACTCCGATGCACTAGTCAGGTACACAGGAAAAGCCCCGGGAAATTTTGAATTTCATTTCCTGTTTGGTCAGCGTGGCGAGCTCAGCAGCACAGGTGACCATGCAGTCCCCCCAGAATTGCAAACTAGTTCCAGCATGGACTGAAAGGGAGACATTGGATCTGATTGCTGTATAGGGAGAAGACTCTGTGCAGGCAGAACTCCAATAAAAAGAAGAAATGCAAATATATATGCCAAAATCACACAGGGCATGATGGACAGAGGCTACAACAGAGGGACACAGCAGTGCCGCGTGAAAGTTAAGGAGCTCAGGCAAGCCTACCAAAAGACAAAGGAGGCAAACAGTCACTCTGGGTCAGAGCCCCATACATGACGCTTCTATGATCAGCTGCATGGCATTCTAGGGGGGGACCCTACCACTATCCCAACACTGTCCATGGACACCTGCAAGGGGGAAGTCTCATGCAACAGGGAGGAGGATTTTGTGGATGATGATGAGGAGACTGCGCAGCAGGCAAGTGGTGAATCCGTTCTCTCCAGCATCCAGGACCTTTTCATCACCCTGGAGCCAATACCCTCCCAAAGCGGGATACCCGGCCCTTAAGCTGGAGAAGGCACCTCTGGTGAGTGCACATTTGTAACTACAGTACAGGGTTTAAAAGCAATAGTGTTTAATGTTTGATTCACCCTGAAGAACTGGGACGCATTCTCAGCCAGTACAGCAACTGGAAAAGTCTGTTAACATGTCTGGGGATGGAGTGGGAATCCTCCGGGGACATTGCCATGAAGCTCTCCTGGAGGTACTCTGAAAGCATTTGTAGAAGGTTTCTGGTGAGGGCTGCCTTATTTCATCCTCAACAGTAGGACACTTTACCACGCCAAGCCAGTAGCAAGTACTCTGGAATCCTTGCAGCACAAAGCATGGCAGCGAATGGTCCTGGGTTTTGGTCACATTCAAGCAACATTTGGGCTATATCTTTCTGTGTTAGCCTTAGGAGAGTGATATCATTCATGGTCACTTGGTTGAAATAGGGGAATTTTTGTAAGGGAACAGTAAAAGGACCCCATTCATGCTGGGTTGTTTGTGCTTGGCTAAAAGGGATCATCCCGGAGAATAGCCACACGGCGGAGGAAGGGGTGAAGGGATCATCCCAGAGAATAGCCACACGGTGGGGGGAGGGGTGAAGGGATCATCTCAGAGAATAGCCACATGGTGGGATGAGGGGAGGTGTGTGCTGCACATCTACCCGAAAACTGCAGCCCCTCCTTTTAAATGTGAAACCCAGCCGGCATTGCTTGCTATGGGAAAGGATAGCGCTGCAGTTTGAAACCATTCCCACATGTTATGAAGGCGTAAGAAGCCTATCCCACATACCAAAAGGCTTACCATGGCTGCCTGGAAACCGAATTCTGTTGCCCAGCCATTTGTGATGTGTCACCATACCGGCAGGCACTCAGTATAAAAGACAAAATGCGGTCTTGTACCTAAAGCACATGTGCTGTTTGCTGTGAATTGTTTGATTCACTGTGAAAGAGTCTCCCTTTTGTTCTCAGAAATGTATCATCTTAAATTTTACTCTCCCTTTTTATCTCCCCCCAGGTGCAAATGTTTCTATGCGCTCCCTATTATCTCCATCACTGAGGTTATCGCAGATAAGAAGGTGAAAAAAATGCACACGCGATGACATGTTTTTCAAGCTCATGCAGTCCTCCTGCACTAATAGGGCACAGCTTAATGCATGGCGGCATTCAGTGGCAGAGGCCAGGAAAGCATTAAGTTAGCGAGAAGAGCAGAGGCAGGAGGCAATGCTGAGGCTAATGGGGGAGCAAACGAACATGATGAAGCATCTGTTGGAGTTGCAGGAAAGCCAACAAGAGCACAGACCCCTGCTGCATCCATTGTATAACCGCCTGCCCTCCTCCCCAAGTTCCATATCCTCCTCTCCCAGAGGCCCAAGAATGTGGAGGGGCCCCCTCAGGGCACCCAGCCACTCCACTCCAGAGGAGGGCCCAAGCAACAGAAGGCTGTCATTCAAACAGTTTTGATTTGTAGTGTGGCTACAATAAGCAATGTGGCCTTGTCCTTCCCTCCTCCCCCCACCCCACCCCACCTCACCCTGGCTACCTTGTCAGTTATCTCACTTTCTTTTAATCAATCAATAAAGAATGCATGGTTTCAAAACAATAGTTACTTTATTTCCTTTGCCAGTTGTGATCGAAGGTGGGAGGGTGGCTGGCTTACAGGGAGTGGGTTTGCAGCAAAGAGAAACACACACAACTGTCACACTGAAGCCTGGCCAGTCATGAAACTGGTTTTCAAAGCCTCTCTGATGCGCAGTGCACCTAGCTGTGCTCTTCTAATCACCCTGGTGTCTGGCTGCTCAAAATCAGCTGCCAGGTGATTTGTCTCAAACTCCCACCCCACCATAAATGTCTCCCCCTTACTCTCACAGATATTATAGAGCACACAGCAAGCTGCAATAACAATGGGAATGTTGATTGCACTGAGGTCTAACCTAGTCAGCAAACAGCGCCAGCGAGCTTTTAAACATCCAAAGGCACATTCTTCCACCATTCTGCACTTGCTCAGCTTATAGTTGAACTCCTTACTACTGTCCAAGCTGCCTGTGTACAGCTTCATGAGCCATGGGAGCAAGAGGTAGGCTGGGTCCCCAAAGATAACTACTGGCATTTTAACATCCCCAATGGTAATTTTCTGGTCTGGAAAGTAAGTCCCTTCTTGCAACTGCTTGAACAGCCCAGAGTTCCTAAAGATGTGAGCATCATGCACCTTTCCCAGCCATCCCATGTTGATGTCCCTTGTGATCCATCAGTGCTTGCAGCACCATTGAGAAGTACCCTTTGCGGTTTACGTACTGGTTGGCAAGATGGTCCTGTGCCAAGATAGGGATATTTGTTCCGTCTATCACCCCACCACAGTTAGGGAACACCATGGCAGCAAAGCCATCCACTATGACCTGCACATTTCCCAGAGTCACTACCCTTGATAACAGAACGTCAGTGATTGCATTGGCTACTTGGATCACAGCAGTCCCCACAGTAGACTTGCCGACTCCAAATTGATTCCCGACTGACCGGTAACAGTCAGGCATTGCAAGCTTCCACAGGGCTATTGCCACTCGCTTCTCAACTGTCAGGGCAGCTCTCATCTTGGTATTCCTGCGCTTCAAGGCGGGGAAAAGCAACTCACAAAGTTCAAGGAAAGTGGCCTTACGCATGCAAAAGTTTTGCAGCCACTGTGAATCATCCCATACCTGCAACACTATGCGGTCCCACTAGTCTGTGCTTGTTTGCAGGGCCAAGAATCGGCGTTCCACTGTATCAACCACCCCCACTGCCACCATGATGTCCCAATTGCCACACCCCGTGCTTTCAGGAATGCATGCTTTCTGGAACGTCTGTGTCCGTGTCCTCATCACAGTTGTCCTCGTGCTGGCATCTCTTAGCCCGGTTCTGCACATACTCCAGGATAATGCACGAGGTGTTTACAATGCTCACAACAGCAGCGGTGAGCTCAGCAGGCTCCATGCTTGCCGTGGTATGGCATCTGCATGGGTAATCCAGGAAAAAAGGCATGAAACAATTGTCTGCCATTGCTTTCATGGAGGGAGGGAAGGAAGGAGGGAGAGGCGACTGACGACAGATCCCCAGAACCACCCGCGACAATGTTTTTGCCCCATCAGGCACTGGGAGCTTAATCCAGAATTCCAATGGGTAGCAGAGACTGCAGGAACTGTGGGATAGCTACTCATAGTGCACCACCTCATAAGTCAATGCTAGCCATGGTATTGAGGATGCACTCCACCGACTTAATGCGCTTAGTGGGGACATACACAATCGACTGTATAAAATCGATTTCTAAGAATTGACTTCTATAAAATTGACCTAATTTTGTAGTGTAGACATTAGTGTTGAGTCTGGCACTGCAGCTGATGTTTGAAGCAATAGTTGTTTCCTGATAGATAAATGGATTTTGTAATAGTTGGCATTTTCCGTACAGTAGATTCTGACCTGTTGAAACTGCATTTCATTAAAGTCTAAAATCTAGAGAGACATTTTAATCTAGATCAAGACGAGTCCAACTACACATACAAGGCCTGAGTCTCCTCTCACATATACCAGGTTTAAACAGGTCTAATTCTGCCGGTGGGGTGGAAGCATGCTCTTGTGCAGTGTTTTCCAACTATTTCCGGTTGGCAACCCCTTATTCAAATGAAAAAGTTTTCCTGACCACCCCCCTTACATTTTTTTACTCTTACTTTTATACTAACTATATTGATGATAATAATACCAAGCCTACATCATGTATCCATATGTGTGTTTCAGGAGGTTGAATATTTGACCTTGAAGGGTAAGCGTGGGGGTGGGTGGGGGGACTGGAGGAGCTTTAGAGTCTAATTAAGTTTTCAGTGCTTCACATCATACCTTGATTGCCTTTTGTGATTCCTCTGAGGGTCATTGACTCCTCAGCAGAGAAATTCTAGTCTAGTAGATGAGGATCTGGATTGGGAGTCAGGAGATTGAGGTGCTATTCCCATCTCTGCCACTGTTGTGCTGGGTGACCTTGGGCAAGTCACACCCTCATGCCTGAGTTTCCCCTTTGACTAACTTGTTTATATAGTTAGCAGATTATAAACTCTCACTATGCATTTATTCAATGACTAGCACAGCATGGTCTTGATCTCATCTGAGCCGTTAGGCTGTACCGTAATACAAATAATAATCTATAATGGAATGTAGGAAACGGAGGATTTAAAATCTCAGCTCAGTGCTAGTCTCTTTGGGCAAAGAATTTCAGTAGTGATTTTGGGGGCCCAACTTGAGATGCCTTAAGGGGGCTGATTTTCAGAAAGAACTGAGCATCCTCCTGTGAAAATCCAGCCCCTTTAAGGGACTGCAAGTTGCACTCACAAAATCACCAGATGCTTTAGAAGCTCTTGGCCAAGGACAGCAGCGCTGGTCTGAGATGTTTTAAATCTTGGTCCTTGTGTTTTGTCAAGCGCTGTGTACATCTACTGGGCTTTGTTTAAAATTTTTTTTAAAACGGTTATTTTTAGAGCTGATTAAAATTCTGTGTACGTGAATATGGAAATTAGGTATAGCACTGGCTAGCAGCCAGCATGGCTTTTAGCATTGCAAAGGTCTGCAGCTCTGCTGGTCAAATGAGCAGAGCTCAAATTACAGGTAAGAAAATTCCCTGTTGAGGTGTCCAAGTGCCTCACTGTAATTAGTATCTGTCACACTGCAAATCAAATGAGTGCCTATAAGGATGTGGGGAGGGGCAGCCACCCAGCTATGGGAAAGAAATGGTGATGACGGATCTACTGGATGCTGGAGAGGCAGCATGAGAAAGGGACGTAGGAGCTGTATGACCCGGGTCCTGATTGTGATTCCACTCTGCCCACCCTGCGTGTGTTTCAGCTAGTCACTTAACTGTTCTGCACCTCGTTTTCTCCATCTGCAAAAAGAGGGGTTATTCCTGTGCCTCCTTTTGAGGCGCTTTGAGCTCTTCAGTTGAAATGTGTGCTATGAGCCCAAAGCACTGGGTTATTGTTACTACCTCTGTTGTCTCCAAAGAGTAGCTAAAATTAAAATAAAAGAATTTTAATTTTCAGTTTAATCAACCGCATTGCTGCAGCATTAGAGCAGTGTACAAACTCCTCCCCGAAGATGTTAGAAATTCAGCGATACAGAAAGGGTGTTTGTTTACACTGTGACGCAGCCTTGTTCTCATTGCACTAGCAGCTCTGACCTGCTGGAATCACAAAGAGGAACAGTTGTGGATGCCTTGTCCTGGGAGGTGCCTTGTGCTTCCTGCTGGAGGCTGGGTACTCTCATCTGCCACTGAACTCAATGGGAGCTGAGCTGTTCAGCACCAGTCAGGATCAGGCCCTGAGGAAGCAAGAGCCCTAATTTCCTGCTTGGCAAACAAAAGCAACCTGTTCTGCAGTTTCACTCCAACTGAAAGTACCTGGGTCGGGACCTCAGGCTCGTGTTTTGACACTGTATTTATACCGCGCATGGGTGTTAACTGTGAAATGTGACTACTGACCACATGCTGTTCAGCTGATGTTGGCCCAGGCACCTTGGTAGGATAATCTCCACTCCCTGCCTATCTCCCCTTCCCCACCACAAGTGGCCTTCAGCTGAATCCTGCCATTTTACTGGTGTCATTGGGAGGCACTAGAGTGAGAATACTGATCTGGTATCTAGGCAGGGTGGGCCTTCCAAGGGAATGAAACTGTTTCAGTACATAACAAAAAGCTCCTGGGGGAACTGTGGCTGCTGTGCAGCACAATTTAACCTGCCTGGGGGTACAGCCACATGCCACAATCATTGGACTAACTGCACCTCCAACCCCCACCTGTTGTCTTTGAGTGCACCCTGCTCTGGTCTTGGGCCTCATGCCATTGCCTTTCTCAGGGTGGAATCATCTGATTCTATCACTCTCAGAACAGGCCCTGGCTGCATTCCCCTGTGATCAGCCATGATTAAGGCTGCGGGTCTGTCATGGAAGTCATGGACAGGGCTGGCCTTACCATGAGGCAAACTGAGGCGGCCGCCTCAGGTGCCAGACTGTGGGGGGGGGGGGGCGCCACTAGGACCCAGAGTTTCAAAGTTTTGGCCCAAGCAAGGGGGCATGGGGACGTCATTTGAGCTCCCTGCCTCAGGTACCAAAATGTTGTGGGCCATCCCTGGTCGTGGATTCTGTGACTTTCTGGGACTTCCATGACTTCTGCAGTGGCTGTGAGGCTGGCTCAGGGGCTGCCATACAGGCTGCTGCTGGGGTAGTCTCGGGCCACCACGCCCCTCCCCCTCAGCATCAGCAGGGGGCTCAGGGCTGAGGCAGGGGTTTGGAGCATGCGAGGGGGTGAGGGCTCTGGGTGGCACTTACCTTGGGGGGGGAGGGGCTCCCTGGAAGCAGCCAGCATGCCTGACTCCTAGGTGGAGGCGTGGCCAGGAGGCTCCGTGCAGTGTGCGCTGCCTCCGCCCACAGGCACTTCCCCCGCAGCTCCCATTGGCTGCAGTTCCCAGCCAATGGGAGCTGCAGATTGGGCACTCGGGGCAGGGGCAGCGCACGGAGCCCAACTGGCTGCGCCTCCACCTAGGGGCTACTGGAACAGACCGGCCGCTTCTGGGAGCTGTGTGGAGCCAGGTAGGGAGCCTGCCAGTCCCCCCCTCCTGCAACAGTAGGAGTCCTGGGCTGCGAGCCCCCAGGCCACCCCCGCATAGCAGCTGCTGCACCCCTGGGCCACATAACCCCCCAAAAAGCATCCAAGTTTTAGTCAGGGGTATATAGTATGAGTCATGGACAGGTCACTGGCCATGAATTTTTGTTTACTGCCTATGACCTGACCATGACTTTTGCTAAAAATACCCGTGACTAAAATGTAGCTTTAGCCATGATTACCTCAGCAGGCTGAATTATTTTCAGTGCCTGCATTTCTGTCCCCTGTGTGACCAATGACAGTGGTATTCGCTACCAGGAACAGAACAGGCTTTCTAAAGCAGAGTGTTATTTATTTAGAACCAAAGAACTTTTCATATGAAACATATCTTAAAACAATAAACAGACTAATGCATGTCTAGCTTACCAGGTATCTAACACTCTTCCACATGGGGATGTTGGTAGGTAGGTCTAAGCTTCCTGTTGACACCCTGAAACCTCTAAGGTCTGGCCTGCATAATCTGTTGCTTTAGCTCACAAATCATTTCTCCCCCTGCTTCAGAGAGCGTCACCTTTAAAGACTGCGTAGTGTTTTGATCACTCCCCTATTTATAGACCTTTTGATCACTAGTCTCCTAGCCTGGCAGAATAAGTCTTGCATCTTTGTTAGAGACAAGATATAAGCTCTGTTCTTATGTGGGACCATTATGTTTCTTTCCTGCTTGTTTTTCCAACAGTCCTCATTGAATTTGAGCATTATACGGTTCCATAAACATTCCACTACCCCAGTGTAAGTTACGCAGTCTATCTCAATAACCAATAACCTCAATAATGCAGTGTACAGAGAATTATTACATACCGGTGGTCTTAGATTATTACACAGCAGCTTTGTGCCCATCATACCATGTCTCAACACTGACTTGTGCACTCTCCAAAAGAAGGCAGTCAGGTTATATAATTTTCTAGCTAGCTGTCTTTGAAAGCCTCAAACTGTGACCACTGAAGTCAATGGCAAAGCTCCCTTTGGTTTTAATGGCCCTTAGAACAATTCACACAAGAATACTGATGAGTAAAGTGCACTGCACTGGTCTCTACACAAGTGAATGACCCAACATTCTGCACAGATGCTTCTCTCTTCCCGTCACACAGCCCTCTTCCAGCTATATTCTTGCCATGATATTCTTGATACTGATATGTGCCTCTTCCAACCCCCTTTCAGCAGGCAGCACAGCCCCACCTCCCTGCTGCTGGAATCTGTCAGTGTCAAGAGATGAGGTAGTAAACATAGCATTTAAGAGGAAGGGAAGATTTAAGCGTAAGTACAAGGGGATGTGCACAATCCCTACAGACCACATTACGTTTCAATAGTAAATGGTTTACATTTTACAGGGAATTTCCAGTTTGCCCACAGGTCAGCAGGAGGCAAAACAATATCCCCTTCCTCGATATAAGGTCTGCAAGATCGAAAGCCTTAATGAAACGCTATGACCCTTACCTCTCTGGCTGCTCTTCACTAGTCTGCCTGAGAAATCATAGGGCTGTGTCTGTGTAGACTGAAGCACAGTTTCCTGTAAGGAAGTGGAGAGGAGTTTCTCAGAAGTGGATTTAAAAAATATGACCTATAGAAGTCAAATATACTCACCAAGGCCCTTAGTGTATGTTTACCAAGGGTGGAGTAACTCAGTATAACCTCTTATGAAGGAAAGTGGGAGGAGTGAAACAAAGGGCATTTTTTGTATCAAAGAACCAGCTTGTCTGCTGGCTACACTCTCCAGTTGTAGGCAGTGTTGTTGTAGCCATGTCAGTCCCAGGATATTAAAGAGACAAGGTGGGTGAGGTAATAGCTTGGGCCAACTTCTGTTGGTGAGAGAGACGAGCTTTTGAGTGACACAGATCTCTTCTTCAGGTCTAGGAAAGGTATTTAGAGTGTCAGAGCTAAACAGAAGATTGAACAGATACTTTAGCAGTCTAGAATCATGGTCTTAGTAAGGACACTGGATTTATGGCTTATTACAACAATCTGTAACCCGCTAACTTCCTTTTTGTCCTATGACTGCAGGGGTGTTAATAAGCCACTTCACCTTGAATAGTCCCTTAGAATATGTGCTACTTATGCTAAACTATGTGTTTGATCTTGTATTTAGCTGGGACACTCTCAGTCTACACTACAAAATTATGTTGATCTAAGTTACGTTGGCATACAGCTGCAGCAGTTATTACATTGTGCTCGTCCAAACTGTGCTCCATGTGTTGGCGGTGCGTGTCCTCACCAGGAGTGCTTGTGTTGATGCAGAGTGCAGTGCACCATGGTAGCTATCCCACTGTGCACCTCACCTCTGTCCAGTGCAGGGTGTTGTGGTAAGTTTTCACAATGCTGCATTGGGACGAAACGAGTCATGCAGGTGTGACTGGGAGCATGGATTCAACTTCCCAGAATGCAGTATTCTACATCCCATAATTGCATCTGCATCCCATAAACCCGTGCTTCCCTCCTCGCTGTCCACCATCTCTGACAGAAGCATGGAGCCTGCACAGCTCTGCACTATTGCGATGAGCATTGCGAGCACGGGCCACCTGATCCTGCAGTAATTGCAGAGCTGCAAGAGGTGCCACGGGGAATATGATTCCTTGGAGGCTAGATGGCTGTGGGACATAGAAACAATTGAAAGTTGTTAGCAGCATTCACAGAGCAGCTTCAGACAGTGGAGTGCTGATTCTGGGCCCAAGAAACAAGCACTGGCTGGTGGGATCGCGTTGTCATGGGGGTTTGGGATGATGAGTAGTGGCTGCAGAACTTTTGGATGCGCAAGACCACATTCCAGGATCTGTGTGCAGAGCTTGACCCAGCCCTCCAACTCCAAAATGAGATCTGCATTGACAGTGGAGAAGGGAGTGGCAATTGCACGGTGAAAACTTGCAATGCCAGATTACCATTGATCAGTTGGGAATCAATTTGGAGTTGGGAATTCCACCATGGGGGCTATTGTGATGCAAGTGTGCAGGGCCATTAATCGCCTCCTGCTAGGAAGGACTGTGACTCTTGGCAATGTGCAAGACATAGTGGATGGCTTTGCAGCAATGGGGTTCCCAAACTGCAGTTGAGCAATAGACGGCATGCATATCCCTATTTTAGCACCAGACTGCCTTGCCACAGAGTACATTAACAGAGAAAACTAATTTTCTATGGTAATGCAAGCTCTGGTGAACCACCAGGAATGCTTTACCGACATCAGTGTGGGCTGGTCAGGAAAGATTCATGACACACACATATTTAAGAACACAGGGCTGTTCAGAAAGCTGCAAGCAGGGACTTTCTTCCCCGACCAGTGGATTACCATTGGGGATGTTGAAATACTAATAGTCATCCCGGGTGACCCAGCCCTACCCCTTGCTCCAATGGCTCAAGAAGCTGTACCCTGGGCACCTCAACAGCACCAAGGAGTGTTTCAGCTGCAGGCTGAGCAGGTGCAGAATGACTGTTGAATGTGCCTTTGGATATTGGAAGGGTCACTGGCGCTCTCTACTCATGAGATTGGACCTCAATGAAAAATATCTCAATGGTTATAGCTCCCGCTGTGTCCTGCATAATATCTGTGAAGCAAAGGGGGCAAAGTTTCCATGGAGTGAAGGGCGGAGGTGGAGCAGCTGTCCGGTGATTTTGAGCAGCTGGAGACCAGGTCTTTAAGAAGAACACAGTGCGGAGCTATTAGGCTCAGGGAGGCTTTTTAAGACCATTTTAATAGTGAGCCAGAGTAGTGTGTGTTGCTGTAGTGTGTCTTACCTGGCCTTGCTCTTTTGTAGCTCCTTTATGAACCCTTTGGTGAGTGCTGTTTTTGTAGTAAAATAACACTGCCAGTGCCCATACTGTATGTGAATGATGGCAGCACCATCCAGCATATGTTGTGATCGAATAAAAATGCATTTGTTTCCCAAAATAGATTTTTACTCCATAACAATGCAAATAGAAAAACATTTATAACTTAATAGAACGTAACACATTAAGGGAAAAGAACGTACGAAGGGGAAAGAACAGTCATTTCCATCTCAGGTGCACATACACCAATTGTGTCTTTCACAGGTCAGTGTATGTGCGGCTGTGAATGTCTTTAAAGTCCCCAAGGGGTGGAATGGTAGGGGTAGCGCAGCGGCCCCTTGTGCCGTGTGGAATGTTTGGGGGGGGCTGTAGGGAGGTCCCGATATGCAGTTCTCTATGGAATGCAGAGAGAGGCGAGCATGGGATTGTTGAACCTGTAGGTCCACCAGAGTGTGCAGCATGTTTGTTTGCTGCCTGAGAAGTGCTAGCATCTTCTGCGGCTTGTCCCTCTCCTTTTCCTGCACCTTTCTCTGCACTGCCTGACTGTCTGGCCAGACTGTTTACAAGGGTGATCCTCCAAGCCCTATACTTGTTATATGAAGCAGCAGAGGCTTGCAGGATTTTTTGGAATATGTCATCCTGAGTCCTCTTTCTCTTTCTCCTTATCTGGCTCAGCCATTCTGCTGGTGTGGATGGAGAGACCCCGAAGGCCACATTTGCAGCTGCTGAAGATACAGTACACAGAGGTGCCACTGTCAATGTATTCACGAGATAAACTGAAATTTAGGATACTGAACTCACTCCCCTTGATCCAGACAAGTTTTAAGCACTCCATTATCGCTTCTCCTTGGGGTTTATACAGCATGATGGCAGTCACAGCACCAGCCTTGGTGAGTATGGCCATGGGGTGGGGGGCAAATTGGGGAAACGAGGGGAGATAGCTCACAGGCATGAGTATATGTGTATAGGGCAATTGAACTGAATACTGGCACCCTTTTCCATAGGTGGAGCTGGATTTTAGCCGATATTTCAGTCCTGAGGGTAATGGAGGCTGAAAGGGAACAACTCTTGCAGATGTCCAGCTGCAGACCAAGGCAGTATGCTGCTAGCCTGTGTGCTGCAATGGTGCCTGCTGAAGTAATCGCTGAGTAGTGTGGGAAACTGTCTTACCGCAGGGGAAGAAATAAGGCAGTCTTCCCCAGAAACCTTCAGCAGAGGATTGGAGACTATCTGCAGGAAAGTTTCATCGAGATATCTATGGAGGATTTATGGGATATCCCAATGCACATAAACAAATTTTTCTGCGGGAGCCCCTCTGCCTAACTCTAGAGGGGGACGAGAAGCGGAAAGCAACTCTGTCTCAGTTGGTTGTTCCACTACCTCTTCTAGCATAAATAAATAAGAGTAAATCAACGGATGTATCCTGCCACTTTGGGGGTTCCATCTCTGTAATTTCTAAGCAAACCATATACTTACCAGAGGTTCCTTCCCCTGCATCAGGCTCGCCCGTACTCAACTGTTAGGACTGGCTGGTCTGCGCTGGAGTCAAAAACAGGTCCTGGGTCACTGCGCTGTTGGATCCCCTTGTCATCTGTCTTCCGTATTCCACGTTCCTGCTCCCTGTTCATGGTGGGGACCTCTGCCTTGGGCTATACACAGGGCTCTTGGGGATGGTGGTGGGGGTCTCGTCCAAGGATGGCGTGCAGCTCTTTATAAAAGCGGCAGGTCTGTGGTTCCACAGCCAGTGCTTAATTTGTAACGAAAGAGGTGCCGGGGCTCAAGCAATTTTTTTACGTTCATAACTGATGCAGCAAGCCCAGAAATGCTGGGGCTATGAACTGCCAAGCCCAGAGGTGCCAGGGGCTCAGGCCTGGCACAAATTAAGTATTGTCCACACCAGAGTGATTGTTAGCCTCCCTTGCCTTCTGGTACGCCTGCTGCAGCTCCTGGGCTTTCATGCATCACTGCTGCTGGTCCCTGTTGTACCCCTTCTCCTCCATGCCTCAAGCGACCTGCTCGTAGATATTGATATTTCTATGGCTGGATCAGAGCTGTGCCTGCATGGCCTCTTCTCCTGACAGATCCATGAGATCTGTCCCCCACGTACTCCAGACAGGAGCCTGTCTGTAGCATGTAGCCAGCCCGGTCAGTTGCCTGGTGAGCTCTTCAAGCCAGGCAAACAGGAAATGGAATTTCAAAAATTCACAGGGCTTTAAAGGGGAGGGGTGGCTTCCTGTGTTCCTGGCTGCTGGGCAGTGGAGTTCACAATGGTGACCAGAGCAGTCAAGGTGCGGCATTGTGGGATACCTCCTCGAGGCCACTGATAACCGAGGTAAGTAACACAGTGTCTACACTGACACTGCTTCTACCGAACTACATTGACCTAAACTCTCTGCTGATCATGGATATGGAGTTAGTAAGTTACGCTGGCGGGAGCGAAATTTAGTGTAGACACCTCCAGAGTTAGGTCGACGTACGCTGCCTTGCGCCGACTTAACTCTGTAGTATAGACCAGGCCTTAGTACCGTTCCCAGCCCTGATGAAGAGCTCTGTGTGGCTCGAATGCTTCTCTCTCTCACCAACAGACATTGGTCCTATAAAAGAGATTACCTGAGCCACCTTGATACTCTGCTGTTGATAGGCTTGTAATGTGACCCTGCAATGCTATCCATGATACAAAGGTGTAATAGCCAGGATGGCTTGAAGCTGGTCAGAGAATCATTTTATTTTAATAAAAAATTTCAATGTAAATGATTTTTTTTGTTTTTGCCCAAACATTTTTGGGTTTTGCTGAAAAGCTGAACGTGAAAAATATTTCCCTTTTTGGCATCTGCAAACGACACAACAAAACGAAATGAATTTTCTGGTTTTCATTTTTTTAATGAAAATTCAAAACAACTTGAGGAAAATGAACATTTTCCATGGAAATGTTTTTCTATGAAGAAAAAAATCTCAAACAAAAAATTTCAGCCAGCTCTACTAGCAATTCTGTCCTGAGTGTGGCCTTTACTGCATGCATTCAGGAAGCCTGGATGTAGAGAAAAGACTCAAAAGGATGAGCATTGTGGATTCATGGAATAAATCGAGAGGCAAGAGTGAGGTGCCAGGAATTATAGTGACATCAGAAGAGTGAAGCTTTTGATGTCACCAGACCCAGAGATGTCTTTATTCCCATTCACTTTATGGATTACAGATGAGTCTCGCTTCACAGTAATGTCATCACAGTAAAAGTTTGGACCGGGTGCAAATCACTTGGAATTAGTTCCCTCTGGCCTCTGCCCAAATTCAATGATATGGCTCACTGGTCCATAATTCTTAGGGGATCTCATGGCTCCTTTTTTGCAGATAGGCCCCATCTTAGTAACTAAGGAACAGCTGTAGTTTCTAGAGCTAAATCTATGCCTTTGTTGTATCTTTGGAAGGATCCTGAGGTTAGAGCAGTGGACTGGGAGAACTGGGTTCTCTTCCTGGCTCTGCTAATGACCTTGTGCATGGCCTTGAGCAAGTCACATAACCTCTCTGTGTGGCTCAGTTTCCATCTGTAAAACGGAGATGATAATGCAGTAATTGCCTTTCATAAGTGAAGTTTAATTCCTTAATGCTTGTAAAGTGCTTTTTTCAGAGTAGCAGCCGTGTTAGTCTGTATTCGCAAAAAGAAAAGGAGTACCCGTGGCACCTTAGAGACTAACAAATTTATTAGAGCATAAGCTTTCGTGAGCTACAGCTCACTGCATCCGATGAAGTGAGCTGTAGCTCACGAAAGCTTATGCTCTAATAAATTTGTTAGTCTCTAAGGTGCCACGGGTACTCCTTTTCTTTTTGTAAAGTGCTTTGACATCCTCACAGAGAAGGCGCCAGAAAGATAAAAAATATTACATGGTCATAACCCCCATTTATTGCCAACAGAACCTTCCAACGCTGAATACTCAGATGGTGCAGTACTGCCAATGAATTGCATTTGAGTTTCTCTAGTTGCCCTGTAATTTCCTTAAGGAGGCCAGTCCCCATCAAGTGTGGGTGATCCAGGAACGCTGCATCCTGTACCTTGCAGTAAAGCTCTGTGTGGGACTATATTTTTAATCCCACTGCCACTCCCACCTGCTCCCACAGTGTTTCTTGCATTTTTATCTCATTCCCATCTGCAAAAACCTTCGATCTTGCAAATCCCACAAGAGAGACAGGTTTTCCCTATGCTACTAAAAAACAAAACAAAACTCAGTCAGTTAACATATTATATATATAAACGTAATTCAGACACAATTTTTACCACTGAAATTATAAAACAAATCTTGCTTAAACCTTGTAAAAATATTTTAACTCCTGTTAGAAAAGATACGAAATCTCTTTGGAGCCCTTGTTTAAATTTAAATATTAAAACCTTTATTTAAAAAAAAGAAAAACTTGCTTTACATCGCTGAAAGTGTTTTCCTGCAAATTACTGTAGTCTGTTTTTTTTTCTTGGCCCACGCAATCCTGCCCACAGCAAAGCACATTTTACCCACTCCTGCTTTTATGGCAGCAGATCCTGTGGGACCCACAAGATCCCTGTCCCACTGCAGGGCTCTTATCTTGCAGTGCCCCAGACATGTTTCTTGGCATTGCCATTTTTGAGTTCCTGCCTCTCCCTTTTATAAAATGCCCAGCTACACACTGGAAAGTTGCAGAAGTGAGAATCCAAAATGGCAGCTACTATCTGATAGCTCCTTTTGCTCTCGTGACAATCTTGTAACTTGTTCTTGTCAGAGCATGATAGCTAATACTGAATTGGAGAAGCAGCCATCTATATTTAAAGTCCTACTAGCATGGGGCTCTTCCTACAGATATTGGTCATGCTTTAGTTAGCAATGGACCATAATCTGTACTCTCCTTTCCCGCTGCCACACGGCGAATTCTATGAAGTGAGCTGTAACTCACGAAAGCTTATGCTCTAATAAATTTGTGAGTCTCTAAGGTGCCACAAGTCCTCCTTTTCTTTTTGCGAATACAGACTAACACGGCTGCTACTCTGAAACCTTTAAAATCCCTGGCTCCTGCCCTTGGGATTATCCTACTGTGATCTTGCTATGAATGAGGCTGCACTGAGGCGGAAATGCATCCGATGAAGTGAGCTGTAGCTCACGAAAGCTTATGCTCAAATAAATTTGTTAGTCTCTAAGGTGCCATAAGTACTCCTTTTCTTTTTCGAATACAGACTAACACGGCTGCTACTCTGAAAGCTGCACTTATTGCTTTACTCACCCAGAGCCACTAGGTGGCATCAGGTCATGCCCAATAGGCTGAGCTCTAGGAACTTGCAGGATGTATGTATAAGCATGCAGCAGGCACCTGTCATATAGATGGTGGCATTATCTCTCTGTGTCGCTCACTCGCACCTCCCTCCTCCTCACTTGGCTAACATACAGGGTTGACTCTGAGGGAGAGTCTCAGTCAGAAGAATGCTGACGATGACTTGGAAGCATAAGAGGGAAATAGAGGGACTCCTTAGGACTTTAAAGGGGGGAAGGGAAGGGAAGGGCTGGGGGGAGCGGTCACTTGTTAGGTTGGCAGTATATTGCTTTGAACGTCAGAGCATCTGTTTGGTCCCAGCTAGTCAATGGCCCATTGAGTCATGTATCCTGCCTCAGGGCTTGTCTACACTTAAAACGCTACAGATGCAGCGCTTCAGTGTTGATGCTACCTATGCCGACAGGAGGGGTTCTTCCTTTGGTGCAGGTATTCCACCTCCCGGAGAGGCAATAGCTAGGTCAATGGGAGAATTCTTTTGTTGACCCAGCGCAGTCTACACCGGGGGTTAGGTTGGTACAGTAACTCCTCACTTAACGTTGTAGTTATGTTCCTGAAAAATGCAACTTTAAGTGAAATGATGTTAAATGAATCCAATTTTCCCATAAGATTTAATGTAAATGCGGGGAGTTAGTTTCCAAGGAAAAAATGTTGGGGCAGACAAAAGGCATTATATACTTTACAGTACAGTACTGTACTGTACTGTGGTTGGAAGGTGCCCCTAGCTTACCCTACACAGACACAGCCTGCTGCAGACAATGAGGTAGGTAAGGACACTTGGAAGCACCTTGTGCAGCAGCAGCAGCAGCTTCCCCCCAGAAGAACAGTTGCCGACTTTGCCAGAGGATGCTCCAGGCCCGCCTCTTCCCCTCCCTGCTCCATTCCAGGCCCGTCTCTTCCCACCTCCACTCCACTTCCTCCCCAGAGCATGTCACGTCCCAGCTCCTCCCGTTTCCTCCCGGCTCTTCCCTGATGCCAAACAGCTGTTTGGCAGTGCTTAGGACTTTCTGGGGGGGGGGAAGGGGGAGGAGTGGAGATGCGGTGCTGTTTGGCGGTGGGGGAAGCACTGGGAGGGAGAGGGAGGGGGCGCAGAAGAGGGACTTGTGCAACGCTCCCTGCTAAGTTTGCTGCTCTTCCACAGAATCCTACAAGCAGTGGACAGAGCAGGCAGCCAAACAACATTAGAAGGGAGCATTGCACAACTTTAAACAAGCATGTTCCCTAATGGAGCAGTGACGTAACTTCGAAACAACGTTAAGCGGGAGGACGTTAAATGAGGAGTTACTGTACAGCTACGTCTCTCAGGGTGGATTTTTCACATTCATCAGCACACTCTGTTATACAGCGTTATAATTATTAGCATTTATATACTGTGATTTACAAAGATGATCTAATCAGATAGAATGTTTTTCCTGAGGGCTGGAAGCTATTTGGAATGATTTAAGTCATGTCTCTTTAATTAGCCTAATGGATCTATCTAGATGCGTATGGTCCTCACAAACATTAATGGATTTTAGCCTTGTGAGATGGTCAAGTATTATCTCCATTTCAAAGATGGGGATCTGAGGCACAGAGAGATTGATGTGATAGAAAGGTTTTTTTGGGTTTTTTAGCGTTTTACTTAAATTGTAAGCTCATTGGGCGAGAGAGTGTCTTTTTGTTCGGTGTTCATACAGTGCCTTGCACAATGGGGTCCAGGTCTCTAACTGGGGTTCCTAGATGCTACCACAATACTAATAATTATTAATAATAGGCTGAGTTTGGGATGGAATCTTTACTCCAAGCAGAATGAAGCCTTTTTACCCATGAGTTATGTGGTTATCCCAGATGAGTGCTAATAAGACCTTTTATACCATATCACATGATCATGTATCTGTAATTGCCCCATATTTTTCAGGAAAACTTTGTTTTAAATAAGTTTAGAGTTATATAAAATGTTAATAGTTCTATATTCCTTTACTTGTCAAACCAGGCTCCCTTTCATACCATGAGACCAACTTTTTGGGCCTCAGAAGAAGAGGAAAATTAGAACAAATAGATTTTGGAAAAGTGTTCTATCTTATTGAAAAGGAGGCTTTCCTGGCTTGCTTACACTATAACTCTTATTTTTAGCCCCAGTGGGTCATGAGTTATCAGAGCTTTACATCTCTCACTGTTCTAAAACAGAATATTGAACTGTCCCTGGCCTAGTGTCTGTGTAATTTGGGTGGAGGCAATTGTGTGTGTGTGTGGGGGACCTTTTGTGCTAGGTTGTTTTTTTTTTTAAAAAGTAGAGTAGCCTGGAGTGTTGTTAGATGTCCCAGCAAGAAGGCTTAGTGGGCTGAGTGCAGGTGAGGTGGTCAAAAGTACATGATAAATTATACCGATCAGACAGCTGTTACCTAACACTCTATACTCCCCACCCTTAACCTAAATGTCCCCTTCCGTATAGGAACTCTGAAATGAAACTGAATCTTTGATTAGATCCAAAGTCTGGGTGGATGTTTACTGGCAGAAAATTGATGGCCAAAATTTAGTATGAGGTAATCATGGTGAGCCATACAGTTCAACCTGGTTTATATTACAGAAAGTCAGTACAAAATTATATGCACGTTTTACACCACACCTCTCCAGAGCAATTTTGTACCTGGGATTGACTCATGATGTCTGAAATGTGATATGTGGTGTAATAAGCTAGGCACAAGATAGGAAGCAAACTGTAATTTAGGGGACAGAAAGGATAATCGGAGGAAGGTAACAGAAGGGTTACAAATATGAGTTTGTCTTGACTAATGTACTAGCTAAGCCCAACTGAAACTTGTCCTTTCCCCTAGGCTAGCTGGAGGGTAACACCTTTAGCCTCAGTTTTAGGTGGTCAAGTTGTAGCTTAGGCTCCTGCCACTTTTCCTAGTCAAGACAAACCCGCTGTGGCTATGAGTTATTCAGAGATGTCATGCACACCTCTTGAAGATACTTGTCTGGTCCTCCTCACTGTAGTATCTGTAACCCTCTCTGGAATTGTTTGTTCCTAACATATTACACTAAGCCTTTTGGGGGGTTACCCCTGGACTACAGCAGCAATGGCTACAGAAGCTCAGGCCTCTTTGCCTAGATTCCAGGGTGGAGATAAAACAAGCTGGAAGCTACTACCAGAACCAATCTTAAGCCAAAACTTGGAGAGAAAGGGTTTGGTTATACTTTTGGGTTTTGGCTGTGTTTGGAGTATGGCAGGGAGAGAAGCATCACAGCCAGGGAGGACCCTTTTACCCTCCATGTTCCTAACCAAGGGAAGACTTTTGCTAGTCTATTTAGATGACCTCATCATCTTCAGAAAGCCCCTAAAGGACCATGAAACACATTTGCTAAAGATCCTGGATTGTCTGCAGGAATGTGGCCTGAAATTATCACTGCACAAATGTGTTTTCTGCCAGACCACCATCAAATATGGGGGACACGTCATGTCTGAACTGGGAATATCTCCCAGGCCTGACAAAACAAGTGCTTTGGCTACTTGGTCTCAGCCATGCAATTTACGAAGCCCACTATTCTTTTTAGAATTATGTGGATACTGCTGCAGGTTTGTCAAGAGCTATTCATTAATTGTGAGACCCCTGCGTGAACTAACACAGGGATATGCCCCTACCAGATCTGAGGGGACTGGCAAGAAAACATTTAAAGAAAAACCCTATTTTAAGGAGTCTCAACCTTTCAGAGCCCGATGAGACCCCAGATGTGAGGAGACATTACAGCAGATCATCCAGTGCCTGACGCAGGCCCTGGCTGGTACTAGCCCAGGGGTGGGCAAACTTTTTGGCCTGAGGGGCACATCGGGGTTCCAAAACTGTATGGAGGGCTGGGTAGGGAAGGCTGTGCCTCCCCAAACAGCCTGGCCCCCGCCCCCTATCCATCCCCTCCCACTTCCTGTCCCCTGACTTCCCCTCTCAGAACCTCTGACCCATCCAACCCCCCTGCTCCTTGTCCCCTGACCACTCCCACCCAGGACCCCCTGCCTGGGACCTCACCCCCTATTCAACCCCCCTGCTCCCTGTCCCCTGACTGCCCCAACCCCTATCCACACCCCCCCCCAACAGGCCCCCCGGGACTCCCACGCCTATCCAATTGCCCCTGTTCCCTGTCCCCTGATCACCACCCCCAAACCTCCACCCCATCCAACTGCTCCCTGTCCCCTGACTGCCCCCTGGGACCCATTGCCCCTTATCCAACCCCCCCGCTCCTTGTCCCCTTACCATGCCGTGCTGCCCAGCAGGAGCTTGCAGCCCCGCTGCAAAGAGCACTGCCAGCACAGCGAGCTGAGGCTGCAGGGGAGGGGAGACTGCAGGGGAGGGACCAGGGGCTAGCCTCCCTAGCCAGGAGCTCAAGGGCCAGGCAGGACGGTCCCGCCCGCTGGATGTGGCCCACGAGCCATAGTTTGCCCACCTCTGTACTAGCCTATGTTCATCCTAAAACCCTTAAACTTTGCATACAGACACTAGCTGTAGTGGTCTGGAAGCAGTTCTTTATCAAGGAAATAATAAAGAGTTAAAACCCATTGCCTTTGCCAGTAGAAGTTTGAAAGTAGAGGGAAAAAAACTATTCTGCTCACAAGTTGAAGTTTCTGGCATTGAAGTGGGCAGCAGTGAACAAGTTTCACGACTATCTTTATGCAGCCAAGTTTCTGGTATGTACAAACAACAACCTGTTATCCTATGTGCTAACATCAGCTAAGCTTCATGCTATGGGACACTGATGGCTTTCAGTATTGTCCCTTTATGACTTCAGCACTGGCTCAGTTTGAACAACACTAATGATGGTGCTCTGTCTTAGCACTTTCACACAGAACAGAACACACCAGATTTTTGGAGGACTATTCTTGACCCTGGTGTAAAGGCTATATGCCATATGCTAATCTCTACAGACAAAACGACCACCAACCTGAAGAGGGCTGCCAACCAGTTGGGAGCCCCTCCAGAAGCTATCTCTATGTGTTATGCCCATTTCACCCATCTGGATACAACTTCTTTACTGCAAGTCTGCCTAGAGAAAAGGTCAGAAAACTGACTTCAGTTTAAAAGACTTTATTCATACTCTGCAGAAGGGATTGTGAGAGTTGTCAGTCAAGTCTCCTCACCAAGATGCACCCTTATTTTTTAAAAAAAATGGAGTAAGCTTACTCTAATAAATGGCCTATTATTTTGCATAAGCCAAGGTTAAATGGCCCCAAAGAAATAACTAGTGCTTCCTTTTAAACTCTGGAGTATTGTCCTACATTTCCTCCATTACGAAAATGAGCACTTGTGAGTAAACAAAACTCTTAACCTAGTAAAGTTCAGGTTCTTTTGGCCATGTATGGCTCATGAAGTGGAAAAGCATTGCAAGGCTTGCTTTAGATGTACATATAAGCAGGATCTGAATGAATGCTTCCCTGACAGCTAGCTGGGAGGGGGAGAGACTTTGGGTGTGTTTATGTAAATATAGTTTGCTCCTGCCTTGCTTAGATATTCAGCAGATGGAGTGGTGTCAAAGTAATCAACTTTGGCTGGTGTTGGGTTACAAATCACTTACCAGCCACCAACAGTACCAGGAGGTGTGAGTCGGTACAACATTGTGCATCAACTATGAGAAAGAGACCAAGAGACTTTTTCCATTGGACCATATGAACTGGAACCATAAACTCACTGAATATTAAATCTCACCAAATGAGGGTAAATCCATCCTCATCATTGTATCCACTCATTATACTCCACACCTGAACATAGCCATTATATGAACAACATACCCCATATCTCAATGTCTGTACTTTGACCCATTAACCTTTTACCCCCAATCGGGGAGATTGCAGATTATGTATTCCTTACGCCACCCGTTCCTAAACCGAACTTCGCACTCCTTGATAATCTGTACCTTATTCCCTAATAATCAGAAACTTCTATGCTTAAACTCTGTACCGTTTTCTTTTATTTCAACATCATCTTAATAAAATTATTGAATCTGAATTCAGGAGTGGTGAAATATGCTTACCAATGTTGTAATTATAGTAGGAATACAGGAGAGCGGGACTGTGCTTAACCCAAAATAAGGGGGTCACCCTCAGTTGAAAGAACCTCATTAAGCCAGGGGCTCAAATGCCAGAGCTCTGTTAAAGGAAGAGGGGTGGAGCTAGGTGTCTTAGTCAAAAGGTTGAGAACCCTCCCCAAAAGTCCTCCCTGCACGGTTAAACCTGTTCCTCCCCACTGTTCAGAGAAATAGCTAAATAGGCTTTATTAGGAGTTTCTTTGTTATTTTAAATGCTCAATCAGAGCTGAAATCAGTTGTGGTAGGACTGTGTTTCTGCCCTGCCTGCTAAGAGCTAAAAATCATTGAGAGACTGATGTGCAGAGGTCACAGCAGAGAAGCAGGTGGCAGCAGTAGGTGATTGACAGCTAGTGAACGAGTGGTTGGTGAGGTGGAAAGGTGCAGCGAGCAGCCAGCAGGGAGGCTGGTGGAGAGTGCCACAGCAGAGCCTTGCAGAGATGGGTGGTGAATGAGTGCTCAAGCACTAATGTGCCTCTTTAACCTCCCATCACCCTGGGTGTGGTGGGGTGAACTCTACAGATGCACCTCTGAACTCTGGGTCTGCACTGACCAAGGACAGCAACTGTGAGTGGGGTGCAGAGAAGGGTCAGGTACATGAAAGGGACTTTTGGGTTGCTGGACTTAAGAACCTGAGGGGAAAAGGACACTGCCCAACTTACTGGGGGGTGGATCTTTTGCTCATGGTTTATGTTAATGAACCCTGTTTGCGGAGTTTTTCCAAATTAACACCCAGTTACTTCCCTCCTTTTATTAAAAGTTTCTTTTCTACACAGACTCTGTGCTTGCAAGTGGGGAAGTATTGCCTCTCAGAGGCGCCCAGGGGTGATGTGTCATTTTCCCAGGTTACTGGGTGGGGGCTCGAACCAGTTTTGTATTGTATCGATGGAAAGGAACCCCTAGCTATTGAACCTGGCCCTGGTTGCTGCTGGTTCCAACTAGCAGAAGGGTTACATTCACAAAGAAAAACACTGCCAAAGATATCTTCCCCTTTAGTTAATATTACCAGCTGTGGACCCCTTGATCTCGTACACATGGCCTTTCAAGTTTGGAAAGTAATACTAAGAACATTGAAAACATACTCCTGGTAAAGGACCATTTCACCCAATACTTGCAGGCCTTCCCCACTGAGGACTAGAAAGCTGCCACCATTGCAGAGGTGCTGTGGGAAAAGTTCTTTGTGCATTATTGATTGCCCTGTAGAATCCATTCAGATCCAGGAAAAGATTTCAGAAGTCCGCTTATTAAAGAACTATTGCAAATGACAGGAATGAGGAAATCCAAAACAACTCTTGCCATTCCCAAGAAGACCCTCAGCCAGAGAGATTTAATAAGACCTTGTTAAACATGTTAGGCACCCTGAACCCTAATTAAAAGTTCAAATGGAGTCAGCATGACAGTTTCTTAGTACCTGCCTACAATCGCACAAGTAAAAACCCACTGGGTATTCCCCATGCCACCTAACATTTGGGAGAGAGGCAGACTGCCAGTGAACTTAGCCTTTGGAGTGTCTGCTGGTGGAGCTTACTCTGAAATCTATCTCCAGTGTGTCATCCAACTAAGAAAGCATTTAAAAAGGCCTATAAAAAAGCCACAGAAGCAGAAAAGAAAAAGGCGGAGAGTCCAACAAAAGCAAATAAAACGACTGTGTGAGGGATCAAGTCCTCAAACCAGAGAGCAGATCCTGATACAAAATCTTGGGCTCCAGGAAAGACATAAGATTGCTGACCATTGCCAGGCTAAACCTACATAACAGAAGAGAAGGTGCCAGGCCTTCTTGTCTACAAAGTTTGGCCTGAGGAGGGGAGAGAACCTAGCAAGATTCTCCACGGAAACCAACTGTTTCCCATTGGACAGCTAGACTCCAGTACTAACACGGCAGTACCTGCACCTGTCCAAAGACCTCCTGTTACTTGGAGCAGGAAGACAGCAAGATAACCTCAATCTCCAGTGCCATCTCTCGATATAGGTCACACAGCGACAGCCAAGGGGAAACCTGTTGCTTCTAATGACAATAATAAGTATAGTTTCCCATGTGGGGAAATGGTTTATGAGCACATCAATCTGATGACGTTTGGAAGAAACAAGACTCGTAATGAAATGAAAATCCTAGTTGCAACAAAACCTTACTGTTATAGGTAAGTTAAACTCTTTGGCTGAACATTTCATTTCACCACAAAATCAAGAAGATATGGCCATGGTTATGGAGAAAAATCCTACAGAGTGAGAAGTTGCAGACTCAAGTGTGGAACCTGAGGTGGGAAGTGCATGCCCTACTGCTGCCAAGGATACAGCTGTACCCGGACAATATGGTCAAGAGGTGAAACCTGTCATAAAGTTAATCTATGACTCCCTTGGTGTCTCCTCCAGTGTACTTCTCCCTGTGCTGTATAAGTGGGTGTCAGGAGCATGCTGTCCAATATTAAAACCCACTGTGTAGCAAGGGGGTGTGGCCTCCCTCCCAGACGGTTGGAGAGACAACTGTGACCGCCCCATGGTGGGCAGAGCCAGGACACCCACGCCCACCTTGCCAGAAACGGAGGGATGGGACAGGAACTGGAAATATAAAAGGCAGGCCCTTCAGCTCAGTTGGGGAGGAGCCGCCAGAGGAGAAGATGTTTCCCACCAGTTGCTGGAGCTCGGACCTGACAGTGACCATTACAGTACCCGAGACCTGGAGTGACTACCAGAGCTGCCGGTCGCTGGAGACACTGAGGAATTGCTATTAGCTGTTTATCCTAGCGAGGCGAACAACGACACTGAGACCCAGGTACACCCCCCTGAATAGGACTGTAGGAATTAGCCCAGGGGAGCCGAATGTAGTTCGGCTGTGTTGCTGACTGTCATCCGACCAATGTTTTGTGGCTGAATTTCCCTGCTGACCCAGTGGTGGACCACTTCACCACTGCTAGGGCCCTGAACTGGGACCCAGTGTAGTCAGGCAGGTCCAGGTCCCCCTGCCACCCTACTCCTGGGGTGGCAGGCTCCTCATTCTAGGCCAAGAGACCTGTGTTTGTTGGTGGTCTGCCAGAGCCAGGAACCCCAACTGTGTGCTGCCCTAACTGGGGCTTATAGACATTACTGCTCTAGCCCGCCGACTGGCAGAGACCCCAGCTCTAATTCCCCCCTGGAACTGCACCCTCCGGAGGCCTTGTAGCGAGGGGGCATGGCCTCCCTCCCAGATAGGTGGAGGGACAACTGCGACTACCTTATACCATTAATGTTGTCCTCAGGTGGTAGTAGGACAGCGTATCTGTGTACATTAATGAAATTGAATTTATGTATTATTTTAAATGTCTATTGAAATTCTTGATGGGAACATCAAGTTTTCCCGGGTGAGGGAGTATGTAACACCCTCTTGAATTGATTGTTCCGAACATATTACACTGAGCGTCTAAGGCAGTGGTCTCCAAAGTGGGGTGCGCAAGACCATCCCTGGGGGTGTGCGGCAGGAGGAGAACCGCCGGCACGCCTGTGGCAGCTCTTCTACCTTTGGTTCTGCGGCGGCAGGAGATGCGCACCTGCGGCAGCTCTTCTATCTAGCCACTCCTCCCCTCTTTTTTCTTCGGTGGCACACCTGTGTCAATTTTTTTTTCTCCTGCGGGTGCGCGATCAAAAAAGTTTGGAGACCACTGGTCTAGGGGACTTGCCTCTACACTACAGCAGCAATGGCAATAGAGGCTCAGGATCTATTCCCCACGCTGCCTAGAGTCCAGGGCAGATATCAAACAAGCTGGAAGGTACTACCAGAACCAATCAAAAGTCAAAACTCAGAGACAAAGGGTTTGGTTATACTTCTGGCTTTTTGCTTGTGTTTGGAGTGTAGCAGGAAGAGTAGCATCACAGCCAGGAAGGACTCTTCTACCCTCCACATTCCTACCCATGGGAAGATTTGAAGATCTTTTGGAATTTCTAGGACAATGTCATCTCAGCAGAAATCAAAAACTCAGAAGACTTCAAGTTGCAGTCAGGCTACTGAAAGTCAGCCTAATTGCATACTTAAATCCAGATCAGAGAGGCACAATGGCAATCTCCTTGGTGCAAATACAGTAGTTTGTAAAAACACCCTTGTTTGTTTATTCTGATATTGTGTTTTAAGCGAGCCACTGATTCAGTGCTGCACCATCCATCAAAGACTGAGCCTGAACTCAGTTTTTGCCTCGGCAGATGCTAGCTGCTGGGAGAGGAAGTAGGGTGGTTTGCACTGGCTGTAAATGTTGGGTGGGTGGTAGAATTTATATATGACTAATTTTGTGTTTTGTTGGTTATTGTTTTATTACTCTGGGAACTGATATAGCTATTTTATTTTTGTGTATTCTGACTAATGCTCCTCTGTATGAGTTTGGGTGGTAAATATTTTCCCAAGGAACAGGCCCTCTGTGTTATATTGGAATTGGAAAAGGTTCAGAAAAGGGCAACAAAAATGAGGAGGAGTAAGGAACGGCTGCCATATGAGGAGAGATTAAATAAAACCAGGACATTTCAGCTTGGAAAAGAGACAAAAAAGGGGGGAGATATGTTTGAGGTCTATAAAATCATGACTGGAGTGGACAAAGTAAATAAGGAAGTGTTATTTACTCCTTTCAATAACACAATAACTAGGGGTCACCAAATGAAATTAATAGGCAGCAGGTTTAAAACACACAAAAGGAAGTATTTTTTCACACAGCATGCAGTCAACCAGTGCAACTCCTTGCCAGAGGATGTGAAGGCCAAGACTATAACAGGGTTAAAAAAGGAACTAGGTAAATTCATGGAGGATAGGTCCATCAATGGCTATTAGTCAGGATGGTTTCCCTAGCCTCTGTTTGTCAAAAGCTGGGAATGGGAGACAAGGAATGGATCACTTGATGATTACCTGTTCTGTTCATTCCCTCTGGGACACCTGGCATTGGCCACTGTCAGAAGACAGGATACTGGGCTAGATGGACCTTTGGTCTGACCCAATATGGCCGTTCTTATGTTCTCTGCACTAGGAGGGGTTTCCTTGGGTGGAGGCACCAGGTGCCTTTGTAGATGAACTCAGGACCCATACCCACACCTCAGGGCTGGGTTACACTCACAACACCACTGTGAAGTAGGACACTGCTATTACCCCCATTTTACTATGGGAAACTGAGGGACTGAATGACTTGCCTACGGTCACATAGGAAGTTTGTGTCAGGGAACTGAACCCAGATCTCCCAAGTCCTAGGCTGGTGCCAATGTTCATCTCCTAACAAGAGCTCCCTTTCTCTGTGTATATACACTTCTGCTTAGCCACAGATACGGGTGCATATTGAACAGTAATTGTTGATTGAATTTTATTATTAGGCCATGTTCTGACCATGTCAATAAGAATTCCTTGAACCTGGGAGAGAATAAATCACCACTTCAGTGTGCCTGCCAGTTGTCTGTCCTTCCCTGGCCAGCTCCCTCTATGGAGCTATAAAGAAGGCTGGTAAGTCTCCCAAACTGTAAACATAGTGCTGTCCTTCCCTCTCCTCCCCGCCCCCCCCCCCAGATTTCTCCAAATACAGTCATTTGAATGTAGGGATACAGACATTTAGTTAATGATTAGGGGAGAGAACATTATCAGGCAGGATCAGACCCTGGGTCCATCTAGCCCAGAGTCCTGTCTCAGATGCTTCAAAGCCCTGAAATATGCAGATGTGGGATAATCTGCCCCTGACAGTAGGTCTCACCCTGGCCTCTCATACTTAGAAATTGTTTTGAGCCCTGAAGCATCAAGTTTTGTATCATTTGATAAATGGTTACCTGGGGGCTCTGTGACACATTCTGGGTACCACCTTGCAACATTCAAGCAGATCAGTGCTATAATATCCTCCTTGGTTTTTTCCTGGTTCTGGAGTGTGAGGAAGGGAACACATGGCATTTAGACCCAAAGGAACTAAAAGCTCTTGAGGAGACTTCTCCATGAGATTGTGTGATTTTCTAAAAGAGAATCACCTTATTTTATTGGAGAAGAAAATAAGAATATTAAAAAAGAAATGTAAAATCTCATCCCAGATCCGCAGTGGAAAGGAAATACTCTTGTAATCAGTAACCAGTTTTACAGGAGAGCTGGGCCTTCCTCTGTTGCCCATCCTGGGGGGGATGAATGGAGGTGCAGAGAATGGGTCACTACAGACAGATGTGGTCTATCTTGGCGCTGCCGGTGTGTGGTTCTGAAATCTACAGCTTGAAATTTTGATTCTGCCTCTCGGGTCCTTGGGACAGCAGCTCTGTGACAGGCTCCTGGCACTGCACTCCAGCGTGTCCTTTCTGCCACAATGGGACATGTGCCAACCCAATAGGAAAAGCAGAAATTATTCCATCAGTGGCAGCCACAATAGCACCTGACCCAAAATAGCTTCCCAGAAAGAGAGAGGCAGATTAGGTTAAACTAGCCTGAAAGAGAGCGAAACTCCAGCTGACAATTGACAGGTGTCCGTCTGAGGAGGGATTATAAACCCCAGGAGTGAGCTCTCTAGCAGCACTTTGAGGCAGGACATTCGGCTGCAAACAACCTCATCTCCACTTTTTTTTTTTTCAAACACCAACAAATTATGGGGCTCAGTGATGACGAATGGAACCATGTCCTGGGCATCTGGGCGAAGGTGGAACCAGACCTCTCAGCCCATGGACAGGAAGTTATAATCAGGTAGGTTTGAAACTGGTGATGGAAGCGCGCGAGAGAGCATGGCTCAAGTGCTTGGTGCACTGGACTTTAGGAATAATATGCTTTTGAGCATCCTTTAGAGGTGTACAGGTGAGAAAGCAAGGAGGGTGTTGTGTCTCATTAGCCCTGGGGCTTTAGTTTTCTCTAGCGTTTGTTTGAACTGACTTCTTTCTTTATTGATCATTTTTAGGGCAGTGGGTTTCCCGTCACTATGGTTTCTGGGTCAAAAGCGTTAACTTTTTAAGTTTCCCCTCCACACTCCCCCAAAAAAAAGGTCTTGGGTTTTGTCACTCCCTGATCAGCCAGCCCACTAATGAAGTTGAACTCTAGGTCCCCACTGTCAGAACACAGTGAAGCAAAATGTTGGAGTGAGGTGGGTGTCCCTCTCGGGCCTTCCAATTCCTTGCAGTTGGTCCCTCCAGAGGTAGGGAGGAAAAACAGCATGGAAGGATACAAAAAAAGGGGTCGGGGGAAATTGCATGTGACCAATTTTTATGGAATCTGTGATTTCATCAAATTTGCTGTGATTACCTGTGATTTCTTTCTATTTCCTCTTCGGTAGTCCTCTTCCAGCCTGCCACAACCTCAGGACAAACCCTCTAGAAAGGTGGGAGGTAGGACCCAAGCTCTTTTTTCAAAGCCCAGCTTGAGTCTGTGGTCTGAGATGGGGCACTTTCCCACCCCACCCTCCTCCACTGGAGTGTGTGATTCTGAGGTTAGGGTGGGAGTTCTCCCTGGGCCAAGCTCTAGGGAGGCCCCACAACACTGAGTTTTTGAGCATCTGGGGATGGAGCAGTGAGTAGCACTTCAATGGCCTTGAGGTCCCCTCCAGTGGGATGGACATGTTGGGTTTTGATTCCCCTGGGCGCCCTGTTTCAAGTGACATACACCATGAGCTTTAACAATAAATTGAGATCCCCTTTACGTATCAATTCTGCCTACCCAATTTCAGAGGTCACCGATCCCCATAGGAACATGCTAAAAAATGCTGCACATAAACATGTTCTTAGTTAAGTTGCTTTGAGAGCTTTACTTGTGTTATGGTAAGGTCATCTTAACTAAATGTGGTGTCAATGACATTGTCAATATTTTAAGAAGGGGCTGCTACCAGATTTCTCCCTTAGCCGATGCTAAATCCCATATACCAGAGGTATGGCGTATACTTGCAAGGGGAGGACGTGGGGCAGATGACTGGAGAATCAATCAGTCTGCTTCCCCTCTTTGAATGAGAATGTTTTCTTTTAAGCATAGCTAAGGAGGGGAGCAACATTGCTTGGCAAATCCATACTCAGCATCCTTCACTGGAAAGATCTATACTTTGCTCTTGAAAAATATCCTGAGTGTAGTATTCTTGTATGACAATTTTTGGTTCTGGTAGCAGCCACAGTATGTTAGACGCTTTCCAAACAAAAAAGAAGGAATTGTCCTTGCTCCAAAGAGCTCACAACCGAAAAGACAGACAGAGAGAGGGTAGGGGAAATGAACACAGCATAAACAATAAGAAAAGCCAGCCATGGTGGTATATAGCCACATCTTGGCAATACAGTGTTTTAATAACATAATGGGGAGAAAGTGCAAGGGGTGTTTGTTTTTTGCATAACATACATAGATTATCCCTCACTATCCTAAGACCTAATCAGCCAGCTGGTTTCTTGTAGGAATCAAGAGGGATTTGAATACAGGGAGGCCTTGCAGTCTTCTGTTGGCATAGTAGTGTGTTCAGCTTGTGCTAAGTGAAAGAGCTTGTAGATAGATATCATCCCCTGGGAATATTTTTGGAAAATACTTGACACTTGATGCAGCTGGATGTATTTCAAGCAAAACAAAAATTACTCGTCAGAGGTATTTTTAGGAGTCCAAAAGATGTATCATCTTTGGCAGGCATAATTTAGCCATAGCAAGGCAGAGGGTGAAGGGAGATCGATCACAAGCATAGAATAATCAGAACTTTTCTTCCAATTTAGCGGTGACATTTTAACAAGGATAATTGTTAAATTATCCTGATAGGCTCTTTACATTGCACTGGGTGGAGAGTGTGTCTGCAACAAATGCTTCACTTATAAACTACAATAGCATATAGTTCAAATGATACTAAGTGAAGCAATTTGTTGCATGTCCTTCCCTAAGAGATACCTCTGTGCCAGTCATTTCTTTCTGAAATGAACCAGGTCATGAGGAGGAAACAAACAAGAAGGGAAAGATCCATCTTGATACATGTAGTACCTGATAAAGGACAAAATTGACACAGAAATCCTTTCTTCTGGTAACACTGGTGCCATCTTAAATGAAAGCCCTTTAAAGAATTTAAAGCCAGATAAAGAATCTTTTTGCTACAAGGCTGTTCCTATTATCCATATACTTGGGCTGTTTGTCAATTTAATCTAACTAATATAATGATGTCATAAGACTGAGAATCTGGCACGAGACTGAATGGCCCATAGAAGCAGAACTCCCTTCTTACTGCCCTCTAAGGTGTCTCTAGTTAAAGGTGGAGCGACTGACATACCTGCTACTGGACAATAGCATCATTCCACATGGCAGTGAAACCTGGTGGCCATCACGTTGTGAGAGATGGTTTGGTGGTAAAGGCACTGGACTCAAGAGATGTGGGTTCAATTTTTGGCTGTACCATAGACTCTTCAGGCAAGTCATGTAACCTCTCTGAGCCTCTTTTCCGCATGTGTAAAATAAGGATACCAATAATTTTTTGCCTCTTCTTTATTTGCCTTTTTTATTTGGAGTGTATGATCTTCAGACCTCTTTGCCTGTGTCTGTACAGTGCCTAGCTCAATGGAGCCGTGATCTTGGTACTACTGTGGCACAAATGATACATACTTATTAGGTACGATATGAATAAATAATAGTAATGTGAGCCAGTATTCCCCTTTCATTGTCACTGTAGAACATGGGGCAAAAGTGACGTTTCCTTCAGGATTGGCTGCCTGCAGTATCAACCCCCCCCCCCCCCCCCCGGTGTCTCCAACCCCAGTAAATTCAGCAGGGGAGGAATGGTGACATTAACCATTAACCACCTTCCCACCATCTCCATTTCAGTAAACAGAGCTGTTTGTAGCTTTGGATGGTGTGGGAAACTTGCCGGCTCTGGGATGGCTGCAGACCTTGTGCTCCTCCAGCTCTTGTTACCCGGTTGCTCCTCATTCTCTAACAGTGCACAGTGGCAGAACCGTGCTGTCAGATATCAGGCTTAGCTGGTGGATGGGTGAGAGAAGCAGTAGGAATTAACACACACTCTCTGCCATGATGTTGGGAGTGCTGACTGCTGTCTGCACACACACAGGACTCTGGCACAACACCTACACCTCTCTGTCGAAAGGCTTTTGGTAGCACCTTTGACCATTCTATTTAAGTGCTGTACATGGCTCCCCCGGCTGGGAGGGAGGGGAGAGAGAGATGCCTAACATTGTTCCCTCCTGGTCGATTTAAGAGCAGCGTTGATGGGCTCAGATGGAAACTCAGAGTTTAATGGCTGTAATGCCTCATGGAGCAGAGCTTGACGAAGCAGCCAAGGCATTAAATTGTGTGAATCCTCAGAGCCTCATGGCAGGTGAGGGAAGAAGGGTTTTCTCAAACAAATGTCAGTCACTCCTTCGTGTCCTGGCTGGCCCTATACTCCTACCCTGATCCTAATACGCTGGCACAATCCCAGGTGACTGGTGCCAAAGAGCTAAACAGCTGTGAAAAACAAGTAAGATGGACATCTGCTCTCTGACATCATTTGAAAATGTTAAGTGCACTGCCTGCCTGCCTCTCATGAAGAGAGATGGAGAAGGCTGGGATCGGTCATCTTAGAAAGGAGACAAATATGAGGGAACAGGGTTAAATGTTAAAAAATGATGCTTGGTCCAGGGGAGGAGCTTCTGTTCTCCCTGTCTCATAACACAAGAATAAGATGATGTGCAATGAAATGTAAAAGCATCAAATTCAAAGTGGATAGAAGGAAATACTTTTCCACACAATGTGTAATTAGCCTGTGGAACTCACTGCCACAGAATGTTGTTGAGGCTAAGAACTTAGCAAAATTCCAAAAAGGATTAGGTATTTATGTGGACAACAATAATAGCCTGAGTTGTCATAGTTATTACTGAAAACTTGGAAAGGATCTAAAACTTCTTACTTCAAGACATAGGTGCTGGAATTAGGAATACAGGGGGTGCTGCCGCACCCACTGGCTTGAAGAGGTTTCCATCATATCAGGGTTTACAGTTCGGTTCAATGGCTCTCAGTGCCCCCACTATACAAACTGTTCCAGTGCCCTTGCTTCAAGGATCAGACTAATCTCAAACAATTGAAGGCCAGGATGAGACCTTCATGGGAGGCAAATGATCTCATATCTGCTTTCTTATGAGGTTCTCATACCTTCCTGTGAAGTATCTGGTTCTGGCCACTGTCTAAGAGTATGCCTACACTGCAATCGGCGGTGTGATTGCAGTGTGCATAGGGATACTCGAACTCTAGCTAGCTTGGATACCAGAGCAGCAAAGCCACAGTCGCATGGACTGGACAAGCCTACCAAGAACCCTGGTTAATTACTTGGATGGCTAGCCCATGCTGATGTCTGTTTCTCCTCAGCTTCACTGCTCCAGTACACAGTCCAGCTAGATTAAAGCTAGCCTGAGTATGTCTACTCGAGCTGCAATCATAATGCAGTGTAGAGATTGGTATGATGCTGAAGTAGATGGACCTTGGGTTTGATCAAGTCTGGCAATTCCTGTTTTTTTTCCCATCCCACCTTTGCACCTCATGGATTCCCTGCCTCTGTTCACAGACTCTTTCAGCTTCACCCCGAGACCCAGGAACGCTTTGCCAAGTTCAAAAACCTGAAGACGATCGATGAGCTGAAGAGCTCAGAAGAAGTGAAGAAGCATGGTACCACTGTCCTTACCGCTCTGGGCAGGATCCTGAAGCAGAAGAACAATCATGAACAGGAGCTGAAGCCACTGGCAGAGAGCCATGCCACCAAGCATAAAATCCCTGTCAAGTACTTGGAGGTATGGGAATTGGAGAGGGTTTCTCGGATGAGAGGGAGTTCGGTGTGTGTAGAGAATGTGGGCTTGAGTGGGAGGACGGGTTGCACCTCTGTTCACTGATATCTAGCTGGACCTGTATGAGCTCTGTGTGATGTAGGATGCCACTGTAATATTGGAAGGCTCAGCTCCTGGGGTGTGATTCCCCACATTTACATTGCTCACACGCAACCCTTAACAATAACAAACCAGTGGGTGCAGCGCCAGCACCCATGCAAAACCAGATCATATTAGAACAGTGAGTGACAGCACCCAAGGTACTTCTTTGTATTACAGCAGCATCTGGAGGCCACAGTGAAGATCGGGGATCTATTGTGCTAGGCACTATACAAACACAGAGGGAGAGTTTACAGTGTAAATGGACAAGGCAGACAAAGGATGGGAGGGGAAGTGATTTTCCCAGGATCACGAAGCAGGTCACTGACAGATCCAGGGCTAGAACCCAGGTGTCTCCCAAGTCCCAGCCTAGTGCTTTATAGGCCACGATGCCTCTCGAATGGCTGAGGGAAGGACTACTTAATTCAGTCCTAGGACTTGCCTATGCAAACACTTAATTTGTGGCCAGCAGGAGTGTAAATCTATCTTGCAGTAGCCTGCCATGCACTAAGTGCCTGTATGCACCCTGCTGCCATGCACCAAAAGCTCCCTGATGCACTTTGATCTACTCCCATTTCAAAGCAGGGTAGATCAAAGCGCACTAAAGAACTTTTAGTGTGCGGCAGCTGTGTCCACATGGACACTCAGTGCACAGCAGGATTTTGCGGGCTAGATTTACACCCCTGCTTGCCGCGAGCTAAGTGTTTGTGTAGACAACCCCTAAGATATCATTTCCACTCTCTGCAAATAATTTTTTACTCTGCATTTACTGAAAGGTCCCTACTGTGAGTGATGCTTACCTGTCCCTTTTCCTTTCCCTCCCCCCTCTCCTTCTTGACAGTTCATTTGTGAAATCATTGTCAAGGTCATTGCTGAGAAGCATCCCTCGGACTTTGGGGCCAATTCCCAGGCTGCGATGAAGAAGGCCCTGGAGCTGTTCCGAAATGATATGGCCAGCAAGTACAAGGACTTCGGTTTCCAGGGCTAGCGTGCATATGAGGCAACACCTCCATGGAGGCCCAGCTGTGCATCTTAGAATAGCTTCCTAAGCCCCAGTGTGGGTGCCTCTTAAGTGACCATCCAAAGAGTGAGGGGGCGCTTTTGATTAGAGCAGTGTTCAGTCTCTCACCAAAGAGAGGCGCTCATGGTGATATCTGGCTTCACCTAGAGGAGAAATCTGTTTTCTTAGCAAAATTATGTATTTGTTCATTACAGAATGACCTGAGACCTTCTCCCCTGAGCTTGGCCCCAAAGACCCCATCTCATAGCAGAGCCAGAGTAGGAGAATGTTTAAGAATAGATACCTGAGAATGTGTCTGGGAGGGAGAAACTGGGCTTGAACTAAGAACTCTCCTGCCCGCTGCTAGAATTGACACCATAGCTGGCACTGAGGGACAGCCTTGGCCAAGGTCTCCAAAAGGAACTAGGAGTTTTAGGTGCCAAACCAGAGACGCCATAAAGGGGCCTGATTGTCAGGAAGTGCTGAGCTCCTGCCCTCTGAAAATCAGGCCTCCGTAAGGTGTAACAGTCACTAGTTTGGAAGAACTAGTTTGGAAGAAATGAGCCACCAAAGGGCTGTGGGGAGCATCCCACCTCCCCATAAAAGGGGGTGACAGTCTCTCAAGAGCAGGGATGAGACATGTTAGCAGGTTAGAGAGGAGCTTGTATTGCTGCCAATGGTATTATGCCAATTCTGCGGATAAGCACAGCCCTTCAACCTCTGGGGGCTGGCAAGTGTGTCACTAGTTGCTAAACTCTCATTAGCAAAAACTCTCAAGAGAAAGTGTAGGACTCCCTTGATCCTCAGCAGCTGCTGCTACGCATTTGAATTTCCATCGCACTGGGTGGTGAATAGTGTGTTTCACAGTAAATAAATATGCTTGCTGTACCAGAGTCTGTGTCTGCTTCTTACGTTTGAGAAGTGCCTAGGTGAGAAGCAGGGGAGGTGGGAAAAGGAGAGAGTTGCAAACACCCAACATTTCCTCTCTGTGACCATCACAGGACATTGCCCCTGTGGTACCAGTCTACGTCTTGAGATGCACTTGGAGTCTGTATGGTGTAGCGGAAATCAAGCTGCCCTTTGGAAGAATACAAGCCCCTTATATTTGTGTATGGGGGAGACATCCTCAACTCTGCCATTGCTCAAATACCAGCACAGATTCACAGGCTTATCGGCCTTTAAAACTCCACCTCAGCTGAATTCTGGGTCCCTGACTGCATTGTGTGGTTTCCTTGACCAAACTCTGTGGCCACTGCTGAGCTGGAGATTCTCCTTGGCCCAGCACGGGTTCTTCCTTTCACAACTGCTCAGCTGGTGCTACTTCTGCAGAGAACTGAAGGTGACACTGTACTCTACTTTCTAATGGCAGCACATTTCTTATATAAACCGAAACATGGCAACAAAAGAAATGCAACTTCTAGCTCAAGTGGGCAATAGGGGGCTGCAGCTGGCAGGCAAGTGGTTAAAACCTACAATGGAGGAAGGACAGGCCAGTGGTTAGCCTAAGACTTGGAAGACCCGAGTGCAATTCCCTGCTCTGCCACAGACTTCCTATGTGTCCTTGGGCAAGTCACTTAGTTTCGCTGTGTCTCGAGATAGGAGTATTTCCCTATCTCACAGAGCAGTTCAAATACACTGAAGATAGCGAGGGGCTCAGTATGATAATAATAGGGGCTCTAAATACTTTAGAGCGCATTCCCTACTTTAGTGTGAGTGAAATCATCAGTGACTAAGCCCCCAGTTTCCTTAAAATACAGAAGCCTAGCTGAGGTGGTCCTGCTTCTTCTTCATTCAGCTCAGAGATCCAAAAACCCTCTGCCACTCAGAGGAGAATAGGGGCAAAGTCCTTGGCGGAACAGGGAGTATTTCTTACTTTGGTCCCCTTATAAATCCCCAGGACTCCAGTTTCATGATCAGCATTCCTGTCTGGGAACTCAACCTTTCAGAATTTGGAATTGTTAACTAGCTGGAAGGGTCACTGAACTCCCTCTTGCCACCTAGATGACGTTACAGTCTACTTGGCCCTTGTCTCAGTCAGACCACTAGCAGCTTGCGCATTCTGGCTCGGGGTATAGCAGCCGCTGCAGGAAGAGCAGCATATTAAATATGGGCCTAGGATTGTCAGCTGAACACAACAGGATTCCCTGCCAGCGACAACAGCCGCTGCTTTTGGCTATAAAGCTAGGCTTGGTGGGGAGCTAAATTCTGCAGCTATGGCAGCTGCTTATGTCAGTCCAAGTGGGCCAGCAGCCATCTATGGCTATGTTCATTTAGGGCAGTGTAATGGAGGAGTGGGGCTTGCTGCTGGCTGTGTTGTATCTGACTACTTGCTGCATAGTCAGCATAAGCTGCAGTTCTATGGGATGACGTGAGTCTCTACCCTCCCCAGCCAAGCTAGTAGGGAACAATGCTAAGCTCACCTAAGTCTTGTCCCCATTGATTTGGCAGAAAGCCAGTCACTCATTTGTCTGTAGTGTGGTATCATGGAAGCACCCCCAGCTGGTGAGCAGGACTGTGTTGGGCTGGGCACTGTACAGATAGGACAGTCCCAGCCCCACAGTGTTCACTACCTAGGATTTTGGACAGGCTAAGGTGGTAGCTTTTGCTTTAGATCCTACCCAACATGCTGATCTCTGGGGCCTCACTCACCTACCACATGGACAGTCCTATTGCTTCGTGAATTTCCCCCTCCAGTAACCGGTAGCACTGGCGTGCACGTTAGTGAATAAATGCTGCGGTGTTGATCACTGGCTCATTGCAGGCGAGGATGGAGATGGTTAATTATGTTATAGGGCGAGAACAATAAAACACCTCTCGTGGGCACTGTAACTGGCTTTGTCCCACCAGACGCAGCTGATGTGAGGAACAGTGCCCAGGACATCAGTCATTTCTTCAGCCCAAACACCTGAACCCTCATCCATCTGAGGATATTTGAACATGCTGAGACTGTTAAGCCCAGTTTGGGGTCTGGGCAGTGTCCCAAGAGCCCAGAGTCTGCACCATGGTTGTTGCTAGACAAAAGGGTGCTGCCCCATTGCCCTGTACCCAGTGCAAAGTGATGTAAAATGCTGCCAGCGCAGCATAGTTACAGGTTATGGTCACTTTGCTTGGACGTGGAGAATCCAGCCAGAGGCTATAGGGGACTGGCAGAGGGGTGCATGTGTCTGATCTAGAAGTGACAAAGTAAATGGAAAGAGAAGTCCAGGTCAGACTTGTCTCACAAAGGCTTATAAATGTGTCTAGCCGAGCGTGTGTGAGAAGAGAGCCATGCAGGCCAGTTTGTTGGCACATAAATTCACTCCCTGCCTCTGTGACCCTAATCATGGCAGGGTCCATCTCTCAGTCCTGTGACTTGCATATAATCCCTTTGCAAATGTCAGCAAAGGTGACTTTGTGGCTTTTTAAAGAGCTGTTTTATAGACGCTTGGCTGAGTTGCACCAAGGTCCTTCCCCAGCTTGGCTGCCCTCACTCCATAAAGATATAAGCAAAACAAGCATCTTCTGCCACCCCAGGAAGCATTGAAGCTGCCTTTTATGGTGAACAGTAGCAAACAGAGGCACCTCCCTGGTATGTCGTGCAGTCCAGGCTCTTGCATGTGTCCACAAGCATTACGGTGATTTCCAGCACAATAGCTGTGCATTCAAACTACGGTGCATGTTCGGGTCATGGTGATCAGCCATAGCTGTGCCTCATCCCCCTCATCCGAATGATCCTGCTGCCTCAGCTCTTGCTGAGGCAAATGGAGATTTAGTAGCATCAAGTGTTGCACTGGTTGGTGGTGGATTGTTCCCGAGACTGTTTGTTTTCCCCGGGAAGCACAGTATAAATATAGCATGCGGGGGCCCTGATCTAATATTACAGCCTTGTTATGGCCCAGTCACACACTGAATCAATTGACTAGCCTGGGCTGGAAGACCTCTTAGCTTCTAGTTCTGGTGTTTTCTCTGTCCTCCTTCTTTATCTGAACAGCAGCTCCGTGGGCTGACAGTGGTATTTGTTTGGAACTCCTAGTGTGAGAACGGGAATCTCATTTACTCTGTCCCTTTCTCATCTGCTCCACACACCCCCTTTCCAAATTCCACAGTAGATTTTCCCACAATCCCACCGTAGGGGGTGGAAAATTACTGGTGTTGACATCATGCTAACGCACGGGGGGCTCTGCCTTGGGCCTACGTGAGAGCAGTCCCGTCCTGCAGGCTCTTGGTGAGCTCTTGGGTTATCGAGAGAGTAGCTGATATGTCAGAGTGTTTCTGTCTCTTCTCACTCACCACCTCCGCTGGATGAACATATACAGGAATAGTCAAGCCACTCAGAGGAAACCCTTTGGGGGATGCAGGATGTCACGTATTTACTGGGAGCGAGCAGAGGAGTAGGAAAACTAAATGGGACAGAAAGAGTGAAGGTAAAGCACAGCTGGAAAGAAAAGAAAACTGCAGAAATTGCTACCAATGGGCTATCAAGCCAGGTTTCTTCCCTTGGACAATAGCTAATTCCATGAGCTTCAAAAAGTTGCTCATAATTTTTAACTGTTTTACAATGGGCAGGAGGGGAGGAACATGTCCTGAGCCCACTGATAATCCATTTATGACCTGTTGCAGGTGGATATTGAGACCTTTTAGTATGGCTACTCTCACTTCAGCAGCTAGTCTTCTTATTACCCTTTTAAAAAAATCTTATGTGCTTTTTGTCTCTATAATATCATGTGTCAGTGAGTTCCACAGGTTAATCATAGCACATCAAGTTTAAACTGCTCATCCTCACTTTTCTGCTCTTACATAATTCTTCTGTGTCCAAGATCTCAGACCTACTCAGCTTATTGTAAGTTCTTCTCCCGGCCCTTCCCTGGTCTATCAACAAAGGTAGGCTTGACACTGGCTTGGGTCTCCTTCCACTCCTGTCCCCATGACTTTTTCTCTGCTCCCTCTGTAAATGAAATGACCTCCTAGTCCCAGTTCATGAAGCCACCAGATGCACATTCATGGATTAAAAAAAAAATCCTTAACATGGTTCCTCTTGTGGTTTTCCAGCACATTCTTTCTAAGTCTGCTTTAGGTTGGAAGCTCTTCAGAGCAGAAGCTGTCTGTCTGTGCATCTTGTCTGGGATGGAGCACGTTATTAGTATTTAATTAATAATAAGGTATTCTGGTTTATTATCTATTTTGAATCCATTGTTTTTTAAATTGGAGTACCCATCTGTTTTTGAAGCATGACTTAGTAAATGGGCACACCTGCTTAGCCTTCTTCCTGCTATTCATTATATTATTGCTGTCTCATTTAGATCTAGGACGCTTCACTTCCTGCATAGAACGACTTGGGCAGTAGTCCCATGTGCTCTTAAACAATTCCATCCCCGAGGTGGTCACCTTTAATTGGTAGATGAGACGATTCCTGTATCCAGCTGTGCAGCTACTCCAGTGATCTGGTATAGCTAACCAGACAGATTACAGATGCTGTCTGTAGGTATATCTACACTTCAAGTTGTGTAATTTCCAGCTCAAGGAGATAGATTCATGCTAACTCTGATTGAGCTAGTGCATTAAAAATTAGTGTGAGGGGCTAGAGGCCCCAAAATCTTTAGGCGGCACATTCGCGACGCTAGGTATATATTCAGGGGGCTGCTGTTGCAGCGACACTATTTTTAGTATGTTAGCTCATCAGAGCTAGTGCAGGGATAACTCTTGGAGCTGGAAATGACACCTCCAGCTTGAAGTTTAGATTAAATGACAAAGTGTGGTTAAGAGCTTTGAGTTTAGTTTGGAAGAAAAGGCTCTGCAGTCATACGCACTATTATCCTTAGAACTCTTTATAGTGGCTTTAGTCTTCTCCTTCCCAAAGAAAAAGCCCTGGTCTGCAAAGAAAATGGCCACAGGTGCTGTGAACATCAGTGGCAGGCCAAAGCAGAAAGGGCTCCAAACCCCTGGAGTCATTAAGTTAGAGATTTATATATACAGAGAGAGAAGGGAGCAGCCTGTCTTTTGAGGGCACAGCGGGTGCCAGCCATCTGGGGTATAATTAGGAATCACTTTTTCACTCAGATCCATTTGCTTTGCATTTAGCCTCCGCATAAGGTGCTATGGATTCTAGTGGGAGCTTTTAGGCTACCAGCAGCCGTGTCCTGAGCTATTAGTGCACAGTGTTCCTGCTGTCAGACTGAACTATACGTGCTGGGATTTGGACAAAAAGTCACTGGCTTGAGATGACTCAATATACTCCACTTGCAATGTAACAGAAAATGGAAACCAGGCCTTTGTGTATTAACTTACTGAACCCCGAGTCCCCAGTAGTGGTCCCTTTTGTGGCAATGGCTGTGATCTCTTTAAAGCACCAAGACCTCAAATCACAGTTCCCAGCAGCAGGGGGAGAGAGTAAGGTATCAGTGGAAGCAAGTAAAAAAAAAAATTTGACATCCCTCCCCCACCCCCATGCTGGTATCCATCCCAGTTGGCAGTGGTTGGTAGTCCCTGCCACTTGAGGGCATGACTTGGTTTCTGGCTTTAGTGTGTTATGGCTGTGGGAAAGGGAGGCTGGATTTCCTGGAGAAATTGTGCTGTAATTTGTATGCCTGCATCACACTCATTCTCCTTCATTTATCCCCAGGGAGAGGGAGATGGTCCTATCCCACTGACTAGATCTACATTCGTAAAGACATCATGTCTAAATCCACATGGCATAACTGCCAGACTGAACTCTGATTTAACAGCAGCGCACACATTTTCAGATCAGCAGTTTGTCCTTACAGGTGAGCTTTAAACAGCATGGGGAGGGTGCATACATATGGTGGGGAACAGGAGGGTCTTGGACAGCCTGCTTTATAGGAGAACTAGCTTCAATTTTCACAACCTCTTATCTAACTCTGTATAGTGCTGTAGCACTATTATTAGTGTGAGCTATGCAAAAGTGTAAGGAGTCCAGTAAAGGGAACAAAAGCAAGCTGGTCTCTCTCCTGGCACAATATATGTAACAACCAGGATATCATAGAGGCACCGTAGGAGCTCCATAGATAAAGGTTGTGTAGAGATTTCTGTTTAAAGCAGGACTAAAGTCCATCTGTTTTGAATTTCAGCTTAGGTGCTGATGTTCAGTTACTCAGTTCCTGCGGTCACAGAGAGTAGGGCAGGAATGGGGGTAGGGAAGGAGAAAAGGGGCTTTGAGTTAGGTTTGTGCTCCCTGTGTTGTGGGGTAGCCAATGGCCTGCCTGCTCTCCAGTGCAAGCTAGAGCAGCCACAGGGCTGCTCTTACATATGTGCTGCTTCCCCTGGAAGCAGTAAATAGCTGGAGTGTGGTGGATTCTGGCCACCTCTCCTCTTAGCTCTGCCTTGCACAAAAAGCCACTGGCTTGAGACCACGCAACATGTTCCACTTGCAATGTAACAGAAAGGGGAAACCAGGCCTCTGTGTATTAACCTACTGCACCCCAAGTTCTTGATGGCAATGACTGTGATCTCTTTAAGTGCTCAGACTCCAAATCACCATTCTCAGCAGCAAGTATAGAGAGTAAGATATCTGTGGAAGCAAGTCAAACAAATAACCCCACCTAATGCTACTGCCTCATCCTCTCCATCTACATGTTTGCTTAGAGGAGATTCTCAGAGTGCTGTTTCCACTCTATCAATTGTTGTGTAACTGAGAATCAGTCCCTTAAGTCTCCAAATTATGCACTGCTAAGCAGGAGACAACTGAGTTTTTTGGGTAAGCTGCCATTGCCTTCCATGCTAGCTTCTGCCTTTGGCTTTTGATTGGTTCTGAGGAGCGCCGGCTGACCTTTCCCAGCTTCCTTTCTGAAGAAGTTGGCTCTCTGTTGCTTTCATAACTGGATAGGAAGGCTGAGGTCATGTGACTTTGCCCCTCAAACTACAGACAATTGTCTAGTATGCCTTTTTAGTGAGTAACGTGACTTCCAGCACAGCCAGGATTTATTGTAATTACATCACTAGATTCTTTAAGGAGCAAAGCCTTTCTGAACCATTTCTTCTTAGTTTGAGGTAGAACCACGACTGGGGGAAACAGACACCCACCCTTCCAGCCTGAGAGGAGGCTTAAGTGCTCAATGCTAAAATGATCAGAGAATAGTTCTTTCACAGAGCCTGAGTTTGTGGTCACATATGGGTATCCCAGAGCACGGAAGTCTAGCAAGAGTGCCTGGAAGAAATGCGTGGTGGAAGCAAGTAGTTGGTAAGAAAACAGACGATTAAATAGTGCTTTCCCCTTGGTTGCTCTGAGCGGCTTGACAGCTGCACCATCTGGAGGGAGCGATGTTAAACAGACCTCCCTTCAGAATGTGTCCGAGTACAGAACTAAGGATTAGAGGAGTTGTCCTGCACACAAGACCTTAAAATATCTAGGGTACTTTCAAACTGTTATATGCATGCTAGAGGTCCTGGCTATGACTGGTATCCTAATCAAATAGGTTTTGTTGTCTATCAGGCTACATGAGCAAGGGCTGGATCACATAATAGTTGCCTGCACAGTTAGTATCTATGCATAGCTGTGTGTCATAATGACAACAGTGCTTTGAGATCTCCAGAGTCATTCTTTCCCCACCCTCCATTTTTTGATCCTTTTCTTTGGAAGCAGCTATTGGTATGAAACTCTCCATTTCACCTCATGGGGATCACTGTGTCTGGTCTCATATTTTCCATTACACAGAATCTTTCATAACCTCCCATGAGACATCATCCTACAACGCAAATGAGAACTGCCCTCCCTTATCTCGCAAGGAGCAGCTTCTGTCAGAGGCCTTGTCGTAGCTATAATTTGTTAAGCACAGACCATGTACTTGGGCACTGTACAAGACACAAGAGATGACAAGTTTCCTGCTCCAAGTAGCTCATCTGCTGACCGAGTGGAACTGAGAGAGACCCATGCCTTGCCACCAGACCACTAAGCTAGAGGTGCTGAGATGGTAATCTCAGAGACTTCTCTTCACAGATGTCAGCACAGCCAAGGACATCACAGAGGCTTATGCCAATGATATCAGACCAACACAGTGGAAGTGTTGAGCAAGTGTTAGCTCAGAGGCTAGTCCATCAAACTTGAGATGCTGAGCCAAGAACTTCAAACTTTGCCTCAACAATAGCCCCACAAGATAGCCTGACATAGTCAATAACCTTACAGATGTCCAGGCATTCATGTAAGTCCAGAAAAGCTAACAATGTTGATCCAATGCAGACCTTGCAGAGGGCTGCCCCTTAACATCAGGCCAGCAAGTTAGAGGTACTGAACCAGTGAGCTCAGAGGCCTATGCCATGATGTTAATCCAATAAGGTATAGATGCTTAACCGATAAATAACTCCAGAGGCCTGTGTCTTCAAATAAGCCAGCAGTTCAGCGGAGACACAAGAGTGCCTTTGCAGAGGTCTGTGTTTTGACATCAGCCCCTCAAGGTAGGGAGCCAAGTGGCAGTGTAAGTAAGGAGCAGTGCCTCGGAAAGCAGCTTTCTCAAAGCATCTCCCTTTCTTTGCCCAGGGAAGGGAGGATTCATCAGGTGAGGGACTCTGAAGTGGGAGCAGCAATTGGCTGCCCAGGAGCAGAACTGACTGAAATTTCTTAAATTAAAAGTTTCTTCCACCTTGAAAACTGGCCTTTTTTGAAAAAAGGGCATTTTAATGAAAAATTGTCACCATTTTCCAAACATTTTTTTTGTTTTTCACCAATCATGACTTTATCAGAATTGATTTAAAAAAAAAAACCCAAACATTCCTGACATTTTTTGTTTAAACAAAAAATTACTTTGATAACCATTTTGATAGTATGTGGATTTAAATGTTTCATTAAAGGTTTCATGATTTTTTTAAAAAATAAGGTCTGCGTAGAGCCCTGCCAAATGAACACAGTTTCAGCATTTTCCACAAAACTGCATGTGCACTTTTCAGCCAGCTCTAGCAGCGAGATTCGGGGGCTCCAAGCATTCCTGCTAGTAGATGGGCCAGCACTGGCACCTGAGAGGAGAAAGTGGATTACCCACACCCCTTATGTGTTTCCTGTCTCCTGCAGAAAGATCTGGTTTCCTCATCTGTATAGAGGGGCAGACAGAAAGGAAGCCACTTTCAGCTGTCCCTTCTTTCCAGGAGTAAAAGGACAGATCTTATCACTGGCAGAGTCCATGGGAAACCAAATGGCCTTATGAGTGCCTGCTCCCTTCCTGGTACTGCATGGTGGGGAGGGCAGCTGGGAAAACAATTCACAACTCCACGCTCTGCCTATGAACGGGCAGGCAAACACCGCAGGTGTTTTGCTGGCTGTCACCTTCTTTGGGGACAGGCAGTGGTGCAAGTAGAATTCATTTCTTAGCAGTACTCTGCACCAGCTAAAGGGGGGGGTGGAATCTCCCCACATGACTCATCATGTGACCCTGCCCCAGCCCAGGACCCTGTGTTCTCCCCATCCCCTCCCCATGATCCATCCCATGTTACCTGGGGGGGCTCTGTCCTCCTCCCACTGGGTTGGAAACTTCTGAACTGCAGGGTTCTCCAGAACTGCAGCAGGGAAAGGAGCAGAAGTGGGGCTGGCAGGCAGCCCCGCACCGGCACTTCCTCCAGCACAGCTGTACCGCCCCCGGCCCTTCCATGCAGCTCTCCTGAGTCCAGGGAGGCAAGGCTAGGGGCGGTACAGCCGCACCAGAGGAGCTGCCAGCATGAGGTTCTGCTCCTTTTGCCGCTGCGGTTCCCGAGAGAGACCTGAACCTCAGAGTTCTCCTGAGAACCACAGCGGCGAAAGGAGCAGAACGTCGGGCAGCCCCTACTGTACGGACCCTGAGAGGAGACGCAGGCACATAGCTGCGTGGAAGGGCTGGGGGCGACAAAGCTCAATTCAGGGCTCTCCCGGGAACTGCAGCAGCACCCCACGCTGGCTGCACAATGTCCAGCCAATGCAATGGCCTAGCTCTTACTTTAGTCTGCTTTAACCACTCAGTCAGAAGAAAGCCCACCAATCAGACACAGCACACCCAAGCTCCAGCCTCTTGGTGTTCACGCAGTTCCTGGGTTTGAGAGGCAATGGGTTCAGCATTCTTACTGGTGTCTGTCTATGGTGGCAGGCTCCTGAGACGTGAACGGTTGATGTCTGGTGAACTCTGATAAGAAGGGAGTTCCAGGTGTAGGGGCATCATCACAGTAGTCAGATTAGGGGAAGGATATGAACATAGTGGTGAGGTGGAATTCAATGGCAACTAAAGAACATGGGACATACTGAGCTGACGGTAAGTTACGGGGCTCAGTACAGGAACTGTTGGATGAACTGCAATGGCCTGTGCTATGCAAGAAGACAGACTAGATGAGCTAATGGACCTGTCTGGCCTTAAACTCTGATCATTTTGCACAAAAGAGGAGGCCTCGCACCCCAGTTCTGATGGCTGTCATTCCACATCTTCATTTGGTGTGGTGAAAAGATGTTGCATCATCTTGTGGTGACAGTATACAGCAGGAGGACACTAGATACTATGGCCCAGCTCCACAAAGGTACTTAGGTGCCCCAAGCCCAAATTTAGGCATCTAAGTGCCAGGTTTAGGTTCCAATTCAATCCACAAAACTTCTGCCAAACACTCAGTGGGTAAGTTTTGAAAGTAAAAATTCCCTCAGCCCCCAAATTTCTGCCTCTGGTCATGCATCCTGCTGCCTCACTCTAGGCACCCAGATCGGTGCTCTAACCATTGGACTACAGAGTCTCTCTCTCTCTCTCTTGCTGGACCAATGATTGTTTGACTGTGGATAATTCTACATAGTCATTGGGCCAGACACCAAGAGAATGACTCTGTTGTCCAGTGGTCAGGGCATCCATCTGGGAGATGGGGGGGGCCCCACGGGCCAGTCCCCCTCTGCTCCAGTTACTCTGATTATTTATCCACAGGGGAACAGCTTCAACAGGCAAAACTGAGGGAGTCTTACATCAAAAGATCCCAGAGCTCAGTGGTTAGACACTCTCCTGAGAGGTGGGAGATCCCTGTTCAAATTCTTTTCTGCCCTCTGACAGGGTGTGGGGATTGAATCTTAGGCTCTCACCTCCCAGGCCAGTGCTCTAACTACTGGCTAAAAGTCATGAGGTGGGCACCGGCACTGCCCCTAGTCCCACAAACCTCAATTTTGTGTGGAGCCATGTAGGTGCCTAACCACAGGTGAGATGGAAGGGTCTTACAACACACTGGTGGTCAGCATTTCCCATGTGCTAGCTTAGGCAGCTCCCTGCCTACCATGTTAACTTTTGTGGATCATCACAAGGCACCTCTCTCTCCCCATTCATTGTATGGGCAGCCCAGGTGCCTATCTCACTCTTTGTGGAGCGCAGTGGTATTCCTGGTGCCTAAAAAGGTTAGATGCCTTGAATCTGAGTGTTGCATAGGGTTGCCAGGTGTCCTGTTTTCGGCCAGAATGCCCAGTCGAAAAGGGACCCTGGCTGCTCCGGTCAGCACTGCTGACTGGGCTCTTAAAAGTCCAGTCAGTGGCACAGCACAGCTCAGACAGGCTCCCTGCCTGCTGTGGCTCTGTGCAGCTCCTGGAAGCAGTGGCATGTCCCTGCTTTGGCTCCTATGCTGGGGGGCTGTGCATGCTGCCCCACACCTCAAGCGCCGGCTCCGCAGCTCCCACTGGCTGGGAACCTCCTTCAGCAGAGGCACATTCCCTCCTCTCTCCACTTCCTCCAGCTAAGTCTTCTGTTTCTGGGGATGAAAAGGCTTTCTTGGTTTAGAGAGTTAGCCCACTGGGCCAGGTGCTCAAGCAGAGAAGCTGAAGTTCTCCCAGTCATCTGCTCAGACCAGGGGATTCCAGCCCTCCCTTCCCCCCAGAAAGGTTTCTGGGAAGAGAGTCTATTCAAAGTCAGTGTCCCAGCAGGGGAGAGTCATGCAGTTGATGGCTCTGTCAGCGCCAGCTTTCTAGGAGGTGCCCCCATGCCCTCTGCAGGAGCACAGTGTGTCCAACACCACCTTTATGTCTTAACCCAAGATGGAGGATACAATGTAAAAGGACTTTCACAAAACAAAATGGCATTTACAAGTTGACATGGACATATTCCCTCAGACTGTCACAGTGCTGGTTAGCGATTCATGGGGTGGGAGGAGGGACATACCCTGGGAACCGAAAGCCAAGGTCAGGTTTGGAAATAGACAGTTAGTCCCCATGCACAAATAGACTGAGAGGGCAGACCAGTCTGCCTCATGGGCTCTGCATTTGTACAGCAATTGCCTATTGGGTCAGAGTCTCATAAAAATAACTCACACATGGGCTAGGGTTGCCAGGTGTCCTGTTTTTGACTGGGCGTTCTGGTTGAAAAGGGACCCTGGCGGCTCTGGTCAACACCACTGATCGGGCCGTTAAAAGTCTGGTCGGCGGCACAGCGGGGCTGAGACAGGCTCCCTGCCAGCTGTGGCTCTGCACGGCTCCCGGAAGCAGTGGCATGCCCCCCTTCTGGTTCCTATGTGTAGGAGGATCCAGGGTGCTCCATGTACTGCCCCAAGCATCGGCTCCACAGCACCCATTGGCTGGAAATCGCAGCCAATGGAAGCTGCAGGGGCGGCGCCTGTGGACAGGATAGTGCGCAGAGCTGACTGGCCATGCCTCTGCATAGGAGCTGGAGGAAGGACATGCTGCTGCTTCCGGGAGCTGCTTGATGTAAGTGCTGCCTGGAGCCTGCACCTCTGACTCCCACCACCCCACCTCAGCCTAGAGCCCCTTCGCTCCACCCCCCCAGTCCAGAGCCCCTCCTGCACCCTGAAACCCCTCATCCTTGGCCCCACCCCAGAGCCTGCAACCCCAGCTGGAGCCTTCAACCTCCTCACACCCCCAACCCCCTGAGCCAGCCTGGTGAAAATGAGTGAGTGAGGGTGGGGAGAGCGAGCGACAGTGGGAGGGGAGGATGGAGTGAGCAAAGGGCGGGGCCTTCGAAGAGGGGCAGGCTAGGGGCAGGGCACGGGTGTTCGGTTTTGTGTGAGTGGAAAGTTGGCAACCCTAACATGGGGTCTGGTGCATCTTTAGCCAGTGGGCATAGGTATTGCCTGCTCTATTTACAGTCTATCTAGCACCACATCATCAGAATGTGTGTGTGTGTGATTTTTTTTTAAACTGAAGTAAGTAGACATAAACATTTTGCCTCCTCCATCCCAAAAAAGAAATTTAGTTCCAGTTTGTTGACAGGCACCCACTTCAAGTTCTTTCCATCCTCATGGGGCTGGACTCAAAGTAGAGATGAACTGGCATGATTCTGGGAGCCACGAATTCCTGGATTGTACTTGCAATCCTGCCTCCACCACTGTGTGCCTCAGTTTCCCCAACTGTAAAATGGGAATAATTGCCTACCAGACTGAGGGCTTGTGAGGGTTAAAGTAATGTGTGTACACATGTGAAGACGTAAAGTATTTATTATGCCAGCCAGGTGGCACATACAGCACCTGGTGTCATGTCTGTAGGGACTCAAGACCTGACACTTTTTGTAACTGGCCACAAGATGGCATCATTGTGCCTCACATCCCACCAGCTGGGCACTTATCAGGAAGAGTACGGTGCATGTAGGTGGCTAAGCTACAGTCATACCATCCCCATCACAACAGATCTTCCAGGAGATCTCTCCAGCTGATCGGCTGTAGAGCATTCACATTTAAATTCTTCAAGCTAGCCTACGACTCTCACATATATGGATGTACCCAGGGTTGTGAGTTCAATCCTTGAGGGGGCCATTTAGGGGTCTGGGGCAAAAAATTGGGGATTGGTCCTGCTTTGAGCAGGAGGTTGGACTAGATGATCTCCTGAGGTCCCTTCCAACCCTGATATTCTATGATTCTATGATGTAAATCCAGAGTGACTGCAGTAAGGTCAACGGTGGCATGAGCCTGCATTTACATAACACAAACAAGATCAGAATCTTCCTTCTCATTCTTACCTCTGAAGCTCTGCTCAGCTCTGCCTCTCCTAACATCTCAAACTGGTCTCCCTCTGCATTCCCTATACTCTACCTCCACTAGTCTTTACTTTATGCCCCCTTGGTATCTTTCTCCCAGGCACAACTTTGATGCCATGCCCTATGCCTGGAAAAGCCTCAATCCCCTTGAGCACTGAACACCTTCCCTCTCTAAATCCCTTCTTGGCTCTCTTTCACTCCCTGACAGCAGCACTGGCATCATGAATAACCTTATTCCCATCTGACCACATCATTAATTGAAACAAATAACCCATCGGCTGATCTGGTCAGACTCCCTCTTGCCGGCCGCCCACAAAATGGCTGTGGAGAAATCCAAACCTTTTGATCCTGAGTGTTTTAAGGCTCCCGAGTCTGAACAGAACGCTACTCCCTCCTGATAGCAGTGACCTTGCTGTCCCCTGCCCAGCCCCATTACCAGACCTGACGCCGCAGGCTCCCCCAAGCTTCAATACACCTTTCTCTAGAAATCCACCAAAAGGTGAGAGCCATCTGGGTTACTACTTTACTCTCTCAGGGTTGCACATGGTAGATGCAACATATAATACTCATGCATTTTGCCTGGAGTTCTACAACGCTGCTGTTCTTTAATAGCATGAGAATTACACAGCGCTTAACAAAATAAAATAACCCCACACACAATTCCCCTCACTCTAGCCAACCCTTCCCGTGGGAGTCCTATCTGTTTCCAGATAGGCGGAGGTCCCATCCACAGCAGCTTTCCTGATCTTACACTCATGAAAAATGGTCAAAGAGAGAGACAATAGACTGAGCAACTCCTGCACTTTAGAGTATTCCAGTCCCTCTGTCAAGTGACTCATTGATCAGCCTACTCAGGTGATCCACAGGCCCTTACCAAGGTGACTTCATTGCCAGGTGACCTCTCCCCTGATAAACCATTTCTCCTGCTTGGGAGCCAGGCTATTGTATATAGTTATTCCATTTCAGTGGTCAGCCATCCGGATTTACCATCCTGCTATTGTCAGCCTTGTATCACTACCTTGTTGGAATTTCAGTCCAACCTGGCAGTACAGAGGTAACAGAGTAGGTAAAGAACCCCACAGCCAAGATGGAGTCAGCAGGCTGACACAGATACAGATGAAGAGTTCATAATCTCACACAGAGCTCATAAATCATACAGATTCCCCAAATCACCACACCAACATTAAAACCAAACAAAAATAGAAAAGAAACATGGAACCAAAACATACAGAACAATCTCAGTTCTTCATAGTTCACTCTCCCCAAACCATTTTTCCTTTTCTCATTTTCCGTTATCTCCCCTCTTGCCCTCCTATACTTCTCCATAGATCTATTTATTATTCTTGAGAAGAGATTGTGCCTTCCTGTCCATACAGTGCAATTCATATTTATTGGGCTAATGCCATAGGATGGGAGGAAGGATCTTGGTTACCAGCCATCAACTAGAGATATGTACTAACTCCAGCATGGATTATTGGCTTGATGCAGGAGTGGTGGAAATTCCCTAAAAGTGTGTGTGTGTGTGTGTGTGTGTGTGGGGAGGGGGGAATGTCACCAGCGCCTGAACGGTGGCCCCACCCCTGTGCCCACACTATCCGTTATCCCTGAAGCCACACCCCCCACACTGCCCCTTCTCCCTGAGCCCCAGCCCTCATGCCACCTGTTCCCCTGCATGCCACATCTTCCCCCCAACCCTCTCCCCCCGCTTGCTCGCCCTTAGGGCTGGTAAAAAGTGGGAGAGCGTATCCCTCCCACTTTTAAAAGTGATGGGGCCATGGCCCTGCTGCGCTCCCTGTTCTGGCACCTCTGGTCTGATGCATGAATTACTGAATGAAATTCTAAGGCCTGTGTTATCACATAGGTCAGGCTAGATGAACATAATGGTCACATCTCACCTTGATACACCTCTAAGTGTATCATGATTGTTAGCATATGAAAGCTAACTAAAAGAGAGGGTCTAACCCACTAAACTTCCATTAAAGACAGGTCTTAAATGCCATTGGATTACACTGGCCTGGGAGGAGTTTTGGGGATGGACAGAGATAGAAAAAGGGTAGTTTTTTGCTATGAAAAAAAGCAGGGACTAGTCCTACTAAGCAGGGGCAGTCAGTGTGTATGAGTTTACTAGAAAAGGAGTACTTGTGGCACCTTAGAGACTAACAAATTTATTTGAGCAAAAGCTTTCGTGAGCTTACGAAAGCTTATGCTCAAATAAATTTGTTAGTCTCTAAGGTGCTACAAGTACTCCTTTTCTTGTTTGCGAATACAGACTAACACAGCTGCTACTCTGAAACATATGAGCTTACTGATTCAAATAAACCATAAAGAATTGACTGACATTAAAGTCAGTAAAAAAAAAAAGTCAATGCAAGAGACAAGAGTTGGAAACATTTCTCCCTTAATTGGGCATATGCTTCTAAATAGATTCTTTTTTTATATATGTAATCCAGATTTATGGCTTTAACTGGATAGCTGAAATGGTTATTCAAATGTTACCATGTATGATCATCAACAAAGAGAGTCTTAAGATTGCTTTGAATTGGACCCAATCCTACTCTGCAGGAGTTTTGTAATTGTTATCAGGGGAGCAGAAGTGAGCCCTGTTGATAATATATCATCTGATATTAGCCTTCCAAGAGGGCAGGTCGTCTCATGGTTCACTGCCTGGTTAAAAGATAGTAAACAAAGGGTAGAAATAAAATGGTCAGTTTTCACAATGGCAACAACTGAATAGTGAGGTCCCCCAAGGATCTGTATGGTGACCTAGGCTGTTCTACATATTCATAAACAATCTGGAAAAGGGGCTGGACTGTGAGGTGGCAACATTTGCAGACAAAATGAGACTACTCTAGATAGTTAAGTCCAAAGCTGACTGTGAAGTTAGAAAGGGACCTCACTAAAGTGGGAAACTGGGCAACAAAATTGGTAAATGAAAATCAGTGTTGATAAATCCAAAGTAACGTGCACTGGAAAAAATAATCCCAACTATACATCCAAAATGATGGGGTCTAAATTAGCTGTTAACACTCAAGAAAGAGATCTTGGAGTCAGTCCTCTGAAAACATCTACTCAATGTGCATTGATAGTCAAAAAAGCAAACAGAATGCTAGGAACAAGTAGGAAAGGGATAGATAATAAAACAGAAAATATCATAATGCTGCTATATAAGTCCATGATACACCACACCTTGAATATTGTGTGCAATTCTGGTCACTCTATCTCCAAAAAGATATATTAGAATTGGAAAAGGTACAGAGCAAGGCAACAAAAATGATTAGTAGTATGGAACAGCTTCCATTTGAGGAGAGAGTGAAAAGACTGGGATTGTTCATTGTAGAAAAGAGACGACTAAAGGGTCATATGACAGAGGTCTATAAAATCATGAATGGTGTTATTTGCCCCTTCACATGACACAAGAACCAGGGGTCACACAATGAAATTAATAGGCAGCAGATTTAAAACAAACAAAAGGAAGTACTTACTCAAGCTGGGACACTCGTTGCCAGGGGATGCTGGGAAGCCCAAAATTATAATTGGGTTAAAAAAAGAATTAGATAAGTTCATGGAGGATAGGTCCATCAATGGCTATTATAATGGTGGTCAGGGATGCAACTCCATGCTCTAGGTATCCTTAAACTCCTGATTGCCAGAAGTGGAGACTGGATGACAGGGGAAGGATCCCTTGATAATTGCCCTGTTCTTTTAATTCCTTCTGAAGAATCTGACACTAGTCACTGTCAAAAGACAGAATACTGGGCTAGAGGAACCACTTATCTAACCCAGTGTGGCTGTTCTTATATTTATTATTAGTATTAAATATTTGTATTACCATAGCACCTAGCAGCCCTAGTCATGGACCGAGACCCCCACTGTGCTAGGTGCTGTACAAACACAGCACTAAAAGGCAGTCCTTCCCCCAAGGAGCTGATAATCTAAGTATCATACAAGGGATAAGAGGTGGGTACAGTGCAAGAAGGGTGGGCACATGAAAACAATGACACAATAGTGGTCAGGATAATGAGCAGCAGCCTAATCATTGTCAAGGGTTATTTTTTGTAGGTATCATGGCACAGGAGAGTTTTAAGAAGGGATTTGAAGGAGGCGGCTGGGGTGGCTTTTTGTTGTACATTTTTTCAGTGAAAAGGGCAGAATGTCAGTGTCATCAAACAAGCATATTATATATTTGCTGTATCCTGGGACTGTTACCCCCCTTCACTTTGCCTAAAAGGAATAAGTCCCAGATTTAGAGGGGGGCTGGGAGAGAGATGGGGAGTTCAGGTGTGAGTGGAGCTCTGAACAAGACTGAAGTGACAGGCTTTGCCTCTCTCTTAAGGACCTGATCTTACACCGTGGAGAACTTCCTCAACTCCGGTCCCAGTCAGTGGGGATGGCAAGGAGCTCAGCACCAAGCAGGACGAAGCCCCAAATGCTTTGAAATCAGAGGAGAGTTGGTGTCACAAAGATCAAATGCAGCCTCTTCTTTTCCATGGGTGAAGCCCCCATCCATGCAGGGGAAGATTGTCCACAGGCACACACAATACCTAACTCCCACTGAAAGTACATGCATTGGGGATCTGGATACTTGTTTCCCCTCACAGAACTTTCCTCTGGAGTCCTCAATTTCCAGTGTCCCTATTTGGTGACTACAACAGTTATTTAGTACTATACCTGTACCATGAGAGAGAACCACAACTTCATCTGAGGATCTCAAATCACTTTGTGAACATTTTTAGGTCTCATAACACCTCTCCAGGATAGATACAATATTTATACCCTAATTTTGCAGATGCGGAAGCTGAAGCAGAGTCACTTGCCCAAATTCAGACAGAAAGTCAGTTGAAGACCCGGGAATAGAACCAAGAAGACCTGCCTCCAAGTCCACTGAGCTAACCAATAAGCAATGGTGCTGATTCTGTCTCACCCAGATTTGAACTGGAAACTTTGGATCTTCCCACTCAGAGTTTTCAATCTTCCACCAGATTTCAACTGGGAACCAAAAACAGAGGGCCCAGACCAAAACTCTGGATCTAGTCACTCCCAAACTTTGGAGAGGTCCAGATCTGAGGTTTGCCGCTCAGAATCACCTCTAGTGGACCAGTTTTCAGAGTAGCAGCCGTGTTAGTCTGTATTCGCAAAAAAGAAAAGGAGTACTTGTGGCACCTTAGAGACTAACAAATTTATTTGCGCATAAGCTTTTGTGAGCTACAGCTCACTTCATCAGCTGTAGCTCAAGAAAGCTTATGCTCAAATACATTTGTTAGTCTCTAAGGTGCCACAAGTACTCCTTTTCTTTTTGCTCTAGTGGACCAGACATCCCATCTCCCCGGGACCAGCCCTTGCCCCAGGAGTGATTGCCTGCAAAAGCCCAGTGCAGAAGATGCTGCTGTCAACCCGCAGCCATGACAAGACAACCCCTTCCTGCCTCTATATTGTACTGCAAAGCCTCTTCCATCTCCTGGCATGTGGGACTGATCCCACAGGATATCTTCACTTAATGGGGAAGAGGGATCTCACAGGTACTTCTTTGGTCTTCTGCCTCACAAATGCCCGCAAGGTGCACAGTTGTCCCGTGCAACCTCCATACAATTGCTTAGACATTATGCAACATTTCCAAAAACTCAGCCATCTTTCTCTCCCGGCTCTGTAAACTACAACTGTTACAAGCAATAAAAAGGAGCCACACAGTCATCAAGTGGAAAATATTTTCCCCCTCCCCCTCTTTCTTCCACCTACGAGGTATGATGCTCAGGCTCCACTGTATGGATTTGATTTTCAGCGAGTCACTTATTTCTGGCAGAACCTGCCTCCGCTCTCTCTCCCTGCTCACTGGATGAGTGACACTAATCAATGGTGTGGGAGGTAAGGAGGAGATCAACATTGCTGTGATTGAGACGCCTCACTCAGTATAGCAGTGGATACCTGAAGACCCACTGGATAGATCTAACCCATTGATACCACGCCCATCGCTGAAACAAATGGCTCACTTCATGGACAGAAATAAACAGGGCAAGTTACCGCAAAAAAGGCCTAACTCAGTGACATTTTTAATCAAGAAATTTCCCTATATTAATCACAATATGTAATCAACAGGAAAATTGGTCCCTGCTGTGGAAGAAAAGATCCTTTGAATTATCTCAGCAGGGAAGCCGGCACTAATTTATCGCTGTTTCATGCCAAGTCTTTTTGATGCGACAGATGAATGAAGCTGATGTTTTGGACCTTGACTCTCTCATTTACCCTAAGGTCTTTTACACCGGGTTGGCAGGGCCATGTAAGAGAGAATCAGGCCCTTAGTCTTGTGAACCATGGCTAAGGTCAAGAAAGCTGGTGCTGTTAAAACTGCTCTCTCTCTTTTCCTTTCTTTTGCCCACCTCCATCCCCACACACCTCCAAAGTCTTGGCTGGATAGGACTCTCCCGCTCCTCCCTTCATCCCCGAAGAGCTGATTTCACTTCAGAAGAGCAAGCATTGAAGCCCATTCTGCCTCATCTCAGCAAACTCGTGGGTGAATGCCTGTCACATTGTCGCTGGTGATATTGCTGTAGAAAGCAGCAAGGGCACAGTTTGCCTAACAGAAACATTTGCTTCCTCTAACTCCATCACAGCATGGAAGAGAAGTAGCCAATAGCTGGTTAGATTAGAGACAAAAATATAATATAGACTTTCCTCTCCTTCTCAGAGGAGTGAGGCTCTGGAACAGCCTTCCAGTAGGAGGTGTGGGGGCAAAGGACCTAACTAGTTTTCAGATGGAGCTTGATGCATTTATGAACCGGATTATATGATGGCACTGCCCAGGACTGGACGGGATGACCCAGGGAGTCCCTTCCCATCCTGTGTGCCTGCATGGCAGCAGTGTCCGTTTTCTCCACAGATCTAACCAAAATACCAGGCTGGACAGAGGAGAAAGATAGTGACACTCATTTTAAGAAAATGTCTCCCTTTAAAATATGTCACCAAATCAAAATGTATTCCCCCTCACACACACACCTTTTCTCCTGAATTCGGGCTAAGGGAGGGGAGGCCTGTGACACAGTTTCCTTTAGCCCTAAAGAGGAGGGAGATCTGGAAGCACCGGGCTCTGGCTCTTTCCTTCTCTGCCCCCCTAGAGGAGATGGGGAACCAACAGGGGAACAGATCCTCCTCTATGAAAAAGGGGGCAGGTAGGGAACTACCAGCCTGGACAATTCTTCTCTGCCCATCAGAGCCCAGTGCTGCTCCACCTACTGGCAGAAAGCCATGGAGACCCAGAAATAGTCCAGGCAGGGAACAGCTCCTGCTGTTACTCCCACTTCTGATTCTCCTGCCTGATGAGTCCTTATTGCACCTGTGAAGAGGCAGGAGGTGGGGGAGCTGAGAGCTCCTCTTAACCACTGCTCAGCACCTCTATTGTGAGCTTACTGGCTTAGCACTAATCCCTGGTCTACACTAGGCATTGAGGTCGAATTTAGCAGTGTTAAATCGATGTAACTCTGCACCCGTCCACATGACGAAGTCCTTTTTTCGACTTAAAGGGCTCTTAAAATCGGTTTCCTTCCTCCACCCCCGACAAGGGGATTAGCGCTGAAATTGGTTTTGCTGGGTTGAATTTGGGGTTCTGTGGATGCAATTAGATGGTATTGGGCTCCGGGAGCTATCCCACAGCGCTCCATTGTGACCGCTCTGGATAGCACTCTCAATTCAGATGCACTGACCAGGGAGACAGGAAAAGGCCCGCCAACTTTTGAATTTCAATTTCCTATTTGGCCAGTGTGGCAAGCTGCAGGTGACCACGCAGAGCTCATCAGCAGAGGTGACCATGATGGAGTCCCAGAATCACAAAAGAGCTCCAGCATGGACCGAACAGGAGGTACAGGATCTGATCGCTGTATGGGGAGAGGAATCCATGCTATCAGAACTACGTTCCAGTTTTTGAAATGCCAAAACATTTGTGAAAATCTCCCAGGGCATGAAGGACAGAGGCCATAACAGGGACCCGAAGCAGTGTCGCGTGAAACTTAAGGAGCTGAGGCAAGCCTACCAGAAAACCAGAGAGATGAACGGCCGCTCTGGGTCGGAGCCCCAAACATGCCGCTTCTATGATGAGCTGCATGCCATTTTAGGGGTTTCAGCCACCACTACCCCAGCCGTGTTGTTTGATTCCTTCAATGGAGATGGAGGCAACACGAAAGCAGGTTTTGGGGATGAGGAAGACGATGATGATGAGGTTGTAGATAGCTCAAAGCAAACAAGCGGAGAAACTGGTTTTCCCAACAGTCAAGAACTGTTTCTCACCCTGGACCTGGAGCCAGTACCCCCCAAACCCACCCAAGGCTGCCTCCCGGACCCACCAGGTGGAGAAGGGACCTCTGGTGAGTGTACCTTTTAAAATACTATACAAGGTTTAAAAGCCAGCATGTTTAATGATTAATTTGCCCTGGCATTCGTGGCTCTCCTGGATATACTCCCAAAGCAAAAGGTTTCTGGGGAGGGCAGCCTTATTCCATCAACCATGGTAGGACACTTTACCACTCCGGGCCAGTAGCATGTACTCGGGAATCAATGTAGAACAAATCATTGCAGTGTATGTTTGCTGGCGTTCAAACAACATCCGTTCTTTATCTCTCTGTATTATCAGGAGAGTGATATCATTCATGGTCACCTGGTTGAAATAGGGTGCTTTTCTTAAGGAGACATTCAGAGGTGCCCGTTCCTGCTGGGCTGTTTGCCTATGGCTGAACAGAAATGTTCCCCGCTGTTAGCCACGCGGTGGGGGGAGGCAAAATGCAACCTTGTAATGAAAGCACATATGCTATGTATGTAATGTTAACAGCAAGGTTTACCATGAAAGAATGTACCCATTGTTCTATAAAATGTGTCTTTTCAAATACCACTGTCCCTTTTTTTTTCTCCACCAGCTGCATGTGTTTCAAGGATCACAGGATCTTCTCCTTCCCAGAGGCTAGCGAAAATTAGAAGGCGAAAAAACCGCACTCGTGATGAAATGTTCTCTGAGCTCATGCTGTCCTCCCACACTGACAGAGCATAGACGAATGCATGGAGGCAGACAATGTCAGAGTACAGAAAAGCACAAAATGACCGGGAGGAGAGGTGGTGGGCTGAAGAGAGGGCTGAAGCTGAAAGGTGGTGGCAGCGTGATGAGAGGAGGCAGGATTCAGTGCTGAGGCTGCTGGAGGATCAAACTAATATGCTCCAGCGTATGGTTGAGCTGCAGGAAAGGCAGCAGGAGCACAGACCGCTGCTACAGCCCTTGTGTAATCAACCGCCCTCCTCCCCAAGTTCCATAGCTTCCTCACCCAGACGCCCAAGAACGCGATGGGGGGGCCTCTGGCCACCCAGCCACTCCACTCCCGAGGATTGCCCAAGTAACAGAAGTCTGGCATTCAATAAGTTTTAAACTTTTAAAGTGCTATGTGGCCTTGTCCTTCCCTCCTCCATCACCCCTCCTGGGCTACCTTGTTAATTATCCCCCTATTTGTGTGATGAATTAATAAAGAATGCATGAATGTGAAGCAACAATGACTTTATTGCCTCTGCAAGCGGTGATCGAAGGGAGGTGGGGAGGGTGGTTAGCTTATGGGGAAGTAGAGTGAACCAAGGGGTGGGGGGTTTCATCAAGGAGAAACAAACAGAACTTTCACACCGTAGCCTGGCCAGTCATAAAACTGGTTTTCAAAGCTTCTCTGATGTGCACCGCACCCTCCTGTGCTCTTCTAACCGCCCTGGTGTCTGGCTATGCGTAACCAGCAGCCAGGTGATTTGCCTCAACCTCCACCCCGCCATAAACATCTCCCCCTTACTCTCACAGATATTGTGGAGCGCACAGCAAGCAGTAATAACAGTGGGAATATTGGTTTCACTGAGGTCTAACAGAGTCAGTAAACTGCGCCAGCAAACGTCCAAATGCACATTCTACCATCATTTTGCACTTGGTCAGCCTATAGTTGAACAGCTCCTGACTACTCTCCAGGCTGCCTGTGTATGGCTTCATAAGCCATGGCATTAAGGAGTAGGCTGTGTCCCCAAGGATAACTATAGGCATTTCAACATCCCCAACGGTTATTTTCTGGTCTGGGAAGAAAGTCCCTTCCTGCAGCTTTTGAAACAGACCAGAGTTCCTGAAGATGCGAGCATCATGTACCTTTCCCGGCCATCCCACGTTGATATTGGTGAAACATTCCTTGTGATCCATCAGTGCTTGCAGCACTATTGAAAAGTACCCCTTGCGGTTTATGTACTCGCTGGCTTGGTGCTCCGGTGCCAAGATAGGGATATGGGTTCCGTCTATGGCCCCACCACAGTTACGGAATCCCATTGCAGCAAAGCCATCCACTATGATCTGCACATTTCCCAGGGTCACTACCCTTGATATCAGCAGATCTTTGATTGCATTGGCTACTTGCATCACAGCAGCCCCCACAGTAGATTTGCCCACTCCATATTGATTCCCAACTGACCGGTAGCTGTCTAGCGTTGCAAGCTTCCACAGGGCTATTGTCACTTGCTTCTCAACTGTGAGGGCTGCTCTCATCTTGGTATTCTTGCGCCTCAGGGCAGGGGAAAGCAAGTCACAAAGTTCCATGAAAGTGCCCATACGCATGCGAAAGTTTCACAGCCACTGGGAATCGTCCCAGACCTGCAACACTATGCGGTCCCACCAGTCTGTGCTTGTTTTCAGGGCCCAGAATTGGCATTCCACCGCATGAGCCTGCCCCATTAGCACCATGATGCCCACATTGCCAGAGCACGTGCTTTGAGAGAAGTCTGTGTCCAGGTCCTCATCACTCTCGTAACCGTGCTGACGTCGCCTACTCGCCCAGTTTCGCTTTGCCAGGTTCTGGTGCTGCATATATTGCTGGATAATGTGTGTGGTGTTTAATGTGTTCCTAATTGCCAAAGTGATCTGAGCAGGCTCCATGCTTGCCGTGGTATGGCATCTGCACAGAAAAAAGGCGCGGAACGATTGTCTGCTGTTGCCCTGAGGGAGGGAGGGGCAACTGACGACATGGCTTACAGGGAATTAAAATCAACAAAAGGCGTGGCTTTGCGAGAAACTGAATGGCCGCCTCAAGGATAGAACTCAAAACTGGGTTTAGCAGGCCATTGATTTCACAGAGGGAGGGAGGGAGGAGAAAATGAATACAAAACAAATCTGGTCTATTTCTTGTTTTGAGCCACTTCATCTATCTTTATACATCTTGCTGGCAGCAGACTGTGCAGTACGACAGCTAGCCATCGTCACCTCCTGGGTGCTCAGCAGAAGACAGTGCAGTATGACTACAGGTCATTGTCTTCTGCTAGCCGCAGATTAAAAGACAGTGCATTGCCGGTAGGACTCAATCGCCATGAGACGAAACAAGGTAAATGACCTGGCTGAGTCACTCCCATGTTTGCCCAGGCGCCCGGTTAAAAGAGCACCCAGGACTACGTTGACGACGGCTACCAGTCATACTGCACTGTCTGCTGCCAAAAGGCAATAAACTGCTGCTGTGTAGCAATGCAGTAGCACGTCCGCCAGCACCCAGGAGACATACGGTGACGGTTAGCTGAGCGGGCTCCATGCTTGCCGTGGTATGGCGTCTGCACAGGTAACTCAAGAAAAAAGGCGCAAAACGATTGTCTGCCCTTGCTTTTATGGAGGGAGGGAGGGAACGGGGGGCCTGACAATATGTACCCAGAACCATCTGTGACAATGTTTTAGCTCCATAGGCACTGGGATTTCTACCTAGAATTCAAACGGGTGGTGGAGACTGTGGGAACTGTGGGATAGCTACCCACAGTGCAAAGCTCTGGAAGTCGACGGTTGCCTCGGTACTGTGGATACAGTCTGCCAAGTACATGCACTTAGAGCATTTGTGTGAGGACACACACACTCGACTGTATAAAAACGCTTTCTACAAAACCGACTTCTATAAATTTGACCTAATTTCGTAGTGTAGACATACCCTTAGAGCGCACTGGTTAACACTTAAGGCCCAGACTTTTGTGAGGCCACTGGCTCAGCAGCTGAGCTGATGTGAGGTCTTTGAGAGTGGTGCAAAGTAGCCTCCCAGCAGTCGGTCAGTGCTGATGAAAAGAGGAACTCTAGAGTAGCCCAACCCACCCACTGGAATTCAGGGTCCGGGCTCTGGACTCGAGGCATTGGTCTGGGTTTGCTACCCAAACACCCCTGCATTCCAAGACTACTTCCAATCACATCTTTGCTCTATCTCCATGGGACAGAGGGAGTAAAGCCTTCCGATGGCCTGAAAACACACATAGACTTTGGACCCTGGTCCTCGTCAGAGAACAGAGAGAAATTAAAGCTTTTAAAAGATGCTCAAACAAATACCATTTTAAAGCAAAACGGACTTACTCTGAAGTTGGTGGTACTGCCTCTGTAATGAGCAGACAGTCTCCAGTGATTGCTCCACTTGCCCTGGCTCCTAGTATCAAAACTCAGTGGGGGTGTTTTGGTTGGCTAGCTCCCAGTACCAAGGAGAAATCAGGTCCCTGAGACTGACAGTTCCCAGGAACAATGGGGAGAGGCCAATGCTCCACGTCAGCCTGAATGACAGGGTGGGCAGGCTAATCGGTGAGTCAGGAGGCCAGGGGGGTCCTGTCCTCTGTGTGAGCTGGAATTGCCTGGGTCAGACAGAGTCGGGGGGGCCGAGCTAAAGAGGAAGCAGGGGCCCTGAGCTGAGCTGGGGAGCAGAGCTGTGCTGGGAGGAAGCAGGTCAGTGCTGGGAGCAGAGTCACAGAAGCAGCCTGCAGAGCAGACCTGTGCTGGGAGGAGAACTGCAGCAACCAGAGCCAGAGGGGCCAGAGAAGCAGCCCAGGGAGCTGGAGGCAGAGCAGCAGCAGTGCTGAGGCAGAGTGGAGCTGGAGCAGTCTGGAGCCGGGTGCTGTGAGCAGCTAGAGAGAGCGAGGGGGGACCCTGGGCAGCAGACCCAGCACAGGGAGATGTTCCCAGCCAAGAGGCCCTGCAGGCCAGACTTGGAAGGGGATCATATCCCCAATGGGGCAGAGGCGACACTGGGAAGGGTCCTGCCACCTAGAGCCCGAGGGGGTAGGGCCATGGCTAGAGCAAGTGTCCGACCCGCAGCATCCTGCAGCACAGCCAGTGCCTGAGCAGGAGACCTGGGACATGTGAGGAACAGACTGTGAACTGCCTGGACATTCCAGAGACGCTGGTTGTGACGTCCCCATGCCACTGAGCGGGATGACGCGTTTTCCTTTAACCTTTCCCATTTCTTCCTTATTTTTTAAAAATTGATTGTTTAATAAATTGTATTTGCTTTGAACTGTATGTAATGATCAGTGGGTCAGGGGAGCATCCAGTGCAGATAGAGCACCCCGGAGTGGGGATACCCTAGCCCCTGCCCTAAGTGACCACAACTAGGTTGGGGGTTGAGCCCCACAGGAATCCTGGGCCCAGCCTTATTGGGGTTATGAGGACTCTGCCACATGGGGGAGAGTGGAAGGGGAGCCCTTGAGGTCAGGCAGGGTGTGAGGACGCAGATCCTTTCACTAGCCCACTTCTCCAGGGTGGTGTATAAGCCAGGAAAGTTCCCCACAACAGCGGGACCATTCCCCCGCTTACACTAGCTTGTACTTTCTCTTAGGTGTCTCAGGCTGGCTTCCTGAGAGACAAATGGACTTTAGCTGTTTTGTGAGCCTGCTGGTTAACCCTTGCTTTCCTGACTGGATCCACAAAGCTTTCTAAATAGGTCACTCCCTGCCCCTCTTGGGACCCAGGTATGTAATATATCCCATCACAGCAAGGTTACTGACTAAGTACCTCTACATTGCTGGAATGATAGATATCAAGGCATGGGCCTCTTTTAAGTTGCTGTCGCTTGCTTGCTTATCTGATGTGAAGGAACAGGTCCCTATAAACTCACTGACCAAACATCCCTAGTTTTCTGGTCACTAGCTCAGCAGCTTTAGCCAGTTGGTATGATGTCATAGCCTCTGTGAGGCCACTGGCTCCGCTCATCTAACAAGCTGGGCTGCTGTCTAAACAGAAGAGTCTCTGAGGTTACCTCTTCAGCACCTCTACCTTGTTTGGATGATGCCAATGTACAAGTCTCTCTGAGACTACTGATTCAAACTGCTGGTCCTTCAGTGGCTGAAAAAGATCAAAGTAGGAGGAGACCCTCCCCCATTCTGGTGGATGCACGTTATTGTGCAAGCTGACATCATGTAGTGAAGTGATACTTCAATATCTTGTCAGATGGGACATGGCATGTTGAAGAAAACAGAGCTAAGGGAATAAATGTACTGTGCATGTGTGCACATGCAGAGTGTGTAGTTGTGTAGGGGAACAAACTTTGTCTACCCCCAACCCCTCAGTGGAGTGCCAGGAGGGGACAGGGTATTGACAGTCATTTTGTTTTCCTTCATTCTGGTGAGGGGAAGGGGCAGGCTTTTCCCCAAAAGAGAAGGGAGGCCTAGAAGTGGCAAACTCCTTTTTCCCTCTCTGCCCCCTTATAAGGGAGGGGGAACCAGCAGGGGGACAGATCATCCTGTAGAAGAAAGAAAGCTGGTCAGAGACTCCTAGTTTGGATAATTCTCCTAGCCGGTGCTAGTGCTGCTCCACCTACTGACAGGAAGGCTTGGGACCGCAGAAATACCCCCAGCCGGACACCAACCAGCCCCTCCTGCTGCCTCTGCTTCAGATTCTCTTCATCAGCCTGTGAAGAGGTGGGAGGAAGTGGAGGGCTGGATAGCTGAGCTCTCTATGCCCAAGAGAGGGTGAACCAACCTGTAAGCCTCTGAGGTCCTTCTGACTTTAATCCCTGATTAATGAAAAGATGTTAACTGGGAAAATAACAAACAACCTTTGTCCTTGTGTCAATGCAGTCCCTGGGAGTGCCTTCCTTTGCCCAACTGTTTGAACAGAAATCAAGAGTCCCTATTTTCTAAACATAATCAAGTGAAAATAAAGACCTCTCTCAGCCATTTGACCGAGGAAATGTTCTCAGCTTAAACCCCTCTCCTGGAAAACCACTTATTGTTCCTTTGAATAGGAACCCCGTTCAAAACAACATTGGCTCTTTAATAAACATCAGACCTCAAACTCTCTCTTTCTACTTAGACAGTTGAGGGAACATTTTCAAAAGGAGCCAAGTGATCTAGGAGCCTGAGCCTCATGGAAAGTCAGTGGGATTGAAGACTCCGCTGTCAATTAAGTGATTTTGAAAATTTCACCCTTTGGCAGAACGCTGAGAAACGAGCCAGGCTGAGAATTCACCCAGCCCGGGGAGAAGGAGCTAAGAGGGCTTTAAGCCACTTTTGCGCCCTCCTGATTCCAGGCTGCTGTAGAAGTCAGTGAACTCCCAGAGAGCAGCTGTAGAAGCCAGTGAGACCCCTTCCTGTCCCCAACACTCACCCAACAGAGGGGCTTGCAGCAGGGCCTTTTAGGACAATGTAAACTGCCTTGCCCAAGCCTGTGCGGGGGATTGGGGGAGGAGGAGAATTCTCTCCTGTCTGGAAGCAGGGCTCTCTCTGCAGCAGTACAAGGGAGCCATAGAGAAGAGAATCCCTCCCCCTGCTGCCCACACTCCTCACTACTTCGCCTTCAGTGATGGGGTATAAACATCTCCTCTCCCACACTGAGCACCCAATTGGCTCAGCTAAGGAGCAAAGTGATCTAGCAATCCCTAGAACAGCCCTCCATGAGAGTATTGCAGGAGCGACTTAGGCCAATATGTTCAACAGTGGCTGCTGATTTTTGGTGCCTTGATTTTTGGATGCCCAACTTGAGACACCTGTTGATTTTCGGAGGTGCTGAGCACCTGCAGCTCTCTTTGACTTCAGTTGGAATTGTAGGGGCTCAGCACCTTTGAAAATCAACAAGCTGGGCACCCAAAACATGAGGCCCCTGGAACTGAGGGGACAATATTTCTAATTTTGGCTTTCCCGTCTTGCCCTAGAATCAACTAGGGCCCTACGACTAGTGGGCAGGACTGTATGGGAGCTCTGTCCTCTCCAGCTGTGTCTTAGCCAGTCCAGCTGAAGAAACATTGTCCCTAAAATTACACAAATTGTCAGTGCTGCTACCCATTAGAATATAAGTTACTAGGTCTTCACAGACAGACTGATCACTTATTTATAACGTTAACCGGACAGTGACTGACTTCTAATGCATACAACCATACCCATTTCAGCTTACCGAACAGAGAGAAAGCCTGAGAGACAAGGGTTGTGCAGTTGACTAATCAGCATGAATAAAACATAGGACAGACATCATGATGATGCCAAGTATCAGAGGAGTAGCTGTGTTAGTCTGTATCCACAAAAACAATGAGGAGTCCAGTGGCACCTTAAAGTCTAATCTTTTAGTCTTTAAGGTGCCACCGGACTCCTCGTTCTTATTGTGATGGGCACAGTTTGGCTATAGTGCAGTTGGCTACTGTCAGCCAAATTCTGTCCTGGCCTTTATTTAGATTGTAAGCTCTCTGGAGCAGGGATCATCTCTTTGTTGTGTGTTTATACTAGCACAATGGGATCCTGGCCCAGTGACTGGGGCTCCTAGGCACTACTGCCACACAAGTAATTAATACATAAAATAATAATAGTCTGTATAAGATTTCAGGATTGTCACTCTGAAGCCTAGAATGCCTGTTGAGTAAGTGTGACGTGATAGACACCGCTACAAGCATGGCTGAGAGCTTTTTGTTCCTAATATCACCAGGTTCAGTTATCACTGGGCTTCATGGTCTGTTGCCATCCAGTGTTTCTCAGCCATTTTGAATGTATGAAGTACACCCGTACAGTGAACAGCTACACTAAGGCCTGTATCTATGCCATGCCAAGAGTCCTAGACCACTGTGCTATCAGAGGTAGCTCAACCAAACACCATCCTCACTCCACAGGTAATTTGCTTGCAACAGTTTAATTGGTTGTGTTAGGGAGTGTGGACGGATGGTGGATTACTTAGCCCAACTCCCATACCTATGCAACACCAGGGCTTTCAGCTCCTGGTAATAATAATAATACTGGCCCTTGTGTAACTGCACTGAAGTCCAGGGAGTTGCACAACCTATGAGTCATTGTGTTTGTGTAAGGGAAGAATGTTCACCTTGCAAGAGGTGTGCCTGGCTAGAATTGTTCTCTTCTATAACTACCAAAATGTAGGTTTCTCCCAGCTGGCAGCAGCTCATAAAAAGGGTCTCAAAACTGCTGCTGAGCTCTGGTTACGAAGGCTCCAAGGAGAACTGTTCATCCCCATCATGCAATTCCCAGGCAAGCCTCCTGTCACTTGGCAGAATACTTTTCCACACTGTGTTCATTTCTCTTTTTATTTTATTTCTTTTTAGAAACCTGTATTTCTTTGGTTGGCAGCCTGCTACCAGGACTGGAACAAACTGTCCCCTTGCATGTGGGGCACTCACCTGTATCAGCCAGTCAGAGAGCCACCTGCCCTGTCACCACTCCCTAGCCAGTGCCACTTTATCAAAACACACACTATTTTGTAATCAACTTGTGTTTGCATTAGGGGTTTAGGTTCCAAAACAACTAGGGGATGGATGAGTAATTTATACTCCATGCCAGACCAGACAGCAAATGTGAAAAATTGGGACGGGGTGGAGGGTAATAGGAGCCTATATAAGAAAAAGACCCCAAAATTGGGACTGTCCCTATAAAAATCGGGACATCTGGTCACCCTATGCCAGTGCAACAGGCTCTTGGGCTCCCTCTGCAATCCACTCCCGGTTCACACACCACAGTGCACTGATCTGTGGGGTGGAGAGATTTTAACCCTTAAACTGATGGGATTTTCTAGGCTGCCAGGAGGACGTGCATAGTCTGCATACCTCAGTTTAAAAGTGGTATATAGCCCCTAGGAAATGCAATTCCTTTCCCCCACTGTTGGTCTTGCAGTAGTTCAGGTACTAGATGAGGCGATAGCTTATTTTTGGTATTTCTTTGGAACTCTACCACCATAGTATCTGAGCACCCTACAGTCTGTAACATAGTTCTCTTCACAACCCCATATGAAGTAGGGCAGTGTTATCATCCCATTTTACAGGTGGGGAACTTAGGCATAGAAACTAAGACCAGATTCTCAACAGCATTTAGGTGCCTAACTCCTATTGGAAATCAATGGAGCACTTGAGTATTTCACACCCTTCACAAACGTTGTTACAAAAATTTCCTGCTTTGCTTTTTAATTTTGAAAAATATGGTGACCTTATCCCACTCCCCACCCCCTCCGTCTCGTCTAATCTAAATGATCCAGCCACCGTCCACCCACTGGCTGGAATACATTTGCATAAATCATTAATCAAATACTTTTGAATAATGAACACATATGTAAGAGCCAGTGTCTGTTCGTAGATAATTCATTGATTGTTTGCTGCAAATAGTTCACTGAGCTCCTCTGAAGATGCTCTCAAAATGGGGTCTAGTACAGGCCATCAGGTCTACCTTGTAATATTGATCTGCCTGAAGGGGAGCAGAGAACTACACAACCTCCAAGTGGCATAATGAGAGTGTGCGGAGGGAAGGGGGTTGGAAATAAAGGGAAATTTGGGGAGATTTTTCATAGATACCAGATTTAAAGGCCAGAAGGGACCACTGTGATGATCTAGTCTGACCTCTTTGATGCAGACTTTGGGCATCTTATGTTCCATCACAGAGACACTCTTAGAGATGGAGATAACTAACCTATTCTGTCATCCAGTCCATCCCACTACCAGCACAGAATGATTCTTTGCAAGCTAGTATATATTCTAGTGTTTATCCCTATCTAGTTCTAATGAGACTTCCATGACTTCCCTTGGGAGATTATACCAATAAATACCACTGTCAGGAATTTTCCCCTTCATAACTTAATCTTATTGTAACCCTTCTGCCTGTCAGAGTTGGCAGCAACAAGGGCCAGGTCAGTATCTAGGGGTTCCGTTCCAATAATGCAATGCAAAACCAGCTTGAGCCCCCACCCAGTGACTTGGGATAACTACATATCACCACCCCCCAAGCACCTCCGAGAGGCAATACTTCCCCTCTAGCAAGCACAGAGGCTGAATGTAGCAAAAGCCTTTTAACAACAGAGAGAAACAATGTGGCATTATGTTGGGGAAACACCACAAACAGGAATTCTAACACAAACCATGAGCAAAACCCACCGCAGCAAATTGGGCCATGTCCTTTCCCTTTGGTCCTTGAGTCCCCAAAAATCACCCGAAGTCCCAAAAGTCCAACAACCCAAAAGTCTCTGTCCTTGGTCAGTGCAGCCCCAGAGTTCAAAAGTTTATCTGTAGAGTTTTACCTCCCATCCTGGGTGGAAATGGGGGGGGGGGTTAAGGGGAACCTTATGCTGTCTGAAGCCAACTGCCCTGCCTCTCTGTGGGGCTCCGCTCCGCTCCACCAGCAGTCCTGCAATATATCTTCAGAGCCCACCCCGCTACTTAAACACAACACTCAGTAATTTTAGCTCTTTAACGATTTCAGCTTGTAGCAGGGCAGCCTCAGTGCTGGTGCACTATTAGTCCAAAGCAAGTTCAGCTCAGCAGCCTGTAACTAGATTCCGAGTAGAATCAAAATTAGCTCTAATATTCTACAGTAGAGAGATGAGAAGGTACAATTGGTGTTTTAGGCCATCACCGGGGGAGGGGGGTGCTATACCACCAGATATTAATACCTATCCCCAACCTCTCTCCTTTCACTAGGCTTTGGAACCTATGACCCTTGCCTAGCGAGTGCTGCTTAGTTGATGGTGAGTCCCTCCATCATAACAAAAGGCCAAGTATAGTTGCCCTGTCCTTGATTCACATAATCAGGATAATAACAGTTTATTCTTCCTTCTCCAATAACAGAGAAACTGGGGCTCCTACAGCAGCCAAAGTAACCATCTAGGTGGGGTGGGTATGCCTATGCAAATGAGATCAGCCCCTGAAGTTCTTTTCCACAACCAGCCACAACTCACCACCAGATGTCAGGGTAGAGCTCATCCTGACTCTGCTTACATCATTATTCCCAGTTAGATTTAATAATTTTATTAAGATGATGTTGAAATAAAAAGAAAACGGTACAGAGTTTAAGCATAGAAGTTTCTGGTTATCAGGGAATAAGGTACAGATTATCAAGGGGTGCGAAGTTCGTTTTAGAAACAGGTGGCATAAGGAATACATAATCTGCAATCTCCCTGATTGGGGGTAAAAGGTTAACGGGTCAAAGTACAGACATTGAGATATGGGGGTATGTTTTTCATATAATGGCTATGTTCAGGTGTGAAGTATAATGAGTGGATACAATGATGAGGATATTTTTACCCTCATTTGGTGACATTTAATGTTCAGTGAGTTTATGGTTCCAGTTCATATGGTCCAAGGGAAAAAAAGTCTCTCTGTCCCTTTCTCATAGTTGATGCATGATGTCGTACCGGCTCACATCTCCTGGTACTGTCGGTGGCCAGTGATGTGTTTGATGTAGATGTCCCTGGACCATCGGATGGTGTCCGAGACCATGAGGCGCCGCATGAGCCATGCGTAGTGTCAACCGATCCCACAGGTCCACAGCACACGCTTGTTGTAGGAGTCCCAAGCACCCAGGGCTCTGACGATCAGGGCATCCATCTGCACCTCGCAGCCCTTCGCTCTCAGGGCGTCGGCCGGGGGGGGCGTATTTTTCCAGCTTACGAGCTCAGGCTTCAAGGAAGGCCGGGGTCCTGTTCTCAAAGGAGACCGTGACGTCGACGAGGATGATCTTTTTCTGGGCCTCGACGGTGACTACCATGTCAGGTCACAACTGGCTGTCAGTACTGGGGATGGCGCAGGACACGGCGACCTCCCCCAGGCACGATGTGATGGCTTTCACCAGGCGGTTCTGGATGGCGTTGTGGCGCAGCTGCCAGGCTCTGGAATGGGGCTTGCAGCTGCCCAGGACATGGGGCAGGGTCTCGTTGGAGTAGCCGCACTTCCTGCAACGCTTGTCTTGGTTCCCGTGGCGGACGGCTCCGTTGAGCGGGACGCAGTTGAGCCAGGCACGGTGGATGAACCGCTAGTCAGCAAAACAGGTGAAGCCGCCCCCGGTGAGGAAGTGGTTGTTGGCATCCCATTTGCTGGTCAGTTCGAAGGCTTTCCCCTGATCCGGTTTACGCTTCAGGGTTTCCATGTACAGCAAGTGGATGGCTGCCTTTAGGGTCCTCTCCAGCATGCCCCTGGCACTCCGGGTGACGATGGTCTTGTCATCAGACCTGATCTGCAGCACCAAGACTCCCAGTTCCTGGCGCTCCTCGCACCACTCCCAGAGACAGCTGAGGCACTTCTCCAGGTGACGTGTGGCATTGCGAGCGCGGGACCACAGCAAAGCGATGTCGCGCCCATCCTGTCCGAATTCGCCATCCAGGGAACCGCTCAGGAAAATGGCGATGTCTTGGTTGGAGGGGGCTCTGCTGATCCGCTTCTTTGTTGCATCACGGAGGGCGTTTGCCGCGATGTTCCTTACCATGGCATTGGGACATGTCAGCAGACGGAAGGCGTGGGTGATCACCACAATGTCACACAGGTCGCCCATGCGGGGGACATTGGCACCGCCATGCCTGTGGGCAACGTAGACCAGCTCGTTGCTGGCTCTCTGGGGAAGGAACAGCCACTTCTTCACCAGCTGCCGGACGATCTTGTCTGTCTTGTTGAGGGGTACCTTTGCCACGGCGGATCCCCTTAGGATGAATGGGATGTGGGGGATCAGGAAGCTGTTCAGGGTGTTTATCTTCTGCCACGGTGCTAGCAGGGAGGTGTCAATCTTGGCGGCATCCTGCAAGATCTCCTGGATGGTGTCCTCGGGTGTCTGCCAGACACGGAAACCCATCGGCATGCCAAGGTGCTGGTACGCCTGCCCCTCTGCCAGGGGGATGACGGGCTCACCCTGGATCTGGAACCCCATCATGTGCACCGAGTCCCTTTTGCTGCCGTCGATGTGGAGAGTTGCGCACTTCTTTGCATTGAAGCGGAGCTCCATCCACTCGGCAGCTCGACTGGTGGCATCTAGCATACCTTGGAGGCTCTCTGGGTCATCCATGGTCAGGACCAGGTCATCCACGTAAGCCAGGATATTCACCCTCTCATCATGGAGGTTGAAGCCATCTGTGCCATTGGAGATGTTCGCAGCAACGGCTCCCTTCCAACCATAAACAACTTCTCTTCTTGATTTGTCTACACGCTTCAATTACTTGTAACAAGTTTTCATACCATCACCTCCCTTAGAGGTTACAGCTTAGGCAAACACATATTTAGCTCTTTCAGCCTTTCCATAATAGTTATAAAAGTCACTCTCTGTAGCAGCCTCATAATCATTTTTGTGCCCTAACTCCCAGTCTACATTGTCAATAACCATCTAGTAAAGCAGTATACAATAGCCATTGCATAGCCCAAATGCTGGGATCAGCCTGTGACTGTGTGTGTGGGAGGGGAGTAAGGAGAGGATCTGGGCTGATGGCGTAATGATCTTCCCCCCAGCTGCATCAAATGTTTCCTGGAGAAAGGCCTCATCCCCTGAACCCACCAGATGGCAATTCTGTAGGGAGTGAGGGAGTCTGGTGCTTGGGCCCCGAAGATGGAACAATAGTGCTAAAATCCACTCACTTTGTTGGCCTGCAACATGGCTAGATCAAATATCCCTGCACCATGTCTTATAGTTATTGCATGGAAGTTGATATCTTATATAGAACAGCGGTTGCACCCTGCTTCTCGATATGTGTCTTGCTGGAAGTATCATCAGTGAAGGTATGTTATGGGGGCTGGCCCCTTGTTCTTGTTTCTGAAGGGCTGACATTACGTTCCCATGAGGACGAAGAGGCAATATATACAGGCACTGGTGTAGATCAGCTTTTGTGTACCTCACCCACTGCAAACATTTTGTTGTCACTGTGAACTGAGAGAAGAGACAGTCATTATGGAAACCAGGGGGAAAATATATGTTATATCCCACTTTAGACCTCTTTCAAGGAAACCTTTTCATCCAATTCCATAGCTAGGTGGGTTACTACAATGGATTTAATTTCTAAAGCATCTCTGGCCCATCTCCAATCCCATAAATGTGATGGAGGGGTGGGCCCACGCAAGGGCTAACAGAGTTTAAAACTGAAGAAAAAAGCAAAAAGAAGCACTTTCAGATGCTTCTTATAGGTGCAGAAGGACAAACTGAGGAGGATACCAAAAGGGAAAAGGGTGTCAGTTCCCAGCAGATGCCTCAGCAAAACCTCTATCAGTGACTGGCCGTGGGTGTAACGGCTGAGTTCCTAGATGGCAACTAGTGTCAGATACCCATCCGGAGGAGGCCCACAGACAAGGTCTTGAAATAACCCAGGCCTGCAGCTCTTTACAAGAACCAGGTGTGCCCGCTTGGAATCAATTTGTGTGACTTCATCCCATCCATGCCCTGTCACTTCTCCCTTCTCACACCCACCTCTCCCTCAGCATCTTTCCCCCACCTCCCCAAACAAACTCCCCACACATACTTCGGCCTAGCAACATCGGCAACTAACATACATTAGTAGCCCTTCATCAAGCATGGAGAACCTACCAAAGCAGTCACATCATCTAACTGCTGTCACCTTACCCTCCTCCCATGCCCGTTACTATCTGGACATCTTTCCCTACATTATATCTCCTTATCTAAGGCTGTAAGCCCCCCCCCCCGGACAGCCCCCTCCCCTTTTACTAGTCTGTAAAGTGCCTTGCACACTATGGGCACTGGACAAATACAAAATCATAATAGCTGTGATCGGACTCACTGTTTATCAGCATCCAATGACTCCTGCCTTCCAGGTATGATTCAGACCAATGGAGAGCAATTCCACACACACATTAACAACATTCCTTGGAACATAAAGGCAACAGCACAGATTCAACCACCTTGAAAGCTGCCAAGAGGCCCAGCGTGGGCAGCTGGCCCCAATCTAAATACAGCTGTAGATCATGCATTTGAAATTATTGAAACAAACCATTTTGATTTGTCAGGCTAGATTCACAAGGAGATTTAGGCACTAGTCACAAAATTGAGGAGGAGCAGGTGGTGACGACTGTGGTGCATGCTCTCCTTTTAGCCAATAGCCTGATGGTTAGGACACTCACCTAGAAGGGGGAGAAAACCTGTTTCAAATCCCTGGTCTGGATTTTAAGTGTTCCCCATCCCAGGTGAGTGCCCTAATGACTGTGCTACTTGTTGAAAGGGGGACACCACCTCCTCCGTGAATCCTTCATGCCTTTTGCTTCCATTAAAACTGTAACCCTTCTGCCAGGTGGAGCCAGCAGCAACCAGGGCCGGGTTCACTATCTAGGTGTTCCTTTTCAACAATACAACACAGAACTGGCTCGAGCCCTGACCCAGTAACCTGGGAAAATTACACACACACCCTGGGTGCCTCTGAGAGGTAATACTTTGCCTCTTGCAAGCACAGAGTCTGAGTGTAGAAAAGAAACTTTTAATGAAAGGAGAGAAGTCACCAGACATTAATTAGGGAAAATGCTGCAAGCAGGATTCATAAACATAAAAGTGCATGGGGCTGTGCCTTCCACCTCATATTCTTGAGTTCTACACCCAAATGATCCTTTACTGTGCCCCTCTCTGTTCCCCTCACCATACCCCACTCACTGTGGTTGTCCTTGGTCAGTGAGGACCCTGGGTTCAGAGGCACATCTGTGTGAGTTCACCTCCCACCTGGGGAAGAAGGCACCTGGCTTGCTTTACCATCTGAGCACTTGCTCTGGCTGGCTGCTTCACCAGCCGTGGTTCCTTGCCATCTGGCTGCTTCGCCAGCCACTTGTTGCCTCACCAGCCACTCATTCTGCTCACCACCTCACCAGCCGCTCATTCGCTGGCTGTCACCTTCTGCTGCCACCTGCCTCTCTGCTGTGACCTCTACACATCAGTCTCTTAGTGATTGCAGGCTGGGCAGAAAGACTGCCCCCCCAAGTGATTTCAGCTCTCACTTGAGCACTTTAACATAACAAAAGGCTCCTAACGAAGCCTATTTAGCTCTACCTTTGAACAGTGGGGAGGAACAGGTTAAACCAGATTAGGGACCATTAGGGAGAGTTCACACCTCCTGCTGGGAACACCTGTCCCCACCCCTCTGACTTTCACAGAGGTCTGGCATTTGAGCCCCTGGCTTAGCGAGTTCCTTTCAGCTGAGGATGGCCACTCAACTGGACAAGCTCAGCACAGTTCTGCTCCCCTTTAGTCATACAATGAAGATAACATTTCTCTACCCCTGCATTCAATACTAAAGTGATTTGTAACCCAGCACCAGACAAAGCTGCTTACTTGGAGCTACACAACTCCTGTCTGCTAGATACCTATGCAGAGTAGGTGTGTTCATGTAAATACAGTTTGCTCCTCAAGTCTCTCCCCCTCCTGAGCTAGCTGTCAGGGGAGAGTACATTCAGACCCTGCTTACAAAACAAAAGGCTAAAAATATGTTCCCCCCCCCCCAGCATAAATCAATCAATCAATAAAATCAACCTGACATTTTGTTTCAGATTGTGAAACGTTTCATTTGACCAGAAATGAAATTTCCAATTTTTTTTTAATGCGCTGTAAATTCTTATTACCTTTTTCCTTTGATTTTTCAGAACTGCCAGAGAACCAAACCGAACAAACAAAAAATCAGTTATTTTCACAGTTCTAATGGTGGGTCAGAGGGGATGCAGAAAACAATTTTCCTTCACAGAGCTCGCATCTAATCCAAGAAGGGGTGGACAGTGTTTTCAGTCCATGAGAGGAGGGAGAGAGCAGTTGGCTCCCTGCACCGTGAGCAATGTGGGGAGCATAGCTAGCTGCCTGTGCTCTGGAGGAGATATAGGCCCCCTTTCATTTGTGCTAGTAGCATAGCACCATGGCCTGTGACCCAAACAACCCAACCCCTTCTCAGGAGCTGCCAAAAATGTATGGCATCCTCAGAGCTCTGTCAGGGATAGATGTATGTAGCGGGAGCCTTCTGGAGAAAATAAAATGTTCTGTTCCAAGCAGGTCAATGAAGTCTGAAAGGGCTATGAAAATCCCTTTAAATGTATGCTCCCGTTGGGAAAACAAAATCCTTTTCTAAGACTTCAGCTGAAGCCCCCTGTTCAAAAATCTACTTAACACCTTACATAAAAACTCTACTGCCTTCCTAATTACTCCTGCTAAAAGCAAAATCAGGCAGGACACTGCTAACAAATCAATCAGGTTTAATCATAAACAGCATACATATTTCTAAAGAGTGAGAGAAACTTGATAATATAGGGTGTTGCCATGGCACCAGGAATCAAACACTTGTGTGTTTTACCTGTGAATACAAGGCGAGGATGGAATGACGGACAAATGAAGACATGATTGGGTCTCTCAGAGGCTATTTCTAGCAAATATCTGTCATTTTTGTCACCTGTCTAGTTACAGAATGAACTAGCATTCAGCCCACAGCTCCAGCCAGGACACAGCGAGATGGATACAAACAGGGGCAGTATGTGAGGGACGGAGCGGGGTGGAATATGCCTGGGCTGGTATGAGGTATATATAAACAAACCACACACTCATGGGAAGAATATATGCACTGTTGTTACTTACAGTTTTAGAACTAGATTCTGTTCACAGCTATGTATGCATTTCTCCCATTTAAGTCAATGGGAGTGGCATGCTCATATCGAAGGGAATACATCTGGCTTTCTGAATGCACACAGGGCCCCAGCACACCAAGCAAGAGATGCTGAAATAGAAAAGGCAGGGAGAGAGCAGCCAGGGACCAGGGCAAGGGAAGAATGGGAAAGAGTGACTCAACTCCAAATTAATCCTAGTGGCAAAATTCACACTGTGCAGAGAGCTAGCACAAGGACTATGCTGTCAGGGACTTTAGTGGTGCTACCTATGCCCATCCTCTGTTCAGAGGCAAACCCCACCAGTAATAAGGAGAACTCGGGAATGAAGGGATGGTTCCAAGCAGAGTTGGTTCCAAATCAACTCCCCACGTCCTGTCACCCTTGAAGTTCAGAGGAAGGTCCAAACCTCTTTCTGTTATGGTTCAAGCCAAAATTCAAATCAGGTCCAGCTCTTGTCAAAGACAGGAGGAAGGAACCATTGATCTAATAGAGAGGTGGGGCAGAGTGAGTGAGTACCTGTAACAGATTTGTGCTTGTTTTGAGAAGCAAACACACATGAGGAGAGCTAGCAGTCAGATGTGTTGGCTTTACAGTACAACAATTTTACTTTCAATTACTGTACATATTATGTAACCTTAAAACTGAAAAAATACTTGGCAATTCTAGAACACAGACACGGTTTTCATTTCAAATACACAATTGACATCTGGTTTCACTTGAAAAAACAAAACAAAAACAAGATTAAAGCTATAATACAAAAGTGACATTTACATCAATGGCTGTTAGAAATTGCCATCTGTACAGCAAAATTTCATCGCTCCCAGACTTTCTAAGATACATCAAACCAGAGGTCATCTAATTGGCCAGTCAGAATTGCATTCCCATGTATAGAGTCCACCCTCAGTCTGGGGAGCCTGGGTTAATACCATTATCCGTTGGATGAAGATGGGTAAACTGGAGCATTTTTAAAGTGTGCTTGAAAAAAGACACACATTTGTTTTTCTTAGCAGAGGCTGAATGATGGGTTACTCGTTATTTACATACACTCAATGCCTTCTCTGTGTTGCTGACCTATTCCCTGGGTAGACATGAGGCAAATCCTTCTTTACAAGTCCAAGTTCTTCAGACAGAAGAATGAAAAGGAACTTAATTAAGAAATGAAGAAGCTAGTCATCTTTCAGACCTCTGATTTCCTCAACTGTTTATAAGGTGGCTTGGAAGTTTACTATTTACATTAGCGATGCTGTGGAGGTCTGAGGAAGAGCCAAGCTTATGGCCATGGTGGGCATCCTCCATCAGGTGGGTGCTATGAACCTGTTCTCAAACCGTTTACTTTAAGGCACTGCACCAACACAATGACTTCACTCAGAATGGCAGATACCCCTTCACTGGATAGTGCATTTCTCCCTCTCCCTTGCCTGGCCTTCCCTGAGAACTTTGGATTTGATGTATTTCAGGTCACTGTTGACGCTGGGTCGGCGAGCGAAGGGGGAGACCATGCCATAGGCATCCATCTCCTTGACCCGGCGCATCCTGAAGGATTTTTGGTGGAAGGCATCACCATACTGGACAGAGATTTTCCTGTGAAGGGCAGGGCTCATCTCGTGAGGTAGCTTGGCCATGCTGAAGAGGACACAGAACATCTCATCCACATTCGTGTTTTTCTTGGCTGAGATTTCAAAGTAAGCACAGTTCTCATCGCTGGAGACAAGCTTCTCTGCTTCCTCCGAGCGCACCTTGCGGTAGATTTCACTATGATCATTTTTGTTGCCACAAATCACCATGGGGAGGTCAGCTGTCTCCTTGGTCTTGTTCTTCAGGCAGGATTTGACTTCAAGGATCTGCTTTTGGATCCTCTTGACCTCATCAAAGGAGTCTCTGTTATCCAAACTGAACACCAGGATGAAAACATCCCCTGTAATTAAAAGGAAAGCCAGAGGATTTGTTCATTAGAATCCACCTCAGACCAGTCTACTTCCCTTCCACCAAAGAAGTTGGTCCAATAAAAGATATTACCTCACCTACCTTGACTCTCTCTATTTAAAACATAATAGATTTCGTTCCCCCTACCCACCCATCATTCTTCTTCTTTGCTTGTTTCTCCTTCGATCCTATACACTCTCTAAGGAGTGTTCCTGGTCACCTTCTGATTCACCTTCCCCCTTGTTTCCACAGCTGTAGAAACGTCTTATGGTCAAAGTATTTCCTCAGACATATCCTGTTGTCTTATCCTAGACTGCATTTGACTTATTGATGTGGCCTATTTGCACCATGTGTTTTCAATAATCTTCTGACTTAATTCTTCTGGGTCACTCACTCCCCCCCGCCCCCCGATCATTTCTCCTAAAAAACACCACCTGTTTAGCAACTCCTAAGAGCAGAAAACAATAGCCATGATGCCTCGACCCTTTCAATATACAAGAACAGGGGCAGCACTTGACCACAAGACCCACAAGCCAGTCTGTGCAGAGCATCTGAGAAATGAGTTTGAGCTTCCAAGAATCCAGTGCTCTGCTACAATTTCACTGGCTCAAGAGAAACAGAGTTCAAAAGGAAGTGCAAATGACATAGGTCCTCTGGTATTACTTACAATGCTGGAAGAATCTTTCTTGTACAAATATAAGATAAAGCAAACTAACAGCCTGTTAAGTGCAGTTTACATGGAACTGAGAAAGAGATCTTTCATGGACCCAAGCTTATCCCCATCAACATCCTGGAGTTTGGCACCTGCATCATGTAGGATCCAGATCCTGGTATCAAGCACTACCTAATATAGACTTGGGGTGTCACTGGATAAATAGTAGGGCAAGTAGGACTTAACCCAGGTGGGCTATGAACTTTGGCTGTATACTCAGTCATGTATACACCCACAGTATAATTTTCAGAAGTGATGCACGCACAGCAGCACCCACTGAAAACAGGAACTCCTAGCTGATCAAGACTTTCCATATGAGGCCACCATTCTTCTAATATGTGGTTTACCTCATTCTGGGAGACTACAAGAGAAGGCAGAAATAGTAAGAGTGGAGGGAGTGACTTTAGGGAGATGCATTCCACTGGAATTTTTAATTGTCCAAAAGCAGGAACCAGTTTAAAATTATTTTAAAAACCTTGTCAAGTCATTTTTAAATCCCTCAGTGTATATTTTACATTTGTATTACATTGCTTGTGCATGGTGGTGACAAACTTCCTCTTTCTCCTGGCGTTCTTTATACCTGTGAGATTTTGATTTTACCATTCACTTGTCACCGCAGTTAAAAAACATAAGTCATATCAAATTTTTGAACATCTCCAAGTTGATTCCTGGGTGAGTGATGTACTCCCTGATGACATCTGGAGTGCTCCAGTCAGGGAATGTCACTGGGGAAAAGATGCATCTTTATAACAAGCTCCATCCCATTACCCATCATTCCCTCTATCTACCTCCCATAACTAGTGCTCTGTTAGGAAAGAGTGGTGTCCTGGTTATTATTGTCAAGCAGAGATCCACAGTTGGGATCCCTGACCCACCATCCCTCAGTAGGATACCCTTTTCTTTCTCACACCCCACCCCTCTCACCTGTCAATATAGAAAGCCTCCTCATTGCGGGGAAAGGGTGATTCCCAGATGTGTCCAAGATGTCCAGCTGATACATGTCTCCCCGGATGTTGTAGACCTTGCGATGAAAATCCTCAATGGTGGGAGTGTACTGGTCCTCAAAGCGGCCAGTGAGAAAGCGTGAGACGATGGCACTCTTGCCCACCCTGGAGGCTCCCAGCACTACCATGCGGTAGGAGTTCTTGGCTGGCACGCTCAGGGTGCAGTTCCCACTGGACACAGTCTTCATCATTGCTTGGTGCTGAAAGGGTCAAAATAAAAGCAGGTGGGGGTGGAGAGAAAGGAAAGAAGAGTGAGGCTGTAGTGGAGAGACCTCTATGTTTTCTTACAGCTAACTCAAAGAGCACTGTGGATTGCTCCATGATGTAAGATACAGCGTTTGGTTCTGGTTAGCAGGTCTGCTTAGCAGGTATAGGAAATCTTGATAAGGAAATTACATGAGGGAAACTGTCATTTTTTAGCCTGGTTTAAGGAGAATTTTCTTTTCTAAGTCACATCAAAAAGAAGAAATTTATATTTGAACATAAAGTTTTGAACTACAATTTGCCATTTTGTTTAAACATCGAGGGCTAATTTATCAGCTTGGCTCTAGCCATGACTCCAGTTTCATACCCACAGTTTAAGCCACTTAGATATTTGGGGCCTGATTTTCAAAAGAGCTCAGTTCTTGTTTAGACACCTAAATGAAGCAGCCGGGTTTCCAGAAACACTGAGCAGCTCCCATTAAGATCTAGCCACTCCCTTTAGGTGTTTAAATGGGAGCTGCTCACAGTACCTGCTTTCTAGGATCAATCAGATACTTAGAGTCCAAGTAACCTAAAGTGCTGGTACAGGTAATTGCAGGCACAGAATTGCATCATCAGACATTAGCTTCAAAGACTTGGGCCCCAAATGTTCTTTTTCAAATTCTGACCAGATTTTTATCCAACATATCTCTTAAACCAGAGCTCCTCACCCCCAAACTGTTAGCATCTCAAACTCTGGTTTCAGAGTAGCAGCCGTGTTAGTCTGTATTCGCAAAAAGAAAAGGAGTACTTGTGGCACCGTAGAGACTAACAAATTTATTTGAGCATAAGCTTTCGTGAGCTACAGCTCACTTCATCGGATCCTTTTCATCTCAAATACTGCTGCTTTGCAGCAAGATGGCTGGTAGTGGACGGAGCTGCAGAAATGCTAGTTTTGTTTTTCATGGATGTGTCACTCTTTACATTCACATGTTAATCCTTGGTTCTGGCAGTCCTTGGCTGTATTGAGAGAAATGAGGGACTATGGGGGAAGAGGGCAACTTTCTGATACAACCAAAGGGCAAGGTGAATACTAAAGCGAGTCTACAGACCCCGGAGATTACATTTTGACACAGCAGAAAGATATAGGAAATCTTGATAGAAAAACATGGATTCCACAGACATTTTTCATCTTTCAGATCAAATATGTTGTGCACAGAAAAGAAAAATACAGGGACACTGTGGAAAACTAGCTGTCATAGCATAGCAGACACATTTGGACAGTTTATTTTGGTTACTAGGAGCGTATGAAAGAAATATCAAGTTCCCACTGTGCTGTTTATTAAATGTAGGTTTTGTTTACTGAATGATAGGTTTTGAGTATTTGCATATACACTGAGAGATTATTTCTGGGTACAGATCTGGATTCCTATCCTTTTCCCATGTGACTTTCATCTCCCAAGCCTTTATGTATCTGGTATTTATGCCAAGAAAATCCTTAAAATGTTTTACATGTGTTAAGTACCAAGCAGAAGTAACAAAATATTCTTTGTAAATAAAGAAGCCTGTAAGAAGTCCGAGCCAGCATCCCTACTGGCTTTGTGCTGCGGCTTAAGGCAATAGTAGAACATTACTACTCATTGTTATTGTTATTTACTGAGCATTGACAGCATTCTCAGCTCTATAAGAAGCATAAAAGAAAATGCAGTGCTTGCCCCAAAGGCAAATTATAATCTAAATTATACTCAAAGGAGATTACAACCTAATTTACAGTCAGGCAGTAAAATCAGGACATAATATTGTGCACATGTAGCATAGGTCCAATTTTGTTGATGTGAGTGCTGTGCCAGGCTAGGCTGGCAAGATCCGGCCCTATGTTTGGACTGTGTCTAATTTGGAACAGGTTGTACCTTCTCAGTGCAAAGTCACCAATTTTCCTCAGAAACACTGACATCCAGTGGTGTTCATTGGCCCTTGTACTCTCCTTTGTACACTAGGATGTGCAGGTTCCAGGGTCTGTGCACCAAATGGATGGGGACGGATCTGTTTTGGGATTAAGCAGAAGTTTGGTTTTTTTCCCCCATCGTGCTCTCTGAGCTTTGTCTAGTAAGGTGGGGTATTTTAAAAAGGAGAATCAGTTTTGCCAGACAATTCTTATAAAAAAGTTTGACATTATCCTGCCATAATGGTCTGATGCTATACATTGAGCCAAATCCTCAGCTGGTGTATGCTGGTGTAGTTGCACTGACTTCAGTGGAGTGATGCTGATTTACACCATCTGAGGATCTGGCCCAGCATCTTGTAGCTGTGCTGCTGCAGCAGCTGGGGTGAATACGGTAGCGTTCTTCAAATACGGGACTCGATCGGTGTTATCTGATGTGTTTGGTACAGCGCCCAGAATGACAGGGCCCTGATCCTTACTGCAGCCTTGCGGTACTACCGTAATATAAACTAATAAATAAATAAATAAATATTGACTGAGAGGCAACTGCGAGGACTAGCAGCAAAGCACAGTTATACAGTCCATCAAGAAAGCAAGCAGGAGAGTGTCTCATTTCAATGGGTGGGAGGAGAATTCTGCATCTACCATACAGACACGCCAAGCTGCACGTGTGCATCATCTCTTCTATATTTGAGCGCGTGGAGGAAATATTCATTTTGGCTTACTGCTTTAAAGTGGTCAAAGTAGGTGACTATCCAAATCTAATGGATCATAATATAAAGCGGCCCTGAGAGATGGCCCACCACAGGGGTTCTAAGGGGTTGGGGATGAAACAGACGCTCCTCAGCTGAGCACTGGAGGAAATGTTAGAACATAGAGCCAGATTTTCAGCAAAGCTCTTCGTTGGGGTCTGAGCACTGGGGAATATCTGGCCCCAGCTGTGCATGATGTACAGCTGAAAAGCTGGCCCCAAGCTCATAATGACCCTATATAAACCCTATAAACCCTGAAAACTGATCTTGGTCCTTCAGAACATGCTGAGAACAAGAAGCAAACAACTGAACTGAGGCAGAAGAGTATGATTTTAGTTTTGGGTCTGGTTGGGAGCATACACATGTTGTCAGTTTTGTTTTACACGTGCAGGCTTTTCACATTGCTCTGGATGTGTCACATCACTTTATTGATAACACCCCATCTACAACTCTCTGTCCGTTCTCTTCCAAAAGGGGACAGCACACATTCCTCCACCGAAAATAAAAATAATCCACTTTCTGTCCATCCTGCCTAGCACAGGACTTTTAGGAATTTTTCTCTAATATTCATCCTAACAATCGGGGCAGAGAGTCTGCAGAACAGTCTCTCTTGGGAACTGGTGGGAGCCTTATGGTTTGGGCCAATTAACAAGTTTGATGAAGCATGGGAGAGTGCACAGTTGGGAGCAATCCTAAAACATACGGGCCTTTTCCAATTCCTATACACACAGGCTGGGGCAGCTCCAACTTTTCTCCTTCCTCTCAAAGACGCTCTGGTCACGAAAAATAAGATAAATCAATACCCCCTTTGCATCTCCACAGCACCTTCGATCCAGAGATTTCAAAGCACTTTTTGTTAATTTTTCCTTCAGTGTACTCCTGAGAGAAAAGTACTATAATCCCCATTTTACCGAGAGGGAGAGAATGAGGCACAGAGTGGCTCAGTGACTTGACCAAGGTCAGACAAGTCCGTAGCAGAGTTGGAAACAGAACCCAAGTCTCCTGGCTCTCTGAGTGCCCCAAATTCCAGTCACTAGGCTACACTGCCTGCCAACCTGAGCAGGGCAAACCCTTATTGTGCGTGCGCTCACACACACACACACACACACCCATGTGGTCATTTTATGAGGCTTTGACTGAGGGATGTTTGTGCACAGGAGAGGTTAGGGGAAGTGACGGCTGGAAACAGATCTCCCCCAGCACACCCGATATTCATTTAAAACGTCACCTTATAGTGCCCTTGAGAGGTTCTGTTTGTCAGATTATTCCTTTAAGGAAGCTCCCATGCTCTGCAGCCTGCCTTTGGTCTAGTGCACAGTAAATAGATCCTTTCAGCACTTCTAATTCCTGAAGCTGTTATTCATTTCATTGTCTCCCCTGTGCACCTGACTTGCAGGGTGCGGCATAACTCGGAACTTTCATTTGTCTTTCATGCTCTTCACATCACCACAGCTTCTCTCTGACTCAGACCTTTCTCCTCTCTTACTCAGAGAAAGAGACCAAGTTCAAGCCCTTTGTGGGGCACAGGGAGCCATACATGGGAAAGATTAAAGGTAGTAAAGAGGAAACAGAAAGAGACCACATGGTTATTTACTAAATAAAGTAAAAATCAATCAGAAGAGGACAAACTCACACCACCAGCTAGTTTGAATCTATGACTCTTCCTTCAAGTTTATTAAAGGTTTAAAAATAGATTTGTTCCCTGCTCTGTCTTTAATTTCGTGCACTGACTTGAGGGTAACAAAACACCTGATTTATACTATTTTTCATTTTTAGAGCACCTTCTGTCCAATGATTTTAAACTGTTTCACAAAAGGTAGGTAAATTTAAAACTATCCCTTTCTCTGTGAAACCAGGGCACAGAGAGAGAAAGCGACTGGTCTAAGGTCACACCGTGAGCCAGTGACAAGGTAAGCATTAAAATCAAAGTCTCCTGACTCCAGCCCCTTGCTCTAATCATTAGACAATGCTGTTTTTGCAAATTTAAGACTACATTATAATGCATCTGCCTTTGCAAATCCACGCGTGCACTGAAGGGATCATGCTTAAATTCCAGTGAGGTGGTGAAAAGTCTGATCCTATGCACCAGTTACAGAAAAACATAATGAAGATAAAAAACCTGCTGCCTGGAGCTTTTACATGTTAGCTTTCAATACCCAAATGCTGAGTATTACTGCATGCAGTATGCTCCCTACCACTGACCATACATAAAAACATTCTGAGATGCCACTGTTTACAGTCACCAGTTACAGTATCTCTCTCTCTATACTAATCCTAAATGATTTATTGCATCTGGCTAACAGAGACATAGGCAGAAGCAAACCAAACTGTGCATTACAGACCTGTCATTGATTAGAAAATCCTGGAGTACCTTTCATTTTCATGCACACTGATATTATTTCTGTAGGGTGTTTTTCTCCCTTTCTAATGCTTTAATTCCAGGTTCAGTGCCTCTCCCTTACCTTTCTTTGTTTGGAGGAGAAGTCCTTAATCTTAGTGCCGTGGATGAAGCTGTCTTGTTGGCTTTAATCAGAAGCTGCTGCTCCTTTCTGGATCCCAAGTCACTGAGCTGGGCTCTTCTCCACCACTTTGGAACCTAGCTGGACTGGGAAAGACCAGAGCGCTCCAGGGGCTGGTTCCCCATGGGTGATCTTTATTGGGTCAGAAGATTGACATGATCCAAAGTAGACTCCCTGTCCCAGAAGTAGTTTTTGCCCTCTGAAGAGGTTTGCTCTTCTCCTGGTAGTCTCAGTTCACTAGGTCTCCCACACACTTTCTTGTTTTGCAACTTGTAATTCGTAGACTCATTTGTATGGCAGTGGCCTCTGGTGCGACACCTAGCTGTCAAGGCTAGTGTGTGCATTCAGCTGACCCATAGTGCTTTTATGTCGACCCTGTGAAATAAAGAGGGGGAAGCAAATTAGGAGTTAAGAGGGGGCCCTGGAGGTTTCTTATTATAGCAGGTTTGAAAGTACACCCTCGCTCTTGCACTGCAAAAAATCCTGGCAGATAAAACAGATTTCCCCCCCTCATCTGAGATTTGTTTTAAAGTGCTTTGCTTTTTCTTTAAATTTTAGAATTTGTCTATTGATTCTTCCTCCCTGCCTCTCTCGCTGTCTCTCTCCCCCAGCAGCTAGTAAGCTGCAGGTTTTCCTTCTGCAGAACTCACCAATAATTGGCTCACTCCTCCCTTTAAGTCAGAGACAGTGGAAGAAGAGTTGCCAAGGGGGTGGGATCTTATGTTTATTGAAGGGCTTTTTTTTTTAAACACAAAATTCTTTCACATTCCAGATTGCAAATTCTTTTCCTTTCCACAAGAGACCTGTGTGTATGTCTGTGATCATGTGTGAGAGAGACTTTTTACTTCTATTATATTTTATACTCTGAAAACTCATGAACTTTTTAAAAGCACTATTTTCCCCTTCCAATGTTTCCTGCTAAACAGAGATGGACTGAGTGGTTAACCAAATAGGGATTTTCTGTTCCTAATTGCTATGATTCTTTTGAGATATAGCATCCCCTGCCCCAAGACATTTTGCAGTTTTTAGGAATGCTCGTTGGTTTTGATCTAGAACTACAAATCAGGCTACAAATGTTAAGTGGCTTGCAATTTCATTTTGATCTGGATCAATCCAGAGACAGTGTTAATTTCCCCTCTAAAAGCTGTGGTCCAGCCTTCTTTCTCATGGTTGGATTCCTGACCTCCTCTTGCTGCAACAAGACCACTTTCTCCATAGACTGCATATCGGCAATACTGCTGCTGGCAGCCCTGGTTTGTAACCACCTCCCTCCTTAGCCACATCCCTTAGCACTATGAATGACTAATCACTTCCTAGGAAGAGGACTGCTGGTCATTCCCACCCACCCACTGCTGAATGTGCATGTGGTATTCCTGAGGGCATTCTGTGCCAAAAAATTTAAAAATTTGTGCCAAAAAAATTAAAATTCTGTGCACAATATTTTCAAATTCTGCAAAATTCTGCAAATTTTATTTGTCATATAAATGTGGAGGCTCCAGCATGGCATTGGGGAGCACAGGCCATTGGCTGCACAAAGATGGGCGATCACTGTGCAGTTCCCCCCTGGGATACGGACTCATCGGTGAGGCTGCACCCAACCCTGACACAGCACAAGGACGTGGCCTGCACCAGAAACACCCCAGGGCCCTGCCCCTCTGTGTGGGCAGGCAGACTCAGCAAGGGAGGATCCAAGTGTGCAGGGGCTTAATGTTGGGGGATCCAAGTGTAGGTTGACAGGGTTCTGTGTGGGACAATCTGCGTGCAGGTAGCTCAGTGGTGGATCCTGGTGCGGCGCAGGGGGAGGGGATCTGGATGCACAGGGGCTTGTTGAGGAGTTCTGGGTGCAATGGTAATGAGACTCTGCAGTGGGGTCCAGGTGAAGGTGGTTGAGGGTCAGCGGTGGGAGGGAGTGTGAGGGTGGGCTCAGTGGGGGATCCAGATGGAGAAATCTGGGGGTGGGTCTGGCCTGGCCCCAGATGCCGTGCAGGGAAAGAGGAAATCCCATCCTCCCCAGCCCAGTCAGGACTAGCAGCCGAACCCAGTGCAGGGTAGGAGCCACTAGCCGGGTCTTCCCCAGTCCTGCCTCCTGCCCTCCCTGCTCTCTGCCGGCTGCCCTGGGCACCTGAAACATACTGCTGAGGAGGGTCACATGACCTTTCTTGTCGCTTCCCTTTGCTTCCCATTTTTCTGAAGGGAAGCAAAGAAATCTGCAGGGAACATAAATTCTGTGTATGTGCAGCGGCACAGAATTCCTCCAGGAGTAATGTAGCTGCACCGTGTCAGGTTCTCGGGCTCCAGCCCCGGGGCTTGGGTTCTCAGCCATCCCTTGTAACTCCTGTATGATAGAATCATAGACTCATAGGACTGGAAGGGACCTTGAGAGGTCATCAATCCAGGCCCCTGTACTCACAGCAGGACTATGTATTTTCTAGACCATTCCTGACAGGTGTTTGTCTCACCTGCTCTTAATCTCCAGTGATGGAGATTCCACAACCTCCCTAGGCAATGATGGTACCATACAATAATGGGGGATAAATCAGTGCATTAGGTCAGCTCCCTTCCTAAACTCCTCATCTGGGGTGAGAATAGAGTTGCCAACTTTCTGATTGCAGAAAACTGAACACCCTTTCCCTGCCCCGCCACTTCTCCGAGGCCCTGCCCCTGCTCACTCCATCCCCCGTCCCTCCTTTGCTTGCTCTTCCCCACCCTCACTCACTGTCACCAGGTGGGGGAGTGAGGGCTCCAGCTGGGAGTGGGGATGAGGGGCTTGGGGTACAGGAATGGGGATGAGGGGCTTACGGCTGGAACAGGGAGGTTGGGTGCGAGGGGGGTGCGAGGGCTATGGCTGAAGGTGTGGGCTCTGGGGTGGGGCCGGGGATGAGGGGTTTGGGGTGCAGAAGGGGGCTCCGGTCTGGGGCTGAGGGGTTCAGAGTGTGGGAAGGGGCTCAGGACTGAGGGTTGGGGTGCTGGAGGGGGTGCAGGCTCTGGGAAGGAGTTTGGGTCTAGGAGGGGACTCAGGGCTGGGGCAGGGTGTGGGGGAAGGTGCAGGCTCTGGGTGGTACTTAACTCGGCACGTCCCTGTGGCTCCTAGGTGGAGGCATGGACAGGTGGCTCTGTGGTCTGCCCCCACCCGCAGGCACCACCCCCGCAGCTCCTATTGGCTGCAGTTCCTGGCCAATGGGATCTGTGGAGCTGGCACTTGGGGCAGGGGCAGCATGCGGAACCTCCTTGGCTGCGCTGGTACCTAGAGGCCACAGAGGGACTTACCGGCTGCTTCTGGGAGCCACGCGGAGCCAGGGCAGGCAGGGAGCCTGCCTTAGTCCCACTAGTCCCTTAGTCCCAGCCACCGACCGGACTTTTAATAGCCCAGTCAGCAATGTTGACCGGAGCCACCAGGGTCCCTTTTTGACCAGGTGTTCCAGTTGAAAACCGGATTCCTGGCAACCCTAGCTCAGAGGCCTGCAGTTGGCTGGCTGTCTAATTAGTCCCACCCACTACACCTGGGAAAAAGACGGCATCTTAATTGGCTGAGCCTCATAAAAGGAGGAGTAGGAAATGGGAGAGTGGGCACCAATACTTGTCAGAGGTTAGGATGTGTATCTCCAAGAAACAAAGGGGAGACTGGGGAAAATCCTGTTAGCACAAAGGGCTCTGAGGTAAGACCCAGGAACTTTTGGTTGATGATATCATAGAGTGAGGGACAGACTGGGTGATGGGGGAAGAACTTAATCTGTATGGGCTTTGTGGGGAAAGGCTGTGAAACTTTAATCTTGTTTTCATTAAGAAGGCTTGAAATAAAACCCATAGCAATTAGTGGAAGTGGAAACTACTCTGTCTGGATTCTGTGAGAGGCCCCATGCAGGATTCCCCCAGAGAGGGAGTTAGCTCTGCAGGCACCAGCCTGGGTCCAGCTGGAAGAGGGTGCTATAAGGTAGGCCTAGTCCTTCTTATGTGGCGCCTGAACAGGGACCTTTCAATCTGAGCCCTTTCCATCAATGGAGTAGATACTCTGACTAATGGTGAATCAAAAGCATGTGGAGAATAAAAGGATTTGTCAGTTCCAGGAGGCTCTCCTTGGCTCCCAACAGCACCTGCAAGAAGGCCAACTGGCCAACCATGAGCAGAACAGACAGCTCTTAGGTAGAAATGGCCTCCCTTGCTCTCATGTGGCTGGTGGGAGAAAGGAACAGCCACAGAGGGAAGCCAGCTCTGGAGTTTCACCCAGTCTTACTTTGACCAAAATGGGCAGCAGTGACAACCCTGAGGCCTACCTGACCACCTTTGAATGTGTTGCTGGCAGAGGAGTTCCTGGGTGGCACATCTGGCCCCATACCTCATTGGAGAGGCCCAAGCAGCTTATCAGGCTCTGCGTGTGGATGAGGCACAATCCCATGCAATGCAAAGGGGAGTCATCCTGGACCTCCTCTGTCTCTCTATAGAAGCTTATTGAAAGAAATTTTGATTGGAGCCATTCCCTAAGGGGCGCACCCTTGGGCAGTAGCTTAATAGCTCCTGGATTTGGCTACCCAATGACTAAACCCAGAGGCCAAGATGGTAGTAGAGCTCATGGACAATATTCTCTCTATGGTGGTACACACTTGGGTTCAACATTTTCAGCCTGGATGCACAGCAGAGGCTGTTGAGACAATGGAGAGGTTCTTGGCAGCTGAATTACCTAGGTGTGGGAAGGACAGCCTCTCAGTCAGCTGGCCTCACTTAGAAAGGCAGCAAGAGACTATGACCTACCCACCCAATCGAAACTTTACCACTATCAGGTCTCCCACACTTACAGCAAGGGCCTCAAAGTTCCAGACTTCCCATGGGCCACCACTCCCCCCCTTGAAGGGCCTGTGGTATGTTACCGCTGTGGGCAACATGGGCACATCTGACAAGAATGCTCTATGATGGAATGTGACTATTCAGGATGCCTCTTTGTCCAAGCCAGGCAGACTCCAAGCCAATCCATAGAATTGAGCACAAGGCCCCTTGTCCCAATAAAGACAGGGCCAAACATGATGGAGGAATTAATAAACTCAGGGTGTGGGCAAATGCTATTTCAGTAAGACCTGGTTCCATCACTGGTTCCAGAGTGACCTACTCAGATTTCTTGCATTCATGGGGAAATCCATGCATATCTAACAGCCTCTGTTGTTTTGCAGGTCAAATATGGCGCCTCCATGTAGGAGTAGCAGATTGCCTACATTGGCCCCTGATCCTGGAACATGACTGGAAATTTCTTCCAACTCTCCCGGGAGGAGAATCAAGTCCCTGCAGCCAGACACTTTTCAGATGCAAGAAAAGAACCCCACTGAGGATATCTGGGATCCGTTTCCCATTGCTCAATCTGACTTCTTTGAAATCCCACGATGATCCCAAGGTCTGCAAAGACAGCCCAAGAAGTCTCAGAAGGGAGGACAAGCCAGAGGTGATTCGATGGAGTTGTGAGAAGAATCTTCCTAAAAAGCAGATCCAGGTGAGGGAACAGCCTACTGATTGTTGGGATATCCCCATCCATGGATACCACAGAGCCCATCCCATCCTCGACTACAGCACCCTAAGTGACACCTTTGATGTGGTGGCGGCTCAACACTATGACCAGATGCTCTGGGACTATTTCAACCAATTTGCTGCCATCAATGGGGTGGTTGTCTCTGACGATGCATCTCACCAGTTCCCCCGCTCTGAATTACAGAAGGAGATCCTGTACTGAGTAGAGACACATCCCCAAACTTCTTGCCTCATGAACCCCTATGACTAGCTCATACACTCCCCATGGCATGACACCTAGGTAAGGTGAAAACCCAAGAAAGAGTGTTTCTAGTGGCTCTATTCTTTTGGTTAGGGATACATAAAGAAGTAGAAAAGGAGTACTTGTGGCACCTTAGAGACTAACAAATTTATTTGAGCATAAGCTTTTGTGAGCTACAGCTCACTTCATCGGATGCATTCGGTGGAAGTGAGCTGTAGCTCACGAAAGCTTATGTTCAAATAAATTTGTTAGTCTCTAAGGTGCCACAAGTACTCTTTTCTTTTTGCAAATACAGACTAACACGGCTGCTACTCTGAAACCTGTCATAAAGAAGTAGGCGATTTCTGTGTATTGTGCCCCAATTACTAAAAAGTGACCCCAACAAGTCAGGGCTGGGCCCCTTAACCTCCTACCCATCATTGCAACCCACTTTGAATGGGTAGGGATCGATTACTAGGCCCTCTGGAGAAGAGTGCCTGAGGTCACAAGTTTATTTTGGTACTTGTGGACTACGCCACCTGAATTCCTTTATGAAATTCCTTTGCCTCCACCCTAGCATTTTCCTCGGTTGATCTTCCTATGGAAATCCTCACTGATCGGGGGATGAATATCACATCCCAGGTGCTCCAAGTGTGGCCACTGTTGAAAGTAAAACCACTCCAGATCTCAGTCTACCACCCTCAAAAAGACTGACATGGAGAGTGGTCCAATAAGACCCTTAACAGTATGTTAAAATTTGTGGAACAGAAGCCAAAGACTGGAACCAACTGCCTCTCTATATTTTGTTTGCAGTGTGGGAGGTCCTGCAGGCCTCCACAGGCTTCTACCCTTTGGAGCTCCTTTATGGGAGACAGCCTAGCAGAGCATTAGACTTAGGGTGTGTTGGAAAGCTCACCCCACCTGCTCTACCAATAACCTCCAATACGTTATTCAAACGAGGGAAAGGCAGACCCAACAGGCCCAGATGCAACAATAAAATAAGGGGTCTAGAGCCAGGAAATTCCAAATACTTCCCAGCTCAGAGAGCAAGCTCCGGGACAAATGGCAGGGATAATATGAAGTGCTCCATTGAGTGGGATGAGTAGACTATGAAATCTATTGCCCTGACCAGAAAAAACAAAAGTAGATTTATCACATAAATCTGTTAAAACCCTGGAAGATCCAGGAATGTCTCTTCATCCGCCTGAGGGAGGGTGAAGAGGATCTGGATCCTCAGCTCCCTACACCAGCTGAAATAGGGATAGGAGAGGTGCCACTTGGGGACAGATTGTCTGATGGGCAGAGAAGGCAAACAACCTCCTGAAAGTTTACATGGAAGTGTTCTCCCCACTATCAGAATGAACCTCCTTAGTAATTCACTGCATTGTATAGAGTCAGAGGCCAAGCCCCTCCAGAAGTCACATCCCATCCCAGACAGCATAAAACCCGTTAGTTCAGGAAAAACAGGAAATGTTAAGATTGGGAATAATCAAGGAGTTTAGTGGTCCCTGGTGTAGTCCAATAGTTTTGGTACCAAAGCTAGCTGGGACTGCCCAATTTTGGGTAGATTTCTGTCAAAGAAACGCCATTTCTGAATTGTATGCATATCTGATGCTCCAAGTCAATGTATCGCCTTGGTCAAGCCTGCTTTATCACAGCATTAGATCGAATTAAGGGCTATTGGCAAATTCCTCTTACTCCCATAGGAAAAAACACCTTTTCTACCCCACTGGGTCTATTCCAATTCATTAGCATGGCCTTTGGATTGCATGGGGCCCTGGCTACCTTTCAAAGGCTGATGGCCCAGGAGTTTCAGCACCATCATCGCTATGCTACAGCCTACCTTGATGACGTGGTGTTCTATTGTCGGGTCGGGATTGTCCACAGCAAATCCAAAGTAGTACCTGGTGGGAAACAAAATATTTGAGGTATATCGTGGGGAACAGAAAGTTACGAAGTGGACAAAAGTTGAGGCCCTAGCAAACACTCCCATATCAAGAACTAAAAAGCAGATCTAGGCCTTCCTAGCTCTTGCCGGGTACTGTAGAAGATTGGTACCAAACTTTGCCCAGTTGGCAGCACCACTTATGACCTTGTTTAAAAAATCAGCTCCTTGACAGCTCATGTGGTCTTCCCAGTGAGATCAACCATTTTGGAAAAATTAAACAGCTTCTATGCAACAAGCCAATAATGCACAGCCCCAATTTCTCTGGAGAATTCGTTCTACACCCTTTTCAGAGTAGCAGCCGTGTTAGTCTGTATTCACAAAAAGAAAAGGAGTACTTGTGGCACCTTAGAGACTAACAAATTTATTTGAGCATAAGCTTTCGTGAGCTACAGCTCACTTCATCGGATGCATTCGGTGGAAAATACAGTCCGAAGATTTATATACACACACAGAGAACATGAAACAATGGGTTTTATCATACACACTGTAAGGAGAGTGATCACTTAAGATGAACGGGGGGGAGGGAAAGGAGGACAAAGCTTTCATGGTGACAAGCAAGGTGGGCCATTTCCAGCAGTTAACAAGAATGTCTGAGGAACAGTGGGGGGTGGGATGGGGGGGAGAAATAACATGGGGAAATAGTTTTACTTTGTGTAATGAGTCATCTACTCCCAGTCTCTATTCAAGCCTAAGTTAATTGTATCCAGTTTGCAAATTAATTCCAATTCAGCAGTCTGTTGTTGGAGTCTGTTTTTGAAGTTTTTTTATTGAAGGATAGCCACTCTCAGGTCTGTAATCGAGTGACCTTGCACCGCGTTGTGAGTGCAGTGTAATCCCAAACCTTCCATGGACAAGAACATCCTACCCTCTATATAAATAGAGAACTCCTATTCTGGGAAACCTGATACTTGGTCCTTGAGAAGGAATGCCTGACCATACACTGGGCTGTAAAGGCACTGAGGTACGGTTTGGAAAACCCTTTGTCTTGGTCACTGACCATGCGGCTCTAAGGTGGCTCCAAACCATGAAAAACTCAAATGCCCATGTGACATACTGGTACCTACCCTCAGAACCCTTTCAGTTTTGAATAGAGCATTAACCCGGGAGTGACCATCAGAATACCATCTTCCTGTCATGAACTGAAGACTACTAGGGGCCCTGTGGTGAGTGCTTGACAGGACCACTCAAGGACAGGTGGTATGTGAAAGTATAAGGGATAGTATTTCTCTGTGGACAGAGGCCTCCAGATGGCTGGCTGGCTAAGTAGTCCCACCTGCTTCACCTGGAAAAATGACCAGCAACTGAATTGGCTGATCCTCATAAAAAGAAGAGCAGGAAATGGGAGAAGGGTCAGCCATACCTGCCAGAGGCTGGAGCAATTGTTGGGAGGAGCAGCTCCAAGAAACAGAGGGACAGAAGAGAGACTTGGAAAAGTCCTGTTAATGCAAAGGGCTCAGAGGTAAAGAGCCAGGAACTTTGTCTCTCACCCTATGAGTTGCTCAACCCAGACTTGGGGGGTGGAGAGGGAAGGGACTTAACCTGTACAGACCTTATGGGGACAGGCTATGAAACTTTGATCTTGTTTTCATTAAGAAGGCATGAAATAAAACCCATAGCAATTAATTGGAATGGAGACTACTCTGCCTGGATTCTGTAAGAGGCCCCCCCCAGCAGGATTTCCCCAGGGAGAGAGCTAGCTTTGCAGCCTAGATTCAGCCGGAAGAGGGCCCAATCCTTCACACTCCTTTCATACAGCAAGACCAGGGCTTCAACTACTGGGTCTCCCCTGGCATCTTGACACATACTAGGGGTGGGGACTGGATAGCTCAGGGAATTTTTTTTAAAACTGGAATATAATGCCCTTTACCTCTAGGTTACCAATTCAAACTGAATACAGGTCAACAGGAACCAAAAGCTGTCACTATAGGATAACTGTTCAGTGGTGTAAATAAGATGAGCATGGGGGCTCTACTACGCAGCTTCTAGCAGATAAGGATCAATAGCACAAAATCATCACTCCAAGAGAATGGGAAGAGCTTGGTTTGTTTAGCCAAACAAAAAAAAGGCTGAGAGCGGATATGATTGCTTTCTATAAATATATCAAAGGGATAAACACTAGGGAGGGTGAGGAGCTATTTAAACTAAAAGACAATTCTGACACAGGAACAAAAGGATATAAACAGGCCAGGAATAAATTCAGGTTGCAGATTAGAAGAAGGTGTCTAACCATCAGAGGGGTGAGGTTCTGGAATGGTCTCACAATAGGAGTTGTGGGGGCAAACAACTTAATTCATTTTAAGGGATAGCTGGACAAAATTGAGTAGGATTATATGACGGGATTGCTTATGATGGGATGTCCCTTCTGGTTTATGTCTTATTTTCCTAAAGCTTATGCTTCAGGACTTCAGCCAATCACCTACAGGGGCAGGAAGGGAATCCCCCCCCCCAGTGTATTATGGTGGGTTTTTTGGTCTCCTTCCTCTGATGCATCAGAGATGGCCAAGGCTGGAGGAAATGGGATACAGAGTGGGATGGGCCAGTGCAATGCGGTGACACCAAAAAGTCTTTCTCCAAGGTGCTTGGCTAGGTGGTTCTTATTCACAAGCTCAGGGTCTAAGTGATCACCATATGTAGGATTGGGAAGGAATTTTCATCCAGGTCAGATTGGCAGTGACTTTGGGTTTTTTTGGCCTTCCTCTGCAGCATGGGGTGTGGGCCACTTGCCAAGATTATCTGGGAGTCTTTCAATCAATTCTCTGCCACTGCTGGGGTCCTCAAGTGCTGGTGTAGCTCAGATGCTCCTGTCTCTGCCTCTGGCACATAATATTCTAGTCTCACATGGGCTGTAATGCTTTGGTTTCATTTCCATCGTTGGGTCTACTGTGAGGTGCTGTCTGGTGTTGGTGGTTTGTGATATACAGGAGGTCACACTAGACTATCTGGCAGTCTCTTCTGGCCTTAAACCTGATGATTCTATACCTGTCAGTGGCAGTATTATGGCCAAGGACTGGATGGGCTATGGAAGCTGAATTTGCCTTCCACTCACAGAGTGCATGTACCTAGAGAGGTTTCAGAGTAGCAACCGTGTTAGTCTGTATTCGCAAAAAGAAAAGGAGTATTTGTGGCATCTTAGAGAATAACAAATTTATTTGAGCATTACACCACCCTATACCGGAAACCTACTGACTGCTATTCCTACCTACATGCCTCTAGCTTTCATCCAGACCACACCACACAATCCATTGTCTACAGCCAAGCTCTATGATACAACTGCATTTGCTCCAACCCCTCAGACAGAGACAAACACCTACAAGATCTCTATCAAGCATTCTTACAACTACAATACCCACCTGCTGAAGTGAAGAAACTGATTGACAGAGCCAGAAGAGTACCCAGAAGTCACCTACTACAGGACAGGCCCAACAAAGAAAACAACAGAACGCCACTAGCCATCACCTTCAGCCCCCAACTAAAACCTCTCCAATGCATCACCAAGGATCTACAACCTATCCTGAAGAACGACCCATCACTCTCACAGATCTTGGGAGACAGGCCAGTCCTTGCTTACAGACAGCGCCCCAAGCTGAAGCACATACTCACCAGCAACCACACACCACACAACAGAACCACTAACCCAGGAACCTATCCTTGCAACAAAGCCCGTTGCCAACTGTGTCCACATATCTATTCAGGGACACCACCATAGGGCCTAATCACATCAGCCACACTATCAGAGGCTCGTTCCCCTGCACATCTACCAATGAGATATGTGCCAGCAATGCCCCTCTGCCATGTACATTGGTCAAACTGGACAGTCTCTACATAAAAGAATAAATGGACACAAATCAGATGTCGAGAATTATAACATTCAAAAACCAGTTGGAGAACACTTCAATCTCTCTAGTCACTCAATTACAGACCTAAAAGTGGCAATACTTCAACAAAAAAACTTCAAAAACAGACTCCAACGAGAGACTGCTGAATTGGAATTAATTTGCAAACTGGACACAATTAACTTAGGCTTGAATAGAGACTGGGAGTGGATGGGTCATTACACAAAGTAAAACTATTTCCCCATGTTATTTCTCCCCCCCACCCTACCCCCCACTATTCCTCAGACGTTCTTGTCAACTGCTGGAGGTGGCCTACCTTGATTATCACTGCGGGGGCTCCCCGCCCCCGCTCTCCTGCTGGTAATAGCTCACCTTAAGTGATCACTCTCGTTACAGTGTGTATGGTAACACCCATTGTTTCATGCTCTCAATGTACATAAATCTCCCCACTGTATTTTCCATGGAATGCATCCGATGAAGTGAGCTGTAGCTCACGAAAGCTTATGCTCAAATAAATTTTATAGTCTCTAAGGTGCCACAAGTCCTCCTTTCCTTTGTACCCAGAGAATATCTCTAAGAGTTTCTCTGAGCTGGTGCAACTCCACCAGTGTTATCAAAGGCAGAAGCTGTAGAGTAGACAGGGTGCAGGCCATATCACCATCATGATGTCTAACCCTAATCAAGGTAGGTTACTCTATACCTAACGTAGGTGAAGATGAAGAAGCAGATAAACAAAAGTGAGGTTACAGCTTGAAAGACTTACCCAGCCTTCTTCACCAAAACCAAAATTGGACTTGGATATCTTTTTCTGAAAAGTGCCCAGATACCATGTTGATGGCTGCTGGATGGGAATCTAGATAAGATAAAAGATTTCCAGACTTGCAAATCAGTTCCTGCAATTATATCAAGAGATAATCTGGACAGATTTTGTCAGGTGCCCTTGGAACCACTTGATTTCACCAAATGGGTAATAAAACAATCAAATTGTATTAATAAAGTAAAAATAAACTATAAATCTTCAAATTGCTTTATGAATAGCACTATGATTTTTATTTATATTTTTCTAGCATAGTCACATAGTTCATAAGAGGAAAGATGGCCCAGTGGTTCATGCGCTTGCCTGGGACTCAGGAGACCAGGATTCAAGTCCCTGCTTTGCTACAGACTTCCTGTATGACCTTGGGCAAGTCACTTAATCTCTCTGCATGAGACCCATGAAGCAATTTAGGCACCAGAGTTAGGCTTCTATATCCTTGTGCACAGCACCACTGTGACCCACAAAACTGCTGCTTGGCTGCTGCCTAAACTCACTCAGTGCCTAACTTTCTGCTGTCAAAGTTCCTTAGGCACCAAAATTTTAGACCCTGAGGCATGTACACTGCTGCCCTACTCCAGGCATCCAGACACCTATCTCCCACCTAAGCCCCAGAGTGATGCATGAACCAGGAGCATTTGGCTACCACTCTCTTCATAACTTGTATCCCGTTAGTGGGAGCACTGGGGGGCACGGATCAATGTTCACATCACGCTCCTCATCAATACCCCAGCCAGGCCAGGGAAGCTAATGATCCAACCACTGGACCAAATTCAGTGAGGAATCCTGGTCACGTGCCACCTGAGGCATGTTATGCACACACTAAGAAGAAGTTGGAACACTCGCTGGGGCTAGAGGAGACCCAGATTCAATTCACCCTCTCTGCCAGAGGGGGGGAAAGGAGTTGAACAGGATATTGAGAGCCCGTCTATAGAGTCATTCTTTCTCTCTCCCCACTCTCAAATGACTGTTCCACTGTGGATAAATACTTAAAGAGCCATTGAGCCAGCAAGAGAGTGAGAATGACTCCATAGTCCATCTGCCTAGGAGATGGGAGACGAAGGGACCAGTCCTCTTGTTCCAATCACTTATTATTTATCCACAGGGCAACAGGACAGACTGAGGGAGCCCTAACTCAGAATATCCCCTAGCTCAGTGTTTAGAGCACTGTCCTGAGAGGTAGGAGACCCCTGTTCAAATCTTCTCTTCCCGCTCTGGCAGAGATGGGGGAATTGAACCTGGGCCCCACCTTCCAGGTGAGTGCTCTAACCACTGGTCTAAAGTTATAAGGTAGACACCACCACCACTGGATATTTCGTGAAGAGCAAAGCAGATGCCTAACCCATTCCCACAAGAAATGTCTTAGGTGCTTACGCTGTCTGACACCTGATGATTGGTTCCTATTCATGGATTGTCAGCAGAGGTAAGTGCCTATCTCATAAGAATATAAGAACGGCCATACTGAGTCAGACCAGAGGTCTGTCTAGCCTAGTATCCTGTCTTCCAACAATGGCCAATGCCAGGTGCCCCAGAGGGAATGAACAGAACAGGCAACCATCAAGTGATCCATCCCTGTCGCTCATTCCCAGCTTCTGGCAAACAGAGGCTAAGGACACCATCCCTGCCCATCCTGGCTAATAGACATTGATGGACCTATCCTCCACGAACTTATCTAGTTCTTTTTTGAACCCTGTTATAGTCTTGGCCTTCACAACATTGTCTGCAAGGTGGTGCGGCTTAGTACATACTCCTCCCAGCAGCATCTCCCATTGACAAGCTTAGGTGGCTCCCCATCTAGCTTGCTGGCTTTTGTGGATCAGATTCTAAAGTGCCTCTCTCTCCCCAGTCATTGTACAGGGAGCCCAGCTGTCTAACTCAGGCTTTGTGGATCACTGTGTTGTTCCTGTGATATTTTTGTTGTTTTGTTTTAAGTGTTTATAAGTTACGTGCTGTGACACTCAGCATTGCAATGTGTTGTGGATCCCTCCCTTTGTGCCTCATTTCCCATCTGTAGAATGGGCATAATAGCACTGTTCTTCCTCCCAGGAGTATTGTAAGGATAAACACCTCACAGATTGTGAAGTGCTCAGATACTATGGTAATGGGGGCCATATAAGTGCATTGTATAAGTACATAGTTGATTTGTAATCCAGAACATGAAGCCAGGTAAAGTGTGTAAGAAAACCTTGTTGCACGATACTGAATGCAAGCACACTCACTATGGTACAGATCCCATAGCAGTGTAGAGCCCAAAGAAAGAAGTCTGGGTTATGGTCAAGATAAAAGAAACCAAATTGCACATATCAAACAGCTCTCTGTCTCTCTCTGGCTAATTAGCAACTAGCATCAACAGGTTCTGGAGGGAGCTCTGCCTACCCCTTGTTCATATCAGGGCTTTGGAGCTGTGCTCCAGCTCCAGGAAAAAATCTGCAGCTCCACTGCTCCAGAGCTGCTCCGTGCTCAGGCTCCGGGCTGTGCTCCAAAGCCCTGGTATTGACAGTGAGCTGTAGCTCACGAAAGCTTATGCTCAAATAAATTTGTTAGTCTCTAAGGTACCACAAGTACTCCTTTTCTTTTTGTGACGTGGAGCACGAGTCTGGGGTTGAAGTGTAAGAGAGGTAGGGAAAAAGGAACAGTGCTTCAGATTCTTATCAATTGAACAAAAACAGTAGCCATTATTTGGTCAGGGCCCACAAAAATAATGTTTCTTCCTCCATATACTGGCTCTGTGGCAATGAACACATATACACACTGTCCTATGAGACTGAGATCACTCACTGATGCTGGTGCATAAATGAAGTTGTCTCTACAACAGAATGTGCTGTGGATGATGCACTGGTTGCTGATAGGCAAAAGTGCCGTGCTCACTTCAAATCAACCGGGAAAAAAATAGGTCAGCAGAGGAGAGAGGGAAAATTTACTAATAAGGGTCAAAGGAAGGAGAACAAACATGGTGATGGGAGAGGCTCCATGTTCCAACTTCACCAGAGGCTTTACTAATAAAGGAGGAGGGGGTGTGGAGAAGTGAAAAGCCAGAGAACAGTGCAGTTCAAACTGACTGCTTCCAATCTAAATGACAGACAGAAAGCAAAGTGACTTGCTCTGTAATATTCTGCATTTGAACCTAAGCACAAGATGGCAGCTGCAGGGAGGCTCCTCCATTTTTAAAGATGCAGTGCTCCCAGAACAGGATGGGTGCATCACCTCTCACACTGATTGCTACAGGATCACAATGGGACCCCTCCCCATGCAACATATAGCATTGGACAATAGGCTAGGTGCAATAATTGTTATTGTTTTACTTCTGCATACTTCACTGCTGAAGACTGGATGCTGACTTAATGGACTAGTGGTCTGATGAAATGAGACTCATCTGTTCTCTCTTAACCAAGGACATGAGGAAAATGACAATCACATGCCTCTGACCTCTGATCACAATTAGTTCAAGACAAAGGATGTTCCAACGTTTTTGTCTCCTTTTCAATGCAAACACATGAGAAATTAAATATTTAAATCAGCTTTCCTGTCTTCTCCAATTCATTTTAATCTCCTTCATTATTCAATGTACCAGACTCATTCTCCCTTCCCCACCATCTTTGCTCTTCCCTCCACCCCTCTCATATTCACTTCAGTTGCTTATGGCCCCTCCCTGAATAACTGAAAAGTTATTATACAGGAGACAGCAAGCTGCAGCTTTTTTCCCCAACCCCATGTATAGTTGCCAATTTTGGTTGGAAGTATTCCTGGAGCTGTTTCAGACTTAATCCTGGAGACTCCAGGACAATCCTGGAGGGTTGACAAACCTACATGTCACACTTACTATAAGCAGCACAAAGTTGGGTAGCCCTAAAGATAAGAGCCCCCTCCACCCTCAGCTAATTCAACTTAGTGAAGGACACTCAAGGAGGGGGGAGTTTACAATCAGTGATGAACATGGGGAAATAAGCGGCTATCAACAGCTTTAACCTAGAACAGGAGGAAGGATGAGCTGCAAGCCTGGGAGACAGTCAGGGTTCTATTCCTAGCCTTGCCACAGACTTTGTGTGTGACCTTAGATAAGTCATTTGATTTCTCAATGCCTTACTGGCCTTGGGTGTAAAACAGAATAATGGTTACCCATCTCACAGGGAGACTGAATAAAGCTGGTTGAAAAATGGAGGAACAATTTTGTGAAAATTCTGAAGCAGTTTCTGATTCACGAGGTTTGAAATTGAACAATTTCTCATTCAACAAAAATGAATTTTCATTTTCCCCTGTTTCTCTCACTTGGCCATTGAGTGCATAAAATGAAGGATGCCCAGATTTTACCTTCTTCCCAAAGTGGACAGACAGTCTTTTTTTTCATTTTGCCACTCTAGCTTTTCAAAATGTTTTGGGCATTTTGAAAAGTTACCAAGTAGCAGAGTTAGAGTTTCATTTGAGTATTCAGAAAGGTTACAGAGTGGAAAATGGGAAGAAAACAGAAAAATGAGGAAAAAACCCCCACGGAACTGGGAGAAAGAAAAACAAATTCAAAATATGTGGTTTTGGTTAAAAAAAAATGGAAAAAATGTAGAAACTAAAACTGCTTGCAAAAGTTTTCAGTTTTGAAACAAGACATTTTTCATCAAAGAAGTTGTGACTGAAAGTTTTCAGCCATCTCTAGTTGCAAGTCTACATTCCTTTATGTTTATAAAGCTCTTTGAGGTTCTTGGATAGAAGGTGCCAGGGAAATATAAAGTATTATTTTTCCCCTATCCTAGGGAGGGCTGTACAGCTAAGAGTAAAGAAGTCAATGTCTATACTCCCATTGGTGGACCAAGTTGATTGGTTTATAATCTCCCCTGCCCTGATGAAGGAAAACAGAGTGGTCTAAGGCATTCTCTGCTGAAGGAAAGCCCTGTTCTCCTCTGACACTGAGTACTGTACTGTACAGAAGCCCTTCATGAATGTGGAGGAGCAGGCACAAGTCATGAGTCTGGATCTCTTTCCCACACCCATTTCTTCAGGCAGATAATAGTGCATATGGGAGCAAGGAGGGGTGCACACCTCTCCCTCCTGAGTCCTGCAGGCCAGTGACTGTGGGTATGCAGCATGGTATGAGGGGTTCCACAGACTCCATTCCCCAGGGGTCCTGCTGGCTTCTTTCATCTAGGAGCTGCATACAGAGAGGGGAAATGACAGCTACCTGGCCTCTTCCACAGTTCTGTTTCCACAGTACTGGGTTATCTGGCTATTTCTCCTTGGCACTCCATTTTATGACCCTACTTTCTCCCTCCCTCCCAATCACCTCCTGTCAGGGTTGGAACCTTCCAGAAAATGTTTAGTTACAACGGGAGTGTGAGGAACTGACGGAGAAGTCAGGTGAAGAGGTGAATACGGGGGATCACTTGAAAGCATCAGAACAAAAGCATAATAAAGCCTGATAAGATGGGAGGGAGGGTGGGAAAACAGAGACAAAACAAACTGCATAGAAACAAGCTGAAATACATGAAAAATGCATGAAGCGTTGAGTAAAACACCACAGCTTTCTGCAGCACATGTGATGCTGTCTCTGTCAGGTAGTTCTATTTTGGTCCCCATTAAGAAACGTCTGTTATAGCCCAGGCAGCTCTGGCTGCTGCTACATAAACTGGGACAGTGTAAATACTCATATTCTGAGGCTCCATCTGCCTTGCAAACTGGATGGAGCACTACTGGGTGGGGAAGCAGCTTACAAAAAAATGCTTCTCTGGGATCTAGGTTTTTAAAATCTATTCAAAAAACCCTTTCCACATTCATCCCCACCTGTGCCTTCAGAAGATGGTGGGAGCAGTATTTCCAGAAAATACTTTGCAGATCGTTTCTTCTAGCACGAACGCTGCCAAATCTGTGTTCTTTGTGACTGAGAGATGGACTTTTCTCAACCCTGATTCTCTGCTTTCTGGAGCCGATATCTCACTGGTGGAAGGTGCTACTGAGGGCTAATCCCTTTGACACTTCCCTTGGTCTTTCTCCCTGAAGTCAGTGTTTCAGGATCAGATTTCCCTGTTATTAAAGATAATTAATCCCCTTGTTATCCCCCTTGGCCTCCTCCCTGAAGCTGGCTTCACCACCATGTTGCTCCAACGTTATACTATTGCAGATCCATGGATTTCACCTTGGCGCTTGGTTTCAATGGAGTCACACCCGGGTAAAAATAGATGGCAGTGAATCAGGCCCAATGTCTCAGTGATTTAGGTGAATGTCCTCATTTACCCGCCCTTTCCTGTCCCGTAGAACTGCTGGACTATCTCACAGCTGTGCCATTTCTATGTAATCACAATAACTGTTCTTTCCCTACCATTTTTAACTTTTATTATGAAAATAAGGAGGACCTCTGGGATAAATAAATGCCTCCTTATTTTGACACAATATTAAATACCTCTGGGTTTTTTAATTGAAGTCTGTGACTAACTATAATTCCTGGAAAAAGAATAGCTCAGGATTAGCATTTGTCCATTTTTTGTTCCTGTTCTCCTCACCCTGTTTTTCTCTTTTTGTTCTAAGCATAGCAATAATGTACTCAAGATGCAAAATGACAGCCATACTAATAAATAATAGTAATGCTTGAACTTCTATCATCTTTTACTAATACCACAAAATGCTTTATGAAAATCCATGAGTTTAATCTCAGACGCTCCTATGAGACAACTACACAAATATTTGTCTCTTTTGACATATGGGGAAACTAAGGCATAGAGGCAAGCTATTTTGTTCAAGGTCACACAGTGAATCAAGTGGGAGAAGTGGAAATAGAAATAGGCCTTGTTTCCCAAGGTCTGAACCATCAGACCAGGCATAATCAGCACAGAGAGAGGATACAAGGAAAACTAATTGCGAAGTCTGAACATTTACCATGGGAGGTGAGTTATTGCATGAGTGAATAACAGTCCATGTGGTATGAAAGTTTGGGGGGAGGCGGGAATTGATAACTCATATGGAACAAAGCCATTTTTGTCCAGTTGTAATAAATGCAGCATTGTCAACTACAATGCCAACCACAAGCATTCAAAAATTATGAGTCAACCTCCCCCCAAAATCATGAGATAAAAAATTATTTTGGGTTCTTTTTATTGTTTGATTTTTGAGCCTTTAGGATACATTGGGGTCACATTTTCAAACTTTGCTTTGAAAATAAAAGGGCTAAAATCTTACTTTAAAAAAGCTGGGGTTTTAAGTGAAATGTCAAATATCACTAGATGTGCAATAAAATCAGAGCTGGCAGTGCTAAAACAGAGCACTGTATTGTTAAGTAGAAGATGTAGGGTACTTACCAGAAGGACTGTGTGAATTTGTTTGCCCCCAGGGTTTGATCTCAAGTTTGAATGAGCCCCAAAATTCAATGTGGAGCTCATCTGGAAGTTCTAATATTCAGGAACCAGGGCTGCTCCAATGTTTGTGAACCTGTCTGCAAGCCTGGTCTGAATTTCAAGCTTTGAATGAAATCCAGATCTGGATGAACATGGCCCAGTTTCAGGTTTCATAATGAAAGCTACAAACAGCTGTGCCGACATGGGGCCAACTTCACCATCACCTCACTCTTTAAATGAATTGATTTCAAGGCCAGAAGGAACAATTCTGATCATGCAATTGGGCCTTCTGCATAACACACGCTGTACAATTACACCCAGTGATTCCTGCATCAAGCCCCAATAATTTGTGATCAAACTAGAGCCTGTATGAATGATGTAAATTGCTACCACTCTGACACAGCAGTGGTTTATGTGTGTAAGTGACCATACAAGGTGCAGAGCCATAGGGAATCAGACCCAAGGTGCTTTCTGTGTGTTCTGGATCAAAGTTCACAGAACATGTGTAGTACAAAGTTATTATTACCTTCTTTTCACTTCCATATCCTCCTGACTTTCCTCTGCTTTGAGACACTACTCTCCTCTCCAAATAATCCCACAATAATCCAATTAGCAACAAGCTCCCACTGGCTGTGACCACCACTCTCCTTAAAAGTGGACAAGGACTGCATCTGTGAAATGAACAGCGGAAACAAATTTAATTAGTATCAAACTAACCAACTGGAGTGACACTCCTTGCAGTGCCAGAGCACAGGGAAAGTGAGCTGCAATTTATATGGGGATTAGAACTCTCCGACAAAACAAGGAGAGGAGAAGAAAGAGGGAAACTATGAGCATTTGTGCACTGTAGGATACCATTTTACAGCTAATTAGGACATGAACTGTGTATATTCACCTCTGCTTAGGGTTGCCAACCCTCCCGGTTTCGCCGGGAGTCTCTTGGAATCACGCTCTATCTCCTGGAGGCTAACGAAGCCAAACCGGGAGATTTTAGGCTGCTAAAAGTCCATAGCGCAGTGGGACTAAGGCAGGCTTCGTGCCTGCCCTGGCCCTGCACAGCTTCTGGAAGTTGCCCTTGCCCCTTGCGCCAACTCTGCATCTCCCATTGTCCCAGCCCTAAGCCCCCTCCAGCACCCAGACTCCTTCCTAGAGCTTGCATCCGCATCTCCTCCTGCACTTAACTCCCTGCCCCAGGCTCAGCCCAGAGCCCCCTCCCATACTCCAAACCCCTTGGCCCCAGCCCAAAGCCTGCAATCCCCTCCTGCACCCCAACCCTCTGCCCCGTGAACGTGAGTGAGGGTGGGGGAGAGTGAGCGGTGGAAGTAGAGGTGATGGAGTGAGTGGGGTGGGGCCTCATGGTAGAGGCGGGGAAGGGTGCTGGGCAAGGGTGTTTGGGTTTGTGTGATTAGACAATTGGCAACCCTACCTCTGCTCCACATAATACACAGCTAAACTACCCTTGAATTCTCTCTCTGCAACAAGGGTCCTACTGCCTTACCCTATGTCTCCATTTGGGCATTTGCAGTTTACTTCCCTGTCCCTGCCTTAAGAAAAGGCTATATAAAGAAAGTTAATGAAGTTAATATTGATTTTTTGGGGCCGGGGGTGGTGGTGAGGGGAGATTGTCTCTAGAAAGCTTATATAACCACCTGGAAAAAACCTCACCCTCCTTGCTAGTTTCTTTAAAAAGTATTTTATTCTATTTTAATCCCAGAGAAAGAGATACCAAGATACAGAGAGATACATACTGCATTTCAGTTCCCCCTGGCTGGTGACAATACGTGCTCAATGAAGACTGAAAGCCAAAGACATCTGCAAAGGACATGCTACCTGGAATGTTGAGGTGAAATCGATGCTCATGAAACTGAGATAACAAATAGCCCAGATGGAAAGACACTATACAAACTTCCCATTCACTGAGCCAGTGCACCTCTGTCCCAGCTTCCTGCTAATTCAATCCTGGGCACCCCTCCCTGTTCTACTAATGCACCTAAATCATGACCTACAGTTCCCCTGCTATTCTAGCCCTGAGAAATGCCCCCTGCCCCAACAGCTCTGCCAGTGCATTTAAATCCTCACCCACATCACCCCCCGTTAATCCCCTTCCCAGAACCCTCCAGCTCACAAATACAGCCCTGCTAACGAACCTCTGTCCAACTTTGCAGTGCCACCTGACATTATTGTTGCCAACTCTTGCAATTTTATTGTGAGCCACAGGATATTTGGTGCTTTGCTTAATGCCCCAGATCCTAATTTTTATTAATGTGATGATGTGAAAGCCTCAGATTTAATTTTAAATTTTATGTTTCTAGCCCTCACAGTTGCAAAGCAAAGCTTGAAAACGGGATACATTTCTTTGGACAGGAAAGTGTGTTATGATTTTATTTGACATGTGACCACTTGTTGCCAACACTGGTACTCCTTATGACTTGACTCTGCTCTTTGATTATAAACTTGTTCTTGTTTTCACAATAAATACATCTCAGTGCTGTGCTGCTAAGCAAAGTGCTGGTCCTGAGTTGAATCTTACAAGCTGGTGTGTATTTTATCTTGGGGGACAGGAGGCCCGGTTATTCTGAGAGTGTTCAGTGGATGAGGGGCTGAACACTGCAGGGAACCCTCTGAGTATTCAGGGGTTGGCGTGTGCCTTTCACGACCTGTATGGAGTGTGCGAGGTCTGCAGAGGCCTGGAAGGCACTGCTTGTGCTGTCAGAGGCTCTTGGTTTCAGGAAGCTGACCCACAGCAAGCACAGAGAAGACTGCTTCATGCAAAGGGCAGGTAGTGGTAAGGTGCCTCACAACTCTGGGAGCAAAACAGCCCCCCCAAAAACAAGGGAGTTATTTGTCCATCACTACAGTGTGTGCTTGCTCACTCACACACACACACACACACACACACACACACACACACACACACACAAAGTTTTCTATTGAGAGGGAGACAGAGAATCGGGGATGGAAGTTGTCATAGCAACCTCCAACTCTGCAGTTCCAGTCTTATGCAACCATCAGCAGGTTTGGAAGGTGCAGTGAGGCACTTGGCTTATGAAGATTTGCTATATAGAAAGATCTGCACAGCACAAGCTCATAAAAATTCACCCTCTCCCTCAATGTGGACACAACTTCTTGCCCCCCTCCCAATATGAATTACACAATCTGGGTTATGTTATAAACAAGAAATAAGTTTATTAACTATAAAAAGGTAAATTTTAAGTGATTATAAGGGATAGCAAACAGAACAAAGCAGATTACTGAGCAAATAAAATGAAACACACAAATTAGGCTTAATACACTCAAGAAATAGATAACTATTATCTATTATCAAGAAATAGATAAATGTAATTTCTCATCCTAAATGTTGTTTTAGGCAAGTTTCAGAGTTTCTGTAGCTTAGAGTTCCTGTTATTTCTCTTTAGAGACTAGACTCATGTCTTAGTCTGGATTCAGCCCTTGCCTTTCCTACAGCTCATTTCCTTTGTCTCTTTAGGTACTTTCAGCAATCTTTCTTCTTGGGCAGGAAGAGTCCTCTTTGCCTTACTCCCCAGCCTTAAATAGAATTTACATAAGGCAGGAAGCCTTAGTGGAAAAGTACTAGCAGTGTCCAAGGTGGTACTTTTTACCAGATGACATTATCACCTGACCTTGCAGTGTAAAAGCAACCATGAAACCAGGTTTATTTGCAATGTCCACAGGAAAGAACCCCCAGAAGATGGGGGATCCGCATCTTCAAAGACTCATTGTCTTTTTCTTATTGGTCCATTAAGGCTGATTGCTTACTGTCTGGTGGGCGTCTCCAAGTATAATCACAGATGGAATTGTTACATAGTCAATATTCCTAACGCCAGATACAGAAATGATACATGCATACAAATTGGATAATCACGTTCAGTAAATCATAACCTTTCTAATGATATCTTACATGAGCCATCTTGCATAAAATATCTTAATTATGCCATATTCATATCATAAGCATATTTCTATAAAGAATATGGAGCATCACGTCACACCAGGTTCACCCTAGAAGTTCAGAAACCAGATAAATAGGAAGAATCCCCTTTTTAAAAACCTCATTATTGTTAAGCCAATCTCATGATCTTTGGGGACTTGACTCATGATTTTGAACGCTTGGGGTTGGCCAACTCATCGACCACTACAGGAAGTGGAGGTGTAGGACTTTATAGGCACGACATATGCATAAATGTCTCTCTCCTAATTGTAATATCGTAACATCCCTCAGTGCAAAGGGCCTGCCAAAGACACCCTGCTTTCAGTTATATATTCAGTGAACATGGCCCACTTGCTGACTGGCTAAGCCATCAATCCTTTAAGCAAGGGTCAGTCCTAGAGCAATATTGTATATTTGCATGAGGAAAACCTTCTGGTCTCTCCAGTGTAAGTGGTGATTCCACCCAAAGTTTTACGTGCAAGCAGGTAAGGATCTTTCCCATTACAAAAATAATCACTAGCCCATGGGCTGGGAGATTTTGTCAGCACTCAGACATGGGCATTTACCATAGTGGTCTCCATAGTTAAACCCTACAGCAACGCTGCACATTGCAAAGAATTTTTGGGTATTTCCAGGTCGTGATTATATTCTGCAGGGAGAGAGCTGACAGAGAGGACTTGGCAAGCTGACATAGACTGCTCTGGAGGTGTAAGTCCACATGTTCATCTAAACAGTGCAGCATTAAACAAACTGTCAAGAGCGTCCAATAACAGCTAGCAAATCCCCCAGGCCCATCGCAATTGTCAGCTGAAGGGGGAAGTGAAATTAAATGTATGCAACACCGCAACCTGACCTAGGTGCGATGGCCTGAGGAGAAGCTAATGGAAATGGAAGGAAAGAGAGATCAGCACATGGGAAGGAGTGAGGTGTGAAAGCAAAAAAAAAAAAAAGAAACGCAGCTGTTTTTAAATTCCCCATTTCCTTGTTTGATTCCTGTCTCCAGGACAACACAAGTGGGGACTCAAGGAGACGTATCTCGTTCCTTACACAAGGGGACCAGTCTGCAATAAACCCTACTCTCCATGGGGAGCACGTCATCACCCTATAAGGGCAAAGAGGGGTGAAAACCATGGCCTTGCCTTCCTCTGCACTGCCCACTGGAACAGAGTGGGTTTACTAGGGATAGCAGGCTGCACTATCCTCCTCCCATGCACCAAGCAGCTTGGGAAGGGTTTGTACAATCCTTAGAGTTGCCCCTAGGGCAGGGTAGCTCTGAACAACCCTTTACTGAAGGCTGCCGATTAAAGGCACAAACTAGGCCTCTTTCATTTTATGCCCTCAATAGCCAAAGACAATTAAGCCTTTGCCTTGGACAGCTGCTGAGCCTCTAATCACTTACAGATGGGAGGTTTTAGTTGTCAAGCACAGCTGCTCCTCGTGGCTAAGCATTGCTTACTTTTGCAGGGAGGCTGAAGGAATGTTGCAAATTTTTTGGCCAGTGGCTGTGGTAGCTCAGCCCAACCTGAGCTGAGGTGATCTCTGACCCAATGCCTCTTGCACCATACATTCTCCTTGAGGTGGCCTTGGTGACCAATGTTGAATTGTGACACTAGTCTGAACATCATGGGTAACCACAAGAATTAAATGCAGTATCATGAGGGGCCATTTCATCTTCATGATAGTGGCAATCACAGACTGATGACACAAGTAACCGCTGTGATACTGCAATGTGTCACAAGTGATGACAGCATTATCACGCTAAGTTGGAAACAGTCAAGAAACATGCAAGTATCTGCCTTAACTCCTCTCTTTAGTGAGTCTGCTTCTGTGAACCATTATCTAAGTGGCACTGAAATTTTACCTTGTGTCAGTATGGGGATGGAGAAATTACCGACAAATTCCTCACACGAGGAATCAAGCCCTCTTCCTCGTCAGCCATCTTCCTGCATCGAGCCCTCTTCCTCACTGGCTATCACCAAACAAGAGCCACAGTGACTTGCTGCAAACCCCAAACCGGCACATAGGCATAATAAGGAAACCAGATTGTGCATATTTAAGAATCAGGAGGATTCGATGAGACTTTTCAAACTCTCCTTCCGCTTGTTTCATTTCCACGGGAATCGAAGCGTCAAGTCCTAAAAAAACTCAAAACCCTGTGGATGAATTTCATAATCAGATGCACTTCAGAACCAGCTGAATTGCACTCCAGCTGGGTGTCTTGCTGTGGAATTACATGGGAGCCATGAGAGTTCTTTTCATTGTTTCCCAGCCTCTCTACTGAATGCCCTGAAATCTCCCCATCCACACAATGATTTACAAGCACTTGACAAGAGCCATTTTTTTAAAATTTACCTTGATTTCTAAAGCCTCCTTCAGATGGGAGGCTAGCAGGACTGCTTTACCTCTCTGTTGTGTTCCATTGTCTGCAGCTGTCATGAGCAGTAGGGTATGTCAGCAGAGAATGTTCTCAGGAATGGGTGAGCTTCAGTGCTCTACATCCATCACTGCAGGGAATGGCTGGTTCATAGGCATTCCAGAGCTGACATCCCTTAGCATGAAGCCCTGTCAGGAATGGTGTGGGAGCACTGTTTGTGCAGGAACCTACTCCAATCCCAGCTTCCACCAGCAGCAGGTGCTGTAGAGAATGGCACACAAGCACAGGCTCTGAGGCACAAACAGCTCCACCATTCCCAGTTGACCCCAGATGTTGGGAATGGGACAGATTTTATTTGAGATACTCCATTGCCCATCATACAGAACAGGATTCTTCAGAGACTTTGCTTCCAATAGCATTTTGGGGGCTTTATGAATTACTTCCCCCATCTCCTTCCCCTCTGCTCCATCCCCCAAACTCTGCTCTTGCCTCCTGGTGCTGGGATGACTCGAGTTGTCCCTTGATGCAGCCTGGCACCTTTCCCCTAGGTAAGCTGTGATGCTTCTCCTGGCTGTCTTTGAAACCAACCTGGCTGCGGTAGCCACCAGGCTTCAAAAGGAAAGCATCATTAACAAAAAGGGGTTTCTCTCACCTCAGATATGGGCAGTGAATATTTTTAAACACAAGATGTGCTAATTGGCACCACTGTAACCCCGTGATCCTTCCTCCTGGGCAAGCTAATGAACATATGAATATTATTATGAAACCCCAGAGTGAAAGAGGGCTTAACACACCTCCAGCACTCAAAAGAAACACCATACCAACCCCAATCCTCAATTATGAGTGAACCTAACATGTGCCAATGCATGCTCTAGGGCTCAAGTCAGGAGGGACCTAAACAGATCAGATACGTGGCTGGAGAGAAAATAACTAGCATGAGTTTAAATGTAGGAAAATACTATCTAATACACGTGCGGGAAAGCAATCTGAAACACAGATGCTCAATGGGAGGGAGAACCCCAAAGCAAAACAGATGAAGGAGAAATCGTGGGTGGCAAGTCAGCAGGGCCGGCTCCAGGCACCAGCGAAGGAAGCAGGTGCCTGGGGGGGCCAATAGAAAGGGGTGGCACGCCGTGCGTTATTGGGGTGGCACATCCGGGTCTTCGGTGGCAATTTGGAGGTGGGTCTTTCATTCCCTCTATTCCTCTTCAGCGGCAATTCAGTGGCAGCTCAAATCGGGTTTTTCTTTTTTGTTTTTCTTTTTCTTCGCCACTTGAGGTGGCAAAAAAGCTGGAGCTGACCCTGCAAGTCAGTCTTGGCTTTACAATTCAAATGTGGCAACCAGGAAGAAAAAGGGCAATTCAGTTTTGGGCTGAATACACATTGGCGTCACATCACATACAGAGAATTAATAAATTCCTCTCTGCATGGCTCTGGCACACTTACACTTGGAATATTGAATTCATCTGTGGTGTGGTCACTTCATCATCAGAAAGATATTGGAGGGTGTTTAGAGAAGAACAACAGAAGTGAGTAAGGTGCTGTAAGTATTGATTTATAAGGAAAAATTAAAGCTGAGATTTTCAAAGGGGCCTAAGGAAGTTAAGCAATCAATTCCCATCAAAATTCAATGGGTGTCATGTACGTAACTCCTTTAATCCCTTGTAAAAATCTCAGCCTAAGTGCCTGATCCAGCTCCCATTGTAGTCAGTGAGAGACTTCCCATTGATTTGCATGGGAGCTGGCCTGGATCCTAAGTGCGCTAAGTACATAGGGTGAAATCCTAGCTTATTGCAGTCAGTAGGAGTTTTGCCATTGATCTCAATGGGCCCAGAATTTCACCAACACAATTTAGCTAAAGGATTGTATGGCTAGAGATGATTAGTGTTACTATAGACGAGTGGTTCTCAACCAGGGGTGTGTGTGTCCTTCTGGGGGTACGCAGGGGTCTTCCAGGGGGTATATCAACTCATCTACATATTTGCCTAGTTTTACAACAGGCTACATAAAAAGTACTAGCGAGGTCAGTACAAACTAAAATTTCATACAATGACTTCAAGCTTCAGAGCGGTAGCCGTGTTAGTCTGGATCTGTAAAAGCGGCAAAGAGTCCTGTGGCACCTTATAAACTAACAGACGTATTGGAGCATGAGCCTTTCAGGCATCCGACGAAGTGGGTATTCACCCACGAAAGCTCATGCTTCAATACGTCTGTTAGTCTATAAGGTGCCACAAGACTCTTTGCCACTTGTACAATGACTTGTTTATACTGCTCTATGTACTATACACTGAAGTATATGTACAATATTTATATTCCAACGGATTTATTTTATAATTAAAATGAGAAAATGAGCAATTTTTCAGTAATAGTGGCTGTGACTCTTTTGTATTTTTATGTCTGATTTTGTAAGAAGTCATTTTTAAGAACATAAGAACAGCCATACTGGGTCAGACCAAAGGTCCATCTAGTCCAGTATCCTGTATTCCGACAGTGGCCAATGCCAGGTGCCCCAGAGGGAATGAACAGAACAGGTAATCATCAAGTGATCCATTCCCTGTCACCCATTCCCAGCTTCTGGCAAACAGTGAAGTGGGTAAGTTGGGGGTACTCAACACAAATCAGACTCCCGAAAGGGGAACAGTAGTCTGGAAAGGTTGAGAGCCATAGAAAAGGGTGTGGTATAAAATTTAGAGCTGGTCTACATGGGAAAATTATACCCCTATAAATTAGGTGTGAATTTAAAACCAATACAATAATACTAATACAGCCCCTTGCTCGGATGCCCTTATACAAGAGTGCCATTTTGTTTGTTTGTTTAGGGCTTGTCTTCACATACGGTGCTACAGCAGTGTAGCTGCATTGGTACAGCTGCACCACTGTAGCTCTTTAGTGAACACGCTACTATGCCAGCGGGAAAGCTTCTCCCATCAACATAGTTAATCCACCTCCCCAAGAGGCAGTAGCTATGTTGACGTGAGAAGCTCTCCCATCGATATAGCGCTGTCTACACAGGGAATTAGGTCAGTCTAACTACATCTCTCAGCAGTGTGGATTTTTCACACCCCCGAGTGATGTAGTTATACTGACATAAGTCTGCAGTGTAGACCTGGCCTTAGTTTATATTGCTTAATTTATGGGAAGAAGTTTAAGATTTTAACTTAAATGATAATCTTTAACAAGAGTGTCCATATAGGCAATTACATCTGTATAACTGGTAAAACTTTCCTGTGGAGATAAGGCCCTAGGCAGATAGATCAATAGAGGCTATCACAATCTGAAAATATCTGAAGGGTGCAGAAACCCAGGAGAGAGAGGAACTGTTTAGAATGAAATTAACAGAAAGTTTGGACAGATATCATGGAAGTCTTCCCAACAGTGACATCTATTCATCTGTGGAATAATCGCCCCAGCGAAATGGTGGAAGTTCCATCGCATGATTTTTAAAACTAGACAGAATAAAACAGAACATATATTGCATGTAACAATCCTCCATGGGCAAGAAGTTTGACTTTAAGATCAAAATGGGCTTTTGCTATCTCTATGACATGCCACCATGAGCAACTCCAGCCCTCATGAGCCCAAAATAAGCAACGCCACACACACAGCTCTGGCCCACATGAGCAACCCTGGAATAACAAAAACCAACAATCATAAGCAACCCTACAAAAACAAGCCGCAACGTGCAGCTCAGCCTTCAAGTACAGCCCTGCAACAACAAACTAACATGTGAGCCGGTGAGCACTTTAAATAAAATCAGATTTCGGTTCTAATCTGCCAAGGGGTTATTACAAACAACAGGGAAGGAAAGAGGAGTTTACAGATAAGGAATGCCCAGGTTCCCCTTTTAAGCTGTACAATAATTAGGACTCTTACTTTAAAGAGTTTTCTCTCTACTTCCTTCTTTGTTCTGAAGTCCAGTGTCAGTCTGGTTTATGATACCGGATGAATATTCCAGGAAGCATGGAGACGATGCATGGAGGTGCCAGCCACTGTGAAGATGGAGCATGCCCTTCAGCTAATGAAGGTGGGGTGGGAATGCCAGTCATCACCTGCCTCTCTCAGGAATGCTGGCATCATGCTTTTCCAGCAGATGGAGTAGTAGTCATCAGGGAGAGAGGCAAGCTGGTTGTTATGCCACTCACTAACTGACCGACAGCAGTCATTGCATTTCTTTATTTGGCAAGGCAATTTCATGTGGTTGCGGCATCTTTAAGAACTGGAACATTTTGGGTGCAGAGTTCAAAGAGACTTGTCAGGTGGAAGCAGCTGCAGCTGGAAGATGGTGGGAGACCAAGTCTAAGAATGAAGTGGGGATGGATGTAGCTTATAAACAAGTGACTTTCTTACTGTGCTATCTTGACTATTTTACCATTTTATTTTCTTGCTGCCATTATGATCCAATTAAAGACACTATGGTTAACATCTATGGCATAAGTGAGAGAGTGGTTGGAGGGCTGGGCGGCCAAGCAGTTAGCACACCCGACCTCCGGCCCCTTGTTTCTGCCAGGTTAGTAGAGGGGCTTGGTTCCTGACTCTAAGCTTGGGATCTTCTGGCCTCCAGCTGCATTGGGATGACAGTTGTTAGGAGGATCTGGTAAGGGAACCCATGGCTCCCTCACCATCGGGTCCCAGCCCAGGACCCTGTAGGAAGCAACACTGGCAGGGTCCTCTCTGCAGAGAGGACAAGAATGCTGCCTTGGTCTACTTCCTACCTATGTTCTTTCAGTTTGGGCTATGGCCCCTATAGTCCACGTGGTCAATCAGAGTCCAAAAGAGCAGGGCCCTGCCAGACCTGCTGGTTCTCAAAGGGGGTGATGGTTGTAGAAGGCTCTGCCTGGGGGCTTTACCCACTGTGTGGTCCCCACTCAGGCTCAACCTTCTGTCTGGCTTCCTGGAGAAGTATTCCCCTCTCCTGTAGCCTGTTACCACCCTTTGCCTGGGCTTCTGAGCACCTTTTAACCTGCTCCTTGAGCCAGAGCATGCTTGGCAGGCCCAGAGCAATGGGGCTACCTGGGCCCAGTATTGTTTTTTAACACCTTTGGGCCCAGTGTGGGGTTTGTATACCCCATCACAGCATGGCTGGCTAACTGGATTTTGAAAGACACAGCATTTTGTAGGCAAAGGTTTTCAGAGAAGAAGTGCTGATGACCCTATTTCTTAGCTTGATCCCTTCAATTCACTACACTAGTAGATGCGTGGTCCTCAGAGCTGGGACCCTTGCTAACATGCTCAGCGTTAACGAACAGCACTATCAATTTTGTTGAATAGGTTTGACCTCGATGGAGGTCTATGTAGCACTAGCTAGGACTGCCCCCAGTACGCACTGGGTCTCATGTAAAACCTGGGGAAGGGTGTCTTTCTCCTTGAGCTGTTCTAAAGTCCCATGGGGGTGGGGGTGGGACTTTCCAGACTGTTTTGCTATGGCGGCACAATGGGCAGCCAGAAAGAAGGCAGGACAGTATTCTGGTTCACTCTCCACATGTCCTGGCTTCAACCCACCAGGAATTCACTAAATGGAGCTCCTTCAAACTGAACCCAGGTCCCACTGGCCCTTCATTTATCACACAACCTCGTCTCCTTATAAGGGCCGCAGTGCTTACCCATCCTCCTGCATTTTGCTCCACTTTGCAGTTTGGCTTTTTGATCTTATACATGCCCCACTGCCTAAATCCCAGAATGTTCCTTCCTCATCCCTTCTCCAAAATCCACGAAGTCCTGTTTTTATATTACAGCACAAGCCTCTCTCTACTTCTGGGCCCTGCTCCCTTGGCGTGCAAGCTGTGTCCTCCTGTGGCTATACTTCCAGGCTCCATCCTGCTAGCCCCAGTGAGCTGGACTGGTTTCCAAAGTGAGAGCAAAAAAATTACCCTGAGGAGGAAGAACTATAGGAACTCTGTAAGAGCGTAATACCAAAGAAGTGAGGAGGCCCCCTCCAGTGCCATATGCTGCAGCATTGCCAAAAAAGGGAAGAAATACCTACAGCCATGTCCCCAGATGATCACTCTTCTGTTCTCTCTCACTTGCTCACTCTCAGCATCCTGTTTTCTTTTTCCTATAGGCAGATCTGTAGCAGCTCATCAGTCACTCTCTGACTCAGCTTGTCATGATGGATTCACCTTCCCCATTATTTTACCCATTGTTGGTCTCTTTTATTCTGGTTCTTATTCCGTGCCCATCACCACATGGCAGGCATAGCACAGGCATGTGCAGACTGGGAGGGCAAGAGGGGGACAAGGATTGACTGGGGTCTGATGCAGGCTTTGTGGTTGCTCTAATTTACAGCAGCCTTACAGTGTTTGCCTACAGGCTGCGGTACAGCCCGGGACTTTTGTAGCAATGGGCACTACTCAGACTCCCCGCTCCTGCCCCTGGCTCTGCACCCATCCCCATAGACTGAGGCTAGCAAAGGGCTTGGTATGGGGCCAATTCTTCCCCAACCACTTGTAGCGCCTTTACAATTCCTACACCACTGCAGCAGCATACAGGGGCTGGAGCAAGGGGGTGGGGAGGGAGGGCAGAATCTCTCTCTAACGCCTGATTCTCAGAGGTGATGAGAGCCTGCAGCTCCCATGGACTTTTAGACCTTAATATTTGAGTGAGGATAGAAGTCACCCCCACAACTCCACCTCCCCATTACCCACTTACTGTCATATCTCATCCAGATTTAACTCACTCACATGTACATCCACGGTAGGGTCTTTCTGAATTTTTGTTGGGCCCCATAAAGAGTCTGACAGCAGCAATTCAATTTAAAACTTTTGGCTTAAAACTTATTAAAAAAAAAACCCAGGGAACTTCCTAAAACAAAAAACATAAAGGGTTCAGGTTGAAATCGTGTTTCATTGGACTCCAGCTACCACCAAAAAGCAATGATATCTTCTTTACAAAAATGCTAAACCTTTAAAAACCACATGCCTCTCAGAAAGCCTGGAAATATTCTGGGTGAGGTGATACATCAGCTAGAGAGAAAAAAGGAGCTGAAGGCATAGTACAATAGATGCCATGAACATGTCACGCCAACAGCTTTGTACTGGTATGCAAAAAGTTATATAACAGAGCACAAGGCCCTCATGACGGTGCGGAACAATTAGTGACAGAGTTACAATTGCTGACTAAGGACTGTGCATTTATGAATGTGGATGAAATTATTCAGGACAGGAAGCGTTTGGAACAAATTTACCATAATAAGCAGAGAGCAGAGCTTGATTTAATTGAAGCTGTGCACACTGCTAGAATGGCACAGGCCCATCTCAAAATCTGTGTCTAAAGAAGAGATGGTGTGTGCAGTAGCCAGCTAACTGGGCAGTTGCCCTCAGGATTCTTGAATGTAAACAGCGATGGTTTGCCCTGATCATAATTTTTTTCCTATTCAGATAGCAGTGAAAATGATCTATAGACTTAATTACTGACAAAAGTTCCCAGCAGGGATGGTAATAATTCCTCTGTGCACAACAAAGACTTTTGCTGTAATAATCTACCACCTTTTCAAATCCTTTATGGGGTTGTGCCAACGCTGTCCCTAATCTGCAGGTTCCCAACTGCTTCGACCCACAGAATTACACTTTGTGATCATAGCTAAAAAAATATAACCTTCTTTCTCAAATATTTTTACATACCAGTTATGTTTTCTTTTATATCCTTTCTCAGGTTTGCTAAACTCACTGCTGCTGCCTACACTTTAAAAATACCTTAATAGAGTTAATCTCTTTTAAATCATGCCTCCCTACTCTCCTAAGTTGCTCTTCATATTCACCCCCCCTTCCCCCACCTCTCCTCGCTTTTGTACTCTCTCTTTGTTTTAGCGGTCCAGTAAAGTTTGCAGGATACTAGTACTGTGCTTCATCAACAATAAACCTGGCTAGGTGCCTTCATACCTTAACGGATCTTGTGGTCATTGGGCGGTTTGCTCAAGGTCTGCTGTGCCAACTGTCTGTGCAAAGCTGGGACAGCACATAGAAAGATCACACACATGCTGCCAAACATCTAACCACACCTACATCCCTCCTCAATTTTCCCTGTGGCATCAGGGGCTGCATGCCTACCCCCACCACTCCACACAGGGAGACATTAAGGACAATCATGGCTTCACATACACTGACCTGTGAAAGCCATGATTGCTGTATGCATAGCTAACATGGAAATGAATGTTTTCTCCTTCTTAAGCTCTGATCCATAAATGTATTAAGTTTTTAAAGTATTTGCTTTTAACTTGTACAGAATTTTTTGCATTATTTTGTTACTAAAATTCTGTAGTTTGGACAATAATTCATCTTTATTAGTTCCCAATATATGTTCCAGAATGCCTTGTGGTACTGAAAGCACCCACTTATTTATTGTACAGTGTGACACAACTCATAAGATCAGTGATAAACTGTAATAATTGTAAATTCACAATAAGCACATTGCATGGACAGTGTTATATTTATAGATTTTCACCAGTGGTTCTGCTTGTTCTGCTGCTTGTGCAGGTAAAGCTCCTGGCAGGCCGGGCCGGTTTGTTTACCTGCTACATCCGCAGGTTCGGCCGATCGTGGCTCCCAGTGGCCGCAGTTCGCTGTTCCAGGCCAATGGGAGCTGCTGGAAGTGGCGGCCTGTATGTTCCTCGACCCACACCGCTACCAGCAGCTCCCATTGCCCTGGAGCAGAGAACCGCGGCCACTGGAAGCTGCGATCAGCCGAATCTGCAGACATGGCAGGTAAACAAACCAGCCCGCCCCCCCAGGGGCTTTCCCTGCACAAGCAGCGGAACAAGTTTGGGAACCACTGATCTACACCAACCACCACGATTCCTGAAACAGTAGGGTGAAGTAGAGCACAGTACACCACAAGACATTACCGTGGTTTGCTGTTCAAGTGCTCTTTCAAAGCCTCCCTGAGATGTATAGTTCTGCACTATAGCTCTGGTGGCTCACTATTCAAATCCAGCAAACAGCCACTCCACCTCTGTCCTCTACCCTGGCAGCAACTTCTCCTCCTTTGCCTCACAGATATTATGCAGAACACAACAGACAGCTAAAACCTCTGGGATATTTTTTTCACTGAGATCTAATCTTTGATTAAACAACACCAGCATCCCTTCAATCTACCAAACTGTCTATTCAACTGTCATTCGGCACCTGCTGAGCTGGTAGATGAACCTTTCCTTGGTGCTATAATGGTGGCTGGTGTATGGCTTCATGAGCCAGGGGAGCAAGGGATAGGCTGGGTCTCCCAGGATCATTAGTGGTATTTCCGCATTACCAATGGTAATCCACCACTGGGGGGAGGAGGGGGGAAGGTCCCTGCTTGTAGCTTTCTGAACTGTGTTCTTAAAGATGCGAATTTCATGCATGTTCCCTGATCAGCCAACACTGATGTTGGTGAAGAATCTCTTGCATAATTATAGAAAATAGCCCTTTCTCTTAATGTACTGTGTGGCAAGGTGGTCTGGTGCCAAAATAGGGATGTGAGTGATGTCTGTTGCCCCACTTCAGTTTGGGAACCCTCTTGTTGCAAATTCATCCACTATGTTCTGTATATTACTGAAAGTCACATTCCTGCATAGCAGAAGATGATTAATGGACCTGCACACTTGAATGACAACGGCTCCCACAGTGGATTTTCCAACTCTAAAATGATTTCCCACTGACTAGTAGCAACCTGGCTTTGCAAGTTTCCACAGCACAATCGCCACTTGCTTCTCCATTGTCAGTGCAGCTCTCATTCTGGTGTCCCTGCGCTGAAGGGCTGGGGTGAGCACGGCACACAGATCCAGGAATACGGCCTTGCACAACCAAAAGTTCTGTAACCACTGTACGTCACCCAAACCTGCGTTATGATATGATCCCACCAGGCAGTGCTCATTTCTCAGCCCCAGAAGTGGTGCCCCATCATCTGCAGCTGCTCTGGGAACACCACCAACAGCCTTGAACTAGTTCTCACTATGTCCCACAGCAATCTGCCCTGCACAAAATAGTCATGTTCCCCACTGATTCAGTTCTTGCAGCCCTGCATATTGGAGGATTTTACATCCTGTGTTTGCAACGCTCAGGACAATAGTACAGAGCTGTGTAGGCTCCACACTTCTGTCAGAGATGGTGGACAGCGAGAAGGGTTGGGTGGGTTTGTGAGATTTTTTAAAAAGGCACAAAAATTATGGGACATAGAGGACATGATGTGATGGAGAAAGGTCCATGCTGGGAAGTTGACCTCTTCCTCCCAATCAGGCTTGCGTGTCTCATGCATTGCCAAAACTTTGCAAAAGACAGTGTGCTGGATGGTGACAAGTTGCACACTGGGATACTTACCCATGATGCACTGCACTCTGCATCGACACAAGCACTCCTGGTGTCTATGTGCAGCACCAATACAAGGAGCCTAGCACACATGCGCACATGAGGTTTGGAACGTGTCCCATATGAGGAGAGATTAAAGAGGCTAGGACTTTTCAGCTTGGAAAAGAGGAGACTAAGGGGGGATATGATAGAGATATATAAAATCATGAGTGGTGTGGAGAAAGTGAATAAGGAAAAGTTATTTACTGGTTCCCATAATATAAGAACTAGGGGCCACCAAATGAAATTAATGGGTAGCAGGTTACAACAAATAAAAGGAAGTTCTTCTTCACTCAGCACACAGTCAACCTGTGGAACTCTTTGCCTGAGGAGGTTGTGAAGGCTCAGACTATAACGGGGTTCAAAAGAGAACTGGATAAATTCATGGAGTTAGTTAAATCCATTAATGGCTATTAGCTAGGATGGGTAAGGAATGGTGTCCCTAGCCTCTGTTTGTCAGAGGATGGAGATGGATGGCAGGAGAGAGATCACTAGATCATTACCTGTTAAGTTCACTCTCTCTGGGGCACTTGGCATTGGCCACTGTTGGCTGACAGCATACTGGGCTGGATGGACCTTTGGTCTAACCCAGTATGGCTGTTTTTATGTTCTTAAGCAATATACTAATTGTGGCAGCTTTATGCTGACATAACTTGAGTCAGTAAAAGTTTGAAGACATGCACATTGCCTTACACAGATAATCTTCAGGAGTAATTTGGGATAATTGATAGGTAATCTACATAAACTACCCCTCCTCCCCTGCCCCCCTACACTTAGACATACAACCCTCTGTTAATATAATCTTATATTTCCATGTTGTGGCCAGTCACCACCTTGATTCCTTCCCTGATCTGCTGGGCCTCTTTCTCTTAACCTTTTTTTTTAAGATTGTGAGCTCCTTGGGACTGAGACAGTTCTTTAATCTAGGACATCGTGAGCTGTTGCCAGAATGGAAATAATAATAAATATCTAAACCAAAGATAGCGCCAATGGGAATTCCTGAACAACTGCCTACTGTTGACACAGCCTGACAGCAAGAGTTTGACATTTGGAAGGCCAAAAAGAGTGGAAATAAAATCCTTAGATCCTTAAAGATGGAACCATGTTAGGTGTACCTGGTCTCTGATACACCCACTTGACATGAAGCAAACTCATTTCAGTATGTTTACAGAGTAAATTTTTTCTTGACACAAGTGCAGATACAATTCTTCCCTCGTTTACAAGGTACGACTCCCCACTGAAGTTAACAGATGTTGTTCTGTGCAAGTGAAGACAGAATCAGAACCTATGCATCAACCATGTTAAAGCCCTGAAACATTACATTTAAGATCTCTGAGGACAGGTTAAGACAATCTCTAATTACTAGGTATTGGGAGGTTTCTTGCACCTACGTCTGGTGTTGGCTAGTCAGACACAGGACACTGGGCTAGATGGGCCTTGCATCTGACCCTATTTGGCAATTCTTATGGTAGATGTGGACAAGCTGACATAGTTGTCATCCAGGCTCCAACACTGCCCTCACTTATGGATGGCAAGTATATCAATGCATTCTGGGAAATTCTGTACTCAGTGGCAAAAGATCGTTGTTGTTTTTCAGACAGAGCAAAGCACTTTGGAATGTCCCCTTGTACAAGGATCCAAGAGGTAGGAGGACTAGCTAACCCAGTTGTACAGCAGAAGAACCACATTAAAGCTTTACAGCCTGACAGCTGTGCTATGGCCCCATTTATGAGCAGGGCCTGTGGCAGTATGCATGGATTAAGTAGTCCAAAAACTACTTCAAGATCCCATTCTTCAGCATGGATCATTCCCTCTGAGCACAAGCATGCTCCAAAGGGATACACAAATGGACATACTGAACCATCTTTAAAAATTATCCATAAAACATTAAGAAAGGGTCCCTAAACCTCTCCCTGGAGAAAATGAATGAGACCCACAAACACCAGGAGAGCCCAGTCCCCTCCACAGGGCATTCAGCTAGCCTCACTAAAGCATCTCCCAGCTCAAGCCTTTCTGCACTCGATTTATAACCAGCTTTTCCAGCCAGCAGCTCTCCCAACAACTCTCAGGGAAGAGAACTCTCACTTTTGTCTTACTCAGAGGTTTTTGTCCTAAGCATAGGCACAACAGCTCAGACCATCCACAGGTAGGCCTAGTTTTCCCTCACTATTACAGCTCAACTAGTCTTAACAGAACCACCTGTCCCCAAGTAAATCAAACTGTTCTTTCAGGCCCCTGGCACTTATAAAGGATTTCTCTAGCAGAGGGTTGAAACACAATACTTCCACATGGTTAGAAACTACATGTTAACCAGGTTGCATGGGCGTGGACTGGAGGTCGAGTCAACCATACTACAGATATGGTAAAAACTTCCAGTACAGATGGGACCTTGGATTACCCTGACATTTTGTTTTCCACATGCACAAAACCTCATATTTCTAATATAAATAAAAGTGACTCCTGTTCCTGCTTATAAGATTGGATCCAGACTCTGATCTCTCTGGGAAACTTAGAGCTGGGATTTGACTGTTGTCAAATGAAATTAAATACAGGGGTTTGATAGATGGAACAGCTCTGTTCAGTGTTGGTTTAGTTAGTCTGTTGAAGAAAGGTGAAAAACCCCCAACATCAACTAAACATGGCACAGTACATTGACTTCATGCAGCAGATGCTTTGGAGTTTGTAGGATTTCACATGGGAATCAGCTGTGGAGGGACAGGTGTAGTGGGGAAGCCATGAGTTAAGGGTAGCATGATGTTGCAGTCAGTACTTCTTGGAGTAATGCCACAGAGCCAGCAAATCTGGACTGGCTTCTCAGCATTGGAAGAAGTACAATTAGTAACAGTTTATCCTGTGCATGCCTACTGTCTGATATCCAAAATAAGATGTTATTTTCAAGGCAGCAGCAGAGCCACCATTAGGAGTAGGCTAAACAGGTGGCCGACTATGGCACCTTATTTTTAGAAGTGGCTTTAGCCCTGCCCCCATGAGACCAGCTCAGAGAGCCTGGGGATGATGGACTGTCCCTTTAAGGCTGCCCATCCTACCACCACTTGGAGCAGAAGCAGGTCTTGGAGCTGCTGCATCGGCATGGTTCCAGTCCAGCTCCTCCTCTCCACCAGATGGACAGCTTGTGGAGGACACAGTCTGCCCTGTTAAGGGTGCTCCCCCGACCTCAACCACCAGGTAGCAGTGGCTGAGTGTCTAGTCCCAGTCTTCGGTAGCAGAATTCTCCCCCACTCTCATTCATTATTCCTAGGCATCAACCCCTCTTCCCATTCGGAAACTGCCAAGTTTTTCCACATCCTTTGGGTCATAAAATCTGGCCTGATATTTGAGGTAACAGGTGTTGTCTGTCTGTGTTCACACAGCTCCTGAGACCTAACTGCAGTGCTGAAGTGGAATAGCCATCCAACAACTACATGCCACAGGGAACCCTAGTGAGCGGGGGGGGATAACATAAATTACCAGGCATTCCCTCCCTGTAGAACACTCAGGAAATCTATGTCACACTCATACTAGCCCAGAGGTGGGCAAACTCTGGTCCGTGGGACTGACCTGTTCTCCCCCACAGCCATGCCGCCGCGCGGGCAGCACTCTGGGCGGCGCAGCTGCCCACTCCTGCAGAGCAGCGCGGCAGCGTGTCTGGCTCCTGCCAGGTGGCGCAGCTGCCAGACATGCTGCTCTGAGCGGCATGGTAAGGGGGCCTGGGCAGGGGGGTTGGATAAGAGGCAGGAGGTCCAGGGGGGCAGTCAGGGGACAGGGAGCATGGGGTGGTTGGACAGGGCAGAGGTTCGGGGGAGTGGGCAGTCAGAGGTCAGGGAGGGTTGGACAGGGGGTGGGGTCCCGGAAGGGGGCAGTCAGGATACAAGGAGCAGAGGGGTTGGATAGGTCAGGGGGTGGGAAGTGGGAGAGGTCAGATGGGGGCAGGGGCAAGGCTTTTTTGGGGAGGCACAGCCTTCCCTACCCAGCCCTCCATACAGTTTCGCAACCCCAATGTGGCCCTCGGGCCAAAAAGTTTGCCCACTCCTGTACTAGCCCCTATTAACTGCTACTTAGTACACTGGAGAACAATTTGACTAACTTGCATCTTTGCAGACCTTTCTATATTCTCACTTCCAGCCGATTGAGATTGTTATTTTGAAGTTGCTTTTAAAAACAACCATATGGAAAAAACCCTAGATTGCTTCTCTGGTTATGTATATTAGTATGCCCCAATCTCTGTAGTATCTGAGTGCCTGGCAATCTTTGATGTATTTACCCTCATTATGCCCCTCTAAGGTAGAGAAGCACTATTATCCCCAATTTACAGCCTGGGAAGTAAGGCAGAGCAAGACTAAGATCTAGATTCTCAAAGGTACTTATGTGCCTAACTCCCACTGAATTCAAGTGACTTGCCTTAGGTGACACATGAAGTCTGTGGCAGATCAGAGACTTGAACCCACATCCCCAAATCCCATCTTATTGCCCTAATCACCAGACTATTCTTCTGTGATGCTGCCCGAGGGGGTGGAGAGGCAGGGTTGAGAAGCACATTTCTACCACCTGCCCTTAGTGTGAAGAACCCGTGTCTCTGAGGGCCGTGGATCTGTTCCCCAACACTAACAGTCTCTGGCAACACAAGCACTCCCCTCTAGGTCTCTGCAGGCCCTGCTCTCTCTTTACAGGTTAGCAATAAGCTCATTCCAACTCCTGAGTCCTCCAAACATCTCCCTGGAGTGTCCAGCCCTTGGTCCACTGGACACTCACAGAATTCTCAGATCCTCTCTTCCCAGAGGGACAGTACAACCCAGTTTACTGGTTCTGCTGTAGAACACAGCTCTACTTAACATCCAGCACTTAGACTTGCTTTCTCTACAATCAAATCTAAGTTTATTTAACAAAGAGCAGAGATTCAAATGACAGCAAGCAGAAATATTGGAAGCAAAGGGTTACTTACAACATGAAATCATAACACACCTACACTTAACTGACAAAACATTGTCCTATCATACAGAGCAAAAGCTCATGCAAAACCCTTCCAGCATATTACAGCCAGACTTGGCTGTGGTCTACCATTCACGAAGCAAGCCCAGCATCCGCTTACTTCCTAGATGAAAAATGCACACTGAGTCTCTGTACCTACAGTTATATTTCCAAACATCCATCATCTCCACTTGCAAACTGGATAACCCCTACTACTTGTGGGTTTTCCTGGATCACACCTTCCACTACTGAGAGCTCTGTTTCTGAGTTAGTTAGGCTAATCATTCACTTACCCTTTGTGTTTCATTGTCAGCCAGCCTGAGGCAGGTTTTCAGAAGCAAACTAGTCCACCAAAGTAGGATCACATGACAATTATTTTTTCTGCATCTCTTTTTCTGCAGTAATATAAATGTGCTTTGGGAATTTCAGATGATGGGAAAGTGATTGTCATGAATGGCCTGCACCTGCCTTACTGAAATCCCAATGGGGGTGTTACCACTGACTTCGCTGAGCCAGGATCAAACCCTATGTAAGGGGACTGTTACCCCCTTACTAACATTCAGTGGGGGTGTTTTAGTTGCTAGCTCTCAGTACTCAAAGGGGAAGGGTTGATGGGGAATCAGGACCCTGAGACTGACAGTCCCCAGGAACAATGCGGAGAGGCCAATGCTCCAGGTCAGCCTGATTGACAGGGCGGGCAGGCTAATCAGGAAGTCAGGAGGCCAGGGGGGTCCTGTCCTCTGTGTGAGCTGGAATTGCCTGGGTCAGACAGAGTGGGGGGCCGAACTAAGGAGAAAGCAGGGATGCAAGCTAAGCTGGAGAGCAGAGCTGTGTCAGATCCAGAGAGAGTAGACCGTGTCCTGGGAGCAGAGTTGCAGCTCCAAAGCCAGAGGCACAGCCCAGAGAGAGCAGACCTGCCCTGGGAGCAGAGCTGCAGCAACCAGAGCCAGAGAGGCCAGAAAAGCAGCCCAGGAAGCAGGTCAGTGCTGGGAGCAGAGTCACAGAAGCAGCCTGCAGAGCAGACCTGTCCTGGGAGGAGAACTGCAGCAACCAGAGGCAGAGGGGCCAAAGAAGCAGCCCAGGGAGCTGGAGGCAGAGCAGCAGTAGCAGTGCTGAGACAGAGTGGTGGAGTTGGGGCTGGAGCAGTCTGGAGCTGGGAGAGCGAGGGGGACCCTGGGCAGTGGGCCCAGCAGAGGGAGATGCCTCAGCCAAGAGGCTCTGCAGGCCAGGCTTAGATCGCAACCCCGACAGGGCGGGGAAGAAGGGTCCTACCTTGTTGGGGTTACGAGGACTCTGCCAGACAGGAGAGTGGAAGGGGAGCCCGCAAGGGCAGGGAGGCCACTGGGTAAAGGAAGTGGGAGCAAAGACTCAGATGCTTTTGCTAGCCCACTTCACTGGGGTAGTGCAGAAGCCAGGAAAGTTCCCCACAATAGCGGGACTATTCCCTTGCTTACACCTAAATCTAGTAAATGAAACAAAACTGGATTAACAGAGGATAATATCAAACTTACCGATCAGAAGCAATCAAGGTTGAGCAGCATTTCAACTGTATGTTTTAACTCCTTTAAATTTTCCCTTTCTGAAAGGAATATACTGGAAATTCCTTACAAAGGATAGACACAACCCACATATCTTTCCAACATAATTCAGGTCATCAAACCTCTGTGCTGCCATTGAATTGAAAGGGACTTGATGAGAGGGACTTTCAGTCATCTGCAGTACTTTTCTGGTTTGCTTAGGATCTCATATTTTGCCTTTGTGCAGTACTCTGAGTTTTGTAGCAAACAGGGCTGCAACCCCAACATTTTCCTATAATGGGCTGTGTGAACCTTGATCCTCCAAGTCCTGGTGTGGTATAAGTCTAGGAGTCCAGGAGTATAAGCACAAGTTATGGATGGACAGAAATATAGTTAAGTGCTGGGCTTAGTCAACCTTGCTGAGCAGAAATAAGTCTCCCTTGCACATGTGCTTTCTTACGCTCAAGAGTGAAAAAGAGGGCAGGTGTGTGTGTGTGGTGAGGGCAAATGGGCACATCTGAGGAGACTGAGTCTAAAGGTTTGTTGTCATTGCTGTGTTAACTCAGGTTATTAGCACCCAAGTATGAGCAGCCACACTGCAAAGCCCTTCTCGAGTTACTGCATCCTCACTGGTGCTGCACTGCCCCTCGGTGTGTGTCACTAGGACTTCTGGGGGCACAGCCCATAGTTCCTTGTGCTGGAGTAAGCCAAACAGCTCTATGAGTCTTTCCAAGTGAATTGTGGAAGAATTTGTCCATCCTTCTGTGCACATGGAGGAACTGGGGGAAGGAATTGGAGGACTAGCAGCACTGGCATGATTTAGTCTGCATCCTTGCTGCAAAGCGAGTGGGTTACCAGCCTGAGCAAAAGTGGTACTAAGCTCTAGTTTGTATCCCCAGCTGGCCTTGGTTTGAAAAGCACCACCGCATTCAAGGGAAAGGGTTTTGTGTGTGGACAAGAGGCAAGGTTAGGGGCAACACCTGAGTAAGAGCCTGGGTAAACTCTGCAGAGAAGACATACCCTTAAAGTATGATCCTCAGCATGGCACTAAACTACACACTCCGCTATTCGGCCTCTCTCTTGTTACAAGGCAAGAATAAACTGTTGCTTTCAGTGATACAGGATTGGGTTCCCTCACACTCCTTGGCCTGCTCGTCATTTTCTACCTTGTCCATACATGTGCTACACTCTGCCCCGTTATTAAAGCATGCCTTGTTGCCTGGATACTGGGATCCAAGACAAGAAACGTAAAAATTGTAGAGGTTTTGTACATAGTGTTTTTGTTCAGAGTCTGCTCTTTTCTGGGGAACTGTTTCTGCAAAAAATAAGCCCAGATCTTCCTCTCCATCCTTGTTCGGTAAAGCAGAGATCTGTACGTTGTGGATTCTAAATTGGCTTTCAAGTGCAGCAGCTGCTTTATAATGTAGCGTTTAGTTTTTGTTCACCCTGTAGTCAAGTAAGCTAGAAATAATTGTATTTTTGTCTTCATGTTGTTAGAGTTTTGATCTGATTTGCTAGAGCAGTGTAAAGTGACCTTAGTTACTCCTAAGGAAATTCTGAGCCAAAAAATTAAAAATTCTGCACACAATATATTAAAATTCTGCATGTTTTATTTGTCAATAAATAAATGCAGAGGCTCCAGCATGGCAGTGAGGAGCACAGGCCACTAGCTGCACAAAGGTGGGAGATCACGCTGCAGCCCTCCTCCCATCCAGGACACGGACTTGGCGGTGAGGCTGCATCCGACCCTGAAACAGCATAAGGGCTGGGCCTGCCCCAGAAACACCCAGGGGCCCTGGCCTGCCACAACAGGCATGCCAGGTGTGGGGCCGGCAGGGTCAACCACGTGTGGAGGGGCTCAGTGTTGGGGGGATCCAGGTGTGGGGCTGAGAGGGTTCTGTGTGGGACAATCTGGGTGTGGGCATCTCAATGGGGAGTCTAGGTGTGTGTGGGATCCGGATGCACAGAGGCTCGTTGAGGGGGCTTCCAGGTGCAGGCACAATGGGTGAAGGTGGCTGGGGCTCAGTGAGGGGGTCTGGGTGCTGGGGGAGTGGGGCTTGGTGAGGTGAGGGTCCGGGTACAGGTAGTTGGGGCTCAGTGGTGTGGGGGTCTGGGTGTGGGGGGCTCATCAGGGTAGTCCAGTTGCAGAGGGGTGGGACTCATAGGGGTGGGGGTTTGAGTGCAGAGGGCTCAGTGAGGAGTTGTCTGGGTGCAGGAGTGGGGCTCCAGATGCAGAATTGAGGTTCAGCAGGGTGGGTTTAAGGATGGAGGGCTGGGGGGGGGTCTGGGTATACAGGTTCAGGCTTGGTGGGGGGTCTGGGTACGGGGGTCTTATTGCACAGGGGTTGGGCAGATGGGGCAGCAGCAATGGGGACAGGAAGCAGGGGAGGATGCTGAGCTTCCTGCAGATGGGGCAGTTTTTTCTAGGGGTAGGTCTAACACAGCCCCATGCGCTCCTTGAAGGGGAAGAGGAAGTTTTGTCCGCCCCTGCCTCTAGTCCAGCCGGGACTAGCAGCTGATCCCAGCACAAGTAGGAGCCACTAGCTGGGGTGGCTCCAGCCCTGTGATGATTTACATCTCTGCCGGCTGCTCTGGGTTCCCAAAAGGATGTACTTGCACTGCTAGGGAGGGGTGTGTGACTTCTCTTGCAGCTTCCTTTTGCTTCCCTGTCAGAAAGTCATTTTTCTGCAGGGAAGCAAAAAAAATCTGCAGAGGACATGAATTCTGCATATGTGCAGTGGAGCAGAATTCCCTCAGGAGTACTTTGTGTAAATGAGAATCAAGCCCATTAAAGTGTGTCAAGCATTTTAAGATCCTCAAAGGGAAAGTGCTATGGAAATGCATTTTGTATATGTCTGTCTATTACTACTATTGGAGGGGAAAGAACAACAGGTCTGGCTTCAGGCCATTCTAGCTGGCTCAGTGCTGCTCATTCCCTGCCATCCTTAGGAGCACCCTGGTCAGTACTAATGTGTTTTCTGCATCGTTTACCTGAGACTAATGTATCAGCATCAAGCCTATTTCCTTTTCCAACAAGGAGAGATTTCTGGATAAGCCCTAACCAAACTGGCTATAGTTTCTACAAGACCTCAGCATGGTGCTTTACCTTCTGTTAACTCATATGTCTCACTGTCCATAACAGTCTCCTCAGAGTAACAGCTAAGGAGGCCCGCCTCCTTGTGGATATGCAAAATAACCAGCAAAATCTACTGGTCTCCTTGATCAGCCATTGCCATAGATGCTGGATGCTAGTCTCATCCACCTTCCTTACAGCCACACAATATATCTTAGTATAATTATTCCATAATGATATGCCTCCCACAATGCATTTCCTCCTTCCTTGGTGCTGTCCACTGAAAATACAGCCAAATCTAAAGCTATACAGAAATACAACAGAATAAACTTCTAAATGAATCCTTGTGAATGGACTGACTCTGGGGACTGATAAACCCTTAGACCCAGATCCTCAAAGGTATTGAGATGTCTGACTCAGGGAGTTAGGCATCTCAATACATTTGAGGATCTGGGCCTTAGTTGCTGCTTCTAATCCAGCCCTAGTTGGGAATAACTGGAAGTAGTTACAATCGGATGACTTTCTGGTGAGCCATGTGAATGGAGAGAGGGGGTGGGTCTCGAGCCAAATGTCAGTGAATAGGTGGCCACATAAAAAGCCACTGTAGCGCTTGGCACTCTTGTTGGTATTCTCAGCAGAGAGCCCAAGGAGTGAATGGGCCATAAGGAATGAAATCTCCTTTTCATATCGTTATATGTATTTTCTCCAAGGCAGGTTAAACCTGGAGTAGTTTACACTGCGACTGCCGCCTCAAACGTACCTCTTTTATGCATAAACAGAGGATTTCTTTCTTTGGAGCTGCCTGTCCAGTACCTTTCATAAACACTGGTGTCACATGAAACATTAAAATGAGAAACAATCTTTTATGAGGTCTTTTTCGTAGGGAACTGACAGAAATTTGGGATGGGGAGTATAGACTTGTCTCCCCTGTTAAAGCATTTACAGATGGAATAGAATAACTTTTGAAAGATTAAAAATGTGCCCTGATTTATTAAGATTCTTGTTTCCCAGTTAAACAAACAAACAATCTGTGAAATGTCTCGCTGTGTACAACTTCTGGCCTTTTGTTTTAATGTTTCTCTTTTTTAATCAACTTCCTCTCACAGTGTTAATAAAAATTACTGTTTTAGTGCAGTGCTGATTCATGAGAGAAAAGGAGTCATGAGTTTAACATTTCCTCAACTGCTTAGAGCAGCTATTGAATTTAGTGATTCAGATGGGAAAGTAGGAGACATTTGGGTATCTGGAAACTTCCTGAACTACAGATCAGACATAAAACCAAAGTTCCTAATCCTAACCACTTATGGTCATTTAAGACGCAACAGCGCTTTCTGAAAGCATAGTGACATGAACCATGGTATCCTGGCCAAATTCCAGTCTGGTTAATTATAATTTTTTACATAAATTTTTCCCACAGTTTGGGATGGGGTATTCTCCTTCACTTCCTGTCCTAAACCACTATTTAACATTGCCACATGCTGTTAAACAGATGACACATTTCACCCCCGAAGTGGATCCCCTTCTTCAATGGGTGAAGTAATTCCTTCTGCATATATGGGCCTGATCTAAAGCCCATTGAAATCAAAGGCAATACTTGTTATTGATTTTGGAACATGAGTGTATGGACTGTAAAGCTATTCACAAGCCTTTGGGAGAAGATATGCCATGGAGATGCCAGATGTTATTGCTACCTTATAGAAAGGCATGTTGTTGTATTTTAAGATGGGAATTTCCTGTTGGCTTTTCCTAAAATGAAAGATGTGCCTCAAATTACTTCAAGCTAGAGCTCCTGAGAAGGTACAGCTCCTCGTCTGCATTGGTTCTTAGCTTGATTGATCTCTTTATCTTGTATTTCCTCAGTGTGCATCAGGCAACAGGAAACTGACTTTTGGTAAGAGACTCGGATACTCAAAAGGGAAATAAAATTCAACTTCAAACAAACAACGATCACTGCTTCATTTTCGATTGCAGTCTAGGGGGAAACGTGTCATGAGACACAAGGGCTTGTGCCTTTGAGGATCCACTTCAGGAGTCAGGCTTTAAGAAACTGCCAAAGTTAATCACTTCAAATAAGGCTGCAATAGAACACTGGACTTGCTACAGGAAACCATTACTGCAGCAGACAAAAAAGATTACATGTTGAATTATCTGGCAGGGATAGGAAAGATGCCACTGTCAATGCCATCCCCTCCCCCATAGCTCCATGATGTGCTGTTTCAGGATTTGGATGACACAGCTAAAGAAAAGGAGTACTTGTGGCACCTTAGAGACTAACAAATTCAGCAACTCTGAAACCTGTCATTATGCAAGGCACTGAATTTAGCCGTATAGAGTGGAAAATTTTTTAAATTTGTTAGCCTCTAAGGTGCCACAAGTACTCCTTTTCTTTTTGCGAATACAGACTAACACGGCTGCTACTCTGACAGCTAAAGAAGATCACCTCCAGAACAAACTGCACCTGACACAATCAGACTAGTGGCTCTCCAGGACCTGATCAGTACAGGACTCTTAATTTGGAAGATTTTTTGTTTTGTTAAGCAGGTTATGATTATTGCTTAGTATTTGTATTGCTATAGCACCTAGAAGCATTGAACTTAGTGCTCCATTGAAGTAGGCACTGTGCGAACACGCTGAGAGACAGTCACTGTCCCAGACAGCTTACAGGCTAAGCAGACAAGATGGACAAAGGATGAAAGGGGACACAGAGATGATGTGACTTGTCTGAGGCCACGCATCAAGTCGATGGTAGAGCTAGGATGCAACACCTAGTCTAGTGCCCCAGCTGATAGACCTTGCTGCTTCCTCCAATTGCATCCCCAAAGGTTCTACAAGTGATTCACTTTCCTGATTGTCCCACTTTGGTATCAGCAAGATTTTTATCACTGGAAAAAATGTGTGGGTAAGAAGCATATTGCATGGTTAATAACCTGCATTGCTTTCAACTTACAAAAATCTTCCAGGACCAAGTGGGAAATGGAGATCTAATGGAATGGGAAGCGAGTTCAAGACTATGCACAGACACCTCTTTTTTAAAAAAGAAATCGCTTTGGAGGTGTTCAAAAGAAATGTTTCCAGGATAGTGGCTGGGATTAATGCTAGTCATGACTTTCATTAGAAAAAAATTTGGATTTCAAAAGCAGAAATGTTTGCAAAACAAAATTGATTTTCTTATTGCTTCATGTTCCCAGAAGCTGCTAGTCAGTTTGTGGGCTAAGTGGGTCCTAGATATTCAGGAAGGCACTGGAGGGGTGATTAAACTCACTATAATGCACAGCATTGATACTGATATTAGTTATCCATGTATGCTGATTATTTCCTGTGCTGTATCCTAACAATACAACTGCTTAGTAAGGTTTGTTATTTATCTGTAACCATAGTGACTCAGCACTTGAATAAGATATTGTCTAACCTAAAAGACAGATATCCAGGTGTGTGAGCTAGCTGAGGTACTTCAATGGCCCATGTTACCACAGTGTCTAAGCACCTTACAATCTGGAATGTATTTATCCTCACAGCACCCCTTTGAGGTAGGGCAGTGCTTCTATCCCCATTTTGCAGATGGGGGACTGAGGCACAGAAAGCTAGGGGTTAGAGTCACAAGGGGGACTGAAGCATTAGAAAGCTTCATTGGAGCAGCAGCTGGAACCCAGTTCCCCTCTCTCCCAGGTAGGGGCCTGAATCACTGTGCTATAGAGTCATTCTCACATGCTTTCTGGCCCAATTAATACATAATTATTTATACAAAGTGGAATAGCTTCAACAGAAGAACTTGAGAGACCAAATCCAGAATGCCATACAGGCCAAGGGCTATGGCGTTCTCTGAGGAGAGTGGATTCTAGTCCCTGTTCCACATCAGGCAGAGAAAGGATTTGAACCCAGATCTCCCACAGCCTGGGTGCTTGGGTAAAAAGGGAGGGGGCATGACCTCCTCCTCTTTTGCCCAGGGTGAGGTGTGTTCTGAGTACACCCATCAGATCAGATGGGTGAGGGGGAAGCACCTACTTTGTGAATCCTACCAGGGCTTATGAATGAGTGAGGCATCAAGCAGCTCTGTAGCATCAAGACTGAGTTGGCTGCGTGCATGCTGAAGTGTGGGCACCTTGGGGACTTCACCGGTGGAAACTTAGGCACCTACAGGATTAGGTTGCAGCGGAGTAGGGGGTTGTGAATGTCAGTGTTGCCTAACTGTTGGACTTTGGCACCAAAGCCCCTCTTGGAAATCCAGCCCTAAGTGACTCACCCACAGTCACACAGGAAAACTGTAGCAGAGCAGAGACTTGAACTCAAGTCTAGCCAACACCTAGGCTAGTGCCCTAACCACTGAACCATGCTTCCTCTCTGGCTAGCTCACAGAACTCTTTATTTTCCCCATACATCCATGTCGCTGCACTGTACCTCTGACTGGAAAATTAAAACAACAGTGAGAGCTACTGGGCTAAGGGGGAAGTCTATGGAACTTAAGAACTTCCTAAAAGTGCCAGAGAGAGCCACTGTAGCCAGGGCACCAGCGCAGATTTATAGGGCCAAGTTGTGATCCCACTTGGAACCTGTGGAGTTACTCTAGGCTTATAGCAGCGTAGTGGAGATGAAAGATGGCCCATAATTAGTTGACTGTTATTACAGAAATTCAGACAGATCCTCAGCTGGTTTACATCAGCCTGGCTTCAGTGGAGTATGCTGAGGGCAAGTCTACATTTATGACGCTGCATACAGCTGCGCCATGGTAGCGCTTTAATGAAGACGCTTTAAGCTGATGGGAGAGAGCTCTCTGGGCAACATCACTAATCCACCTCCCCGAGAGGTGGTAGCTATGACGACAGAACAAGCTTTCCCACCGACACAGTGCTGTCTACACAGGGGTTGGTATAAGTGTGTCGCTCAGAGGCATGGATTTATTGCACCCCTCAGCAATGTAGTTATACTGATATAGGTCTGTGTTAGTATACACCAGACCTTATTTACACCAACCGAGGATATGCCCTATTATTTCTACTTAGAGAAAAATATTTCTTAGAGTAATTCTCTTTTATTTCCTGTGGGGAGACAAGGAGGCATTTGCTGTTCTTTAAGTAGAAGCCTCTACCCTGCTGCCGTGGCCGCCCATCTCACATGCTGCTCCCCTAGAATTCTTAAGCTCTGCAGGCTTCCTCCACACCTGGAGGCTTTTGCAGCTCTGTGGAGCATTTAAACTGTGTGGGCTCCCCCCAGCACCCTGACAGCTCTCTGCTGCCAAAGCCTGTTTCCCAGGGAAATACATCTACAGCTAGAACAGCAAAGAATAAAGCAAACGCGAAAAACAGATCTACAGTCATTTATAATAAAAGCTAGCCTGATCACTAAATAATTGGTGGGAGGAAAAGGCTCCCCTGGGCTCCTTCAATTCTTTAGCATTTGGCTTGGTGTTTTTCATTGTTAAGGTCCAATATTTTGCTCAGCGCTGTTTGATCCCATGAAGAAGACACTTGTCACTGACCCGCAGATTTTAGAGCCTACACAGAAAGACAAGTTGAAAGAAAAGAATAAGGGTAGAACAAAACGATGTATTTTATTTGGACTGTATTTTTTCTTGCAGCACCTTCCTGTCATTTCTGATCTTTGTGTTTCACAGCTCCCTCCCAGTGAAGCATCCCCCTTTTCCCTCTAATATCACATTCTGCTGCCATGGAAATGATTGAAATGTCATAGATCCAGCATTGTGACCTCACTGTGGGAAGGCATAGGAGAAGAAGGGCTGAGATGGAACCAAGCCAGTGTCTGAACACAAAGGTTCTATCAATAAGTGGCATGTGATGAAAAGGGAACGGATGTATGTTTACATCCTATGATTTTTTTATAATGTTTGTCCTCTAACATCATAAAGGGAAGTTGGAATTTCCCAGGGTGCATTGTAGAAAAGCAAAGTTCAGCTTTTGGATCAAGGGAAGATTAGCTTTTCACAATGAAATGTGTTTTAATTGTAGGGACATGAATATGGCCTAGTTGAATTGCCAGTGTGTTTTAGAGATCACTTTACAGATACGTTTCCTCATTATTCAACCAGTTCGCATCAACACAGAGCAATTTCTGTCTCCCTCCCTCCCACTGCTGCTGGCCACCCCTCCATCTCCTCCCGTTTCTCATTTTGATCTTGTTCATGTTCCAGTTTCTAGCAGTTTATCCAAAGGCACGACCTTAAACTGACTGAATTAAACAAGTGTAAAACTCTGTGTAAATGCTCTTAATTTGATTTAAACCTGCCTTACATCAATGTAGTTTAACTCAGCTCCTTATTGAGTTAAGCTAAATCAACATGGGCTTGTCTTCACTAGAGGACAGACTCAGTATTCCTCTTGATTGTTCCTGTTAACTTACCCCCACATCCCTGTCGAGACTCAAAACCCCCACAAGTTGTGTCCTGGCTGTGGCACACAATCAGGCAACTGCCTTGCTCTGAGGTTTAGTCCAGACTGTAACTTAGCTTGGCTCAGGATTTGCTAACCTGACGTGTCCCCAGTCAGAACACTGGCCTCAGTCCCCACCCACCAATCGATTGTTGCTGGTCCTCCAATCCTTTTCCAGAACTCCACACAGCACTTCAGCCTATGTCCTTATCTTGCCATCTACCCAGTCTCTGTATACTGATTGGATGTCACCTCCTGCTGCTTTAAGTTCTTGGCCCCACACAGGTTTTGCACCAATTTAAACTTTAAATAGATTTTTAAACCAATTTAAAGTTCACCTGGTACAACTTTTAAATATGGGCAAGGCCATAGATAGCAATTCTTAGCAAGTGGTGTTTCTTCCATAAAATAACATACATGGCTCTCTGGGGGCCCCCCCAAATTAAAATTCCCAGCACTTATTCACCATGACCCTCACTTTTCACAAAGCCAAAGTCAGCAAAAAAAAGTTTCCAGCTGTGGAAAAAAGTAAGATATTTCATGTATTGTTTAAAATATATTTCCATTATGCTGTAAGTTTCTTTTCATGGAAATTCTGAGAGAGCACTTGGGAGACAGCCCAGAAAAGAAAGACAAATTGTGTGTGTTTTATGGGAATGTGGGAGACAAGACCCCATGAATCATTATTAGGGCTATGTGCCATAAGTCCTGGCTGATGTCAGCTCTAGTAGCCTTCTAGCTATTTAAGCCAGACTCCCAGCTCCCGAAGGTCACATTTTCTTTTAGCAACATTTTGCATGTCATATCTTCGAAAAGCCTTTATCCCTCTTTAGATGAAATTTATCATCATCATCTCATAATTAACATATCAGTTGATAAAAAAAAGTTCTAAAATGACTGAAGTTCTGTAAAAGGAGTTTCAGTTAAATCACACAACAACATGTGTAGTAGCTTTACAGTCCTTAGCTCTTTGTAATAACAGATAGAAGTTGTACTGATATGCAATGAGCAAATTATACAACATGTTCTATCAATCAGCACCCAGAATTCTCCCAGCATTCTGAAGTACCCGGTCCCAAACCAATCAACTTCAGTGATCCCTCAAATACCTTCTTCTAACCAATTGGCATCCAGGATTATCTTACTATTCTGAAATACATCCTCACCCAGTCAACACTCACGAATCTCCCAGCTTTTGGAAGTCTCTCCTCATCAGCCAATCAGCATCAGCAATCTTTCAGTATGTTGAAGTGCCTCCTCCCAAACAGTCAGCACCTGGGATTCCCCTTGTATTGTAAAGTTTGTATTTTGCTGTGGATGGAGATGACTGCAGCTCCCAGAAACCATGGGGAAATCCACTGGTTCCACAATTTAAAAAAACAAAAATAACAAAAAAACCCCTCAAAAATTACAAAAATGTCTACTATTTTTGTAGGACCTGAGCACTGACTTATCTACTTGACTAAAAGAAAGAGGAGCACTCAAGCCACAGAAGCCGTAATAATGTAACCACACTGTCCAGAGTATAGTGCCAGCAATAGTAATGTATATAATAAGATTCCAGGATTGTCACTCCATCTGCGTGTCTCTGAAGCCTAGAACATCTGTGGAGTAATTGTGAAATGATGGCAACAGCTACAAGCCTAGCTGAAAGCTTTTTGTTCAGAGTATCACCAAGTTCAATCATCACTGGGTTTGCAATCTGTTACAGTCCAAATTTAAGTTCCCAGACATTTTGACTTTACCAATTACACCAGAGCGGTGTACAGCGACCATAAGGCTTGTTTCTATGCCATGCCAAGAGTCCTAAACCACTCTGATATCAGAGGTAATGCAGCCAATTACTACCCTTATTCTACAACTAATTTGCATGCAACAATTTCATTATTTGTATGAGGGAGCGTGCACAGATGGTGCATTGCTTGGCCCCAGCTGTGTGACACCATGCATTCAACTATTAGTTTATTGTAAGTACATACAAAAGCTAACAGTAGGGTTTTCCTGAAAGCCCACCCAGATAGTGGCCTCATCATGCTTTCATTTTTGGCCCTTGTACATTCCCTTCTCTGAAAGCCCCTCTCCATCTTTAACTCAGTCTCCATTTGTGAAACACACTGACCTACAAATAGTTACACAGATTTCTTCATATCTATGAACTATTGCTATTGATTGCACTTCTGGGCGTACCTTGCTCAGATCTGAATGATCTCACGAAGACTGTTCCCTTCCCCCTCCCCTACCCCCACAAATATACATACCAATTGCAGTGGGTTCCTGTCTGTTTCTGGGAGCAAATCAAGGTGTTGATTGTAATGGTTCAGGGCCTGGCTATCTCAGAGACCACCTCTAATTACACACCCTGATAACAGCTGACATTAGTTGAGATGCTGTTGCTGACAGTGTATAGATGTACACTCTTGAGGACTGGAGGCAAGATATTTTCACTGGACATGGGAAGCCCTGGCTGTGGTGGAATTCACAGTCATTGTTCACTCAGTTTATTGCCCATGGCTCTGAGCCAACTCCCATTAACATCAGTGGAAAGACTCCCACTTACTTCAATGGGAGTAGGATAGGGCCCCCTCAGAGAATGGTGTAAGGCATAACCTTTTGGTCAAAGCCTTTGTTGGCCTTGATGGTTTATCAATGGCAGAGTTTCCTTATGTTGGGCTGGGACAGTACAGAGACAGGATGTCTTTGCATAGGCTGTTGTGGGTAGTGTCATTTAATGCATAGGCTGCTTTTTACATATGTTTTGCCTAGATACCATGGCTGTGTACATAAAAATCATTTAAATAAATAAATGCTTTACCATCTGTTTCTGCAGATGGCATAACCCCATTTTATTATTTTGTAAGTTTCCCTTAATTCTGGCAAAAAAATTGTTTTCTATTGTACCAATATCTATGATGAAGCTAAAATTAAGGTTATAAAAATGTAAAAAAAAAAATAGAATAAAATTCCCTCACCTAAAAGATGTATGCAGTTTCTTTTAGCTTTTTCCTCTCTTTCCCCCTCATTTCCTTGTTCCCTTTTTTCTTTTCTTCCTATTCCTCTAACTTTCCATTTTCTCTTCCTCTGTTGCCCATAATGTTTCCCTCATTTCTGGTGTTTTTCTCCTATCTAGAGCTGGTTGAAAAAAGAAAATTTTGTTTTGGTGGTAAATTTTCATCTCTTTCTAAATTTCCTGCAAACATTTTTTGTTATTTTGATGCAAAAAGGCAAAAGCCCAAATTGAAGCATTTGATTTTTGAAAAATATTTCCACTGGAAAAGGTGGGGGTGGGAAATGAAGAGAAAAGCGGGGAAACTGGAAAACTAAAAACCAAACATTTTTGGGGGTTGATTTTTCATTTAAAAGAATGGCAAACAAAAATTCTCAGGAAAATTCAGAGAGGCATTTTCTAGCAAAAAATAATTTTGATGGAAACATTTCATCCAGCCCTACCCCATCTCTGTCCTTTCTCCTCAACCTTTTAGAAATCATAATATGATCCCCTTTTCCCTAGACTGGAGCAACAGCTCCTTTTCCCTGCAGCTCTATTGCATCCCTCCCTCAGATCATATGTCTGTCCACATATCCGCCTCCACACACACACCCAACTCTCCTCCCTTGTTATGCCTATTCTGTTCCCTCTCCCACTCTGCTCTTGAAGTGTCCCCAGCACTGTTGTCTCTCTCCATGCCACCTCAGGCCCCTGTTTGGGTATGTTTGAGAAACATGGAATTCAAGGTAAATGCCCAAAGCAGGAGGCCATCACTGGAAAGTATTGTGAGGTGAACAGAATATTATCTCAATGTTACACAGATCTCTGTTTATGCGCAGCATCTTAATCCTCAGCTTCTATTTATTTAAAGTGTGTTGATGAGACAGAGCTCTGACAAAGCTAAAATTGAGTTTCCATTCCTCTGGAAATGTTTAACTCCTAGAACACCAAGAGACTCTTTAAAATGCATTGAGGAACTGAGATAAGTCTAAACATCCTCCTGACTCTTTCTTCTCCTCTCTGTCTCCTCCAACTTCTGACTCTTCTCTCTTACAATACACAAGAACTCTTCCTAGCTCTCCTATCCTACAACATCCTCAATAGTAGAGCTGGTGTGGAAATTTTTGACAAGTCATTTTCCCACCAAAAAACGCTGATTTGTTGACACAGAATCTGTTCACAGCAGAGGATCAGTTTCAACTAATTTCTTGACTTGAAAAGATGTTGGGAAAGAAGTTCTGAAATGGTCAAAACCTCCTTTTTTGACATTTTCAAATGAAAAATTTTGGTTTCCCTGTTCAAAATGAATGTTTGTTTAGAAATCTGGGCTAAATAAAGTGAAATTAATGTTTTGAAAATGTCAAAGTGAAATGTTTTGATTGACTTAAACTGAATTTTATTTTTATTTTTGGTTTGTCAGTTTGAATTTTTTTTTGAGATTTTGATTTTTTTGTCCTGATTCAGAAGGAGAATTTCTTCTAAATGTCAAATATTTTCCCAGGACAGAAAAACCATTCCTGCCCAGTTCTACTCAATATCCCTGTATTGCCAACCCCAAGTCTTCTAAAATCATGAGCCAGCCTGCTCCCCCAACCCAAATAATGATATTTAAGCCAGATAATAAATGTTGGATTCTTTTTATTTACCGTCCAGTTTCTGAGCCTTTAAGTTGCACTCAGTCATATTTTCAGGCTTTTCTCTGTAACCATGAGGTTTAGATATTTTCTCTTTTATAAATGAAAGCTGAGATGCTCACATAAATCACTTGCCTCCAGGAGCTGGGGCTTTAAGAAGACACCAAATATTGCAATATGCATGATAAAAAATCATGAGTTGGGAACAGTGATATCCAGCATGCTTACCCCTTACCTCTGCTGCCATTCATTCATCCTCCCTTGTTGTCAACTATCTTTCTTGATCCCACCCCCGCAATTTAGGCCCCAAACTGTGGGACTCACCATGAGCATATATCAGTGTGAGGTGGAAGGGTTTTGGCACCAGAGAAGCAGAGTGGATCAGGACTCATTCTAGAGGAGGATCCCCCACAAGCCCCTCATCCCAGCTGCCAGAAACTTTGCTCAATATCCAGACTAGCACCCACTACCTTATCCAGCTGCCAAACCCTAATACCCACTGCTTCCAGGTGTCCTTTGCCTGACGCTGCTCAGCGTTCTAAGAGTTAAAAAAGTTTCTCTTGAGTTTTATTCCCATTTTATCTACATAGCTCCCTCCCACATTCTGATCCCCACGGGATTTTATAACCTCTATGTCCTATTTTGGCTGGTGATGTCAGAGGCAGAGTGTTACTATGGAGAGGAGAGGGACAGACTCCACTGAGACGGACACAAACATAGCCTAAAACTAAAACAAACTTCTGATTCATCAGCCAAATTGTGTCATTGTTCACGGATTGCAAAATGGTCATCAATAATTTCCCAGATGGATGTGCACGGTGGGAGAGAAGTACATTAAATCCTTATACAAGACTCTGGATAACATTTACGTACGAATCTCCCAGAACACATATTACAAATTAAACTGTGGAATGAAGTCAGAGGGTCATCTCGTGAGTGGCTGTGGATGATAGCATATTGAAACCAAGCTCTTCTCAGAGAGCAAACAGGATTACTCACTGATACCAAAAAGGATGGCTCCCATACTGCAAACAAGATGATATTCAAGGACCATATGTATACACTACAGCAGGGCTGGGCAAACTTTTTGGCCTGAGGGCCACATCGGGAAATAGAAATTGCATGGCGGGCCATGAATGCTCACAAAATTGGGGTTGGGGTGCAGGAGGGGGGAGGGCTCTGGTTGGGGGTGCAAACTCTGGGGTGGGGCTGAGGCGTTTGGGATGTAGGAGGGTGCTCTGGGCTGGGATTGAGGGGTTTGGAGAATGGGAGGGGGATCAGGACTGGGGCAGGGGGTTGGGGCACAGGGGGAGGCTCAGGGAGGCAGGCTCTGAGAGGTGTTTACCTCAAGCGGTTCCCGGAAGCAGTGGCATATCCCTTCTCTGGCTCCTATGCAGGGAGGGGCCCCCGACCTTGGAGTGGGGTCATGCGGCTGCTTCCGGGAACCGTGTGGTGCGGCCCCTGACCCAGTGCCCTGGCTGGAGCGCCGGAGTGGGGCAAACCCCAGGTAGGTTTGCCCATCCCTGCACTACAGCAACAATAATATGGTGCATGGCGCCATAAGCAGTAATTTATTATCAATTATTTCTGTATTGGCAGATGAAATTCAGCAAAGTCATTCACATTGGGAAAAACACATCCCAACTGTATGTGCAAAACAGTGGGGTCTAAATTAGCTCTTACTACTTAAGAAAGACCTTTGAGTCATCATGGATAGTCTTCTGAAAACATCTGCTCAAAGTGTCCCAGTGGTCAAAAAAGCTAGAGAATGTGAGGGACCATTAGGAAAGGGATAGATGAGAAGACAGAAAATATCATAATGCTACTATATCAATCCATGGTACACTCACACCTTGGATACTGTGTGCAGTTCTGGTTGCTCCGTCTCAGAAAAGCTCTATTAAAATTGGTAAAGGTGTAGAGAAGGGCAATGAAAATGATTAGGGATATGGAACTGCTTCTATATGAGGAAAGATTTCAAAGACTGGGATTGTTCATCTTAGAAAAGAGACCACTGAGTGGGGGATATGATAGAGGTCAATAAAAGCATGACTGGTGTGGAGAAACTGAATAGGGAAGTGTTATTTACTCCTTCACATAACACAAGAAGCAGGGGTCACCCAATGAAATTAGTAGGCAGCAGGTTTAAAACAAACAAAAGGAAGTACTTGTCAGGAGACTGGGGTGTAGGCAATCTGGCCTAAAGATTGGAGCAGGAATCAGATCCAGTAATCAGAGCAAGGGTCAGAACTGCAGTCAGAATCCAAATGCCAGAGCCAAGGATCAGACAGAGTCAGAGTGAGGAATCAAAGCTGAGGGTCAGAACTGGATTATCTGGAGACAAGAAAGGCAGGAGCAAGGCTGGGTGCAGGGCAGGGTCCAGGTTGGAGAAGTGCAGGAGCAGTGAGGCCAGCACAGGAAGGCAGAGAATGCACAGGCATGTGCACTGAGCAGCTGCTTATCCACTGCAGCTGATGAACTTAAGAACAAGCCACCTGACTGCCTTAGCCAATCAGGTAGTTCATCTATGGCCCAGCTGTGCTCTTTGGCTGCTTGGTGACTGGGCAGGCACAACTGCAGATCTTCATTCCTGACAGTACTTCTTCACACAACACACAGTCAACCTGTGGAACTCATTGCCATAGGATGTTGTGAAGGCCAAAATCATAACTGGTTCCAAAATGAATTAGGTAAGTTTATGGAGGATAGGCCCATCAGTGGCTATTAGCCAAGATGGTCAGGGACAGAACCCCATGCTCCAGGTGTCCCTAAACCTCTGACTGCCAGAAGCATCTGGCAGTAGCCTCTGTCAAAGACAGGATATTGGGCTAGATGAACCATTTGTCTGACCCTGTATGTCCATTCTTATATTTCTTTCTCCAGATATATTATCTACAATGTTTAATTTATAATTTTTTTTAGGTAGAGAAAAACCACCTCTAATGGAACATTCCACCACTAGCAAATTCCCTTTCTCAACAATTTCCCTGCTCCATCACTCAGAACTGAGGAATCCAGGATGCTCTTTGGTTGTGTTTAGGTCACATGATTTATTATTAGATTTAAAGTACTTTACAACGTTACTCTAGAAATAAAATCATCATGGGGTTCTGTGTTTATTGTCTTCCAAGGATTCCGTACCAATATTTATCAATTTACAAGTAAAAAAGATTGTTTATTTATTTTTGTTAACTACAAGCCTGGCAAACTCAACCTGGGTTCTGTCTAGCTCATGCATCATCACCAGAAATAAGGATTCCACAACTGAAACTTAGTTCACAATTCTGACACTAGCACAATAGAATCCGAACTGTTCTCTCATATCTGTGTTAGCTCTCCATGACTAACAGGGCTAAAATATAATAAAAACCAACAAAATCAAACCTTGGCCAAGATTTTCAAAGAATAGATGCATAAAATTGGACTCCTAAATAAATAGCCTAATTTTCAAAAGTGCTGAGTACTCAGCAGCTTCCGCTGACTTCAGCATAGTTTTAGGAGCTTAAAGTTAAGTGTCTATATTTGAAAACCTTGATTTATTTTTGTCACTGAAGTCAGCAGATATACACACAGGGAACAGATCTGTTTGTCCTTTCCTAGATTCATTTTTCTGATTATAACTGCACTTTAACAGATTGCTTATTGTATGTTTATCCAATTATTAACCCATCTCATGCCCTACAGGTGTGTAAGCTCACACCCAACAATGCACCTGTCCTCCATCCCCCCATATGGCTGTGCTGGGTATATTGCACATACTGCAGTCATTCTCATGGACCCACAGCACACCAGCAAAGAGCTTACAGCAATGCATGGAACTTGCTATGTTGTAGTTTAAAAACAACATGTCTTTATTTAATATGCCATAACAGTCTTATTCAGTTGGTGAAGTAGGGAACCTTCATTTAAAGCGTCACTTGTAATATCAGTCAGGCTTCTCTTGAATCCAGACTTGCTGCAATGGGACCACACGAATGAGCTCTATCCTTGAAGCCCCTGGCTCCTCTTAAGTACAGAGGGCAAGTTCTTGTAATCCACCCTAAACCAGTAAGGCCTGCTGCAGCAAGAGAGGAGCTTGGTAAGAAGCATTTCCCACTACAATACAGTGGAAAAACCTGGACTTCTCATGGTGACACAGCAAGAAGAAATATCTTACTCTGGTTTTGTTCCGTAACGGCTGTGAGAATTTTAACATAAATAGATTGATTTATAAATGTTAACTCTGGAGTCAAACGGCACCAGGGAAAACAGACACATGCAACAATGGCCCTACCACAACACTGCCATTCTAAAAGACAAGGATATATTTTTCACCCTTATTTTTTCTCTTCTTCCTCCCCCTGCCCACCCCACACCTGGGGATAAGTGCAAAGGGAGTTGTACTGAGGCGTGTTTTTCATTAAGCGATATCCATTTGTTTAACTGAGGGAACTCAGAGAAGCAGGAATAAACATTCCATGTGAAGCACCAATGTAAATATTTAAGTCTGGGAGTTCATGACCAAACTGCATTCTGGACTCAGCGAAGAGTTATATAACCAGGTGGAGAGCCCCCTGAAGCTTCTTGGGGGATACATATAGAAAATCGCCCCACAAGAAATGTTTTGATCTCTTGGCACTGTTATGGGGTAGCTCACACCATTGGAGTCCTGGGCTGACAGACACAAGACAGGCTATGAGGAAGCTCAGAGTCTCAGAGCTCCAGGCTCTGCACTGGGAAAGCACTGCTAAAAAGAGGCTCACAGCTAGAACTGGTTGAAACTTTTTGTTCAAAATATTTATGGCTGAAAAAATGGCTTTTTTGTCAGAATGGAAATTTCCACAGGAACTATCCATTGTCAGGGACAGTTTGGGGAGAGTTGTCAAAAATCTGAAAAAACAAAGATGGAAAAGTTTTCATTTTTTGTTCCCCAAAAAATCTCCCCCAAAAGTCAATTTTTTTTGACAAACAGGCAAAAACGTTGGAAGTAAAATTTTAACAGAAATTTTAGTTTGTACATTTTGCTGAAGTTTTTCATGGGAACAAAAGCCATTTCCTGACCAGTGACTCACTGCACTGAATTCCCTGCTTGCATTGATGCTCCTTGAGCCCCTACAACTTGGCTTCCATCCCCTCCGTTCTACTGAACCCATGCTCACCATGGGTACCACTGACCACCTCAAGGCCTCTTCACTGTTCTCATCCTTCTCACTCTACTTGCATGAGGTGCTCCAGTCGAGAAACCTGCCACTTCCTTGGCTGTAGAGACTGGGCTTTCCTGGTTTTCTTCTACCCTCTCCGGCCACTCCCTTACTGTCTCCTTTTGTGGCTCTCCTTGCTCTGCCCTCTCGCTATGTCTGGGTTCCTGTGGTGTGGCTCACTCATACTTGGAGCACCCCTTTGCGTCGGTGCAAGATGTTGCCGCTATCTTTGGTTCCAGAACATTCTGCAGGCTGTCTGCCTCTGGCCCCAGATCTTCTGTGGCTCAGCTCTCTGGCCAAGTCACCCAAGTTCAGACCCCTTCTGGCGTATCATAAGCAAGCGTGAATGAAACTGAATAAGTCTTCTGCCCTCTTGGGCTACTGAAGTCTTCTCTGCTTATAAACCCCAATCTCAGGGCTCCCTCGTCCTGGAGCCTCTTCTGCTCCATGTGAGTGTCCCTCCATAGGAGGGTCCTGCCTTGTCCACTGCCTCTCCCTAAAACATGCTCCCTTTTTCTAGGCCCCACCACAGGGCCTAATCCTGTCCCTGTGGCCTTCCTTAGCCTGCCTACCCCAAGCCTTTCCCAGGGAGAGGGAGGGTTTTCCCTTCTCAACAGAGCACCTTCAATCTATTTAAAGGCCTAGCTCCGCCTCTTCTTGCCAGGAGGCAATTAGTTAATCAGCCCCCCACTTCCCCGCAGAGGTGTAAAGCAAGACTAATCGGGGTTTTATCCCTTACCTTCCAGGTGTGATGGGGGTTAAACCCTGACACTGTCCCACAAGGGTCTGTACTCTGCCCACCCTCCTGCGCCTCAACACAATACTCGGTCACTGGGCAACCTCATCCATTCTCATGGCTTTAATTACCACCCCTCACCAATATCTCTCACATTTGTCTCTCCAACCTTGACTCCTCTCCTTCTCCTCAGGTTTGTATTTCCAACTGCATCTCTCATATCTCTTCCCTAGACAATCCACTGCAACCTATCAATTATTTATTATATAATTATTATTATGCCTAGGAGGACCCCATTGTGCCAGGCGCTGTACAAACACAGAACAAAAAGACAGTCCCTTCCCCAAGGAGCTGACAATTCAAGTATAGGACAATTGACAACAGATGGATACAGACAGGTGGGGGAGTACAGTGAGACAGTATTGGGCAGAACTACAAGCAGCCTACCTGTTGTCAAGTTCTTTTGTAGGCAAAGGAGAGTTTGGAGGAGTGGTTTGATGGAGGATAATGAGGCAGCTCTGTGAATGTTTGCAGAGAGCTACTCCTGTGTGTGTGTGTCGGGGGGGGGGTGCAGCATGGGAGAAAGCACGAAGGTGCTTGTTTGACAATTTAACGAGTGGCAGTAGAGGCTGGTATCATGGACTGATTAGAGATGGGAATCGACATTTCAGTAGCGAATGAGAGATGATATGGAAGGTGAGGATAGACTGTGAAGGGTCTTGAAAGTAAAGACAAGCAGCTTAAGCAAAAACTGAACTCCTCATCATTCCTCCCAAATCTTCGCCTTCTCCTTTGTCTGGAACTGTTAACTATGACGCCATCCTCCCTGTCCCATCGGCTCCAAACCCTGGTGTCATCTTCAACTCCTCTCTCTCTTTATCTCTTCCCACATAGATTCTATAATTAAACCCTTCCAGTTTCAGCTCACCAGCATCTCAGACTGGGGTGTCAAACACCTAGTCTGTGGGTTGGATCCAACCTGTTTCACGTAATGATCTGGCCCCCGTGACAGATTCTGCTTTTGCAAAACCTAATTTTCATGTAAAAGGGAGGTGTGAGGAGCCCTTCTGCCAGGTGCCAATAGAATCAAGTAGGGCTGGGTACAGTCAGTGCAGGGGCACTTTTCTAAAATATATTGAAGGATATCTCAAGCCCTGACTAGAGCCGTGCCCTGTCTGCTTCTGGCTCTGGGAAATTAAAATCCAACTTCCCTGGTTGCCATTGCAGGTGGCTCTTCCCCACCTGCAGGCACTCAAGAGTGCTTGGGAACATGGAACCACAAGTACCTTTTATTTGTAGGGGAGAAGGAAAAATCCAAACAAAGAAACCCTATGTATGTATGTATGTATGTACACCCAATCGGTGTGTCAGGGGTTTGATTAGCCCCACAGTTCCAATGTATTAATTATCTGGCTTGTTGGGTCCAGAACTTTTAGCCACACAGCAACCCCCACTCCTCTAAACCCGCAGTCACAGGTCCAATTAGATGCAGGAGTAGCAAGGGCTATCAGTGGGCTGGCTCTCTTTCACCAGCTGCTCCAGACCAGAGAAGGCCAGATCATTACGCCATACCACCTGATCCAGCTCTAGACATCAGCTCTATTGTGGTGGGTCTGGTTGGTCCTAGATGCAATAATCTCTACAATGATGCCTGTTGAAACTCTGTGGAGTCACCTGTGTATTGCCACCACCAGTCCAGTTAGGCCTCCCTGCAGAGAATCATAGAAATGTAGGTCTAGAACGGACATCAAAAGGTCATCTAGTCCAACCCCCTGTGCTGAGGCAGGACCAACACCGAGCCACCATGGTCCAGGCAAGCTCTGCAGCAAAGCCAGCTTTGCATCCCTCTCTGAACTTCAGCTTAGTCCAAGCCCTTCAGAACCACTGCACACAGGAATCAAAATCTTCAAATGCAGAACCCAGAGCAGTACAGACCCCTGAGACTGAGGACCTGAAGTAGAGCCTCTAATTTTTATAGCAAAACCTTCCGCCATCTCTGGGTGAATTGAATCCTGTTCCCAAACAAGCCTCTAGAGTCAGCATGACCCACTTATTCCAGGGCATACCTTGCACATTTCCTGTTCCCTTTCAGGAGTACAATTACCATAACAATCAATTTATATGGAGGCAGAACAGGGGCATTCCAGCTAAATCAGCAAAACACAGTATGTGGAATTATGGGTAAGAAAGATTGTATTTTATGGAAATGACATTGGCCAGAACAAGGATTTTCCTCTTTTTCCCTATAGAGGGAGTTCTATTTCCCCAAACTTCTGGGGTTTACATATGTACCTAGCCCTGATGATTGTGACCACATTATCCCATTATCTTCTCCCTTCTCCTACATATCTCTGGACTACCATCTCCTCCTTTCGGTCTTACCTTAATTTAGGATTGTTTATTGTTAGTATGGGGGTAGCACCTAGAGGCCCCAATCAGAATGGTAAGCTGTTTGGGCAAGGGAAGCCATCTTTATCTGTGTTGTAAGCACCGTACATAGCCATGGTGCTCTGTAAGCCATAAATAATAAAACAGAGTAGAAAGAAAGCTCAGATTTCAAGAGGCCCAACAGCCAGTGACAACACTATTGTTGAAGAAACTCACATTCTTGAGTTCAGGGCTGGCGTTGACAAGGCACTGCTGTTTTGGAAGCTCGCAGCACCAGAGTCTGGAGCGGGGACTGGCAGGACACCAGCGTATGAAGCTCAGCTGCCTGGAGAATCCGAGGCTGGCACTGGTAGAGTGCTGCTCTGAGGAAGCTTGCAGTGCCAGTGTATGAGACAGAAGAATCTGTACCCGCTCATTGCGCTGTCACAGAATCAAAGGCAGTAAAAACAAAAGAGAAGGTTGGTGGGGGAGGGAGGGGAGAGCTGGGGCGACTGGAGCAGAACACAACGTATCTTTATGAAATATTTAACATTTTCTTTTACCCCATCTGTCTCCTCAGAGCCAACGGAATGTTTTGCCCTCATCCTTCTTGCAGGCTAGGGGTCTCGGTAGGGAAGTGAGCAATCTGAATCTAGCAGAGCCAAGGTGCAAAGAGCCAACCTTGAGCAACATGGGATTAGTTGTGCCTCAGGGAGCAACCTACTTTGTCTCTCTCTGGTTTGGTTCTTCAGTGATAAAAGTTCCGAGTTTTAAGAAATAAAGTAGTGTTACTTTGCAACCTTCCTGAAACAGTTATTTTTATGCTTTTTATCTAACTTCTCTGTCTGTATGCCATGAATATAACACTAAGATTGTATAACATTAAATACCAACCATCCCACCACTGTCCCACTAAAACTTCATCTTATGATATGGCTAATCATCTCCTGGCCACTTTTTTTGTATGTTGCAGCCCTTTTTTTAAATTGGCTTTGCATTTTTAGAGTGTGAGCTCTCTGAGGCAGGGATGCCTCCTTTTGTGTTTGAAAGTTCCTAGCATGTTGTGGGCATTATCAGAAGCATAAAGTAAATAAATACTGATCATTCATATAAAGAGTAACAACAGGGCACAATAATCCAGTGACAGGTCTTGAGCCAGGTTTTCCCAGAGGTGGCATTCAAAGTTCATTCCAGGACACACAGCTTCAGTTCAGAATCTTCTTCTAGAATCCATTCCAGCTGGTCACAGGAATTCAATTCAGGATTCTCCCCTTTCTCCCCAGGGCTGCACCCACAGTCCATTCCAGGGGACAGAGGATTCCAGTGCAGGCTGCACCTGCCTCCTTCCAGATGATTTAAGAGTGTGTTTATATGTAGTGGGGGGAAAGCCTCTCTGGATCAGAACAATGAGCTGAGTGAAGCGGGGCCAGGTTCTTAAAACCACTCACACACCCAATGTTCAAAAACTAAAGTATAAATTACAAGTGAACCGGTGAAAAATCCAGGTCTTTTGAACTAATCACCAGGTGTTTTAAAAACCCCATATCCTCTGGGAGGAAAGCACAGTGGGCAACAGAAAGAAAAAACACCAACAAAACTCAAGACAAGTAAGGAACTTGAGGAACCTCAAAGACGGGGGGCAGATGTGGACTAGCCAAAACCCAGAGCAATAATACCAGAGAGTGTCTAACAAAAACTGCAATCTCATTTAGCCGTATGCCAGATTCATAAAAGAGACCTGCGACGTTTAGGAAGTGTTATGCTCAGTCACAAACCATGTGTGACAGATAAATGTCATGTGGTTGGGATTATGCAGCTACCCTGCAAATCTATCAAATTTGTTGGACTTGCTTAAACATAATCTTTTTATATTTTCAACACACCAAATTCCACTTAAGTATTCTGGCTGCCATAGCAACATGGCACATTCATTCCAGGTGTCATTTTCCATCGCAATCAGTTTTTTCAGAACTCTTCCCTGACTTCAAAACTTTTGTTGCCGAGGTAACAACATTTCTTTTCACATGGAAGTGCTTGGCTGTGTGCATCTGTGGCAAGATGAGGTCTGTTCTCTGCAGGAGCTCATAGTACAATGGAATGAAGATCAGGAATGCTAAAAAAAATATATGTAATAAAGGAAGGGTGGGATAAAGGAACTGTAAGAGGAAACAGTGCTGCAGTGGCAGGTGGTACGATGTGATGGGGGATGCAGTAGGATTCCAATAGGTGGCCCCAAGGTTAGAACATGGGAAAAATCTAACATATATCATAAAGAATAATAAATATAATAGAAAAATAATACTTTATCCTTCTAGCAACTCTTTCCTGCAAGGATCCTAATACAGAGTTGCAACATTTCCACATTTCTTTTCTTTTCTTTCCAACAAAAATTCACCCAAATTGACCTGAATTCCTGAATTGTGGCAATCAACCTGAATCTGCATTTTTCAGTTTTGCATGAAAAATGTTGTCCCGCTCTGCTAAGACCCACAAATAGTGTTGACAGACCCTTCACATGCTTTCCCCACCCAGCTCTGCAAAAGCTCTTCACCGCTGCCCTGCTATTATTACAGCCTTGTCCATGCTCCTCAGTCTTCCCCTCTGTCTCTACCAATGAACCTCAGCCTTGATCTGCAGCATCCCCCACTATGTCAGTCTTAGCCTACCTCCCTAGCTCTATGGGTGTCAGTGCACCTCAGTTCTGATGTGTAGCACCCCGGCTGTTCCAATTCTGAGCACCAGAATCCACCCACCCAAACTTTCATCTTCAGACAATGAAGCCCACAAAACCTGCTATCAGTATCTGTCCTACTGAAAGGGCTGATAGATAAGGAGGTGCTGGTGAAGCTCACAGTGGGATAACATGAAGTACAGTAGGATCTGGCATACGTGAGGCATGACTAAGTACAGAAAATCATTCTCTCAGCTAATGCATCAACCATCCTCTTCCAAAACCAGGCATGAGCAGCTGATGCTTAGCGGGGACATTCCAGACACTCCAAACCCCTGCATCCTGTGTGCGGTAAGATATCCCTGTGAGTCCCTAATCTCACACAGCTGGGGAATGCTGAGCATAACAGAAGCTATTGGAAAATAAGGTTGATTAATAGATTGCAAACCAGGGCTGGCTCCTGCTTGTTTGCATGTTGCAATTGATTCATTTGGATAGCCAGACACATTTCTGTTTTACATGCTACATCTTGGTGCCCCAATTCCGGGCTGCTAATGACTCTAGTGGCCAAGTGTGGGTCACTGGGGCGGATCAGGCTTTGATTTTTATTCCATCACAGCAATTCATAGTCAACTGCACAAGCAGTGTCGTGTACAAATCCGCCTCCTGGGTCACTGGTCACCACTGCTTCTGAATCTGGGTCAGTGTGGCATTTGGCTAGAAACAACAACAAACCTGAAGAACACAGTCCTTTTAGGCAAAAACCAGGAAGAGGAAGTGTTTGTGAGAGGTACCCTGATGTGAGAAGCGAGGTACATCTGAGGTGGCAGCGCCGTCTCCCTCCTGTGTGAAATTACCTTTGATTCTTTACAACCAAACAGTGGTGTCTTTCAAACCTACCTTTCTTGTTTATTCCTGGGAAATGGGGTGATCAGAGAGCTGGGGAGGGACAAATATATCCCTGAAGTCCAATTGATTCCCACACCAGAGTTGGACTCTTTGTAAAAGAAGCAGTGAGAGGCAAAAAAGCATCCTTTAAAAAGTGGAAGTTAAATACTAGTGAGGAAAATAGAAAGGAGCATAAACTCTGGCAAGTGAAGTGTAAAAATATAATTAAAAAGGCTAAAAAAGAATTTGAAGAACAGCTAGCCAAAGACTCAAAAAGTAACAGCAAAAATGTTTTTAAGTACTTCAGAAACAGGAAGCCTCCTAAACAACCAGTAGGGCCACTGGATGATCGAGATGCTAAAGGAGCATTCAAGGACAATAAGGCCATTGCGGAGAAACTAAATGAATTCTTTGCATTGGTCTTCATAGCGGAGAATGTGAGGGAGATTGCCACACCTGAGCCATTCTTTTTAGGAGACAAAGCTGAGGAACTGTCCCAGATTGAGGTGTCATTAGAGGATGTTTGGGAACAAATTGATAAACTAAACAGTAATAAGTCACCAGGACCAAATGGTATTCACCCAAGATTTCTGAAGGAACATAAATCTGAAATTGCAGAACTACTAACTGTGGTCTGTAACCGATCATTTAAATCGGCTTCTGTACCAGATGACTGGAGGATCACTAATGTGATGCCAATTTTCAAAAAAGGCTCCAGAGGCAATCCTGGCAATTACAGGCCAGTAAACCTAACTTCAGTACCAGGCAAAATGGTTGAAACAATGGTAAAGAACAGGATTATCAGATGAATATGATTTGATATACAGATGAATATGATTTGTCAGGAAAGGGTCAACATGGTTTTTGTAAAGGGAAATCATGCCTCACCAATCTACTAGAATTCTCTGAGGAGGTCAACAAGTATGTGGAAAAGGGGATCCAGTGGATATAGTGTACTTAGATTTTCAGAAAGCCTTTGACAAGGTCCCTCACCAAAGCTCTTAAGCAAAGTAAGCTGTCATGGGATAAAAGGGAAGGTCCTTTCATGGATCAGTAACTGGTTAAAAGATAGGAAACAAAGGGTAAGAATAAATGGTCAGTTTTCAGAATGCAGAGAGGTAAATAGTGGTGTCCCCTAGGAGTCTGTACTGGGACCAGTACTGTTCAACATATTCATAAATCATTTGGAAAAAGGGGTAAACAGTGATGTGGCAAAATTTGCAGATGATAGAAAACTATTCCAGATAGTTAAGTCCAAAGCAGACTGCGAAGAGTTACAATGGGATCTCACAAAACTGGGTGACTGGGCATCAGAATGGCAGATGAAATTCAGTGTTGATAAATGAAAAGTAATGTATAGTTGGGATTATGGTTTCCAATGTGCATGTAAAATGATGGGGTCTAAATTAGCTGTTACTACTCAAGAAAGATCTTGGAGTCATTGTGGATAATTCTCTGAAAACATCCACTCAATGTGTAGTGGCAGTTAAAAAAGCTAACAGTTGGCAATCATTAGGAAAGAGATAGATAACAAGACAGAAAATATCATATTGCCTCTATATAAATCCATGGTACGCCCACATATTGAATACTGTGTGCAAATGTGGTTGCCCCCATATCAAAAAAGATATACTGGAGTTGGAAAAGGTTCAGAAAAGGGCAACAAAAATGATTAGGGGTATGGAACAGCTTCCATAAGAGGAGAGATTAATAAGACTTGGAAAAGAGATGACTAAGGGGGGTGGTGATATGATAGAGGTCTATAAAATCATGACTGGTGTGGAGAAAGTAAATAAGGAAGTGTTATTTATGCCTTCTCATAACACAATAACTAACTAAGAGTCACCAAATGAAATTAATAGTCAGCAGGTTTAAAACAAACAACAGGAAGTTTGTTTTTTTTCCCCACACAATGCACAGTCAACCTGTGGAACTCCTTGCCAGAGGAGGCTGTGAAGGCCAAGATTATAACAGAAAGAACTAGATAAGTTCATTGAGAATAGGTCCATCAATGGCTATTAGCCAGGATTGGCAGGGATGGTGTCCCTAGTCTCTGTTTACTAGAAGCTGGGAATGGGTGACAGGGGATGGATCACTTGATGATTACCCGTTCTGTTCATTCCCTCTGGGGCATCTGGCATTGGTCACTGTCAGAAGACAGGATACTGGGCTATATAGACCTTTGGTCTGACCCAATATGTCTGTTCTTACGTAAAGGCTGAGAAGTGAGCCTGCAGGTGGGGTGGCGGGTAAAGGTTTTAAGTCACCTTTGCACCTCCTCTAACCGGAATGCCATTTTGGCCTCTGATGCAGGTTACTGCAATCTGAAGGCTGTCTCCAATGGCACTCTGCTGCCACAGGCCCAAGGGGAAACTGTGGCCACAGGGAATACCCGGAGTGAAGCAGCACTTGGCCTCAGCCCCATCCTCTCCTACTCAACATGCTAAAGCATCCCTTGTGCGGATGGTATAGGACCAGCTATGGTGTCTGTACACCTGATTCAGACTGTCTGAAGTCTGATGATTTCCCCACCCTCCCATTCCTTGGCTCACTTTTCCCCAGGGACTGACTGCAGGGAGCTTCCCTCAGTGCTCCAGGCTTTCCCTCTTCTTCATGCAATGCACCAGCATTACTGCAAGAGGCCTTTATCATGTCTGTTAGGCATTGGTACACCTTGGTGCAGTGCAAGCCCACCGCCCCAAGGGACCTTCTGGAGCACAGGGAATACCACTGCGAAAGGACCTTGCACAGGGTACGCAAGGGTAGGGAGGCTCCTTAGATGCAGCTGCATTCCTGCACAAGGGTCTATCCCCATCTGGCCCAAAGAGTCTGCCTCTCCTCTGAAGAAGTCCCTTATCTAACAGGTGATCAGGCTGAGGGGACACAGTGTTCCCTGGACCCAGGCATCCAAGAGTTGGCTTGGAGTTCCAAGTTCCTAAAGGGATAAATTTTAATAGCTGCTGAAAGCCCAAGCGAACAGACAAGTAATCCCTGAAAAACAACTCCAGACACCAGCCCAGGCAGTCACAGTACATAAGCTCTCCCCTCTCAATGCACAGCTGTCCCCTGAATAAACAGGAAACAGTGTTATCCTCTGAGGAGCAAGGAGGTGAAAGGGTCAATTCTTTAGGTTGTGTGTCCAGGATTTAGGCAAGCAGCACAAGTCCCAGACTAATAGATTTTCCCTTTTTCTCATAGATGAGGGACCCAATGGCTGAGTTCCTGCTCATGGGTCTGTTTCTTGGTCTGAAATTACCCTTTCTCCAGCGTAGGGTGACAAATATCCAGAGCCCAGAATGCCTGGTTTTGCCAGCAAGGCTTCAAAACTGAGGTGAAGTCACATAGGTGCTGGAACTAGGGGTTCCCCCTGGCTTGAAGTGGGTTCCATCATATACAGGGTTTACAGTTTGATTCAATGGCTCTCAGTATCCCCACTGTACAAATCAGTGGTGGGCAACCTGTGGCCCGCGGGCTGCATGTGGCCCATCAGGGTAATCCACTAGTGGGCAATGAGACAGTGTTTACATTGACCATCCGCAGGCACAACTGCCCACAGCTCCCAGTGCCTGCAGTTCACTGTTCCCAGCCAATAGGGGCTGGGGGAAGTGGCGCGGGCCACAACGATGTGCTGGCCGCCGCTTCCCGCAGCTCCCATTGGCTGGGAACAGCGAACCGCCACCACTGGGAGCTGCAGGCGGCTGTACCTGCCGACGGTCAACGTAAACACTGTCTTGCGGTCCGCCAGTGGATTACCCTGACAGGCAGCATGCAGCCCGTGGGTTGCAGGTTGCCCACCACTGGTACAAATTGTTCCAGCACCCCTGAAGTCACTGCAGGAAGACAGCCAAGTAACGTGGCAAGAGGAAGAGCTGTTACCCTGCCCCTGCAGTTGCCTTTCCAATGGACTTATGGTTCACATACACCCAGCTCACATGGAAGCCTGGGACATGTCTGTCCTGTCTGATTCTGGGTGACCATGCATGTTAATTTCATGCTAGTGATGCTGGATAAGAGGCCTGGCTAAGGATGTACTTTCATCCAAACCCCCAATTTTATGGTGTTTATCAGGAAAAGTTTATCCCTTTGGGTGCAATTTCTCATGTTCATTCTCAGCCCAAAGATCAAAGTTTTTCTTTTTTTTTGGTCTCCTAAGAGGGGGAAAAAACTCAATCAGTTTTTTTGTTTTGCTTTTCCCTCCACCCCTTTGAAGACCAAAACTGGGCAATTAAATGAAAAAGAAAAACTAGTGCAGCATGAAGGTTGAGAATTTGCAAATGGCGAGGGCAATGCCTCCACTTGTGACCTAAGGGCTCAATTATTGGAATTCCCTGTGTGCTGCTCTGCTGCTTGCAGCTCCTTCAGAATGCAGCAGCTTGGTTGCTGATGCGTTGCAGCTATCATGATCATATTCAGTCCCCGCTGCTTTCTTTATATTGGCTGCCTGTTCAATGGTGGACTTGGTAAAATTAGCCTTATTGGTCTATAAAGCTCTGTAGGGACTGACCTGACATTTTTTTTCAGAGGTGTTGTTAAATGACTGCCACACTAGCTGTTGAATTGTTTTGTTCTGACTGGTTTTGTTTACCTGCCTCGTCTGTAATTTTGTTGGGGGTCTTCTTTTATTAATGAAGGAGAAATTGTTTTTATGATTGCTGTTCAGCACCCTGGGCACTTTTGCAAGGGTGGGATTGCAATAAATAAAATTGTATTATTCTGATGATGAATTTTCTCTCTCTCTCTCTCAGATTGTTGGGCTAGATGCAAGAATCACTCAATGAGACTCGATGGCCATGGAATCTGTGGATAAGCTGCAGTGCAGCCTGGGCAGCAGCATTCTGCATGCATGTAACATTGATGTTGCAGTATATGCTGTTGTTTTGGTACCCGAATGCAGTACAGTATCTTGCCGTGGGCGCAGTGTGGCTGCAGTAGCATTGCTGTGGAACCATGTTTTAATTGTCTGACTCTAGAAATCAAATGCATAGAAGTCAGGCAAATCCAGCATTATTGTTTCCATAGCAACGTTAACGCTGCCATACAGGGCACTGGCCTGGGAATCAAGACACCTGAGCTCTATTCCCAGCTGTGCCACTGACCTGTTGGCAGGGCCAGATGAATGCGAACACAAATTAGGCATGTGTCTAGGGCCCAAATTTGAGGATTGACCAACCCAAGCAGTGCTGTGACCCTATGCACTAGGTCACAATGCTACTCACTGATATTTTGCTTGGCTGCCCCTCCGTCATGACGGAGGGTTGTCTGGGCCAAACTGCAACCCCATGTGCCAGATTACAATGCCACTCACTCAAATGTGGCCTGATCACCTCTCCCACCAATCCCTGCTTATCATGCCTAAGACCCAGTAATGTCTGAATCCAGCCCTGCCTGCTGGTCACCTTTGGCAATTTGTGTCCTTTGTGCCTCAGTTTCCCCACCCACCCTTTGTCAGTCTTGTCTATTTGGATTGTGAGCTCTCCAGGACTGGCACGGTCCCTTGCTGTGTCCAATGCCTACCCCAATGGGTTCCAATTTCAGGAGGGGCTTTGTGGTGCAAATAATACAAATAAATTATTATTAATAAACAAAATAATTGTACCTAGAGTATGTCAGGCACAAATGTAACAGGATATACAGGAAAACGGGTAAGTATTGCAAGTCCATGAGATGAACCAGCCCCGGGTTGAGCCAAGAAGTGTAAATGTTTAATATCCTACCTTGTGGTGTTCAACTTTTCAGCCTTAATGATATTCTGAACATCATTGTTATGATCCTTCATTTATGGTAAGGACACCACAATCCTAAGCGCTTTCCAGGCACAGTGTCAAAGCCGATAGATTCCATCCAGCAGAGGCCAGCGGGGCAGACTCACAATAGAGGGAGCTGATATATACAAGATCTGTGGACCCACAGGTGGTGAGCATGCATGAACTAACATACATCACTAGTTCTGGATAGCCCCATTTTTTTCCACAGAGCAAATGCGATTCACAGGTATTAGGAGATCCTCAAGAAACAGAGTAGGGCTAATGTGTCTCCTTGAATTTTGAGAATTTAGGATTACCATAGGATGAACTGGTATCAAAATAAATAATCATCAGGTTTATTGATCGTGTCCCCTCTAGTTAAAACTCTCACAGCTAGCATGCCCTGAATCTTGTATGAAAGGGTGGCTTCTGGTCCCTGCGATAGAGTGGGTTATGTCTGTGTCAGATGATGAGCTCCATTTTGTATTACGTGTTGAATGCATCTGAATTTGCCCAAGGCAAGCCTATTGAATTGCATCCTAGTCAGCAGCCCTGCCCGGGAATGGTGCTTGATACCTTGCTGAAGGACTCTCATGGAGAAGCCACCAAGACAGAAATCTGGAGCTCTCGGATTTGCTTGTCTCTCAACTCCTGGCCCATGGAACAATGGGCTTTCTACACAGAGGACTCACAAGGAAGGAAAGCAGCTGGAGTTTTCAATCTGAGCACATGGCAATGAGACAGAGACTCAATTTATTAGTGGGGTGCTGCTCGGAGCAAGGGAGCCTGACCATCAACACAAGGCAAACATGAGGGTGGAGTGTGTGTGTGTGGGGGGAAACAGGTAAAGAGGGACTAATGGAGTTTGTTGGAAGAGATCTGGAACAAGATCACAAAGGATGGGAACACAATGAGAACTGATAGGAGCACTGGGGAGGAAGAGACATGGACAAGAGGGGAGGGAGAGGGAGAGGGGATCTGTGTTTGTGGAGTTGAGCGAGATCTGGAATTGTGAGGGAAATAGACCTGGAATTAGGGGATCACAGGGAGGCAGTTGTGGGAGTTAGTTACCAACTTTGTTTTCAACACCAGAGCAGGTTTCTGTTCTTGGCTTTCAATTAATTAGTCAGCCCTGGCACCAAGGATAGATCTGCAACTCTATAACTGTCCCATGGTTAATCAAAGGGCTAATATGAACAGCTCCTTCTATTAGAGCCACAGTATAATGCCACTGAGGACCAGGCTGTATTTTTGGCCACACACTAGAATGACTTTTTACTCTTAAATCCCCATGGTTTGCAGTCCCCACAGATCTCTCTCTTCCAATTTCTCATTGCTGGCACTTCACAGAGGAATGAATGAAAGTTTCTCAGCTTCCCAGAGTCCCACTTTGATGAGACTGCCCGATCTCCCAGTGCTAGTTACACTGAGAACTGGAGCGGGCCCCTACATGTGCTGCTGTTATTTATTGTTTCTATTACCGTAGCACCTAGACCCCCAACTGAGATCAGAGCCTCTCTGTGCCAGACATTGTGCAGACACACAGTGAGCAAGAGGCAGCCCCTGCTGTGAAGATGTTACAATCTATATAGACAACTAAGACAATGACAAACAGCAGGAGGGGAAACAGAGGCAGATCAATGTGAAGTAACTAGCCCAAGGTCACCAAGCAGCAGAGCTGGGAACAGAACCTATCTCTCCCAAGTCCTTGTCCAATGACTGACCCACTGGATCACACTGCTTCTGGAAGCATCAGAACCAGCATTTCCTCTTTTCCAGTGTTTGTCTCACCACCCGTAGCAACAGCTCACAGGACTCCACAGTTTATTTATTTGTTTTAATTAAATGACACTTAAGTCACCTGCAGAGGTCACATCACCACATCGCCACATCTCGTGCAGGGCCTGGTGATGGGAAGCAGCTAAGTGATGCAGACATGACTCAGCCACTCTTCTCAGCTGTGCTGGTTTTACAGCAGTGTAGCTCCACTGGCATGTTTCAGTGGAGAGACTCCTGACTGAAGGGTAAGCGTGAGGAAAGTCCAGACCAGTGAGTTTCCCCTAGCCACAACAGCCTGAAGTGAGGCTACTGCCATCCAGTGTGACTCATAGAGATGACCGGTCTTTGCATTCAGTGCCCCATGATCAGATCCAAACAGTCTGGTACAAATCTGCGTGCTGGCACCTGTAGTATCCAGGGAGCACTCGTCAGTATGAAATATAGAATCATAGGACTGGAAGGGACCTCAAGAGGTCTAGTCCAGTCCCCTGCACTCATGGCAGGACTAAGTATTATCTAGACCATTCCTGACGGGTGTTTGTCTAACCTGCTCTTAAAAATCTCCAGTGATGGAGATTCCACAACCTCCCTACATAATTTATTCCAGTGCTTAACCACCCTGACAGTTAGAAGTTTTTCCTAATGTCCAACCTATATATATGGGCACTGGCTTCGTTTTAAACAAATCAGGTCAATCCTCAGCAAGTTGGCACCCTGGCCCTCACTATGACAAAATTTGGGTGCTCCTGTCTGAGCACAAACTTGTAAAGGGGGCAATCCAAGGCCGCATGATAGCTCTCAAGTGGCTGCTTGCTCTCTCTGGCTTTGGAAGTCCTACTCCTCTAGCAGAATTATCCTAAAGGAGCCAACCATTTTCCTCTAGGTACAACATGAATTGGGTGCAGCTATATGGCCCTATAACAGCGTTGTGGGGCCATCTAAGAACTCCAGAACTGTCGCAATGCTGCAAACCACAGCAGCCTGGAACTCCAGGGCTGATGAAAGAGACGTGTCCCAGCCATGAGTCACCCCCACGCTCTAAAAATCAAGCCTCTTTCCAATGTCAAGCTTTGTACCTAAAACTGGAGGCACCCAAAACCATGAGCACTTTTGAATTGACCTTAGATTTTAAAGTCTTTAGGGCAGTGATCATCTTCCTATATAGCTACTTATCTGGTCCCCATTATCCTAGTAGCTGAGCCGCTCACAAATGTTAATATGCATGTGAGGTAGGGAAGTATTATTAGCCCCATTTTACAGCTGGGGAACTGAGGCACAGAGAGGCTATGTGACCTGCCCAAGGTCCCCCAGGAAATCTCTGGTGGAACAGGGAGCAAGATCTCCCAAGTATTAGGTTAGTGCTCTGACCACTGGACAATCCATTTCTCAATAGCTACACAGCACTTCTGTAATAAATCTCATCCCACCCACCTGATATTTCCCACCCAGTCTCAATTTTGTCCCCCAAAATTTACCAAAGAAGTGCAATGTTCAAAAAACCAAATGACTAACTACAGAATTTCATTTGCAAGACAGAGTAACCGTAACGTACACCCTAGCACTCCTTATTACAACAAAACTCCATCCAATAGTAGCTAGAGAATACTAATCACTCTTACATAACCCAGCACCCTGTAATCAACACATTTCATAACCCCTAAAGCCATCAATCATTCCACCCCAGTCACAGAAATACTTTTCTGCTCCTCCAACGTATCACGCAAAGAGAGAGCCCATTGCAGGCTGCCCTAGCTTGCTGTACCCTGGGACTGTGCCCCTTTCACAATCTGAACTGCACATTCAGTAAATAATATATAAAGTCAACAGGAGAAATCCAGTGGCACTTTGCGATTACAGCACAAACCAAGTGGCAAAGGAAGGGTGTGTGGGCGGGTGAGTCAGGTGGGAAGGAAGGGTGTGAGTGAGGATTATATCGCAGTGAGGAGCTGATGGGATCCATTCATTTCCAGACATTCTAAGGCTTAAGGTGTTATTAAAGTAGAGTTTTTGTCATGAAAGTGCAGCCGGTGGGAGCATACTCTTTCACCCAGAACTCTTTAACAATATTGTTTGGCAGGGAAATATGTTTCTCTCCCCACCACCACCCTGCTGTAGATGGGAAAGGAGCTGGCAAAAGTAGGTTTCCTTTCCCTCTCCCTTCAGTGAGCACAGGGACAGCTCTTCCATGGGCTTGAACCAAAGCCCACTAAAGCCACCGACTTTGGATGAGGCAGATAGGTGGAATCCTGGCTGGGACACCTCCCTGTCTCCCAGCTTCAGGTGCTATTCAGTGCTCTCCCTGAAAGGAAGTGAGGAATCCCAGGACCCTCCCAGCCAGGCACCGTCTCCTCTTGCTCCCACTTCCAATTCCCCTGCCCGGAGAGCACTCACTTTATCGGGGCCCAGAAAGGAACAGCACACCCCCAAACTGGGGAAAGGGAGGGGAGGTATAGCTCTCCTTATAAACTCAGAGGCCAGAAGGGGGGACCATCATGATCATCAGTTCTGACCTCCTGCACATTGCAGGACTCAGAACCTCACCCACCCACTCCTGTAATGGACCCCTAACCTCTGGCTGAGTTACTGGACTCCTCAAATCATGGTTAAAGACTTCAAGTTACAGAGAAACTACCATTTACACTAGTTTAAACCTGCAAGTGACCCGTGCCACACGCTGCAGACGAAGGTGAAAAACCCCAGGGTCTCTGTCAATCTGACCAGGGAAAAATTCCTTCCCAACCTCAAATATGGTGATCAGTTAGACCCTGAGCATGTGGGCAAGACCCACCAGACAGACACCTGGGAGAGAATTCTCTGTAGAACTCAGAGCCCTCCCCATCTAGCATCCCATCACCAGCAGTTAGAGATATTTGCTGCTAGCACTCTCAGATTGGCTACATGCCGTTATAGGAGGTCTCATGCTTCTAGGGAAGGGGCTCTGTAATGTCCCTGGCTTTAACCCCTGCTTGCTCCAACTAGAACTACAGGAGCCCTTGGGAAGAGCACTGTGGTTTCTACATGCTGTCAGTTCCACGTCAGGTCAAATGGTTTGCGATGAGCACTCCTGCATCCTCTCTTACTTTCCCTTTTGCATAACATGTCACCACTAGCACTCGGCTATCAGAGCCCTTAAACAAAAACAAATAAAAAAACTCAAGCTGGTCTTGACTCCAGGGCAGGGCACCCTAGGGAAATAGAAGTAGGGAGAGGAGCATGCATGGCTCAGCATGAGGCCTGCCTGTGCTTCTATGGCCAGCAGACTGCCTCCCCTGGACAGCTCCACTGTAGTGGAGCCCACTGTAGTGCAGATACGCCCTTACCACTGCCATGGCCCGCTTTGAAGATTTGTGGCGCTTGGTCTTCACTGTAGCAGTAGCTTTGCAGTTAGTTCACACCCATTAACTAGAACATGACCACATCTGCCGTTGCTGGCTCTCAGGAAGGGTTCGGTCACTCTGATCCTATATTTGACCTCTTGTACACTCAGACAGGGAGGCCGGCAGGCTCTTAATTGTATCAATTACACCTTCCCTGCTTGTGGAATTAACCACACCTCTTTCCCCTCCAGAGCACCAGGGTAGGAGGCCGCCATTTGGGAAATGTCAGCGGGGCACCGCATGTGTAATTGGACACTGCGTCTCCACTCAAGCTGAGCGCTACAGCCTATTCCTGTGGGAGAGCGGAGAATGCCATGGCCAGTGTGGAGTCAGCCCCTATTTGGGCCACTTTCTCAGCTTCCCCCCTCTCCTCCACCTTTTCCTTTGTTCCAACGCTTGGGTCCCGGGGTGCTACTCCTCAACCTCCAGCAGCCTCACTGGTGCAGGCGTCACTCTGCCTTTTGATCTTCCTTGCCTCACTGCAAGGGAACAGCTGTACGAGCCAGCTGGTAGCTAGACACTAGGGTGACCCTGGGATCTTGCCAGACACATGCTTGCCCTTTGTGGCAGCAGACCCTCCTACCAGGGAGCTTGGTGAGGCACAAAGGTAGCAGTTCCACCAGCTGAGCAAATGGGGCACATTCTCCAACCCCCTCTGGCAGAGCCAGGCACAGATGGAAGTTTGTGTTTCAGGAGCTGCACCCAGGAGCCACACCTCACACCTTCATTACCAGCTGTTAGTTATCATCCCTCTCCTGGACAGACATTACAGCAGAGCTGGCCAGGCAGGTTCCCACCACACCCTGCAACTGGACTTGTTCATGCCACAAAATATACAAGAACTCTCCTGTAGTTATGCTTTGCCTTTGGGTGATCCTTACCCAGTTGGCACCTACACCAGATCAGAGGCCACAGCTTGAACCTCATCAGACTGAAATCCCTCTCGGCATGGTCTCAGGACTTCCTATGCCTTTGGCTGGCAAAGCAGGGAAACTGCTTTCAAGGTTAACCGAAGAAATACCTGAGTGACAGCTAGGGGCAGTGACCATTATTAAAACCATGGTCAGCGGGCCACTTGATGTGCACCTGCTGCCAGCTTTCCTCCTGGTTTGCCTCTCAGAGGCACAGAACAGATGCGAGGGGAGATGAAACAAAGACCAGAGCAGACAGAGAGATGTGGGAGAATGGCTGTCATGGCCACAGAGATATTATGATTGCACACAGGAGAGGAGTAGGCTGGGTGACTGTATGGGGGAAGGGAAATGGGCCATGTGATGAGGACCTGCTAATATGTTATCCGTGGAAAAAGTTTGGGAGCCTTTTAAGTTTCTCTCCCTTCTGGCAACATAAAGCTCACTACACTCTTGTTCAATAGGCAGTGCTTTATGTTGCCAGAAGGGAGAGATGGGCTCCATTCCCAGTGCTTGTTTCCAGTCTCATCTCATTAGTGGGATGGGGAGTGCTGTGGAGATAGCACGTGGTGATGGTGGTAGGAAGGAGCTGAGACTGCCTGGATGGGATGGTCCTGTTGACATGGCTGATAAAGAGGAGACTGAGGGGAGGAAACTGAGCTAGAGACACACCCAGAACAGCCCTGAATGCTGAGGAAATTTGGATCTGATCAACATTAGCTCCTAGTTGAACCAAAATCCTGGATCCAAACTCTCCCGCCTGTGGGTAGAATCCAGATCCAAACATGATAATTCAGGTTTTCTCTCTTTGCTGCCTCCCAGGAAGCATAATAAATATAACTAAGCCAGAATTTCACGACCAAAAAAAGGAATAACTAGGGAACCTTTCCCTAGCCAAAAGGTGCCATATGACAAATCACATGCCAAGAGTTTATGACTAGCAACCCTCCAACTGAAGAGGATTTACTTTTTTTCCCCCCATAAATACAGTGCTCTACTTCTCCATTTCAGTTATGGCCCAGAGCTGTCCCAGGGTTGCAGCATTACCGTAGGGTGTTCTTGGGTCTTTAGTGGCCTCTACTGGCCATGAATATGTATTACCATCGAAATCCTTCCATATCCCACCCCTTGGGATTGTGTGGGTGTCTGAAAGTTGCTTTCTAGGCTATGGTACAATGCACCTACTAAAAGTGTCTCTATTCTGAAAATGCTAGCAGTCTAACTCTTCCTTAAAGACTTTAAGTCTTGCACTCAAGATTCTCACCCTTATTTAAGCTGGCCCTGGGAGCAAGTGATTGCTCAGAGACCTATCACTCCATTTGTGTGGGATGCAGTATTACCACACTGTCTTAGGACAGAACTATACTGAAAGATCCTATGTGAAGGATAAACACATTGTGATGTATGTGTGGAATCAGGATTGCCACCATGTGTAATGATAGGAGACGAGCAAAAGTGGATGGGAATCTGGGAGGCAGTGACCATGAGTTGGTTGAGTTCAGGATCCTGACGCAGGGAAGAAAGGTAAGCAGCAGGATACGGACCCTGGACTTCAGGAAAGCAGACTTTGACTCCCTCAGGGAACAGATGGCCAGGATCCCCTGGGGGACTAACATGAAAGGGAAGGGAGTCCAGGAGAGCTGGCTGTATTTCAAGGAATCCCTGTTGAGGTTACAGGGACAAACCATCCCGATGAGTCGAAAGAATAGTAAATATGGCAGGCGACCAGCTTGGCTTAATGGTGAAATCCTAGCGGATCTTAAACATAAAAAAGAAGCTTACAAGAAGTGGAAGGTTGGACATATGACCAGGGAAGAGTATAAAAATATTGCTCTGGCATGTAGGAAAGATATCAGGAGGGCCAAATCGCACCTGGAGCTGCAGCTAGCAAGAGATGTCAAGAGTAACAAGAAGGGTTTCTTCAGGTATGTTGGCAACAAGAAGAAAGCCAAGGAAAGTGTGGGCCCCTTACTGAATGAGGGAGGCAAGCTAGTGACAGAGGATGTGGAAAAAGCTAATGTACTCAATGCTTTTTTTGCCTCTGTTTTCACTAACAAGGTCAGCTCCCAGACTGCTGTGCTGGGCAACACAAAATGGGGAAGAGATGGCCAGCCCTCTGTAGAGATAGAGGTGGTTAGGGACTATTTAGAAAAGCTGGACGTGCACAAGTCCATGGGGCCGGACGAATTGCATCCGAGAGTGCTGAAGGAATTGGCGGCTGTGATTGCAGAGCCCTTGGCCATTATCTTTGAAAACTCGTGGCGAACGGGGGAAGTCCCGGATGACTGGAAAAAGGCTAATGTAGTGCCCATCTTTAAAAAAGGGAAGAAGGAGGATCCTGGGAACTACAGGCCAGTCAGCCTCACCTCAGTCCCTGGAAAAATCATGGAGCAGGTCCTCAAAGAATCAATCCTGAAGCACTTAGAGGAGAGGAAAGTGATCAGGAACAGTCAGCATGGATTCACCAAGGGAAGGTCATGCCTGACTAATCTAATCGCCTTTTATGATGAGATTACTGGTTCTGTGGATGAAGGGAAAGCAGTGGATGTATTGTTTCTTGACTTTAGCAAAGCTTTTGACACGGTCTCCCACAGCATTCTTGTCAGCAAGTTAAGGAAGTATGGGCTGGATGAATGCACTATAAGGTGGGTAGAAAGCTGGCTAGATTGTCGGGCTCAACGGGTAGTGATCAATGGCTCCATGTCTAGTTGGCAGCCGGTGTCAAGTGGAGTGCCCCAGGGGTCGGTCCTGGGGCCCGTTTTGTTCAATATCTTCATAAATGATCTGGAGGATGGTGTGGATTGCACTCTCAGCAAATTTGCGGATGATACTAAACTGGGAGGAGTGGTAGATACGCTGGAGGGGAGGGATAGGATACAGAAGGACCTAGACAAATTGGAGGATTGGGCCAAAAGAAATCTAATGAGGTTCAATAAGGATAAGTGCAGGGTCCTGCACTTAGGATGGAAGAATCCAATGCACCGCTACAGACTAGGGACCGAATGGCTCGGCAGCAGTTCTGCAGAAAAGGACCTAGGGGTGACAGTGGACGAGAAGCTGGATATGAGTCAGCAGTGTGCCCTTGTTGCCAAGAAGGCCAATGGCATTTTGGGATGTATAAGTAGGGGCATAGCGAGCAGATCGAGGGACGTGATCGTTCCCCTCTATTCGACACTGGTGAGGCCTCATCTGGAGTACTGTGTCCAGTTTTGGGCCCCACACTACAGGAAGGATGTGGATAAATTGGAAAGAGTACAACGAAGGGCAACGAAAATGATTAGGGGTCTAGAGCACATGACTTATGAGGAGAGGCTGAGGGAGCTGGGATTGTTTAGTCTGCAGAAGAGAAGAATGAGGGGGGATTTGATAGCTGCTTTCAACTACCTGAAAGGGGGTTTCAAAGAGGATGGCTCTAGACTGTTCTCAATGGTAGCAGATGACAGAACGAGGAGTAATGGTCTCAAGTTGCAATGGGGGAGGTTTAGATTGGATATTAGGAAAAACTTTTTCACTAAGAGGGTGGTGAAACACTGGAATGCGTTACCTAGGGAGGTGGTAGAATCTCCTTCCTTAGAGGTTTTTAAGGTCAGGCTTGACAAAGCCCTGGCTGGGATGATTTAACTGGGACTTGGTCCTGCTTTGAGCAGGGGGTTGGACTAGATGACCTTCTGGGGTCCCTTCCAACCCTGATATTCTATGATTCTATGATCCTCAATACATAGGCAGGGGCTGCAGCAGAAAACTAAGCCAGTTGCCTCTGTACCTGAGCTAATCCTTCCAGGACAGCTACATACATTTAGACACTGAAAGAAGGCTTAACAAGCCACATCTTGTATGAAGCAACAGATTTCCTTCTTTGCTGTTGGGAAATGGGAGAAACAACAGGATCCGGTGGTTAGTCAGTTACTGATGGGGTGCCAGCATGTCTCAACCCAACACTGCAGGCTGTGTAACGTGCCTTTACACTAATGAGATTTATGTTTCATGGGAAAGATCAACTCTCTTGGAAAGCCACTCCTTGCCGTTACATTTGTGTGTGTATTTGTGTGTGTGTGTGTGTGTGTGTGTGTGTGTGTGTGTGTCCTCAATCAATAGGGCTGAAGGCCCATTTTGAGGGAGGAAATGTGTCCAATGGCTCAGCTACCAGGGAAGTCCTAGCAAATGGAAGTACCAGCATAGCCATGAGCAAAGCAAACAGATTACAAGGCAATGGAGTATCCCACATAATCACAAAACTTGTCCCTCCGCTCTCTTCAAAGCACTACAAGAGCCATTGGTACCAACGTTATCTTTTATTGGAAGTTTTATTGCAACTAAAAGCTTTGTAATGTTTTATTAAAATGTCATCATGATGTTCCCCAGAGCAGCTGCAATACAAGACTAGCAGCCTTTCCTGCCATCAATCTGGTTAAAACCGGAGGTGCCCTCCCATTTAGGTGCCTAACTAGACGCTTCTTCCAAGCACAGGAGAGGCCAGCACTACAGGGCCTTCTTCATTAAGATCTTGCTGAAACTCAGGAGCATCCTCATCCACAGCAGCTGGCCCCGGTTCCCGAGATGGTTTTGGCCACTGGCAAGAGGGTGAGGAAGCGAGATTACTTGATGCGGTAGAGGACTTTGCGCTGCATGCGGTGTTGGATCTCACCACGCCGCATCATGAGCTGCAGCACCTTGTAGATGGCGTGCTCGGGGTATTTCTGGAAGAAAGAGGTGCAGGAGAATGACAATCCCATATGAGCCTTTCACAGTACAGCCATGAGCTGTGGGTGCTGCAGCCCACCCAGGAAAGTTCACCGTAGCCCAGTGAGAATCACGAAGTCATTCTAGACTGACAGACGTTTACATAGAGAAGGGGCTTGTAATACAGGATGAACTCTTCTCTGCGTCATCGATTGGAATTCTGACTGTTCCAATATCAGTGGAAACAGTGGAAGGAGCTGGAACTGCAGTTGGGATGCACAGGATGGAGAACCCCTACAGCATTCCCTAGGCCAGGGGTTGGCAACCTTTCAGAAGTTGGGTGCTGAGTCTTCATTTATTCACTTTAATTTAAGGTTTCGCGTGCTAGTAATGCATCTTAACATTTTTAGAAGGTCTCTCTCTCTCTCTCTAAGTCTATACATTATATAACTAAACTATTGTCGTATGTAAAGTAAACAAGGTTTTCAAAAAGTTTAAGCAGCTTCATTTAAAATTGAATTAAAATGCTGATCTTATGCCGCTGGCCCGCTCAGCCCGCTGCCAGCCTAGGGTTCCGTTCACCTAGGCTGGCAGCAGGCTGAGCGGGGTCTGTGGCTGGGATCCAGGACTGGCAGGGGCTGAGCGGGGCTGGCAGCCAGGACCCCAGACTGGCAGTGGGCTGAGCAGCTCATCCCGCTGCCATTCAGCCCACTGCCGACCTGGGGTTCCGTCTGTCGGCTCCTGCCAGCCAGCATCCTGGCTGCTGGCCCCGCTCAGCCTGCGGCCGGTATGGGATTCTGGCCCTGCCTATATAGAATGGCTACCTACCTTCTCCCTGGTTCTAGCCCATTTTCTTCCTCTCTTTCTGCACTGAGAGGAGGTGGGAGTGCACTGAGCACAGAGCTGGGGGTGAAGGAGCAGGCTGGGGGTTGGGGTGTAGGGTCTGGCCAGGAGCTAGAATGAGGGAGGGGCCTTAGGGTTGGGGCAGAAGGTTTGGGTGTGGAGTGCATACCTGGGCAGCTCCCATTTGGTGCAAGAGTGCAGGTGGGAATATATATATGTGCGCGCGCGGGGGTGTGCAGGAGCTCCCATTTGGTGTGTATGTGTGGGGGGTGCAGGAGTCAGGGCAGGGGGCTGGAGGGGATATGCCCCGATTCCACCCCCCCTTCCCCAAGACTCCATCCCCACCTCTTCTACGCCTCCTCCCCAGAGCAGCAAGCATGCTGTGGCTCTGCTTCTCCCCCTCCCTTGCAAGGGCCATCAGCTGATCCGCAGCAGGGAGGGAGTGGAGGAGGGGCAGGAACCATGCATGCTTGGGGAAGAGGTAGGGGAGGGGGGAGCTTGCCTGCCCTGCAGCCAGCAGGACCAAGCTTCTTCACCCTGCCCCCACAGGGGACGGGGTGAAGAAGAGCGGGCCAGGGCAGGTAGGATTTTTAAATGGCACGCTGCTGCCGGCTGGGATCCCGGCCTGGGTTCGACAGTGGGCTGAGTGGGGCCGGCGGCTGGGACCCGGCAGGCAGCAGTGTGCCATTAAAAATTGGCTTGCGTGCAGTCTTTAGCACGCATGCCATAGGTTGCCAACCCCTGCCTTAGACAGTCACCCACCTCCCTGGTTTCACACCACTCCCTGGCACCCAGCTGACTGGGAAGGTAAACAAAAGCAGCAGAAGGAGCCTGGCCACATTTCAAGAAAGAGTCCTCACAGCCATAGCTATCTTGTAGGTTCTCTGTTTCACAGCCCTTCAGACTGTCCCCACCAGGGACAGTCTACACCCATTAGGCTCACCTGTTTCGTGAAGTCCTGGATGATGCTGTGCTCTGACACTTGGGAGCCAATGGCAAAGCGGCGCTTGAGCTGTTTTTCAATGCGAGACAGCATCTCCTGGTCCTCCTGTGTTGTGAAGCCCTCCACTCCTAGAGAGAGACACTGGATTAGAGACCCCTGCTCCTCCGAAGGCCTCACTCATGCCGCACGAACTTCAGGCTGCCCCCTCCCCACAAAATCAAGAGACTGGACAACCCTTGGCAAGCCAAAAAGGTGACCGAATAGCAAACATCCAGACTGAATCCTCCGTCATCTCAACTTCTGACCACCACACTGCGCTGCAAATCCTCTGGGTAAGCCTCTGTCTCCAAAAGGAACAGTACAGTCGAAGGGCTACTTCCCATCGCTCCCCATGGAAATATGGGGGAGCTGGGCATCCAGCCCTCATACCCCCATACCTCCTGGGCTTGCTATTCTGAACCAGGAAACACCCAGACTCAGCACCTCCTCTGGGGTGTGGGAGAGTCCACACTGCCCCCGCCCCCCAATTCCCCTTCAGATGGGAGCATTAGGCACTACCCTAACCTCTACCTGGACTACAGTGACAGGACAACACCTGCCACAGTATGAAGGGCACCTGCAGCCCCGTGCATTGGCCTGCCCAGGGGAGTCACCACCACAGCCAGCCAGCAGCACCAGGTTAGGTTGCCATGTGGCCTCCCCCGCAGAGAGGTGAGGTTTATTCTCTGCACTCTCATCAGAGGGGAGTGGGCTCAAAAAAGATGATTTACACTGCAAGAGGTTTCTGGGGGGGGGGGGGGGGGGGAAAACACACATCGCTCAGGGCCTCACCTGACAAGCTGCCTGACATGGCTGCATCGAGCGTGGACACCTGGAAAAGCCGCAAGGCCTCTTCAACATCTCCCTCAGTGGCAAAAGGCTGAAGCTTCATCTTGCTGAGGGACTCTGCAATCCGCACAATGGCCTCCAGCTGCCTGGGAACCACAGGGAAGCCCTTTCTAACAAAGTCTCCATGGGCCTCCACTCCCCCAGAACCCTGTCCCGCCTCTGTCAGGCTATTTCTCCATTCCACACACCACCTGCTGCATACATCCCAAAGCACTGAGTAAAACAGTCGTTTACCAGCTGGGGAAGGGTCATCACATCCCAGACACCCCGATCTGTGCAAAGCAGAACACTCCCATCCTATCTAACGGGAGTGGGGCGCTTGGACACAGACTGGAATTAAGGTGTAAATTTTTGAGAGAGCAATTTGCGCATGGGACAATTTACCAAGCGCTGTGGTGGATTCCCCATACTGGCAATTTTTAAATCAAGACAGGCTGTTAGTCTAAAAGATCTGCTCTAGGAATTATTTTGGGGGAAGTTCTCTGGCCTGCATTATACAAGAGGGCAGACTAGAGCATCACAATGGTCCCTTCTGGCCTCAGGATCTAGGAATCCCACATCTTTCCCCAATGACTCCCATTCCCACCCAAGGGAAACGCCTAACCCAAGGCAGGGCCCTCCCCATGCACTAGATAGTGGTGCACAGTTCCCACTAAGCGGACACTCTGTTAGCTCAGGCCATCGTTATCCATTAAAAATGGGGGAGAAGGGAAATGGGTGGGGGGAAATTCTGGCCAGAAGGAGCAGTCATCTCCTTTTCCACTCCCATCACAAGTGAGACCTAGGTGCAGCCTGGAGACGCTCTGGTATCTGTAGGTCATTACTCTGCCCTAGCCACCTTCCCTTAAGTGGTGCTGCCTCCAGTGAAGCTCTCAACAATGGAAGTCAAAGGTCTGTGCGACGCTACCCCACGTGAGCAAGAGCCTGCACTGGAGCCTCATGATCCCTACGCCAGCAGAAGGCAGTAACGGTAAGGACAGCTGGGTGGGCAGAGGGCGAGATGGAGAAGAGAGGAGCAGCCATCTTTAGGAGTGAAGCACTTAAAGAGCCTTACAGCATGTACTTCGCTCTAGTGGCTTTAACAGGGTCCAGCTCAGTGCAGGCCTGGGCTCACCCGGATCCTATTCCATTCTCAGGGGGCTTGTGCAGCGCTGGCTATATTCCCTTTGTAGTATTACCCCAAGCATCTAGGGTTCCCACCCCCTTTGTGTCCCTCCCTGCACCCGGGCAGGCGCGTGCTCTCACCGGACGGTGATGGGGATACTGGACCGGCGGTCACTCTCCCGCTCATGCTGGCGGGCCCCGCTGCGCATCAGGACATAGCGGTTCTTCAGCTTCTCTGCAGCCTCTGCCGAAAGGCGCGGGCCGCACTTCCTGTGAGAAGGGAACGGGAAGCGCCATGAACCAGACGGTACTTGGGAAAAGACATAGTGGCACCCCCGACCTATGCAGTGCAGTGGTGGAGCCTCTTCCCCTGCCACTGCAATCCAGGCCCTGGTGAGAATTTACCCAGCTGGCATCCCAAACAGAACCTCAGAGCTGACCATGCCCTCCTTAGAGCCAGGGGTGGAAATAACCCAAGACACTGGGGGCTGACTATAGAGGAGGGGTGCGGATGGCCCCTACTAAGGAATTAAAGGTCTGACACTGGGCCCATTAAGTGAAGCCATTTCAAGGAGGCAACTGGCCCAGCAGCAGGTCCAGAATTGCCCAGCGTAACCATAAATCCCAGCAGGAGTTTGAAAGCAGCAGAGAACACACCAGCATGGCACCAAGCAGGACGTGCCCAGCAAGCTTTGCAGCCTGCCCATGGTTCTGCTGCGTGGCCCAGTCATCACGTCACCCGAGAGTCGCTGCAGACTTACGTTCGACAGTAGGAGATCAGCTTCTTCAGTTTGTTCAGCTCAATCTCACCCTCCACTGCCTGGGTCTGCGTCAGGGCACTCACATGTAACGACATCACGTGTTTGGCCAGAGTCTGGAAACAGTGCAGAGAAGAGGTGGATAACAGAATTCCTTCTGCCCTTCAAATGCTACAGACAGAAATTCTGCCCATTGCAGGTACCAGGGCAAAAGAGAACAAGCCAACTCCACGCTTCTAATCTGGGGCAAGTTAGGAGAACAGACGGGCCTTGCGCTTTGTTCTAAAGCTCTCACCCAACAGTGCTTAAGTTCACAGAGCTTGGGACCACAGGAGACAACTTTAATTCTGTCTTCCTGTCCCTGCCAAATTTCTTTTCCCTTCCCTAGGCTCAAAGTGGCTGTGCTGTACTCAGACCTGCTAAAGAAGGGCAACAGGTAGCAGGTCCATTGCAAGTTACTTCAAACTCAAATAACCTACTTGGCACCGGACGCACCTGGGAGGTGAGCTGGGCAGACACTTTCCTCCACTGTCCTCTTCCACACATCCTCTGCCCCAACATTGCTCCCAGCTAATCCTCCTGCATGTGTCCTATCCACCCCAGGCAAGTCGCAACACCAAGCCCACTGCCTGCCCTCACCACGTCTCGCTCCTCATTGTGCTCATCTTTAACGATGAAGATCATGTCGAAGCGGGACAGGATTGTCGGCATGAAGTCTATGTTCTCCTCGCCTTTGGTTTCATCCCAGCGCCCGAAGACAGAGTTGGCAGCAGCCAGGACTGAGCAGCGGGAGTTCAGAGTGGTTGTGATACCAGCCTGCATGGGAAATAGAAGGGGGAGTGGAGGTCAAGTCCCACAACACAATAACCATGTTGTTGGCTCCTAATGTAGAGTACAATGTCAGGATCACACAGACGCATCTCAGGATGGCAGGGGGTGGGGTTGTGGAAAGCTATTTAACCATTTCTTCTACCTCTGGTTCTCAGAGCCCTGAGGAAAGCTCACACATACCAGCATTTAAATAAGGGCCCAGTTGGCCAAGGAAGGGTCCCTGCTGCGGGAGATGGAGGCTGGCTGGATAACCATAGGGGTTTGGACTGCACAGCCACATGAGCCTCATTTGAAGAAGACCTCCCTAAACGAAAGACCCCCATCAGTGGAAGCCACATTTAATACATAATGCCAACAGCATAAGAGGTGCTGTATAGACAAGTGAAGAGGCCACAGGGCGCACCCTGGATATGCTTGAGAGTCATTTCATCACAAGTTTAATGATGGCAATGGAGAGGAACAGGTGCCTTGTGGAGATGCAGTATGGGGAAGTAGTTTGATCTGGTGATAGGAGAAGCCACAAGTTTAGGGCAGCAGGAGAAAGAGGGAGGAGTCAGGAGTTACACCGAGACATGAGCCTGAGTGGCAAGGGGCATGGCAGAGTTGCCAGCAGGAAGGGTGGCTTGGAGGGAAGACAGGGAGTTTGGTTCCACTCATGCTGAGCTGGAGAATGATTTCCTTTAGGCTCTCTTGGACAGGGACATTGCCTCAGAGCAGGGCCTGCTGCTCCCAGACCAGAGCAGTCGGTAGCTCCAAAACCCAAAGACTGTACAATCTGTCAAACCAGTGATTTGCAGGGAACCCAGGGCAACCCTTGAGGCTCAGCCACCTGGGTGCATGAGAGCTGGTCACTCTGCTCCACAAGAAGCCCTGAGCTGGATTCAGGGACCTATCCCTACAGCTCCCCCTCTTCTTCTCTCCCCATATTCCCCCAGTCTCAGCAGCAGCTCTGCCGTTTCACAGAGGGCTAGATGCAGGCTGGAGGCCAGTGCCATTTGCTGGCACCTCACCTTGGCAATGGAGATGGTCTGCTGTTCCATAGCCTCGTGGATGGCCACTCGGTCGTCCTCCCGCATCTGTTAATGGGTGGAGAGGGAAAAATAAAATAGTTTATACCTGTTTTATTTCAGCTGAATATCCCTTTCTGAGGCCTGGGCTTGCAAGACAGCCTCATGTAGCCAGCACGGTTTCCTCCTCCAGCACACTCACGTTTCACGTATTTTTAATGCATACAAACAGATCTCTTGCAATTGCCTCCTGATGCCAGCTCCTTTTCCTGCCCTCCCCCATAGGGCACAGGTCTCCATCCACCGCAAATAACCCCCACCCTTCCACACTGCAGCACAAAACATCACCCTCCAGGGGAACTCCCTGCCCTTCCTGTAGCAGAACATACATTTCCCTCCAGGCGAGGGAAGGCAGCAGTTCCCCCCCCATGGCCCCTCCCTTCCCACCACCCTCAGAAAACATTGCACGGCCTTTCCCTCTGCGTGCTATATTTGTACCTTGTCAAATTCATCAATGCAGACCACTCCCCCATCCGCCAGGACCATGGCTCCTCCCTCCATGAAGAAGCTCCGTGTAGAGGGGTCTCGGATCACTGAGGCTGTCAAGCCAGCTGCACTGCTGCCTTTCCCCGAGGTGTACACCTGAGGGAAGGACAGGAAGAGGACAGCAGGTCAGGCACCACAACAACCCCAAGTCTGCCTCACTCGGGCCCGGAATGAAATAAACCCAGCGCAGGGTTGTGACTCGGCCACACAATAGCTACAGGCCAGCTCAGCAGCTGCGAGATGAGATTGAGCCCTGGAAAGTACCTCCTCAGCATGCACACGCTAAGATCCAGCCTTGGCAGCCTTCAAGGAACAGAGTAAGGGGACTTTATTTAGCCAGGGTTTGGGCTAAGTAGTTACAAAGCATTAGAGGGCTCCTAGGCAGATGATGCAGCTATTAGATACAGAGAGTAGCTTATTTGATCACTTCAGTGGGCTGCAGAGTTGTGTTTGTTTCACTCAAGAGGAAGAAGGGTGCCCGGATGCAAGTGTTGATGAAGACAGCAGAAAAACATGGATGGAAATAAAATTCCACACTCAGTCTCAGTTTGGACCCATGTCTGACAGGTGCAGTCAATCAAATTATTTCACTTTATCTTCCAACCTCCCTGTTAGTTCAGTTTGTTATATGCAGCTCAGCCAGCTTGGAGAACAGGCTGGGGAAAATATGCCCAGTTAAATATTCCAATAAATCATGGCTAGGTTGAGAATGTGACTGTGTGATAAGTGCTCTCTGGTTCCGACCCATTATTCGCCCACTCCTTATGCCCATTTCTCTGCTGTTGACTGTGATCAACAGGCCCATGAGCTCATCAGCCCTGCAGAGCACACTCTGGCTTCTGTTCTGCCCCATGAACCATCAATGGAATCATCTACTGGCTCCAATTCTCAATGACACATGAAGCAAAAAGAAACCGACTTGCCCTGATATCAAGTCTCTGCCTGATGGTAAAGTAGTAAGCTGGGTTACGTAGGACACTTACCCCAATGGGTGAACACTTCTCTACAAATTTCAGGAGCTGGGACTTGGCTGTGCCAGGGTCTCCCAGCATCAGCAGGTTAATGTCCCCTCTGCGGGTTAACCCATCCGGAAGTCTGCAGAGAAAGGCAGGAGGGGGGAGGTGAGGGGCGTTCTAGGTTAGACAATGCACAAGCAAAAACATCACTGACATGCAACTTTCTGCTTCTAGGAAACAGAAAAAGGATCCCTAGAAGGATTTTATGCCTTGTCTTGCATCTCTGCCCCTGCTCCCTTCCCACTGTGCCCAGTTGGATTCATTTCCCTGACCTCTTGCGGGAGCCTCCGAACAGCAGGCAGGAGATGGCTTTCTTGATGTCAGTGCTGCCGTAGATAGAGGGCGCAACGCTCTTGGCGATAGTCTCATAGACATTGGGCATGGAAGTGAGACGGCGAAATTCTTCCTCTTCCTGTGGAGTCACATTGGAGCTAGCAAAACTGCGGCCTAGAAAGGGTGGAGGGAAGTCAACTGTGAATGAATCTGTCATCAGCAGAAATTAACCTAGATCAAGCCTGGCTGGCCACCAGAGTTTTCTCCAGAATCCACCTGCCTGGCACAGCTGCAGGTCTGGGAACTACTTTAGTAATACTGTGCTATCTTTCCTTGTGAACTCGTAAGAGTTAGCCATACACAGCAGGGATTGGAGTTTGCTATTGAAACCTGAGAGTGCAGCCCTGAGTAGAAACATTTGTTTTGTTCTGCAATAAAGAGGCAAGACTTAAAGTTGGTTCAGCTGATGTCAACCAACCTTGCAAAGAGGCAACAATCATAAAGGAGGAGAGTGACGTGGATCACTGCTGGATGTGGGGAGAAGGATCTAGAGGCCTGACTTATGCTAAGGGGAGGAAAATGAGAATCTGGAGGAGGAAGCTTTGCCTGATGCTTTGGGGGTGGGTGGAGAATCAGCAGCAGAACAAAAACTGAGCGTGCTTCTGAAACATGAGCTGGATTTTTAAAGCTGATGAAGTTTCCTGTTTAATTTTACCAAACACAAGCAGCACAGAGCTGTGTAAGAAAGCAGTAGTGCATATAAACAGGGAACCTGGGACTAATGCTATATCCCGTCTGGGCCAGTCTGTGACCTTTGCTACATGAGTGGTATTGATGGACGTGTGCTGCTACAGAAAGGCAGTTCTCGCCCATGGCATCTCTAGCTGGAGGTCACAGGTAACAGCTGTTCAGAATGGAGGATTTTCTTACTCCATGTTATAACCTGAGCCAGAGAGGAAACAAAAGCAAGGTCTTACCCGAGCCATCGGTGTCCACCTGGATCCCCACCACACGGATGTAAGAGCTTCGGATCCCCACTCCCACGTTGTCCCGGCCTTTGCTCTTGGTCTGACCAGATTTCTTGATGGAATAGATGCCCATGATGGTAACTCTGTTTCCCGGAACGACTTTGTCACACAGATACCTGAGAGGAGGAAGGGGAGAGGAGTGTTAGTTCTGTGTAAGAAAGGGATGGGATGGAAGGCTACTGAAGATGGAAAAACCCCCTTCATCTCTTCCTCTCCTTCCCATCCAAACTTAGACAAGAGGTTTAGATTCCTGGCACTGGAGAACCAGGGAAGCTGCTGCTCAAGATAAAGGAACCTCACACCAAAAGACACCATCTTCACCTCAAGCCCAATAAAAAAAAAAAAACCCACCTCTTCTGCTCCAGTTTACCTCTTCTTTCATGATGGTACCTGAGCAACTTTGCACACACGATCCAAGGATCTCAAAGCACTTTGCAAACCATTAAGCCTCATGGAATTATTGCAAGTTAGTTGATCCATATTTACATACCTAAGATTCCAAAACCTTGTTTATATCCATTCACAACCAATCCTTCCCCCCAGCAAAAAACTGGGGAGAGAGCGCCCCTCACATACATCCAAACCCAGATAAACACCTCATCCAGCAAATGGCTGGATCTACCATTGACTCTCCTTGAAACAACCTTCAGGACAGGCAGCAAGGGAAACTGGTATTACCTGTCGCAATATAGCTGCATGTGCCGGGGCATCTCCCCATGTGGTACAGCATCTGGAGACTCCTGGAGCTTCAGGGTCTGGAAGTCAACACACTTGCACTTGTCCGGCATGATGAAGTATGGATCCAGGGGGCACTTTGGGCGGCCAGCCTGTTCCCTAAGCAAAGGGGGAACATTAAAGAAATGGATCATTAGAAAGCTAGTCAGCGGCATTAGGACTCAGGAGATATCATCAGGAAGCTCTATTTGCATCCAGCGATGCCATGGAGAATAGCGCCCTGTAAACACACAAGCTGAGTTTTGCCTTTATTTAGCATTGCCTTGTGATACATAAGCTTCCCCCCAGAAAAGTCTCCCCAGAGAAGCTCCCAAAATGGGCAGATTTGGTAAGTGAAAAGCTACCTCATCTTAGACTCCGATGCTGAATTCTGACAAGACCGTGACAAACTGGTGGAGGCTATTTGCACAAGAGTAATGCTACAGGCCCCAACTGAGATCAGGGCTTCATTGGACTGGGTGCTGTTTAGACAGAGAGCAAGAGCCAGTCCCTGCCCCCACAGAGCTAGACAGACCAAGGGAGGCAAAATGGAAAGCTCACAAAAAAAAAATATATTAAGGGAAAAATGATAGATTGAAGTGGAAAGATCTGAGAGGTTTAAATATGTTTAGCTTGGTAAGTAACAACTCAGTGGGGACAAAAGCCTATGAGTCTATAACACAAAGGAAGAGAACCACCATTTAAAGTTGTATAAGGAGGTTTAGTTAGGGTTAGTGGGATAAACTACAAAAGGAAAACTGTAGGCTAAATAGCAGGGAAACATCCTGACACTGAGATTTGTTAGCATGGTCTACAGTCCCCCACAGGACATGGAAGTCATTTTCAACCAAAGCCCAGATTTCCAAAGGTACCTAGAGACACATTTGCCACTTTCACGCGGTAAATAAGCACCCCAATTTCCACAATAAGCCAAAAATCAAGCTAATCCCATTTCAAAACAAGGCCAAACCAAGACAATTCCTAAGAACCCCAACACTCTATGTGACTAGATGCCCCTGGCCTGCAGTCTGGGACTGCAGTGGCCCTGCTGTGCACCCCTGACTCTCCCTCCCTTGCCCCTGTTTGCCGGGAGCCAATCAAAAAAAGCAGCAACAAGCAACTCATAAGCCAATTAAGCCAAAAACAAACCCAATTTCTGCATTTTTTTCCATGGGTTTGACATCTGTCTAGAGATTGGCACACAGGGATCCTGTTAATTTATAGTGGAAATTGGGCATCCAAATCCCTTGGAACAGTGGCTTTGGGAATCCCATCCTAAGTGCATAGCCCCATTTCATGATCCGCTTAATGCTGAATGCTACATTACACCAAAATAGCCCTATTGAAGTCAACGGGGATACTGTGGAGTAAGATATTACTCAAGGCATGTCTACACATGCAGCGTGGCAGCGCATCTGGTAAAGGTGCTCTATGCCAACAGGAGAGAGTTCTCCCGTCGGCATAATAAAACCACCTCCGTGAGTGGCAGAAGTTATGCCAGTGGGAGAAACTCTCCTGCCAATATAGCGCTGTCTACACTGGCGCTTATGTCAGTGTAACTTATGTCACTCAGGAGGCGATTTATTCACATCCCTGAGCGACATAAGTTCTGCCGACATAAACTGTAGTGTAGTCATAGCCTCAGTGTGAGAAAGTGCATCACAGTCTGACTCACTGTAAGGAACAATGCACTCACTGGGGACAGGGGAGGGTAATTAATTAATTAATTACATGGACCAGATGACCTAGCAGGGCATTTCATTTATCTTTTTACACACACACACACACACACACACACACACACACACACACACACACACACACTCCCCGAATGGTACGTGTTGTCTGGTGACAGAGCAATTAAAAGTATTAGTAAAAAGCCAGTCTTTTTTGACTGGAAGCTCTTGGAGACAAGGACCATCTATTTTTAAAGCTCAGGCCAGGTGAGCAGCCCATTTATATTCAGGAGGTACTTAAGGACTTGTGATTCTGTGAAGGCAGTGAGAGGACTTTTGGGGAAGGTGAGGTGCTGAGGGAGGGAAGCGTGTGTGTGACTGCTCCCTTTAATTCAAGCTCGGGGGTGGGCAGAGACCGCACTTCAGTATGGTTGCGCTACTCTGGTAGCAAACATTTGGCCTTAACCACCCTAACCTCCAACACATGCAGACCTGGCAAGGCCTTCAACTCACAGCTCAACTGACTTAGTCACCACTGATTTATTCATGAGTTCAGAGGGCTGGATGACAGTCCCTGAGATTCCAGCACAGAGCACTAGGTGAGACCTACTCATGCAGCATCCACTGCCAGGGGGACTCCCAGGAAGACGGAGTAGGAATTTGGTCTCCCCACCCTACCCAGGATTCCTGAAAGGACTCCCACTGCTTACGTATTACACTTCCTGGGCAGGGCGTAACCCTCCAGGCCAGGGCGCACGGTAATGTTGCTGATGGTGTTACGGCAGGTGCGGCACTGGATGGCGATCTTGGTGGCTTTAGCTCTCACAGCAGTTGCAGCAATTATGATCCCGGGGATCTTCACCAGATGGGACATCTGGTCAGACTGAGGAAGGACAGATTGGGGGTGGTAAGAAAACATCTCACACAGGAAGAAGGGAAACCCCAACATGGCAGAAAGGGCAGGGGGAAGAGAAGGGAGGGGAGAAATTCAGCAGCCTTCACACACAAAGCAGCCAGGATCATGGGTATGATGCTTCGTGGGAAACATGGGGAAAGCTGCCCATACAGGCAATCGAGGAGGAGTGTTTGGAATGACCATGGCCATCCCCACACCTCCCCACAGAATATTTTAGGTCAGTAGTTTGGATCCATACAATAGCCTACCAGGTAGGTTATGATTCCATTTGCAAATGAAATAGTGGATTTTAGTGTGTGCTATGAGTGTCATCTTAATAACAGTGCTCTGCTGAACCCCTCCTCTCTCTCCCTCCCCACAAGGGCCTGCGCCCTTTCCAAGCCCTTCTCCTGTAACGTATTAGGGCTCAAAGCTGCGGTGTGCATCTCAGGGAGGCAGCCATTCCTCCCATAGAGACAAAGCAGATGGCACTGCACAGCCTCAGATCAGAGGAAAGGGGCTGTGTTGTTTTTAACAAGAAACTTCATTTGATAGCCATGTCTCTTCCTGCTGCATTTTGCATTGTATTGATCAGAGATAAGTTTGTGGTGAAGAAAGCAGTGTTCCCCAGAAAGACCCTCAGAGATGCAGAAATAATTCTCACCACCCAATGAACAGACAGATCAGAATACCCATCCACTGACACTTTGCACCAAAACAGTAACCAGAGCTATAAAGACCTGGTATACACACAGTTTTGGTATCAATTTAAGTATCCCCTTCAACTGGGGGGAAGGGGATATTTTATTGAAGTAGTTATGTTGGAACACCCTCTAGTATGGACATGGATATACCTGCATAAAAGGTGCCTTGTATCAGTATAGCTTATTCTCCTAAATTTATGGGATTAACTATAGCAATATAAGCATCTTTATACCGGCATTAATGTAGCCACACTAAGGGGATGTACTGCTTTAACTATACCAGCTCAAACCAATGTTCAAGTGTTACAACAACTGTGTGTAAAGCAGCCCCAAGACTAACTAGTCCCATCAAGTTTAGTAATTCAAATACACGTTGTCTTGTACAGTGTCATCCTGATAAACAGAGCAGAGATGGGTCAAAACCCAAACCATTTATCCAACCCAACCACCCTCCCCACAACTAAGCCTTGAGCAAGTCATCTGGTTCTAGCAGCTCTCGCCACAGTCAAATGCACCAGTGGACAACTCCTGTCCCCACTGCTCCATACCATGAGTGGATTCAGCTCACCTTCAGACTGCGGATATTGGCTGCATTGGCATCCGATCTCAGCATGACCTGGATGTCTTGAAGTGTCTCCTCCCCTGCTGGGCGAGGACGGGTGACCTCATCTGCTACTTCCTTCGCTGCTTCCTCCAGCTGGGGAGGGAACAACACAGCTCAAGTTGCCATTCACACCAAGAAGAACCCTTGGGGCTATTGTGGTTACCTGACTGCCCATGATTAGCTGGCAGTATGTCAGTTCTAAGACTACTCTTACAGTAGTCCTCCATGTCCTCCTTTCCATGGTATCCCCCATACTTACCAGTTGCAGGTGCTCTGCAGGCTGCTTGTACAGATAGTCTGCCAAGTCCTCATCAAAGCTGGCCAGGTCCTCCATCTCCACCTCGATCCAGTACTGGCCCAGGTTATAATGCCGTTTGAGCTCATCCCTGCGAGAGAACAAGAGTAAGACTTGTAAGGCAAAAAGCATCATGCAAATCTTAGCAAATGCATGTAGTCAGCAAGCCTAGGGTCAAGGAACAACCACAGAAGGGACCCAGTCACCACCCTATAAATTGTTCAGAATGACCTTCTAGCTAAGTTGGAAGCAGAATGGACGGGTTTTGTAGGTTCCTCGGAAAGGAAGGTGATCCAGGAAAGTGACAAGAGCTCCATATGGGATTCAGAGGACATGGAGACTGCTGGACAGATTTTTCCCAGGGCATTCAAATCCACTTTCTAAAACTGCATTCAAACGGAACCAGACCTGGCCCAGTTCTGGCCCCGATAGTACACAGAACGTTTAATGCCAATGTGCTATCAGAGTTGCATAGACTGTTCACATGCTTCAAGTGCAAATGATAAGGTCCATCACACGCAAATTATGTCATCACAGTTGTTGATGTTCACCTTAAAAATCAGGATGTAGGGAAATAAAAGATGGATAGTTGGTTATGTGTCAGTTTCTTGGGTGATCTGTGCCCATTGTTTATTTCCCTGCATCCTGTAGATAATTCAGCACTTGTTCTGTAAACAAAGGAATCACAGACCTTGCAGTTTAAAAATATATGAAGTAGAAATACATTTAATCCACACAGGGATCCTCACAGACCTCAGAACACATGGGATAAAAACCCATTACTGATTTACAATCAAGAGGAACCCCAAACTAAACCCCAGATTTAAACACCCTGAAACATGAAACTGGGGACTTGAAATTCAGGTCTAGAGCCAAACTTTGCAGTGCAGTCCATGGAGGGCAGCATAATCCAGCGAATGGGGCACTGGACAGGGAGTCTCGAGAACCAGGTTTCATTCCCTGCTCTGTCACTGGCCTGCTGTGTGATGCCAGGGAAATCACTACACCTCTTGGTGCCCGAGTTTCCCCACCTGCACAAACAGCAATGATGACACTGACCATCCAGCGAAAAGCTGTTTGGGAGCTACAGGTGACAGGGCTATGTAAACGCTCCGATTATTGAGACTGGACGCACACAAGAAGGAAAGTGAACAGCTGTCCCTCCAAAGGGCAGAGAGGAGAGGAGAGGAGGTGGACAGCTAAAGGCAGAGCTGGCCGGAGGGATTCCCTCTCTGTCTCAGCAGCAGCACCTGTATTTGAAGGTGAAGCCAGACCGGTCCGTGCCCACCCGGTACTGCCTCAGGAACTCCTTGAACCGCCTCTGCAGCTGGGATTTCCGGACCTGGCCCTCATCTGCCACCGGGTCGCCCCCAAAGCTGTCGCTGTAGTAAATGCCGGGATCATCAAAACCGGACATGGCGAAGACTGCTCCGCCGCCCTGAGCAAGCCGCGGAGAGGGGGATAAATTAGCCCAGCTCCCTCCCCAGAGAGCGCTCCGGTGTGACACAGCCCTGCAGTAACCCGCCCTCTGCCCCCCGCTCCCCATCCGACTGCCGGGGGGGGGGAGAGAATCCCGCATCCGACCCCCCCCCCACGGCCTAGCCCGCGGGGGCATCCCCCCATCCGACCCTCACCGCCCCCCACGCGCTCCTGATTCGCTCCCCAGTCTCCCGCCAGGGCCGCCGCCGCCGCCGGCTCGGTCACCTCGTAGCGCCCCAGCAGCGGACACGCGCGGACCAGCCGGTTTTCGCGGCAAAACTAGGGGGCGGAGGGGAGCGGGATTAAGAAACGTTCTGCCCAGGTAGGAGACGCGCGCCCCTATTGGCCAATCTGGAGCTTGACCCCGGTGATTGGCCCGGGGCCGTTCCGCCTAGTCCAGCCTGAACCGGAAGCGAGCGGGGAGTCGCCATGGAGACGGAAGAGGATTGGAGGAGGCGCTGAAGCCCCGCCCCCTTCCCGCCCTCCCGTGCGGTCAGGCGCCGTTTGGCGCGAAAACCCGACTGGAGGGAAGTGACAAGAGGAGGGGAAGGGGCAAGATGGCGGCTGGGTCGAGCCGCTCTGGGCCGGGCGCTCATGCCCCTGCACGTGGCTCTGTCTTTGCCACCCGTGGTGCGTGGGCGGAGCCATCAGCCCTCTGGGGTCGGGGCCGCAGGGCAGCCGCCCATCGCTCCACGGGGGCCTGGGCCTGGGCCTGGGCCTGAGGGAGTCAAAGGGCAGCCGCAGGGCGCAGCCAGCGCAGATCAGGTCTGTAAACAGCTGCAGGAACCTGGGCCCTGGGCCCTATTGTGCTGATATGGCCCGTCCTGCTGGGCCCCAGGGCCTTAGTAACACAGCCTGCCCCCGGATAACTGTCCCCTGGTCCATACACCGATACGGCTTGTCCTGCTGGGCCCCGGTAACACAGAGTTGCCCCTTGGTAAATTGCCTCTGGTCCATACTACACCAATACAGCCCATCCTGCTGGGATCCAGTGCCCCAGTAATACAATCTGGCCCCTAGATAACTATCCCCTAGTCTATACTGCTCCAATATGGGTCATTCTGCTGGGCCCCAGTGCTGCACTAATGTAAATTGGCTGCTCAATAACTGTTCCCTGGTCTATAGTGCACTGATATGGCCTGTTGTGCTGGGTCCCAGTGCCATACTCACACAAGCTGGCCCCTCGATAATTATCCCCTGGTCCATACTGCACTGGTGCTGCCAAGTGCTGTAGTGACACTAAGTGGCCTCTCAGTCCCTATTCCTGGTTCATATTGCTCTGATGTGGCCTGTCCACTCCTGCCAGCTGCCAGAAGTATAGTGACCCAGGCTAGCAGTGGTGCTGGAACTAGAGGTGCTGCTGCAACCCCCGGCTTGAAATAGTAATAACATACTACTTGGTTCCATCATCAGCAGCCCCACTATAAAAATTGTTCCAGCACCCCAGCAGGCTGGCTCCGCGATAACCATCCCCAGGTCTATACTGCACGAAGAGAACCCATCCTACCAGTCACCAATGCTACTGTAACATAGCACCAGCTTTTAAAGTAATTTTTCTTTTTTTGCATTCAGTTTAAAAAATAAAAGTGTGTTCTGGCCCCAGAACAGTGTCGCCTTTTTCCGTTGAGCTCTCTTAAGACCCCTGGCAGCAGATCACCTTAAGGGTCTCCAGGGAGCAGAAGATACTTCCAAGAAGACTGCTATTGAAAAGCATCTGGTTATATTACAAATTTACAAGCACTCGTGCAGAGAGCAGTATTAAGGTTGCCAACCCTCAGGATTGTTCTGAAGTCTCCAGGAATTAAAGATTAATCCTGGGTGATGAAACCTCCCAGAATATGCCCAGCCAAAATTAGCAACCCTAAATAGTACAGTGTACATGAGTTCTTGTACCATGAATAATATATGGATGGGAGATGACCCTCTACAGTAAGTTTTCCTGTGTTTTCTTATTTTCATACACATGCACCCTATTTGCTTGGTTGTTAGACTCTTGCTGTACTTAGTCTGTGTCTGTATTGACTGTTCTAGTTCTCCTTCTAGATCAGCTGGCTCTGTGAGTGACTATATGGTAAATGTAGGTCTGGTGTCTGTGCTGTAATCTCTTCTGTCGATTTACAGTGGTCTCTAAGGCTATTGGTCTGGGGCCTTTCATCAGAATTTAATTCACTTTTAAAAATTTAGAAAAGAAAGTACAACTCTAATAATATCCTCCAACACATACACTCTGCATAAGAAATTAATTAATAGATATTTCTATGGAACTCTTCCCCATAATATTTCAGTACCTATGTATTTCAAATTAGAATATATTTTAAAAGTGCCTATCCAGAGCCCTAGCTCTTTGCCAAAAATTAGAATAGTCATACAAAACAGACCATCTCCACATCTTACTGCCAAGACAAAAAAAATTACCAGCTGCAACAAATCAAATCCAACCAATAGCCTCTTCTCCCCAAACATCAGTCCTCATTATTGTGACTCTCCCCCCCCCCTCCCACCCCGAACTTTGGCTATATAGATCGACCTCATAGTGTGCCCTACAGGTCAACACGCAAGTTATACTCATAGTTTATTTTCTCTAATATCTCTCACAACTTTCACCAACTTGATTATATTAGACAAGATAAAAGTTGCATAAAGTAGCATGGTCTAATGCAGTGGTCTCCAAAGGGGGTGCACAAGACCATACCTGGGGGTGCACGGCAGGAGGAGCACTGCCAGCACGCCACCGGCAGCTCTTCTACCTTTGGTTCTGCGGCAGCAGGAGGAGTGCGCCTGCGGCAACTCTTCATCGTAGCAGCTCTTTCCTTCTTTTTTCTTCGGCGGCATGCCTGCGTCAATTTTTTTTTTCCTGGAGGTGTGCGATCAAAAAAGTTTGGAGACCACTGGTCTAATGGATTAAATATTAGCCTGGAAACCAGGAACTCCTGACTTCAAAGTGGCTAGGGCTGCCAGATGTCCGTTTTTTTATCGGAATACCCAGTGGAAAAGGGACCCTGGCGGATCCGGTCAGTGCTGCTGACCGGGCAGGTAACAGTCTGGTTGGCATGAGGCTGAAGGCTCCCTGCCCGGCTCCATGCAGCTCTTGGGAAGTGACTGGCATGTCCCTCCTGCTCCTAGGCCTAGCGGCGGCCATGTACACTCCACACACTGCCCTGCCCCGAGCACCAGCTCCACAGCTCCCATTGGCTGGGAACTGCAGCCAATGGGAGCTGTGGGAGCAGCACCTGTGGGCAGGGGCAACGCTCAGAGCTGCCTGGCCATGCCTCTGCCTAGGAGCTGGAGAGACATGCCAGCCGCTTCCCAGGAGCTGCCTGAGGTAAGTGCTGCCTGGAGTCCCCCACCCCAAACCCTCTCCTGCACTCCAAACTCCTTGGTCTCAGCCCTGAGCCCCTTCCTGCACCCCAAATGCCTCATCTCTGGCGCCATCCCAGAGCATGCATCCCCAGCCAGAGCCCTCGCCCCAGCCCAAAGGCCCCTCCCACATCCTGAACCCCTCATTTTGGCCCCACCCTGGAGTCCGCACCCCCAGCTGGAGCCCATACTCCAACCTCCTGCTCCAGCCCAGTGAAAATGAACAACTGAGGATAGGGCAGAGCGAGCAACGAAGGGAGGGGGAATGGAGTGAGCAGGAGCAGAGCAGGGCAGGGCAAGGGTGTTTGGTTTTGTGCGATTAGAAAGTTGGCAACCCTGAAAGTGGCTCTGATACTGACTCATTGTGGAACCTTAATCAAGTCACTTATCCCCAGTATGGACCTAATCCAAACCCCATTAAATCAGTGGCAGTCTTTCCATTTACTTCACTGGATTTTGGATCAAGTCTTATTAGGGTTGTCAGTTTTTGTTGGACATATTCCTGGAGGTTTCATCACATGACATAATCTTTAATTAAAGATTATTCTTTAATGCCTGGAGACTCCAGGGCAATCCTGGCGGGTTGGCAATCCTGCCGCCTTAGGTCCATAAAAAGTGGATAATACAGACCTACTTAGCAAGGTTATTGTGAGGATTATTCAATGTAAGGTGTTAATTTACATAATTAAAACTGATTCAGCTCCGGCTTAGGACAACAATCTTTTAAAAGTCTTTTATCCCATCACTTTTGTAAGTGACAATGAGTCATGTACACAACTAAATTATGATTGACATTGAGATAGACATTTTTCGTTAAAAATTCACTGCAAAATGGTTTCCAAATGAATTTGCCCATCACTGAAGTAAAGACATTGCTTGGGCGGAAGGAGGCAATTTTTTAATAGAACAGGACTGAATGTGTGGAGTAGCCAATGGAATTGCAGAGGGATTTTAGAGGGGCAGAATGTAAATTGCTCATCTGATCTTCATGGATAAAGTTTAGGCCTTTAAAAGGTCAAAATCAACACCTTAAATGATTTGGGTTCAAGCTTACCTGAAGGATTACCTCTCTTGGTGCAATACCACAGTGGCTGTGATCCTTTGAGACACAAGCCCTCCCCTGACACTAATAGAAGGGGCTTATGGCACGGCCTTCTCCGTGTATATCTGAACTCAGATTTGGTGACTTTATGGGCAAAATCAAAGACTTACCTGTTTCCCCATGCTTGTCTTTGGACAGAGGGATGAGTTGGAAATGGGAGAGATTTTGGGGTGGAGTATGTTGTTTGAGGTTTATGCACATTTGTGTGTATGTTCTGTTTAACATTTTTGAATTAATGGTGCAATTATAATTATTTTATACTTACAGGAACCTGATCAGTGGAACATGAAACAAGTGTGAATGAATAAATATTGGAATTTGGTCAGATATCAAAAGATTAACATTCCTACTTTTCAAACCTTATAAATTAGCCAATTTCAAATAATTGGTGTTTTCCCAGGCTTGGTAAATATATCCAGGAGGGTTTTGAGAGGTGGGGTATATTGAAACTTTAGTTTGAAGATTGTCCCTCTTTCTCAGGAGGCCCTCCCCAATTTTTATTCCCCACAAGACCTGCCTTCTGACTGCTATTTGACCAGGATCTGGCAATTAGCAGACAGGTCACCTAGGGGTACGCTGCCACATGATCAGAGAGGGAACCAGAGCAGGCAGCAGCAGGTGGACAGTAGGGACCAGTAGGTAGGAAGAGGGAGGGGACCTGCAGTGGAAAAGGGATGACCAAAGGTTGTCAGCACCTCTGTTTTATGTCCCACCTGAAAGACAGCATCTTCTGCAAGTGCTTGTTTATAATAAGATCACAATGTGAAGTGATAGAGCCTGCAACTATAATAGCTGCTAGCCAGATTTCAGTCATTGAAAGGGGAGGGGGAAAGGGAATCCTTTGCATAATTGGCAAAAAGAAAAGAAGGACTTGTGGCACCTTAGAGACTAGCAAATTGATTTGAGCATAAGCTTTCGTGAGCTACAGCTCACTTCATCGGATGCATGCAGTGGAATTATTGCTGTAGCGATACTGGTTACGGTGCTGTCTTTATCACCTCACTGCATATGTCAGATCTGGTGACTAATAGTTGGTGTTGCCTTGGTTGTTAGCTATGCTGGGTTGTGCGGTTAGATGCTTGCAGCCTCTTTTAGCTCTGCTCGGTATAATTAAAAGCCAGTCTGGTGTTATCGTCCAGGATTTAACTTCTTGGTTTTAAAATATACCCTGTTTTTCTAACCCAAGGTGAAGTTCTCAGCCAGGCCTTGGAATGGATTCATGATGGGCCAGGCCCTGTGAATGGTGAAAGTCAGCGCAGCTCCACTGAAGTCAGTTGAGCTGCACCAATTGACACCAGCTGAGGCTCAGGTCCAGGAAACGTGGAGGGGCTTTGGCTCACCAACTCTTTCCATTAGTGTCAGAGACATTTTATAATTAACAGACCTCGCTCTTCCGGAGAGCTTCTCATCCACAGATCTCAAAGTGCTTCATGCCGATGGGTAATCTCCATGGTAGTTATTTCCATGGCACAGACAGGCTAAGAGACTTTCCTAAGGTCACACAACGCATTGGTGTCAGAGCTGGGAACAGAGCCCCCATCTTCTAACTCCCCATTCTGTGCCTCATCACGTCAGTTTTCTGAGCATGCAGCCAGCCCCTCCCAAAGCTTTAACAACAAGCAAAAGGTACCTCCTTCCTCCCCCAGTCCAGAAAAGGCACTGACCCCAGGAAACACACAGCAGAGTCAGCTTACATTGAGGTTTATTGTTAGTCTATAAATTATACAGACAGGACACAAGGACAACACTGTATTTTTAACAACTGATCTGAGTCATGATTGGGAAAATATGCTATAATGGGCTAATAGTGTCATATAAAACAGTCTACAATCCAAGTGGAGCCTCATCACTCCACAGAAGCAATCGCTGCTGCATCAGCCAGCTGTACAAAACACTGAGTGAACAAAGCACCAGTAAGGCTTTTTTCCCAGGCAGCAGGGAAGCTACCAAACCTGTGCTTTACATCTGGGGCTCTTTGCAGGAACTGTTTGAAGCGGTGCCAGGTCCCAGCAATGCCTTTCAGGACCTTTCTGATTCTGCCTCAGCTTTTTGGTTGAGTTCAGTTTGCAGGTTCAGAAATGCTCTCAGCGCAGATCAGAGAGAATTCACACGAAGGCTTCAGAGTCCTCTGAATCCACTGGAAAAGTGTTAGTGGCACAGCCAAGATCAGGGTGTCCGGGTTGAGGGCTGGATGGATGGCATTAGGTGTGTTAGTTTGGGGAGGGAGCAGCAGGAGGGCAGGGCCCTTCTATTCACATCGCAAACAAGCCCACAGCAACCGTTGTCACTAGGAAGCTGAGGACAAGAATCCACCGTGCCAGTGGAGTGCTAGGCAGCATGTCTGTGTGCTTCATCGATGTCTTTTCACCTTCTTTCACAGGAGCTGGTCCTAAATTAACAGAAATCAAATTTTTAAGAGCAGGAATCAGGCTAGGAAGGGTTTGTTTCTATGTTAGTTTTATATCAATCTCCAAAGATGCACTGATGTTATCCCCTAGCACACTAAACTATGACCAAAGTGAGCAATTGTGCAGGATAATGGTGGAGGGGTACACCAGATGTACGCCACAAGTGGGTGGGCTAGTGAGACACAAGGTCAGTAGTCAAGTAACTTCAACCAGTTCAGAAGGGTAGGGTTTGTAGTGTAAATCTTCACATCCCTCCCAGGCATGTAGTATAGTCTAATAACCCTCACTGCCCTGCAAGTGCACTCAATCGGTTTCCTTCATGCCAGATGTGCAGGGTAGCCTCCCACTGCTGTAACTTAATGTGTTTTGATTCCTTTTGCTTTTTGTAAATCTCAAATTTAGTACGATGCCAGGCTCCTTCTGCTTCCTAGGAGCAGCTCAGTGTGCTGGGTAGAGAAAGCCTGAGTGTTGGTTAAAGCTTTCTCAGTGAAAAGATTTTCCTGGAGCACCTAAGATTATTTCATCTCCTCCTTGGCCTTGCTTCCTGGAAAGCCCAGGGCACGAGCCTTTCAGACAGTCTCCAGCTTTGTTTTCCCCAGCCAGTCTTCATTCCCTGGCTCCAGCCCGATTTCATGGCCCAGTCTTGGCTCAGACTCACAACCCAACCCTTGCTCCCTCCGTACCCTTCCCCAGTCCACTCTCTTCCCTCTAGGGTCTGCATGAGGGCAGACTATACATAGGACTATAGAAGGTTTGCTGAAGCAGGGCTCCTCTCTGCCAGATCTTAGCAGCTCTGCCGGTGGTCAAAAGAGCATGCATGAGAATAATGGGAGCCTCCCTCTCTTCCTGGCTGCCTCTTTGTATCCCTGAGCTCCTCACCCTGGTTCAATACTCCCCCATAGGCCCCTCCAACTCCTGGCAGTTGCTGAATGCAGGTAAGCACTTGACATAAAAAAACCTTTAGGGTGGGATTTTCAAAAGGCCAACGCTGAGTGCTTTTGAGAGTGCCACGCTCAATCGCGAAGAGGGTGATAAAATTCCAGAATGACAAAAGATGCATTAAAAATGTTTCATGCCATTTCTGTGAACATTTTCCCATCCTTCACTGTGTAGAGAGACCTACATACAAGGGTGAAATTGAGAGTAATGTTCCTTATGCTGAAATTAAGGTGACCCAACTGAATACCATATGAAAGCATTGTTTGCTAGTTTCAAAATTCTTAGGTTACAAGAACTTTCTTATTTTAACCACATGCTCTCAGATAAGTCACCTTCTCCAGTACAAGTCTGGAAGCAATCTTTGCTACGGAATAGTTACTCTGACCCCACAATAACGGCCTGGTTTGTAATGGCTGGAGATCGCTTTGAACCTCAGCATGTCATTCCTGCAATGACAGGATCTTGTCAGTAGATGGAGCCATTTCAGCTCTAAAGTTAGACTTGAATACGGAGGACTGGGAAAGTAGCCGCCCTCGGATACTGCAGCTGCAAGATCTCAAGCCCCGGGGTGATACCAGTTGTTCTGACTTTGCTGTATTTCATAGTAAGGAAATGCTGCAGGGACCACACAGCAGCACTTTCCCAACACTCAGGAGAAAAAGAGAATTTTCTCTTGCTTTCCAGAAATATGCACTAACAACAAGCACAAAAAGTTTCAGTCCAAAAGACAGGAATTTGGGTAGGTCTTCATGTCAAGGGGCTTATAATGGGAGTGCGTCCTCAGTCAGGACTGTAGCATCAATCATTACCATGCTACGCTGCGCCCAGTCCTGCAGCTTTTGCTCAGGCAAGTAGTCTCAGTTGGGCCAGCATATCTCCAGTGAAGCCAATAGAGTTACACTGGTGTAAAACCAGTGAGAGGACCTGAAGAATCAGGCCCATTAATTGTAACCCTTCCGAACAGTCAGTTTTGCCATGTGTGAAAGGGGGATGGTGATAGCACTTTGAGACCTACTGGGGAAGAGCACTGTAGAAAAGCGGCGTATTTTTATTTCTGCAGAGCTCACAAGACTCCACATGTTTCCAGCCTCCTTGGAGGCTCTCAGCAGCAGTTTCCTCACACAATCGTCTGCTACACTAGCCACCACTAGTGGAGTGGAAGTAGAGACACTTAAGGACAGCTGGCGCCAACTCCTCTTTCTCACCACTCAGCAAGAAAAGGTAAAGGGAAGAAAAAAACCCCAAAGGAAACTCTAAAAATTGACTTTAGGAAGGTTCTTACCTTGCTCACATGCTTCACTGGTGCGTCTTGTGCGAAGCTCCGGCTTCTGTTGTGCAGGGTGAGTATTCTCATGGCACTGGGACACAAATTTCTGCAGTTCCTCAAACACCTTGAGAACAAGAAACACACACACAGTTACCGCATTACCTGGAATGCTGTCTTCTCTCCTCCCTGAGCCCCTTCTTACTGCATAAGAGATTTTTGGAACTAGAGAAAGATATCTGGCCCAGCCCACTGATCCTGTGTGTCCTTCCTTCTCCAGAAAGGAATCTACCTAAGGGTCTCTCTTGAACTCCTCAATACTCCTTGCTTGTTTAATAGTATGAAGTGTGTGAAATGCTTTCCCAGGGCAATTCATTAGGAAGCTGTGCCCCAATGCTCATCCTCCAGATCAGAGGGAAAGCAGGGTGTGTGTGTGTGCGTGCGTGCGTGCGTTCGCATAGAAGAGTTGTAGAGGAGGGAGGGAGGGGATATGTGAAAATACTAGGATAAAGGGATATATGGACGCTCATTCCTGCCCCCATATAAACGCTCATGTTCGAACAAGAGCAGCAAAGGAAGAGCCTGCATTCAAATCCTGGAGAGGATCCATGGCCCAAAGGACAGAAAAGTTTTCTAGTATCCAGTCTCTTGGGAGGCTCATAAAAGCAACTTTCACAGAGGACAAGGTCAGTACAGCTCTCACTATTCCTGCCAGCCTGCAGCTTCCCTTCAGCTCATCAGTACAAATGCCACCTCGCCTCTGTTGAGATAGCAGCTGTACCTTAGGTGGGAGAGGCAGTGGGGAATGTGGGCTAGTTCCTCACCTGTATATTCAGCAAGAATGCCCTCTTGGCTTCCTCCAAGACTCTCTTCTTGGTGGCTGGGTCCATCTCAATGGAGTTCATCCGGGAACGGTACAGCTGCTTGAACTTTGTGGCATTGGACACCCCTTCAAAGGTGAAGAACTCCAGTCCTTCTCCAGTACTGGGTAGGTGGAGAGCTTTCTGGGCAATCTTCTTCAACACCTGCCCACCAGATAGGTCTCCCAGGTACCGAGTGTAGGCATGGGCCACCAGGAGCTCTGGTTCATGCTGGCCCACATAGTGGAGCCTATTCACATATTTCTGAGTGGACTCGGGACACGAGATCTCTTCCCTCCACAGTGGGCCGTAGAAATACTCCAAGTCTTCCTGCAGGGCAGTCTTACGGTGCAGTTCAGCTGGGAAGTAAACGGGGATATAGGCTGGGTGATCCTTGTTATGCTCAATCTCCTCCTCCAGAGCAGAGTAGATGTAGTACAGAGAAGCCATAACCATCTGCAGTAAAAGGGAAGGAATAAGTCAGCGACAGGGTCTCTTGCCTTCCAGCTTCATGTGCACTTCACATTAATACAACATATCTGCATATATACACTGAGTATGTGTCACTGGTTATTGGATCGTACCATATCCCCAACTTCACCTTCACCAAGACAGCGTCCTTCACCTTGGGATCATAGAAATTAGAGTGTGAAGAATCCTATTAGGTCACATCTAGTCTATTCCCACATACACCGCTCCCCATACAGGGATGATTTCCAAAAGGTACATTCTCCAGTGCACTGTTCAGTTCTGACTGTCTCAACAGATTGGGGAACCTATCCTTTCCTAGGCCCTGACAGACTGTTACACAACCTTTTTATTTTATGATCTGTTCATCTAATGGGCAGACCTCTGCTCAGACACCACAGATGTTGGAACTGCAGCCCCATCCCTTCATTAAGGTCAGTAAGTAGGGTGGCTACTTTCCTTTCACTTTGGTTGCCTCAAGGAGACTAGATAGGAATATCTTTTCAGAGACATTCAGCTAGTAATCCTCAAGAAACACCCACCCACTGTGGCAGCCAAGGTCACTGCTGGCATAAAAGAGGACAGGAAGCACAGTCCATCTCTGAAAAGGGACTTTGTGAAAAGATCATTGGGAGGTTGTGCGTTTGTTGTGTTTCTATTGCCATATCACATTTTCTCCTCTTACAAGATGCTTTTTCTAACTGCCAGCCCTTCAAACTGGGGCTTGACAGTTAAACTGGGCTCTCTCCTTCTTGTGCATCATCACCAGAAGATCCTGCTGCTCAAATGTTACTTTCGTTAACATGTACAGTCCCATTGTCTTTTCAGTCAGGGTGCTCAGGGGTAACTAAGGGCAGAATCTGAAGGCAATGTTATACAGATGGCTCAGGCTTGGTTAAAAATTCTGCTGCGGATACAAAAACCAGAAAAGAAACCAGTTCACTCTCCCTGATCTGTGTTGTTTCTACAGGGCTGACAGCAATAAAAAGTAATCACTCCTACATTTCCCACTACAGTCAACAGCTATTTCTACGCAGTCATGTTTCAGAAGAGATCTGTATATTACAGGGAAGTTAGCAACAGAAATAAAAAGGATTTTAAACACTGACCCCATTAGCCAAATTCTTGGAAATGTCTGGTAACAGCCTAAGGAAGCTTGGTTACAAAATAGAGGAAAATTGCATAGCAAGTTAAGAAAACTTAACTAGAATAGTTGATATTTTCAAATCTAACTAGAGGCTTTAGTGGAAGTTGTGTGGCTAAATCCCCCAGTTGATTTTGAAAATCGCAGCCAGTCGGCATTACCTTTTGGAGCCCATAGTCACTTCTGACTCTCCCTGACAACAGATCACTATCCTCTCAGAAACTGTCCTGAATCCCTTGGTCTCTGAGAAATGACTTGCGGGGGTGGGGGAAGAAATGTTACTGCTACCCCCCTTTGAAGTTCATTGCCTGGGTAATGCCACGTCCCCATTTGCAGGAGTTCAGCACTGTAGTTACTTTCAGAAATTGGTGGATGATTGACTCATGCTAGATCAAATTAACACCTGTGGCATGACAATCCATGTGTCACATCCTCAAGGCTCTCTGGAATTTCTAGCTCACTTGGCTTTCCTGTTTTTCCTTATGGCTTTGTTTATTATGTGATTCAGCTGTTAGGAACCCCATTATCTCTCCAGGGTTAACTTACGCCTAGATATTGTATGATCATAGAAATCACAGAGTTACATATAACTGGTCCTGCTCAAGCTGAGCAAAAAGGGCTCCACAAGGTAATTAGCATTTATTCATTCATTCATTCACTCAACTGGAGCAATGATTAGCTCTTGCATATTTGTGAGAGACACTGTTTGCTCAAATCCATTATCTGTATGGTCATGTCCTCAGGTCCAGTGCAAAACCAAGTTATAATTCTAATATTACAGAGGAAACAACTAGGAACCTTCAGGACCAGAGACTATTCTACAGCCTGGCAGACCTCACTTTTAGGAAAGGACTTCCAATATCCAGACTGAATTTTCCTTGTCTCTTTCCTGCTGTTTACTTCCATGTATACCCACTTAGATCATTCTAAATAATTCGTCACCCTCCTTGGTGGTTTTAAACCCTTCATGTGCTTGTACACATTTATATCTCCATCAATCATCATTTGACTATAAACAAACACATGGGCATTTAATTGCTTTAATCTTTCCTCACAAATTAATTTCTTCAGCCCTTTCTTGTAGCCTCAGCAAAGCAAGGCACACCCCACTAAGCGTAGCTTCACTACCCACCCAGAAATACACAGCTCTGCGTCACATTCTGCAACGGGAGTTTGCAAGACATTGAGAGAGCCCTGAAGTTACTTGGGGCCAGATGCTGGCGTGATGAGTGACACAACGATGCCATGTTGTCATTACCCAAAGATTTTCCCGTTCAGGAGCCCTGGCTTGGCTGTTCTGAATTAGACACGAAATGTTCCCTAGAGCCCAGTTTTCCCCATCCACTCCAGCAGCGCTGCAGGGATACCTTAAACTCCTGGAGTGACACCTGCCCCCTCTGGAAATTCTTCATGAACTCTGTGCTCTCTGCCTGCTCGTGCACCTCTTTGGTGGCTTCCTTCAGAGCTTCTGATAGGTCTCCAGGCATGCTGGGAAAGCAGAGGGAAAAAGCCCATCAGTGTCAGAAGCATCTCACCACCCCCTCCAAAACGAAAGCTAGCTCTTTCCCAACGAGTGGGGTGGGGAGAAAAAGTATCCCAGGGTGGGAGTGGGAAAGAGAAGGAGCATCAGCATCCCAAATTCCGCCAGGAGAGGGGGAAGAGATTGTCAATAGAAAGGAGGAGAAAGGGAAAAAGATCCTCCCATTCCCACTAGAGTAGAGGTGGAGAGCAGCAATCCAAATCCCAACCCAAAGAGTGAGATGGGGAAAAATGCCATTCCTTTCAATGATAATTTCCCTTGGATTCTAGCCCCGCTCTCACCTTTCAGAGCTGTGTGTCTTGGAACCTTCCATTTCTCTTTTCTTTTCTTCCTTTGCTTTTTCACTCTTCTGTTGTCTTCCTTTCTCGTGTCCCCCTTTGTCCTCTCTTCTCTCCGGGATCTGGGAAGCTTTGGAGTTAAGCAGCCCTTCTGCATCTTGCTTTATACTTGGCTCAGATCATATGAGCAGCCAAACGGCTGATCCTGGTGTCAGAGTTGCAACATACTCGCTTCCCTCTAGGGGAGGGAGGAGTCTTCTGACCTCTCTTGACAATGAATCTCAACAACAGGATGTTGAAAGATGTCTCCTTACAGAATGCTGGGCAGTTTGCCCAGGCTCATTAACCCTTTTTCTGCCCAGCTGGTAGCACTGAGAACTAAGACGCTCCAGTGTGGACGCTTGGGAGGATTCACTAATGCTTAAGGGGTTCACACTGGGAAATTAATTCAGATTAAAGCAGGGTATGAATTTAAAGTGCAATCGCTAGTCCTGATCAACTCCCTGTGTGGAAACTGATTCCAGAATAAGGGTGACTTTTTCCAAATTAGTTTAATCCATTTTTGTAAATGGATTAACTAATTCAGAATAAGGCACTCTAATTCCCTGTGTGGATGCTCATATTCTGGAATAAATCAGGACTAGCTATTCAGAATAACTCCCCATGTAGACAAGCCCTCAGAGTCTATCTGTATATGTCCTCTCTTTCAGATAACATGGAACTCAGAATTTAAGTAGGAGTGAATGGAAATGATGGTTGGCAGCTTCAAGGGTACTATGTTCCCCTACAGTAACTGCTTGGTACATGGCACAGAGAAGGTACATGCTAAAGACCCAAACAAGGGCATGCGCGGGAATAAAAATGTGACTGCTTTTGGAGGGGCATGTTCTGTTGCCTTGATGTGGCCCCAGAGCCGGAGCAGCTCACCTGCTCTCCCCAATGCGGCCACAGGACCGGAGGAGCTCTGTGCCCCGCCAGTTATTATGCACATCCCTGGGCCTGAAGGATGGTGAACTATACCTGGGCTAGGGAAAATTCTGGTGGAGGTCTGCAGAGACCTTGAAATGCAAACAGTTCATCTAACCTGGGTCTGGGGCAAAAGAGCAACTGGATTGTCTAGAGACTGGTTTTCTGATAGTAGTTGCTGGCACCTGCCCCTTTGCAGTCGTAACTGGTGAATAATTAGAACTCACTGGGCCAAAATGGAGTTCTCATCAGGCTTTAGGTGGGTTAGAAGCTCGGCCTGCTAGTGTGGAGCTGGATGTGGAAAATGCATCGATTGGCTTTCATTTTGGCAAACAGAACATTCTCCTTCAACCAGAAAACAGGGCAGAGTACAGTTAAAAAAGGGACCAAGGTCCTGGAGAGGGCACTGTGGTGTGAGCCTCTCACCCCAGACCTCTGGCCAGGCCTTATAACACTGACTGGGGACCGCGCCAGTATTAGGATATAGAAGCTGGCTGGCAGGATTTGTTGTTTTTGCCTTAGTCAGACATTTGGAGTTAGGAGGCTTAGTGTTCAGAAAAGATTACACAGCACTTTTGCAGCTGACTCAACTAGGCTCTCTGCCTTCCCTTTTTCTCTTAAAGCAATGGGGACACTCAAGAACACTTCTGCATAGTCTCTAGTTCCCTTCCTCCCCCACACCGCACGTGTCATTGCACTTGGGGTGCTGCTATTCTTCTGCATTTATCCTGCAGGATAAAATAACTGTCTCACATTTGAGTTATGAAATCATGTTGCATCCTCATGTCATGACTTGACATCACAATATGCTTGTGACATAGGGGGTCCTGAAGGGCGACCGCTACGATGCAGGTCTGCATATACAGTATCCTTCTTCAGAGATCCACCTCGTGGAGGGTGGAAAGGTGGTGTCCTTAAAATGACCATTTCTCTCTCACATTGTCCTCAGGGTCATGTGGAACTTTCAGGTCTAGTCAAAGAGTCCTGATAAGAGATGGAGGATGCAAGAAATCAGACCTCTAGCTCTGGCGGAGAGGGAGGTTTGTTTGTGATGAAAGAGCCCCTTCCTTCCATGAGCACCTCCACCCCAGAAGTTACATGCCTGTGGATATCTAGAGAGATGATGAATAACAGGGATGGAACAATCAGGATATTTGCGGAACTATCTGAAAATTAAGTAGGCCCAGTTTTTGCAGTGGCAGGACTCGGACATCGCTGAGCTCCACTGCTGTTGGGAGAGAGGTTTGCCATGCTGCCAACATGACATGTTGTGGAAGGAGAGAAGGGGGTTGAGCGTGCCAGTGAGTTGGCACAGATTTGAGATGGCTCCTCTCTTCCTATTCTGAATTCAACATCCAAAAAGGGCAGGAGCACAGGAGGAAGAAATTCCAATGCCTGGACACTGAAGCTTGAAAAATAAAAAGAGGAAATGAGGTGCACTTTTTTAAATACTAAGGATTAATTGACCATTGGAACAACATAGCAAGAGATGTAGTGGATTCTCTGTCATTTGAAATCTTTCCATCGGGATGGAGTCTCTTTCTAAGAGAGATGCTCCATTTGTGAGTTATTGTGGTTGACACAGGGATCACTTGGTAAAATTCTATGGCCTGGTAGAAAGTCAGACTAGATGCTCACAATGATTGCTTTTGATCTCAAAAAATCTATGAATCCTACTGGATGAGCAAATTACACCAAGAAGTCAGATGGTTTCGCAGTTGATGAAGAATTACTGACAAGTAAATGGGATGGAGAAGGAGAAATGAAGGAGCATTTGGCCTTGTATAGGATTGACAGCAAATTCTGCAAGTAGAAGTTATGTTTCCAGTTACAGCACGTGATATCACACATCCTAAAAAGAAAAGGAGTACTTGTGGCACCTTAGAGACTAACAAATTTATTAGCGCATAAGCTTTCGTGAGCTACAGCTCACTTCGTCGGATGCATTTGGTGGAAAAAACAGAGGCTTCGCAAAAAGAAAAGGAGTACTTGTGGCACCTTAGAGACTAACAAATTTATTAGCGCATAAGCTTTTGTGAGCTACAGCTCACTTCATCGGATGCATTTGGTGGAAAAAACAGAGGCATCCTAAAAAGTTTCACTTCTCTGTGAGATGTGCTGTCACTGCTGGGGCAGCAGTGAGTAATGCCAGAGGCTGGGCTCAGAAGAGAACACATTCCTCAGGAAAAGTTACTGTTGCCATGTAAACAAGGGATTAGCAGTGTTTGCCAGGCCGTGACACAGCAGAATGCAGCCTGGAGGTAGCCTGTAGTGCACCTCATTTCCTGTTTGTATTTTTCAAGCTTCAGTGTCCAGAAAGCAGTTAATATTCAGTTTAAAAGATTTAACGGAGATGACAGGACCTTTATGGAGCCTAAAAGCTTCCCCAGCAAAACAGAAACGTGACCCATCTGGAGACCAGGGTTATAGCCACCCCACACCTTAGCTGGCAATTACCAGAGTGAGATAATTTTATTCACTGTGGATTCACTGATGTTTATCAAGGGCAGGATGGCCAAACCTACGATCAGTACAGGTATGGTGCAGGTGTAGACAGTCTGACAAGCCTAGATCAAATGTAAAGTCTGAAATCACAGGTCAGAAGTCAGAGTGCATAGTACTGAAGAAAAAGGGCTGTGTGGAGATGGGCATGTGCACACAGTATGGCTGAATTCCTATGATGCACCCTACTAAGGTGATGGGTGCACTTGCAGTACAGCTAAATTCCTACAGAAGCATACCCCTAGGGTGAGGGGTGTGCACACATTATGGATGAATTCTTAGGTTATATACTTCAAGAGTAATGGATTCACCCAGTACAGATGAACTCCATGGACAAATGCTCCAAACAAGATGACAGCACATACTATAGATGAATTCCTAGGACAACTTGCTTGAAGGATGCTGGAGAACATAGCACAGATGAACTCCTAAGACAAACATTCCAAAGGTGACAGAAGAACAAGGTCAAAGTGAATTCCCAGGACTAATGCTCCAAGCATGACAGAAGTGCACAGTACAGATAATTGTTCCTAATGTTCCAAGAGCTCAGAGCACTGGCAGATGCGCTGAGCACACATGTGATATGTACACATGCCAGGGGCTGTGACAAGACTGCATAACAGAAAAACTCCCCATGACTTATGCTCTTATACCTCCTGTAATATAGAGAGCAATGAACTCTTTAGGATATTGGTAGAGCACACAATGGGAGTACAAAGTATCAGCAAATTCTGGTGAGAGTTTGATGGGAGCACATAGTACAGTTAAAGTCCTTAGGGCATGTACAGCACTGACAGGCTCTTTGAAGCACATACTAGAGTGGGAGCAGAGGTGAAAGTAAGCTGGTACGCCCCGGTATGGCGTACTGGCAAGAGCGGTGGCCGAGCCCTGGGCCCTTTAAATCGTTCCCGGAGCCCCGCCGCCACTACCGTCCCGGGCCCTTTAAATCGTCCCGGAGCCTGCTGGAGCCCTGGAGAAGCGGTAGCAGGGCTCCGGGGATGATTTAAGGGGCCCAGGGCTTCGGCCGCCACTACCGCCCAGGGCCCTTTAAACCACTGCCAGAGGCCATGGCTGCCGCTGTTACCCCAGGAAGGGGAAAGGAGGCACTTGCCGGTACAGGGTGGGCTGGGGCTGGCTCTGACCTCCCCCAGCCCCGCCCCTTCCACCTGAGGCCCCGCCCCTTCTGGGGGCCAGAGCCGGCCCCAGCCCAGCCCCACTTTCACCCCTGAGTAGGAGTGCACATTACTGATAAACTGTGCAGCATGCGCACTGCGCTGATCAACTACTTGGGCTGTGCATGCCCTCCAGTCCCCTATACCTTCACAAATACACCTGGCCAAGGGTGGGGGAAGGAGGAAAAAAGAGAGAGCAAACAGAAACTCACATAGTCAACCCGCAAAAAATAAGATAATGATCGGATCACGCAGCGCAAACCCTTAGCACTTAACTGTGTTGTCCCTTTGAATCAACAAGACTACTCACATGTCTAAAGTGAAAGATGTGTGTGTTTGCAGGACTGGGGCCTAAGCACGAACAGCAGCATCTGAATACCCCATACACAAACTGGTAAATCTGTCTGGTGAGTTGTGTATCTTTCTCAGAGTAAAAAGAAAAGGAGTACTTGTGGCACCTTAGAGACTAACAAATTTATTAGAGCATAAGCTTTCGTGAGCTACAGCTCACTTCATCGGATGCATTTCTTAGAGTAGGGGAACCTGCAGGAATTAGATTTCAAGTTCCACTTTACCAAAGCTCCCATTTTCTTCCTGCTCGAAGGGTATCTATCTGAAGCAATAATTAGGGGCTCCCTGGATTTAAGGCTTAGACATATTTCCAGATAATTCTGAGGTCTGATTGTTTCCAGAATGGGAGTGGAGCCAACTGAAGCAGCTGCAGTCTCAGGCCAGAGAAAAGGAAACTGCTTGATTAATACACAGCCTCACATGGGCCTCTGACTGCCGTGACTCAGCAAAAAAAAGCCTCCAGACTGAAATTTGACACAGCAATCTGGAGAGGCAAACAAACACTACAGTGACTCAGCAAAATGAGGAGCCAAGCACATGACTTTGGAGGCCCTTGAAAGGGTTAGTTAGCATAATCCAGACAACTTGGCTCCTGTGCTATGTGCATCTTTGGAGTTTGCTGTTCTGTGGTCAGAGTTCACAAAACAGATGGATTTTCTGACCGACACACAGCTCCCAAGTTACCAGCAGTTCAGGGGGAAGTCCAGCTAAATAAAATACTACTTTGTTCACCTTCACAAATGGCAGGAGATTGTGAAAAGAGCCAAATCAGAAATTTCCTCCCCACCAAAAGAGCACCACATAAAATCTAAACGAGTTTTTAGAAGAAACTTTTAAAAACAAATCTGTCACCACCTGCCTTCCCCATCCTCTTGATCAGGGGTTCTCAAGCTTTTTCTTTCTGAGCCCCCCTCCCTCCCCCACATGCTATAAAAACTCTACGGCCCACCTGTGTCACAACCGCTATTTGTCTGCATATAAAAGCCAGGGCCGGCATTAGGGGTAGCAAGCAGGGCAATTGCCTGAGGCCCCCATGCCACAGGCACCCCCATGAAACTACACTGCTTAGGCTTCAGCTTCAGCCCCAAGTGGTGGGTTTCTGCCCTGAGCCCCAGTGAGTCTAATGCCGGCCCTGCTTGGTGGACCCCCTGAAACCTGCTCACGGCCCCCCAGGTGGCCCCAGACCCATGGTTGAGAACCATTGCTCTTTACAACTCTCTTTTACACCAGAACAAGCTGTAAATTACTGCATTGCCTCAAAGTAGCAGAATTCATGGTTTCGCATCTTCAGTGTAAAAACTACAATGGAGCTCTGCACATTAGTGAAGTTACTCATTCTTAAGTGCCTGCAGTGTCAGACCACAATACACCAAAAGATTAATTTTATTATGTTGATGTACAGTAGTAGCTGAAAGCCTGTCCTGGTGCACAGGAGTAATTCGTAAAGTCATGTGTGTAAAAAAGCCAAAAATGACTGAGCACTTAAAAACCGAACAATAACAGACCGCGAATCCCAGCACTGGCTGAACCTAGTGACATTCTGAACAAAAAGAGCTCTCAACTGTGCTTGTAGCTGTTTCCTTTGCTTCACACTGACTCAGCAGACATTCTAGACTTCAGTTTGGGGTTATTGCGTATGCTCGTTGTGTTGGGGTGAGGGATTGTGTTGAGCTGGCTGGGAGAGTTGTGTGGACTTGTGCGGGTGGCGAATGAGGCGTGCGTGCTGCAGTGAGGAGTTGTGTATGTGTTTGGAGTTATCGTGTGTGCTTGTTGTGGTGTTGGGTGGATTGATCGGTGTCAGTGTGGTGTCCTGGGAGATTTGTGCTGATTTCTGCAGATGGTAGTTGGGCCCATATATGTGACTGTTGGGCCAAATAATCCACCATCTGTGCAGCCTCCCTTATGCAACCAATGAAACCGCTGAATACAAATTAGCTGTAGAACAATGGTGGTAGTTGGTTGAGTTATCTCGGATATCACAGTGGTCTAGGACTCTTCTAGATACTGTACTGCCTTACTGTAGCTGTACAACATATGGGTGTAATTCGTAAAGTCAAAATAGCTAAGAACTAAAAACTGGATGGTAAAAGACTGTGAATCCCAGTGATGACTGAACCTGGTGCTATTCTGAACAAACAGAGCTCTCAGCCATGCTTACAGCTGTTTTCACCACTTCACACAGACTCTGACACTCTGAAGTCCAGAATGTCTAACAGGGAGTATCAGTCCAGGAAGCAAGAGTAACAGCCACAAGAAAATAGGTCTTACATGCTAGGATTACTGAACAAGCAGATGCAGTGGATTAGTTAATGCCCCTTTTCAAAATTTGCCAGGGCAGGCACAATAGCTACTCATCAATTCTTTGCCATGATCACTGAGGATAACAAACCATAATTATTATTTGTATTATAGTAGCTCCTAAAGGTCCCATCCAAGAACAGAGCCCTGCTGAGGCAGTGCTGCCTTATAGATAGAGCTGGACAAGCCCTCTGGGGGCTTTGGTTCTATTCCTGGCTCTACTACTGGCCTGCTAGGTGACTTTTGGCAAATCACTTCACCACTCCCATGCCTCAGTTTCCCCATCTGAGAAATGAGAACTATACCACCCTTGTTTGTAAAGTGCTTTGAGATTTATAGTTGATAAGCATGTGGAATTATTATTACTGGGTTCAGTGCTGTATAAATACATAGTAAATACAGTCTGTGCCCTGGAGGAAAAGGAAGTCTTATTTTAGAGATGGGAACTGAGGCACTTGCATAAGGCCACTGAGGAAGTGTGTGGTAGAGGCCAGAAATGTTATTTTACTTGTGTATTAAAAATACTTGCCCAAGGGCAAGCAGACAGGAGTAATTTTGCCAGGCTGAGTTCATATCTGTAAAGTGCTTTGTTGATTAAAAATACTATATAAATACTAATTATTAAGTAATATTACCACAGACTAGAAAGGCAGAAAGCCATCAGGAACATACCATATTATTCAGTGAGCAGCCAGTGGAGAATCTCATGGAGATCTTTGAATTTGCCCCAACCTCCCTCAAAAGACTTACTAGGGAGTGTCTCACTGTTAAACAGAGTTTAAGGCCTAAAAGTTCCAGGGACAGCAGCACTTAGATACTGCACTTATTGGTGCTATAGATAAATCTAAGATAGAGTTAGTTGCCTCCATTCTCTGGATAGCAAGACTCTCACCACGTTCTCCAAATCACACAATGATCACTGTCTACTATACTCTCAACAACTCCAACGCTAGCATCAACTTCCTGGACACCACAATCAGCTTCAACAATGGAACCCTACAGACAACCATATACAAGAAACCCACAGATCACTACATCTACCTTTATAGATACCATAACCACCCCCAACACACCAAGAAATTGGTTATATACAGCCAGGCACTTACGTACCACAGAACATGCTTTGAGGAGAAAGTCCGGGATATACACCTTAACAATAAAACTACCTTCAAACAAGGACACTCCGCCAGAGAAGTAGATTGCATCATAGAACGGGCCACCCAAATACCCTGAGAGAACCTGCTTCAATACAGAAATAAAACCCCTTCTGACCAAACACCCCGGTTGTCAGATACTACCCTACACTGGAATCCACACAGGGTATCATTAAACAACTACAACCCATACTCAATGGGGACACCATTCTGAAACTACAACCCCATAACCCTCACTTTTAGCCTTCAAACCACCCTCCAACCTCTCGAAGCTCATAATCAGAAGCAAGTTCCCCACAAACCAAGACACACCAACTCAAAGCAGCACCAGACCCTGCCAGAACAACAGATGCAAAACCTGCCACGGCTACAATGATCAACACCCACCACAACACACCTTTCAAGATCCATGGATTCTACACATGCCTATCACAACATGTGGTGTACCTCAGCCAGTGCATCAAATGCCCCAATAACAAATAAGTGGGTGATAAAACAATTACTAAGCTTTCAAATGAACTCATGCAGAAAAATGATGAAAGACAAAACCATCCTATCACTTGTGGGTGAACACTTTCCACAAAGCAATCTCTCTATATCTGACCAGCAGTCCTCATCCTCAAAGGAAACCTGCACAACACTTTCAAAAGGTGAGCGTAAAATAAGTGTAAATTTATAACTCTGCTAGACACTAAAAATCATGGACTGAACAAACAGTGGATGTGTGGCTTATTACAATAATCTGTAACCTACTAACCCCCCCTTTTTGTCCTATGACTGCAGAGGTGTTAATGGGCCACTCTGTCTTAAATGATCCCTTATGACATGTGCTAACTACTTACGCTAAACTATCTATTCCACCTTGCACTTTGCTGGGATGCTGGGAGTATCTTTCCCAGCCCCAAAGAAGAGCTCTGTGTGGCTTGTCTCTCTCCCAGTCAGAAGCTGGGCCAATAAAAGATAGTACCTCCCCCATCTTGTCTCTCTAAATTGAAGAGAGTTCAGAGAAATGTACCAAAGCTAATTGGGGACTAGAGGCAGTGACTCAGGTGGAAAGAATAATAGACATAAATAGGACTAGCTCAGTTGAGCAATGACTAAGGGGAGGACATGACAATAGCCTACAATTACTTGACGGTTGTTAATTCCAATGAATTATTTAAATTCTTATTTAGGGCGGTAGCTAGACTATGAACAATAGGAGAAGATTAAGAAAAGGAAAACTGAGACCAATATGGGGGGAAATCCTGGGCATTGAGAGTGTCAGTGAGGCTGTGGAATAGTATCCAAAGGGAAGCCCTCTTGCTTGGGACTTGTAAAGCTAGTCTGGATCAAGCACTAGAAGATGCTCTGCAGGGAACGGCCCTGCACTAGCAGGGGATGGACTGACTAATCTAATAAGGGGTTCCCTTATGATACTACTGGAATGACAAGAGTGCAGCCTAAGCTGTGACTAACCGACTCCTCTCCCTTGACCCTCATCAGTGCACAACACAGCACAGTTCTATACCAGTTGGAGCTGGAGGCAGAGGTCTTGGAAAGACAGCGCTACCAGGGTATGTGTGCTCACAAACTTGAAGTAAAGGTGACAGGTGGTTCTAGAAGCAAAAGCGGTCCTTGGAATTGGAGCCTCTGGAATGTGTGAGAGAGCTGGAGGTGCTACTGTTAGAAAGGCCCTGGCTTTATTTACTTGGACTGGGATTGTCACGGGGCCTAAGGGAGTTAGATGCTCAAATCCTGTTGAACTGAAATAGCACTTTATTCTCCTTGTTCCCTTGTACATAAAGGCTGGGAGTTGCAGAGTGCCTCTCTCAAATTCTAGCTCAGGGGTTCTCAAACTGGGGATCGGGAGGTTATTACAGGAGGGTTGTGAGCTGTCAGCCTCCACCCCAAACCCTGCTTTGCCTCCAGCATTTATAGTGGTGTTAAATATATAAAAAGTGTTTTTAATTTATAAGGGGGGGAGGGGTCACATTCAGAGGCTCACTGTGGGAAAGGGGTCACCAGTACAGAAGTTTGAGAATCACTGCTAGCTGCCTCACAGTCTTTACAATCTTGACCTGAAGAAGAGCTCTGTGCTGCTTGAAAGCATGTCTCTGTCACCAACAGAAGTTGGTCCAATAAAATATATTACCTCACTCACCTTGTCACTCTAATATCCCGGGATTGACAGGGCTACAAACAGAGATAGATATCCCATATGGCTAGTACCCAAGAAAAGGAGCTCACCCCAACACACTGCCAAACAGTATCCTCCCCCTCAAGTCACCTCATACCCCAATCAAAGCTTCCCTGCGGGGATAGCTTGGGAAAATACACAGGTGTTGGAGATGCAAATCTGGGTTCTTTCAGACCAAGGCTGGGAAATGGGTTGCAGAGTCAAGGATCATTCATTGGGAAAGCCCTGCCATCAGAAGGTTATCTACCAATGGAGTCTTCATACCATACTCCAAGCCTAAAACTGGATTGACTTTGGTCCCAGAACTCTTAAGATAGCCAGAATTGCTTCCCAACAATCTTCTCAATAATTTTCCCTCTTCCCCTTCTGGGTGGGTGGGAGATGGAAGAGAGTCAAGATGGGCAGCCTCACCAATTATCAATGTATATCAAGAGAGATTTTATCAAACAGGAGAATTGTTAAGGTCCTGCAAGAGACGTTAGCACCTTCCCCTCTCCCAGGAGGCACTGAAAGTCTCCAATAATGGGCCAGCTGTGGGAAGTCATCACAATTTACCCCAATGTCTGTACCACCCGGCAAAAGAACTTGTTGTCATTCAAAGAATTTGTCGCCAAACCCTCCATGCCGGACAAAATTCTAGTTGGAATAAGGGCAAAAAGCAAGGAGCATGACCATTTGGTCTAGAAAGTGGGTCTTTCATAATCTCAAAACAGGATGTCCAAAAAACAGCACCAGGAATATCCAAAGTTGGAAAAGCTGGAGGGTGTGGAGAGCTCAACGGTAGAATCTCTAACTTGAATTTACAACTAAGAGAAATCTCTGTATCTGAAATAATACCCAATTCTGTGCCTACTGGAAAGAACCAAAGGCAGAGTGAGGTAATGCACCTCTTACTATTGAACAGGTCTGATGGATCCCTACACAAAAGCAGGAGCTCTACCCTCAAAGTAAGAGAGAATTTCTTTAGCTGTGACTAGCATTAACATGGACTTCCAGACCTCTAGATACTAACAGACTGATTTTCAAAGGTGCTGAACACCAGCAGCTCCTGTTGATTTCCATGAGATTTATGAAGGCTCAGCACTTCTAAAAATCAGGCCATAATGAGCTGGACTGTCAAGCAGACTTTTAAGAGCTAGAGAAAAAGAAGAGACATGGAAAGAGCAACCCTTCATAAATGGAGCAGAGGCGGGATTACTCCCAAAGACACCAGTGTAGGAAGAACTTTTTGACTGAAATAAACAGATCTCCTTCTCCCTCTCTTTTCTGGCTCTGTGACTCTGAATAACCCCGGGTCAGAAAAAGGAAGTGAATCCAATCAGATGCTTGCAGAGAGAAGCAGAATCAGAAGTTGCCCCCTGTTTACAAGATTTTGTAAGGAAAGAACAGATGGAAAAGAGGAAGTGCTGGGATGGGAATGCAGGGCCTATACAACCCCTTGCTCCCTACCCCAGATTTCCTAAGTCAGAGCAGTATAATACCCAGGTGTCTAGTGGACAGGCTATGGTTTGGTTTTGGTTTTTTTTTTTTTGTTTTTTTTTTTTAAGTACCCTCAAAGTTCAAAGGTCCTTTGTAGTACCTTCAAAGTCTTCCTCCTACCAACCTCCACTCAAAAGCAATATCTACAGATGTCAGCCTGTGGTCTGTGGAGACTGCCTCATGGGTCTGATACTATTCTAGGCAGATCATTCCAACCTGACATGGCACATAGATTAACTTTTCCTCAGAACATTTCAGCCATCATTGGTGAAGCTTCAGCAGAGGGATACGTGGCTAAGCAACAAGTGCTCTTCCCCAGTAGCTCAGACCAGTCGCTTAACCCAGAATTCTATTTCAGCAGACAGTCTAGAGCTGTGATTCAGGCATCTGTTGAATGAACTGCCTACAACCAAAAAGGGACTGACTTGGAAAAGGTGAAAAAACACACACAGAAAATCCAACAAAAACCAAAGACATGCAGGATATCAAAAGTCCACTGGGATTTAGGTTGAGGCATATCTCCTTTTCAGAGGTTACCCAAATAATTGCAATCATAGGCTTACCTTTTTCAATCCAAAGAGACCAAATACTTAACCTTCACAGTGTTTGGTCAGGAGCTAATGCATACACTGAGGAAGGAAATTAAAATAATTGCTTGCTGGAAGTTCACCCCAAGAAACATTGAATTGTTTTCACCTTTGGACTTCAGATACTGTTGCTCTCTGTTCATGCGAAAAGGACCAGGGAAGTAAGAGGGTGAAGGAATAAGCTTTCTAACACTAGTGTCTCCTGAGAAAGGTGGTCATGATAGAATTTTTGTGTTGTTCTTTTATCAGGAATAGCAAGGGACTATTGGAATTTGTTTTTGGTGGAGGGTGATATGTTATTTGGGTAAATCATCCAATCCTCCATCCATTCCTACAGTCTGTGAAGCACTTAGTGGATGGACCTGTCTTTCCTCCCAGTTACAATAGGGCTTCCATCCCCCCTTTTTTGTTAGAGTACCCCCTTGTGGTTGATTGGTCCATGTGCCCCTTGAATCTTCTTGCCCCAAGCCTCAGTGCAGTTACAGTCCTCCCCCCTTTTCGGTATATTTTCTCACTCTTCCTTTTCTGTGTCTTTTCTTCCTTCCTGTTATAATATTTTTGCTTTCCCTCTCTGCTTCTCCCCTTAAAACTTTCTCATTCTGCCTTCCTCCTTTTACAGCTAGGCCACTGCCGTTCATATGATCCTCTCTACACATAGCTCTCCAATACCCCTCATTTTAATCCCAAAGTCCCCTACACTCCACAAAGATTTGGTACCCCCATCTCTTATTTGAGGAAGTTATTTACATCAGAAATAAACCATCCTTGAGCTGAGGCTATGGATAGAATCATTGACATTAAAGGAACTGACACGATAGCAGCTTCCGTTTCCTTCATGTGAAATATTGTAAATAACCCAATGCAGAGATTCACTGCAAGTGCTGTGACACACCTGCCTCCTAGAGGCTTGGTAGTGTGCAGGTCTGCTTGGAGCAAGTCCCGTAGGCACGCAGAGCAATAGACCCTTCAGGCTGTAGGGTTCAGAGGAAAGATAAAGGGTTGCTTTACTAGGGATCCCAGAAACAAGGTAGGTACCCTAGGTACAATTGCTTTAAAAACAACTAGGAGTCCTTGTGGCACCTCAGAGACTAACAAATTTATTTGGGCATAAGCTTTCGTGAGCTAAAATCCACTTCATCAGATGCATGGAGTGGAAAATACAGTAGGCAGGTATAAATACACAGCACATGAAAAGATGGGAGTTGCCTTACCAAGTGGGGAGGTCAGTGCTAACGAGGCCAATTCAATTAGGGTGGATGTGACCCATTCCCAACAGTTGACAAGAATGTGTGAATATCAACAGAGGGAAAATTATTTTCGTAGTGACCCAGCCACTCCCAATCTTTATTCAGGCCTAATTTGATGGTGTCCAGTTTGGAAATTAATTCCAGTTCTGCGGTTTCTCGTTGAAGTCTGTTTTTTTGTTGAAGAATGGCCACTTTTAAGTCTGTTATTCAGTGTCCAGGGATATTGAGGTGCTTGCCTACTGGTTTTTGAATGTTACAATTCTCGATGTCTGATTTGTGTCCATTTATTTTTTTGTGTAGAGACTGTCCAGTTTGGCCAATGTACATGGCAGAGAGGCATTGCTGCCACATGATGGCGTATATCACATTGGTAGATGTGCAAGTGAACAAGCTCCTGATGGTGTGGCTGATATGGTTAGGTCCTATGATGGTGTCCCTTGAATAGATATGTGGACTGTGAGAGTGAGGGGATAGGTTGTAGATCCTTGATGATGCGCTGGAGAGGTTCTAGTTGGGTGGCTGTATGTGATGGCTAGTGGCGTTCTATCCTGTAGTAGGTGACTATACCCAAATAAATGTTTTAGTCTCTAAGGTGCCACAAGGACTCCTCGTTGTTTTTGCTGATACAGATGAAGGCGGCTATCCCTCTGTAAACTGCTTTAAAGTTGCAAACAAAATGGGGTAAGACACCACACACAGCAGGTGCCCCCCATATCTCCTAGGGTCAGTCAAGTCCAGGGCTATGAAGATAGGGTTCTTCACATAGAGTGCCAGGGATTCTTGCCCCAGACTACCTGTCTCTCGACAGCACTCATGCACTGGCCTGCAAATCCACTGGCCAGATTCCAGTCCTTTTGTTCAGCACCTGTAGTCTCCTTCAGGCTCATCCCCACACAGCTCGTTTGCAGACAGCTACCTGTCATGACTACTGCTAGTAAGGTTGCCAGGCATCAGGTTTTTGATCAGAATGTCCAGTCAAAAAGGGACCCTGGTGGCTCTGGTCAACACCGTCAACCGGGCCATTAAAAGTCCGGTCTGTGGTGCTGTGGGTCTAAGGAAGAACAGGTAAGTGACTAGCCTGTCTCCGCGCTGAGCCCCAGAAGTGGCCAGCAGGTCTGGCTCCAAGGTGGGGAAGGGGTGGGAGGGCACGGGGCTCCACACTCCCATTGACCAGGAGTTGCCTGAGGTAAGCCTGCTCCCCAACCCCCTGTCCATAGCCCCCCCAACCCAGACCCCCTTCCTGCACCCCACACCTTTCATCCGTGGCCCCACCCCAGACCCCAGACCCCCAGCTGGAGCCCTCACCCCCCCACACCCCAACCCCCTGCCTCAACCCACAGTCCCCTCCTGCACTCCAAATCCCTTGGCCCTACCCCCCAGCCTGGAGCTCCCTCCTGCACCCCAAACCCCTCATCCCTAGCCCCACCCAAATCCGCACCACTAGCTGGAGCCCTCACCCCTCCTGCACCCCAACCCCCTGCCCCAGCCCAGTGAAAGTGAGTGAGGGTGAGGGAGAGCGAGCCACCGAGGGAAGGGGAATGTAGTGAGCTGGGGCAGGGCCTCTGGGAAGGGGCTAGGATGTTCGGTTTTAAGTGATTAGAAAGTTGGCAACCCTAACTGCTAGTGCCTTGGCCAGCCACAGGCTGCTTCCCAACTTGTCTCTGAGCATTTCAGTCCCAGCTGCTGGCCTTCCCTCCACAACCAGCTCCTAGGCTGCTGCTTCTGGCTTGCTCTCTTGCAGCCTCTGGCTCCCTCTTGGAGCAAGTACCCTCCGACCTCTGATTTGGGGGCAGTAGCAGCTGTTAGGGTTGCCAGGTGTTCAGTTTCCGGACAAAAAGGGAAACTGGCAGCGTCCGCTCAGCACAGCTGACCAGACCGAAAAGTCCAGTGACCTGCACTAACTGGCTTCTGCCACTACGGGGTGGGAGGAGCAGCAGCTGCTGGAGAGGTTCTGCTTAGAAGCTGCTTCTCTTGCCACCCCACCCTTGTGTCAGATCCTCCCATCCTGGCGTTGCAGGCAGCAGGGGAGTCCTAGGGGATGGGGGAGTGAGCGAGCAAGGGGGGTGGGGGAAGAAAAACAGGTCGGGCAGAGGGCAGGGCCTCAGGGGAAGGGGTAGGGCAAGGAGTGTTCGGTTTTCAAGGATTAGAAAGTTGGCAACCCAAGTTGCTGGTGACTTTTTGGCAGGTCAGGCACATATCACAGTCTCAAGTTCCAATATAGGTCCTCCTCCTTGCAGTCCTGGCTTGGGGTCTCTGCTCTGCTGGGCTAGGATGACTGCAGCCTCTTGTGCAATTTATGCCTTAGGCCTCCTCAGATGTGCAGGGAGCACCCTTCAGCCCTGCTGTCAGAACTGGCCTTAACTGCTGCAATCCTGTCCCAGCCTCACCAAGCCGTGCTTACCACAGCAACACTCAAACTGATTCCAGGGTCTGGTAAATTGTCATGTAACAAGACAGCTTCCTGAGGCACTATTCCCTGTACCATGATTTGAGCCCGCACACACACACACACAAATGTAGCTTCGGGGAGTTAGCTTCTGAATTCTTTGATTAGGCTGGGCCTCACTTGCTTAGGCTGATGAGCCATCACTGGTGGAGGGTGGGATTATGGCACCTGGCTGAAAGTTGTGCTATGCCCAGTGAGGAGCCAGCAGGTTCATTACAATATTTTTGTGTCCCATGTTCTGGGCCTTTGTCACACATTATGTTCCACACTTGTGCCTTGGCAGATTGAGAGGTACATCTCCATTTCCCTTGGCTGATGGGAATATACAGCTTTTCTCCTAGCCTTGTTGCCTGTTACCATAGCAAGGCAGCCACCTGTGCTTCCGGGAGCAGCACCGCATAGCACCTGCCGCAGGATACAAGGCCGAGACCAGGGGATCCCCAGACACTGGAAAAGTCTGTTGGCTGGATATTGTCCCAGAAAGGACTCCGCCCGCTAGTGCACTCTGCAAGTTGGCAAGGAGTACTACAGAAATAAAAATTCTATTCTCTTCTGCCTTGTACTATCACTTGGATCTTATCTAGTTAACAGCAGTGGAGCTCCCCAGCTAAGAAATGGATATAGTCAGTAGAAGCAAGTAAAATATGAAAAGTGAACAATTCTGCTAGTTTAGTTTATCCTTCTAACTTAATAGAATTTTTACTAAATCAACAAGCAGCCTGGGTCTGTTTGCTCCCACAGAGGTTAATACCTTGGGTCATAGGTTAAATCGAAGACTATTGAAAACACAAGGTAAATTCCCTTTCAAATGACACATGGCACAAACTTGCAATATGAATAGTCTAGAAGGAATTAAAGTTCAGTTGTTAATTTATACAAGTTGAACTTTACTCCTGGGGGAATTCTGCACCACTGCACATGTGCAGAATTTATGTCCCCTGCAGATTTCTTTGCTTCTGAAGAAAAATGACTTTCTGAAGCAAAGGGAAGCCACAAGAGCAGTCACGTGACCCTCCTCAATAGTATGTTTCAGATGCCCAGGGCAGCCGGCAGAGAAGTAAACCACTGTGTGGCAGGAGGCAGGGCTGGGGAAAACCCTGCTGTGGCTCTTACCCTGTGCCAGACTCAGCTGCTAGTCTGGAATGGGCTGAAGAGGACAAGGCTTCCTCTTCCCCTGCACGGCATCGGGGGTCAGACCCACCCCCAGATTTCTCCCGCAGCTGCGGGAAGCTCTGCAAACCTCCATCCATCCCCCCGCCCCAGGGTTCCTGCACCTCAGCTGCAGAGGGAGGGATCCCTGTACAGCAGAGGTGGGCAAACAGCCTGCGGGACCATCCTGCCCAGCTCTTGAGCTCCTGGCCAGGTAGGCTAGCCCCCAGCCCCTCCCCTGCTGTCCCCCATCCCCATCAGTTATGCCGCTGCACGGGCAGCGAGCTCCTGCTGCTCTGAGCGGCAAGGCAGCGGCAGCGGCATGCACGCATGGTGGTGGGGGGAGTTGGTTTGGGGATCCTGGGGGGCAGTCAGGGGACAGGGAGTGGTTGGGTGGGGCAGAGCGGTTAGGGGTCGGGGGGGTTGGATAGGGCATGGGAGTCCCAGGGGGTGATAGGGGTCGGGGCAGTCCGGGGACAGGGGGGGTTGGATAGGGGAGCCTGTCAGGAGGCAGGGGCCAGGCTGTTTGGGGGGGTGGCACAGCCTTCCCTACCTGGCCCTCCATACAGCTTCGCACCCCGATGTGGCCCTCAGGCCAAAAGTTTGCTGTACAGGGAGCTGCTCCCCCATCTGCCCAACTCCCATGCATCCAGACCCCCTCATAACCAGACCCATCCCATCAAGCCTCACTCTGCACCACCCCAACAAGCCACCCACACCCAGATCCCCACCCAACCAAGCCCCGCAGCATCTGGACCCCCCACTAAGCCCCCCACATCCAGACCCCCCCTGCCAAGCTCTATCCTCCCTACACATAGGCCCCTCTTCTGCTGAGCCCCAATCACCTTCACCTGGACCTCCGTGCAGAGTCCCATTACCATGGCACCCAGAACCCCACAACAAGCCCCTGTGCATCCAGATCCCCTCTGCACCCAGATCCCTCTCAACTCACACCTGGATCCCCCCCACACTAAGCCCCTCCACACTTGGATCCTGCCTTGCTGAGCCTGCCTGCCCACACCTGGTGCACCTGGCATGGAGGGGCAGGGTCCTGGGGTGTTTCCAGGGCAGACCCAGTCCTTGCACTGTGTCAGTGTTGGGTGCAGCCTCACCACTGAATCTGTGCGGGGAGGTGTGTATGAGGGGAGCTGCACAGTGACCTGTGCTTCCCAATGCCATGCTGGAGCCTCCATATTTGTCAAATAAAATTTGAAGAATTTTGCAGAATTTTAAAATATTGTGTGCAGAATTTAAATTTTTTTGGCACAGAATGCCCTCAGGAGTAAAGCTGGCCACTATACAGTATATAAGCCAACAAGGTGTAAAAGAGGTCACCGGTAAAGTGTCAGCCTTTTACAAGGTATAAAGTATTTAACACAGGACACTACCTTGGAGAAATCACCTAAAGGAAATCAGAACGGATTTCCCTTATTTTTCCAAAATAAGCATGTTACAGAGAAGTATACCCCATCCCCCTTTGGTACAGGGAGAGGGGCATTACAGCCCCACAGCTGAGTGTGACTGCCCTTACCCTCAGGGCTGTATGGCTTAGGGGCAAGAGTCAATACAGCAGCCCTTCCTCACAGGGCTATGCAGCCTAGTGGCCAGATTCAATAGAGCTGCCTTCCCTCACAGGGCTGGGTGTCCCAATGGCTAGTGGGGGATGGGCCACCACATGGCGTGTGGTGGGCAGAGTAGGGAGACCCAGGCTTTCCCTACTCCACCAGGTCCCAGTCCAGGGCCCTGTCAGCAGTGAGCATACTTAACACTAGGTCAGCAGGGATCCAACCAAAACACACTGACTTAGTTCCTGGTCCTACAACTGGATCAATGACTAGTCCCCTGGGCTACTTCCTGCCCTATCTTCCAACAGCATGGTCTCTGTATCTCCAGCCCGTGAAGCTCCAGACAGTTCTGACATCTCCTGGGTGTCCACAGGTAGCTGATTTCATCAGGCTTTGCCTCTGCAGACCGGCTCCAGCAGCTCCCAGGCAAGATCCTGCAGCATGCATCCTCCCTTTTCAATGGTAGTCAGCCCTGACTGAGCTGGGTTGCTCCCTTTTATACCATCACTCCAGTTAGAGCATGCCCAGCAGGGGAAGGGGGCATGGCTTCCTCTGCCCAAAGTATGGGGTTAAGCCCTCCTTGTCCAGTGCGGGGCAAGCACACCCCATCACAAAGCCCTAATTTTTCATGCTTCTAGGGGTGTGATTTTGATATTTTAATAGCCACACACATACAAATGAGTAAAATTCTTGTGAACATAATGCAGAATAGCATGTGCTTTACAGAGTAACTATCTACAGACACAGGCCAAATTCAGATCTGGTGTAAATATGTTATGGCCATTTGCAGCCTGGCTAAATAGTGCCCAGACAGCATAATTTGGACAAAAGATCAGTGTAAGTAAATTCTATAGTAGTCACCCTAAGAATCTCTGTAAGAATTTATGGTAGGAGTGAATTCATAGAATATAGTAAAATTTTGTACTAAGTTTTCATAAGGTTACACAGCTTGGTAACCACTAACCAAGTCTTTGGCAACCAAAGCCCTGTAAGATTTTCAGTCTGATTTTAGCCAGCATGTTTTGAGCACAGTAGCTTGCTTCTGACCTGACCTCTAGCGGTCAACTTGATTTACAAAATAATCAAGTTACTTTAAAAAAAAAGCTCAATATTCGAAAATGCAAGTGTATAAAGTTCATTTTTAATTAATTTAAATGTGGTCTAATTTTGTCTTTTTTATAGCCATAATGTTGAAATAATGCACTTTAAGTTGTTTCATGGGTAACTTCACAATTTTGGGGAGGAATCTGAAAAGAAAAACAGACCTTGTACAATTCCATCTGAATTCAGAGGTACCTCTGGGTCAGCTGATAGTAAAGCAACATTTCACACTAGCTTAGGAGCATTTTCTCCGTCTACCTTTGGTGAACACAACAAGACTTATACAAGTTATTCTGCACTGAAGGGGGAAAAAACCCAAAACACATGATCAAATCTACTGCCCGTTCATTCTTTAAGTTACAAATTAAACCAACACTGATCTGCGCTGTTGGTTTAATTTTTGAGCCTAAACAGAACATTGTTTAGACAGAACCAAGACTTTGAGGTACTTGCCTGACTCAGGGGGGTGGAACGTGATGCAGAACCTTTCACTTGTAGGTCATTGCGTCCAATAGACTCCAGCTTTGCAGTGCTCTTACATTATTACCATCTGTTGGGCTTTGTTAAATTAGAAAGATAGCATCAGTCCAGTTCCCAGTGGACAGGTGTTTTCATAAAAATTGCTGCTCGAGTTTTATAATTTAATTGTGGTAGTCTTGACAGACCAAGGAACGAACAGGCCAAAGATGGGCCCTCCAGCTCAGACTTAAGGCATGGTAGTAGGGTAGTGTGAAACTTACACTTCTGCCAGGATGGCACATATTCTTTGGACAAATAAAACATCTTAACTCTCCAGGGCTAACAGTTGATGCCTGGGTTCCGTGGCCCCTCCCTCAATTGAGGGGGCCAGACTTTGTGTTGCTTTAGTGGTTGGACTCCACTCACCATTCCCAGTCATCTGATAGCCTGGCACCTTTCAAAAGCTCTAAGTTCACAGCAAAAAGTATTCTGAAGAAGAAACTCTTCTTAACCCAACCAGCTGGTGAGCACCAGCACAGTAAGGAGACACAGAGCCCTGTATTAGGGCCAATTGTACCTATAGTATTCTAGGTCTTCAGCTTGACGGACCATCTCCCAGGGCATCCAAGTTCTTTTATTCTGGCCTTCTATCTTGCAGGCTCTGGCTATTCTAGATAGGGAGCTCAGATAGAGTGCTGATATTCGGTCTTTTCTGGTCAGGGTACAGCTGCCTTTCCATTATACTGCCTTCTTCAATCAGTCAGCCCTAGATGGGGGCAGCAAGAGCCTACAGATGCTTCGTTCCAGATTCTGAGCTGCATCTCTCAGGAAGTACAGCTTGGTGGTTGGAGAAAGCAGCTTTACACCACCTCTGTGCCTCTGGAATTCTGGGCCCAGCCCCTTCTGACAGACCGATCATATCCTGTAATATTCTGGACAAACCTTATGGAATTAAGATAAACCTTTTAGAATTAGGGTTAATGCCTTTGAAGTCCATCGTGTTAAAAATGCAGTTGTGTATGTGTTATTGTGGCATTGTACGTACCTTCTCTAGGGGCAGGGATGCTAGTGTACGCCTCTGTTGTCAGCCCTTCGAAGCCACCCTCCCTGGAGACAGACGCATACACTAGTTCAAACTGAATTCTCCAGGGACCAACAGACACAGAAAGGGGTTTGGACAAATAGTCTGGTTTTAAATTGGCTCAGGGCCTTTTTCCTGATTGAGCAGACAGGACCCCTGGTCTATGGAGGGTCCTAATCCTTAGGGAAGGGTTGGAAGGACCGAGGCCCCATAAGATTAGGTGCTTGCTCTGAGCTGTTGCTATGATGAACTTGCAATCACAAAGGAAACCCCCCCACTGCGGTGTTGAAGGCCTGCTCCTGCCAGAGTCCAGGTGATTGCTGGTAAGCTTAGTAGCATGCATGCAGGTTCTTTTATTGTTTTTAATATTTTTGCTGTAGTGCTTTTTACTTTAAGATAAAGTAGGCTTGCATAGGAAGTGCTGGGTAGGTAACATTACTGTGGCAATTACACCTGTTAACCGTCTCTAAAGAGAAAGCAAGCAGGTATCCATGGGCAGCCTGTCTCTGCTGGGAAGAACATAGTGAAGGCAGGAACATGTGCAGTCTGGAAACACCAGGTCAGAAGGGAGGGAGATGTAGGCCTTCTCCCAAGAGAGGCAACAGCTGGAGAACTGGAAGCATGATAGTGGGTGCCCTGGCTGGACCACAATGGGGAAATACAGGTGCTGTTGCCCTGATTTTGTGACATCCCCAGTGTATATTAGAGCAACCCCACAGATTGCTCTATCAGCCCAGAATAGCAGAGTGCAGAGTACTCCAGCCACACCCCTGCCTCCTTTTCCTGCTCCTACACCAGGGGTTGCATGGGGAGGGATGGCAATATTCATGGTTAAGTTGGCTTTGAGGCTCTTTGGTGGTGGCTGAGCCATCATAAAAGGGGCTACAGCAGAGGCTAGAATTAGAGCTCTTCTAACAACTTAATCCCTGCAAGAAACAGCATCCTCCTGCATTTTATTTCTGTTGTCTCTCAAGCCTTGGTTCAGTCCCCAAGGGAGAATGCTTGAGCAAACCAAGAGCATGTGAAAATGGGGTCCTAACAGAAATCTGCCATTAAACTGCCTTATCTTCAACATTCACTACCTGCAAATCTGCTGCCACCTCTTTTCCAGCTCCCCCTGAGCCTCCTGCTGCACTGTTCCCCGCACCTCCTTGGTTTGCATATGCCAGCCGTGGCCCCACAAAGTTGCAAGAGCTCTTCGTCAGCCTGCTCCTAGCAATGGCCAAGACAGCCATCCATCAGACCAGGAGGAAGAAGTTTGATGGAGGTAGTGCTCTGCGACTGTTTCTGCTCCCTTGATGGTTCACGTATCTGGGGAGAGTTCCTCTTGGTGGTGTCCACTGGCTCCTTGGACTCCTTTGAAGAGCTGCGGGCATAGAATGCTCTGCTCGGTGTCCCACGTGGGTCCCTGGTTCTGACCCTGTGATCTGCACACTCCCATCCTTGTTTTTGCATTTGATTCCCCTGGAATCAGTTGCTCTCTGGGCTCTGAGTAGCAGCAATGTTAGTCTGTATTCGCAAAAAGAAAAGGAGGACTTGTGGCACCTCAGAGACTAACAAATTTATTTGAGCATAAGCTTTCGTGAGCTACAGCTCACTTCACGAAAGCTTATGCTCAAATAAATTTGTTAGTCTCTAAGGTGCTACAAGTACTCCTTTTCTCTCTGGGCTCTGTGGCTCCTTCGCCTCAGTTGAGGTGCAGGCCTTTAGTCTTGGGGGGACACTGACCAGCTCTTCCTGGGATGCAATAGGCACCCATAAGCCCTCTAGTAATAAGCATAATGGAGACACAAAGCACATACATATCCCTTTCAACTCCAACAGAATACTTTACAAACCGTACCTGATTAACCTCTACAATGCCCTAGGTATGTAATGTACATTTTTGTGATGTGGACGCCTGTCCCAATCAGGGACTTGACTGAGACACCCAAAATCATTACACCCAGAGGGAGTTAGCAATGACAAATAAACTTCCTCCTTGCTTCCGGACATCAGTAAGGTACTAAATGAAGACATCATCAGGTAGAACTGGGACAGAGGGCGATTGGCAGTTCCTTCCCACTCTCTGCTGGGCCCACCTGTGCTCTAAGAGATGGTAACTTGTCAGAGATGAAAGTGCATTCAGAGAGAATAGGAGGCTGGATCTGCTGCACAACCTGAACCTTCCTGTCTAAACCCACTCTACAGCAGCTGGATGGAGAGTTCCCACCCATGGTCCTTTACTCCTCCTTCCTCCAGAATCACACGCAGGTCACCATTGCAGCTGCGGGCACTGGAATGAGATATCCTGCTTCATAGGCTTAAGGGACAACTCAGTTGAGATGCTCCCATCATCTTGGAAAGCTGGAGAGGCCAGGTAATAAACCCTAAGCCCAGCTGCTCTGCAAAGGGGGAGGGTAGCTTGAACTGCCACCCAACTTGTTCCAGCACAGGTACATACAAGCACATACCAGCTCTGCTCCCAGCTCTTGTACTCTCTTTCTCTCTGTCTCTGAGGTGTTCAGTTGAGGCTCCAGGTTAGTGGAGAAAGGCTTTCAGGTTCAAACCTTCCACTGATCTAACCCTTTCCTACAGATTGGGGCAAAAGGAAAGTGTCCAGTTTATTCAGTTGCCCTTTAAGCAACCCCCATCCCTACGCTGCTTCCAAGCGAGCCAGTTGTCTGGCAGCTTGCAGTGGATGGCAGGAGAGGGAACACCCATCCCCACCACTTCAGCAGAGCTTTTATTTAGTGGAAATCTTTAAATGAACAAAGAGCAGATCCAGCAGCAGCTACCTGCTGGAGACAGAAGGGGTTAGCTCCTGCCAACACTTCCCACAGGTTCAGGGCATTGATCCGGGTGATCACAATAAGAAGGTTCAGAGGATGCCCGCTCCCCTCCTATTCCGAGCCGGTGCCCACTCTCAGCAGCCATGGCCCCCACTCCTCTCCCACCCCAAGCCGGTGCCCACTTCTGCTTTCAGCAGCTTGGCAACCCAAGTTTCTCTATCCACAAGGGCGGCAGCACGCACTCTCCAAGAGGGGTCAGGACGTTGCTTGTTTAATGTGCGATACAAAAGGCAAGTCTCCAAGGTTACATGGAATAATCAGCATTAGCCCCAGGCTTTGCAGGCTCCTTCCCTGCCATGTCTGCATAGGGCAGCATGCACTGTTTGTTTAAAATGTTCTCCCCTTTCTCTCAGAGACACTCTCCTTTCACCCCTCCCATTCCACAGCGGGAACAAGGGGAGGCTTAGCTGGACGTCACGGGGGGAGTTAAGTCTGGGGCAGGGGGATGGAGACTAAAGGAGATCCAAGAATCAAAGCAATTCACTTCAAAGCGTTTGCTGAAGGCACATTTTCCCTTTGCCCCCCTTTCCAGAGTGGGACTGCATGCACCCCTCCACCCTCGGATATGGTACCGTTTGCAGCCCCTTCCCCATCTCCAGCGATGAGATTCAGTACCTGAACTATGGATGACAAAATCACATGGCCCCTGGGTGGGGTTCTGGGGGCACAAGGGGGGTGTTGCATATATGTGCTTGTGCGACAGGGCAACGAATACTAGAGGCCTCCCTGCTGTCAGTGCTCTCCCCATCGCTGCAATAGCCCCACCCCTGCACGTCCCACTGCAGCAGGGGATGGGCAAAGCTCAGCCCTGAGAGCAGCAGGGAGGGAGGGAGGGGACCCACTCTGGAGAGCAGCCTAGAACAGAGCGCCCCAGCTAGATGTGGGAGATGCAGCCAAAGGGAGCAGCTGAGCAGGAAAGACCCCAGATGTGGACACCGCCCAGCTGCCAGTTCTCAGGAGGGGTTACAGTGATTTCACTGGAAGGAAGGGTGTGGAGAGCCCTCCGCTTGCCCCCATCACAATAAGATACCCCAGGGCCCCCAGACTCGTCTGGCAACATCTCCAGCAGCTTCACCAGCGCCCTTCACGGGCCTGCTCCATGATGTCCCCAAAACACAGCAATAATTAACTTAACCCCAAAGCAGCCTAAGATTGGTATGTCGGGGGAGGAGTGAGAGGAGAGCAATGGGGGCGCAGGGCCCTTCCTCTCCCAGCCCCTGGCAGGAATGGAGCACCACAGCGCGTGTCCTCTTGCTCCACAGCACACCAGTCCATAGGGTTCATAAGGCAAACATAGTGTCGTCTTCCTTCTCCTGCTTCCGGTGCGGACTGCAGGCGGCAGGTGGCCCTGCTCGGGGGCTGGGGAGTGCGGGCAGTTGGTCTGCCACCTTTGCTCGCTCCTCCAGGAACTTGTCAAACTCTGGGGCAGGAAGAGAGAGTTAGTGCGAAGAGGGGGAGGAGGGCTCTGAGAAGGACTCAGGAGGAAGAAGGGGCCGGTGGCTCTTACCTTCGCTGGTGACGCCCTTTGCCTCTTCCGTCTCTTCCCCCTGGGAAAGGAGAAGAAAGACATGTTGGGAAGCAGGCCTGAGCACCCCAGGTGGACACAGCACTCCGCTCCACCGAGGCAGATGGGACTGCTATCCTCACCCCTACTGACAGGAAAGGGAGAGGTTTCTCTACCCCACCCCCAGCAGGAACAGCTGACAGTGCTGGCTGGAGGGCAAGAAAACTCTTCACCCAGATCAGATTTCTCTGGAAGCCTTTTGCCAGCCTTGTGGCTCCAGACAGACACCTTCTGCTTCCACGCCACATGAAAGACCCCACCAATCCCCTTGCTCACCACCCAGCCAGGAGAGCCTTGGTGACCTGGGTTGCCCTGCTGTCTCTCTGCTGCCCCCTCCCAGCAGTGCACCAGGGGCACGCTGCACAGCCTTTCCCGGTCCTGTTACCCACCCTCTCCCCTCAGTCAGGAGGTCCTGCTCCAAGACCCTGGCTGACTTCACCGGGGCGACACACACACGTCGAGCTAAGCACGCGCCTCAGTGTTGCAGGATCAGGCTCTAGGAGGTGGTTGGGCATAGTGGCCATCAGGAGAGGTGGGGAGGAGGATGGCAGTGTGGAATGAAGGAGCACGGGAAGGTCAGTGGGGTGTGTTCTGAGGAAGGGAGCATGAGGGAAACCCCTGCCCACATCGACCTGTCCCTCACTGCCACTGCAAGATCCTTGGACGGTCATCGCCAACACCCAGGGAATTTTGAGCCTCTCCTGGGGCCAAACGGGAGACACAGTTCATTGCCAGCCCTGACCAATAAGTGAAATGCCAAAGGAACCACCCCGTTCTGCCCTCATTTACCACATCAGTGGAGAGCCACTGCTCGATGTCCTCCATGAAGCCGGCCTGGGGGACCGGGATCTGGAGTGGAAGGAAGAGAGGAATGAAGCAGAGAAAGAGAGGACATTTCTCCAACCCATCCTGGCAGAAACTCTCCCCCTCTCACAAGGTTCACTGAGCCCAGCCCCTTGTTGCACTGACCAATCCCACCACAGCTCTCCCAGCCAACAGTGTCATTTTATGCCTTCTCCCTACCCACAGACGTATATTCTAGCACACGGGCCTTTCTGAGGGAGCTGGAAGTTTGAGACTGGTGCCGGGGCACTGACACTGGCCTATCCCCTTTACAGGGCTCATTCCCCACTCCAGCACAGCTCGGTCTGGAAGGGCAGCACTGGCTCAAACTCAGCCAGCCTGCTCAGACAGGAAGATACGTCCACAGCGGTACTTTTCTGGATTCCCCTTGTTATCGCTGCCAATTCTGACCCAAAGAACATGAGATTTTTATCTCCCATCTGATGCCATTCCACAGCATGTGACATCACAGCCCACCACACTGCAGATAAGGGGGCTGCCACAGATTTGGCTTCACATCACCGCTGTGGGGTCAGATTTGAGGAAGACATGAGCCTGGCAAGGAGGAAGGCCCAGGTCTAACTGTGGCTCGCTGTGGAATGAAGGGGCAGGGGAAGGTTGCTGGAGATGCCACAGGAGAAGCTGTGGAAATGCATACAGGAGGAAAAACCTCTACAGTTAAGGTGGAGATACGTGACTGCTGTCTTCCCCATGGAAGCGCCTCTTTCAGATGTGCTTTCACCATTGGCCAATTCCACTGTGGAAGGGGAGAGGGGCCCTTTTTATGTCCGGGGTAACTAGTCACCCAACACCAGCCCAAAGCCTCAGATCCTTATCCCAAGAGCATGCCCCAGGACCAGCTAAGAGAGAAGCAGCAGCTGCGGGTTCCCCGAGCAGAAATAGGAGGTGGTCGTTTGGAGGCTGTTGTCCCTTCTCTCCCAAATTCATGGAACCCTCCACAAGGAACAGCAAAGCCAAGCTCAGCGGCATCCCTCTCCTCCCAGGAGCAGGTTCCTCCAAACCAGTCCCCTGCCCCTGGACAGATACTGCCACAGCCTCCCCGGTGTCAAGATGAACCTCCTCTGGGAAGAGAAGCCCTCAGGTAGTTACCATGGTTGGTGGGGGGCAGGCTGCGATTATGGAGGTTTCAATCTGTCCTGAGCGGGATCCCCAAGGCCATAGAGAGTAGAGATTTTTACAAGCTAACTGGACAGCGTGTGGGGCCTTCCCAGACCAGAGGTTTCTCTGGGCTGGGCGCTGCTAGGAAGCCTGAAGCCTCAGCTTGAAAGGAGAAGTCCTGTGAGTGTATTGCTGCCCCAGGGACTGAACCTGAGACCTCTGGGTCTAAAAGCACAAGCCCTGCTGCTTGAGCTGAAGGACCAGGCTCAGTAGCTTCGAGGCAGTAGCAGCCTCAAACCAATTTACACAGTCCAGCTACCAGAGAGGGACAACACGCCACACTGGGGTAATGTGCACTGCATACTCCCCAGTCATGAGAATCAGAGATCAGCAGCCATTCAAATCCCAGCACTCATCATGATGCCCTTGCTTAGGCAGACAGAGACGGAACACCAGACTTGTGCATCTATCCAGACCCGGCCCTTTCGTTCAAGCGATAGATGCTCATGCTTTTGGATCCAGAGGTGCTGGGTTCAATCCCTACAGACTTCTCCTAGGGCATGATTACACCAGGTGAGGAGGCACAGCCTCTGGCTTCTTTCCTCTTAGTTTCTACTACCTGCCCAGACCAGGGTCCCCTTCAGGAACGCTGGGGTTTGGCCAGGCTCCTCATAGCCCAGCCATTCTCCCATTGCCTGCTGTGTGTGCCCAGACGCTGTGCCAGTTTCACACCCTAGCCCAGCAGCCCCGGCACTCTTTGCTCTCCACCGGCTACACGCCTCCTCACCATTCCTTGCTGCATCATCCAGTTAGTTAGTGGGGCTCCATCAATGGAAGCTCTAGGTTCCATCTGCTTAAGAGAGAGTCTGCACTGAGGGCTGCTTTCGAGGTGGGAGGTTGAGGAGAGGATGGGAGCAGAGCAAGTCAATCCCTGACCATCCAGAACTCCAGGAGGGTGGGGAGGGGGAGACTACAGGAAAAAGAAGGCGTCCACCCCTGCTTGGGGGCTTGGAGAAGGGGATATGGAGCCTCACACCACTCCGAGATCAAATCCAATCCAGGCCCAGGTTAGCAACGACTGGAAATTACCACCATCACACTGGTTAAGGATTGGTTTGCATGAAATACATTGGGAGGCTCTGCCCTAATGGACCTCATTGACTGGCACAGCCATCGACCAGGAAGGATGGGCCCATTGCTGGTGGGGGGTGGAAAGCCCCACGGCCACTTACCGCTCCTGTGCTCTGCTGCCGGGCATCTAGGGCTCCAGCCAGCCCTTTGTTTGCTTGGGGATCTTCGTACTTTACCCTGGAAGAGAGCAGCAGGTTAAAGTGAATGCATAGAAGTAGCAGGAATACACAAGGGGGCAAGCGCCTTGTGGAATTCATACATATAAATATTCAGGGCTGCTGACCACACCACAGCTCGCTTGCTGCGACCCTGAAGATCTCCCTGAGAGATTTAGGAGATCTCAGATGTGTGCAGACCCTGGCTTGTTAGAAACACAACAGTAAGGTCCAACCCAAACACTGCAGTAAGATTGTGAGGTACCACAAGAAGGTACTAGGACATTATTGTACAATGGCTGGGCCACCATCTTGGCCAACAACAAGGATTAAACCAGGGACCTCCAGAGCTAGAAGCTAGAGCTGGAGCTGGAGTTGAAGAGCCAGCCCGAGATCTGGAACAGACTGACATCCTCTCTGGACTGGGCAGAGAAGGGAACAGAATACACACCGACCAGTGGGTTACAATGGCACACTTCACCCACCCCTCCCCACGTAAACACGTCCCCCAAACAAACCCCACCCATCATACCCTCACTGACAGTCATGAACCCAATAGCGACAGAGATTCCACGGCCTGTGTAACGCATGAGGTCAGACCCGACGAGCAGAATGGTCTCTTCTGGCCTTAACACCCATGAGTGTGCAAATACAACGACCTCTCCACACACAAACACATCTCACCCAAGATCTCTCTCTCTTTCAGACACACACCATCTATCTGCCTCCTCTACGTCGCTCCCTCTCAAGCTGCTTGCAGTCCCCATCGGACCAGTGCAGGCCGGGGAGACTAGCTCCTATTCCAGGAGAACGAAGCCACCTTGGATGACGTCCCAGTGCTGGAGGCCTGTGAGCTGGGGAGCTCCTGTCATCTAGCCACTCTCATTGGAGGGCAGGGGCTTGGGCCACTTGCGCTCAAACTTTTCAAAGAAATTCTTGTCGGTGAAGGGCCCGCTGTGGACGATGGCGTTGAGGATGAAGTAGAGTGCTGCCACCATGCCGCTGATGAGAAAGAAGGGCAAGAAGGGCTTGAGGTGCTTCCAGAACTGCTGAGCCCAGGTACTCATGAGTCACGGGGCCGGGGGGATGCCCCGGCCCCGCTGCTGAGATCTCCTGCAGAGGCGCCCTGTTCCGACAGCAGCGGGAGAGCAGCTCAGCACAGAGAGAGGGAGACGCAGGGCTGGTGGCACAGGAAGCCTGAGTCAGCGAGTGCAGAGGCTGGCCGGCAGGAGAGCAAGCGCAAGGGCAGCGAGAGCTGGCTGAAGGGGGTGGCAAGGAATAAATAGAAGACGCCTCGTTTTTGGAACGATCACAAGTCCCTGTCCCTGAAAGATCGGGTTATGCTGGCGAGGATACACTTCCATTCCTGCCCAGCCCCTAGACAGCCGTCCAGCACGGTGGGGGGAAGGGAGCGCACTGAGCACGCGCCAGGAGGTCAGGTTTCATTACAAAATCAGGTGCTGTTGGCTACGATGCTCCTTCCCCATCCTGCCTCTGTCCATGCAGCTCCGTTGCACCCCAGCTCTCTGCAGATGGCCCATGGAAAGCACTCTGCCCACAGCACATCATGTGCACAGACTGTGCATCCTCATCCTCACATGGTTGCTTTCAGGTTATAACCCAACCACTGCTTGGCACAAGAGACAGGGATTAAACCTTTCAGTGCTAAGTGCTGTGCCAGGTACGTCCATCCTGGGACCCAGATGAGTTTTCATGGGTGTCTGTATTCAAGCACAGCCCCCTCAATAACATGTGTCCCAGCAGCAGCAGAGAGAGCTAGTTACCAAGCCAAAATGTTGCCTGGATAGACCCGGGAACCAGGCTTTCTGTGACAACAGCACATTTTCCCGTCCACTTGGTAAGCTCTGCAGGTGGAACTGGCTTAGCAGAAGAGGCAGTCAGTGTTTGGCCTCTGGTCCAGTCAGCACTGGCCACCAGCAGAAACAGGCAGGGAGTTGAACCGCACCCGAAAACCGGTTCAGAGAAGTGTTTTGAGTGAACCGCAATAAACTGACCTGAAAACCTCTCAGTCACACTGAGCCCAAACTGGAATTGAAAGCAAAAAAACCAAAACCCGGTAACTGGTTCAAAACAACAGGTTCAATAATCAGACAATGAGGGAGCATTTTGGGGGGAGAAGGGTATTGAGGAAGGGTCTGTCTTGGCTGCACTCTTAAAGAGGGGGGAGAGACTACACTTCCCAGGAAGCCATAGCAGGAGATGAGCCGAGAGAGAGGTTCTGGGATGGGTAGTTCTCTTGGCTGTTGTGCCCAGGTAGAGGACTGCCCATGGAAGGGAACTACAACCCCCAAAACACCTCCCTCCCCTCTCTGTCTCCTCCCTCCTCCTGCTTGTTCTTGCTACACAAGGCAGTGTAGATAGGGCATTTTCTGGGCTGACATTCAGTTTGTCACCTCAGCGGTGAAATATGACAGAGTTCTGGACGATGTTGTGCTAGTGTGTGCAAACAACTTGTTTAAAAAAAAATCATTTTTCTACAGTGAAAGAAATATGCATCATTGTATTATTTTGCTAGGAGTTACAACGCCAACATAGGAGTGCGTAACCTTAATCCGCAGGAACGTATTTGAACCAGTTCAAACAGGTTCAGCGTGGTTGAACCAGTTACTGAACCATCATTCTAAGTTAGTGCCTGAACCAGAGGCAAACTGGAGCAGGGGTGCCAGAATGGGGGCGGGGGCCATGCCCCCCCCCGCTTTTTATCAGCTGTAAGGACAAGCGATGGGGGAGGGAGGGTGGAGTGGAACAAGGTGGGGCAGGGTCTTGGAGGGAAAAGGCAGTGCAAGGGCGGGGCCTTGGGAAGAAGGGGCAGGGCCTTGAGGGTGGCATGGAGGCGGGGCCATGGTTCGGGCACTGTGGCCTCCCACTTTTAGGGTGCTTCCGCCACTCCTGAACCAGAGAGTTAGGAAATATCGATGAACATGAACCAGAAACGAACCAGAATTTTTAATGGTTGGACTCCCTGGAAACAGGACACCAGGCTAGATGGATCAAGGAACTAAACCCGTACAGCAGGCCAGGGTGAGATTCCACAGAGTATTGCCCACCTAGTGGGGTGATTTGTATTCCTAATTCAGAGCCCTGCTCCTCATCAGCAACGCTCCTATATCGACCAGCTCCACTCAAGGGGTTAATACACTCCATCTTACTTGGCTAAAGCTGCTAAGAATGAATCAGCTAAAGCTGTAAGCTATTTTGCTGCAGCTTCAATTCCCAGAAGCAGTGTGAGAGGCAGACTGGGCAGGAGAAGGATCAATCCTAAAGACTCCCTCAGTCTGCTGTAAGGAACAGAGGAGAGCACAACGCGCTCTTGTGGGTTAAGGTCTGGGAGCTCATGGTTTTAAACTTGAAGCACAGGCACCAGAACCAAGATGAACCAAAGAGCGTGGCTCTCTAGTGGCTAGTCCATGGGCAGAGCCTGAGCTACGGAAGCTGGGCTCTTTAGCTGAAGCCGCAATAGTGTACCTAGTGCTTACACAGCGCTTTTCATCACCAGATCTCAAAGCACTTGACAAAGGAGGGCAGTGCCATCATCTCCTCCTCTTTTACAGATGGGGAAAACTGAGGCACAGAAAGGGAATTGACTTACCCAAGGTCACCCAGCAGGCCAGTGGCAGAGCTAGGAATAAAAACCTCCTGAGTCCCAGTCCAATACTTTATCTACTAGGTCACACTGCCACCCACTAAGTGCTCATGGTTTGAGATCTAGGGGTCCCAAGTTCAATCCCCATTGCTGCCAGCCCACCCGGGGTATTGTGTTACACAAAAATTCAGGTAGCGCCAAGGAGGCATAACCACTCCAGTCCTACATATCCATCCCTTATTGCCCAGCCCAGCCACCCTCTCTGTGACCAACAGGCAAGTGACATACAGACTTTCCTTCTCCCATCCCCTGGCAGGGAGTAACAAAGGCCTTAGGGGAAACAGCTAAGAGCAAAGCAATGAGAGCAGAAACCCTGCCCCACAATAGTACATGGAAAGCGCTGGCTCCTTCCTCAGCCTCAGGACTCTCAGGAATGATTAGCAGCTGGGAACCCAGGTCTCCCAACTCACGTGATCCTTTTCCTCCCTGTACCCTGCAATCAATCAAACACGCTCAGAGAACACGAAGGGGAGCAGAAAACAGGTGCCACCACTCACTCTTTGCGCTGCTCAGCCAGCGAGCTGCCCCGCGTCAAGGCGAACATGTCAAACTCTTCCTCCAGTTTGCCAGAGCTGTCTAGGGACTGCAGCCCCGCACTGACGCTGCCGGAGCCCAGATCTGTGGGGGCAAGAGGGGAGCAAGATACATCCACAGCACAAGGGACACACCACGAGACAGAGCGTGGAGGCTTGTGGAGCTAGTCTGAAAGCTTGATGCTAATTAAAACATGTTCAACTTCTGCTTCGGGGCCCCCTTCCTCTCCTTCTGGGTAGTGGCTGCAGGGGAAAATTCATCTCTACGGCTATTCAGTGGATGCATTTGCAGTTTAGACAAGGGCTCATCAAGAGCACCAGGTTCACCAACGTACTCACTGATTCCCGGGTGATGTCCCTTCAGGAAAGGTTGAGTCACACACTAATAATTACAAACAATGCATCTGATTTCCCTTGTGCCTCCTGTCCCCAGAGCACTGTACAAACATTAGCCAATTGACGCCCCTGCGCCCTTCCCTGAGGAGCTCCACACCCAGTAGGGGCCACTGCTTGGTTACTTACTTATTTCAGCCAGCTGAGAGGAGAGGCTGTTGGCAGCTTCGGGTGGCTTGTCTATCAGAGGAGCACTGGGCCCCGTGTTGATCCAACTGTTTTCCACCTCAATTGGGACCTTTGGGGAGAGAGGAGAGTTATTTTCTACTCCTGCAGCCTGGGCTTAGCCCTCACTGATCCCTGCCCATTCCCCTTACCATGTGCATCTCAGCGGGAGGCCCTCCTCAGCAAGAGACCTAGGCCACAGGGCCTGCTCCTTGTAAGGAGTGGGCTGTGAATGGTGTCAAAGCAAATTCTCCCTAGGTCACCATCCTCCCATCTCTCCTGGATGCCAGCAGGTCAGGTGCTAGCTCAGAGGCCATAGCAGTTCTAATTCTGGTGCCTCTGATCCTTTTCCATGCGGTGACCTGCCCATTGCTGAGCAATACAAGACGAGGGTGGTGATTGCTACTCCAACACCTGTCTGCCATCAGTCTAGGGGTCACAACCCCCAGGCTGAGAGACCATGCTGGTCACCCACATTGCTGCCAGCCCTAGACAAGACTTTGGGATTGGGAATGAAACGTTTTCCCACATGCCAGTGCAGGCCAAGCCAGTGCAGCAGACCAGCTGGGTTTCAGAGCAATGCTTACAGCCTGTGAGGAAGGCACAGCGATTCTCCCTCCACCCAACCCAAAAACAGCAGGGCGTGGAGGATGCAAACCAGGCTTTGGTACATTCCTATCTGCAAGAGGTCCAGAACCTTGCATGGGAAGGGAGCTCAGAGTTACCTTAATGGGCTGGCCAGCCCGGAGCCGCTCAAACCTGCAAGGGAGAGGTGAAATGAGACGACTTTCTATGGCAAGAGCTTTCATGGCTGCCAAGCATTTCAAGCAATTATTCACCCTGATCCTTCTGGCTTAACCCCTCATCCCAATGGCTGGCTCGGCCTGCCCCTTCACACCTGGAGGAAGGAGAGACCACTGTTTGGGGTCCGAGTCTGACCCAAGGTAACAGATACTGGAGGCAATCCAAAGGGGGCGTGTTCTGGGGGATGGCACAGGAAAGGGTCTAATGCCCCCCTGGAAGTATTCCCACCCCAAGTGACCCAGGAGTAGCTTTTCCTTTTCGATGGGAGAGGGGGGAATCCCTTTGCTTCCTCCCAGGAGTCATTCAAATCTCCTACTAGAATTACAGGAGGGGTTGGTGGAATGTAGCAGAGCGGCCAATGCCTCTGCCCATGCTAGAGGTCTGGGTATCTACCCTCTCTGTTCTGCTCAGCAGCCTCGCAGCTTGGGGGCCTGCTCTGAAGCCCTCCTACACAGCATGAAGGCAGATCCCTCCTCCCATCTGCCCCTTCAGGGCTGTGCTGCAGAGATCTCTTTATGTCCCATCAATAATTACACAAAGGCCAGCATCACGAAGGGACAGAGATGAACCAACACGAGTTGGAGCGGAGAGAACCATGCGTGTTCTTGAGTCGAGGGAAGACGGTGGACCTGGGTTGATAGGCCTTGCCAGTTACATTCATGGAAAGACAGAGACAGTACATCAGGCAGAATGGGAGCTGCCAAGCCGGTGGCTTGTTCCTTGGGAAAGAGCTGGGCTGCTGTGTGAGAGGCAGGGAGGGAAAGGATGGGGGTGCGAGGCTTCAGGGTACCGTTCATAGCGCAGGAACACATTGTTGAGGTTGTCGTTGACAATGAGCAGCTCCTCCGTTAGCTGTTCGTGGAGGATACGGGGGATCAGCTCCAGCACGCGCTGCTGCATTGCTTTACAAGTCCGGTTCAGTTCCTGCCCATGGTGAGAAGAAGGAACCGCAATGGTCAGGCCAAGGACACAGGGGTAGCCTGAGAGTTCACTGCACTTGGGGGGGGGGTCTGGGTTTAATAGTCGAAGACTATTGGGTCTCTGCCAGCGAGGAGGTAAAAGCCAAGCCCATGGATACTAGCGTGAGTAGCTCTTACGGTTACTGGCCTGGTTGGGTCTCCCAACTCGGGAAAGCTAAACCTGGGCCCCCTGGTTAAGTAGAAATGCCCAATTTCCCAGTCAGAAATAGACAGTCAACCACCTTGAGAGACTATTCCGTGGCCTAACAACTCTCACTGGCGGACAGCTTTTCCTTGCAGTTCAGACTAAATTTTCCCCTTTCTAAATTTCATCCTGTCACTCCTCATTATACTCTGTGGGAGCCCACCCTAAATAATTCTCTCCGTAACATGCCCAGCCCCCTAGCAGCTAAGTGCAATTTCTCTCCCTGCAGAGCGTGAACACCACTCAGTTCACTGAGCCATCACGTAGCCAAGCTCTCCGTATTTCTCTCTCCTCCCTGGATGTCTGCAGGAGATTCCTTACCTGAAGGAGTTCAAGGTCGGAGGGCTCGGCCTGTCCGGGCACCAGTTCTGTCAGCATCTCGGACATCACCTTCACATTCCCGTTCACCACTTCCAGCTCGCTGCGCAGCTTCCCAATCTGCAAAGGCAAGAGGAAAGTGCTAATCAGGATCTGACTGCCCACAGCCTGGGCTAAGGAAGGCTACAGGGTTAAGGGCTAAAAGAACTGCTACTGCTGCAGACATGACTCTGACTCCTTGGTTACTGTCTCAGGAGCTCTACCAGCTGGGAATTTTCTAGGCCCTCTAGTTACCATCTCATGGGGCTCCATTTGCTGGAGACAGAACCCAGGCTACCACCAATACCTTCTGCTGCCAGGCCTCAATCTCCAGGCTGAGTTCCTGCATTTTATGCGCTGGCACAAGCTGCTGTTGTGACCCAGGTCCCCCTTTGCAGCCATTCAGAGAGTCTCACTTGCAAAACAAACAGCGCAGGAGAACAAAATAAACCTCAGTCTGAGTGTGAGCTTGCGCTGAGTGACAGAAGTGGCTAATAAGCATTGGGAGAGCAGTTAATTCACCTCCCATTATTGCAAGGGCACTAAGTCTGCTAGAAGCTGGATAATTCCATCCTTCTAGGGGAAAGGGGGTGACAATCTGATGTCATGTTGAGTCAATGGCAGTGTGGAGGAGCATGGACAGGGAAAAGAGTGGAATCGCTGGCTTCCGGACACTTCCTCCCCGGGCAGAGCTGACAGCCAGGAGAGTCATTCATACATGTGGAGGAAAATCAGCTGGGAGTGGGGCAAAGAGAGATGAAAATGAGGCACTGGCTGAGCAAACTGTTGCCATGATGAGACGTTGAGGAAATGGAAGCCAGGAGCCTGTTCCTTTAAAATCTCCGTGTCCCAGCACCACTCCTCAGCTGTGTGGTTGTGCATCAGGAGATGCCATCTCCTTTCTAAGCTCATCCTGGGCGGATTCCTTTGGGATGTCACTACTCCATGTTGGTGACATCGCAGCATGGCACTAGGGCGTGACTGCGTCCCTCGGGCGTTCTAGAGTGGCAGCACCGTCCAGAGGAAGGGGGAGCCCAGGGACAGCAGTGTTGCGACAAAGAGCTTCACAGCGAGAGGAGGTGGCGGCAGCAGCAATACTGGGCCTGTGTACTGCTTACCTGCTCTAGCGTGGGTGTGATGGGGGCGTAGCTGGAGGCAACTGGCCCCCCCGGCAAGGAGACAGGGTGCAGGATGGAGTCTACTCCCTGAGGGAAGTCGCCAGCAGGCGAGTTCTGTTCAGACGGAGAGTCAGAGCTATACACAGTCTAGAGAGAGAGAAGAACAAGCACAGTGCAAGAGAGAGGAATCAGACAGCTCACAGGCGAGAAGACACAGCCACCAGAGAGGAATGTTTATACAAACTCACTGTCTGTTTCCAACAGCTCTGCCTCCTTCTCCTTACCATATCTTCCATGGCCCCTGTGTGCCCCTCACCACTCCACTCCCACGGCTTCTGCGCTCCGGGCACAGCCCCTTTCCACCCACACAGAGCCCCACATGTAGGCTGAAATCAGAGAGCCTTACTCCTAAGGTGAGCTCTGTGGGCTGGCTGCAGTCACAGCCCCATGCCCCAGCCCCACAGCCCCCATATGGCAGCAGCCATATCCCCTCCCCTCAGTGACCCCCTCCCCACTTACCCTCTGCGGTGTGTGGATGGGCGACAGCATGTCGAGGTCAGTCATGGGGAACTCCAGGCCTTTCCTCCTCAGGTCTTCGTAGACAGCTACAACGCCTGTCAGGTCTGGTGAGCTGCGGAACGCATCTGCCCAGGACTGGGGAGAGAAGCAGACGTGCATACCATAAGCAGTTAAAGCATGCATCCTTCCACACAAGCACCTAAGGGCAACATAAGCCAGGTCAGGGCCCATGCTCCGGAGATCAGTGCTTGGCACTGCCGTGCTGGAGATCCACATCCCATTCTCAGTTCCAGGGACTGGAAGAGCTGTGGGGGTGAGGCCCGGTGGCCTAGAAGTTGTTATTGTGGGATTCCCTGGTTCCTTGCTCCCCTACTGACCAGCATCTTGCCAAGTGCTTTGGAGGGAGGAGAGAGAGGGGCCCTAACCGGCAATCAGACTTGCTGACTCCTTCCGTCCCTCACTCACCTGTATGAGAGTCAGCACCTTGTCATGCACTATGGTGGGTGGGTTGTTCTTGGGGAGGATGATTCTCACCAGGACGCTTTCCACAAAATCTTGGCTGGCCACGAGAACGTGGAAGCGGTGGCCGCAGTTTTTAACGCACGTCTCCAGAACCTGCGGAGTTACAGGGGCGTTAGTTACAGGCCCCTCCATCCCGACCGGTTTGCCTCACTCCTCCAACCAGCGGGAATTGAGTCCCTGGCTTTCATTTTGAGGAGAGGTATTAGTGCTTCCACCATACATCCTCCAAGTGTCCAGAGATGGAATGTCCACACGGTAGAAGTGTGAGAAGCGGGAAGAAGGAGGGGGTGGAGGGAGGGACCCTTCATCCTGGTGGGATCCTCATAACTGCTGGCTAGCTCAGCTTCCTAGCTGAAGGGTGGGGAATTACCTGAGCCAATTCAGGATCAGCTGGTATACAGGGCTCTAAAAGGAAAACCCCACATGATGGTATCCCTCATCGCACTTGAAGTAAAACCTGCCAGATTTGCCACATGCCCGGGTGTGAGAAGCCCTGGCTCCTACAGGAACCCCTGGCTCCTACAGGAACCCTGGCCTTCCCTACTCAGACAGCAGGAATCACATGGTGCCACTCACTCTGCAGCTCCCAAGATGCAAGCATCCCCGCTGCACCATCCTCTTGACTCCACATCCCAGACTTCCTTTACAGTGCCATCCCACACCTTAGTCTAAGCCCCCTTGTCCCCACTCCCAGACTGTGAATACCACTCCCTCAGACAACTCCACAACTTCCCTGTTTTATTTGGTTCTGACCGTGACCAATTGAGCTGTACTATGGTAACCCCTGGAGATGGCAAGGGCCAATGGTAGAGCAACCCAAGGACCTAGCCTCATGGCAGGGTTCATGGAGCTGAGAAAGGGATCACACCACTCACTGTCAAAGCCAGCATGACCTCATGGAAGTTCTTATTTCCTACGATCCGCTTCTTTATGGCTCGGAAGGCATCTTTGGGCCTGGAGAAAGATTACACAGAGGGCTGCACTGGCTGAAGAGACACAAAACAATATGACTGCCAGTTTCCAGGGACTTGCAGTGAGGGTTGCAATCAGCCAACGATTTGCCCCCAGGCTTTTGGGGTGGCCCAAAGCAACGAGTGAGCTGGCTCCCCATGGTGGCTCTGCCTTGGGAGCAGTCGTTAACACTAGCAAGTTACATTTCCTGGAGCCACGGGCACCTGTGCTGACACCACTGACAATCCACCGTGTGCAGAGCGAGGCAGAGAGCGCGAAAAAGAGCAGACAAAAGGAGCTGCGCTAGCAACACGCCATTCCTGGATTCACCAGCTGGGACAGAGCAAAATCCTGTGCTAGAAGGGGGAAATTCCACTTCTACGCAGAGATGTTATCCTGAAACCTTAGTAAAAGCACCACCGATGGAATGAACTTCCAGCTGCAATGCAGGGAAGACACAGTGGCAGTGTCATGTCAGAGAGCGAGAGAGACAAGCTGTAACTGAGTTGGTGCCCTTCAAACTTTCTTGGTCAGGATGAAAGCGCTGTGGCACAAGTGCACCTCAATACTGCGTGAGGACAGGGCGATGGACTGTCGTGCGCTGGCAGAGCTGATTGAGACTGGGATCAAGGCTGTAATAGCAGGTGGTGCCGAAGGGTCTGAATAAAGTGCATTTTATGGGGGATGGGATGGCAGTAACAGGGGGTGCTGCAGGTCAGGACTGAGGTGCATTGGCTGAGCTGTCTGGGGCCCAGAGCTGAACCAGCAAGGGGACTGAAGGCTAGGCCTGAGGGACAAGGAGAGAGCTAGGAGTGTGTGTGCAGTGAGGACACCAGGACTGGAACAGAAGAAATACTACAGGTCGCTGCTGAGATGCACTGGCAAAGATGGGTGATTCAGAGAATAAAAAGCTTTGTAACTGGAGACTGGGCCATCCTAGGAGCTCTCACTCCAGTCCCACTCTGCTGTGGGCGGGACAGAGGGAGCAGCGAAGCCCCCGTTTTGGATTTCATGTAGCATCATTCCCGTTACATACTGTTCTTGACGTCTCTGCAGCCAGAGGGAATGGCCCCTTTGGAGCTCACCAGCAAACCCACTGCGGGTTATTTATAGGGTCCCGAGTTAACATGCCTGGCATTCCCTGGATTTCTGAATGTCTTGTTTTAGGGCTGCTCAGGGAGAGGGGACCTTGGACCTCCCACCCCCTTGCATAGGTCTGACTTACTGTGTATGAAAATACCTGAGAGCACAACTCCCAGGGAGAGAAACAGCAGGCTATAGATTCATAGATTCATAGATACTAAGGTCAGAAGGGACCATTCTGATCATCTAGTCCGACCTCCTGCACAGCGCAAGCCACAGAATCTCACCCACACACTCCTATGAAAAACCTCACCCATGTCTGAGCTATTGAAGTCCTTAAATCATGGTTCAAAGACTTCAAGGAGCAGAGAAGCCTCCCTCAAGTCAACCATGCCCCATGCTACAGAGGAAGGCGAAAAACCTCCAGGGCCTCTCCAATCTGCCCTGGAGGAAAATTCCTTCCCAAAGAAGGAATACAACAGAATAAAAGAATTTCAAACTTTGTTTCATCAGAGAGGATGAGAACTGGCTTGAACTGGGTGTAAGTGGGGAATCTGATGGCTCATTTGATAAACTGCTCCCCATGCTGGAATTCTGGGGCATAATGAATGAGGCCTTTGGCAGCTGACATTAGCTAGGTTGCCCCTCTAACTCCCTCTACCAAAGCCCTGGGAGTGTCCAGTGACCCAGCTTTTTAATCCCACCAACCCATGCTGCCAGGAGATCTGACTGTACAGGGTGTGTGCCTGTATGTGTTTTTGGAGATGCATACACAGGAGACTCTGGGGTTGCAGCATGTACATGAACGCCGCTTAGTGGGGCCAGCTCCCTTACCCTTCTTCCGTCTCGTTAATGATGTCACAAATCTCCATGTTGAGGGCCCAGTTCTCGCTCTGCAGGGATCCATCGGTAGCTTTCTCTGGGGAAAGGAGAAACAGGACAAGGCTAAGAGTGGCCCTGGTTTGCCTCTGACTATTGCTCAGTAGTCAACTGTGAGGAGTGCGGACACCCAGGAGTGAAAGGCTGCTCTCACATGGTGGTGGGAGCCAGGCTGCCAAAACGATGCCCCTCCAGGAATCTTAACCAAAAGGAATGTGGACAGAATATCCCTGTAAAATCCCAACCCAGCCTAGTGAGGGGAGCCTGCTGCCCAGTAGGTGGCACTATTGCAAATAGCTTTACTGGTTGGCAATGTTTTTGCTCCAAGTCAGCATTGCCTATCCACTTTGTTCACTACCTTGCTGAGCTTCACACTAGGTGCAGACTTAGGGGGAGAGGCTCAGATGGGAAGGCCCTACAAAAACAAAAAGCTGCTTAGTTTTTAAGTTTCTCTTCCCATGAGACCAAAACATCTGGCCCTTTAGAATGTGAGGAATATGAAGGGAAGTGGGTTCCAGCACCAAGTTGGGGCAATGTCAGTCCCACTCTGACTGTGTCTCCTTTAACTAGGAGTTCCTGAATTTGCCATGATGCTATTCATGGCTGAATCCTGAGCAACAAGCTGCTATTACTCAGAGTTACCAGTGCCTCCACCCTGTAATCAGCCAAGCCTCAGTCCCATCCCGCACCCACTGGTTAGAGGACTGGATAGGCTAGGAATCCTGCCAGCCTGCAGGAGGAAAATAAGCACTACCCAGGCAGACAGGCAGCTGGGACTCTATATATAGAGAAATTGAGGGATGGGCATGGGAAGACAAGTAAACACAATACAACTGATTAGCATGCCACACACACAAAAGTGTTAGGGACCAGAAAGGATCCTTCCCAACCCCCCTTCCCATCTTCTAAACTTCTCACTGATCACACGGGGCCAGAGTTTCAGAAGAGCTCAGGGACAGAGTTTCGAGTGCGCAGCAGCCACAAGCTGGGCCTGGTTTTTCAAAAGAGCTCAGCCCCATTTAGACACCTAATTAAAGGCCAGATATTCAAAAGTCCTGAACACTCAGCATTGTGAGCTCTCAGGAATATCGGGCCCTTCGAGTCATGTGGATGCCTCTCTCCCTCCTCTTCAGAAACAGCCCTCTGCAGATCTGTCTTCCCTCCCCATTTCTGACCCAACCATTCTACTATCATCAGAGCAACAGCTAATGGTCTTGATGAAGACTGTAGTCCCTTACAACGCATCCCTCCCTGCTGGCATTGGAAAGGGGGCAGGGACAAGACAGTGGAGGTAGGATTAGAGAAGGTCTTTGCTTATCTGAAGCTACTCCTAGATAAAAAAGTAAAATAAAATCCCTGCATTTCTGGATATGATGCCACTAATGCAGGAGTGGGAACACACTCTGCAATGCAGCCCATGGCTACCTTCATTGTGTATGTGGCTATGCATCCCTCAGAGATTACAAATCTAGGCGATTGCCCAGCAATCTGCTCCCTTTAATGCAGAACTGGAAAGGTCTGGCTCATCTGGTTCCTCCTGCCCCACTGCTGTACCCTGAAGGCTCCGGGCAGATCAGGTGACCCATTCCACTTCAATAATTAATTTTTAAAATGCTGGTCTTTGAGATATCCCCTTTGCCCCCTTCCCCAGTACTCCGGAGGGTACATCCTGCCCATTATAAACCTCAGCACAAAATCCAAGACAGCTGCATACTCTGCCACACTGTCTGTTACCAGTCCACCTGCATCGAAGGGCACAAGTAACACCATGCACACGCTACTGAAAAGGGCGTGTACACAAGCACACCATTCTCCCACCTCACCAAAAAACCCAATCACACGTGGATGGAGAAAGGGAGCCACCTCACTTGTGCACAGGAGAAGAGGCAGCAGTGGATGGAGCTGCTGGACAATCTTCAGTAACAAGAGAAACTGGAGGGTGGGGGTGGAAAGAAAGCTGCTCACAACCATCCTGGCTTCCTTTGGATGCAAGAGTCCCTCAACTTGAATAGCCTCTGCAGGCACCCTCCCCCCACTTTCCTAGGCCTGATTTCACACAGTGAGCTGTATCACCCCCATGCAAAGAGATCCTTTCAAGGTCTGGGAGGGTATTTACTTTTCAGAAAGGAATGCAAACAAGCTGCATACACTCCTCTGGCTGGCTGTTCACCAGAAAGAGAGGATTCCAAATAGGTGACATATATGTACACAAATGACCACAAAAGAATGCACCAACGGTTCACTTATTCAGCCATCCTATCTGGCTGTGGCCAATGACAGGTGGTGCACCTGCTAAAAATGCAATGCACGTTCAAAAAAAAAAAAATCAAAGTAGAGGGTAGTCTTTGGGTTAGGGTTGCCAAGTATCCAGTTTTCAACTGGAACGCCCAGTTGAAAAGGTAACCCGCCGGTTCCAGTCAGTTAAAAGTCCAGTTGGCGGGGCTGGCAGGCTCCCTACCTGGTTCCGTATGCATCCCGGAAGTGGCAACATGTCCCTCAGCAGGGGCGACCAGGGAGGCTCCGCACGCTGCCCCCGCCCCGAGTGCTGACTCTGCAGCTCCTATTGGCCAGGAACCATGGCCAATAGGAGCAGTGGAGACGGCGCCTGCGGGCAGAGGCAGCGTGCATCACGCAAAGCCGCCAGACCCCTCCACCTAGGAGGCAAGAGACATGTCGCTACTTCTGGGGAGCCCCCCGAGGTAAGCATCACCGGGAGCCCAATCCTCGTACCCCCTCCCATACCCCAACCCCGTGCCACAGCTCAGAGCCCCCTCCAGCATCCAAACTCCATCACGGAGCCCACCCCACCCCCCTGCACTCCAACCCTGTGCCCCAGCCCGGAGCCCCCTCCGGCACCCTGAACCCCTCATTTCTGGTCCCACCCCGGAACCAGCAGCTCCAGCCCAGAGCCCATACCCCCTCCCACACCCCAACCCCCTGCTTCAGCCTGGAGCCCCCTTCCACACTCCGAACCCCTAGGCTCCACCCCCAGCCCCCTACTGCACCCAAATCCCTCATCCCTGGTCCCAGCCCAGAGACCACACCCCAACCCCCTGCCCAAAGCCCCCTCCCACACCCTGAACCGCTCATTTCTGGCCCCAAACTGGAACCCGCAGCCCCAGCTGGAGCCCTCACCCGCTCCCGCACCCCAACCCTCTGCCCCAGCCCAGTGAAAATGAGCAAGTGAGTGAGGGCGTGGGTAGGGTGACTAGACAGCAAATGTGAAAAATTGGGATGGAGTTCGGGGGGCAATAGGAGCCTATATAAGAAAAAGATCCCAAAATCTGGACTGTCCTTATAAAATTGGGACATCTAGTCACCCTAGGTGTGGGAGACCGAGTGACTGAAGGAATGGGGGATGGAGTGAGCGGGGGGGGGGGGGGGATGGGACAGGGGCAGGGCCTCAGGGCAAGGGTGTTCGTTTTTTTGCGATTAGAAAGTTGCCAACCCTAATTTGGGTGCATGGAAAGATATGAGTATGATTGTGAAACAGATCCAAAAACAAAGCACCAGGAACAACCCTAAACAGTGTATGGGCTGGACTAGCTAATCTAACAGGCCTTTTCTGTCTCTAACTTCTATTATCCCATGATGGACCATTTAAAAACACCTGTTCTCAGCATTGCACATCCAGGCTGTTCTTTGAGATAGCTGGAGTTATTTCCCTTCTAATCCTTCTGGCTCCTATGCAATAACGGACTATCTGAGCTCAATAAGAGACGACGGAGTTTTCTCCGAGACAGGAAATCCTGGACTTTACTGCTTTGTTGGAGCTTTGGCGGAAAACAAAGTCTGTTATTGCTCACATGAAGGATCAGAAAGCAGGACGCTGTTTCATGAGCTGTAATTAGTACATGAGCTGTCTACACCTCATGAAATCTGATACCTGCAAGCCCGAGTACTGCACAGAACAGCGATAGATTCCTAAGGCAGGAGGCACAAGAGCCTGAATACGATTGGTTTCAGAGTAGCAGCCTTGTTAATATGTATCCGCAAAAAGAAAAGGAGTACTTGTGGCACCTTAGAGACTAACAAATTTATTTGAGCATAAGCTTTCGTGAGCTACAGCTCACTTCATAGGATGCATTCAGTGGAAAATACAGTAGGGAGATTTTTATGCAACCACACACCACACAACAGAACCACTAACCCAGGAACCTATCCTTGCAACAAAGTCCGTTGCCAACTGTGTCCACATATCTATTCAGGTGACACCATCATAGGGCCTAATCACATCAGCCACATTATCAGAGGCTTGTTCATCTGCACATCTACCAATGTGATATATGCCATCATGTGCCAGCAATGTCCCTCTGCCATGTACATTGGCCAAACTGGACAGTCTCTACGTAAAGGAATAAATGGACACAAATCAGACGTCAAAAATTATAACATTCAGAAACCAGACGGAGAACACTTCAATCTCTTTGGTCACTCGATTACAGACCTAAAAGTGGCAATTCTTCAACAAAAAACCCTTCAAAAACAGACTCCAATGAGAGACTGCTGAATTGGAATTAATTTGCAAACTGGATACAATAACTTAGGCTTGAATAAAGACTGGGAGTGGATGGGTCATTACTCAAAGTAAAACTATTTCCTATGTTTATTCCCCCCGCCGTTCCTCAGACGTTCTTGTCAACTGCTGGAAATGGCCCACCTTGATTATCACTACAAAAAGTCCTCCCCCCCCCGCTCTCCTGTTGGTAATAGCTCACTTTACCTGATCACTCTCGTTACAGTCTGTATGGTAACACCCATTGTTTCATGTTCTCTGTGTATATAAATCTCCCCACTGTATTTTCCACTGAATGCATTCGATGAAGTGAGCTGTAGCTCACGAAAGCTTATGCTCAAATAAATTTGTTAGTCTCTAAGGTGCCAAAAGTACTCCTTTTCTTTTTGTAAATACGATTGGCCACTCAAAATTCCAAATTGCAGGGGTCATCAGAGAATATCCTATGGCATTCCCAAGAGCCGGAATCTGACTGGCAATAGCACATTCCAAGCTGACTGCATGTCCGCCCCATAGAAACTTCAGAGCCATTTAATTTTGGCAGTTAATCTAGCTCCAGATGTTGAGGAACCACTGAACTTTGTGGAACCATATTGCTCTATGGGCTGATCAGGTTAATCCAGGCTGCTGGGAATTCTGGCATGCTTCAAACCCAAATCATTTGCTCTTTTCCCTCAAACAGCAGCTCCAATGCCCAGGCATATATGAGCGAAGAACTGAATCTCTTTTTTTTTTCCGCCTGCTCTTTACAATTTTCCTGCTTACTGTGACTAAGTTATCAAAGCTACTTTTGTTCTAAAGATGGGAGTCAATTCCAGACCTGGCATAAGTAGTACAGTGGAGGTGCACCTGCTCATTCCTAGGGAATTTGACCTAGAGACTTTATTAATTTGCCAGTCTCTCTCCTCTTCCTTCCCAGTCCTGCTGGTGAGAGCATGGTGCTGGATTTGTGATCTCATACAACCATTCCTGTGGCAGCAACATGTCATGTGGCAAACACGCCAGAGTACTGGAAAAACTAGAGACAGAAGAGATCAATCTGCCTCCAAGACCTCTGTCTCCTTCCTCCCTCTCTTCAGGATTGAAGAACCTCTCACAAGTCAGCCAGCACCCAGAAACTCCTCTCCTCACCTATGTTACTGGGGAGCCTTTCAGAATAAGTCAGAGTCTATAATCCCCTCCAGAGCCTCCTCCTCATCCTTATGCCTTTTGCCAACATTCCCTGTAGTGCTTTGTTCAGTCTAGTTTTAAAAGGTTTTGCAAAGGGCTGAACACTCAACTCCCACTGACTTCAGTTCGAGTGGAGGGTGCTCAGCATTTCATGGGATCATGACCATGGAGATCCAGCAGAAAGTGACATCAGAGACAATGCACCCTCCAGCCTGGCTTCCTGTCCAACTCAGAATCCTGTACAAAATCTCCCTATCAAGACCTATGCTCTCCCCTCCTGTGAAGAAACCTATGGGAGGAGATACAAGCTCAGGAAAGGCTCCACAATTCCAACTCTATCTGCATTCTTCCCTCAAAGGGAGGGGTTTCCACTTTAGAGAGAGGGGAGGGAGTGCGGTTCAAAACCATGTCCAGGCTGAGGATCCAGAGAGACATGCTGCTCCAAGCCTGTGGGCAGCTAGGCCTTTACACTTCTTCCCCTGCTCCCCTTCCATCAGGCAGCATGGTTTCCTAAGCTGTACTGCAAATACCTGTTCTGCGCTGGGTTTCTTCCATGGGGTGCAGGCCCTGAAGAACTGTTAATGCTTATCACAGCAGCATTAGCTTTCAGGTACCTGTGTGGTTCTGAGGGGGGGCATGCTAAAGAGAACGGTTGCTCTCCAATTCTTTCCTCTCTCACCCGCTGAAACTGCAAGCCCCAAGTCCATGGAGCTGGGATGGAGGAACCTCTAGGTGGGGTGGGGATGCTGCATTGGCTTCACTTCTTTCCTTTCAATGCTTAGAGGGTGTGTGTTTCTGGTGTATTATATTTTATTCACCTCTGTACATCACAGTGGAGGGCCTCATATCTGCCTGGCCTTTGCCATCCCCCCGCCCTAAAATTAGCTCTTCCTATTTATCATCTTCCTTAAATACTACACTCCTCTATGCCTTCCCACAGGAAGTGGCAGACCTCTCTCTCCAAGCTTCCCCCACCCCCTGATACAACCAAGCTCTGTTTGTTCTGCAATGTGTTGCAATGTTCTTTAAACTCCAGGTGTTAAGGCCTGGGAGCGTGAGGTATGGGTGATTCCCTGCCCTTTCCCCTAGGGTCTCTGGGGCCTTGTTACACTTGGAGCGCTTCCTTGTACTGTTGTGTTTTTTTCCTCTCAGGGATGTTCTTGTAGCTCTTAGGGACCACAGAAACCCTCATGTGCAGAAAATCCACACACTCGGCAGATTGAGCATTTTTCTGTGGATTGGGAGGTTTCTTTCCTTGGTCAAAGCTCTTAATTTAAAAGGAAATTTCTGGCCTCCTGAGTTGGGAAGGGCCTTCAGGATACAACAACATGATAGAGCCTGATCTTGTGGTTAAATCCCAGGACTGGGAGTTAAGAGCTGGAGAAACTATTCCTGGCCTGCAACTGACCTGCTGAACAAGTCACTGAGGTTCTGAGCCTCAATTTCCCCAAATGAAAAATAACGGGATATACTGTAAAGTATTGAGATCCTCAGATGGAACGCACCACAGAAGTGTAAAGTATTTTTATTACTGTGTTCAGTTCTTTCACTGCAAAGTGTTTTACAGGCTTTACAAACCAGACACACCAAGTTGCTTCATTCCCCATGTCATTTAAGCTGTTGCACTATTATCCTTCTGAGTCTGCAGACCACCGGAAATAGTAGCTCAAGACTCATGGGTTCTATACTCAACTTAGCCATTCTCCTGCTGCATGACACAGGGCAAGTCACTGTCTTATGTCTCAGGTCTACCTGTCTGTAAAGTAAGGATAATAGAACATCACAGGAGTGTTGTGAGGCAGTGCTCAAAGGGAAAGAACGTGTTCCCATTTATAGATGCCAGCTCTTTTCCCATCACCTTTGTAAAACCATAACCCTCTCCATGCTGGCTTTTTCATAACTGGCTACAACACCCTCACCCCTTTGGGCTCTCCTCTCCCCCACATCTTAAGTACTGCAGACACGAGGCTCTCCTCTGCCATGTCCCCCTCCGTCAACAGCCCTAGATATTCTGGCCTCCTCCCTTTGCTGCCGACTTGTTGCCTGGAAACCCCCACTACATCAGAAACAGGAACTCAGGAGAAGTTGGTCATGATCTGGTTACCACCATTCCAACCAGGACACGAGGGAGGGAAAGAAGTGGAGGCCTGTAGCATCTAAGGGCGGGTTTAGGCAAACCTGACCAAATGTAACATGCAGGATCCATTCACTTCAGGAATCAAGGGTCACTTATTCTAGAGGGGTCCTGGAGAATACTCTTCCAGAAAATAATTGATAATGCATCTGCCTGCTGTCTGTTACAGATTACATGGAATCATTGTAGGAGTGACCCCTTCCCCCACACTGCTGTACCACATACTGTGGACCTGGCTGCTGCCCTCTACTCCAGAGCATGCCACACTTCAGCAGTGCTCTATTTCTGTAGTTTGCACAGTGCTTTGGGCTCGTTGGAATGAATAGCACTTACAGCAACATAAACATGGGGCCAGTGTTTCAAGATGAAAGACCAAGGTACCCTGTCTTGGTGCCTGATGCTAGGTAGCAATATCGGCATGTGCGTGTGTAAATTCCAAAACAAGACACTCCATTGCATACGCTTCTCTTCTTGAAGAGAGGATGAGAGAACAAGTACGTGACAGATGTTAGTCACATTGCTTAAAGCACCACTGGAAGGCATTCAGATACCACACTGATGAGTGCACCGTAAGAACCCGAATAGAATAGAATGTCACGGTAAATCCACTGGATGACTTTGATGGGTATCAGGGAGAAGGTTTTAGTGGGTGGGGGCAGGGGCAGGGAAGAGAAGGGAGAAAAAGGTATCCATTCTTCTCCTCTTCAGCTACGCAAACTTCCCTCCCTCTTCTCCTATGACACCTTGTAGACTCAGCTCTGTGAGAGAGGAAGGGCTAAGTAGGGTGGAAGGAACTAGAAGGCCCCCATGGGTGAGAGGAACGTAGGTCTCCGACATGACAGAGGCTTGGTGGTGATGGCATAGCCACAGGGATTCCTGTGGTGAATATGTGCTTAAACAGCCTGTCATCAGTATCACCGGTTCAATTAGTGATTGACTTCTTCAGGCTGTCAAAGAAAATCTGCAGAAGGTTACGAAGCTCGAAACAAAACATTGTAGAACTGACAGGCAAACAAGGAAAGGACCAGAAACCAAGGACAGGCCTAGTTTCCAGGGCCACAAGATTTCCCTGAAAAATTAAAAAAATATTACACCACACAAGCAGGCAGAGTCTTTATACATATTTTTAAAGGAAACTTTGTAAAATACTTTTTAAAAACTTACTGTGTATCCCTCCCCGCTTTGTTTCTCCAGTCCTTTCTTGCACTCTCTAAAACAATTTTCCAATTTCTTGTTATATCTTTAGTTTCTTATCTTTATATTAGTTTTCTCTCTTTCTTTCGTTAAACTCAACCAACAGACTAAGAGGAACGCTGTTCTTCCTAGATTTGCAAGGTCTTGGATTGGACGCTATTTATTCTGAAGTTCTTAGAGGTGATGTATGTCTTTGATATCCTGTCTTCCTAAAAACTTGATAGATGAAGACACATTCCCTGCCCTATCTGTAAAGCACTGGGGAAATACCTGGTGCTATAGAAAAGGCCCCAATCCTACAAAAACGCCAGCTAATAACTAACTCAATGAGTAGAAATCAATACAGTACTAAAACATAACATGTTTATAACTGAATGAGCCTATTCTTCAGCTAGGGAAGATGCCCTAACTAAGAGAGCTCAGTTAAACAGATAATCAAATACAAACAAGACTTCCCTGCTAGAAATTCCACAGATTTTGCCAAAGCTTCCCACAGATTTCTATCAATACTGATCACGGGTCTTGTGGCCGGGGCGAGAAAGGTAACTCCACGAGGAGATGGAGGGTGTGAGGAGCCAAGTAAGGAATTAGCCTACAGCAGGGTCACGTACATACAGTTATTACAGTGCCATAAACTTAGAGAAGCATGCACAACCCTTGCCCTGTGGAACTGGCTGTGAAGCTGCCATGAGCATGTGTCCTTCCCCCCAAAACTAGCCGGGGCACCGCCCCAATAATTACACCGGTGGGGCTGGGCGGCTCCAAGGGCAGGGAGCAGATACGACAGCTCCCCTCCCGACAGCGGGCGCCTATGGGCTGTTCCCGCGGTTCCCTTCCTCTGCAGACCCCTACCGAGGCGAGGGCGCCCGGCTCCTTCTAGCGCCCTCCCAGCAGCGAGAGGCGCCAGGTTTGTTACTGTAGGGTCGCCATCATCTCGGCCAATAGGAGGCCCCACAGAACTGTGACACTAGACACCCGCTCCCAGCCCCGCCCCCCTCGCAAGAGACGTGGCTCTCGCCACCGGGGCCCTTTAAATAAGAAAAATGCCGAGACCCCCGCGCACGGGGATTGGTTAGAAGGGGGCCCCCCCCGGACCCGCCTCCCCGCCCGCTCCCTATTGGCCGTTGGTGCCAGTCAAACAAATGAGCCTCGCCTCCTTATTGGCCGGAACCGTGTCAATCCCGCCTTGAGGCTATGGGACCCGCCCAGCCGCTCGCGCCTACTAGCACCCAGGCGCTGTCGCTGCTTCCCAGAGGAGGGGGCTGAGTTGGCGGCGGAGTCCGAGCGGCCGGGGCGTGGGGGACTGAGGGACTCACCGATGCGCTGCCCCACGGGGGAGCTGAAGGGGCTGCCCAGGAGAAACTCCATCGCCACCGCCGCCGCGGCACAGCCCAGGAATCAGCTGACAGCGCGAGTGCCCGTCACGTGACCTTCCCCCCCCCCCCCGGCTCAGGACTGGGTGTGTCTCGCAGCCCCGCCCACGCGTGACGAAAGCAAGCGGCTTCTGTTCTTCGAGGGCGTGGCCGCGGGGCAGAGCTCCGGGAGTCGCTGAGGGAGGGGAGGGCCTATAGCGCTAGCCACCGCAGTGACGTCACAAAGCACTGCCCGTGACTTCACAGTGTGATGTCACAGAAGATGTCCTCGTGCTGCAGGGTCGCAAGGGGCCTGCGAAATATCCACTGGGCAGGTGAAGGATCGGGCTGTGGCCCGCTCCTTCCCTCTCCCATCCCCCCCCCCACCGGCCCCTCTGCCCCCCACCCCTCTACTGACCAACCCACAAGACCTGTCCCTTCCTTTGCCCTCAGACCTGAGCGCCATCTAACCCCCAGACCTGATCCTTCTCCCCCACCCACAAAGACCTCACTCCCCCATTCTTCCCCACATCCGAAGGAGTAGACTAGCCCTCTGTCCCCAGCGCTGTGTGGCACATGGATTAGAGCAGAGCAGCATTTCAGAGTAGCAGCCCTGTTAGTCTGTATTCGCAAAAAGAAAAGGAGGACTTGTGGCACCTTAGAGACTAACAAATTTATTAGAGCATAAGCTTTCGTGAGCTACAGCTCACTTCATCGGATACTCACGAAAGCTTATGCTCTAATAAATTTGTTAGTCTCTAAGGTGCCACAAGTACTCCTTTTCTTTTAGCAGAGCAGCAGTCTCCTATGCAAGGGATGCACGTGCTCCTCCCCCACGTTACTGCAGCCAGGCAAGGGCTCTCGCTCATTTTCAAGATAAGGCACAACATGGGGCAACAATGAACACAAGGTCATGTTATCACATTACAATGCCCCCAGAGAATTCAGGATCCTGCCAAAGTACATTGCAAGGGCTTTTATCATAGCCCTGCAACATGCCTATTAAATTCACAGCTGGCCTGTCTCCCCTGCCTGGGGTACCTCAGTGCTGTCCCTCCCCGGCCTAAGCAGGTGCTCTCCTGAGTGAACAAAAATCCTCTCCTACGTCTTGACCTGATATGCTGATTGTTTTTCATCTCAGAAATTGTCCTCACTTCAGGCAGTAGGAAATGTGGTTCTGGTGGTTAGAGCAGTATGGGAGTCAGGAGTTACAGGTGCTAGTGTGAGCTTTGACACTGACTGCCCATTTAATCTTGGTCAGATCACTTCAAGTCTGCCCCCTGGGTTTTCCTATCTACCAAATGGAATCATACCCATATTTGCCTAATATTTTTGAAATCTGAAGATGAAAGGTGTGCTGGTAGAGGAAATTAGAGTTAGAGTTCTGTCAGCATGCTGAAGGGTTAACCTGCACCAACCTACAACTAGAGGCTTTCAGGAAAGATTTTTAAGTGGTACAGTTAAATATTTTCAAATTGTGTTTACTTTCCTAAGTCTGGGGGTTTCAGAGACTCCACAATCACACAAAGGCCTGATCTACCTAAAACTTATACTGGTTTATCTACAGGGCTAATTTTATACTGAGTCAGTGAAACTGTTTCAGAGTAGCAGCCGTGTTAGTCTGTATTCGCAAAAAGAAAAGGAGTACTTGTGGCACCTTACAGACTAACAAATTTATTAGAGCATAAGCTTTCGTGAGCTACAGCTCACTTCATCGGATGCATTTGGTGGAAAAAACAGAGGAGAGATTTATATACACACACACAGAGAACATGAAACAATAGGTTTATCATACACACTGTAAGGAGAGTGATCACTTAAGATAAGCCATCACCAGCAGCGGGGGGGGGGGGGGGGGGGGGAAAGGAGGAAAACCTTTCATGGTGACAAGCAAGGTAGGCTAATTCCAGCAGTTAACAAGAATATCTGAGGAACAGTGGGGGGTGGGGTGGGGGGGATAAATACCATGGGGAAATAGTTTTACTTTGTGTAATGACTCATCCATTCCCAGTCTCTATTCAAGCCTATACAAGAGTTCACATACAACAGGTACACCAGTTTAACTGAACTGATTTAAATTAAACCAGTGCAATTTCTGTGTGGATACACAGATCTAAGGGTGATGTTGCCTCTAGGGGGTATCATTGTGGGAAGAAGGGGAAAGAGTGGGAATTCCCTAACAGGAATTGATTCACCCTAATGACCTAAAATGGAAAATTTCAGGCAAGAGGGCCTAGACTTCCTACTAAGTCCAGCACACTGGTGGTACTCAACCAAAAACCAAGACTTTAATAGATGTGCCAATCAAAATACCAGCCTCATTTGTTATTCCTGACGAAAGTACTGGATACTAAAGAATACATCTCTGTAGTAATTATTCCATAGAAGGGAACCATTTGAAAGTCATCGGTAAGTATTTTTGGAGCAAATACCATCCATAAAATGAATTAGAATCACAAAACCTTTTTGGGAGTCAGGAGCAACAGTAATCAAATACAATTTATTGTTTTAACATAGTCTGTTACTCCAAAAGCCTGAATGTACTGATGATCCATGCAGATTATGAACTCATGATAGCACCCTGTGTATGCGTCATATCTATTTTTAAAACAGACCTAGTAGTTTGGGTTCTACTGTCTCTGAATCAAGCCAAGCTTATTACTTCTGTGGGCTCTGGTGACATGGGCGGAGGCTGCTGAAGAGTGATGGACAGAACTGCTTCCTTTGCTATGGGACTTGTGCTGGGGAGTTTAGGACCCCTCTCTCTACATGAGCGGTCTTTTAAATTGGCCAACCCCAGATCCAAAGTTTACATTTGCTGTGTTGCGAGTGCGAGCGGTGGACTAGAACATAGCCTGCAGCATTTACCATACGCAGAGCAGTTCTAAGTGCTTCATCTTTTAGTTTTACTGTTTGTTTCTGTTTTATGCACGATGGTAGGAGGAACTGACAACCACCTTCAGTACGCAAGTCTTTTTCCGCCAACATATTAAATAGTTCTCTTAATGTGGTTTTCCTGGAATGTTGAAATGTGTGAGGGTAGGTGGTTATGTATTTTAAAATTCATCTCGTCAACTTGTGTTGAAATACAAAATACAATTTACGTTGGTGAAGTGTCATATTCTATATCATCATGGGTTGAGACATCCCAAAACACAAGTTCTGAGGCTGCAACTGGTCCATGAGTTTCTCAACTCCTGAAACATAATTTTTAAAGAATATAATGACAAGATGCGATCCTACTATTCCTGTAACTAGTGGTTTACCATACTGATCCTGAACCGTCAGTACTATTTTGCTTGCAACACATGAATTGAGCTGCAGGGAAGGTCACAGGGGCAGGAACGTGGCTCATTAGTGGGACATTTGCAATGCTAGATGAGAGCTCTCAGGCATGTCTCTCATTGATGCCGCTAAGAAGTATGGAGTAGGGGTCTAAATTATCAGTAATTTTCAAGAGATGTATCAAGCAGATTGCGCTAGTAGAAACGAGGTGTTGGAACACACTGCCCATAGAACAGGAGAGGCTAACAAAACAGACTACTATGCACTATTTAGTGATACTAAACACTAGTAGCCAGTGTTGTTGGGGAGAAGATGCAGATATAAATACAAAATAATGACACAAACTCCAAATGTTAAAAAAAGTATATGTAAGTACAGTACAAAAGTTTCTTTATACAACTGTAATGCAATCTGGACCAAATGGCAAGAAAAATAACAAAAATATAAAAACTGTTAGGTCTCAGTCAAAGTTTTCCCTCTAGTACCAAATACCACAAGGTACAGATTATACAAATGTTTACAAATTTTAAATAAAAATACAATACATTAGAGTTTGTGTGTGTGTGGTTGGTTTTTTTTTTAAAACTCTTCAAGAGTTTATCGTTATATAGATGGCAAAGCTATAGTTGATTGATCCCCTTATGTTCCTTAGATAGAGATCTGAGTATCTATCATTCACTACAGTGCTCTCCATTGTGGAGAGCTGGAAACACAGTTCGGTGTTTTATGCCATTTCTTAGAATAGAAGGTTTGGTGAGGGTTCAGAAGCCCAATAATATCTCTTTGCTCACCCTCACCTCCCTCAAGTGCTGCTTGGGATTAGCCACATATTTTTGAGATGTGTATGCCTAGGTCTGAGGCCTGGGCCCAGATCTTCTATATACTCTATAAGAGCCTTCTGTTTCACCCACCAACCTAGCCCTACTGATTGACCAACAAAGCAGCATTGAACTGGGAAGAGAGGAAGCCCTACAAGACAGCATTTACCATGTATGTGCAGCTAGGGAAATAAACAGTAGAGGGGATTGGGTGGAAGCTTCCCTCTACACATCCAAGGATTTGCTTAATCATAACAGATTTAGAGCTCAGCCATATTGAGGTACAGCTCACTTCCAGCTGCCACGGAAAAGAGAGAATCCAGAATTCAAAACAGAAGCAAAAGTGTCCTTCTTTTGCTACTTTAAAACCTATAAATTATAAGGGATGGGAAGGCTAGGGCCAGAATAAACGGGTCTCCATTGCAGCTTCCACCCAACATCCCTGGACACACTGTTCTTCACAAGGATTTAACACCCTGTTGTCGCTATTCCCTCTTGCAGAGTCTATGCCTGCTATAACAGGAGTAGCTAATTCCTGTAGGGTGGAGGGTGAGCACAGCTGATTCATATTTTCCACACACGATTGGTGGAGGGAAGGCTATTTTGTTTTTAAATTATATATATATATATATATACACACACACACATATATATACAGAAATATACAGGATAAATTAAAATCTATTACAGATATTGGCAAAAGTTAAATACACCACACATACACACGCACGCCTATGTGAGAATCAAATGCTTTCCCGCAGTTCACTTTGGAGGAGAAGGAGCTCAGGTGGGATCTGGCCACTCAACCCATGTTCCACTCAGCAAGAACCTCTGCGATCTTTAACATTAAGCACTGTCTCTAGATAATCCAGCAGCACCAGGATTCCATAACTCTTTTTCCATACTGCTGGTGAAAGAGATGATAGGATCAACACTCTTAGAAACAAAGTCCTCTACCCACAAAACAGGTACAGACGGGCAGAGGCAGTGCAAGTTTCTCCCTCTCCTCCCCATCATGGGGGTACAGCCCTGATCTGGAGGAATTAAGAGGTGGTTCATTCTCCTCAGTCCATTCAATCTTTGGCCCTTTTCTGAGGTTGGCATCTAGTGTTGATGATGATGTAGGTGCAAGTCCACTAGAAGAGTACAGATTCTTCACCATCTCCACAACTATTTTAACACAAGCTACCAGCCAGTCAGCAGACAGTAACACTAATGACGTGGGAGTTGGAAGACATGACCTAGAGGTCAAAGCCTCTTTCTTCTGTCAGCCATCCAGTCCTCCCCCAAAGCAGTGCATTTCAATAGAAGTTAGAAACAGGTCTGGTGATGAGTCCAGCACTATTGCTTGGTCCAAAATGAACAAGCCTGTGCACTTGTCCATTAACAGACAGTCTGTGCTCAGGCCAATTCCCCAAAAAGGCTTCTTTGAATTTAAGGCTGATATATCAAAAGTCTTATGAATTCCAAACATGCAAAACCTTCTGACTGGAGAATACATTGAATAGGTCTCTCCCACCAACAGGAAAGGATTCGCTCAGTTTATGTCACAACTTTTCATAAAATTAATAAAAGTAAAATAGTTACAATCCTATGTATACACTATACAAATATAAAACTTTAAAACCCTACACACGGAGCCCTTAGAGAGTGCCGGTATAGCGCCTATGTACACAAGTCAGTAACGTGGAAGCAGGTTCATCTCAGGGTCCTTTCCTGTCAGAGTCCAGGCATGATGTAGGCGATGTTGTCTAGTGTGTTTGACTGGAAAGAGAACATTTAACATTTTTTAAAAGAATCAGTTATGATTCTAAATCCTACAGAAACAATGCTTCAGTGTAAAAGAGCTGTGGGATGTGGAGATCCTCATCTTGTTATTCTCTTGGAAGTTACCAGTACTGTTAGCTAACCTTCAGCGTTTTGGAACTACAAGGAGACCTAGCTGAAAGACAGTCTCAGGCACTGAGAGCACAGTGGGGCACCTGGAGGTAAGGGAAACACTCACAGTGAGTTATAGTGCTTCCTCCTCCCACCTGGCCAGTGCTAAGGGCAGTGTAGATGAATTGTGAAGCAATCCATACCCAGCCTACATCCACCAGAGGGAAGCTCAGTGAGGACCCAACCCAGGGTGATGGAATAGGGGAATCCAGGAGAAATGCCCTGCCTTCACAAACTCATGAAAAACTCTGCTAGAATTTGTAATGTGAAAGTGTGAAAAAAGGAAAATATTTCAGAAATAAGGTGAGAGTGAAAGAAAGTTTGTCTTAGCTCCTGGATTTTCTTTGCAAATTCTGTTGGCAGCCTAAAGGATATTGTTGTGGTCCCCAGTATCTCAGCAAACATGTTCCAGCGACTTCACCTGTAGTGTCTATGACTGCAGCACACCAGTAATCCCAGAGGTGTGGTTGGCTACCCAAAAGAAGCCTCAGACTAGAGCTGTGCAAATAATGGATTTTTCAGTTCTCTGGCAATTCCGGGGGGAAAAAAAAAAAAGGAAAAGAAACTCTTTTGGGATGAAGGAAAGGAGGACTTGTGGCACCTTAGAGACTAACAAATTTATTTGAGCATAAGCTTTCGTGAGCATAAGCACTTCATCGGATGCATTCAGTGGAAAATACAGTGGGGAGATTTATATACACAGAGAACATGAAACAATGGGTGTTACCATACAGACTGTAACGAGAGTGATCAGGTAAGGTGAGCTATTACCAGCAGGAGTGAAAAAAAATCTTTTGTAGTGATAATCAAGGTGGGCCATTTCCAGCAGCTGACAAGTATGTGTGAGGAACAGTAGGAGGGGAAAATAAACATGGGGAAATAGTTTTACTTTGTGTAATGACACATCCACTCCCAACAAAGCCAGTTGCCAACTGTGTCCACATATCTATTCAGTGGGACACCATCATAGGGCCTAATCACATCAGCCACACTATCAGAGGCTCGTTCACCTGCACATCTACCAATGTGATATATGCCATCATGTGCCAGCAATGCCCCTCTGCCATGTGCATTGGTCAAACCGGACAGTCTCTATGTAAAAGAACAAATGGACACAAATCAGATGTCAAGAATTATAACATTCAACAACCAGTCGGAGAACACTTCAATCTCTCTGGTCACTCGATTACAGACCTAAAAGTGAAAAGTAAAGGAGTACTTATGGCACCTTAGAGACTAACTAATTTATTTGAGCATAAGCTTTCGTGAGCTACAGCTCACTTCATCGGATGCTGTAGCTCACGAAAGCTTATGCTCAAATAAATTTGTTAGTCTCTAAGGTGCCACAAGTACTCCTTTTCTTTTTGCAAATACAGACTAACACGGCTGCTACTCTGAAACCTGAAAGTGGCAATTCTTCAACAAAAAATTTTCAGAATCAGACTCCAGCGAGAGACTGCTGAATTGGAATTAATTTGCAAACTGGACACCATTAAATTAGGCTTGAATAAAGACTGGGAGTGGATGTGTCATTACACAAAGTAAAACTATTTCTCCATGTTTATTCCCCCCCCCCCCGCTGTTCCTCAGATGTTCTTGTCAACTGCTGGAAATGACCCACCTTGATTATCACTACAAAAGATTTTTTTTTTCCTGCTGGTAATAGCTCACCTTACCTGATCACTCTTGTTACAGTGTGTATGGTAACACCCGTTGTTTCATGTTCTCTGTGTATATAAAATCTCCCCACTGTATTTTCCACTGCATGCATCCAATGAAGTGAGCTGTAACTCACGAAAGCCTATGCTCTAATAAATTTGTTAGTCTCTAAGATGCCACAAGTACTCCTTTTTTTTTTTTTTTTGTGGATACAGACTAACATGGCTGCTACTCTGAAACCTGTCATTTGGGATGGACTCAAAACAAGCTTTTTCAGAATTTTCAGCAAATAGAAAAAATGTCATTTTCGGTCAAACAAAATATTTCATTCAATCCAAAACAAAATGCTTCATTTCAATGTCAATCATTTTTTAATGTTTGGGATTTTTTTAAATATAAACTTGAAGGATATTTGGAAAAAAGTCATTTCTAACTGAAAAATCAAAGCATTTAGTTTTGAAAATGTCAAAATGAAACATTTTGCCGCTTTCTGATTTTTTAAAAAAGGAATCATTCAGTAAATTTGAAGAATGTTTTAGTGTTGCTGAATCTGCACCCTTTGCTGAAAAAGTTTTGGCTGATAAATTTCAGGTAGCAATATCTTCGATGCACATGCCTGTTAATGCTTGAAGAACAAGGGATAGGAATCTTGGCAGTCTCTTGATCGGTTCTATATTTAGCAATGCCACCTACTGGCTGAAGAGATACACAGCACCTTACACGACACACAAGCCCTGCCAACTCTAGTTTACCGTGGGGAAAGATGTTTACTGATGTGGACAAATGTCTAGATAAGAAACTAGCTTGGAACTACCAAACTAATTGCACTTGTGACCAGGTCTGAGCTCACATCTCCAGAAGTGAAAGATTAGTTCCTTAACCTACCTACAAGCTCCCTCGTTCTTAACAGAAATAAAAAGAGGTTCCAGTTTCCAGCCCCATCAATGATGTGGAGAGGGAGTGCCAGTGCTCAGAATGCTTTTGGCAAGAGGGAGAGACTGAAGTGTAGGCTGCATTGTCCAACGGTTATATAGCCATGGCTTGAGCTGGCTGCATCTGGTTGACATACTAGGCAATATGCCCATGGCCACTGTGGGAGTTTACAGCAGAAACTGCCACACCTTTTTATTTTTTTTTGTTAGAGACCCCTTCCTGTGATGAGTCAGTGTCTGGGCCACTCCCTGAACCTAGATCATTCGCATCATGCCCTGGATAATTTGCCTTATCTTCCATTTTCTTCCCAAATATATTTTTTCTCTTCCTTGTCAGATTTGCTTTTCATCTAGTGTTTTCTGTGTACTTTACTGGGTACGTTTTCTCCTTTTGATTCCGGTTTCTTCCCTCTCTTTTTCTCTGCCTTGGTCCTCTCCCCTGCTTGGTGCTGTGACTTCTGTCCCTCTCTCTGCTTTCATGTTCTCACTTTGCATTTGCCATCATGCTGCACTGGTGCTGCAAGTTGCCCACTGCCAAATGAGGGCTCACTATGAAGTGTTGTTTAGGAATGGAGGAGAGAATATGTATCTCTGAACCCAATAGCTGGGAGTAACAGACCACATGCCTCCCTTGCCTGGAGGAGTTTACTGACATATTTTGAGGTGGCCACCCTCCACATAGGGAATCCTGGTCTTAAGAGTTAACTGCGGGTCACTGGAATGATATTTACACAATTACAGAAAAACTGAATGTGTGTATATATATATATATATATATATATACCAGCTGGAGAGGGCCTTTTAATTCTTATGCAAACTTGGATCTTATTAAGATGTCTGGCATGCACACAGTTGTTTTATTTGCTCCAGATTTACTGTTTGAGTCATTGAGAAACAGGAGCTGCAAGTACTGCAATAAATGGAATAAAGGTTATGTTAAGTTCCCTTGAACTGTTAGCATCTCTGTATCTTTCACTGAAAATCTAATGCACAATATCCTACAGCAGATATTATCAGTGAATTCCCCACACATAAATCCTTCCCAAAGTAACCAGGGCTTTGGAGCTGTGCTCCGGCTCCACCCCAGCTCCAGGCAAAAACCTGCAGCTCCACTGCCCCGGAGCTGCTCCGCAGGCTCCTCTCCAAAGCCCTGATAGTAACAGTGCACTAGCAGAAGTATTTATCCATCTGTGTAGCAGTAGAGACTTACCAGTGTCACAAAGACACGCTATTCAGGACCCCAGCTCTCTTTCCATGGAGACTAATAGGTCTAGAACTGAAATAAGAACCACAAGGAACTCACCAGAACTTGCTTAGGGCAGCCATTCAGCTCAGGTAGTTGTGTGGTCAGGCATGCTAAAGGGCCCAGGGCACAGATAATAGAATCTAGAAGTACTGACAAACTTCCTGATACAGCCACCATCCCCTGGAAATAAGGAAGGAGAAAGGAATTGAATGGGTATAAGTAGTGGAGACTGCAATCCCATCACCACAAAAATCTATTCTCTCAAAGATACCACAAGTTCTCTCTTGGTCTTATCCACCAACCCCACTTCTCTATCTATTGTTTGTATCATAACAAAACCATGTGATGTACTTCATACACATATATCACTGACCCAAACAGTTTACAACAGGATCTCAACAGGCAATGTACAAATACAGGAAAAGGGTGAGAAACAACAGAAATCAAAGGCCGAGTACTGGAGTAAGTATGTCTCATTAGGTTCACAATTTTTATGATTTTTATCATCTATTGCGATAATAGATACTTAAACCCCAACCAAGAAATAGGAAGCACAGTGAAGAATGTTGCCTCTCTGGGATCAAGGAGCTAAGACTGTAGCTAGGCTTGCCCTAAGGTAACATAATTTTTGGAGTGGGGAATTACTTTTCCACATCCTACTGTTAAGGAAGAGGTTTTCACCTTTACAGTGGCAGGAGCTACTCCCCTGTACAAAAATCCCAATTGGGACACTGGGGAAAAGCAGTTCAAATACATTTTATTGGTGATAAAGCTGGCAGCAGGACAGTGAGAGTGAAACTATACTGTTACCCATTAAACCCAATGCAGTTTAGAGTCCAGATTACACACATTATGTTGGGATTACAAATGAGATTCCCTGATTTGGTACTGGCTCTGTACCCACCTCTGTCTCTTGCAGTCGGTGTCCAATGAGACTCAGAGATTCACCCAGCAACTGTAGATGTGCAGCTACATCAATGGGATCTGTATCAGGGGCTTTGGCTGGTGAGGAGGATAACACCACAGTGCTGGAAGGGGACTTCTTATGAGGTGAAAGCATACCTGCTGGGGAAGCTTAAAATAGATGGGGGAAAAAAATCTTATCTCTTCTTTCTTATTCCTTTACTGATAAGTCTGTTTGGATTGTAAGCTCTTTGGAGCTGGGGTCTCTCTCATACTATGCAAAGCACCAACCCCACTTCTTGACGCTGTATTAATAACTAATATTAATATAGAAGTGGTGGGAGATTCTCTCATTAAAAAGATGCTAAACTAACCATACCCTTTGTTTTTGTTAACTCCAGCCTCTTGCACTACACAAACTTCTCTCCTGTTCCTTCTTGCTTTATATACTCCATCACCAATGTGCTGTATGAATGGTACCATATTAATAGCTTATGGATGGTCAGGATGCCCTTTTGAAACCTATTAACACCATTCCTCAGTCCTCTATAGGGATCATTTTGGAGTTAGAGAATAATCAGACACCAAACTCATGGGGAAGGAGGAGGGAAAGAGCAGAAGGCACTCTCTCTATTCCCCAATGCACAGGTCGTACTCTCCCCTTTCCCCAAATACTAGAACAAATGAGGTGTGGCTATTACCTTTCACTTTTGGGGCACCCTCTGATGAAGCTGCCTTCCTCTTCACTGTTGTGGCCTCTGCTTTATTCTGCTTATGCTGCAGATATTGAGCTTTCTGCTTCCAAACCTGCACAGAACATGGAAAGAAAAGTAGGATTCAAACCATTAGGCAAACCTGCTGCCAGGATTTGGGAGATGGGGTGACTTTATGGATAGTTGACTGGCTAAGCAAATCTCACAAGCAGAAACCGGACATTTTTGTTATTATGGGGCTGAGAGCACCCAATTCCCTTACTGCAGGGGGTTGCACATTTATTTGCCATACTTTAACACCCAGGGACCCTACACTGCAAAAGCAAAGCTGGCAGCATGAGAGGATCCAGGCAGCTAATGTAGAGAATTTATTCTACAAAAAATGTATCCAGGGGCATACGTACCAGTTTATCCTTTTCAGGCAGCTGCTTCCACACTTCTGCCAGTTTTTTGCTCAACTCCCCAAAATCTGGGAGGAAAAGAGGAGGTAGCAATAAAATGGGAAAGGTTAATAAAAAAATCAACTATAAAAATCAACAAAGAGAAGACAGTGGAAAGTTCGTATAAATACTGAAAGTTCAGGAAACTGGCCCATGCATATGCTGTTAGTGAAGAGCCTGTATCACAGTTGAACTACCCATGCTTGGCGACTATTTCCAACAGTCTCAACCTAAAAGGAATAGGTGGATGCTGGACACATACACCTCCACTGAGGAACATGTGTATATGGGAGGCTGCACAACATACTATCGGAGACAGTTTCACAGTAAAAGGAAGTTATCCAAATTCACAGTTGGGTTGAAAGACCATGATATTAGATCATGGGAGCCTTTCCTTTTCACTTTGCTGCCTCTTATTTAAAGCATCCAGACACACTCTTTGCACTCCAGCATCAATAGTGGGTGTTGGGACAAAACAAGGATACGCTCTGATAACCAATCTGACTGGACTATCACAGTGACAGACGTATATGAACAGAAGAGGCTAGGTTATTCTCTTACCTATCCCTGGATGCTCAGCCACAATAGTCACTCGATATTCCTTACAGAACACTTGATAGGCAGACATGTTCTTCTTCTTTGGCTAATCACAAGGAGAAAAGAAAACAAGGAAGATTTTTAATTATATCGAGACCTATTTAAATTTAAGGATAATCTGTGTTACTCCTGCAAGATCTCTGCCAATACATTTCATTCCTGACCTGAGGCAACCCCTGCTATTCTGATTCAGGAACAGCATCCAGTTCTGCTGACACACCTCAATTTTGACACGCAGCACCCCTTCTTATTCCATTCCTACGGATATGTCTACCACATGAGCAAGGGGCGCAATTCCCCTGTTAAGAGTACACATGCTTGTGCTAGCCATCATTGAGTTAGTGTGAGTATAAATAACAGCATGGCCTCAGTAGCACAGATAGTAGCAGTGGAGGCATGGCGGAGCTGCGCCGAGTAAACCCCAAGCTTGTGGTGTAGATGTGGTCTAGGATGTCACATAGATCTTGTGACAATTCAGTCTTGACAAACAACACCATCTCTTATTCCAGTCCTAGGATTTCTACAGGAGTAAGACACTAGCAGTACAGCAACTGTGGTGGCAGAGGCAGTTGCCAATCTGTGCTCAGAGAAATCCTACATGTAAGTTTAGAGCCTATTTTACTGAGTGAGAGTGATTATGGGCTGGTTCACTTGGTTTATTCCTGCTTAATTCTTGACACAATCCAGCTACTCTATGTCCAGTCTGTCATCTTTCCCATCAGTATACTGCAAGATGACATTGCTCTGATTACTGCCATGCCACTCATACTCTGTCAAAAGTTTTCCCCACTCGCAGTTTTATAAATTAGCCATGGACACCTGATGTCCTAGATTCTCAGCATAGGATGGAACTGGGAATGTGGTCCTTCTACAAGATTAATAGCTTATTTCTCTTTCATTTAGGAGATAATGGAAAAATACTTCAACTTCAGCATAGAGTTGTTTTCCCTTGCCATATTTTACCAGATCAGTGGGCACTCTGGTCCAGTAGCCTGCCTGGCAGTAGCCAGAATCAGATGCTTCAGAAAAAGGTGCGAGAAACCCCAAAATGGGCAATTATGGTATAACTTGTTAAAAGAAGTTTCTTATTTCTCCTTTTAGATAAAGTTAGAGGATGGTTTATGCCCTAAAGCATAGTTGTATACATTGCACGATAACTGATGTTTCGCAAAAATGTTTCAACAGTGAAACAATTTATGTTGATACTTAGTTTTTCTTCTTTAGGTTTCAGGGTTAAAAACCATTTGACATGGACAGGATGGCTCATGCCTCTGAGACCTACTGTTTCAGTTTATACTTGATTCAAATTTTGAAGGTTATTTTCATAACAATGAGCACTAGAAATATATATATTTTTTTAAACAAAAGCTCGGCTTCTGGAACAAAGGCAATGGTTCTGTGGATAATTCTGTGGCCAAAATATAGGGTGTCTTATCCAGTGTTACCCAATGTCAGAGCCTCTTAGACATCACAATTTCTGCTACCGCTCTTTACCTTTTCTTTATCCTTTTCTGCTTTCTCAGCTTTTTCCTTGTCCTTCTCTTCTTTTTTCTTTTTCTTCTCACTTTGTCCATCTGTGTGGAAAACAGGAGGTGGGGGGGGAGGCACAGGAAGGACAAATGGAGTGCTGGGTGGAGGGGGTGGTGGTGGTGTCACCATAACTTCAGCTACTGCTACAGAGGCAGGGAGTCCAGAACTCTTCTTAGACTTGGAGTGCTTCTTCTCCTTGTGTTTCTCCTTGTCCTTTTTTTTCTTGCTTTTCTTTGACTTCTTCTTCTTCTTGATCTCCCGGTAGGAGTCATCTATCACCAGCTCTCCGGCCTCCAACTCCCCACCAGATGATGAACCTGATTCCAGTGGTGGCTCCATACTTGAAAGGTCATATTCACTCCCATGACCTTCTGAGAACAGGGAGGTGTCAGGGACAAATCCCTCGGGGATTGGAGGTGGATGTGCATCTGGCAGTGACTTGTGCTTCTTCCGAGCCGATTTCAGGAAGCTTTGAAGTTCATGACCCAGGAGGAATGAGCCTTGTTCATCTCGACCTGATTTCTTGGAGGATTTTTTTGCTGCTGCTGCTGGTGGTGAGGAGTATGGAAATGACTCCTCGTCTACTGTGCCACCCCCCTTTTCTTTAGGTGAAAGGATGAGCTTCATCTTCAAGCCATCAGGCTCACGCAGGGTCAGTGTCTCTGTGTTTACATAGAGTGGCTTCATCTTTTTGGATTTGTGGAAGCTACCATCATCCAGTGTGAGCTCTCCACTGCTACCACTCAGTTTCTTCTTATGGTGCTCCTTCTTGCTCTCTGAATAGCCAGTGGCAGCAAAGGAAGAGAAGGATGATTTTTCAGCTGTCTTTTTTGAGGGCTTGGAGCCCGTGGCAAGAGGTGAGGTGATAGCCTTAAGAAGATCCATGGCTGTGTCAGAAGAGTTTGGGCTTGAGACTGCTTTTTTCTTCTTCTTTGATGGCAACTCCAAAGGTGAAAGGTCTGAAAAAGACCAAAATAAATCAAACTGAGGGGAGACTGTATGTGACATATCTCCTCCTATGCCAGCTTGAAGAAGAGGGGTTCTGAGTCCCACAATATTCCTGGTGCTCAGGGCTAAATGGACACCTTTCTGGCTTAGAGAGAAGTCCTCTGAATCTTGTTGCAAAGGAAGCCTGGCACTAGGCTGGTCACAAGAAACAAGGCTACAGAGAAATAGAAACTGTGAGCTTCTGTTTAGTTATGAGTATGAACTGTTAGGATAATTCAGTGTTCATAATAAACTCAGAGAGCCTGGTTTGACCATCCCATGACATGAATATACTGTGACTGAAAATTCAGAGGAGCCAGTATTACCTTGAGTATTATTAGTATTGTTATTATTTATTATCTGTACTATGGTAGCACCAAGGAGACCCAGTCAAGGACCAGAACCCCATTGTGGTAGACACTGCATAACCAGAACAAAAAGAAAGTCCCTGTCCCAAAGAGCTTACGATCTAAGAAAATCCATAGCTTGATCTTTCAGAGAGAAAAAACAAGCACAAAAGCCACCTAAAGGGATGTGCAGTATTGCCAACTTCAAGAGATAAAAAATCATGAGTCGGACCTCCAAAAATCATGAGTTTGGCCCCAAAATCACAAGATTTAGAAAAATTATTAAATTGAGATTTTAGGTCAGTCTCTTGATTTTTACACTCCTGCTCATCCCCAGGGTGTGTGCATGTGACAATTAGTGTTGCCCACTCTCCCACATGTACTGGATAAGGGGATTTTGGCCCCTGCTGCAGGAACTCTCATCCCCACATCTGCTCATCTCCTGCCCAGCAATTAATCCTGTCTAGTCCCCAATCCAGTCCCCATCATCACCACCCCATCACTTCAAGTCCCCTACTCCACGTGACACCGTACTCAGTTCATCCTCCCAGGACTCACCACATCTGCTCAGAGCCTACCATCAATACAGACCGCCCGCCCCCCCCATCGCATCAGCCCCCAACCTCTTCACTTCAGTTCCTCCATAGCCCCCAGGCCATAGTTAGCCCTCTCAGTCTCACTTCTGCTCCTCTTGGGGTTCTTCACCCTTCCCAGGTCTGTGGGGGCTGCAGGGGGTCCCCTCTCCCACTTCCCGGTGGTAGGGGAGCAGCTGCCTAGGGCTGACAACCGGAGCCTGTGAGAAAGGGCTCTCGCTGTCAGCCCCGGGTGGCGGGACAGCGGAGGCTGACAGCAGGAGCCCCAGCAGCTCAGGGCTGACAGCGATTTGTAAGTGAAATTAAGCCTCACTCGTGATCTGGAGATAAAACTCTCAAATGTCAGGATTTTTTTTTTTTCCAACCAGGTGCCCAGCTCTGAAGGCAGCATCACTGCCAGCAGCAGCAATGCAGAAGCAAGGGTGGCAATACCGCAATCCTCCTACAATAACCTTGAGGACCCCCCGCACAGCTACCCTTTGGGTCAGGACCCCTACAGTTACAACACTGTTTAATTTCAGATTTAAATATATGAAATAATGAAATTTACAATTTTTTAAATCCTATGACCGTGAAATTGACCAAAATGGACAATAAATTTGGTAGGGCCCTACCGATCAGCCTTCCTGCCCCATAGCATCAATCCTACATGTTTCCTATTCTCACCTCCGTAGAAGAACTCATCAGAGGAATGCTTCCTCTTCTTCTTATGAGATTCTGTCCCCAAGAAGAAGAGGTCGCTGTCCTGGAATCAGAGAAGAAAAGGAGATGAAAAACCAGTAGGAAACAAAAACAAATTCATACTGGCTCTTGATACAGATAATTCTGGAAACCACTCTTGTCACTAAATACATCAGTGGTGGGCAACCTGCGGCCCGTCAGGGTAATCCGATGGTGGGCCATGAGACAGTTTGTTTACATTGACCATCCGCAGGCACTGCCCCCAGCAGCTCCCGGTGGCCGTGGTTCACCATTCCCGGCCAATGGGAGCTGTAGGAAGGGCCACAGATTGCCCACCACCGAAATACATTCTCTGTGTATTGACCATTCTGAAGTTTTAAAATGAAGTTTGGGAATTCCATTTGAGTTGTGGAAAATTAAAAAAAAAGTGGAAAACAATTTTTTCCACACTTGCAAAGGTCTTAACCCTCCAAATCTTAAACTAGTCACCTCTGGACTGACAATAGGCAACAGAAATTTCAGCTCAAAGTGGTTACTATCAGGTTTCAGTATTAACACCTCTAGGTGATGAATAGGGCAGTTCATACCTCTCAGAGCTACCATTTCAGGCTGCCTGCAGAATCAGGAGGACAACAGTGCACCACTTTATATTCTGTTCACATTCTGTAAATTATCTATGCAACATAACGTCTAGAATTTTGTTTTTTATATGAAAGTTAAGAATTCCTGCTCTCCCATGCCTCTCAGGGCTGGGGTAGGAATCTCCACACTCATCCATCCTGAGGCCACAAATCACAGATAATAACTGGGCCTGACTACCTCTCAGAATTAATCAATACCATTTTTTGAAGGACTGTATGCTGCCAATGAGTGATGTGAAGCACTCCCTCTGCTTTCCATAGTCTGTCACTGGCCATTTTTACAAAAGGAAAATAGCAAATTCACCCACCCCAATCCCAGCAGAAAATTTTAAGTCAACGTTTCTCAAACTGGGGTCCGCAAGCTGTACTGATCAACTCCTCCCTCTGCCTCCCAGCGCCTCTTGCATCCCGAGGAACAACTGCCCAGCGTGCAGGAGCGCTGGGAGAAAGGGGGAGGAGCAGGGATGGGACACACTTGGGGGTGGAAAGAGACGGGGAAGAGGAGGGACTGGGGTGGAGTGCAGGCGGGAAGAGGTGAAGTGGGGGCAGGCCCTGGGGCTGAGTGAGGGTTTGGGGGTCTGTGAAAAATTTTAAATCAAAATGGGGGTCCTCGGGTTGCTGAAGTTTGAGAATCGCTGTTTTAAGTGCATTTTCTCACCTTCAACCTTTTCTTTGAGGTCTTTCTGACCTGAGCTGCTATTTCCTCCTCTTCCCGCAGCAGATCCTTGTAAGAGCGTTTTTTCTCTCGCTGGGTTCTACCTGCTGCCAGCCCCACGTCGTCAATGCTTCGGTCACCCTCTAAGCACTCTAGCATTTGTGAGTGTGGTAAGAAAGGGAAGGATGGAGATACCCAATTAAGGAACAATGAAAGCAAATTCATTCTGCATAAAATGCAACACAATCACAGAGGCCAAAGTTGAAGCAGACTGATGTACAAAAAAAAAAAAAAAAAAAAACACCAACCAACCAACCACAACAACAACAAAAAAGAATACTGGGGACTAGGAATTTGTGTGCTGTGCTGCCCCAACTGCAGGGAAAAGGCTCAGTGCTGTACAGTATCCTACAAGAGATCAAAGTTCAATTCCTAGTCTTGGTTTCTTTCTCCCCAGAGGCAGAAGGAGCTCAGGATGCTGCTGAGACTAAAACCAGGGTCTAGAGATTACTATGTTGCTGTGAAGGAGATTTAAATTCTATTCCCATTCCTGTTCTATTGAGTTGACAGGGACAATAAATGCTGCAAGGGCAGAGTTCAGTAACGAAGGTGTTAGCAGTCTGAAATGCCACCTGTGAAACCCATTTTCTAGTCCCAGTATCTCACTTCCTGACGCCACGAGAGACTTGGAATGCTGCAGAAACCCAGCCTGATGCCCTAGGGCTTTGCATTCTGTACTGCCATGCAGGAGACCGGCTTTCTTTCCCACTCTCTCAACTCCATGGGCTTGCAGGGGCTGTAGAGGGTACCCTTTTTGAACACCCTCACAGATTATGAAGCAGTCATACCTTCTTTTTTCTTGGAGTCATCATAAGCCATGGCGGTCCTGCAGGAGCCTGAGAATGTGTTGCCACGTCTGGGCTCCTTCCCCCGTTCCCGTCTACAGGACAAGGTCTAAGAAACAGAGAATGAGAATAACCCTCCCATAAAGTGGAATCATAATGGAGAAAAGGGAACTTCCCACTGGGAACTGAATGGAGACTCACAGGAAGAAAGTGGCAGAGGGAAAGCAAGGAAGTGTGCCTCCTTGTCTGCTCTTGCTCACACCTAAGGGATGGGAGGATTGGTAGAAAAAGATCAAACTTCAGGGTAGTTTGCTTTAGCTGATTCACGTTAAAAGTTTGGAGGGGTTGCTTGATTTTACAGGGAGATAACAAGGATCCCCTCTTCCTCATGAAACCTCAAATTGATAACATCATGTCATTTATTTCAATAAAATGTAAAACGAGTGACCAAATGGCTTGTTTTAGCTTCCATGTTGACACAAACAATTAAAAACAGAATTGGTGTTATGACCCCTTCTTGTCAGCATTGTAGCAAAGAGTGGGGTCTTTAAAGAGACAAATGGAAAACCCCTGAATCTTGGATGAAGAATCTGGGGTGGAGAAAGAGAAGACCCCAGCTGGATACCAGTCCTGTGCAATGTCCAATGACCTTAGATCTACTACATTAATTGGAGATTGTGGGGTAGAGGTGTGCATCTTTTCTGAAATTCTTGAATTCCCCCATCCGGTTACTTTAGCAATTCTGATGGCTAATTTGGGAGATGGGAGAGGAAGTAGAAGGAAAAAGCACTCCCTTTTCCTAGGGATTCTGCAGCACTCCCAGCCTCTGGCAGCTCAGGAAGTTCCATGTCTCTCCTGACTGAGTCATTCTATTAGGGATCCTGGTGCAGGTAAGAGGTTGCACCTTTTGTCATTGTGGACTAGCTGGATTCAGATTATTTCACAGAAAACAACTTGTGTTCTTCAGTTAGAGACCAGTTTCTTGGTAGAAGTGCAACTTTTAAAACCAAGTTATCCTTCCAGGGATTATCCAGTTCTCTCCTGGCTGAAGTTACTTTTTTTCCATCTGTGAGTAAGAGACCAAGCAGCCAGTTTTCTGATTGGCTGAGACGCAAACATGACACCATACTGGCGTTAAGACTTTAAACTCTTTGGGGTAGGGAACTTGTCTTGTGTGTGTTTTGTAAAGCTCTCCATATACCTACAGGCTTTAGAAACAAGTGTTGACACTATAATATAAATATGTATTCATGCTTTACTGGTTTCTAAACAAAAAACAAACCTACCACCACTCTACACCCACCACTACCACCCCAACTACGTAGGAAACATTTTTGTTACAATTCACATGGGGTAGAGGTTAATCAGCATTCATTTAAATATTTTAGGAAAATCATCCACCACAGAAATTTTAAAAACCCTCAATATTACAAAAATGTGTACAATGCCATTGATAGACATGGCATAAGAATTTAAGAACTGCCATACTGTGTCAGACCAAAGGTCCATCCAGCCCAGTATCCTGTCTTCCAAAAGTGGCCAATGCCAGGTGCCCCAGAGTGAATGAACAGAACAGGCAATCATCAAGTGATCCTTTCCCTGTCGCTAATTCCCAGATCTGGCAAACAGGGAGGCTAGGGACACCATCCCTGCCTTCCTGGCTAATAGCCATTGATGGACCTATCCTCCACGAATTTATCTAGTTCTTCCTTGAACCCTGTTACAGTCTTGGTCTTCACAACATCCTCTGGCAAGAGTTCCACAGGTTGACTGTGCATTGTGTGAAGAAATACTTCCTTTTTGTTTGTTTTAAACCTGCAGCCTATTAATTTCATTTGGTGACCCCTAGTTCTTGTGTTATGAGAAGGAGTAAATAACACGTCCTTATTTACTTTCTTCACACCAGTCATGATTTTATAGACCTCAATCATATCCCCCCTTAGTCGTCTCTTTTCCAATCTGAATGGTTTTAGCCTCATTCATCTCTCCTCATACAGAAACCATTCCATACCCCTAATCATTTCTGTTGCCCTTTTCTGTACCTTTTCCAATTCCAATGCATCTTTTTTTTAAAAGGGGAATGACCAGATCTGCACACAGTATTCAAGATGTGAGCATACCATGGATTTATACAGAGGCAATATGATATTTTTTGTCTTATTATCTATCCCTTTCTTAATGATGCCCAATATTCTGTTCACTTTTTTGACTGCTGCTGCACATTGAATGGATGTTTTCCAGAGAACTATCCACAATGACTCCAAGATCTCTTTCTTGAGTGGTAACAGCTAAATCAGACCCCATCATTTTATACATATAGTTTGGATTATGTTTTCCAATGTGCATTATTTTGCATTTATCAACACTGAATTTCATCTGCCATTTTGTTGCCCACTCACCTAGTTTTAAGAGATTCTTTTGTAGTTCTTCGCAGTCTGCTTGGGACTTACCTATCTTGACAGTTTTGTAACATCTGCAAATTTTGCCACCTCACTGTTTACCTCTTTTTCTGGATCATTTATGAATATGTTGAATAGGATTGGTCCCAGTGCAGACCCCTGGGGGACACCAGTATTTACTTCTCTCCATTCAGAAAACTGACCATTTATTCCTACCTTCGTTTTCTATCTTTTAACCAGTTACCAATCCATGAGAGGACTTTCCCTCTTATCCCATGACATCTTACTTAGCTTAAGAGCCATTGGTGAGGGACCTTGTCAAAGGCTTTCTGAAAATCTAAGTACACTATATCCACAGGATTCCCCTTGTCCACATGCTTGTTGACCTCCTCAAAGAATTCTAGTACATTGGTGAGGCATGATTTCCCTTTACAAAAAACATGTTGACTCTTCCCCAACAAATTATGTTCATCTATGCGTCTGACAATTTTGTTCTTTACTATAGTTTCAACCAGTTTGCCCGGTACTGAAGTCAGGCTTACCGTCCTGTAATTGCTGGGATCACCTCTGGAGCCTTTTTAAAAACTGGCGTCACATTAGCTATACTCCAGTCATTTGGTACAGAAGCTGATTTCAATCATAGGTTACAGATTACAGTTAGTAGTCTTGCAATTTCACATTTGAGTACCTTTAGAACTCTTGAGTGAATGCCATCTGGTCCAAGTGACTTATTACTGTTTAGTTTATCAATTTGTTCCAAAACCTCCTCTGATGACACCTCACTCAGGGACAGTTCCTCAGATTTGTCACCTAAAAAAAATGGCTTGGGTTTGGGAATCTCCCTCACATCCTCAGCTTTGAAGACCAATGCAAAGAATTCATTTTGTTTCTCTACAATGACCTTATCGTCCTTGAGTACTCCTTTAGCACCTCGATCGCCCAGCAGCCCCACTGGTTGTTTAGCAGGCTTCCTGCTTCTGATGTACTTAAAAATGTTTTTTCTGTATTTTTGTCTTTGGCAAATGAAGTGTAAAAATATAATTAAGAAGACCAAAAAAGAATTTGAAGAACAGCTAGCCAGAGTTTATGCTCCTTTCTACTTTCCTCACTAGGATTTAACTTCCACTTTTTAAAGGATGCCTTTTTGACTCTGTCATAAATATAAAGGGAAGGGTAACCACCTTTCTGTATACAGTGCTATAAAACCCCTCCTGGCCAGAGGCAACATCCTGTTACCTGTAAAGGGTTAAGAAGCTCAGCTAACCTGGCTGGCACCTGACCCAAAGGACCAATAGGGGGACAAGATACTTTCAAATCTTGGGAGGGTGGAAAGGCTTTTGTTTGTGCTCTTTGTTTGCGTGGTTGTTCTCTCTTGGGACTGAGAGAGGCCAGACAGAAATCCATCTTCTCCAACCCGTCCTAATCAAAGTCTCCAATATCGCAACCAATATAGGTAAACCAGGCAAGATGGATTAGTTTATCTTTTGTTTTATGTAAATTTTCCCTGTGTTAAGAGGAAGGTTTATTCCTGTTTTCTGTAACTTTAAGGTTTTGCCCAGAAGGGGATCCTCTGTGTTTTGAATCTGAATACCCTGTAAAGTATTTTTCATCCTGATTTTACAGAAATGATTTTTACCTTTCTTTATTTTTAATAAAATCCTTCTTTTAAGAACCTGACTGATTTTTCCATTGTTCCAAAATCCAGAGGTTTGGGTCTTTGATGATTTTGTAACAAATTGGTTAGGATATTATTTTCAAGCCTCTCCAGAAAAGGGGATGTGTAGGGCTTGGGGGGATATTTTGGGGGAAGACGTCTCTAAATGGTCTCTTTCCCTGTTCTTTGTTTAAAACGCTTGGTGGTGGCAGCATACTGTTTAAGGACAAGGCAAAGTTTGTACCTTGGGGAAGTTTTTAACCTAAGCTGGTAAAAATAAGCTTAGGGGGTCTTTCATGCGGGTCCCCACATCTGTACCCTACAGTTCAGAGTGGGGAAGGAAACCTGACAGCCTGTCACTGCTTCTTTTACTCTGTTGTTTAGCCATGGTGGCACTTTTTTGGTTCTCTTACTATGTGGGGTATACATTTAAGTTGAGCCTCTATTACGGTGTCTTTAAAAAGTTTCCATGCAGCTTGCAGGGATTTCACTTTTTGCACAGTACCTTTTAATTTGTTTCACTCACTTCCTCATTTTTGTGTAGTCCCCCTTTCTGACATTAAATGCTAGTGTTGGGCTGCTGTGGTGTTTTCCCCACCACAGGGATGTTAAATTTAATTATATCATGGTCACTATTACCAAGCGCTCCAGCTATATACACCTCTTGGACCAGATCCTGTGCTCCATTTAGGACTAAATCAAGAATTGCCTCTCCCCTTGTGGGTTCCAGGACTGCTCCAAGAAGCAGTCATTTAAGGTGTCAAACTTTTTCTCTGCATCCCATCCTGAGGTAACATGTATCCAGTCAATATGGGGATGGCTGAAATCCCCCATTATTATTGAATTTTTTATTTTAATAGCCTTTCTAATCTCCCTGAGCATTTCACAGTCACTATCACCATCCTGGTCAGGTCATAGGTAATATATCCCTAGTGCTATATTCTTGGCATTTCACACAAAGAATTTATTTAACACCACAGCACAGTCCTTTACAGAAAAATAAAAGTAAGACAGATCCTTTCCACACAATGAGCTTACAAGGTTAAGGGCCACATCTTGCAAACACTACAAGACACTATGTTTATTTCTGCGATCTGTCCCACTGACTTCAATGGGAGCACTCAGGATAGTAGGCACTATACTTGATGGTAAATGTTTATAGGATCAGCACGTATCATAGATACAGCTCCTCAAGAGACAACACAGGTGGTGGGCTGTGATGGGAAAGATGAGGGTAACACCAAGAGGAAACAGATTTGTGTACGGTTATGCACATACCTTATTAGTCCCATTAAAAAAAAATTAGAGAAAGGAAGAGGCAAGAGTAGAGCTTAGAAGACAAGGTCCCTGCCCAGAAGGGCTCACAAACTAAGCCCCTGACCCTGCAAAGCACATGCTTAACTTTATGTACAAGCAGTCCTGTGGACTTTGATGGGACACACACATGTAGCGCTGAAGGTGCGTTAGCAGGACGGGGACCTTGGGTCCCTATTCTCCAAACCTTCCCCATGCGAAGAGTCCAACTGAAGCCCACCTGTGTGACCGAGGGCCTCTTCTGCACCTCACGGCTGCCGCATCAGGCCCTCCCTCAGACAATGCGATGAACTCACAGCAGCCCGCGGGGAAGGAAGGTAACGGTGTAAGGACCAATGAGGACAACAGAAGCCTCCGGGGCAGCGCCCTGCCCTAGGCAGAGCCCGGTGCCGTCTCTCCCTCCCCGGGCAGCTGTGTGGGTGCTGTGCCCCTGTGGCTGGCACAGCCGCGATGGGTGCTCCAGGGCGCGGGGGGGGGGGGCGATGGCCCTGCAGGGTTATTGCCATTAGCCCGCTTTCAGTGGCCCGCTGCAGGGACCCGGCGCTACCAGCGCAGCCAGCCGCCCCAGCGGCGCCCCCTTGCAATTCGGTGGGGCGCCCCGTCACCCAGCGCGCGCGCGCCCCCTGCCGGCCACCCTCGCACTTGCCCCCAGCGCGCCCCGCCCTCCCCTCCGGGGCTCCGCGCGCCCCCTCGATTTGAACCAGCCCGGCCGCTTCACCGCCCCCTGCCCGCGTCTCCTCTCACCCCGGCGGGCTCCAGCCTCGCTCCAGCCCGCGGCTCTGCCCCTAGAGCAGGCCCCGGGGTCCCCCGCGGCGGCCCAGGCCGGAGGCGGGAGCAGCCCGCCGCGCGGCGGCCCCGCTCAGGGGCGAGGGGGCTCCGCGGAGGCTTCACTCTGGTCCGCCGCTTCCCGCCTCGCCTCCGCCGCTGCCCGCGGCCGCCATCTTCGAATGGGAAAAGAGACGCCCGCCCGGCGCCCAAGGCGAGCCAGCCGAGCGCCGAGCGCCTCCAACGCAGGAGGCAGGCAGGGCACTCGGCCTGGAGCGGAACGCCGAGCCGATCGATCGCCAGGCGCTGGCTCCGCCGCTGGAGTGCTCGGGCCCAGTAGAACGGAGCGGGTGGAGCGCAGCTGGGGCCTCGCCTTGTGTGCGCCCCCCCTCCCCCCGCCCAGGGCTGGTGCTTCACCTGATGTACCTACACCCCCCATCAGCTCCTGGTCCATCATCAAGAGCAGGGGCTCGCAACCTTTTTCTTTCTGAGCCCCCCATGCTATAGAAACGTCATGGCCCAGCTGTGCCACAGCTGTTTTTCTGCATACAAAAGGCAGGGCCAGCATTGGGAGGTAGCAAGCAAGGCAATTGCCTAGGGCCCCATGGCACAGTGGGCCCTGTGAAGCTAAGGTGCTTCGGCTTCAGACCTGGGTGGTGGGGCATGGAACCCCAGGCTTCAGCCCCACGCGGTGGGGCTTCGGTTTTCTGCCCTGGGCCACAGTAAGTCTAATCACAGGTTTCAGAGTAGCAGCCGTGTTAGTCTGTATTCGCAAAAAGAAAAGAAAAGGAGTACTTGTGGCACCTTAGAGACTAACAAATTTATTAGAGCATAAGCTTTCGTGAGCTACAGCTCACTTCATCGGATGCATCCGATGAAGTGAGCTGTAGCTCACGAAAGCTTATGCTCTAATAAATTTGTTAGTCTCTAAGGTGCCACAAGTACTCCTTTTCTTTTTGAGAATACAGACTAACACGGCTGCTACTCTGAAACCTGCAAAAAGAAAAGGAGGACTTGTGGCACCTTAGAGACTAACAAATTTATTAGAGCATAAGCTTTCGTGAAGTGAGCTGTAGCTCACGAAAGCTTATGCTCTAATAAATTTGTTAGTCTCTAAGGTGCCACAACTAAGTCTAATGTTAGCCCTGCTGGGTGGACCCCCTGAAACCTGCTCAGGGCTTGCCTGTGGGCCCCGGACCCCTGGTTGAGAACCACTGATCTAGTGTACACACACTCTCCCCCCCCCCCACATATCTCCTGGTCCATTACCTAGTGTACATGCTGCCCCACCAGCTCCTGGTCCATCACCTAGCATACACACACTGCCCCCCCCGCAATATTGTTTGGTCCATTCTCTAGTGTACGCACCTCTGCCAGCCCCAGGTCCTGGTCCATAACCTATTTACACCCACACACACACACACACACACACACACACCCACCCCGTCCTGGTTCATCACCCAGTCTGCATGCACCACCTCAGCTCTTATTCCCTCCTTTTCTCCAAACTCAACATTGCAAGGATATGGCCTCCACCCATCCCTCTTTTGAGGCAGGTGAGTATCCACAGAGTTGTTCCTTTGTGCAGTGCAGATTAGTTGCTGGCCAGGCAGGGCTCCTGCTACATTAACCCTGCCTTAGGATGTTGATCAGAAGCCAGCACTACTTAAAAATGGTTCTAATCACAGCAGAGAGGAGGTCCCACACACAGCTCCTCCAGGATCCCATCAATAGTGGTGCATGATGGAGCTTGGATTCATTTGCCCCTGAGAAAGCTACAAGCACTTGGCCGAGGTTCACATTCAAAACCTCTGCATGAGAGAGCATGATACTAGTCATCTCCTACTCAAAACATTTGTCCTAGCAGGAAAAGCATACCCTCCCAGGCTCTCCTACCAGAGTCTCATATAGGAATTTCCTCTAATTCTTACCTCCACCCTCATTTTCTCTAAGCAGTCCTGCAACCTTCCTTTATATAGCTGCCCGCAGGCAGTCACATGATGATACATACTCAAAGGCCTTCTTGATCATGTGCTCTATCCAGAGACTACAATTCCCAGCAAACCTTAAAGAGGCTATATCCTATATAGACATGCTGGATGCACCTGTATTCACAGACCAGAACTGTGTTAGTCACCCTTTTAGGTTCTAATCCAAGCACATTATTATTTATTTGTATTACGATAGTGTCTAGAGATCAGGGGTCTTGCTGTATTACACTATTCAAACACATAGTAAGAGCTAATCCTTGTCCTGAAGACATTTCAGCATTACTCCTAGGGGAATCCTGTGCCAAAAAAATTAAAATTCTGCACACAATATTTTAAAATTCTGCATATTTTATTTGTCAAAATAACACAATATAATCATGCCAATTTCAATTATTTTGGTAATTTATTTCAAAATACCTGTCAGCAAGTATGGCTGTAACAATACAACAAAAAAGATTCTGGAAGTGTCACCCCTTACTTCTGTGCTGCGACTGGCGGTAGCGCCGCCTTCAGAGTTGGGCACCTGGCCAGCAGCCGCCGCTCTCCACTCTGTCTTCAGAGATGGGTGATTGGAGACCAGGTTTCATGGGGAAGACCAAGTTTTGCAGTCTGTGGCACGATTTTCATGGACGTAAATTTGGTGGACCCCTAAATATAAGAGGGAGGACGGCGCCACTAGGGTCAGATGAGGAAAAACTGGAAAAAGGAAGCATTTTGATGAAAATCACAAATTCTGTGTGAAAAAAATAAAATTCTGTGGAGAACATTAATTCTGTGCAAATTCTGCATTGTACAGTGGCACAGAATTCCATGAGGAGGAAAGCATTTCCTCATCTGAACCTGAGTGGTCCCACTGAAGTGGTTGCAGAATTTGGGCCTTAATTAATTCAGAAGTTCTCATACACATGAATATTGTGACCTGAGCCCACTGTAAGTGAAAGCCTCTCTCTAAAAATGCTGCTGTCCCTCCAACCCCTACCACAGAGAGGGGTGAAGAACTTTTTAGATTTTGCTCATTGACATCTCCTAATGTGGTGAAAGCATCTTCAGTGGTGTTTCTGTCCATCCATTCATGACCAGTGTAGTGTCTTTCTCATTGGGGCTGAATTCCAGCACCCATTGCCATCCTTGTTGCCACCCTAGGGATGAGTTGGTCCTGTGTAGTATTTTACCAATGAGCAAACCTGTGTCAAGGTAAATGCTTTATTATGAACAGAACTATGTATTACTACCCTGTGTAACTGCAGCGTGCAACTGCCCTGTCATACAGTTCTTTATTTCTGCCCCAGCAGGAAGTGTCATCAGAAGCCAAAGACTGCATCTAATGTTTACAGGAATTGTGGCATATCTACACCTCTTGAAGGACTCACTGTATAGCACTTCCCCACTATTTTTAGATTCCCCTTTTAAAATTTCCATACTGAACTAAAATGCCAATATATTAAACTATAGAACTTACTATAGCAAATACAATAACTGACAAGTCTTCAGGTTGCTTAAACACAACCCTACCATGTCTTGATCAGTATCTTAGGTCATTTCAGCAATCTTCCCAATCTGCAGTATTGCAAAATGTCTCTAGTCAAATCCTTGTCTGCAACAGACTGTTCAACTTCATGGTCAATTACAGGGTCCAAGCTCTCAGGTGTCATGAGCAGATGCTTATGATTCCTTCGTAAGATTTTGCCTTTGTCACAGTTTCAGGGTTACTGCACCTGTATTCTCCCTCTCTGTTCCTCTCCAGGAGTGCCCAGTCATGCCTCAGAATTCCAGCCTCACCTGAATCTGGGCAGGGACACTTGTCCCACACCCTTCTCACTGGGGGATTTAAGGCTGCACAGCTCCTGCCATGCACTGTGAAATCCTCAGAAAACCAGTCTGCCTAAAGGCCAGCACCTGGGTTGTGCTTTCTCTCCAAAGGCTACTACTGGGGGAATTCTGCACCACTGCATGTGCACAGAATTCATGTCACCTGCAGATTTCTTTGCTTCCCCGCAGAAAAATGACTTTCTGACAGGGAAGCAAAGGGAAACTGCAAGAGCAGTCACACACCATCCCTAGCAGTGCAGGCATCTGGAGCAGGTAAATCACCGCAGGGCTGGGGACACCTCAGCCAGAGGCTCCTACCCTGGGAGCAGCTGCTAGTCCCAGCCGGGCTCAAGGCAGGAAAGGACAGGACTTCTTCTTCCCCTGCAAGAAATGGCAGGGGCTGTGACAGACCCACCCCTAAAAACCTCCCCCAGCTGCAGGAAGTTCAACATCCTCCCCTGCTTCCAGCCCCATCACACCTCAGCTGTCTAGGGGAGGGGTCACTGTATGGGGAGTTGCTCCCCCATCCTCCCAAACCCTGTGCATCTGGACCTTCCATACCCAGACACCCCTGCCAAGCCTTGCCCCATACACCCAGAAGCCCCCTAGTACTCTGTGACGTTACATCCCATAGTCTTTATGGAAATATGCTTATGATATGGATATGGCATAACTGAGATATATTTTATGCAAGATGGCTCTTGTAAGGTATCATTGGAAAGGTTATGATTTACTGAATGTGATTATCCGGTTTGTATGCATGTATCATTTCTGCATCTAAAGTTAGGAACAATTACAACTGTGTGTGACAATTACAACTGTTTCAGAGTAGCAGTCGTGTTAGTCTGTATTCGCAAAAAGAAAGGGAGTACTTGTGGCACCTTAGAGACTAACAAATTTATTTGAGCATAAGCTTTTGTGAGCTACAGCTCACTTCATCAGATGCATTTGGTGGAAAAATTTTCCACCAAATGCATCTGATGAAGTGAGCTGTAGCTCACAAAAGCTTATGCTCAAATAAATTTGATAGTCTTTAAGGTGCCACAAGTACTCCTTTTCTAATTACAACTGTGTGTGCATTTGGGAGACACCCACCAGACAACAGGCCATCAGCTTTGGTGGGCCATTAAGAAGAAACAATAAGACTTTGAAGATACTAATCTCTCTCCTTCCTGAGAGGCTTCTTGGGCTGTAGCTGTGACACTACTAGGTCAGGTGGTCCTGTTACCTGGTACTAAACACTATCTTGGACTTCTAGAAATTTGCCACAAAAAGGAAAGGGAGGTCAAGACTGAGAAACAAAAGATTCCTGCCCTAAGTAAATCTTATTTAAAGCTGGGAAGTAAGGCAAACAGGGCTCTTCTCCATTGCCTTCCTGCCCAAGAAGAAAGACTGCTGATAGTATCTGAATAGACAAAGGAACTGACATGTGGGAAAGGCAAGGGCTGAGTCCAGACTAAGGGCTTGTCTACACTGGCAAGTTTTGTCGATGAAACTAATGTTGACAAGGAAAAATTGACAAAAGCAAACTTGCCAAAGCGTGTCTACATTTGCTCTCTCTGCCGACAGATCATGTCCACATTCGGGGCACCATTGTCGACAGCGACTGTCAATGGACTGTGGGTGTGTATCCCACAGTGCCTGGTGACACCATCCATTGCTAGGTTTTGTGGGAATGCAGAAACGGAGTGCGGCGCATCCTGGGACATGCAAAATGTCCCGTCATGCACCGCTTTGTGTCCCAGCCCTCCAATGGTTTCTGGCTTCCTTTTGCGCCGTTTTTCCAACTGTCATTCTTTTGTAGTGCGCACCAGCATCTGCAATGAGAAAGGATGGATCCTGCACGTCTCTCCTATGCGCTGTTAACTGTCGTGAGGACATCGTGCATGGCAGCACAGTTACTCGCAGAGTTACTGGCAGAGGATGAATCAAAGGCACCCGAGTGTGATATGGACAGCAGCTACTTATCAGTGCTTTGTGCATTCACAGAGCAGCTGCATATGGTAGATGGTAGCTTTCAGGCTAAGGAAACAAGCACTGACTGGTTGGATTGCATTGTCATGCAGGTGTGGGATGAAGACCAGTGGGTACAGAACTTTAGGATGTGTAAAGCAACCTTCCTGGAGCTATGTGCTAAGCTGGCCCACGACCTGAGGCGCAAGGAAACCAGATTGAGAGCTGTCCTTTTTGTAGAGAAGCGTATTGCAATCACTGTGTGGAAGCTGGCGAATCCAGACTGCTACCAGTCACTTGCAAATCAATTTGGAGTAGAAAAGTCCACTGTTGGGGCTGTATTACTCCAAGGGAGCAGGGCAATAAATTGCATCCTGCTGCGGAGGACTGTGACTCTGGGAAATGTGCATGACATAGTGGATGGCTTTGCAAACATGGGTTTCTGTAACTGTGGCGGGGTGATTGATGGCACACACATTCCAATTTTAGCGCCAGACCATCTTGCCTCTGAATACATCGATAGGAAGTGATACTGCTCCATGGTGTTGCAGGCGCTTGTGGATCACCAGGGGTGTTTCATGGACATCAATGCAGGCTTGTCTGGAAAGATGCGTGACGCACGCATCTTCAAGAACAGTGACCTGTACAGAAAGCTGCAGGCGGGGACTTTCTTTCCAGACCACAAGATCACAGTGGGGGATGTGGAAGTGCCCATAGTAATCCTAGGAGACCTGGCTTACCCCTTACAGCTCTGGCTCATGAAATCTTACACAGGGCACCTGGACAGCAGCAAGGAGTGTTTTAACAACAGGCTGAGCAGATGCTGCATGGTAGTTGAATGTGCCTTTGGCCGTTTGAAAGGTTGCAGGAGGTGTCTCAGTGGCAGGCTAGACCTTACCAAGGATAATATTCCCATGGTCATAGCCGCGTGCTGCACTTGGCATAATCTGTGTGAATCTAAGGGTGAAATGTTTGCTCAGGTATGGAGCACTGAGGCAGAGAGCTTGGCTGCACAGTTTGAATAGCCAGATGCTAGGGCTGTCAGAGGAGCCCAGAGTGCTGCTATTAACATCAGAGAGGCTTTGAGGAACCACTTTGATAATGAGGAGTAATAACACATGTCGGCTTTGGAGTTGCTTCCCTGGTGCATCAGTGTACAATTTGGGGCCCAAGATCCATGCAACAAAATGTTTTAGAAGCCTGTTTCCGAGAGTGAATTGATTGCCATACACTTTTGTAGAACACAGAATAAAAACGCTGTATTGTTAAATACCTTATCCTTTATTTATTGTTAAAAAGGGTAAAACCTCACAACAGTGTGTAGCTCCAGCTATCATTGTGCAAGCTGTGAGAGGGGGTGGAGTGATGAGGAAACTCAGAAGTGTTGTGAAGTGAAAAGGAATGTGTGGGCATAGAGGGGAGTGGGGTAGGCAAAGAATTGTGCATGTGCATGTTCTACAGGGGAGGTCGACCATGGATCTGCTCAGCCTGCAGCTGTATCAAAGACTTGAGCATCTCTGTCTGATCCTCCATCACTTTTATCATCTGCTCTGTCGCTTGCCTAGCAAATGCTGCATTGGCTTCCTAGCACTCTTAGCGTTCCCTGGTCTGTCTCTCATTGTGCTGCAGCACCTCCCTGAACATGTCTTCTTTGCTGCATCTCGGCTTCTTCCGTATTTGCCAAAGCTGGTTGGCAGGGATGCGTGGTGTGATCCTCAAGGTTTCAGCTGCTGTGGGATATGCACAGAAGAGGGATTGTTGCATTCCAGCAAATGATTGAAACATTTCAGTAACAAGGGCCTTTTGCACCTCGTAGCAATCACTTTCTCACTGACTCTAGGCAGGCACACAGCTCCATGAGCACCCTGATCGTGGTGAGTGTCGGGAGTGGGGGGAAGACGGTCATTCATACGGACAAAATGGTCACGGCTTGCAGGGCAGCTTTGCAGGGAACTCATTCTAAAATTATCACACACTTTTTCACAGGCAGCCAGCCTGCTTGCTGACATCTCACTGCTGCAGGTGAGCAGGGAAACCAGGGCACAACTACTGCATGCTTGCAGCTTTCACCCTGGTCTACATACAGCTCAGCTATGTCCTGCTTTGGTCCCAGCTCCAGTGATTGCTAAATGGCATGGTACAGTTTCCAAAATGGGGGAACTAACAAGGCTGCAGTCCCTTGGAATCTGCAGCAGAGGATTAAGAAGTATCTCTTGGAAATTTTCCAGAGCCTCTCTCTGGAGGATTCCCTGCAGGTCTTGATGTCCATTGACACCCTGCTTGGCCATGCAGATTAGCTACACAAGGCAATGTCCAGCTCACAGAAAACACTATCTGCCTCCCACTTTTCGATTCCCTACACAAGCCACAGCAGCTTACCCGGCATCTCATCTGCTTCCTACTCCCCACAGAGCACTTCTGGAGTGGAGAAAAGCTCCTGAGTGCCTGCCCCACCAGGCGACCCTGCTGGGAGTTCCACATCCTCTTCTAGCTCCACTTCTTCATACAGAATTTCAGCCTCTAGTTTACTCCCTCTTTCTGCTGCCTCCGAAGTATCCACGGGGTTATCGGCAATGGAGGTGGAGTCACCACTGAGAATAGCATTCAGCTCCTTATAGAAGCGGCAGGTCTTAGGTGCACCACCAGAGCGATGGTTCTCCTCTCGTGTCTTCTGGTACGCTTGCTTCAGCTCCTTTATCTTCGCTCTGTACTGCTATGTGTCCCGATCAGAGCCCTTTTAGCACAAGCCTCGAGAAATGTGCCCATAAGTGCCCCGATTTCTATGGGTAACTCGCAGCTGTGACTGAACAGACTCCTCTCCCCATATACTGATCAGATCCAACAGCTTAGCGGTGGTCCAAGCGGGAGCACGTTTGGTGCGATAGCCAGCCATGCTCATCTGGGAAGCCACCTGGGAAGCTCATCTGGGAAGCAAGCAAGCAAGAAATGAGATTCAAAATTCCCGGGCTTGCAATGGGGAGGAGCGGCTTGGCTGAAGGGCAGCAGAGTTCAAACTGCTGACCAGAGCAGCAGCATGGGAATTGTGGGACACTTTCTGGAGGCCAGTAAAATCGGAAAAAAAGGCATGGTGCCTACATTGGTTGTTTGTCAACAATAAAGGGGGGAGAAAAGACAAAAGTCTCTCACAGGGGTAGAAGTTTTTTGTTGCCAAACCTGGGCTTTTTTTCAACAAAAGTTCCATTGCAGTGTGTACGCTATTGCTGTTTTGTCGCCAAAGGGCAGTTTTTGGCGACAAAACCTGCCAGTGTAGACAAGCCTATAGACTCACAGTCTCCCAAGCAAAGTGATAGAAGCCCCCACCACTTGAGACATTTAAATGTACATTGGACTAAACACTAGGAAATCTGCCTCTTTGGCCCAAGCAGTTAGCCAGTATTCAGGATCTTGCAGGTTGTCTCCATTAAGAGGAGAAATCAATATGTGTATATTCTTCAATGTAATCTTGTTGATTTACAAAAACTGTACACAAAGTCCTGTTTCCCTGATCACAGTAGAAACGAACAACAGGCTGTTTCCTTGCTCAGAAATCCCCATGTCGGCCACTCCAGGGAGCTCTCTGCCCAATAAGCCCTGCCCTCTGCTTGCTGTCAGAGCCGCACTTACATCTGCTTCTGCTGGCTTTCTTCATCTAACACACACAAGCTACAAAACCGGTGTCCGAGCCTCTGTGTTTGTAATCAGGAAAACCCCTCATCCCACACAGTTTAGCTCTGATTTGCCTTGGGTAGTCCCTCCATTGTTTGTAACTGTCTCTTGTACATAAAGGGGCTTAATTGTGCCTTCCATTGAGGCTGAAAGAATGCCTGGCACACCAATTGACTTTAACTAGGTCTGTGATTGTCTTGGATCCAAGATATGCCTTCTGGCAGTCCTTAGCAGCTTTCAATTTAACAATGGTACATGGAACAATCCCAAAGTGGCAGAGGAATGGAGTAAATGACGTAAGAGCCTTTTGCAAGCTCTGTGAACTAGATTTTGCCACCTTTCCTCACATTGAAATTGATAGGTCTACTCATGGAATAAGGCACTACTCTTTTAGAGTAGTAAGGGTGATGGACTCTGGCCCTATGACCCTGCACAAGGATTAGTTTTCAGTGAGTTCCCTGCTTTTTAACCTTTTATTCTAACTAGATGCCTGAGGCACAAGGAAGTCAAGTGACTTGTTCAAGATCACACCAAGAATCAAGCCATGTCTGTAGCTCATCCAAATTTGACCGTAAAGAACTACCTACTATGTTGCTGAACTGCTGAATATATAATCAGACAGTCACCAGTGAAAGAACCCTTGATTTGTGCTGCAGGTTCTCTGTGTGTGCAGACCATAGGCGCCGACTCTGTGGGTGTTCCAGGGCTGGAGTACCCACAGGAAAAAATTGGTGGGTGCTCTGCACTCACCGGCAGCCAAGCTCCCTGCCCAGATCACCTCACCTCCGTCTCCGCCTGTGGGAGATGGAGACTATCAAATGTTCTAAGTAAGAATTTGTCAATGGAAGATATCAGAATTTGGCAGAGCATAAAGCTACCCCACGGGTCATGAGTAACGAAGTAAACAAGATTATAAACGTTGGGAATTTGGCTACACTACAAAGCTAATAGCATGAGAAGCGACTTCTAGTTTCCAGCACAGCAGAATAATGAAACACTAAGATAAGGACATTGGATAATGAATTGTAAAAAGGATAAACAACTATCGTATATATATGACTGTATAATCAGAAATAAAATGCTTTTACCAGCAACTGTCTCAGTTGTGCTGCAAGCCAGCCTGCTAACAGCGACAAATGGTGACCCCGACGTGATAGGAATTCCGTGAGTTCGGCACCACGTCCGGAGTAAGAAACAGCAGGGACCGCCGCTGCCGGTGTCCTCAATTTAACGGAGGAACCGGGACGCCCAATTGAGGCGAGGGAGCTCCCCACTATTAAAGGTGAGCGGCGGGGGACATCTTTCATAATGGGAGTCGCAGCATCTGCAGATGAGCAGGCCGTACAACACCTCCAAGCCGAGTTGGCGAAAGGGAAGGGAGGGGGCGTGTTATCAATGTGGTATGATGGGTCATTTAAAATGAAACTGCCCAAGAAAAGGGCACAAACGCAAAGCGGCTCACCCCCTGCCCCTTTTCCTGGGACCTGTAATTGATGTGAAAAATTCGGCCACAGGGCCACGGAATGCCGCTCTCGGTTTAAAAAGGATGGAACCCCATTGCAGGGGGCGGGAAACGCCTCGCGGAGCGCCAACCGGCAGGGCGTGAGGACAAACAATACTCCGGCTGCTTGGATGGCCTCCGCGGAGCAACCGCCGGCAGTGCCGGAGTTGATTTGACCACCGCCACCGACTTTACATTAGAGAATGATGAGGTAAAACTTGTCCCTTCCGTGGCCTCTGGACCACTGGGGCATGGGCTAAGTGCGTTATTGTTAGGCAGATCATCTTCTTCCCTTAGGGGGCTCTTTGTGCTTCCTGGGCTGATTGATGCTGATTACACAGGGAACATAGGGATTATAGTACGGGCACTTTGCCCGCCCATTACGATTATGGCCGGAACGAAAATTGCACAGCTAATACCTTTCTGTGCGACTGTTCCCTCTGCATTACCTCAGGTGAGAGGGACCAGTGGGTTTGGGTCCTCAGACTCTACGCCACTGACGACAGGATTTGTTCTATCAATCGGAAGGGACCGTCCTACGCGTGTAGTTCAATTCAGAGGCCAAGATGGCTTTTCCTTTGAGCACCGAGTTCTTATTGATACAGGAGCAGATGTTACGGTGTTGCCCCTGCATGCATAGCCATCAACATGGCCACTGCAGCCAGTAACCACACCCCTTCAGGGTATCGGTGGGCAACGTAATCCCATGTTGAGTGAATTCTTTATTAACATTACTGATGTCACTGACCATACATTGATGGGGTCGGTTCGCCCTTATTATGTTGATACAACTATTTGGTTATTGGGGAGAGATTGTTTAAGTCAGTGGGGAGTCACAATTAGCTCTCCGCCTTTCTAGTAGCGGCCACTGAGGAGCGGCCAACCCTTGCATTATCCTGGCGTTCTGATGAGCCGATCTGGGTTGCTCGGTGGCCGCTGCCAACAATTAAGCTTGCCGCGTTAACGGAATTGGTGGCTGAACAAGTAAATCTCGGCCATCTGGAACCTTCCGTTAGTCCACGGAATACGCCTGTATTCACTATTCTTAAAAAATCAGGGAAATGGCGTTTATTGCAGGACTTACGTGCCATTAACGCCATCATAGTCGATATGGGCTCCTTACAACCTGGCCTACCTGCCCCGTCTATGCTCCCATCTGAATGGCCGTTACTTATTATTGATTTAAAGGATTGTTATTTTACCATTTCTTTGCACCCAAAAGACAGAGAACGCTTTGTCTTCTCTGTCCTGACAGTAAACCATGAGGCTCCTGCCCTTCGATACCAATGGAAGGTTTTGCCTCAAGGAATGAAAAATTCACCCACAATCTGTCAACTTTTTGTTGCATGGGCTATTCACCCTATTCGAACAAGGTATCCCCACTGGAAAATATATCATTATATGGATGATCTTTTGTTTGCGGCTCCTACAGCCTTTGAACCCTCTGTTATTGCATTGATTACTTCCCAATTAGCACAAGCAGGTCTTGTAGTGGCCCCGGAAAAGGTTCAAACCCAACCTCCCTTTTTATATTTGGGTCTTCGGGTTACTGATCGTACAGTACGCCCTCAACATTTGACATTTTCACCTCATGTCCAGACACTATATGATGCTCAGAAATTACTGGGTGAACTTCAGTGGCTCCGCCCACTTTGTGGTATCACAAATCATGATATATCCCCTCTCCTTCCTCTTTTACAAGGGGGGAGAAGTCCCGGGGATAAACGACAATTATCAGTACAACAGCGGGAGGCATTACAATGAATTGGTCAAAAGGTTGGAAATGGTTATTCGGGCAGATACAAAGAAAATCTGCCCTTTGTGGTAGCAGTTTTTAGTTTGGATTCAGTATTGGAAGCATTGTTATTTCAATGGGATGAGAAGGATAGAGATTCGTTAATAGGGTTAGAATGGATATTTCCACCCTGTAAAAATATACGGACGGTGACTTCCAGAGTTGAAGCTATAGCTATGTTAATAATGCAAGCACAAAAAAGAGTAACTACCATGACAGGGACTGATCCGCACCAGATTTTGTTACCCTTTTCCCAAATGGTTATTACACAGTTGTTGATGTATGATACTATGCTCGCCATTGCCTTGGCTGATTATCAAGGCCAATTGAGCTGTCACTACCCACCGTCTCTTTTCCTCCCCTCTGCAACTAGAAAGACACCTTATGAAACAGGAAAGACCGGTAAAAGGAATAACGGTGTTCACTGATGCGGCGGGACGAACGGGAACCGCGGGGATGGTATGGTGGGATGGATGTGTTTGGGCCCATAAAAAGATTATTAGTGAAGGATCAGTGCAGATACTAGAACTTTTGGCCATACTTATGGCCTTTGAAAATTGGAGCAAAGAACCACTCAATGTTGTAAGTGATTCCAAATATGCTGTGGGCTTGGTGAATAAGTTGGAGAGAGCGATGCTTGGAAGAATCCACAACCCTAGATTACAACAAATACTTTTGCGTCTTTGGCATCGACTTGATGGGAGAAGGGACAGATATTTTGTGGGGCATTTAAGAAGCCACACGGGCCTACTGGGATACTTAAGTATAGGGAATGAGCAAGCAGACACTCTAGTAGGATCCGTGGTGGTACCGAATCAATTTGAGCAAGCCCGTCTATCTCATGAGTTCTTCCATCAGTCGGCAAGAGCTGTTACTCGACAATTTTCCCTACCCATATCTCAGACCCGGAGTATTGTGGTCTCATGCTCAGAATGCAATAAACTAGCCCCTGCTTTTCCTATCGGGGTCAATCCCCGAGGTTTAGAAGCATTAATATTATGGCAATCAGATGTTACTCAATATAATCCGTTTGGAAAACAGAAATATGTTCATGTATCTATAGATACGTTCTCTGGGGCTATTTGGGCCACGCCCCATGCTTCCACCAGTAGTAAGGATGTAATCAAACATTGGCAGGCATGTTTTGCAGCACTAGGTGTGCCAAAAACAATAAAAACAGACAATGGAGCTGGGTATATCGCTAGGCGTACGCAAGCCTTTTTGCAATTGTGGGGAGTAAACCATAAAACAGGGGTGCCGGGGAATTTTACAGGCCAGGCCATTGTTGAGCGCACTCATGCTACTTTAAAAGGAATGTTAGATAAGCAATCACGATGTGGGGAGGATGCTATACTGCAGACTCCCGCTGGGCGACTAGCGAAGGCTATATATGTATTGAACTAGCTCCAACCTATTAACGCTGTTGATAACAGTAATAATGTTCCAATACAAAAGCATTTAGGGGGAACAGGGATGGAAAAGGAGCAGGAAAAACCAAAGGTAAAGTGGTTTGATTATGCCTCTCAACAGTGGAAAGGACCGGTACCGTTATTAACCTGGGGTCGGGGTTATGCTTGTGTCTCCCTTGACGCAGGTCCTCGGTGGATACCCGCAAAGTGGGTCCGGCCCTGTATTACAGAATCAACGAAGGATGAAACTACTGCTTCTATGGATAATCCTATGGCCGCTATGGCTAGTCTCTTCTCTGCTTACACGCATTGATCCCCGTCAGAACGTATGGGTCACCTGGGCGAATCAGACAGGGCAATCTTCATTTTGTTTATCTATGGCAACACCCGCGGACCCTTTTAGTACGTGCCTTATAGGTTATCCGAGTATAGATTTAAATGGATATCGAGGGTACGTTAACAATGATAGTGTTCTTCGCTCAAGTGATTTTAATGATACTAATATTAATAATACTTGTTATCGATTATATAATGGGACACCAGGGCAACAGTGCCCGGGGGTTGCTTGGAGTTTATTGCAAGGAACGCTAATAAATTTATTAAATCAATCACTGCTTAACCCACCCCAAGAACTCACATTATTAGGATCCTTACCCCCAACAATAAACGATACTCATAATCATTCTATGGGGTGCATTGAATTAGGTGGACAATTCCATGTATTGTATTCTCAATATGGGTGGAAAATGAATGTTTCTAATATGCAAAATATTACGCCAATTGCCTCCTTTGTGGTGGGAAATTATTGTCAGCAGGGAGGGGCCAACCTAGGCTTACAATTGCCGCAAAAGGGTATATGGAATAATGGATCAGCAAAGGCATTACCACCAGGGACCTTTCTTATTTGTGGAAATCGCGCATGGCAGGGTATCCCTAGTTTTTCCATGGGAGGGCCATGTTATTTAGGCTGCTTGACACTGTATGCACCTAACCGTAATATGATTAAACACCAAAGCCATCGCACTAGGCGAGCATTGGAGGACTTTACCCCTGATTGTAAGGATACAATAACCTTTTGGGATACTCCTTCAAAAATATTTGCGGCATTTCTTGCCCCTGGTGTCGCTAGTGTAAAGAGTTTAGTTGATTTAGAGAAATTGGCTTGTTGGAGTATTAAGCAATTTAATCTAACCTCAGAAATATTAACTGCTTTACTAATGAATGTAGATAGTATTCGTCATGCGGTATTACAAAATCGTGCTGCAATTGATTTTTTGCTGTTAGCCCATGGGCATGGATGTGAGGATTTTGAAGGTATGTGCTGTTTTAATTTGTCTGACCATTCTCATTCCATCCATGAATTACTAGCACGGTTAGAACAAAATCTTCATAAATTAACAAAGGAAATCAATCCCTTATGGGATTGGTTGTCTAAATTTGGATGGCCCGGCTGGCTAACTTCGTTGTTACATATTATAATAATAATGGGATTTTGTATTTGTATTTTTTGCTTATGTGGTCCTTGTATAATCCAATGTATGCGTTGGGCTATATCTCGCATGGTTTCTGCTGCCTTTAAAAAAACAAAAAGGGGGAGGTGTGGGAGATGGAGACTATCAAATGTTCTAAGGAAGAATTTGTCAATGGAAGATATCAGAATTTGGCAGAGCATAAAGCTACCCCACGGGTCATGAGTAACGAAGTAAACAAGATTATGAACGTTGGGAATTTGGCTACACTACAAAGCTAATAGCATGAGAAGCGACTTCTAGTTTCCAGCACAGCAGAATAATGAAACACTAAGATAAAGACATTGGATAATGAATTGTAAAAAGGATAAACAACTATCGTATATATATGACTGTATAATCAGAAATAAAATGCTTTTACCAGCAACTGTCTCAGTTATGCTGCAAGCCAGCCTGCTAACAGCGACATCCGCCTTCTCCCCTGATTTCAGAGTAGCAGCCGTGTTAGTCTGTATTCGCAAAAAGAAAAGGAGTACTTGTGGCACCTTAGAGACTAACAAATTTATTAGAGCATAAGCTTTCGTGAGCTACAGCTCACTTCATCGGATGCATCCGATGAAGTGAGCTGTAGCTCACGAAAGCTTATGCTCTAATAAATTTGTTAGTCTCTAAGGTGCCACAAGTACTCCTTTTCTTCTCCCCTGAGTGCGCCATGTCCCCGCTTCTCCTCCCAGTGCTTGCCGCCGCAAAACAGCTGTTTCATGACATAACAAGTTCTGGGGGTGGGGAAAATGTAGCACGCTCCGGGGTGGAGGTGGTGAAGAGGTGGGGCCAGGGTGGGGATTTGGGGAAGGGGTTGGAATGGGGGTGGGGCAGGGGTGGAGTCGGGGCAGGGAAGGGTCGAGCACCCACTGGCACCAGCAGAAGTCGGCGCCTATGGTGCAGACCACGTCCATTGATTCAGTAGAAGATCCACACCCACATGCGGAGTCTTTTAGGAGAAACACTGTGCATATGCTAGCCGGAAGAGAGATCCACCATAATGTGTGAGCACTCAGATACTACAGAGATGGGGACCATAAGGATTCCTTAGATAGAATCTCAGAGAGTCAGGGAATTTAGGTTCTATTCCTAGCTCAGCCACTGACTCATGTGTGACCTTTGGATTATAAATCTTAACTTTGCATCAAGTTTGAAGCCTAAAATTTTTAACAATATCCCTGTAATGCTGAGTGCTGGCCCTGTAAAGGCAGATGTGGTCCAGGACAACTGTTACAGGATCTTGAGCCCCTTAAGACCAGGCATCCTAGGCAGTTGTAGTACCCACAGGGAGCACCTAGCTGCGAATGAGCAAGGTCCGTTGGGGAGAAGGAGGATATAATACCTCCCAATGCTCTGTACAGGAGGGGTTCTGGTGAGAGTGGTAGCTGCTGGGGCCATGGTTCCATACTGAGAGAGAGAGAGAGAGAGAGCAAGGGGAAGATCCTAGGAAAGGAAGGGCCTGGAGTGGAGGTGGGTATGTGCATCTAGAGAGGAAGGGCTGTGTACTCCCTTTAAGCAGAGGGGAGAAGGAAAAGACTATATGGGTCCCTGGGATGAGGGCTCTGATGGTGAGTTCTGACAGGAGAAATGTGAAGCCTGGAATCCAAGGCAGGAGGGCTTGTCAGGCAAGAACCCGGGAAAGGGACAATGACTGCCTGGATATTTGTGGGACTTGGCTTGTGAAGGATATTAGTGGATAGTAGAGAGGAATCTGCAAGCCTTCAAAGGACAAGACACACAAGGAAGGACAAACAGTAAATGTACTGGGGTATGCTTTGTATGATAATAAAGCGGACTCCTGGAGGAGAGACTTCTTGTTGTCATACAGTGGTGTGTGATTCCACCCAGCCTGAGGCAGCACCGCACCAGACACAGGGGAGGTGAGCCATGCTATTACTTTCACCAGCTCAAATAATGTCTTAGAGATGATATTAGCAGGGAAGTGACAGTCAGCTCAAATATGGGCTGCAAGCTGTGGTGAGGGAGAAAGAGGGTGACTTATTGAAATGTCTGTGAATGCTAATAAGACCTGAGGCACCTCCACTGAAGTTAATTGTTACCCCCTGGGCCAAATTCAGAAACAATAAGTATGTCTGACATCCTCAGACTAACCTCTACTCTACTGATATCACTAGGGTAATGAGGAGCCTGAGGAGGGTTTAAATTATAATCTTCAGGCCTCCTTGGCATACAGGCATGGCACTCAGATACTACAGTAATGGGAGCCATATAAGTACCTTAGATAGACAGTCGCGGGGATTAAATAGAGGACCCATCCACCCCCTCTCATGGGCTGTCAGGCTGGTACCTTTTGCCAGCTACAGATTCACACCAAATGTAGAACAGAGGGAAAAAGCAAAAGGGAAGGGGTGAGATAAGTGCGGGGTGTTGGGTTCTGGATATACAGTGAAACCTGGACCCAAAGGGAGCACGCACATGTTTTGGAGTGTCTCTTTCTTTCAATGCCCAGTTTCTGCCAGTTTGGACTTGTAACGAGCTATAGGTAGGCTTACGCAGTGTTGCTATAGCCATGTTGGTTCCAGGATATTAGAGAGACAAGGTGCCTGAGACAAGGTACCATCTTTTATTGGACCAACTTTTGTTTGGTGAGAGAGACAAGTTTTGAGCATACACAGAGCTCTTCTTCAGGTCTGTGGAAGCTCAAAATCTTGTCTCTCTCACCAACAGAAGTTGGTCCAACAAAAGATATTACCTCACCCACCTTGTCTCTCTTAGACGTAGGCTTGGCAGAAATCAATATTTAATTTGTATAGTTTTGACATAATATTGATGTTTGTTTTAAGCATTTTTTCTATTTTTATCAATTTAAATTTTCACAGCTGTGCAACAAAATGGGTTTTAAGCATAATTTTAAAAATTATTTTCATTGATTTACATTTACAGAATTGGGCGAAATTATAGTGGGGTCCAACAACAGTGGAGTCAGACAATAATTATTTAATGAAAACAGACATTGAGATTCAAAAAGTTAAAGCTTTATGATGGTTAAAACACAAATTGTCAACATCACATGTCGAAATATACAAAGCCATTATCTTTAAATCAAACTCTTATAAATTCTTAAGCAGCATTTTTCTTAATTTGCCTATCTGTAAATCTGGATGATTATCACTGGAAATATTTTTTCATCAGTTTGTGTGTATATGCTGAAATCGACATTTACCAATAAAAAAAATCTAAACTTTCCAAGCCTAGCTATAGTGTTACAGAGGAGAGCTGTTTAGTGGTTAGTACTCTTCCTGAATCCTGATAATTGTAGGGAGATTTACTGGACTCTGGCATTCTGGCATCCAGCCGGGGAGTCTTGTGTTATAATCCCCTTGTGTGGCCATGGAGTGCTTGGGATACCTGTCTGTAAGTGCTTCGGTTGCTAAGGCTCGGTGGTGCCAGATAGAACTCCCAACTTCTACTACCACCACACTCCTCCCATTGTCACCCAGACAACTTGCCTCTGACTCACTCTTCCCCAGCTGCCCTCCTGATGATCTATAGCCTTCCTGAGCAGGAAGAAAAGATTCATCAAGCTCTTACTGCTCCACCCAGTTCATCAGACAAACAGTTTCATTTTGTAATCAACGAGATATGCAGGAGGCTTTCTTCACCCCATTGTCTCTCTCTCTCCCTCTCTTCTTCTTTTGATGCACCTCTCCTCTAACCAACTTCTGGCTTGGGATTCAAACTGGAATTGCTACCTTACTAATGCTGTTGAAATTAAAGAGGGTGCTATCAAGTCATCTTGCTCCCATAATCTAACCTAACTAAGGTTGTTATGGCCTCATGGCAAATGACCTTCATATCCTAAATCCCATTGCTGAGAAATTTTTAAATAATTTTATTTCTTGTAGGACCTACAGAAATGTAAGATATTAGTTTGCCCCGTAAGGACTGTATGGTAGAAGTTAACTGTCATGGGGGGCCTACCCCACACTAGCCTCTAAGGGGTTAATAGAGCCTTAGGGTGGCTGCAGAGTGGCAGCCAATCAGGGAAGGGCTGAAGGGAGCTGCCAGTCAGGACCAAGCAGGCCCATATAAAAAGGGAGCTGCAGGCAGAGGAGGGCAGTTCTCTGCTGGGAGCCCAGGGAGGAAGGATTGTGTGTCTCTGGAAGGCTGAGAGAACTGCCAGCACCCTGGACAGAGGAATGCTGCAAGCAGGGACTGGGGAAGCGAGAGACCGCTCCTGGTTGGTTGCTGGGATTTGCAGGACAGAGGCTCTAAGGCAAGGGCAAAGAGGATGCTGGGGCCACAAGGAAAAGGCCAGACAATTCACTGCAGTAGCCACTAAGGGAAGTGGCTGAACAGTGGCCTGCGGGTCCCCGGAAGAGGGGAGCACAGTGTGTGGCATAGCCGGAGGGCTGTGTCACTGAAGAGGATGCCACAGTCCTTGGAGAGATGTGGGTCCTAGAGCAGGAGTGAGGGTGGTGAGGCACTACCAGAGGAGGGTGCACTGGTGAGCTGAGCTAATCCCCAGGACAGCCAGCAGGACGTGCCACAGAGATGAGTGAACTCCGTTACATTAACTAATAACTATTCTAGTGTGCATAGAGAAGAGTGGCATTGTCCAAAATACAAACAAACAAACAAACAAACAAAACAGCAGCAGCAACAACAACAACAAAAGCTGTTGGGATCTGGAGATAGATCCAGAGATTGGAGGTTTTGGTTCAGGTCCATGTCTAAATAATACAAATTCTTTTGGAATTTAGGAAGAGGAGAGAGAAATTATTTGTTCGCTGAATGGAAAAACCAAATTGACTCAGAAAAGAAATGAGGTTTCTAATTTGCAAGCAAGGCAGAGGGAACCAATAAAATGTCTGCAGAGCTCTTTATGCTGTCTTTAATGTTGCATTTGACATTGTTATGGATCTGTGCATTTCTTGCATTAACAGTAGAAATTATTCACTCGCATCCCAAAATGTTACATTTCAGTAGGCTAACTTTATGCAATATGCATCTCATTGTCATGAGAGTCCCAAGGAAACAAGTAATATATTCTCAGTCTAAATCAAGTAGGCAACGTCATGCAAAAGTCCTCGATCAACTGATGCTGGGGTTCAGGTAAGGAAGCAGTCAAAATGGTGAGACATTTTGCTGCAGTTGGCTTTTCCCTCTGCCTCTCTAGAGCTTTCACAAATTCTCCAATACAATGGTCTGATTCTGCCAGTGCTGAATATTTTCTGAGAGGTGCTGAGGGCCAGATCCATAAAAGGGACATAGTCTTAACATTGCAATGCCTTACTTGTAAGCACCTTCCTAATTAAGTCCACAGCCCCAAGTTAGATGTCCAGGCTGCCTATAAATTGCATGAAGAGAGGCACTTAAGAATAGGATCCACAAAAGCCAGCATGGTGAGCAAGGAGTCATGTAAGATAGCCAACAGGAAATGACAAGAAGAGAGGCATGACCTAAGCCCCATGTCTCAAAGGGACATAGGCACCAAAGTCCAAGCTGGAGGGAGGTGCCTCCGTCTGCTTAGGATTCACAGCTGGTTTCTCACAAGAGGAAAGGCAGGGGGGAGGGAGGTGCCCTCCTTTAGCCCAGTTGTTGGAGCACTCTCACAGCAGATGAAAGACCCAGGTTTAAATCCCCCCTCCCAATATGGAACAAGAATTTGAACCCAAATCTCCCACCTTCTAGGTGAATGCCCTAACCATGGGGCTATTCTGAGGTGCATGGCTCTGAGTCTCACCTCCTCCTCCTCCTTCTCTGGTGTCTTGGGCAAGGCCTGATCTGGTAGATGTACCCTGAGAATGCCAACCAGATAGGGCCCCGTGGGAAAGATAGGTGGGGCATGGCCTAGTTTGATGATGCCATTTGGGTTTGGGCATAAGCTGGGTGTCAGGACTTAGACAGCTGTGTGCATGCCCAGCAGTAGAAATTCAGGCACCTAGGGGACTTAGGCACCTAAGCCCAGATCCTCAACAGTATTTAGGCACCTAACTCACATTGCAATCAATGGGACTTAGGCACTTAAATATCTTTTAGAATCTGAGCCCTATGGTCTTTAGGTGCCTATGGAATTAGGCGACAGCTGAGCAGGGATTTTGAGGTTCTAAATTTTGGATGGGTACCTAAAGTGTCAGGCTCTAAATCCTTTTGTGGCCTCAACTGTCTACCTCAGCAGTTCCTACTGTCATGCTGTTTCTCCTCATGATTTGTATGCTCAGATGTGTATCCTAATGGGATCACGTGATTTTCCAAAAGAGGGTTATGCAATGTTTGAATAGAGGCAATAAATGGTGATGGTCTGTGCCAACTAGCTTCATGTTTTGGCTCTGAAAAGAGGGAGTGATTTAAATGAGTTTTTTCAGAACACTTTTATGAGGGGAGTGAGGGAGAAACATGGATGGATGTCACCAGGAGAGGTTTGAATGCTGTTAGTGCTTCAGTGATTTTATGTACAAATATCATGCTTTAGTGACTTGAATACTAATAAATAAAGTGATTTGTCTCAAAAGAGCTGCTCGTTTCTGTGATTGACTGAACAGAAAACATACACCTCCCCCATGCAATCACAGCCACAATCTAATACCTCTAAACTATCAGCTGCTAAAATCATTAAATTGCAGGGGACCTTGTATCATGTCTCATTCCAGGGAACAAAACAAGATCAAACTCATGCTCTGTACCTGTTCTATTCACTAGCTGTCCTAATGGTTTCCTTGCCACCTTCTAATCCTATTCTAAATAATCATTCTAATTTTAAAAACACTGACCCTTTCTCAAGTTATAACTGCCTCCTCCCTGCACATTCCATCAGCATCCTGCTTCACTGATCTTATGTCCATGAGTGTACAGCATACACTTGTGAAATAAGTGATGTTTCTGCGCAATGTGCAGTTGCAGCAGGGAAAAGTTTTTGCTTAGATTGTAAGCTCATTTGGGATAGAGGCCAAATGTTTGTACAGTGCGTAGCAGAATGAGGCACTGATCCATGATTAAGGCCCCTAGGAGCTACTGCAGTACAAATAATAAAGTGTGGCAAAGGTAAGGCTTGCCTAACAGTATTGTGCTCTAACTGATCCAACATGTCAAGGTTCTGGGTGTGCTCGAGAGCAAGTCCTCTCGGATGTGCAGCAATGCCCAACTTCCTGTACATTCTAGATGCAATCTTTGGTTTCCATCCTGGGTCACTTCTTGCTGGGGCAGAAATGAAGAAGCCCAAGACAGTGCAGTTGTAGGCTGCAGCTACACAGGGTGGTAGTAAGGTTTTTGTACTTCATTTCTGAACATGGTTCCTCTTCATAATAAAGTGTCTATCTTGCAACTGGTCTGGTTGTTAGTAAGATACCACATGGTTCCAAGAGTGGAAGGTACAATGTGCTGTGCTGGAAGACCCCATGAGAGTGTGTATATTGCAATTGAAGCTACAGAGCGTGTGCAAAGGCAAGTAACTCTGCCACTAGCTCTGAGAATCAGGGGAAATGCTGAGTATGCCTGGAAATGGTGCAAATAGCAATTTGAGCTGTATATGAATCCCTCTGGGGCAAATAAACTGTAGGATGAGCAAAAGATTGCTCTGCTCTTAACAGCGCTAGGCACAGAAGCCCTAGACTTATACAGTGTATTGCATACAGATGGGTGGTGGAGAAAAAGAAAGCTTTGCAGAAATAATGAAAAGGTTTGAGAATCATTGTGTTTCTAGAAAAAATGATACTTACTAGAGGTGTGTGTTCAGGATGAGAAAACAAAATGAAGGGGAAACAATAGAAGAGTTTGTCACTGACTTAAAACTAAAGTCAGTCCTGTGAATGTAGAATATTAAATGACTAATTAAAAATCAGATTGCCCTGAGATGTAGCAATAAAAAAGTCTGTGAACAGTTATTAAGGGACGTGGATCTGAAACTAGAAAGGGCAATATGTATCTGTCAAGCAGCAGAACAAACTTAACACAAGTAAAAAGAAAAGGAGTACTTGTGGCACCTTAGAGACTAACAAATTTATTAGAGCATAAGCTTTCGTGAGCTACAGCTCACTTCATCGGATGCATTTGGTGGAAAAAACGGAGAGATTTATATACACACAGAGAACATGAAACAATGGGTTTATCATACACACTGTAAGGAGAGTGATCACTTAAGATAAGCCATCACCAACAGCGGGGGGGGGGGGGAAGGAGGAAAACCTTCCATGGTGACAAGCAGGTAGGCTAATTCCAGCAGTTAACAAGAATATCAGAGGAACAGTGGGGGGTGGGGTGGGGGGGAGAAATACCATGGGGAAATAGTTTTACTTTGTGTAATGACTCATCCATTCCCAGTCTCTATTCAAGCCTAAGTTAATTATATCCAGTTTGCAAATGAATTCCAATTCAGCAGTCTCTCGTTGGAGTCTGTTTTTGAAGCTTTTTTGTTGAAGTATAGCCACTCTTAGGTCTGTGATCGAGTGACCAGAGAGATTGAAGTGTTCTCCAACTGGTTTTTGAATGTTATAATTCTTGACGTCTGATTTGTGTCCATTCATTCTTTTACGTAGAGACTGTCCAGTTTGGCCAATGTACATGGCAGAGGGGCATTGCTGGCACATGATGGCATATATCACATTGGTAGATGCGCAGGTGAACGAGCCTCTGATAGTGTGGCTGATGTGATTAGGCCCTATGATGGTATGCCCTGAATAGATATGTGGACAGAGTTGGCAACGGGCTTTGTTGCAAGGATAGGTTCCTGGGTTAGTGGTTCTGTTGTGTGGTGTGTGGTTGCTGGTGAGTATTTGCTTCAGATTGGGGGGCTGTCTGTAAGCAAGGACTGGTCTATCTCCCAAGATCTGAGAGAGCGATGGCTCGTCCTTCAGGATAGGTTGTAGATCCTTGGTGATGCGTTGGAGAGGTTTTAGTTGGGGGCTGAAGGTGATGGCTAGTGGCGTTCTGTTGTTTTCTTTGTTGGGCCTGTCCTGTAGTAGGTGACATCTGGGTACTCTTCTGGCTCTGTCAATCTGTTTCTTCACTTCAGCAGGTGGGTATTGTAGTTGTAGGAATGCATGATAGAGATCTTGTAGGTGTTTATAGGTGATCGCTATTCCTACCTACATGCCTCTAGCTTTCATCCAGATCATACCACTCGATCCATTGTCTACAGCCAAGCGCTACGATATAACCGCATTTGCTCCAACCCCTCAGACAGAGACAAACACCTACAAGATCTCTATCATGCATTCCTACAACTACAATACCCACCTGCTGAAGTGAAGAAACAGATTGACAGAGCCAGAAGAGTACCCAGAAGTCACCTACTACAGGACAGGCCCAACAAAGAAAACAACAGAACGCCACTAGCCATCACCTTCAGCCCCCAACTAAAACCTCTCCAACGCATCATCAAGGATCTACAACCTATCCTGAAGGACGAGCCATCGCTCTCTCAGATCTTGGGAGATAGACCAGTCCTTGCTTACAGACAGCCCCCCAATCTGAAGCAAATACTCACCAGCAACCACACACCACACAACAGAACCACTAACCCAGGAACCTATCCTTGCAACAAAGCCCGTTGCCAACTCTGTCCACATATCTATTCAGGGCATACCATCATAGGGCCTAATCACATCAGCCACACTATCAGAGGCTCGTTCACCTGCGCATCTACCAATGTGATATATGCCATCATGTGCCAGCAATGCCCCTCTGCCATGTACATTGGCCAAACTGAACAGTCTCTACGTAAAAGAATGAATGGACACAAATCAGACGTCAAGAATTATAACATTCAAAAACCAGTTGGAGAACACTTCAATCTCTCTGGTCACTCGATCACAGACCTAAGAGTGGCTATACTTCAACAAAAAAGCTTCAAAAACAGACTCCAATGAGAGGCTGCTGAATTGGAATTCATTTGCAAACTGGATACAATTAACTTAGGCTTGAATAGAGACTGGGAATGGATGAGTCATTACACAAAGTAAAACTATTTCCCCATGGTATTTCTCCCCCCCACCCCACCTCCCTCTGTTCCTCTGATATTCTTGTTAACTGCTGGAATTAGCCTACCTGCTTGTCACCATGGAAGGTTTTCCTCCTTTCCCCACCCTGCTGTTGGTGATGGCTTATCTTAAGTGATCACTCTCCTTACAGTGTGTATGATAAACCCATTGTTTCATGTTCTCTGTGTGTGTGTATATAAATCTCTCCTCTGTTTTTTCCACCAAATGCATCCGATGAAGTGAGCTGTAGCTCACGAAAGCTTATGCTCTAATAAATTTGTTAGTCTCTAAGGTGCCACAAGTACTCCTTTTCTTTTTGCGAATACAGACTAACACGGCTGCTACTCTGAAACCTGTTAACACAAGTAAAATGCCTAGAAAAAGTCACACAGCTCATGACTGTGAGTTCTATAGCTAAACCAGCAAGGGAAAAGTCCATAGAAATTGAAATAGTCAAGAACAGAAACATGGAAAACAGGAAACCATGCCAGCGACATGGCAACAAGCATGAGTATAGTAAATGCCCAGCATTCAGGCAGATATGTAGAATCTATAATAAACCCAACCAATGTGTAGCAAAAACAGGAAGGTGAAAGTATTAAATGCAGACTGGTTAATTAAAATGAGCAAAAATGCCATATATGTGACGTACAAGACTGACACTGACATTCACTACAAGTAAAGGTAATAACAAAATCTGAGACAGAGTGGTGTAAGGAGCACATAAAAGTATATGTGAAAGACTATAATGGAGGAATAATTCAGTGTTGGGGACGTGCACACTGAGACTTAAATATAAAGGGGAAATAATAAACAAGAGCTTGAGGCGGTACACTGAGGTACGCAACCAGTCTTGGGCCTACGGACATGTCAGGTGCTTGGTCTTGTTAAGAGGATGTATACCATAGATAGACAGACAACACAGGACCAGATATGAAAGTATTAATAGCATCATATGAAGATGTATTCACAGGAAATGGGTGCCTCCCATATAATATGCTCAAGAGATGATGCTGAACCTGTGCTACATGCAACAGAAGAAGTTCCACAAGCCTTAAGAAACATGCTGAAGAAGAGCATCAAAACATGGCAGCAACTGATAACATTTGGAAAACAGAAGAACCAACAGACTGGGTTCACCTCTTAGTAATAGTAGGGAAAAGGGAAGGGGACTACAGCTGTGTATGGATCCTAAGGAACTGAACAAAAACATAAAAAGAGAACACTTCCACTTGCCAACCAGAAGTGAACTGTTGGCTGAGATGACAGGAGCCAAATTCTTCAGCAAATTAGATGCATCAGCTGGATTTTGGCATGTTCCCTTGACACTGAGAGCTCTAAGGTCTGCATTTTCAACACACCATTTGGCAGATACTATTTCCTAAGACTGTCTTTTGGAATGTGTTTGGCTCCAGAAGTATTTCACCATACACAGAGCCAGATGCTAGAGGGTCTAACAGGCATGAAAATGTACACTGATGGCATAATAATTTGGGGCAATACTGCCATTGAACATCACAAACAAGGAGAATACTGGAATTTGTGAGAGCTAACAATCTTACTCTGAGTTTCAGAGGGGTAGCCTGTTTCTGTATCCACAAACAATGAGGAGTCCAGTGGCACCTTAAAGACTAACAGATTTATTTGGGCATAAGCTTTCGTGGATAAAAAAACCCACTTCAGATGCATGGAGTGAAAATTACAGATACAGGCATAAATATATATTGGCACATGAAGAGAAGGGAGTTACCTTACAAGTGGAGAACCAGTGTTGACAAGGCCAATTCAGTCAGGGTGGATGTGGTCCACTCCCAATAATTGATGGGGAGGTGTCTTACCAAGACAGGGAAAATTTGCTTTTGTTGTGAGCCAGCCACTCCCAGTCCCTATTCAAGCCCAAATTAATGGTGTTAAGTTTGCAAATGAATTGTAGCTCTGCAGTTTCTCTTTGAAGTCTGTTTTTGAAGTTTTTTTTGTTGAAGGATGGGTACTTTTAAATCTGTTATTGAATGTCCAGGGAGATTGAAGTGTTCTCCTACTAGCTTTTGTATGTTACCATTCCTGATGTCTGATTGTGTCCATTTATTCTTTTATGTAGAGACTATCCGGTTTGGCCAATGTACATGGCAGAGGGGCATTGCTGGCACATGATGGCATATATCAGATTAGTAGATGTGCAGATGAATGAGCCCCTTATGGTGTGGCTAGAGTAGATATGGGGACAGAGTAGGAAACGGGGTTTGTTACAGGGTTTGGTTCCTGGGTTAGTGTTTCTGTGGTGGGGTGTATAGTTGCTGGTGAGTATTGGCTTCAGGTTGGAGGGCTGTCTATAAGTGAGGATTGGCCTGCCTCCCCAGGTCTGTGAGTGAGGGATCATTTTCCAGGATAGGTTGTAGATCGTTGATGTGCTGGAGAGGTTTTAGCTGGGGGCTGTACATGATGGCCAGTGGTGTTCTGTTATTTTCCTGGTTGGGCCTATCCTGTAGTAGGTGATGTCTGGGTACCCATCTCGCTCTGTCAATCTGTTTCATCACTTCCCCAGGTGGGTATTATAGTTTTAAGAATGCTTGATAAAGATATTATAGGTGTTTGGAGGGATTGGAGCAAATGTGGTTGTATCTAAGGGCTTGGCTGTAGACAATGGATTGTGAGATGTGTCCTGGATGGAAGCTGGAGGCATGAGGTAAGCAGACGGTCAGTAGATTTCTGGTATAGGGTGGTGTTTATGTGACCATCACTTATTTGCACTGTACTGTCCAGGAAGTAGATCTCTTGTGTGGACTGGTCCAGGCTGAAGTTGATGGTGGGGTGGAAATTGTTGAAATCCAGGTGGAATTCTTCAAGGGCCTCCTTCCCGTGGGTCCATATGAGGATGTCATCAATATAGCGCAAGTAGAGGAGGGGCGCTAGGGGATGAGAGCTGAGGCAGCATTGCTCTAAGTCAGCCATAAAAATGTTGGCATACTGTGGGGCCATGCAGGTACCTATAGCAGTGCCGCTGACTTGAAGGTATAAGTTGTCCCCAAATCTAAAATGGTTGTGGGTGAGGACAAAGTCATAAAGCTTAGCCACCAGATGTGCTGTGGCCTCATCAGGGATACTGATCCTGACAGCTTGTAGTCAATCCTCGTGTGGAGTATTGGTGTAAAGAACTTCTACATCCATGGTGGCCAGGATGGTGTTCTTAGGAAGATCACCAATGCATTATAGTTTCGCAGGAAGTCAGTGGTGTCTCGAAGATAGCTAGGAGTGCTGGTAGCATTGGGTCTGAGGAGAGAGCCCAAATAGCCAGATAATCCTGCTGTAAGAGTGCCAATGACTGAGATGATGGGGCATCAAGGATTCCCAGGTTTATGGATCTTGGGTAGCAGATAGAATACCCCTGGCCAGGGCTCTAGGGGTGTGTCTGTGTAGATTTGTTCCTGTGCTATGGCATGGAGTTTCTTGAGCAGATTGTGTAGTTTCTTTTGGTAACCCTCAGTGGGATTGGAGGATAGGTAGAATGTGGTGTTGGAGAGTTGCCTGGCAGCCTCTTGTTCATAATCAGACCTGTTCACGATATTCCCTTCTCTTCATGTGCCAGTATATTTATACCTGTATCTGTAATTTTCACTCCATGCATCTGAAGAAGTGGGTTTTTTACCCACGAAAGTTTATGCCAGATCTGTTCAATTTAAGGTTCCTTAAAGACTAAGGCCAAATGTCAATTTAGAAGAACAGAAATAACATACTTGGGAGAAACTGACCTCCAAGGGAATCTTGCCCAGTGAAGCAAAGATTCAAGCAACACTGAAGATGAAGAGACCTGAAGATAAAACAGGAATTCAAAGGCTGCTAAGCATGTTGAATTATGTCAGCATCTTCACAACTCACTTAAGACATCTCCTCCACAGGGTCAGCAAATGAGCATGGATGCCAAACCACAAAAGAGAGTTCAATGATTAAAAACACATTCTGACATCAGCTTCAATGCTGCAATTTTTTAACCCATTGAAAGATATCATACTCTCCACAGATGCCTCAAAAGGAGGACTGGAAGTAGTACTATTATAGTGTCATGTAAGTGATTGCCAGTCTCATATGCATCTGGGCTATGACAGTTCCAGAGAAGACATGAAAGAGACACTAGGCCTGGCATATGGATTTACAAGATTTCATGGCTTTCTCTATGGTGTAACTTCAAAACAGAAACTAATCTCCAACCACTGATTGCAACACTGAAAAGGGACTTGGAGATGCACCATCAAAGACACAGTGACTACTTTTGAAAATACAGAAACACGATGTGACCCTGGAGTTCCAACCAGGATGCCACTTTGTATGGCAGGCACTCTCTCAAGAGCACGTGCTCCATCTGACAATATGCAGACTGATCATCTGGAAGAAGCAGTAAACATACATATGCATATGATAGAAGTGTCATGTGCTGTATCTCCAAGCATATGGAATGAACTGGAGACAGAAACAGCTAAAGATGAAATGCTGCAAAAAGTAATGCAATAAGTAAAGGAGGAAAAAAAAATCAACACCATCCACCTTTCTCGTCCTACTATAAAAGTGAGCTCTGTGATTGCAGGAGTGTTCTGGAAGGGAACTCTGATCATGGTTCCCACAGTGATGGGAAGAAAAATACACAAAGGGTATCTGGGAACGACCAGATCAAAAAGGAGAGCTAGAGAAGTTGTATTCTGGCCATAGATGAATAGTGATAGCAAAGAAATGTGAAGATGTGGGGAACATGGCAAAAGTACAGAGATTTCCAGCAGAAGGAACTGCACAATACTGCTATGATACTGCATAAGCAACTCACAATTCCACAGCACAAAATAGGAGTTGACATGTTCAGCTTGGGAAGGCATGATCACCAGGTTATAACTTGCTGCTGTCCAGATGCCATGTGTAAAGTTTCATGAGCTAGGGCTGTAAGGGATAAGCCAGGTCTCCCAGGATTACTATGGGCACTTCCACATCCCCCCCCCCCCATTGAGATCTTGTGGTCTGGAAAGAAAGTCCCCGCTTGCAGCTTTCTGTACAGGACACTCTTCCTGAAGATGCATGCATCATGCACCTTTCCAGACCAGCCTGCATTTATGTCCATGAAATGCCCCCGGTGATCCACAAGTGCCTGAAACACCATGGAGAAGTATCCCTTCCTATTGATGTATTCAGAGGCAAGGTGGTCTGGTGCTAAAATTGGAATGTGTGCCATCAATCACCCCGCCACAGCTATCCACTGTCCGGGAGTTTCTTTTTATTCAGCTTATCTAGTTTTTTCGGAGGAAATAAATTGACCAAATAAAAAACAAATCAGAAAATCTCCCCCACTGAGTCTATTTCAGTTGCTGCTTTTTTCAGATCTATCTTTTTCTGTACTACATTTAGTTTCCAGTTGAAGGAACCTGAAGATAAGATGATGATTACCAAGAAATTTGCAAATACCCCCATAAAACCATTTCAGCAAAATTAGTAGGAATGGGCCAAAAACTGTTAGATTTTTATTCAGATTGGGAGGTCCTAGTATATTCAGACAAACTTTGGGACTATTTGTATATATTTATACTGGAATAATAGGAGTAAAATATGAGCTCTGCTGGGAGGGAGAATGAGGACAGCATTAGATCCAAAGTGTGGGCAGAAAGCAAAGGAAGAAGAAAACAGATTTTCTTTTATTATGGATGTTTATATAACCTTCATGAGAGGCACGCAACAACCAATAATAGCTTTAAGAGCAGGTGGCGGCAGCAGCAGTTCAAGAAAGCAAACAAAATGTTAAGATGCATAAGGAATGGAATGAAGGATAATGTGTAAACATAGTTTAATGCCATTACATAAAATCAACGGTATGCCCTCCTTTTGAACACTGGGTGTGACGGGTTGGACCCCCCCATCCAGGATGTCATCTGATGTACTGTGGTATCACTGAGCCCGTCCTTCCCACCAGCCTGGGTTTCCTCACCCTGTTCCAGTGTGCGAGACCCTCAAACCTTCTCCAGCGTGCGCGCACACACACACAGGTAGGGACACACCCAGCTGCAAATGGACACAGATACTGAGATCAGCTCTGTGTGGGCAGAATCAGCTCGGGGATTGCCCAGCACTCATGTGCACACCTCCTTTGGAGTATAAACTCAAAATAATATTGTCTTGTGCTGTATAGAAAGATCAGCACAGCACAGGCTCATAAAAATTTGCCCTCTCCCTTGATGTGGAGAGACATATGCATGGCTGTTTGCCTCCTCCTCCCCCAGATATGAATTGCACAAACTGGGTTTTGAAATAAATGTATTAACTACAAAAGGTAAATTTTAAGTAATTATAAGGGATAGCAAACAGAACAAAGCAGATTACTGAGCAAATAAAACAAAACCTGCAAAGTAAGCTTAATACACTCAAGAAACAGGTTACAAAATGTATTTTCTCACCCTAAATGTTCTTTTAGGCAGGTTGCAGACTTTCTGTAGCTTAAAGTTCCAGTTATTTCTCTTTACAGACTGGATCCCTGTCTCAGCCTGGACTCAGCCCCTAGCTTTCCCTTCAGGTATTTTGAGCAATCTTTCTTCTTGGGCGGGGAGGCAATGGAGAAGAGTTCTGTTTGCCTTACTCCCCAGCCTTAAATAGAATTTACATAAAGTGGGAACCCTTTGTTTTCAGTGGAAAAATACCAGCAGTGTCCAAGGTGGTACTCCATACTAGGTGACATCATCAGATGATTCTGCAGTGTCAAGGCAACATCCCAGGAAGCTCCTTGGGATGGTTGGAGACTAGAATCTCCAGAGTTCTATTGTCCTTCTTAAATGGCTCATTCAGGCTGATTGCCTACTGTCTGGTGGGCATTCCCCCAAGTGTGCACACAGTTGTAATTGTTACATAGTCAATATTCCTAACTTCAGATACAGAAATGATAAATGAATACAAATTGGATAAACACATTCAGTAGATTATAACCTTTTCAATGATACCTTACATGACCCATCTTGCATAAAACATCTTAGTTATGCCATATTCATGTAATATTTCTATGAAGAATATGAAGTGTAACATCACACTGGGTTCAGTTTGGATCACCTAATCTCAAACATATATAGCAGACTGTGTGGGTGGGTGGGAGTAGAACGTGGGGACACACACAGGAGGGTTCAGAGACAGGCAACTAAAATGATTACAAGCATGGAAAAACTTCCATACCAGGAGAGACTGAAAAGATTGGGATTGTTTCTCCTAAAGAGGAGACACATCAGAGAGAGTATGCTAAAGGTACATAAAATAAAGAATGGCATAGAAAAGGTAGATCAGGCCTTGTTAGTCACTTTTTTTCATAAAACAAGAACAAAAGAGACATTTACTTCAAATGAAAAGCAAAATATTTAAAACTGATAAAGGAAACATTTTCATCCAATGCACAAATAGGCAGTGGAACTCACTGCCACAATAGATCATTGAGTCCAGAATCTTAGTAAGGTACCAAAAGGGACTGGCCATTTTTATAGATAATGTGAATATCCAGAATAATTGTAATATAAAAACAAAAACACAAGTGATGATAGAAACCCTCACATGTCAGGACAGAAGCCAAAATCTAATTCTTAGGGGTTGGGAAGAAATGTTGCCTGGAGGAAAGTTATCCCATAACTGTCTATGGTGGGTTTTATTTTATTTTATTTATTGCACCTTCCTCTGAAGTACCAGCTACTTCAGAGGAAGGTGCAATAAATAAATAAATAAATTGTACATTGTACAGACATACTGGCAACAGTCAGTGACAAAATACTGGGATAGGTGGCCCACTAGTCTGATCTAGTATGTCAGTTTCTGTGTTCCTTTGCACTGTGAATGGATGCACAATACTCATTAAAATAAGACCACCGTGTGTAGAACTCATCATAGGTCTATAACCTAATCACTATGGTATGTTTTCTAAACAAGTTAATGTTCTGGTCTATGCATCGCAATGATTGCAAACCCACTGCCTTCATGACAGTGGATTCCTCTTGTAACAAAATTATTAATTTCACAGAACAACTGTCACTGGAATTGCAATAACTACCTTGCTATGCACATTGCACTTTGTTTCCATTTCACTACAATGAAGCGTCAGTGTATTCTAGAGGTGAGGCCATCTGTAGATTTGGGGGAAATCTGGATCTGAACTTTGCATCTCAACTATATCAAAGTTCACTACCATTGCTGTTTGTTTATTATACACAGTGCCACCAGCTGGTGCTATCTACCAACATTTACATTTTTGTTGTTTTTAACCCTGTAGTTGCCATTAAAGTCACCAGATGGCAGAATAGTATCTCTCTTCCAAGATTGCCTAACATTTCATCACAGATCATTCTCTGAATCCTCTACGACTGCCACAATTTGAAATTCTGCATTGCATACAAGCCAGCCATCCCTATCAAGGAGGTGCAGCCTTTATTTTCCAGCAAGTTATTTATCATATTTTCCATTTGGTGCCTCCAGAAAGGCTAGAATTGTCTGGACATATCCCAACTTTTCTCCCTGTCTCTACTTATAGCTTCCAAATTCTGGCAAACATGCACCCCCTACGTTCTTCTATGTTATAAGTCTGACCGTCCTGTAGGAGGTAGCATAACTAATCTGGCTTGGGCCATCAGCAGTAATTGACCCTAGGGCCTTCAGCACTGAAAGCACAAGTCTCTAATGCTTGAGCATGAGGACTTACTTTTGTAGCTGGAAGCTGTAGCAGACCCATTCATTTACATTACAGTAGTGCCGAAAGACCCCAATCAGCCCATTGTTATACAAATGTGGTAAGAAGACAAGCTAGGTGGAGACAGGTAATTCTGTTTCATGGAAGATTTAGAGGAGATATTTTGGAACTGGGTTTCATGCTGATTTGAAAGAACCTCCCCCCTCCAACATTTTTGAATTCTCCATGAAAGGGGGTGGAGCCCCAGCCTCAAGGCAGTCCAGATGGCAGACTGCCCCAGAGCTGCAGACCCTGGAAGCCCAGGGTGCTGAGCTAGCAGGGCAGCAGGCAGGTTTCTGGCAGAACTCTGCCTAGCAGGGATAGAACGTTGCCTGGTTTCAGGAGGAAATGTGTCAAAACTGAACCATCTCCTTGAAACATTTAAAATTCAATGAATTGCCAATTTCTGACCAACTTCCCTCCTCTCCCCCAATGTTGTTGGAATTTTTACAACCAACTCTAGTAAAGAGACAGCCCTTTCCCACAAAGAGCTCCTTTACATACTGCCTTAGTTCTGGGGATAGCCGAAGGGAACCACATTCAAACCTACTTGTGGAAAAGCACCCCACCGGCCCTCACGCTGGCCAGAAGCATCCCTGGCAGACATTGGGAGAAGGAAAACCCTACCAACACACCATCACCGAAAGGCAAACAGACAGACCCTCAACCTCCTGATAACTGAACTCTTTCTGTATTATAGAAGGAATCAGACAGGTGACTACTAATTTAGGGCCTGATCCAAAGCCTTGTGAAGTCAATGAAAAGACACTCATTGACTTCACTAGGTTTGGATCAGCTGGTTAGCTGGAAACCTCTACAAGATTTGGGGCCCAATTCTTATTTACACAGAGGTACCCTTACAAGTGCAAGGGTGACCATCTTTTCAAAATGCAAAAATGGGACACATGCTATTTAAATAAAATTGGGGGAGGGGCATCGTATATGTTCACATTTTATATTCTATAATGGTAATCAAGAATTAAATGTCAACTTACCAATTGGTCTTGTCCTTCATTGGACTTCACTCTGTCAGATTGTTTTTCAAAAGTTTGTATTTTTTGCGGTAAAAAAGATACAGTTCTCTTACATATATAAAAAATAAACTAAAAAATAAAACCAGCAGAGTTCATTTAGATTTAAATATGTACTTCCTATCACAACTTGCAGATTCCAAGAGTTTGGCATTTGATCCGCCAAATCGATAGAACCCAGGGCAAGTGAACTGGTAGTTTAGTTTTACTTGCAGTTCAGCTTTTACCAGATCCACAGGACACCTATTTCTTTGATCATCTATAATCATATTAATCAAGCTGAATACCCTCTCAACGTAGGCATTAGAGCAAGGTATGCTGAGTACAAATGAAACGATTTTTAAAAGATGTTTCAAATTCTGCTCAGTTGCAGGGCCTGCCTTGTCAAAGATATTCTTTCATTTTTGATAAGTGGTCATACAGGTCTCTGTAATACAGTTAAGTATTGGTGCAATATTTGAAATTTCTTAAAGTTCATCTAAATCAATCTTTAAGAAAACTGCCAAATTTAGGGTCTCTGCAACTTTGCACAAGTCTTCACAGGTCAACGGGCAGTCTTTTTCTAGTGACAGTACTTCATATTTTTTAAAGAGATTTGCATCTGACAAGTCAAACCACTTTTCAAGATATCTTAGCGCTCTGTTGTAAAAACCAAGAAGATCATGTTCCATCTTTTTTTGCATTGTCTGTCTTTTTTTTTTTCAGACCTGTATTCACTAAATAGCCAAATAATTTGTCTTCTTCCCTTCTCTGTAGTTTGTTTCTTAGTGACAGCATTCCACAGGACAAACTAGTCATGGGCCCATCCTATTTTTCAAGTTTAAGCATTTTTTTTTTTTGGGGGAAAAAATTTGTAACACATTCTGCAGAAACAGCATGTAGAGCTCTGGAATGGATGTAGCAGTTTGCTCACAAGTTTCATTTGCTATGAACTTCCAAATAGTGTTGAGGCACTTTTCCTTTCCCAGTGACTAGAAATAAGAGTTGATCACTGGCCAGGACTTCAAAATCTTTCCTACTGCTGGTACAAGGTATAACGAGGCTAGTTCTGGCGGGACCCAACTGAGAGTGCCAATTCAGGACAAATTGCTTAAAGCAGGGCAGTTACAGCCCAAGGCTGGGGTTTCTAAGCCCACCCAGGCAAACCAAACCAGCCAAACAGAGAAGACTTTGGTTTTACCCCACTGGCTAATCACAAGTCACACAAGCAATTCCCTTAGACACTCCAGTTTCCCAGTATCACCACCAGTGCCACTCATTATGGGGATGAATGGTTATGAAAACCAATACCCCAGTAAAAGAGAGAGGTTCCCTCGATCCCAAAGGACCAAGCCCCAGACCCAGGTCAATATATAAATCAGATCTTACCCACAAATCACGCTGTTGCCAATCCTTTAGAATCTAAAATCTAAAGGCTTATTCATAAAAGGAAAAAAAGATATAGATGAGAGCTAGAATTGGTTAAATGGAATCAATTACATACAGTAATGGAAAAGTTCTTGGTTCAGGCTTGCAGCAGTGATGGAATAAACTGCGGGTTCAAATCAAGTCTCTGGAGTACATCCACAGCTGGGATGGGTCATTCAGTCCTTGGTTCAAAGCTTCAGTGTAGCAAAGTTCCTCCAGAGGTAAGAAGCAGGATTGAAGACCAGATGGAGGAGCTGCAGCAGCTTTTTATATTCTCTTGCCATGTGGTCTTTCTTTCTTTGTCCCAAGGACAAGCTGTCCATCACATGGCCTAGAAAAACCTCAGCGTTCTGTCCATAGGCAGGTCCCTGCATACCTTGCTGAGTCAGGAGGCATGTCTGCGTTCTCTCAATGGGTCACTTGTATAGCTGATGGTCCTTAACAGGCCATCAAGCAGGCTAGGCAGAGCTGACACCAACTTGGCTGGGGTGTCACCCAGAAGCATAGCATCCAATGAAGTGAGCTGTAGCTCACGAAAGCTTATGCTCAAATTTGTTAGTCTCTAAGGTGCCACAAGTACTCCTTCTCTTTTTCCAGAAGCATAGCAGAAGTTTGGAATACAGACAGTATAGAGCCAATACTTATATCTTTAAATACAAAAATGATACATGCAAACAGATAGCATAATCCTAACCAGCAAACCATAACCTCATCCTAGACACCTTATTTGACCCCCTTTATACAAGATTTGGTGCCACTACAGGACCTTGGTTGCAACAATGTTCTATATGGTCCCAGTTGAAATCAATAATGTCACACAAGGGCAAGCCATTGAGTTGGTATGTGTCTTAGTAACTCTACCCACTCTATCTCAAGAAATTCAAAACTCTCCCTTAAATTCTCTGCTCTCTTTGTCGAAACTGAAAAGTGGTTGGAAATTTGAATGACCACAGGCTCCACATCATATTCCAGTTGATCAGCAGCAATTTTTGCACAATTATGGGTTGTCACATGCTGGGCAGTTGGCAGTTATGAGCCCGCTGTTTTCTTTTTTAAGCAACTGATATACTAAATGGTGTTTTCCATAATTCACGCTGGCATTGTCAGCACAGTAGCAGATATGAGGGATAAGTCAAGCCTGTTAGAATCTAGCACGTTTTATCGTCTCTGAAATTGCAGTTGTTGTCTCATGGTGGTCACTGTACAAATCCAACAGATCTGTCGGAATGCCCTGTGTTGGTACAAGATACCATGGGGAAGAGCATAGTGTTTCCTTTATTTGATGCATCAGAAAATATACTGTAAAACATGTAGGGCTTCTTTCATTCGTTTAGCATAAGCCCTAGGGTGTATGGAGCAAGTCCATTTTTGGTTATGGCCACAGTTTTTGTGTGTCCACATAATATTTTCATTGCCACTTCTGAATGGCGAAACATACTGCTAACTAGCTTATTTGTGCTGTTTAAAGATCTGTAAGAATGGTGATGTTGGTCCACTGCCAAACATTGCTTTATCTGGTCTACATCATTTGCTTTCACAGCAAATGCAGTTATCAGTGAGTGCCTGACAATGTTCGCTTTGTGTCCATCTGACCTTGAATTATTCTTTATCGTTTTCATCTCCGTGTCAATTCCAAACTCTTTTCTACGTAAAGAACAAAAAACTGTAGTTGAATCTTTTTTGCATTTTTCCAAATCCATATGTATGACCTCATCAACTCCTTTCTGAATTTACATAGATGCTTGGTTTTTTTTTTTATTTTGGTGGAGTCGTGGCGGTTAAGGGTCCTTTTTTCTCTGAGTCCGATGCATCACTTTCAGTGCCTCTTCCAGTTTTGGAGTCAGCCATTTCACATAAAAAAGAAAACACTGATTGATTTGAAATTTAAATAATGATACTACTGTGCATGAATTATTTTGTTTTCTGTCCCCATCACCAGAGCAGATTAGTTTCAGCTGTTTGGGAACACATGAGAAGTGTAACAAGTCATATGATACTGGGATGATAAGTTGTGTCTTAGATTGACACAATCATTCTGGGGATGTATAAGCATGTGAATGATGCGGTAGTGGTGGGGCTTTGCACTGCACTGTAGTTGCTATGGTTTGACTGTTGCTAAGCAGTACATTTGGACTGTGTCAAGGGGAATCCTGGACAAATGCTGTCCCAGAGTCATTCAGCCCAGGACCGGGACTTGAGATTTACATTTCGAGACTGTCCTGCTCAATTAGGGATGGGTGGTCACCCTACTTACAAAATTTTGGTTGTGTAAAGTGGCCTTCAAGTGGTTGTAATTCTCCCTCACTTTCAGGTCCCTTTACATTGGCAGAGTGGTACAAAGATGGCCTAAGTGTAGGGTTGCCAACTGTGTAATTGCACAAACCCAAACACCATTGCCCCACCCTTTCCCCAAGGCCATGCCCCCACCCTGCCCATTCTCCAAGGCCCCATCGCCCGCTGAATCCAGCCCCCCACTCCGTTACTCGCTCTCCCCCACCCTCTCTTACTTTCACCAGGCTGGGTCAGGAGTGGGGGTGTGGGAGGGGGTGCAGACTCTGGGCTTGGGGTTGAGGGGTTCAGAGTATGGGAAGAGGCTCTGGGCTAAGCCTGGGGCAGGGGGTTGGGGTGCAGAAGGGGGTGTGGGAAGGAGTGTGGGTTCTGGGAGGGAGTTTGGGTGCAGGAGGGGGTGCAGGGTGCAAGCTCTGGGAGGGAGTTTGGGTGCGGGCTCTGGGCTGGGGTAGAGGGGTGGGATGTGGGAGGGAGTAAGGGGGGTGGTGCTTACCTCATGCGGCTCCTGAAAGTGACTGGCACATCTCTCTAGCAGCGGCTCCTAGGTGGGGGAGCCAGGGGTCTCTGTGCGCTGCCCCTGCCCACAGGCACTGCCCCCCAGCTCCTATTGGCCTCAGTTCCCTGGCCAATGGGAGCTCAGGAGTCGGAGCTGGTCCCTGCAGTCCCTGGGGGGGGCAGGAGGTTTCTGCATGCTGCCCCTGCCTGTAGGCTCCACCCCTCAGTTCCCAGCCAATGGGAACTGCGAAGTCGGCGCTTGAGGTGGGGGAAGCCCGCAGAGACTCCCTGACCCCCCCCACGGGGCCACAGGTACATGCCGGCCGCTTCCAGGAATGGCGCAGGACCAGGGCAGGCAGGAAGCCTGCCTTAGTCCTGCTGCCATGCTGGACTTTTAGCATCTAAAATCCTCCCGTTTGGCATCAGTGGCCTCCGGGAAATAGAGCCCGATTCTGGAAGACTCCCAGTGAAACCAGAAGGGTTGGCAACCCGACCAAAATGTAAACTCTAATCAGATCCTCTACATAAAAACACTCAGGACATGCCCACTGAACATGCTCTTTTCCGCAGCCCCCTCCCTCCTTCCTTTTCCACTTCTTTTCTATTCTTAGCCAGACTGTCTGCCACCAAGGTGGAAAATTTGCAGTGGCTCTAGAACAGTGGATGTTTCTTTTGATAACTACTGTATTTCATGAGGAAAGTGGATTGGATTGTACTTTTACTGGACTAAATATATTCCATAGCAGCCATTTTGTTTTCCCAAATAAAGTTATTAAATCAAAGAGGAAAGAGTTGCCCAGTATGCCACCTCCTGAGGTATCTTCCTATAGCTCTAGTTAAAAACAGCCTTTCGGACTCAGGTGATTAAATCAAAGCTCAGTGTGATGAATCTTGTGGGGAAAATTCACTGCACTTGAGGCAATAAAAGGGGGCTGGGGAGGGGGAACAAATGAAAAATGAACATCAGTGCAAACTCATCAGCATCAGAATAAACTCAGAAATAGACATTCAACATTTACATAATGCTGTCACTACAGAGACAGGGGTCCATTACCTCTGTTTATACTGCTGCTAACTTAATTTATAGCAATTTACTCTGTAAAAATAGACCGTAGCTCAACTGGCTGGAAAAAAAATCCCTTTTGCTGCACTGAAAATAAAATTGATAATGTGCATAATACAGTTCTGAAAGTAATTTGAATGGCCAGCTAATACATAAGCTGAGTTAAATACATTTTTAGTAAATCTCAGCCCGAGTTGCCAACTCGCATAGGAGCACTTATCACTAGAGACAGTATGGGCACATGGCACATACAATTAATACAACTGTCTGGGCCAAATTTTGCTCACAGTTACATCCTTGGAGCCCTGTTGATTTCAGTAGGGTTGCACAGGAGTGAGAGTGTGGACATTGGCATGATGTACTCACAGGTTGAAATTAGGCCACATTTTCACTGTCCAGCAAGCAAGTGAGGGAATGTAAATTTGGCTTTGAACAGAAGGAAGTTAGCAGATAACATTTCTGGACCGATGAATGAGGGGATGAAGTGTGTAAGGTTTCCGCTGCATATATTTTAAATCTCCGGACTGCAACCTTTCGAACAGCATTTTATTCCTTTTGTTAGGAAATCTGGTCCTAGTTCAGCAAAACATGCTTCACTTTAAAATCAGTGGGATTTAACCATGTGCCTAACGGTAAGCACGTGCTTAAGAGCTTTGCTGCATAGGGATGGACTGCTGAACTGGTTTGTGACTAAAAAAGGGTTCTCATTATAACAAAGAGTTGGGTCTTGGAATAAGGCAGAACATTTTCATGGTGCCGCAAAAATTTTTGTTGGCAGAGGGAAAAGATGCTAAGTAGCACAGTGGGATACCTCAGCGACAATCTCTGCTCAGGAGAGGCCCTGAATTAGAACAGCAGGAAGTGAAGTCAGGATTGGCAGTGCATTGGCAGAACAGTGTGGGAGCATCAGATGTGAACAGAATGGGAGATGCTGCAGCTCAGGAGTGAGCTGCATGAACAGAGCCAGAGAAGTATATACCAGGAATGGCAGGGGGCCTGCGTATCAGGACTGAGGCACTTCGGCTGAGGTAGGTCGGAGAAGTTGTCAGTATGACTGCCTACTCTTTTCTTGCCTCTAGCTAGCACTATTTTACAATCCCTTAAAGCTCCCAACATCTAAATGCATAAGAAATCTCTAGTACATTTTGTGCCACATGCATAATTCTACTGGCCCAGCAGTATTTCCTTCTTAAGCAAGGATTATTGACATTTTCTCCACATGACACACAGGCTCTTCATTCATAACTGACATGAAACTAAAGTCACCCATGCCAGCGGTGGTAGCCACATTTCCCTTTTCCTTCAACAGCTGGAGGCCTCCTGTCCAATCTCCCACTGAGAAGCTGCCTGGGTTTTTTTTTTTTTTTTGCATCTCATCCCTTATCTCACACAACTCTAGATGTTCTGAAACGCCTACAGAATCTTGCCTCCACACCCCAAGGACAACATTCACAGCTCTGCCTTTGCAATCCTCTTCAGCACCAGACACTTTGGGAACAGGTTCTAAAGGCCCAGCCACCGACATGACCAGAACGTTAAGGGGAAGATTTGCTTAGGCACTACTGGGAGTTAGACACTTAACAAAATTCAGTGGGAGCTGGGTACCTAACTCTCTCAGGCTCCCTTGACAATCCCAACCTAAGTTGCTTCAGGCACAGCTTTTGTCATTATACATTTTGTTAGTAAAACAAAACTTATTTTAAAACGAAGATCATAGCATGTTAAAAAGTAAATATGATGCACAACACACAGGAGCATTTACCCTTCAGCTCGCTGGCTATTTGATGACCATCCCTAGCCCTATCACTCTGCTTGCTGGGGGAACCACATGTTACTAAAAAAAAAAAAAAGAGTACTTGTGGCACCTTAGAGACTAATAAATTTATTTGAGCTGCCACAAATACTCCTTTTCTTTTTTGCAGATACAGACTAACATGGCTGCTACTCTGAAACCTGTTACTAAGTGGCTCTATTTTAAGGTAACACTGAAATAGAAAAGCTGTCTTGGTTTTAAAAGAATCTTTCATTTGATATTTCTGAGTTTAGCAATAAACTGAGAGAGTGCTTTGTGGATATGTCTATTTGTACTAGAAGGTGTTTCATGAACAGATTATTCAGAAAACAAAAGCCATTTGGTTCACAGGGCCAGATTCTTAGCTAGGGTACAACTGCCTAGCACATTGATTTATACCAGCTCAGGATTTAGGTCAGATTCTGATAGCTCAAATCACCAGTAAGCATACACAATGCTTTAAAATCATGTATGAAGGCATTCTGTGCATATACAAATACATTTTGATGGGATAAGAGATCAAAGATCTAATCCTGGGAGATTTCCAAGCCAAAGGGGCGGCATGGGGGGGAGAAAAGGTAGGACTAGGCAGAGAGACCAGGCAGAGCCAAGTGGGTATACGAGGACGTCAGGGCTGAGATGTAGATAGAAGTTAAGTTACAAAGAGACTATCAGGACTGTGGTCTTGACGCCAGAGCCACTAGGTTTTTGGGAAACAGCCTTGGCTGTTGTGCCACGCTGACACATTAGATCACCAGGGAATTCACAGACTTGGGTGAGCTTCCAGGGTTCTGCGACCCGCTTCCTGATGGGCCACATGGTATTGGCCCTGATTGGCTGGTGATTGTATATAAAACTTCCTGCTTCCCTTTTGGCCTTGTCTGAGCAACAAGCCATTGCCCACTGCTGCTACTCAGACCCACCGGAGCCTGCCTTGTCCAACCCTACTAGCCACCTCACTGTACCTTCCCTTTGGATTGGATCTCCCGGTGAGCAGACTGCTTGTGTGAACTCTGATCACTGACCATGACTGCCCTTTGACCCACCTGATTCCTGGGCATTACAGAGACATCATGTATGACAAACAGAGGGACTCTCAAGGCACCACATACGTGTATAGCATTTATAGGCTGGAAAGAATCATTGGCTAATATTTGCAACCCCCCAGAAATCCCTGCTATTCAGTTCTACTTGGATTTATCAAGGATAAAGGGGCTAGAAATTACTTGGAAACCAAATTAAACAAAGTCTTAAACTCTGGAAGGTTTTATTACAAAACTGATTTTTCAACAGTTAAGCCCAAAGTAATAAGCATCTGATATAACTATAACTCAAGACAGGACGCTGGACATTGCCCATATAGTAAACTTGATTTTACTTTTTATTACCACCCTTCAGAGAGCCAGAAATCAAAAGAGTCAATCAGCAATCTAGTACAATACATTCAAATGCTACATGTATTGCAAAGTCAGCCATACTGTAGGTTATGAGAACATCCACACACTGCATTCAAATAGCTGTATTATCAAGTGTGTTACAACTGTATGACATTTCCCTTCAAGTGCTGTTCTGCTCTGACAAGCAACTCGAAGACGAGCATTGGGGGATCCCATGTTTATTGCATCTCACTGATTCCATATAAAATGTGCTCTGTTTACAAGTAACAAGAGGTCTTTCTTAACTGCTAGTCCTGCTAACTCAACCTAGGATCTGAGAGTCAAGCTGAGTTTTTCCTCTCTCGTTTCAACACATACCAGACAAATGATGCCTTCAATTACATCTATGCAATCCCATTGTCTTTCCTTTATGGCTTCCTTTACTTGTGCCACCCTTGGCTTTTTAGCAAATGTTTTACTGGGGAAGCATCCAGCCACATCTTGTAGCAACGATCTCTGCCTTTGATCCCCACCAGTCCAGGGATAGCTTCATGCAATTGCTCCTATAGGGATCTGTAACACTCTGTGCCCCAAAGTGATACTCTGCACCTCATATTCACCATGGTGGTATAACTATGATATGTTTTATACAAACTGTGCTTTGTGAGGTATCTTTTTAAAAGTCTTAATCTGTTAAACATTAATATCCTGTTACAATGATAGCACATAGTATACAATTTATGTGAAGTTATGAAGTTTTGCTATGTATGTGCTACTGAAACATGCAGCCTTTCAACAATACAATAATAATTGAACAACAATAAAAAAGTACAACAATAAAAAGCCAGACAACATTGATGGCTCATTGAGGAGAATACAAACACTCACAAGGATTACCCCGGGAATGGTGATGAAGCCAAACTGCTCTGAGAGACAGCAGGATTTCACAGGAAAGGCCATTATGATGTGCTGTTTGCTGCTAAAAGCAAGGGGTACAGGTTGGACTTTACAGTGCTGGAGCCTAACTTACACTTTAACATTGACATCAAACTGGGAGGAAATAGCTGCCTGAGAGGGGCTTGTGCTGGGGGAATCTTTCTAATGATGGGACTTGTAGACATCTCAGGACCGTGGCCAGTAGAGCTATTTGTATAGCTTTTACTAGGGATTCACCAGTTTGAAGCTCTTCACTTTGATGTATATTTGCCTTTGAGTATTGATGGGTCCAAGGTACAAATTTTGATTTCTTGTTCCATTTTGCAACCCCTCTGCTATGCATACCTGCTATGCATAAACTCTGGAGTGTTTGGATCCCAAGTTTTGGTTCAGGCCTGTTGCTAGGCTAAACATGATTCTAACATTAATTGGAATGATATCACTAGTTCAGTAATACTTTGGGGAAGGAGGGCCAGCAATATTGAGCAACTAAAGGCAAAGCCACAATCAACAGGCACTGACTAAGCAGCTGTAATTTGCAGCTCTGGTTCGGGGAGCATTGATTTGGGTGTGAAGATTGGACAAGTGAATGAAATATTGGAATACCTCAGGCCAGTTATGGCAATCGTGTCCTGTATCCAGATGGTGCTGGAGAATGAATGCACTGCTTCTTTCTTAATCAGCCCCTGCACATCACAGGAGACAATAAATAGCAAAGAAGACTCAATTGTCTTCTTCCATCCCAGTAAGCTGAGCCATGCCTGCATTTCTCCAGGGCAAGAGACAGTACACACCATCACAGTTTCACTGCACATATGAGAGGCCTCTGGTAGGGGGACAAGTGAAACCCTAGGCTACTCCAGAATCCTAGAGATTCCCCAACTAAAGGCTATGACAAGCACACGCTAAACTCTTTAACCAAAAGAGATTCTTCTCTTCATTATTTATGGGGTTTCTGGTCTCAGCTGATCATTTTCAGGCAAGTTATGGCTCACAGTTAAAAGTAAAAATATTTTACTTAGTGTTTAAAAAGTGACTTTCCTAGAATTATAGTCAAAATTGGTCCCCTCCAAACCCCGCATTTCCTGAGATGATCTCTCAGCAATCGTGTCTCTTTAAGGCCCCTGCAGCCAATTAAACTAAGGATGTTAATTTTGCAAAAATGTGAGTTTGAGGTAATTCAATAGTTATTTTATTAAATAAAAATCAATTCCCAGATATTTGCTTTGTTGTAGCGTTATCATCTTAACCTAAAAATGGAAATCCTGTTTCATTATTATTTTTCACAAGGCAGGGAAACATCTTTAGCCTCCTCTGAGAAGGTACTTTGAGAGAGAGAGAGGTGCACAAAGAATGGAAAGTTAGACATTAATCTCTACATATGGCTTATTGTCTATCATATTGATTTTAAACACACATCATCTTCCAGCTATTCTACATCTGATGTCAGAGTACTGGAGCTCTGTCCATAACTCCTGCTGGTCTAATTTATGTTCTCTTAAGGACTTTACAGCCCAATATTCTCAAATATTTTGAAACTGCTCATTGCTCTTGGTTATTCATGTGGTCCCTGTGTAAATTTGACTCACTGTTATGCACTCCACAATCAGCAGCACAAAGTTGTCCATGAAATGTTCTGCATCTTCACTCCAGCTGCAAGTGGAGAAGACTGTTACAAAGTTCTTATTGTCTCCTAAATCCAACACAAATAAAATGTGCTCATATTTATGTGTATTTTAGAGTGCAAAGCACACAAAACACATTAATGTTCTTTTAGGTGGAAAAATTTCTGAATAAATGTTTTCCCGGGAGTTGAGTTAAGACATTTTTATAGTAAGAAAACATGAAAGTGACCAGGATTTGTTTACTGTCATTTTTATATGTTGAGAGTATGTTTTCTTAAGACACCCAGATCCCCATTTAGCAGGCGGCACTAATTATTTTTGCATTTACTATAAAAATATCCTCTTTTCCTTAAGATGATTCTGTCCTGCAGACATGATCAGAAACTGGGGAAAGTATCAGCAAAGTGATGGGTCATGCTATGTAAGGATACAGAGAAGGACAAGCTAACAGGACAATTGGCCCCAGAGGGCCAGGATCACATAGGACTAATACACGGGGGAGGTTTCAGAGTAGCAGCCGTGTTAGTCTGTATTCGCAAAAAGAAAAGGAGTACTTGTGGCACCTTAGAGACTAACAAATTTATTTGAGCATAAGCTTTCGTGAGCTACAGCTCACTTCATCGGATGCACTGGGGAGGGATGAGGTATTTGCAGAAATGGTCTGGAAGAGGCTCAGGTTCTATAGGCAGGGTCAATGTCCAGAGTGTGACTTATGCAGGACAATTAGAGAGAGGCTGGATCATATAACGAAAACAATGGGCAGGAGGTGCATAGGGTATGATGGGTCCCAAGAGGTGCCCTGCATTGTGTAGGATAAGTGTGCCTCCAAAGGGACAAAATACCTCAGGGAATGGCGGCCACTAGCTAGAAAGTGATTGTTCATACCTTGTAGTTGCTCAGGAGTTGCCAGGAAACCCACCATGAGGCATGTTCCATAACTCCTGGTGTCCTCACACAAGGGATGTCAGTTTCTTTTGTGATTTCTGAGGAGAATGAAAAGAAAAAAAATCAGTCTTGCCATAGCTGCTTGAAAGTTGTAAATGTGTGATGGACAAAAATAAATGCCACCCCTCCAAGTGGTGTCCCGCTGTCTTCTGATGGAGCGCTGCGTCCTTTTGTCCGCTGAGATGGCCTCAAAGGCAGGTAACCCTTTAGTCTTGTGCTGGATCTTTGCTGCTGCAGGGTCTTTGTCTGGCATCGGAATCTCCTCTTCTCCCTGGCATTGGCCTTTAGAAAGTTCAAGAGGCTCTTTCTCTTCCTTACCATACGACTCAGGGGAATGCACATAGGACCAGGGGAATGCACTATAATTATTTAAAACCTTCTTGGAACAACACACCCAATAAACAGTGATGGGAAACTACACTGCCACTACTATACCCCTCACTTGCGGAGTCCCACAAGGATCAGTTCTCCCTCCTGGCATATTCAGCATATAATGAGGGAAGCAGAACAATTAGTTACAGAGCATTTGTGAATGAATGACTGCATAAAGGCAATGTTGTCTAATAGATAGGGCAACTGGACCAGGAGACCTATGTTTTACTCCTGCCTCGGCCACTGACCTGCTCTGTGACACTGGGCAAGTCACCTCATTTCCATTTCCCCTTTCACTCTTTGTCTGCCCTGTTTATTTAGATGATAAGCACTTTAGCTGGCGGTTAATACTTAAAGAAACACAGCACAATGGAGCCTCAATCTCACTTGGAGTCTTTATGCACCACCATAATACCTCTTTCTATAGCGCACCTGGAGCACACCCTCTTTGACACTCTATTTTCAAGAGCTGAGCTACATGGCTCCTGCTGATTTCAATCTGAGTTACATGTGTGGTGGGGGCACACATTCATTACATGAATGAAAGAACTCTGCTTGCCCCCCTCCCAGGCCTAAACCACTTAACTCCCTTGAAGGAAGCAGGAATTAACCCACAAATAAATGCTGCCATCTGGGCCCTGAATTAGTACAAACCTGAATTAGACAACCTGAATTAGTACAAAGGACCGTTCAGAGGCCCCTAGAAGGAGCTATGTGTACCCCCCTCTACAGCAATAATCCATTCTACTGAGCCCCCATAGCTAAACATACAGACTAACATTCTCTAACCCAATTGTGAGTCCAAACAGCCCAAGTCTCTTAATCCCAAACAAGGTGCCATCTGATCCTTGTGCTAGTTCCTGGTGCTTGGGCACAGCACAAGCTCTGAGGGTGAATCCCCGTCTCTGCTGCATCACTTTGTGTCCCTCACCATGATGGTCAGGGCCCTTCTGCTGGGTCTAAGCTGCTTCTTCAGTCTGGCTGCAGCCACGTTCCCAGCCTGCTCCATAGGCTGATCCCTCAGACCTGGGCTGTTCCCCTTGCCCCACCTGGTGCCAGCACATTGGCCCAGAGCTAACCAGATGGCCTGCAACCAATCCCCTGTCCCCATTTGGGCAGGGCTAAGCTCCAATAGGGAGGCAGAGTGGTGGTGGGGAGTGTGACATTACCCAGGGTACAATCTAGACTGTTGAACAGCTGTGTCCCCTCAATTCTCAAGCCTGAGGTACCTTTTACACTGCTTTGCTTTGAGAGCAACCACTCCTGGCCTGTTCACGCACAGCCCCCAACATGTAAATCCCTCCCAGCTATATTGTATGAGCGCTATGGCCAGCCACTCTTGAATTACACTGCAAGGCAACACCAGCAAATTCTCAGTCCCAGGCTTGCCCCCAGAAATGTGCATCTTGTACTGCCCAGCCCTCTCCTGGACAGCACAAGCTCAGACAAAGTCCGTCATCTTATTAATAGAAAATGATAGGCACAAATCCTGCTATCTCAAAATGAAGTTTCCCAAACACTTCAATCCAACATAAAACAAACTTATTAACTATAGAAAGAAAGATTTTAAGTGATTACAAGTAATGATGCATAAAAGTCAGAATTGGTTATGAGCAAATAAAAGGTAAAATGCAATTAATATCTAATTTAACAAGCTAAATGAATTCAAAGGAAATATCTTTCACCACATGCTTCAGCAGTCTTACAGTTTGGATTCATTTCAGCCAGGACCCCTCCCCCAGTTTAGTGTTACTTTCCTTGTCCTTCAGGTGTGGTTGCCATGGGCAGAGAGAAAAGGAGGGGTAACTTGGGACATCTGTTCCCCTTTCTTATACGTTTTCCTCTTCCTTCAGAATCTTCTCCAGCTGGGGTGCAGGAGACTGAAAGTCTGTGGTGATGGGAACCTCCAACTCTTTCTTTGCCAAGATGTAAATTTCTTGCTTACATTCTTTTTCCTGCCAAAGAATGGCCACTTAACCAGGTGGTGGTCCATTTGATTTCATTGACACCTGGCTAAGGCATCAGTTTGCCTTTTGTCTCTGAGGAACTGGTTGGTGGCTGCTTCTGCATATTTGGAATATGTCTTAGTAACATCATACTGTATAATCTTATAATTTTACATACAATGTGGCCACACATATTTCACCAGGACAATAATGATCAGCAAATTATGATCTTTCAAATGATACCTCACAAGGCATAATTTGTACAAAATTGATGGTAGTCTTGAAAAAGGGGTGAACACAGGGTTACAGACTGTCACAGGGAATCAGGTCAGGGGTTGGATTTCCTAGGAGTCTGGGGCCATTTCCCCTGTCTGTCCTCCAGCTAGTCAATCAGGGTCTATGGGGGTAGGGATGGCCCTTTTCCATTCTAGCTATGAGCATGATGTGGTGTGGAGCGCCACCCGGGGCTGAAACTCCACACAATGCTCTGGAAATGCAGAGGTTAACGTTTGTTGCCATTGCTGTAATTCTCTTTCATTTGCACAATCTTCACTTTATATTCCTGTTTGCTAGAGCTGAAAGGACAAAGCATTAATTTGCTTCATCACTCATTGTTCACCTTCCCTTCAAAAAACTGCTGTGTTGTTTTGCTGGTGCAGAATGGCTGACCTGTTCAACCCCAGAGCTGGCTATAATTTAGCAGTGGGTAGAATGGTCCCTAAATAATCAAAAGCTACTGCTCTCTGCCTGTGGGCCACATTCCTCTGCTGTTTTGAGAAAAACAACTGCATGGATTACCCTCAGCCCAGTGATTGGGGCAGGGCTGGAAATATTCCCTCCAAGGATTAAGGAGGATGAGGCCTGGAAGCTCAGAGAGGGATAGGAAGAGAGTGGGATATCCATCCTCTGTGTACCTAGAGGGGAGAGAGGGGAAAATGGAGCCTCCACCCCACCCAGCAGCCAGAAGGGTGTGAGGAAGAGAAAGTGGAGTTCCCTGACTCTCAGCAATCCAGAGGGAAAGAGTAGAGCTGATGTGACACAAGAAGTGGCACAAAGGATTCTGGGATGTTGTGGGGGAGTGGTGGTCACGGGAGAAAAAAACAACTGATGGGAGGAAGTGGAAGCAGATGATTGAGAACCACTGGACTAAAATACATTGAGCTCCTTTGGGGGCGAAAAGCACAGTATAAATGTAAGGTACAGTTTCCTTATTGCCCAAATCCCTTTATTGTTAATGCGAGTTGTGAGCAGAAATGTCAAACATGATGCTGAAAATCTCCTGCCAGCATCTACCTCCAGCTGCTCCCCTGTAGTTATCTTCAAAATGGGAGAAAATTGTTTTGTGCACTTTCTCTCTCTTGCCTCTCCCTCCCCCCCCCAAGATATCATGAAAACATAACTGGAAAGAGGGAGAGATTAATTAAGACACTTGTAATCCAGTTTCAGGCTTTCACTGATGACCAGAAACTGCTTGAACTGTGCTTTCAGGGGTTTGTAGTATGAACAGAATCTCTGGACAGGGAAACAGTTCTGTAATTAATATCTCTCTATGATATTATTACATATATAAATATAAAAAGACAGCCAAGCATCCACATAGGTGCCCAAGTTACTTATGCTCAATTCCAGGTTATTTTCATCTGCAAGGTTAGCGGGTCTCCAGCAGTGGGCCAGGAAATGGAGGGGAAACACCGGAAGGTTTTTATGGAGTCACTGGCTTGCTTCCTGTTCTTTGCTAGCACAGGTCCTGCTGATAGGCATTCCATTAGCTTTTCCTGGTCTCTGGCGCAGCGAGAGAAGTTCTGATCACAGGAGCACCCTGTCTGATACTGTATGTGTGTGTCAGGCAGCACAGAAAGTGGTATGACAGTGCAAGAAAGGCACGTCAGAATACGGTTCCTGCCTTCTCTCACAAAGCAAAAGAGAGAAGAAGAACAGCGTGAGATTTCCTATTTCTCTAAGCAGCCAGTAGTGGGGAATAATAACATTCCCTTCTGAAAGTAGCCAGGATAAAATTGGGGAGACAGTGGCTTTAAGCAGTTATAAGCATTTCTGTCCTCTTTTCTGTCAATAGGCTGAAGGCCTTCTGGTCTAATGGTCAGAGCAAAGGGTCAGACACCAGGAATGTGCTGGATTTGGGGAAAAGTCCAAACCCACTGAAATCAGTGTGAGACAAAGTACAACAAGGCCTTCCTACTCCCACCAGCTAGGAAGGAGGGTTATAAAGTTGCAGCGACAGCCTTGTAACAATTATTTGAAGTGCTACTGTGACTGCTGTAAAGGATTCTGTGATGTGGGTTTGAGGGAGAAAAAGTGGCTGAATCACAAGGGGAAAAGTTCAGAACCACTCTCCTACAGATGAGCCACAGCACTGGAGTCATCCCCTGCTGTCTTCATGAGGCTCTCCAGTGGGACAATTGCCATTGTGTCCAAACGCCATCTTGTTTTGATGCAACCGTGCAATGAAATCCCCGTAAGCAGTTTGGAGCCCCTATGTGTGTGGTGTGTGGTGGTGGTGGGGGGGAGAGATGGGTGTTATCTTGAGAAATTCTGACCAATGCTGGAGAATCTGAGATGGGTGACATGGGCAACTGTACACAGTATGAGCTCCAAAACCTGGCGCAGCAGGTCAAACACTGCCAGCAGGTCAATGGCAGTGTTTCCCAAAGTATGGGGCACGCCCCCTTGAGAGCACAAAGGACTAGCCCAGGGGATGGGGCACATGGACAGGTCTCTCAGTTGCTCTCCAAGTTCCAATCTGCTTGAAAAAAGTGAGGGTCTAGCTGTTATGATTGTCAAGCAAACCTTGAAAACTGAGTGAGTGTAACCGATGCAGCATTGTCTGCCTGAGTTTGCAAGGAACCTGAAACAATAGCTCTGAGGTATGAAGTGCCCCACTCCAATGCCAGTGATGGGGTGGTAAATGTCAATAGTGTTAAATATTCACTGCTCCCCAGACCATGTGAGAAAAGAGAGGGAGGACCATATTATGAAGATCTACCTAATCTACTCAGAATGATCACTCACTTTGGATAGGGTCTTTACCAAAACATTGCAAGGGTGAAGGGGAGAGTGCTATAGGTTTTGTTTTCCTGATGGGGAGGGATTTTTCTGAAGTTTGGGAAACACTGGCCTATGGTATGTCTATTGGCTCACAATGAAGAGGAAGCCAGTGTGATGCTGATGATAATAATACCTATCTCTTACACAGTACTTTCTTGCAGTAGATTTCAAGGTGGTTTACAAAGAAGTGTCATTATCCCCATTTTACAGACAGGGAAACTGTGGTGCAGGGAGGTGACATGACATGTCCAAGGTCACCCAACAAGCTAATGGCAAAGCTGGGAACAGAAGCCAACTTTCCTTAGTCCTAGTCCACAGCCTAATCCAGTGGGCCACATTTCCTCCCCTAAAGGCAGCTAACCAAAGCTGAGCAAGACTCCAAAGGGCTTCCGAAATAAGTCGCTGCCACAACAATGAAATCTGCTTCCTGATTTGTCTCCCTGGTTGACAGCAGCAATATCAAGTTTCAGGTCTGACCAGATGTTAGTAGCAGGAACGAGGGACTAATTCACTTTGAAAGCTTTCTTCTTGGCTTTAGGCAGAGATTTTGCCAGCCCAGCCTCTGGCTTGACAATCTGACTAAACTAAAAGACTGCGCATTAGAAAACAGTGCACTGATTGGCTACTTTTAAATAACTAAAAGGAAGGTCACAGGCACTTGACCTTCACTCTGGAGAGGAACAGGATTGGGGTGTGCTATGGGTCAGAACTAGTTGCTCTTCAGGAGAGGAAAGATGCAGAAAAGGTCCAGAGAAGGTCAATGAAGATAAATGTGTGACTGAATTAATATCCGACTATTTAGCCTCGAAAGATAGAGTTAGAGTCGGACTCGTCTGAGGCATTCAGTGATAAAGGGCATATAATGACATCTCCAGTGACATGAGAACAAGAGGCCACTTGCTGAAATTAAAGGGCAGTCACTTTAGAACAATAAAAATAAACAGTTCTGTATGCGAGCGTACAGTTAACCTATGGAATGTATCACCCCAGGAGGTCCTTAAGGCAAATACTGTGGCTGGGTTTTAAAGAGGGATGGCTAATTTTATTGTTGCTTATAGATTTTGTGGCTAAACCAGCTAAGATAATGAGGAGGGTAATCAAATCACATGCTTCAAGGCATAAACTGATTGCCTGTGGGGTAGAAAGGAGTTCCCCATGCAGAGCACTGCATGATTGGCTCTCTGCACTCTGAGCGTCTGGGGTTATTTTTCCTTCCTTGACAGTATCAGGGACAGGCCACTGCAGGATATGGAATACCAGTGGTTGGCCCACTATGGCAAATTTTACGTCCTTCTATGTTATCACATCTGTGTTTGGCCCCAGGCGGTGCTGCAGGACAGGAAGATTGAGTTTCACTAGAGAGAGCTGCCTAGGAGAGCAGGTGTAGGTCAGGAGTGAGAGCCATTAAGAAGCGTCTGGGGAAGTTTGCAGAGCAGTTGCCTAATGCTGTTACTTCCTGATGTTCATGAGAAACAAATGAAACAGATAATAAAATAAATAGAAGCAAAATCGGGAACATGGTGTTGAATGAGCCTGAGAGGTCCTCGAATCTGGGTTCAGAATTAAAGGGGGGATTGAGCTCTCACTACTGTCTGAGTCTGGTCCTTTCTGAAGCAGGGAAAAAGTGGTAACAACCGTAATGATGTTTTTGCCCTTTGGAAAGTGATTGTTTTATTATTCACTGGCCATGAAGCTCCTGCTGCACAGGGAAATGGGGAATATGGGCCGGGGAACGCAGGAAAGCTGCTATGACATGTGTCCCTGGACGATTCTGCCAAGGATGAAGTCATCCTAGCCATTTAGACAGCAGCACCCTAGGGATGACATTACAGCCTTTTAATGTGCCACAGCTATCGCACACCACACAGGCATGCAGTCTGTTCTGGGCTTCCACTTCTGGGGGCCTGGAGCCAAGTCTCCCTTGCAATTTGAAATAAAAAGAAATAAGGGGATGGAGTGAATCTGGCTATTTTAAAGTGACTCACAGCATGCGTTAGAGACTGGAATCTTTGCCCAGGAGGTGCTTAAGTCATGAGGCTAAATATGGAGGTCTTCGGGGTATAAAGGTGATCAGTGGTGATCTGTTCAGCTGTAGGGGCACCAAAAAAATGTCTTGGATTGTACAATACTCAGGTCCTTTCCTATAATGCTCCTGCTCATGTGTTTTTCTGAGGCAGCGGTTACCCATCAGGACACCTCATGGTTTTTGCACCAGCGTCACATCTAGCAGTCTGTGTTATTTCTACAGCATGAGTCATCCATAGTTATTTCCCTTGTTGCAGGGCTCAGCCACGGAATTTATATTACCCCCCAGTGATTAGATCAACTGAATAACATCATCCCATCAGCATGCGTTGTCACCTCACTGATGGGCCTTGGGATATCACTGAGGGTGTGTCTGCACTGGAGCGGAAGGTATAATTTCCAGCTCGGGAAGAGATACTTGCTCTAGCGCCTAAAAAAAGCAAGGTAGTCACAGTAGTATGGGCAGTGGAATGGGCCAGGCATCCGAGAACATACCTAGGGTGTCTACAGGATCATGCTCGGGGCACCTAGCCTCTCCCACCACCCATGCAGCCCTGGCTGCGCTCTATTTTTAGAGCCCTACCTTGACCAGATCTAGTACGGGCATGTCTGCCTGAGCTGGAAATTACACCTCCAGCTCCAGTGCCGACATACCCAGTGCCTTTTCCGCGACCAGTCTGACAGTGCAAAGCTGTTGTCTCCCTCGGCCCAAGCGGAGCCTTGCCGATAAAATCCATGCATGGCAGCATGTTGCCTACCGAGCTTCTTAGAACTGTCTTCTGCCTCCTGCTCAAACAGATTTATTTTTCCAGCCCTCTTTTTCCCTTCCCTGCCACTCGCAGGGCCACCTCCTTTGTGCATTGGGTGTGCTGCTGAGTATCCATGGCAGTTTACATAGGTGTGGATCATCGCTTCCATTGACACAACAAGGAGACAGGCTTGTTGTGCATATTCCCCAAGCCCCTAGACACAGCCCTGCCCAGACACTACTCCCCACATCTGACTGTGCCCTTTTCAGGCAGCGCTCCTTGCTCTCTCTCTCTCTCTCTCTCACACACACACACACGCAGAGGACTATTAATAATGCATCAGTGACTGGGATGATTAGTGATAGGTGGTGACAGAAAGTGGGAGCTGAGTAAATTCAAATCAATCGACTTGGCTGATAGATAAAATATTACCGTGCATAAGATGGGAGATTTTACACAGCAGCTCTTCAAACCCCAGTCTAGTGAACTGGCACTAATGCAGTTAATCAAATTCTTTTCTGTTTGGGTTCTTAGGCCACACCTATCACTGTGGTATCAGAGCTCCTTACAGTAGTGCATTAGGTCATATGCCTAGCATCTGTCACATGTGGTTCTTTCCTCTTTTCTCCCTTCTTTGTCCTAGGAGAGAAGAAATGCAACAGTCAAGGAGGGTCTGGGGCTCCTTCCTTAGCCACTGGGACAGAGCCTACATATGTGACTGACTGTACTAAACTGCTGTTCCTTAAACCTCCGTGCCCTGGCGCTAAAGCAATTAATCAAATGTGAAAGACAGGGAGATGGAGGTATGTGACTGCACCCTTCACAAATAGGACTGCACTCCTACATGCAATCACAATTACTTATGAGACTGTGACAAGAGAAAACTGAATGTAAAGTCTGCTATACAGCCAGTAAATCAAGCTTATGTCTTCCTCCCTCAATCAGAAAGGAACCAAGCTATTTTAAAATCCGTGTTCCACATACATAGTCAACTAGAATGCTCTTTCTTGTGGACAAGACAAGGTTTAAAATGTTCTTAGGCCTGCTTCTCTCCAGGCTACTTCTCCCTCCCAAAAGCGTTCCTTCCTCACCCTTGCCCTGAAAGAATCAAAGCCTGGATGAGCTCCAATGGCAGCATGCAAACCCTGAATACTGCATGGTCACAGTGATCAGTTTGTGGGCCAGCCACACAGGGTTAAACTTGTTTGCACAAAAATATTCATCAAATAATGTTGAGTAACAAACACATCTTGTTACAGTCTAGCTCTGTCTGTAGCCATTTCATGATCAGAGACAATTGTCTATCGTGCTGACCAGTATTGTCTTCTTGTTTACTTGTACTCCCCCATCTGTCTCTCAACCTGTCATCTCTTGTCTTATGCTTAGATTGTAAGCCCCTTAGGGCAGGGACCTCTTTTTGGTCTGTGTTTGTATGGTGCCTAGCACAATGAACAGGACTCATAGGCACTAATAAATTGGTCAGATAATTTGTCCACAACAGAATAATCAACATGCTCTACTCCACCATTCTGTGCCTGAACTACAAATATAGGAGATCTCTTCACACAGCTAGAATGACCCATTTGTACATTTTGACAAGTTGCTATCTTCAGTCTGCCAAGCAAGGGATCTCACAAACAGATTCAGCATGACACAGGGCGATTTAGGGAATTGGCAGCAAGATACAGAGCCTTTCACCTGTAGTTTGCTAGTTCAAGTTCAGACCAGACTAAACATTAGTACCATATAATGGACAGGTGGAGGTCTAGTGGAGAAAAGCCCACATGCCAAAAACCACAATTGGCTTCTTTGCTGGAAGTTTGTGCGGCAAGGCCAAGAACTGAATGCGCCTGGAGATTGAACTGACCTCTCACCCCATAGGGCCTCCTGCACATTAAAAAACCTGCTACCTGTTTTTCAGCACTAGTGCTGCCTGTCGCGTAAATGCTAGAGTAGACAGAGCACAGGCTTAGATAACATGGTGATCAAAGCACTTGCGGTGTATCTGTCGGTTGGCCGTTACATTTAAATTACCATTACATCCATTCTGTGCCACTAAGGTGAAGTAATTTCCACTGATTAACGTGAGGAACCAACCGAGTTGCTCATTCCTTTTGTTCTCTTCTTTCAAAACTGAATGTAGTGCTGGTGAACAGTGCCAAAATGACAGCTCTGGAGCCTGAAGTGTTTTGTTAATCTACAGAACTAGTACCCGTGCACTCTGAGCAGTGCACACCTCCCCATGCACCATTTGCCTCCCCATAACAAGGAGCATCAGTGCTGGATTGGGGTGACTGGGCTGGGTGGGAAGTTCTTGTGATGCTGCACCCCATATTCTTCTTAGTAATATTATGATAGGATTATAGCATAATTATGATGCATTTTGTACAAGATAAGTCCTGTGAGGTGTCTTTGGAAAAGATACGATTTGCTGAATATGATTATCCTATTTGTATGCATGTTTCATTTTTGGATCTAAAGTTATAAATACTGACTATGTATCTGTACTTCAAATGAAGTTACACCTGGGCAACGCCCATTACACATGATGCTTTCAGTCTACATAGTAGGTGGGGAAGGACCTATTCAGGATAATGGGTCATTAGGAAAAACAATAGGCCTTAGAAGACGCTTATCCTCCACCTGGTGAGCTTTCCTAAGAATGCTACAGGCAGCCTGTAAGGAATGGCTGCTATGACTCTACAAGGACATGTGACCAGGCCACATGATTCTGGACTCCACCTTGGGATGTCAATATTTTTCTGCAAACCGGTCTAGGAACCAAGTTTTGAAACAAAGGGTTCCTGCCATATGCTAAAGAAATATAAGGTAGGGAGTGACCTCATCTGTGGTTCTTCACACAAGAAGACTTCTGGAAACACCTGAGAACCAAAGACTGAACTGGAGGAAGTGCTGGACCCAGGCTAAAGGGATTTCTAGCCTGTGTATGAAACACCTGGGGATTCTAAGCTGCAAAGCAAGTGTAGCTTGTGCCTTAAGAATCTACAAGTCTGCTTGTACCATCCGTTAGGGTGAGAATCTGCTATTCATATCCAATCTATCTAATATTTTAGATTTAGTTTGCGTTTTTGTTTATTTGCTAGATAATCTGCTTTGATCTGTTTGCTATCACTTATAACCACTTAAAATCTATTTTTTTTAGTTAATAGATTTATTTTATATTTTAATCCAAACCAGCTAGCTTTGACTGGAGTGCTTGGGGAAAATCTCTGCTTGGTTACCACAAGTGTGCATTGTTCTCTTCACATTGAGGGAGAGGCGGACTGGATATTAAACCCATATACTGGCCAGATTTGACCAGGGCAGGATGGTACTGCTCTGGGGTCCTAGGCTGGGAAGCTGGTGGTTAGAGAGCCTGCGGTGGTTAGAGAGCCTGCATGTAACTGCAGCTGGGTGTGTCTCTACCTGTGTGAATGCTGGTGAAAGTGCAGGCTGGAGGGCTTTGCAGCTTGTCACAGCAGCACAGTGTGAGAGGGAGTCCAGGTTGGTGGATCAGAGGGCTCAGTGTTGCCCCAGTTCCAGGTGGCACTCTGGGGGGAACCTGTCACAGTTCTATCTTCATGCTCCATGGTTTCAGTGCTGGGACTGTCAGCAAGAATGTCAACTGGGATAGTGCTTTTTGTGACTTGCCACTTTTCCACTAGTCCCTGAACTGTCACTATCAAGTTCAGCTCCTTTTGCTTTAGCCACTAAATAGCTGTCAGAGAGGAATGATTTCTGGCCTTTCTTTTTCAACTTGGGCCAATTTAGTAACAGATTATGTCCCATACTGTGTGCCCATGTAGGGTAGAAAGATACCCTTTAACTCTCCTGTGCTGGCTACCCATACTGCAGGTAGCTGGGTAGAAGGGAGAGCAACCTCCAGGGGACCACTACATTGCCCCCTAGTGCATGGGGACAGAAGTGGTTAGAAAGGGGTGGGACATCTCAATATTCCAGGGGCCATATGTTCAGGGCAGGCACAGATACATCCCCTGTAGGGCAGGGAGAAGCTGGGTGGCAGATTCCAATTCAGAGTCACAATCTTCCTCCAAGTTTCCCAGTTTGCCTTCTCAGTCTGCTCAGCTCTGTGTCATCCCATACAGGGACTTGGTGGCAAAACCACAAATGGCCCCTAAGTCAGCTAGGGATGAAATAACACTACGTTTTATACAAAGCACTTTTCATTGCTCTCAAAGGGCTTTGGAGATATTAACTAATGAACTGAAAGGCTCAGTTCCCCCAATTATCAGAAACAACCTGATGGAATGAGTCTCACTCAACTGTCCTCTACCCTGAAATCTGCCTGTGTGTTGTGTTAAAAAAGGAAGGAAGAGGGGAGTATAAACAAACAAGTGCATAAGAAAGAGAAAGAGAAAAAAAGAAAAGTTGTGGGTCTGCTGGACAGCCATTAAATGGCACATTTTTCTTGTGACATTTTCTTATCACAATTATTATTTCAAATGCCTTGGAGTATAATCAATAGTCGCTTCCCTATGAATGTGCTGGATAAAATGTGTCAAATGCAAGAGACAATCCATTTGTTGCATCTGAGTTTCAGGAAACTGAAATTACTGCTTAAATAACCTCTCAGTTCAAGTCAGGGTAAATCAATGCTGACCGCATGGAACAAAAACCGTACAGTTTTTTACTCCTGTGACCCAAAGCTGGACATCATCACAATTAATCTGATCTTGTCAAATGAAAATGGAGGTGAATTATCTGTCTTTCCCCTGCCTTTATTCCTTTGATGTGGACAGGAGCTGCATTATTACAGTACGTTAAGGTGCCTTTATTTTTTTTAGCTTCCTTGTGTATTAAAAAGGAAGAGGACAAATCTTGACACTGTCTTGGCTGAAGGGGTTGTATACATTTTGCCTTACTTAGGATTCTTCCAGTGATCTATTATAATCTTATTAAGCATCTTTCTGCTAAGTATCTGAAACAGTTGTGGGCCAAACCATGCTCTCAGCTATGCCCCATCAATCTCTCTACATCAGAGGGGTAGTTTGGGAGTACCTGAGGACAGGACCTGGCCCTCCAATGTTTTGCGTAGAGCATGGTTGAAGAAGATTGAAACAGAAGGAGGGACTCTCACTGCAACACTCAGGGAAGAGGGGGAGATCTCCCTCTGCCTTTAGTACCACCCTTCCCTCATCCCCAACTCCCACTTACTTTAAACCTGGTATGTAGACCAACACAGCATTGCTCAGCACATAGATTTACATCCAGCTGCGGAATAAGCAGAGTTGAAGTCCACGTAGATTGCTTACGAGAGTAGCTGTTTGAAGTTGTTTGAGGAAGTTGGTTTTTCTGGGCCCCACATTTACACCATGGGACTCAGCTCAGATTCAACATCTCGTTTTTGATGAGGTTCCGGCTTTTTCCTTTTCCACTTGTCCAAAGACACACAGTGAGCCAGTGTCTCAGCAGAAATTCTGCCACACCTTTCACTTTTAAAGCTGAGACTGGCAAGAAGGATTTTCTATTTCCAATACCTGAAGTGACTGCTAGTTAGAACCTACCAGTGCGCTGGACCCTCTCCTTTATTATTTTGCATGGATATCGCAAGTATGTCAGGCACAAAGGGCTAGAAGGGAGCATGAGGTAAAGAGCCCAAGGCTCATGAAGCTGGGATACCCATCTTTCCCAGTGACATTCCACCATCATCAGTACTGTCTATGAACAAAAACAGTCCCACACAGTGTCTCTGTATTACACTGGGCCCGACCCTGAGAAATGCCGTGCTCCTTCCACAACCATTGGGATCTCAGCACCTTGCAGAATTGGGCCTCTTGAGAGGATGTCTTTCTAAAAGATATGTTCTTGTTCAACCACGAGCGATTTGACTTGATGCAGGGAGTCACAGGGGGAAATCTATGGCCTGGACTATGCAGGAGGTCAGACTAGGTGATCACAACAGTCCCTTCTGGCCTTGACATCCCTACATTTCTTTTGCTTTTGATAAAAATTTGATGGGACTGGGTGAATGTCATTATTCAAGAAATTGAGGGATTTACATCAAGTGCTAAACCGAGGTAGGGGCAGGTACTGCAAGCTTCTTCCACACAGTTCTGGAAAGGAAGCTTACCCCCCACATAAAATGCATTAATGAGATACAGGCATGCACTTGGTGGATTCATGCCAAGGGAACTCTGTAAGTCCTTGTGGGCTGTCCACACACAGAGTCAGTATTTCTGGAACACACAGGTCTTTAGACCACCAGGGGTATTCCACCAGAAGAAAGGGTGCTCTTTGTGTTGGGAAACTAAATGAGCACTGGAAACCTCCAACCCTCACCCACCTTAATTTTTTTAAAAGCCCTGTTTCCATGGATACAACCTACGCACTCAGACCCACACATGAACCCTGAATTAGTAAAATCAGTCTCCAGGCTGGTGGATGATCCCAATTAAACTAAATTAATAATTTATTCAAATAAAATGAGACATGCTGAGATTCTCTAGGGAGGCTGTAAAAATGATAATGTCTCTTATTAGGAAAATGTGTCAACACCTCGCGTACAACAGGGCCATTTTATCTACATAGGCTACTGTTTTCTAAAAGGCTTCAGGGCTCCAAATAATGAACTTTGAGCCACAGCTGGTGGGAGATCTCCTACCTTCTCCCTGTTAACACTACTCTGCATTGCTATAAACACCACATGGCCATCTTTTTTTTATTAAAACTTCCAGCAGTCGTTAGTCCAAACTTAAGACCCTATTCACAGACAAGAAACTAACAATGCTGAGAAGATGATTTTCCCATGACGCATACTGAGTGATTCTTGCATAAAATTGCCAAGCACTTGACAAAGTCATAATCACTGGCTAATGATCCATTATCCAATTGCCATAATTAGTTGCATTATTGATATTACCTTACTAGAGTAATTGGACTGATACAGCCTTTATCAGTAGAAAGAGAAATTGCCATATTGATGCTGTCAAGGAAGGGCATCATTTGAAGAACAACTCACACAAACAGATTGTACAAACAATAGCTATACAATAACATGGCCACAGCATGGTATCTCCTGCTTATTCTAGGTATGAGAGGGAGGTTAGAGGCACAGCAAACTTGGAGAGGGGGACAAAGCAAATGGCAGGGATAGGGTACTTCTCCTTTTAATTGTACCTAATTTTGTTGTTAGGGCCTGTTGGTAGGCATAGAACTCCTAGGTTGTATGTTGATATAGCCATGCACTGAAGGAAAGCAAATGTGAATTCCTATTTGTGTATGCAGTAAATTTATGAAATGTTGAAATCTCCCAGAACAGGTACAGAACAGGCATTGGCAATGCAAGCCTCTCCCGTCAGCCACGTCCCTGGGCCTCACACTGGAGCCAGAGGAACTGCTTCTAAGGATGAGAAAGTCTTTCAGTCTCTATTGCCTCTCCACTGGGACTGCCCATGGTAAGGTTGCTAATTAGTGTCACCTGTGGTACTGTTTTTTCCCCGCCAAGGAGGACACTTGTCCCTTGGGAACTGGACCCAAACACCCATCAGATGATAACATGGCCATTGAAATCAATGGACGTTAGGAACCTAAATACATTTGAGGACTGGGGCCTAGCAGTCTGGGTTAGATTCATACTGGATTAGAAAGGCTTCACTGTTTAGTAGCAGGGCTGGTTCAGATTTCATTGCCAAACTTGCAGCCAGAAAGGGCCTTTGGTGAAGAGGGCCCCAGTCCAGCAGCGTACTGGTTGAAATAATAGTGTGATGGATGGTGACCCTGCTCCATTGTCACATGGTGTGGAGCACAAGCTACTTTGTGCTGAGAATCCTGGAGTAATGATAACTCACCCTCTTCAGAGAATCAGTATCTCCCTTACCCTGTTATCCTGGCTGTGGCTGAGGGACTTTATAGGTTTTCCCCTCCTTCGCTATAACAGGAAATCTCCATGCATGACACTGCACAAAACACACACATCAGTTCTGCACGCATTCTATATTCCCACCCCCATCTCATGGGAAGAACTCCCCTCCTTTCATAGACTCATAGACTTTGAGGCCAGAAGGGACCATCATGATCATCTAGTAGTCTGGCCTCCTGCACATTGCAAGGCCACAAAACCACATGCACCTAATCCTGTAATAGACCCATAACCTGTGGCTGAGTTACTGACATCCTCAAATAATGATTTAAAGACTTAGAGTTACAGAGAATCCACCATTTACTTTAGTTTAAACCTGCAAGTGATCCATGTCCTAGGCTGCCGAGGAAGGTGAAAAAACTCAGGGTTTCTGCCAATCTGGCCTGGGGGAAAATTCCTTCCCAACCCCAACTATGGCAGTCAGTTGGACCCTGAGTATGTCTGCAAGACCCAACAGGCAACCATCTGGGAAAGAGTTCTCTGTGGTAACTCAGAGCCTTCCCCATCTAGTGTCCCATCACTGGCCGTTGGAGATATTTCCTACTAACAGCCATAGATTGACTACATGCCATTGTAGGCAGTCCCATCATTCCATCCCTTCCATAAACGTAGCAAGCTCAGTCCTGAAGCCAGTTAGGTTTTTGCTCCCTCTGCTCCTGTTGGAAGCCTGTTCCAGAACTTCACTCTGGTGGTTAGAAACCTTCATCTAATTTCAAGCCTACACTTGTTGTTGGCTAGTTTATATCCATTTGTTCTTGTGTCCACATTGCAGCTTAACCTAAATAACTCTTCTCCCTACCTGGTATTTATCCCTCAGAGGTATATATACAGAGAAATCATATCTCCTCTCAGCTTTCATTTGGTCAGGCTAAACAAGCCAAGCTCTTTGAGTCTCCCCTTGTAAGGTAGGATTTCCTTTCCTCTGATCATCCTAGAAGCCCTTCTCTGCACCTGTTCCAGTTTGAATTCATCTTTCTTAAACACAGGAAACCAGAACTGCACACAGTATTCCAGATGAGGTCTCACCAGTGCCTTGTATAACGGTACTAACGCTTCCCTGTCTCTACTGGAAATACCTCACTCAGGTATTTTTTAGCCAGACCAGGGAAGGAGCCAGACATCCTTCCCAGGGAACTGAGCTGTCCACGAAGCCCATGACTGGTGGTGGCAGCAACAACTCCCCCGAGTAGCTCAGGGAAGCAAGATATTTACTTGGGTTTGTTGCCAGGAGACAAGGCAGTGACCCCTGGCTTCCCTGCTGACCCTGTGGTGGGACCACCCATCACTTCTCGGGCCCTTAGCTGGATCCTCAGACCCCTGGCCCTGCACTCGGGACTGGATGAGCCATAACCCTTAAGCTGGGAAGCCTGAGCTATTGACTGTTTCTTTGCTCAGCCCTCAGGCAGGTGACCTGAGCCACAGACTGCTTACTTGCTTAGCCTCCTCCAGGAGGCCTGAGCAACCACTTGCCCAATGGCTTGGCTGCAAGCCAGGATGCGTGATCGACCCACCCAGTGCAATCACTGATTCTACACCACTGCCAAAGGCGGCGCCCTGTCCCTGAGACCCAAGGAATGTTACATATCTGAATTACTATTGTGGTAAACCCAGGATAAACAGCTACAAAAAGGGGATAGTAATTAGTCCCAGGGGTTTAAAAGTCCCCTCCGTATCCACTGAGGAGAGAGAACCACAGAGCAATAAGGTTCAGCTGGAAAAGGGGTTGCTATGGTACCAATTAGGTTCAGCTGACTCCAACTACTTGGGACCTTTTTAAACCCTCCCCTGGGTAGTAGGAGGGAGAGAGTGAGGGAGTGAGAGGAGCCGGGAAGCTACCAGTAGGCTGTTTGCAGCAAGACACCAAACCTTCCCAGTAGGGAGGCTGCACTCGCTCCCCAGAAGGGAAAGAAAATAAGCACAAGAGACTGACTGAGGAGAGGAGTAGCAGGACCCTGTGTCACACCTGACCTTGCCAGGATTTCCGACATCAGCCATACAGGCCCAGAGCTTCCATGAGTGGAAATACTGGGACAGCAAACCGCCAAGGTCCCAGCTATTTGATTTAATCCACTTCACCTGGAAGTGGCTCCGCCCCAAGACCCATGGGCCGGAGAAGATAGTGGAAATCCTCGCGTTGGACAGGTACATGAGGGGGTTGCCGCCGGACATATGGGGTGGGTCCACCAAAATGATCCCTCCTCCTATGATGAACTGGTTGCCCTCGTAGAGAGACACCTAGCAGCTCAAGAACTTTCGCGGACCACTAGGGAAGGAAGGTGCCAGAATTGGAGACAAGTCTCTGTGCCAAGGCTCCGGTTTGCCCTAACACCAGGCCGGACTATGGAGGGGAGAAAGGAGGCCGAAGAGCAGCCAGAGGTCCCGGAGAGACTTGAGGCTGGGGGGAGAAAGGCTCAGGGGATAAAGACAAGTAGCCCGAAAAATCGGGGGCTGCCCCGAGCAGGGTACTGATGTTCTGCGTGTAGCGAATTGGGGCATATCACTGCCCAATGCCCAAATCTAGAAGAGCCCATGCAATGCGAACTGGGAGATATGGGGGACCATGTCCAAGCTGGATGAGCAAGCATCTTAGAGAGGTGATTAAGAAGAAGCAGAAAGCATACAGGGAGTGGAAGATTGGAGGGATCAGCAAGGAAAGCTACCTAATTGAGGTCAGAACATGTAGGGATAAAGTGAGACAGGCTAAAAGTCGAGTAGAGTTGGACCTTGCAAAGGGAATTAAAACCAATAGTAAAAGGTTCTATAGCCATATAAATAAGAAGAAAACTAAGAAAGAAGAAGTGGGGCCCCTAAACACTGAGGATGGAGTGGAGGTTAAAGATAATCTAGGCATGGCCCAATATCTAAACAAATACTTTGCCTCAGTCTTTAATAAGGCTAAAGAGGATCTTAGGGATAATGGTAGCATGACAAATGGGAATGAGGATATAGAGGTAGATATTACCATATCTGAGGTAGAAGTGAAACTGAAACAGCTTAATGGGACTATATCGTGGGGCCCAGATAATCTTCATCCAAGAATATTAAAGGAATTGGCACCTGAAATTGCAAGCCCATTAGCAAGAATTTTTAATGAATCTGTAAACTCAGGAGTAGTACCGAATGATTGGAGAATTGCTAATATAGTTCCTATTTTTAAGAAAGGAAAAAAAAGTGATCCGGGTAACTACAGGCCAGTTAGTTTGACATCTGTAGTATGCAAGGTCCTGGAAAAAATTTTGAAGGAGAAATTAGTTAAGGACAATGAAGTCAATGGTAAATGGGACAAAATACAACATGGTTTTACAAAAGGTAGATCATGCCAAACCAACCTAATCTTCTTTTTTGAAAAGGTAACAGATTTTTTAGATAAAGGAAATGCAGTGGATCTAATTTACCTAGATTTCAATAAGGCATTTGATACCGTGCCACATGGGGAATTATTAGTTAAATTGGAGAAGATGAGGATCAATATGAACATCAAAAGGTGGATAAGGAATTGGTTAAAGGGGAGACTACAACAGGTCCTACTGAAAGGCGAACTGTCAGGTTGGAGGGAGGTTACCAGTGGAGTTCCTCAGGGATCGGTTTTGGGACCAATCTTATTTAATCTTTTTATTACTGACCTTAGCACAAAAAGTGGGAGTGTGCTAATAAAGTTTGTAGATGATACAAAGCTGGGAGGTATTGCCAATTCGGAGAAGGATAGGGATATTATACAGGAGGATCTGGATGACCTTGTAAACTGGAGTAATAGTAATAGGATGAAATTTAATAGTGAGAAGTGTAAGGTTATGCATTTAGGGATTAATAACAAGAATTTTAGTTATAAATTGGAGACGTATCAATTAGAAGTAACGGAAGAGGAGAAGGACCTTGGAGTATTGGTTGATCATAGGATGACTATGAGCTGCCAATGTGATATGGCTGTGAAAAAAGCTAATGCGGTTTTGGGATGCATCAGGAGAGGCATTTCCAGTAGGGATAAGGAGGTTTTAGTACCGTTATACAAGGCACTGGTGAGACCTCACTTAGAATACTGTGTGCAGTTCTGGTCTCCCATGTTTAAAAAGGATGAATTCAAACTGGAGCAGGTACAGAGAAGGGCTACTAGGATGATCTGAGGAATGGAAAACTTGTCTTATGAAAGGAGACTCAAGGAGCTTGGCTTGTTTAGCCTAACTAAAAGAAGGTTGAGGGGAGATATGATTGCTCTCTATAAATATATCAGAGGGATAAATACAGGAGAGTGAGAGGAATTATTTAAGCTCAGCACCAATGTGGACACAAGAACAAATGGGTATAAACTGGCCACCAGGAAGTTTAGACTTGAAATCAGACGAAGGTTTTTAACCATCAGAGGAGTGAAGTTTTGGAATAGCCTTCCAAGGGAAGCAGTGGAGCAAAAGATCTATCTGGTTTTAAGATTCTACTTGATAAGTTTATGGAGGAGATGGTATGATGGGATAATGGGATTTTGGTAAGTAATTGATCTTTAAATATTCAGGGTAAATAGGCCAAATCCCCTGAGATGGGATATTAGATGGATGGGATCTGAGTTACCCAGGAAAGAATTTTCTGTAGTATCTGGCTGGTGAATCTTGCCCATATGCTCAGGGTTTAGCTGATTGCCATATTTGGGGTCGGGAAGGAATTTTCCTCCAGGGCAGATTGGAGAGGCCCTGGAGGTTTTTCGCCTTCCTCTGTAGCATGGGGCATGGTTGACTTGAGGGAGGATTCTCTGCTCCTTGAAGTCTTTAAACCATGATTTAAGGACTTCAATAGCTCAGACATGGGTGAGGTTTTTCATAGGAGTGGGTGGGTGAGATTCTGTGGCCTGCGCTGTGTAGGAGGTCAGACTAGATGATCAGAATGGTCCCTTCTGACCTTAGTATCTATGAATCTATGAATCTATGTGATCTAATAAGTCTAGTAGGGGTTGCGATGGTCCCTCATAGATACACTAGACCCATTAAGATGAATGGTATAGAGACTACCGCGTTAGTAGACTCGGGAAGTGCAATCACGCTGATCTCAAGAAAGCTGGTCAGGCAGGACCAACTATTCTGGGCCAAATGCTCAGGAATATCCTGTGTGCATGGGGATGTCAGTTACTACCCGACCATCCCCGTAAAAATAGAAGTTCTAGGAAACCCCACTAAGGTGACGGTGGGAGTAGTTCTGAAACTCCCTTACACAGTCCTTGTCGGACGAGACTTCCTGGGGTTTGATAGCCTACTCCCTGAGGAGAAGGTGGAAGAAAATAATGAACCTGGGACCCAGGGGGTGGCTCAGATAGATAACCCCCACCCAGCCTTCCACAAATTTGGCCAGGATTTGTTCTCCCCGCCGGGAAAGCCCCGGAAGACTCAGAGGGAACGGAGGACGGATAAAAGGAGGGGAACGAGGATCTTGACCTAGTACCAGAAATCTACGCTTGTAAGATTGTAAGGGAAAGAGGTGGCTCAACAGACAGCAGGGCGGGGCAGGAGATCAACGACCCAATAGCCAGACCTTGCTCCCCAGGGATTTTCCCCGAGGGGGAGACAGAGGTAGATCCCCCTGAGTTTGGACAAATGGGGACCTCACTTGGGATTATTGATCAGGATCAGGCCTATGATCCAATATATAGCAATATTCATAAAGAAGTAGTCGAGGTAAATGGGGTTCCCGTGGAGGGGAGAATCAAGGGCCCCTTATTATGTGATTAAGGGTGATCTGCTATATAGAGTAGTCCAGGTCCAAGAGTAAGTCGTAGAACAACTCTTGGTCCCACAGAAGCATCAGAGGGGCATGATGGATCTGGCCCACAGCCATCTGTTTGGGGGCCATCTAGGGGTAGATAAGATCCTTGATCGGATTCTGCAGAGGTTTTTTTGGCCCGGCATTTATGCGGCTGTCCAGCGATATTGTACCTCCTGTCTAGAATGTCAGTTACATGGGCCCCAACTACACTTAAGGGCCCCTTGGTACCTCTACCAATTATTGAAATCCCATTTGAGCAAATAGCTATGGCTCCAGTAGGGCCACTGGAGAAGTCAGCCCGGGGTCATCAGTACATTCTGGTAGTACTAGATTATGCCACCCAATATCCCGAGGCCGTACCCCATGGAACACCATGTCCAAGACCATAGCCAAAGAATTAGTCCAGATTTTTTCCAGAGTAGGGATCCCTAAAGAGATCCTGATGGACCAAGGGCCCCTCCCCTTGTGTCTAAGTTAATGAAAGACCTATGTGTAATGCTCCATATATGGACCCTCAGGACGTCAGTCTATCATCCCCAGACTGATGGTTGTGTTGAATGCTTCAATAGAACATTGAAGAACATGCTACGGAAAGTGGTTAGTCGTGACGGGAAAGACTGGGATGCCCTGCTGCCTTACTTGCTATTTGCTATACGGGAGGTTCCCCAAACTTCCACTGGATTCTCCCCATTCAAGCTGTTATATGGTCGCCACCCCAGGGGCATATTGGACATGGGCAAAGAGGGCTGGGAAGAACAGCCGAACACTGGGAGAAACGTCGTTGAACATGTATTGCAAATGAAAGATAGGATAGCCCAAGTCGCCCCCCTTGAGCGTGAACACCTGGAGAAGGCCCAAGGGGCCCAATGGACATACTACAATCTCCAAGCAATGATCCAGAAGTTCCAGGTGGGAGACCGGGTAATAGTGCTCACACCCATGGCAGAGAGCAAGCTCCTGGCCAGGTGGCAGGGGCCATATGAGATAATAGAAGCCATAGGAGAAGTCGACTATAAGGTCCGACAGCCTGGTCATCAGAAGCTGGAGCAGATCTACCATATAAACCTGCTGAAACTTTCTTCTGCAATGACTTCCGAAAGCTGAATGAGGTGTCCCAGTTTGATGTGTACCCTATATCCCCGATAGATGAGCTAATTGTCAGATTGGGAAAAGCATGGTTTATGTCTACCCTTGACCTGACCAAGGACTATTGGCAGATCCCCCTGGCCAAGGCTGACAAAGAGAAGACGGCCTTTGCAACTCCAGAGGGACTATATATCAGTACACCATCCTCCCTTTGGGTTGCATGGAGCGCCCGTGACTTTCCAAAGGCTCATGGACAAACTGTTGTGACCACATGGCAAGTATGCAGCTGCCTATCTCGACGATGTTATCGTATATAGCCCCGACTGGGAGACACACTTGGAGGAGGTGGAGGCAGTGCTGGATTCCCTGAGGAAGGTGGGGCTGACGGCAAACCCCTCCAAGTGTTCACTCGGGCTAGCTGAAGCCAAATACCTCGGGTATATAGTGGGGAGGGACGTGGGGAGGCCCCAACTCAACAAGTTAGAAGCCATACAGAAGTGGCCCCGACCACTCCGGAAAAAACAGGGCAGGGCATTCCTGGGACTAGTGGGGTACTATAGACAGTACATTCCCCACTTTGCCACCAGGGCATGCCCATTAACGGACCTAAAGAAAGCTCGGGGCCCAGACATAGTAAGATGGACGACCGCAGCTGAAGATGCTTTTTCAGATCTACGGACAGCCCTCTGCACTGACCCCATACTCGTGGCCCCAGACTGGGGGAAGGAGTTTATCCTACAAACCAATGCCTCTGATGTAGGGTTGGGGGCGGTACTTTCACAAATGGTCGGGGATGACAAACACCCTGTCTTCTTCCTCAGTAGGAAGCTCCTGCCTAGGAAATGGAAATATGCCGTTGTCGAAAAAGAATGCCTGGCAGTAAAATGGGCTGTAGAAAGCCTCCGCTACTATCTACTGGGACGGAGGTTTACCCTTGTCACGGACCATGCCCCTCTGCAGTAGATGCACCAAAATAAAGACAAAAATGCCAGAGTGACGAGATTGTTCCTGTTGCTTCAACCCTTCCACTTCAGAGTACAACGTAGGTCTGGAATCCAACATAGCAATGCGGATGGCCTGTCGAGAGTGCACTGTTTGCCGACCCAAGTAGCCCAACCCCGTAATGTTGAGCGGGGAGGGACGGGGGGGATATGTGGTAAACCCAGGACAAACAGCTACAAAAGGGGGGCAGTAATTAGACCCAGGGGTTTAAAAGGCCTCTCCCTATCCACTGAGGAGAGAGAACCACGGGGCAATAAGGTTCAGCTGGAAAAGGGGTTGCTAGGGAACCAATTAGGTTCAGCTGACTCCAACTACTTGGGACCTTTTTAACCCTCCCCTGGGTGGTAGGAGGGAGAGAGTGAGTGAGAGAGAGAGGAGCCGGGAAGCTACCAGTAGGCTGTTTGCAGCAAGACACCAACCCTTCCCAGTAGGGAGGCTGCACTCGCTCCCCAGAAGGGAAAGAAAATAAGCACAAGGGACTAACTGAGGAGAGGAGTAGCAGGACCCTGTGCCACCTATAAGGATTCGCCTTGCCCCAAACTCGAGTCTCCAAGACTGAGCCTACTGAGGCGAACAAGGTATTTTGCCACACTATTTACTTCTATGTAAGGTGCCTTAACTACTTTCTCTTTCAAAATTTGTCCCAAGACCTTGTGTGCAATTGCGGTCAAACTAACAGACCTGTAGTTTCTTGGATCACTTTTCCCCCTCTTTCTTAAAAATAGGTACTCTCCATCCCAGCTGACAGAGCAGGGCAGTGTGGAGAGAGGTGGGGTGGCAACAATAAACTTTGTGCTGGACTGTGGCTTCCTGTCTGTGAAACCCAATAAAGCAGAGCCCCAGATTTGCACCTATCGGCCCTGCCAATATACAATTCCACAAGCCTTCCGACATCCCCCGCAAATTTCATGTCATTTGAAAAGGCAATTTCCATCCAAAAAGTTTTGATGAAAAATTTGCAAGCAGCCCTGTGTGAGATCTTTAAGTCAAGATGGGATGTCTTTCTAAAGATATGATCTAGTCAAGCTACAAATTATGGGCCTGACTTATACACCTGAATTATGCAGGTGGTCAGACTGGGTGATCATAATGCTCTTTTCTGGCCTTAACACCTCAGAATTTCACCAGGATCCTGAGAGGAAAATGTTCTGGATGTGAAATTCACACCTGTGGGGGGGGGCAGGCAAAGTCTATGCACATGAAAGTCCTATTTAAGCCCTATTTGAAGGCTATAATAGGACTTAAGGGGCACATAAGTTTTTTGCTGGCCATCTGCACAGGATTGAATTTCACCTAGAAGAGTAAATCATCAAAATGCTGACACACAATGCTGCTTGCCCAACCAATCCCCATTTCACCATCTGATACATGGCCCCAGGACTCTCATGATATTAGGATAATGAGGCAGTACTGACAATTCTGTCCTCGCTGTCGGACCAGCATAGAGCCACAATTGGTACTATTCCAATGTTATCTAACAATTAACCTTGACACAATCTTTTACTTCCAAAAGCCTGCTGAAGCACTTAAAAATTCAATTTCTCTCTGATAAAGGGAATTCAGATGAGTTTCAACTTATCACAGCTAGGGGAAAATTGCAGCATCTTAAGAGTATAGGTGGTGTTAAACCAGACTTGTCTTCCACAATGCAGAGCAAACCTGCTACACGTTAAAAAAAAATTTATTTGTTGATCTGTTACAGAATCTATTTATACCAGAATCTACAAAGCAAAAATTAGATTGAAAAATGACTCCAGACACTACTTAGTAAAAATTATTTCATGCCAGTCTGTGTTAAATTCAATATCTATTCTATTCATGCAGTATATTTTATTGAAATGAGCAGCATCTCAAATATTCATTTCTGCATTCTGTTACATTGGTCTCCTCTTGATGGATCTATTAATGCTGAAGGGTACTAATGCCTTCAGACTGTAAGTGGATTCACTACCATTTTTCTTTATTTTTTAAAGTTAAATGTATGAAGCTGCTCAGCAACCTAAAACTGAGAACTAGCCAGCTGGAGCCCTATATCTGACTGCTATACTGTCTATCCATCCCTACGGCCCTTATCACCATGGAGTCTGAATGCCTGACACTCATTAACAGATCGTATTATCCCAACATCGCTGTGAGGTAGAGAAGTAGTATCCCCATGTTAACAGATAGGGAATTGAGGCACAGGTAGTTTTGTCAATCCTACGCCTTCAAAAATCAGGAGTCAGACCCCCTCCCCCAAAATCATGAGATTAGTCTCAAAATCATTAGACTTTTAAAAAAATAAAGATTATGTTGTTTTTTGGTCAGTCTTCTGGTTTTTAACCCCCCCTGTCCATCCCCTCTGTGCATGTGTGAGTGAGAGAGTGAGTGTTACAGGATTGCCAGCTCACCCAAATGTATGCGATGAGTAAGGTGATCTTGATCCCCATTGCAGGATTCTCACTGGCTGCCTGACAGTGCAGAGTTTCTAGCTTCTCCCCAAACCCCAACATTTGAATTAATTCATCCTTCCAGCCCAGGAATTAATTATGCACCCCCAACTCCCCCGTCTCCCCGCCAGCCATATATCAATTCTGCCCCTGCCACCTCACATGTGCCCCATGCCCCTCAGTGCAGATCTGTTCTGCTGGCAGCTCTAGGGGTTCTTCACCCCTTCTTTTTGTTCCCAAGCCTGGGGTTGCAGAGGGAAGTGCAGGTGAACACAGAGCAGACTGACCCATTATTCACAGAAAGGGTGAGTGGGGAGTAGAGCCACCTTGAGCTGCTGGGCTCTTTCTGCTCTTTGATTCCAACTCCCTCTTCTCTCCCCTACCCAAAACTCTGGTTCCTGAGAGGCGGGGGTGAGCTCTGCCTGCTTCTTGCAGCAGTTCTGACTTCTGATGGACTGCCCTTTCCTAGGAGGTAGGGGAGCGGGATGGCAGCCAATGAGATAGGCTTTCCCCTCCACGCAGGGCTGAAAATTGCTTGAAGGCTGCAACTTCTGGAGTCATGGGGAGATTGGCTCCAGCAGGGGCTAAAATCATGTTATTGGTAGAGTTGGCAACACGGCAGACAGGGTAGATTTAGTGACTTCTTCAAAGCAACCCAGGAAGCCTGTGACTGAGCCAGGATTTGAAATTAGGTCTCTTGAGTTCCAGTCCAGTGCCCTATCTACTAGGACATCCTTATTCCTAAAGCTGAGACCCGAATTCAGCAAAGTTAGTGCAGGAAGGGATAAAGTACTCTCCAGTGTCCTCACTAAACTCATGGTGCTGAGGGGGACTCATACCTTCAGAGGGCAGATTATGCATCTGCTTCTGCCTTCCATTAGGCTTGCATCAGGCAGAGCAGCTTTCATTCACATCATGGCTCTGTAGGAGCAGTGGGCTTCCCAGCCACGCTCTCTTTTCAACCACGCTGCCAGCTTTTGGGGTTGTGCTGGCCCATTATGCCCACCCCTCTCCAGAAATAAAATTGCTGCCACTTTTCACCCAGGCCACGTGACTTCTCCATGCACCTCTGCCACCGGCTAGCCATGCATTCAGCCCGCAGTTTCTCGCTCTTTTGAGCCACTTAAAATGTCGTTTCCAACAGAGTAACTCATGTGTGTAATAGACTCCCAAAGGGAAGCTGTCATAGTTGCTGCAGCAGCAAAATATTCCAAAGAGTCTGAAACTGGAAACAAGAATTACGAGGCACATTGGCTGATTTAAATGAGCCACATTGGTTTTCCTGTCCTATCATGTTCCCATGTTTCTTAATTTCTTGCCTCCACCTCTGCTGTTATGCTGCAGTTAACTCTATAACAGTGTTTCCAGTAACCCTGAAAAGCATAGTGAGATAGAATTGGTATAGAAGATACTACAACAATAACAAAAAAGGTACTGTCTCATTTTATGTAATATATGGGCTTATTCCTTCCAGGTGGATACAGCCCTAATACGGAGATGTTTAGCACATCAATGGTGCTTTGCATTTTCAGAGAGCTCTTTCATCATTAACTACCTAGGTAAGATAAATATTTTCACTCCCTCTTTAAGATGGGGGGGGGGGGAAATGAGGCACATGGAGAAAGTGACCTACCTAATGCAGGCTGAGCAGAAATTTGAACTCAGGAGTGCCTGGCTCTGAGGCCCATGCCAGGTCCATGAGACCACCCTGCCTTTCATTAGAATTATAGGCCTAAATTGACAAAAGTGACTAATGATTCTGGTTGCCTCAATTTTCAGAAAGCACTGAGCACCCACTCTCTGAAAACCAGGTGTCTCCTGGTGGGCACCCAAAGTCACTAGTCACCTTTGAAAATGTAGGGCATAGTTTGTGTGGGGCGCCTCCCATTCGGCTGTAAGTGGTTTGTGAGTCTGTTAAGCCAGTTAGGAACAGCCCAAGGTCCATTCTAGGTTAAAACACACATTGAAGATGAAAAGCTGATACTGCTTTTAGTCCCATAAACTAGAACTTCCTGAAAAGGTCAGGAACCACTGGACTAGAGAACAGAATACAGTGAAGAGTCAAGTTAGTACCACAGAGATGTGTGTTAAAGCTTCTCTATGAGAATTCCATTTTCATCAGGGTCACAAACTTTCCAATTGAGACTCCTTCACTTGGAACCTTATTTTGTTGTACAAGGCTAATTGATAATCCCCCGTGATATAATAATATCACTGTCAGCCCATTGAAATGCAAGAACAATGCTGGATCCTATAAATCACCATGATCTTAAAAAGGAGAGTTAAATGATCACTGCATTATAAACCACACAGCACATTAATCACTCTGCTACAAACCGTAAATATGACAAGTACATCCATCAATCCAGCACCTCTTTCAGGTCTGCGTACATGGATGTTAGCAATTTAATGGATTTAGAAAGGCCTTTTTTTTTTTTTTTTGGAAAAAGAAAATACTCTGGAGTACAGTCTTTTATTTATCATGGTTATGGGAATTAGGACCCTGCTTTGGCCTCCTATGAGACTACTCCAGCACTTAAAGTTACAAATTTACTTAAGGCTTTTGTTGAATCAGGGCCCTAACTGAGGAAAAAATTCACCTCTTCAAAGGCTGTCTGTACTAGCCAGTGGTGGGGTGGTGCCCCACCCCCATGCCAGATTGGGCTACAACAGCCCAGAGCAGCTGTGCAAGGTGGCCAGCCAATCAGGGAGGGCCCGTTAGAGAGCCAATCAGGGTCAGTATTACAGCCAGCCAATCGGGACTAGGCTAGGCGCTATATAAAGGCTGCCCAGGAAGGGAGCAGGTGATCTCTCCCAGGCCTTCAGAGGGTGAAGGTCTGTCTCCTGTGTGAGGAGACCAGCACCAGCACCAGCACCAGCACCAGCACCAGCACCAGCACCAGCACCAGCACCAGCACCAGCACCAGCACCAGCACCAGCACCAGCACCAGCACCAGCACCAGCACCAGCACCAGCACCAGCACCAGCACCAGCACCAGCACCAGGCGCAGCGCAGGTGCAGGAAGCAGAAGGGAACTCCTGCCAGGCTGCGGCCCTGAGAAAAAGGGCCTAGCTGGTGGAAAGGGGAAATGGCTGAGGGAGAGACAGACAAAGGGAGAGAAGGAGGGTGGGCAGGAAGGCTGCTGCCAAAGGGTCCCTGGGTCGGGACCCAGAGTAGAGGGTAGGCCTGGGTCCCTGCATTCCCTCTTGCACTTCCACCTGGCTGTTAGGAGTGGCCATCATGGACTGCACCAGACTCCTGCCAAAAGGAATTAGACTTTGGGGTGTGGTTGGCCATTATGGCTGGGGTGAAAAGGACTGCTGATAACACCAAACCCCTGGAAGGGGGTGAGACCAGAGCAGTGGACACTGTCGGAGGGCAGTGTCCTGAAGAGAATCCCGCAAGCTGGGAGCAACACGGGTCAAGACACCAATCTAGTGTGAGAGATGGCAGAGGGTGAGGGTGCTTTGCATGAACTGAGCTAATTCCTGGCATCAATAGCAGGAGCTGCTGCGGTGGTGAGTCCCAACCCTGTCACATAGCCCTTTTAGGGAAATAGCCTGCTGTTTCATTGCCAACGGAGCAGCTGCACCAATGGTAGCAACAATAGTAGAAGGATAGTCTTGTGGAGAAGACACTGGACTGGGACTCAGGAGATCTGGATAACCATCTCCAGCTCTGCCACAGACTCTTGTGTGACCTTGAGCAAGACACTTCATCCCTCTGTTCTTCGGTTCCATAACAATGGGGATAGTAAATCTTTCTTTCTCCCACTCTTTGTCCGTTTTGTCTGCTTAGCTTGTAATTTCTGTTGGGCAGGGATTGTCTCTTACTGTGGTTACATCTACACTAGAAAAGCTACAACAGTACAGCTACAGCATTGCAGGTGTGCCACTAGAGTGTAGACACTTATTAGAGTGACAGAAGGGGTTCTTCCATTGCTGTAGTAAGTCCATCTCTATATGAGGTGGTAGCTAGGTCAATGGAAGAATTCTTCCATTGACCTAGGGTGTCTGCACCAGAACCTAGCTCGGCTTAAATACGTTGCATGGGGTGTGAAATTTTTCACAGCCCTAAGCGATGTCGTTAAGCTGACCTACCTCTGTAGTACATAGACCAGCCTGACCTGTATGTACAGTGCCTAGCAAAATGGAATCCATTTGATTGGAACCTCTAGGTGCTATTGGAATATAAACAATAAGAGTAATAATAATGCAGCTAGGGCACTGGTGTTTTCCCCACCATGTCATCTAAATGTGTTCAGAGCACATCTAGATGACACAGTGGCAAAAATGATGATGAACACTAGTGTCCATCTACACTAATGCTTCTAGTTGGGATATTTCTCCCCACAAGACTAACGTAGACAAGACCAAATTATTCCAGTGTTCATCTGTTTACCTCTGCCCACCACCACTCCCCAGCTCCACTCTGCCTTAGCACAGATGAAAAGATTGGGTTAATGCCTCCATGTTACTCCTCTGAATAACTGGATTCATATCTGGATTACGGTGCGTGTAGAACTATAGGGTTCTCAGATTATTCGTTCCTCTCACATTCACATCCCCAAATTACGATGCAGTTTGGCCTGATTTGTAGTCTCAGACTGGGCCTGGGACAACAGGGTGCTGTAAATGAGTATTCAAGTGTAGTAACAAAGCTACGTGGGATGTCTGGGACGGAACTGCCACGGCTACTACACGCTCACAACAAGCTGCACTAGCAGCACTAGGGGAGAATGTTTGCAGAACATCTACCCACTATGTCTGACTATTACCAGTGCTGCTAGTTCTGCACTTTCATAAACACCATAGCAACAGAAAATTAGTCTCCCTCTCATTCTCCGCATCTCTCACTTATAGGTCTTGCATTCAAGTGAGGGATAAGTGGGTAGAGTTAAACCTGTTCACATGACTCACTGCTGGAGAGCTTCTTTCCAAAATCTCACTTAAAGATTACTTTTATTTTTGTTTGTTCCGATTTAAAGCAGCATAATCTGTCCCAGTGCCTGTGGATCCAAGATGAACAGACCCTGGCATGCATGAGAAACTTCATGCAGGCCTCTTTTGCAGTTCTCTTTTGCACACTCGCACTTACTGAAAAACAGATTTCCCTGTCCAATTCACCCCTGTCAAGATTCCTTCCCCATTCTGAACTCTGGTACAGATGTGGGGACCTGCATGAAAGACCCCCTAAGCTTATTCTTACCAGCTTAGGTTAAAAACTTCCTCACGGTACAAACTTTGCCTTGTCCTTCAACCCTATGCTGCCACCACCAAGTGTGTTAGACAAAGAACAGGGAAAAAGCCCACTTGGAGAGGTCTTCCCCCCAAGTCCCACACCCCCTTTCCTGGGGAAGGCTTGATAAAAATCCTCACCAATTTGCATAGGTGAACACAGACCCAAACCCTTGGATCTTAAGAACAATGAAAAAGCAATCAGGATCTTAAAAGAAGAATTTTAAAGAAAAAGTAAAAGAATCACCTCTGTAAAATCAGGATGGTAAATAGCTTACAGGGTAATCGGATTCAAAACACAGAGAATCCCTCTAGGCAAAACCTTAAATTACAAAAAGACACAAAAACAGGAATATATATTCCCTTCAGCACAACCTATTTTACCAGCCATTTAACAAAAGGAAATCTCTCGCATTTCTAGTTAGATTACTTACTAATTTAACAGAAGCTCTAAAGAGCAGTCCTGACCTGGTCCTGGTAAAAACATCACACAGAGAGTCTTTGTGTCCCCCCCGCCAGCTTTGAAAGTATCTTGTCTCCTCATTGGTCATTTTGGTCAGGTGCCAGCGAGGTTATCTTAGCTTCTTAACCCTTTACAGGTGAAAGGGTTTTGCCTCTGGCCAGGAGGGATTTTATAGTTCTGTATACAGAAAAGTGTTACCCTTCCCTTTATATTTGACACGCCCCCCAAATCACAGATAGGGTGAAATACTGGCTGTGATTTCTTCCTGGAGCTCTAGGAGAAAACAGAGTTAATAAGACACATGCACCTCTAAATATACTACCAACTGTACAAAGACTAACAATATTTTCCAAATCTCAAGGACGATTTTAACCAGTTGATTCTGGGAAACTTTCACAGGAGAGGTTTCAGAGTAGCAGCTGTGTTAGTCTGTTAGTCTAACCAGTTGCTTTCCCTCTCAGACAGCTTCTTGCTGAGAAACACTACAGGGTGGAATTCTTTATCCAGTCCTTCCTGCATTAAAACTGCTCCCACACCATGCTCGGACGCATCTGTGGTTCCTAGGAATAGTTTGTCAAAGTCTGGGGTCCTTAGCACAGGGTCAGACATGAGTGTCGCTTTAAGCTGGTTAAAGGCCTTCTGACACTTTGGTCCACTGAACGGAATTTGGCTGTTTCTTTTTGGTTAGGTCTGTCAGTGGGGCAGCAATTTGGCTGTATTGCGGTACAAATCGCCTGTAATAACTGGCCAAGCCTAAGAGGGATTGGACCTGTTTCTTTGACTTGGGGACAGGCCACTTTTGGATAGCATCCACTTTGGCCTGTAGAGGGTTGATAGTTCTTTGACCCACCTGGTGTCCAAGATAAGTCACTCTGTTTAGGCCTATTTAACACTTCTTAGACTTAACAGTTAGTCCTGCCCCCCTTATGTGCTCGAAGACTTTTTGTAGATGTTCCAGGTGGTCTGTCCAGGAATCCAAAAATATGGCCACATCATCAAGGTAGGTGACTGCATATTCTCCTAATCCCGCTAGGAGACCACCTACAAGTCTTTGGAAAATGGCGGGTGCATTCCGCAGCCCGAAAGGGAGCACATTACATTCATACAGCCCGATATGTGTGGTGAAGGCTGACTTTTCCTTGGCGGATTCATCTAGCGGTACCCCTTGGTTAAGTCCAAGGTAGAGATGAACTGGGTCCATCACAGTTTCTCCAATAGTTCATCTGTGCATGGCATTGGATAGTTGTCTGGGCGAGTCACAGCATTTAGCTTACGGTAGTCCACGCAAAAACTTATCTCCCCATCTGGTTTGGGAACTAGAACCACTGGAGATGCCCATGTCCTGCCAGAGGGGCGGATTACACCCATCTGTAGCATACCATGGATCTCCCATTCTATAGCAGTTTTAGCTTGAGGAGACACCCGGTAAGTTTGGGCTTTAATTGAGTGAGCATTACCTGTACCAATGGAGTGGTATGCCTGTTCAGTCAGTCCTGGGGTGGCTGAGAATGTCAGCACATACCTAGTGCACAGCTCCTTGATCTGCTGTCGCTGCATATGCCCAAGGGTCATGGAGAGGTTCACCTCTTCCATGTCACCAGCACTTTTCCCTTCATAGTAGACACCTTCAGGCCACTCAGTGTCATCTCCTCCCTGGGCTGTAAACTGACAAACCTTTATTTCTCTGGAATGAAAGGGCTTTAGGGAATTAATATGGTACACCTTAGGCTTTTGGTTGGAGGTGGGGAATGCTATGAGATAATTAACAGCTCCCAGGCGCTCTTGGACCATGAATGGCCCTTCCCACAATGCTTCCATTTTATGGGTCTGGAGCACCTTTAAGACCATGACCTGGTCCCCAACTTTGAAGGAACGCTCTCTGGCATGTTTATCATACCAGGCTTTTTGCTCTTTTTGAGCATCCTGTAGGTTTTCTTTAGCAAGGGCTAGAGAGGTTCGGAGGGTGTTTTGTAGGTTGGTTACAAAGTCCAGAATGTTAGTTCCTGGAGAAGGTGTAAACCCCTCCTATTGCTGCTTCACCAACTGTAATGGCCCCTTAACCTCACAGCCATATACAAGTTCAAATGGTGAAAACCCTAAACTGGGATGTGGTACAGCTCTGTAAGCAAAGAGCAACTGCTGCAACACTAGGTCCCAATCATTGGAGTGCTCATTTATGAATTTACGTATCATGTCCCCCAAAGTTCCATTAAACTTCTCCACCATTCCATTTGTTTGATGATGATAAGGTGTGGCAACTAAGTGATTCACCCCATGAGCTTCCCAAAGGCTTTCTGTAGTTCCTGCCAGGAAATTATTTCCTGCATCTGTGAGGATGTCAGAGGGCCAACCTACCCTGGCAAAAATGTCTGTTAGTGCCTGGCACACACTTTTAGCCCTGGTGTTGCTTGGAGCTACTGCTTCCGGCCACTGGGTGGCAAAATCCATGAAAGTCAGTATGTACTGTTTTCCTCTGGGTGTCCTTTTCGGAAAAGAACCCAGAATATCCACAACTATTCACTGAAATGGAACCTCAATGATGGGGAGTGGCTGGAGAGGGGCTTTGACCTGGTCTTGGGGTTTTCCCACTCTTTGGCATACCTCACAAGACTGGACATAGGTAGAAACATCCTTGCCCATTCCCTCCTAGTGGAATGACCTCCCCAAACAGTCTTTGGTCCTGTTCACCCCAGCATGGCTACTAGGATGATCGTGGGCTAAGCTCAAGAGCTTTACCCGGTACTTAGTTGGAACTACCAACTGTCTCTGAGGATGCCAGTCTTCTTGGTGTCCACCAGAGAGTTTCCTTGTATAAAAGTCCTCTTTCTACAACAAACCTGGATCGATTAGAAGAACTGAGAGGCGGTGGTTTTCTCCATACCATCCTCCAAGCTCTCTGGAGGCTTTCATCTGCTTTCTGTTTGGTCTGGAACTGTTCCCTTGATGCTGGAGACATCAGTTCCTCATTGGATTGTGGACCTAGGCTTGGTCCCCCTGGAAGCGATGCAGGTGATAGGGCTGTTTCCGTTGACTGTGAACCATTCTCTGCTGGTGCACTATGTTGGGGTTCAGGCTCCAGCTGAGCCTCTTGTGTAGGATTATCTGCTGCTGCTGGTGCAGGTTCGGTGGGGCCCTCTGGTGTTGGGGTTGCAAGCACTGGATTCAGTGCTGGCACTGGTTCTGGTGCTGGTTGTTCCGCCAGGTCTGGTTCTGGGACTGGCTCTGTCTGGGTCTCTGGGACTGGATCCACTACTGCTGTTGATGACATTGGCATGGGGTCTGGTTCCATTACCTCTGACCGGGTCCTGGTAGAAGTTTCCGGAACAGAGCTAGGTGTGACAGCTTGCTTAGCCTGGCTGCAGGTGACCATTTCCCCCCCTCTTGGCTAGCTTCACATGATTAGCCAAGTCTTCCCCCAACAGCATGGGGATGGGATAATCATCATAGACTGCAAAAGTCCACGTTCCTGACCAGCCCTTGTACTGGACAAGCAACTTGGCTGTAGGCAGATTGAAAGAGTTGGACTTGAAGGGTTGAATTGTTACTTGGATCTCTGGGCCGATTAAATTGGGGTCCACTAAGGAAGCATGGATAGCAGACACTTGCACTCCAGTGTCCCTTCACACGGTGACCTTCTTTCCGCCCACACTCAGTTTCCCTCCACTCTTAGGGTATCTGGGAGGTATCTGTTCCTGAGGACCTCTGGTGTGATTCTGGTGCAATGAACTGTAATCTGTTGGGGTTCTTGGGGAATTTGGCCTTTATGCCCTGGCTCGTTACATTTAAAACATTGTCCAGCTGACGGGTCACTGGGGCGAGGTGGGTTGCTGGAGAACGGTGTGGCTGGATGATAAGGTGTCTGAAGTGTTCCTTGGTGTGTAGTTGGGGCCTTGGGCTGCTCCCAGTATAGGGTGAGGTCAGAGATTGTCCCTTCTGGTCTCCACTCCAACTGCGACCAGGATTGTTCCTCTCTCCTCTCTCCATCCATTTTATTCTGGTTTGCCCCTTCTGATATTCGCCCCAACTGCTACTAGTTCTTTTCTTTTCTGCCACCTCCACCCATTTGGCTCCAATCTCTCCCACCTCGATTACAGTTTTGGGCTTCCCATCTAGGATGTATCTTTCTATTTCCTCAGGAATACCCTCTAAGAACTGCTCCATTTGCATTAGGAAGGGAAACGCTTCTGGAGATTTAATACTTGCTCCTGATATCCAGGCATTCCAATGTTTCACAATGTGGTAGGGATGTCAGGTAAATGACACGTCGGGTTTCCACCTTAGGGCTCTGAACCGCTGATGGGAATGCTCGGGTGTTAGCCCCATTCTGACTCTCACCTGGGTTTTAAACAGTTCATACTTGTTCATGTGTTCCTTAGGCATTTCAGCTGCCACCTTGGCTAAGGGTCCACTGAGCTGCAGCCTCAGCTCTATCACGTACTGGTCTGTAGAGATACTGTACCAAAAGCAGGCCCTTTCAAAGTTTTCTAAGAAGGCCTCAGTATCATCACCTGCCTTGTAGGTAGGGAACTTCCTGGGATGTGAAGCAGTACCTGGAGAAGGATTGCTAGGGTTTGTTGGTATATTCTGCTGAGCCTTTGCCTTCTCCATCTCCTCAGCATGCTTCCTCTCTTTTTCTTTACCTCCATAGCTCTCCGCTGGGCAGCCTCTTTGGTTTTTTCTGCCTTGGGTTCTGTCATCATAGCCTCCCTGTTTTTAACTAATTTTACACCCGAGAGTAAAAAAAACAAACTGGCTTGTAAAATTTTTGTGCTGTAATGTGATACCTATGTTCTCTGATAGCTATTCTCGGCCTACAGAAAAATCCTTTGTCTCCAGGCAAATAGGCAGAAAAACCCTCTAGTTGCTCTTAGCTAAAAAAACCAAAACTTCTTCAAGTCTGTGGAAAAACTTGTGAATTTCCCTCCAGGAGGTTATCTACCCTGCTTTGAGATAGAGAAAACTCCAGCTCAAAAAAGACAAATCCCTTTGTTATGTTTGCTGCTTTGGCCCCTAGGCAGAGACAGAAAAACTCTAACTGCTTTCAGCTTAAAATCTGCTTCCAAGCAGCCCAAAGGAAAAAAAAATGTCCTTTTAAAATCCTACTGTGCTTCTGCTTCAAAATGATCTTAAAAAAAAAAATTTCAATTATCTCACTGCTCTGCCACCATGTCAAGGTTCCTTCCCCACTCTGAACTCTAGGGTACAGATGTGGGGACCTGCATGAAAGACCCCCTAAGATTATTCTTACCAGCTTAAGTTAAAAACTTCATCAAGGTACAAACTTTGTCTTGTCCTTGAACCCAATGCTGCCACCACCAAGAGTGTTAAACAAAGAACAGGAAAAGAGCCCACTTGGAGACATCTTCCCCCCCCAAGCCCCACACCTCCTTTCCTGGGGAAGGCTTGATAAAAATCCTCACCAATTTGCATAGGTGAGCACAGACCCAAACCCTTGGATCTTAAGAACAATGAAAAAGCAATCAGGATCTTAAAAGAAGAATTTTAATTAAAGAAAAAGTAAAAGAATCACCTCTGTAAAATCAGGATGGTAAATAGCTTACAGGGTAATCAGATTCAAAACACAGAGAATCCCTCTAGGCAAAACCTTAAGTTACAAAAAGACACAAAAACAGGAATATACATTCCCTTCAGCACAACCTATTTTACCAGCCATTTAACAAAAGGAAATCTAACGCATTTCTAAATAGATTACTTACTAACTTAACAGAAGTTCTGAAGAGAATTCCTAACCTGTTCCCGGCAAAAACATCACACAGACAGAGCCTTTGTCCCCCCCCCCCAAGCTTTGAAAGTATCTTGTCTCCTCATTGGTCATTTTGGTCAGGTGCCAGAGAGGTTCTTAGCTTCTTAACCCTTTACAGATGAAAGAGTTTTTGCCTCTGGCCAGGAAAGATTTTATAGTTCTGTATACAGAAAGGTGGTTACCCTTCCCTTTATATTTGACACCCCCAAGGGAGGAGGTAGGGGACAAGGCAGAGGTATGCCCTAAAAAGATATGCCTCCAAAAATAGAGCAACAGTAAAGTTAGCAAACATTATAATTATGGGCTCCATCCTGAATGGCACTGAGTATTTAACATATTTTAAGCACATGCTCAATTTAAGCACATGCTCAGCTGTATGCATGCAAATAATCCAGCAGGGATTCTCATATGTTTAAAGTCAAGCATGTTCCTAAATGCTTTGCTGGATTGAGGTCAGAATACTCAGTGCTGTGCAGGATCAAGCCCTGTCCACATTTACATGTTCATCTGAGGATCTCAAAGTTCTGTACAGACATTAATTAATTTAGGACAAGTCTACACCCAGAAATTGCACCAATTTAACTCAATCAGTGCAAATTAATTTAATTAAACCACTGCAACTGCTTTGTGTGGAGGGACTTGGGTCGATTCAGCTTAATTCCGTGATCTGCCTGAAACTAGGATAAACTGCACCAGTGCAAATGGCAGCTAATCCTGCCTACACTAGGCTTGAAGCAGCGCAGATACTCTAGCGGCGGGCTACTGATTGCTGAAATCAGGCTGACCCCCAGCATAGACAGGATCTGAGCCCCATCAGTTTGTGATTTTTTTTTTCTCCAGGTCATAGAGCAAATCAATGTCACAGGAGTAGAATTGTGAAAGAATGTGCACTGATTTCATTCCTTTACTTACATATTGACTCTTTATTCTCCCCAGTAAACAGCTTCCTACTAATTTACTTCCTATGTATAAGTTTCAAAGGCACTTGTGCAGGTTTAAAGCAATTAACAAGTGGCTCATAGACTACTGTGAGCTTTTTAGGACAGAGAATTTACTAATATAAAGTGCTTTGCCCTTCTGCAGTATTATGTAACATGTTTTTAATGTAATTTTTATATAATTGTTCAGGATGCAAAGCCAAACACTCCAAAGTTAGGAAATGCCAGAATTAGTTCTCTGCACAACCTTAATTCTGATCCCTTGTGCATATGAATTATGGTGCACTCCTTTAATTACATGATCATATGCTATGGTTTTTACAGGAACCCTATCTCATCCACGTTGACTAAGTTTTGTAGCTAGCTTCTAGCAAGTTCTGCTGAGGCAAACACAGACAGGAAATGATGATATTCAGGAGCTTAACTTGGCCAGATCGGAATGGATTTTTGTGGGGGATAGCAAAAGACATGTCTCTGAGCCCATAACTATCCTGATGTCCAGTTTCAAGTTCCTGCCAGGCATTGTGGAGGCACTAGTAGCACTCTTCAAAACAACAGACTAATTGTTGTAATGGAAAGCTTTAGACAATGTAAGTATCGTGGCCAGTGCCACTCTTCTATGATGAATAATAAATAGACTGAGGACCAAATGAAAACGTTGGATCAGAACAAACCAGAAGACTGGAGAAGTTAAGATCTGGAGCTGAACTCTGTGGCTCAGACCAATCTCTAATAATGAGTAACAAAATGTAGAGATTCCTTTTCCTGAGTGCTTAAACAAGACCCAAGTAATTACTGAACCTGGTAGGTCTGACTTCATGAGAAATTGACCGATTTTGGCATATCTTAATCAGCTTCCTATGCTGGAAGAACAAACCCTTGAATGCAGGAGTATACTTAAAATATCTAATCTGAAAGAACTGTTTTCAAATGCCTGACCTGTCACCAAGTACATTATGTGGTGTCACATTCTAAACTAACTCAACCTGGCCTAACACAACTTGACAAGATGTAAAAATCCAGTGTAGCATTTTAGAAAGAAGTAAGTCCTTTCAGGATAAAGTACGTTGGCCAACAAAGCTCTGATCAGAATATCTGGAGGCAGATATGAGTAGAGTGGATGCAAGGCTTGTCAGCCCGCCCAACAAACTCTCTTCCTGAGATACACTGGCATATTTTTCTCCATTACAATGTTTTGTAACTCACTGCAGGAAATTTTGACTTGAAATAAAAAAAAAGCTATTTTCTATCACTGGATTTTAAATGTATAATATTACTGGCTTTGAAAAGTCTCCTAAAATAGCAGACACAAAAAATCAATATGTCTTGACAATGAAATTTACTAGATCAGTGGTTGTCAAACTGGTTCTTAGACTGCTGGGGGGTCTGCAGAGCCATTACAGGTAATTCCTGGAGCTGTTTTTTGTGATAATGGAGAAACTTCTGGCATTTTTCAAGCACTTACACTTCCTGCTAATGGAAGTCAAGAGCTCTTCTAGGATTCCTAGCAGCTTGTTTGACTAACTAAATTAAACAACAACTAGCATCTGTCAGACACCCAGCTTAGCTACTTCGTTTTTTATTTGATTCTGGCAGGTGTTTATCTGGTGTAAATTGAAAAGTGATCAAATTTTTGGATGACACCAAAATAGGAGGATTAGCAATAAAAATGTGCCCACAGCAGCCTTCATGCAAATGGATCTTAGGATGGCTAGCGGGAAAAAAAGAGGTGTTTCTCCTTTAGGGCTCCATTACAGCAGATAGGAAGGAAGAGGAAAGTTTACCAGGATGGACAGAAAGGGCAGGAAGCAGTTGAGGCCAGGTCAAGTGAAGGTCACTGCATTGCCTTTCCTGCTGACTGAAAGTGTGTGTAGATGGGTATTTATACCCATGCAGTCCTAGAAGACCCTCTTTACTAGGATTGAGTTGGCAGCACACACCCATGAACTTGGCAAAAGGACTGGGTTCCCTTTTGACCCACTGTGGCATTACACTACTTGCCCTTTTCCTTGAGGGGCTGGGAACGAATGTTTCCCTCACCTCCAGATTGGCCAAGGCAGAGTGGATTTTTTTCCCCCTTCCCCACAGTTGGTCGGAGGGGTGGAGTAGTGAGGTTAGGTTATGATGTCACAACTTAATATGTAACAGTTGTGGCAGATGTCCAGTGCAGGTACTCAGTATGGAAGGGAAATGGTTATCGATTAAAATTGCCTGGAAAAGGATTTGAAGGAAAGTATCCCTTCCGGAAGCTGCTGTGGTGTTCCCCTCTGGTGTTATCTGGAGCGGTGATCTGCTAGGCCGTTACCATCCTTGACTCTGGGAGCCAGCCTTACCCTGCTCTGCTGTAAGAACCTCCACTCCTGGGCTGTTCACGCACGGCCTCTGGCATGTAAGCTGCTCCCAGCTACTTGCAAGCGAATGACACTAGCCAATATCTCTGGTCCCAGACACAACCCTAGGAGCCTCCGTCTTGCCGTGTCCAGTTAGGCCTGCTGGATGCTGCAAGCTTATACAAGTTCATCAATTTAACAAATAAATTGATACGTACCAGGCTTGTTATCCCAAGGGGAGACTCTCTCATGCTTCAAACCAAACACACTGCTTCAGATAGAATAAACAAACAGATTTATTAACTACAAAGATAAATTTTAAGTGATTATAAGTCAAAGCATAACAAGTCAGATTTGGTCAAATGAAATAAAATCAAAACTCATTTTAAGCTGATCTTTACACTTTCAGTGCCCTTACGAACTTCAGAGTGGTAGCCGTGTTAGTCTGTATCAACAAAAAGAATGAGGAATACTTGTGGCACCTTAGAGCCCAACAAATTTATTTGGGCATAAGCTTTCGTGGGCTAAAGCCACTTTATCAGAGGCATGCAGTGAAAAATACAGTAGGAAACATACACAGAGAACATGAAAAAATGGGGGTTGCCATACCAACTCTAACGAGACCAATCAATTAAGGTGGGCTATTATCAGCTGGAGGAAAAAAAACTTTTGTAGTGATGATCAGGATGGCCCATTTCAAATAGCTGACAAGAAGGTGTGAGTAACAGTAGGGAAAAATTAGCATGGGGAAATAGTTTTTAGTTTGTGTAATGACTTATCCACTCCCAGTCTTTATTCAAGCTTAATTTAATGGTGTCCAGTTTGCAAATTAATTCCAGTTCTGCAGTCTCTCGTTGGAGTCTGTTTTTGAAGTTTTTTTTGTTGAATTGCCACTTTTAGGTCTGTAATTCAGTCTCCCTGGACACTCAAGTGTTCTCCAACTGGTTTTTGAGTGTTATAATTCTTGATGTCTGATTTGTGTCCATTTATTCATTTGTGTAGAGACTGTCCTGTTTGGCCAATGTACATGGCAGAGGGGCATGCTGGCACATGATGGCGCATATCACATTGGTAGATGTGCAGGTGAACGAGCCCCTGATGGTGTGGCTGATGTGATTAGGTCCTATGATTATGTCCCTTGAATAGATATGTGGACAGAGTTGGCAAGGGGCTTTGTTGCAAGGTTTCTTCCCTCTTGGCTTTGCCCCCCCCCTTCAGAATCAGGCGAGCATTTCCTCATTGCAGTCCAAAACTAACCAAGGGAAGGGGAGTGACTCATTCAGAATCTAACAGATCCTTTTGTGATTGCCTAGGCCAGCATCCTTTGCTCCTGTGAGGCTGGGCTGGGTTTGTCCCATACATGCCTTGATGAGGTGTGAACTGCCTCTCTGTTCTCAGAGTTTTTGCCTGGGCTTGCTTTAAGCCACAAGTATACATTTTCAGCCTCATAACTATATATACATGAAACCTATAACATTACTATAATATCACCATAACAACCATGCTCAGTGCATTGTGAGCCTTCTGAAGACACCCAACATGACAAACTTTGCATTGGATACCACACAATTATTTTATAAAGATGAACATGGGGGTGTAGGGTGTTCCCCCGAGGTACAGAGTGTCACAACTGCGTAAGGAGGGTTTGGGGGCTCCTACATCTCATACAGCAGGGAAACAACACTTTTTTCCTTTTCTTAGCATCCTGAAAGGGGGTTTGGGACTCCTACACCAGGAACAGCGGGGACTTGACTCCCCCACACCACTCTTCCTGCACGGTACAATCAGATGCCAGGTACTCTCAGATATTTTAAATGAATAAAGTTGAGGCCTAATTAAACCGTATCTGTGGTCTACTGTTTTTCTTCCTGCATGGATGGACAAACAGTAGGACAGTGGGGGGCTGTTGGTGGGAGGGTAGGACAGAGGTGGCACATGATAGAGTGGCTGTCCTTGGGTATGGAATAATCTTCCAAGGGGAATGAAAGTTGTATCACTTGAGACATTTAAAATTAGACTACACAAAGCATTGGGGAAATCTACTGAAGGGAGTAATTCTGCATTGGCTAGGTGGAAACAGACAAAAAGGATCTGACACTGTAATCCTATTGGGCTGACCTGGTGGTGACCCTATCACACTCCCCAAACTGTTTTAGGAGCTATGATCAGAGTGCCCAGCCTCCGGGTGGATGCAGAAGTGCAGTGTTACTCAACAGTGACCCCCTCTGGACAGTTCAGACATGGCACTGACTGATTCCTTGAGCAGTAATCTCCAGTGTTCTGCCAGATGGATGGGAAGAACATTTAAATCCATGGAAAATATAAGCAGATAGAGTGTGAGGAGAACTAGGTCTCTATTAAGGATGGAGATAGGAAGAAGTAATGGTTACTGAAGTGTTATCATACACTCCTATTGATATCTGTGGCAAGACAAACATAACAAAAGGCTTTGGCTTTAGAGTACTCTAAGAACAAGATATTTCTTTCTCAGGGTTTCTTGAAGCTTATCCCAATATCCCAGACTGTCCCTGGAAAGATCTTCAATGGGGGTTTTGCCTGAGTGAAGAATGCAGGATTAGGGCCTCTGCTCTAAAATCAGAAGTCATGGTAATTAGAAATGATTGATGGAAAAGGAAATATTCTCAATGGGGATTTGGAGAAAGTACAAGAATTGCCAAGTATTTTACTATACATGTTTACAGCACCTAGCACCATGGGGCTCTGATATCAGTTGGGGGCTCCAGATGCTTCCATAACACAAAAACTAAACACTAAAAATGATAGGAACTTTAGAGATGGTGGAGTACTACAAAAATACTTTCATAAATGAAAGGGTCGAGTTTGATCTGCTATTAGTTGAGGCCATTGTTTGTAAGTATTCAGGCAGCCAGTGCGTATTTGTGAAAATTTTCATCAAGCCTTAATGTTTCATTAATTTTAACTCAAGGGAATATTTATCCAAAAGGCAGCATATCAGAAGTGAGGCCCTTGCTACCCATTAATCATCCTTCATTAGTCTCCCATTTAAAAAGTTTGTTATTTGGCAGGGAACAGAAATACCTTGTGACTTAGGTAGCCAATCATACATCATGAATAACAAACAGTCAAAAAGAATAGTTTATAAACAACATTTAGGCTGAAATTTGTTTTAATAAATTTAGCAAATACATATGAATAACAAATACAGTAGCAGAAATCAAGATTGGTTCACAAAAAAATTGGGGGGGAAAGTGGGGGAAAGAAGCTCAATTTGTAATAAATTTAGGGAGTCTTTCCATTGACTCTGGATCAGGCTCACAATTAATAAAAAAAAAAATCATCTGACCAACTATTTTTTTTCCTGAGGTGGGTTGTGGATTGTGGGGATTCATATAAGAGGACAAATTTTGATTTTTTTTTAAATTAAGAATAGGTGAGACTATTCAACTCTGTCAAATTCCTTCTCAGCATCAATTGGGAGTTGAATGCCTTTTGTCTGGAGAATAATTCACATTCTATTCTATTCTAGTTGGTTCTTGTACCACTCTCATTACCATAATATCCAAGCAGCAATGTGTCAAGATACTATCAGAGGCCAACCTTCTTTTCATAAAACCAACCTCATCTGGATGGATCAGTACAGGGAGAACTTTGCTGAGGTGAACAGAGAGTATTTGAGAGGTCAGTATGAAGGAAGGAGATAGGTCTGCGGTGGTCAGCACATGAGAGTCTGTTTGTCCTTTTTCAGAGCTGTGATCAGAGCTGCTTTTGTACCTCTTGGGGGACATCCTATTTTTGATGTAGTTTGTACTACAGATTGAAGCACAAGTACAAGTAAATGATAGAATGTCTTGTAGAATTTTGAAAGAAAATCACCCAAGCAAAAAGAGTTGCCAAGGCATTACCATAATAGTTTGATGCAATTCTTCTTTTCAGAACTCCAGGTCAAGAAGTTCTTGTTAGAATATGAGATTTCTTGGAAATCAAGATCATAAAAGAAAATATCCCAATTTTTGACACTGCCATCCTACTCCTCCTTTTTAACCACAATAAGAATGCCACTAAACATGTCACAAACTCAGGAAACTTTCAGCATGTGCAGTATGCACTTTTAAAAGCCTCCGTTGCACCACATAACTTCATCCTTATTACTGGTTAAGAAATAATAAAATTACTTCAGACATGCCAGTTTCTTGAGGGATGTTTTTGAGTTTTGATTTTTGTTGAATGTTTAGATATCAAGGTGATAGACATTTTAGGAGTAGATTATATTGGACTAGATTGATGCTTCACAAATTTGTCTCATTGAGGACTCACTCAGCCACTGCAAGTTTGAAATTTTAAAATGAATCAGTTTGAGTTATCCCAAGCATCTGAATGATTTTGGAAAACATTAAATACAGCGTTTTCAAATCTGGATACCTCAAAAATAGTCACAAAAATTTTAATCAAGAATCACTTCTGGGCTGAGAACATGAGAAATTTCATCACAAAGGGTAATTTTTTTTTGCTAAGCATTTTAAGCACCTGAACATAGTTATGCCTCCCTCACGGCCCTTCAATGCCTTCCCATAATTCTTCCGTGTGCCCAGAAGTGCAAACAAGTTCTCCCACAATTCATTAGGAAAGAATCATAGACCAACTCGGCTTGCTTCAGCACAAAGAACCATGGGCCGTATCCCCCCAAAGCCATAGCGACATACATGGGGGAATGCAACACCAGTGAGAACACAGTAACACTGATAGGGCTTTGCAGTGTGACTCCTGTCACCTGGGCTAGGCTAACAGAGGTGCACGGACCCAGGCACTGATCACCTGAGTTAACTTTGCAGTGAAGACGCACCTTAAGGTCCTAATTTGGGGCTTCATAAGTCATAGTGCCAGCCTTGTGGGATGTGATGGCTTTATGGGTTATTAGACATTACAGCAGTTCAGATCCGGATAAGATCAGCAATGAGAGAAAGTTATTATTTATGATAATTATTTGGTGGTTTATGTGAACTGAGTCAGTAGTTTCAGTCCAATTCATCATAATAGGCAAGTGTCCTCGAACCACCACCAGCACTGGCAATAATTGCTCCCCTTATAGGCAGTGTGCATAGACAGGATTATGATTGAATGGGGGTAAATAGTAAAGTGCCCAATCTCACCCCAGGATTTGGTCCTTCTATGGGAGGATCATGAACATTAGTGGGCATTATGGAGGAGACTCAGACTGCCACTGCTCATGCTATGTCTGTTCTGAGGCTAAACAGAAGACTTCAGACTCCATGTGGGGCCAGTCAACTAGAGAGAAAATATTTCTTAAAGTTGTCTTGCACCCTTTAGAATTCCACTAGTAAAACAACAACAAATATGAATACCTGGCCTTATATGGTGCCAGTCTCAAAGCACTTTACAAACACTAATGAATTAAGGTTCACCCCACCCTTGTGAGGCAGGAAAGTATCGTGATCCTTATTTTATAGCTGGGAAAACTGAGGGACAAGACAAGTTAAGTAACTTGCCCAAGGTCACACTAGAAGTCTATGGCAATGCCAGGAAGAGAACCCAGATCTCCTGACTTCTAGTCCTGTGTGTGCTTCAGTCTCTGGACTACCACCCCCAACAGTGTTGGCTTATGCCTGCAGCACTTATTAACCAGCTCCTCTTTCCCCTATCATATAGCTAATGGCAAGGCTCAGAATCTCCTTCACTTAGGGCCTGATCCAAAGCCCACTCATGTCATTGGAAAGACTCCTATTGGCACGAGGGGTTGTTGGATCAGACCCTTACACTGGCAAGACTAGCAGCAGTTTGCAAAGGCGGTTTGTGAGTTCCTCCCTCCTCACTTACTTTTGCTGAAGCTGAGCTGAATGCAGCAAGACGGAAGCAAAGAGGGTCAAGTTTATAAATGACAGTGGAAGTTTGGTTTCCATGGCTGCCAGCAATTACTGTGCAGACTCAGATGAGTGGAGATTACAGCCTGGGGCTGCTATTCTGTGCACCAGCGAGACAAAATAACAAATGACAAACTTAATTCACTGCTGCAGCAAGGTAGAGGCAAACTCATACCACGAACCTGAGCCTCAGCTAACAGGGTAGGTGCTCCGGCTGGATTTCTCCTCCTGCTCTTCTGGCTCCCATTAACATATATTCTTCAGTCACCATCAACATCACCCATGTGACCTTAAGTCTGTTAGTCACTCCCCCATTCCTTTCAGCAAATATCAAAATTTGGCCCCCAGATGGGATTGAGAGAGCAGGCTTTTTTACCCAAGGGGTCTGGCCAACTCTTTGCTGGTTGAAATGGGGAATAAAGAGCCCTGTTAGACACTGGGTTGCAGCTTGCATTCACATGGGCAGGGAGCCTCTCTGTCACTAGAGCATTTCCGCATGCTGCCTGCCATTAATATAGATGTCAGGCCCTTTATTTATAATATTACAAGCCCACAATGCAGAGTCATTCATTAGTATTAGTGATCAATTAATAATAGATTACCATCTGTGCTAGCATCACTTGGTATCACTGTTTAAACCACAGTAAAGGTCACACCAATAGGCAATGCAGAGTGATTAATACCCTTAGCAGTAAGGCTTTTCTAGGTCATGGGTCCATCTATGTGCCTCTGAGGTGAGAGAAGCAGTTTGCTGAAGAAAGGGAGGCTTCGTCGTGTGCTCTGTGCAGAACAGACTTGATAATAACATATATAACTAAACAGAACCTGTATTGTGCAGTGGTACCGCTGCTGCCACCTCTCCTCTTGCTCCCACAACCTCTCCTCTTGCTCGTCCCTCCTGTCCTCGCGTTCATTTTCTGCTTTCCTGGACTCTGCCATTGTTTGCCTCCACACATTCTGCTGAGCTCTTTCAGTGCGGGAGGACTGCATGAGCTCAGAGAACATTTCATTGTGAGTGCATTTTTTTCACCTTCTTATCTGTGCTAGCCTCTGGGACAGAGATGATAGGGGGAGCGTTGAAACATTTGCAGCTGTGGGAGGAAAAAAAGGGAGAGTAGTATTTAAAAAGACACATTTTAGAGAACAGTGGGTAGACTCTTTCATGGTGAACCAAGCTGTTAACATTACATAGCACATGTGCTTTCGGTACAAGGTCGCATTTTGCCTCTTATATTGAGGGCCTGCCGGTTTGGTGTGAGAGATCACAGAGGGGGGCCGGGCAATGGAATTCGGCTTGCAGGCAGCCATGGTAAGCCACAGTCTTTTGGATTCTTCAACCTTCATAACATGTGGGAGTGGTTTAAAACAGCAGCACCCTCCTTCCCATACCAAGCACCCATTGGGTTGGCCATTTAAAAGGAGGGGCTATGGTTTTCGGGTTAATGTGCAGCACAAACCCAACTAACCCCCCTCCCCCCAATTCTCTGGGATGATCGCTTCACACCTCCTCCCACCACATGACTAGTATCAGGGAAGATTCCTGCCAGCCAAACGTGAACAGCTCAGCGTGAACGGGCCTCCCCCCCGCCACCACGTGGCTAAAAGCGGGGATGATTTCTTTTCAGCCACAGGCAAACAGCCCAGCAGGAATGGCCACCTCTGAATGTCCCTTAAAAATGTCCCTGGAGGATTTCCATTCCATCCCCAGACACGTTAACAGACTTTTCCAGTAGCTGTACTGGCCGTGAATGTCTTCAAGGCAAATTAATCATTAAACATGCTTGCTTTTAAACCATGTATTATATTTACAAAGGTACACTCACCAGAGGTGCCTTCTCCGGTTTCATGGTCCGGGAGCCCGCCTTGGGAGGGTTCACAGGGTATTGGCTCCAGGGTGATAAACAGTTCCTGGCTGTCGGGGAGAACGGTTTCTCCGCTTACCTGTTGTGTGCTATCCTCCTCCACCTCCTCCTCGTCCCCAAAATCCTCATCACTGTTGTGTGAGACTCCCCCCTTGCAGGTATCCATGGACATGGGTGGTGTAGTGGTAGGGGCACCTCCTAGAGTTGCATGCAGCTCATCATAGAAGCGGCATGTCTGGGGTTCTGACCCAGAGCAGCCGTTTGCCTCTTTGTATTTTTGGTAGGCTTGCCTGAGCACCTTACGTTTCACGCGTCACTGCTGTGGGTCCCTATTATAGCCTCTGTCCATCATGCCCTTGGAGATTTTTTCAAATATATTGGCATTTCGTCTTTTGGAATGGAGTTCTGATAGCACGGATTCATCTCCCTATACAGCAATCAGATCCAGTACATCCCATTTGGTCCATGCTGGAGCTCTTTTGCGATTCTGGGACTGCATGGTCACCTGTGCTGATGAGCTCACCATGCTGGACAAACAGGAAATGAAATTCAAAAGTTCCCAGTGCTTTTCCTGTGTACCTGGCTAGTACATCTGAGTTGAAAGTGCTGTCTGGAGCAGTCACAATGGAGCACTCCGGGATAGCTCCCAGAGGCCAATACCATCGAATTGCGTCCACATATTCGACCCGGCGATGTCGATTTCAGCACTAATCCCCTCGTCAGGGAGGAGTACAGAAATCAATTTTAAGAGCCCTTTAACTTGACAAAAATGGGTTCGTTGTATGGATGGGTGCAGGGTTAAATTGATCTAATGCTGCTAAATTCGACCTAAATTCGTAGTGCAGACCAGGGCTGAGTGAGGAGCTGAATTGGAATCAAGGAATCCCTGGCTTCCAACCCTGAGCTTAATACATTGCTTCAGGTTCCTTTGTAATAAGGAACTGGGTTTTCTTCTAGGAAGCAGTCCAGATTTTACAAAAACTGGTGCAAATCCCTCCTGGAGTCTAGCTGTCTTTGAGGCTTGTAGCATGTTTGGGCAAATTTTAAAAACATCTCAGGAGGGGGTTGGTTCATATTGAGGTAGGCTACTGGAATTATGCAACACAGGGAATCTGAATCCAGGTTCCAGGCTCAGTCTGAAGCCATCAGGGCTGAGAATGCCATGGAAGCACTATATTCAACCTCTAGGAGAAGGGAACACAGCGTTTGAGTGAACTTTCTAATGGCTGATGCTTGGAGCAGTGGGACAAACTCCAGAAGGATCTAGATTCAGCATCCTCTCTGCTGCAATGTGGGTCCATAGAGAGTGATGATAGAGGGAAGTAAGAGAGAGAAAAATGGTGATAACAGAGAAATGTCCCCTGTTTAATTAGCAAACCTAAGACAGGTCCAGGGTACCTTCACTACTACGCACAAAGAAAATATTAAAATCTGTGACCACGTCTGATCTGCCTCGAGATCAAAGATCTCATGGTACTTTCCTTAAGGGCAGGAGATTGCCCCAGTCTCCCAGCAAAAATGCCTCCTCTCTCAGAAATGGCTGCACTTCAGTGATGCCACATGTATAAAATTTGGGAAGAGTTTTGGGAATGCAGGATGAAAGGACAGCCTTACATAGATTATTATTAAAACTTCCTAGCCTCAACCAATTTTCCTATCAATCTACATTGAGCAGAGCCATTAAAAAGCCCAGCCAGGTCAACAGCCTGATTATTGAGATAGAAAACCTAAGGAGAGCACCATGTTACCATTAATGAATCAGCCGGGAGGAACTTGCTGAAGGCAGGCTATAGAAACCACCAAACCTTCAGAGCTCCTCCACCACAACACCCAGCACCAGCGACCTTCAAAGTAGCTGGGGGGAAGTCAGGGCTTTTCATGACTGGGGCTCCTAGGCACTATGAAAATACAAATAAGTAATAAATAATAAAATACTCACTTTGCTCACTGTATCTTAAAAAAATAAAAATGAAGGAGCAAACCAAAAAAGCCCAACTTCAAAGCCCATTAAGGGGTGTGCATTTCTCTCTTGCAACCTTGGGGTCTCCTTGTTGTTACACTTGTTCTCCTTTTACCTTCCCCATGGCCTTTGTTTTGCTCATTTCCATTTGTTTATGTCCTGTCTTTATTTGGGCTTTGGTCCTGCAATCAGATCCATGCAGATTCCCATTGAAGTCAATGGGTTTCCACTTGGGCACAAGGGTCCACCTGTGCAGATCTGACTGCAAGACCTGGTCCTAAAGTTGGAAGATCTTGGAGTTATGTCTCCTATATATTTTTGTGATCTTAACTGATGGCAGGGTGCCTGTGGTCTTGGGATGGGAGCCTTTTAATGAATGGCTATAAATCAAAAATAAATAACTAAGTTCTGTAATGAGCTGAGCATGCTCTTGGTCACTGTAGAACAATGAGTACTAGTAATAGCCCAAGTGTGATAAATATAAAACCTTCTCCCATCCCACTCCCATGCATGTGCACATATAATGCACAAAAAGAGCTCAATAACACTCAAAAGAACGGTCCCACATTAAACAGGGTTAAAAGCAATCTACCTTTAACATCTGATTTTTCATACAAGTACTTCAGCATCTCTCTGCTAAGCCTAGTCTTTGTGAAATAGTATCAGCTCACCATAGAGCTACCAAACAGGCACCATAAGTATGTGCATAGTGTGACACTGCACCCCATATACTTCATAGTCATATTATTATGATATGATTATGACATAGTTATGATGTATTTTATGCAAGAGAGGTCATGTGAGATATCATTGAACAGGTTATGACTTGCTGAATATGATTATCCTATTGGTATGCATGTATCATTTTTGTATCTGAAGTTAGGAATATTGACTATGTATCTGTATTTCAAATGAGTTGACACCTGGGGAATGCCTACTAGACAAGATACTTTAAGCCTATATAAGGGGTGGGGAAGGGCCATTAGAGAGAATGATAGGCCTTAGGAGAAGCTTATCTCCCACCTGGGGAGCCTTCCTGAGGACGCTACAGACAACCTCTGAGTAATGGCTGCAGTGACACTACAAGATATATGACCAGATCACCTGGTGCTGGACTCCATCTTGGGATGTCAGTATTTTTCCACTGACTGGCGTGGGAACCAAGCTTATTTGTTTGAAACAAAGGGTTCCCACCATATGCAAAAGCTATATAAGGCATGGGAGTGACATCATCTGGGTTCTTCACTGACTTCCCACCCAAGAAGACTCCTGGAAACACTTGAGGAACAAAGATGGAACTGGGGAAAGTGCTGGATCCAGGCTAAAGGGATTTTTAGTCTGTGAATGGAATACCTGGAGATTCCAAATTGTAAGCAAGTGCAGCTTGCCTCTTAAGAATCTGCAGCATGCTTGTATCATCACTTAAGGTGAGAATCTGCTATTCATATCCGATCTATGTAGTATATTAAGCTTAGTTTGCATTTTTTGTTTATTTGCTAGGTAATCTGCTTTGATCTGTTTGCTATCCCTTATAATCACTTAAAATCTATCTTTTGCAGTTAAACTTGTTTTTGCTTTATCTAAAACCAGTGTGTGGGAATCATAACTCAGGAGGAGAAAGCTGTTGCATATTCCTCTCCACATTGAGGGAGGGGGCGAATGTTATGAGCTTACACTATACAGTTCCCTGTGCAGCGCAAGATAATATAATTTTGGGTTTACACTCCAGAGGGGGTGTGTGCCTGAAGAGCTGGGAAGTTCCTTAGCTGCAGCCTTCCCATGCATGGGCTAGTCAGAGCGTCTGCATATTACTGCAGCTGGGGGTGTCCCTATCTGTATGTATGGTGGTGAAAGTGCAGGCTGGAGAGCTTGTCACAGCACTACAGGGTAGAAGGGAGCCCAGGCTGGTGGGTCGGGGGACTCAGTGGTACCCCATATCCAGGTGGTACCCTGGGGGAACGGGTCACACATAGACCTCTTGTACTAGCTTCATTATAAAATCAAGCTCCCTTTCCTGGTTTTTTTAAGAAAGAGGAAGTCTCAAGAAGAAGAATCCCAAGATGCTGCTCCTTCTCCCTGCTGAAAGGGACCTGAGAGAGGCAGTGATGTATACCAAGAAATTAAGGAGGAAATAAGTCCATCTAGAGTTTTTCCTAGGGAGACAGACAGAGCAGTAAAGAGCTGCAATCATTATATCAGGTCAATGAGATGGAAGAGACTTTAAGTGCTCAATGAAATTTATGAGGATCTACACAAGATGACAAGCCTGGCTTACATTTGGATATCATTTTGCATTTAAGTGGTATTTGTCTAACTAGCACAGGCTACGTAGAATAGCAGTAAGGGAACACTAAAGACTGGAACCTAATTAGGGCTTGTTTTATTAGCGTAAACGGTTATCCTGCAAACTCTAGCACTGGGGATCTGTTTATACACCTCTGCTGCTGAGCCATTACTCTGAGCCTGTGTGAGGAGCACATCTCTCTCCTGGGGGACTTCATATAATTGTTGATTTGCAGAGTGGAGATGGAATGCAGTTTAGAGGCACATACACACACAAAATGTCAGACCTAACTCTGCCCTGTTTTAACATAGCTACTTCAAGAAAAGGCCGAATTATTGATTTCCTTATCCAGGATGAACCCTAAAGAATAGAAAGCAGTGGTTTGCAATTTGTTTCTCTGTCTATCTGATGGCAAATAAATGAAGCAGTACAAAAAGTAGCAGTAGAATCACTGATCAACCATGAAGTGCCCACCCTAGCATGCTGTGTATATAGTGAGGATAATGATATAACATATCCTGGGTGATAATGGTGTTGTAACATTAACTCTTGCTTGCCTGTACTCAGCCTTGCCTACCCTGAAACGAGAGTCACTTAATAATGTACCACTTCTGTTGCTTCTTATATCTGTCACGTTCAAGGCACTTTGTAGTAGACTGAAAGACAGAGGCAAATTTTAGCCTCTGACTTTAGATATGGAGATGGTAAGAAAAAGGATAAAATGCTTTTTTCCATCCATATGTTATTACAGTTTTAGGCAGAAAGCTTTCCCCAGTATTCTTTAAAACTGAGAAAAGTAGAAGGGGTGGAGGGATGGAAAGAAAGAAAGAAAGTAAGTGCCTTGGCATCTGGAATCTCTGATCTGAGAGGAGTGATGCCCATTTCATTGGGAGTGGAAGCTGCTTCTTTACTCTCCTGATGAACTAATACAGTTAAGTCTAGGTTAATGCAAATGAATTTACCTGTATTTAAAAAAATTAAGCGTGATAAACCACTAACCCTCTTTCCCAACCCCCATATTTAATCACACTTTGAGGTGTGCGGAGAGGCATTAGTGTCTTTCTACCACCACCAGATCCTGGTGTAGCCAGGGGCAGGTTTAACCCCTGGTGCAATTAAAAACAGCTTTAAGGCTGCTCTGTCTTGTCACCCCAAGGATTCGAGATTGCCAGAAAACAGTGTGCTTCAGCCATGTCCCTGGAAAGCCACCTACCACAGAGGGGCCCTACCTTTACATCAGAGGGACCAGGACTCACTACTATGGGTCTCCTGTATCTGGGAGCTGTCCTGTTACGGCGGCTCTCCATCCAATTTGCAATATGGCAGTGGAGGCCAAGGATCTGTCCCTCAGTTTCAAAGAGCTGAGGCCACATGTGCAGATCATTTATTAACATTTGCAAATTGCTTTGAAGATTTACAGTGCAATGTAAGTGTGAAAGTTTTATCAATCATCAGCAATATATTCCTTGCTGCAGTAGCCCTATTTATTGATATATGTGTGCCTCCGTCTGCCAAATCTTGCTGGACTGGTGTGGATTCGGAAGATCCAGAGAACATGAATTATTTCTGTGGTTCCATTAGTGACAGCTCCTGTTTTGTATTCAGTGATCACTGTAGCAAATCGATTTGTCACCTCCCTAATGTAAACAGAAGGGAAAAATTATGAAAAATACTAGGACAGCATCTCTTTAATTACAAAATGTTCATGCTGCACACCATCCAGGAGTGAGAAGGATGGCCCATTTCAGGGGAAAACATCTCACTGTCTGCATGCTGCTTATCAGTAAGTACAAGAGGATGCCAGTAGCTCATTAGGAAATGTCCTGTTCCCGCAGACCCAGAGGGGAGTTGATTTCCATAATAATAATGTTTTCTTTTAATTATTGATAATGTTCTTAGATGAATATAGATTTTTAAAAATGGGTTAAGCTCTGTTGCACTTTCTTGAAAGAGGAGGCAATCGTAAAGCTTGTTACTGAAGCTGCCTGGAGCCCTATTCTGCACCAAGGGAGGAAGGATGCTCTTATGGCTGCCTGGAGCCCTATTCTGCACCAAGGGAGGAACGATGCTCTTGTGGCTGCCTGGAGCTCTATTTTGCACCAAGGGTGAAGGATGCTTTTGTGGAGACTGTGATTCCAGTGAACTGGGTTCAATTCTGGGCTCTGCCACAAATTTCCTATTTGACTTAAACTCTGTGGCTCAGACCCCCATTTGTAATCTTTGTCTATCTTGTCTATTGACATTGTTGGCTTTTGGTCTCTTACTATGTGTATGTACAAAGCCATGCATAACAGGGCTGGTCTCAGTTGTGGGCTTTGAGTGCTACTGTAATACACACAGTGATGATGTTGGGTGTTTTGCCATTGAGTAGAGCAGGGCTGTGAGTTAACAGGCCTGAAGAGGGACCTGGCCATCTTTGAAGTCACTGATGTCAGGCCTCTGACATTTCCCTCACTATGTGGTGATGCTGCAATGTCAGGACATTCTGAAGCAGTGTCACAATGCTGCAGTGCTACCCACTGAAAATCAGAATATTATAACAACCAGTTAGATCTGTCAAATCGGGACTGCCTGGAAAAAAGGCTGATGGCAGTCTTGACTCCTACTAACATTTAAAATATTGTAAATTTAGGCTGTAGTGGTCAAGACTAAAATTGAAGATAATTTGAGCATAGGTTAACCTTAACTGAAAGAGCCTGTGTCCCAACATAAATAATAACCTGCATTAATACATTGCCTTTTTGCTAACTATTTCAATACATTTGATAAAGGACAGTATTATCTCCATTATACAAATGGGAAAAATGAGGCACAAAGTGGTTAGGTAACTTACCCAAAGTGACACAGTGAATCAGCAGCAGAACTGGGAACAGAACACAAATCTCCTGGCTCACAGCCCCCCACTCTGACTATTAAGCAATGCTGTCTCCTAAGCAAAGCTGAATTCAGTACCAGGGTTGTCTACATTTACTATGCGAAAACAAATCTATCACAAATTAGTACTTGCTATATTCCTGAAGTAATCAGTTACGTGGCACTGAATATTATCTCAAAAGTAATTGAATACTGATTACTTTTACAGTGTGCCTGATTGCTGCATGCAGCTGCACTATATCACACAACATCAACCATACATTTAGAAGAGGAATTATGGATTGCCAAGAAAAGTAATCACAAGTCATCTGTACTGTTTCCCAACCAAAAAGTAATCTGAAGATGAATTTTTTTGTTAACCAAAGTACGAATCCCTTCACCCTTCCTAAAATTAACCACTTCTGTTCACCTCAAGCTCTCATCAGAATAATCTGAAAGCAGCCACTGCTCTAGCATCTTTGAAACAGGCCACTCGGTGGTGCTGTTTGAGCAAAAACAACACAGATTAAAAAAATATGCTAATGATGACTAATGCCCGATCTACACTTAAAAATTAGACCGACCTAGTTACATCACTGAGGGCTGTGAAAAATGTCATGCCCTGAGTGCTGTAGTTAGGTCGGCCTAACCCTCAGTGTCGACCTAGCCACCGTCTCTTGGAGAGACAGATTAACTACACATTGACAGAAGACCCTTTTCTGCCGATGCAGGAAGTGTCTACACTATGGCATTGTAGCTGTGCTTCTGTAGGGACTGTAACATTGCCATGCCCTAAGGAACAGGCCATTACGTTAATGCTCATTTGCTCCTTATGAACTCAACTAATATTTTCACTGAGATCACAGCACTTGAAGTTGGAATTTGTGTACAGAACGTAGTAATAACATTTGTTCTCATTTGTTTGTTTTTTGTTGAAATTGGCCAACGCTTTCCAAAATGGGAGCCTAACTATAGCTAGCTATATCCGTGTTTTGGCAACTCAGTAAGTGGGCTGTTTTTAAAAAAAATGGTTTTCAAGGAATACCAGTGGCTCCCACTGAGTTCTACACTTCTGAAAAATCAGGCTGCTCACTCAGGTGCCTAAATATGGTTCCAGAAACCTAACCTGAGGCACCCATTTGTGCAAATCTTGTCCGGCTACATTTTAATGGGACCCCCATCAGGTTAAATTGTGCTGAAAGTTTAGGGTTTTGGTAGACCTAAGCTTTTGTAAAATATTAGCTCAACAAACAGAGGCAGATTATGGTTTTGTGGGGCCCTAAACCAGAGCAAGTGGGGGACCCTCCTCACCCCTTCCGCCTGCAGTCTGCCTCCCCCCACCACAGCACTCCTGCCAGGGAAATGGAGTCGAGGCAAGAGGGCTTGGCTCTCTCTGCTCGCCTGGCACTCCTGTTGGGACGCGGGGTCAGACGGGCAGAGCGGGGCAAGCCCCCGCGCCCTGACCTTGCTCCCTAGCAGGAGTGCTGGGCATAGTGGGACAAACCCCCACACCCCGATCTTGCTTCCCAGCAGGAGCACTGGGCAGAGGGGGGCAAGTCCCCACGCCCTGATCCCGTTCCCTGGCAAGAGCACTGAGGGGTGGGCAGGTGGAGTGGGTCAGGGTGCAGGTGATGCCTATTTTTGTAAGGGCCCCCCCCCAAGTTGGCCAGGGCCCCTGGGCACAGGTCCCATTGGCCCAGTGGCTATTCCGCCACTGCCAACAAAGTGTTTCCATTAAATGGTCACCATCAACTTAAAAATATCATTCCGGTCTGAAATTGACACACAGTCCTGCAATGGGGAAGAACCACTCCAGTCACGCAGAACCTGGCCAAAATCCACTGGACTCCATGTGCACTTATAGAGCTTGACAACTGCTAAGAATCCGGTCCATGATTTCTGAACCTGACAGTGTTCTTTAAGTGATATAAGGATAAACCAAAAAAAAGCTTATTTCCAGCTCTATCAGATCATGTTTCCTAGCAGATAGAGCTCTGGACTGCAACTCAGGAGTTGACAGCTATTCCTAGCTCTGCCACTGGTCTCCTGGGTGACCTTGGGCACATCATTTCACCTTTCTGTGCCTCAGTTTCCCCACATATAAAACAAGAGCAATGATTCTTACCTCCTTTGTAAAGCACTTAGAGACCTACTGACAGGGGTGAAAGTAACTCTGAAGACTTACTGGTATGGGGCCGGCTCCAGCCCCTGGAAGGGGTGGGGCCTCGGACAGAAGAGGCGGGGCTGGGAGGGGTCAGCATCCCCCAGCCAGCCCTTCCATACCCCCTGGCCCACGCTGCCCAGGGTTCCAGCAGCGACTTAAAGGGACCAGGGCTCTGGCCGCTGCTGCCCTGGGCCCTTTTAAATCTCTGGCCCCGGGGCAGCTGCTCCCTTTGCCCCCCCCCGTCAGCAGCCGGGAGGGGCAAGAGGGGCAACAACGTTAAAGCACTGCTGTGGCAGCACTCTAAGCAGGGTCCTTTGCCGCGGCAGTGCTTTTGCGCCCCCCAGTCAGTGGCCCTGCTGGTACGGACCCTACTGGCAGGGCCGCTGATAGGGGAGGCAAAAGGGGCAGCAACATTAAAGCACTGCTGTTGCAGCGCTTTAATGTTGGCGGCGTACTGGCCGGTACCGGCTTCTTACCAGTACACCGTACTGCCCCGTACCGGCCCACTTTCACCCCTGCCTACGGATGAAAAATGCTATATAAGAGCTAGGCATTGTGATAAACAAAACTATGGCTTTGTGCAGCTAAAGTTCTTTACAAATTGGGAAGGGAGTTCCCCAACTAACCTCCCTCTGATCCCCGCACAGGCTGCCAGAAGGGCAGCAGCTAGAGCAGGCTAAGGTGCAGTACTTTGCCCTTATGGGAGAAGGATATCATTTACCACAGATGGGCCCAGCCTTCCTGCCCTCACAGATTGGCTCCTGACAATCCCAGCAGTGAAGGCAGGCAGCTCTGTTCTTCCCTTGCCTCAGGAAGAGTTAACCCTCTCCCTCCCACACCAGGAGACTGTTGCATGGACACCTTTACTTATTGCCAATGTGAGAGAAGTCAAAGAGTTCTCCTGAGATGAATCCCAAGAGAGGACAGGATGTTAAGGCTCTGGGCTCCCATGCACAGTGTTGGTGCCCCAGGGGACGTGGACATTACCTCACAACAAAACTGGCCATGCCAAATATCCATCCATGTGTATATTTTGAACATGCCATGACCTCAAAACCAAACCACCAGACCTTTTTAAGTTTTACTCACAGGGCCTTTCATTACATGACCACCCAGCACTAGGTAGTGTGACATGCCAGTCAGCAGATAATACAATATGTTCATATGTATAATTATATGATCATCATATAATACAAAGGCAACTTTAAAAAAAAACATAGGTGCACATAAATAGCATTTTGAATTACTGCATGTGTGTTGTTTGTTCATGCAATGACTCTTGTATGCCTTAACTTCACCCCTTTGGGCTCATGCATTACAACACACCCTTAACTCTGCCCTTTCCATCTATGCATTATGATACAATATTTATAATTACATGTTCATGTACTGTCTCCACACCAAGGTCAGATTATACCAGGTGATTGTTCTGAGCATGCTACTGTCTGGAACAGAGATGTGGCCTATGACAGCATCTAAACAAAAGAGACTGGGGAGGTGTCCATCACAGATGGCTGAGGAAGATACTGCACATTTCATGGAAAGACAAAATAGCAAATGCGAGACTAACAGCGCTGACAGAGCAGGACATATTAGTTGCATGGAAGATAGGAGACATGCTATTGAATTGGTCCCTGAGGCAGGAAAGAGAAAGTGAGGAAGGCCAAGGAAGAAGTGGCAGAAAACAGTGGCAGAGGATATTGAATATGCTGGCATCATCTGGGAAGAAGTACCACAGGTAGCAAGCGACCACAACCAGTGGAAGAACTGGACTGCCTGATGCATCAGTGGCACAGGTGGAACTAAGGTCTAAGTAGCACAAAAATACAATATACATTTTCCCTCTGGCCTTAACATTCTCGGACCATAGTGTTTTGGTGGCTTTTGTAACAAAACCTTGACCACCCAGGATTGAATGGTGACCACGAAGCTGCGCAGTATGACAAAATGGAAGTTACGGATGGGAACACGAAGGGGATGCATGCCCTTCTGAGGCCAACCTCCACGCTGCTCCGTGAACCAACTGTGATTATTACACCCTCTGCATTCCTAATGTATGCCGCACTTACTGCATGTTCCGGGTCCACTGCTCCCAAGATGGTCTGTCTCAGGAATGTCAGGTCAAAGTACAGCCTGGTTTGTCCCCTTCCATCCATCCCAGCATGTGTTAAAGCGAAGCGGTCTGTGTAGCAGATATAGAGAGAAAAGATGACCTCTGTGAGCAGCAATACACAAAAGGAACCATCTTCCCCTGCACAGAGCTCACAGAATGTAAAAAAAGGCATGAAACAAATAATAGAACCAGTGAATGCTACTACCAGCAGAGAGCAGTAGGCTGTCAGAGACAAATAGGAAATAACTCCTTAGAGCCATTAAAGATGAACAACTTTCAGGTGATCTTTTTCCCTTTGTTCGATGAATAAATCACCTCCCTTCTAATAACAACTGCCATAAAAAACTAATTAGTAGACCTTGATTCAGTAATTATTTGGTTGCTAATAAAAGTTAGATTTGTATCTTTAAAGTAGGCCAAGCAGTGGGGTTTGCAGCATTACAAGGCTGTTATGCAAGGAAAACAGTGTGTGCTAGGAATGGGTATCAGAACGGGGTGGGGCCAGGGAGCCATGCTCTCCCCGCTTTTTAGTATCCGTAAGTGTGAGCAACAGTGTGTGGGGGGGACTGAGAGGAGTGAGGGGGGTGGGATCTTGGGGGGAAGAGGCAGCGTGGGAGTGGGGCCTTGGGGAAGTGGTGGTGCAAAGGCAGGGACGGGGTGGTGTGGAGCGGGGGGTCTTGTCAGAATGGGCGGTGTGAGAGCGGAGGCTCGGGGAAAAGGGGCGGGGCAGGGGCAGGGTCTCAGGAGGAAGGGGTGGTGCGGGGTCAGGGCTATGGTTCTCATGCCAGTGGGCCCCCCACTGTGAGGGACCTTCTGCTGCTCCTGGTAGACTGATGTAACAGAACAATATCACACTATTGTTAATTCTGGATTCAAAACTGGGGCTGGGACTGTCATTTATCTTAGAACCATAGAAATGAAGGGCTGGAAGGGATCACGAGAGATCATCCAGTCCAGCCCCTATCCTGAGGCAGGACCAAGTAAACCTAGACCAGGGGTTCTCAAACTGGGGGTTGGGCCCCCTGAGGGGGTCATGAGGCTATTATATAGGGGGGTCACAAGCTGTCAGCCTCCACCCCAGACCTGGCTTGGCCTCCAGCATTTATAATGGTGTTAAATACATTAAAAAGTGTTTTTAATTGATGGGGGGGGGGGTCATACTCAGCGGCTTGCCATGTGAAAGGGGACACCAGTACAAAAGTTTGAGAACTCCTGACCTAGACCATCCCTGACAGATCTGAGGATCTGGCTCAAAATGGATACTTTAAGCATGTTTTTCTTCTCCCCGAAAACGAATTCCTGTGAGTTTCTGGATTAGTAATAATACTTAGCACTTATCGAGTGCTTTACATGTTCAAAGTGCTATACAAATATTAACTAATGAATCTAATAATTGCATAATTAAATCTTATTTTACAATGCTTGAGCACTGTCTTACACTTTGCATGCTGTTGCAGTTACAAAGCCATAGGAAAAAACAGACTATCCAACTAAATTAAATGTTAGATCAAAACAGATTTAAGAATGAGGAGAACTGACAACCCTTGCATGTGTTCCATTTTCCTTCCTTTTATGCTAGGATACTGAAGAACCCATGACTACGTTCTGAAGCCCATGGCATGTGGACAAATTAGTTCACAGGGAAATGAACCGGGTTAAAACTCTCCAGGCGTGTACTTTTGCTTGGGTTTTCTCAGCACTGGCTGCCTAACTGAACAGTCACTCCACAGGGGAGTAATTAGAATGCATTCACTCTAGGCATGAAACCCCAGTCTGAGCATATTCACCTGGGACCGTCTCCGGTGAGCTGTATTCACTAATGGAGTCTGAACTCAAGCCAGACAGGGAGGGGACTCCTCTTGTCAACTTCCCCCCCCATGGAATACAGAATAATTCATTAACAAACACTTTTCACCTACGACAGTGCAGCTAAATCCCAGACTGGAGCGTCCTGGTCCATATGGAGTTTAATTACATCCCTGCCACATCCCATTTGTCATTCTAAAGACTAGATGGAATGTCAGGCGATGCCTTTGCTGTTTAACTAAAAAATGAATTTTATTGCAAAATATGTCTGCAGGTAATTGTGTGTGGGGCAAACTGCTGTATAACCTGATACACTTCTTACATAACACCCCTTTGCAGCCAAGAGTGTCTTTGAAGGAGGAGATATTGCCAACATAGAAGACAGGAGATAATGGCCTGGTCTACACTTAAAAGTTAGGTTAACATAGCTATGGCACTCACGGGTGTGAAAAATTCACACCCCTGAGCACCATTATTAAGCTGAATTAACCCCTGGTGTAGACACAGTTAGGATGATGGAAGAATTCTTCTACTGACCTAGCTACTGCCACTCAGTGGATTACCTACATCAACGGAAACCCCCCTTCCGTCGCTGTAGGAAGCTTTTTCACTACGGTGCTACAGTGGCACAGCTGCAGTGGTGTAGCTGTGCCGCTGTAGTGCCCCATAGTGTAGACACAGCCTATATTAGTGGAATGCACCATGTTTGTTATTTTTTGCAGCTTCCTCTACCCCATAATCACTTTTCTTGGAGATCTTTGTCTAGTTCTGGTGAAAAGGCTTTGCAAGAAACCATCTTGAATTCACAACACATGTACAGTGCCTTGTTCCCCACATAATGGCTGTCCCAGGCATTGGTTATACCATTTTGTTTTGTTTCACCAGATCTCAGTCATGCTTTCTAGAAAAGTGTTGAAAATGGTTACATCCCATCTATGCTGGCGGTTAAACCATTTTCAGCTCCAGTTCAGGGAAACCTGTTGCTGAGGATCATTACCAGCAGCTGCTCAATTTCCCAGAGCTGTGGTTTTCAAACTGCAGGTCGGGACCCAGTACTGGGTCGTGGAATATAAGGCACTGGGTTGCAGTGGCTCGGTCCTGGGGTGGATTCTGCACAGGCCTGCTCTCTGGCATAAAGCAGGGCACCCTCAGGGCTCACAAGGGCCTATTCCAGCAGTCAGGGCTTGCCAGGGCACAGATATGCCATGCCCTTTCTCTGGATCATGACCTCTGTACCAGAGGCTGGGAAGGGGTGGCATAGAAATCAGTACAGCAGCTCTATGCCTATTAAAGATTTCCCTAGGCAGGGAAAGTCCACAAGGAGCCAGATCCACCAGCTTTACCACAGTTGTACGGCACCAGAGCGTGCAGAACAGCCAGAGGGCACCCAAGTATCCCACGCCAGGACACACATCCCCTTCTCAAGTTTGAATTCTTCCCAAGGAGACATTCCTCACTGTAGTGTACAGGAGTTGCGCTATATTCCTTTAAGGAGCGTGTAAACCTTTAAGGAGCGTGTAAACCTAAGGAGCGCTTACCCTTTTCTGTGTTTTAGAAGCCTGGCAGAGAAGCGGTATGTATACGTAGCTAGGCCTTACGTGTGGTGTACTTAGTAAACATAGTTATTTGGATCCCACCTTGTCTCTGTGCTTCCTTCATCTCATGCTTGTTGCCTAAAAAGCAAAAGATACACCACTCACTAAACTGAGACGCTTGTGGCACACCCAAGCTGGTGAGCTTGTGAAAGAAACAAAGCAGAGTGCAGACTGCCCTGATGGCACTAATACCCATACAGATTGCAGTCACTATGCTTAACTGCATGTGGGATCAGTTAGCTGTCCACTAAATTTGTATGGATATCGGAGTCAACTGGTATTTGTCCCTGAGCCTGTAATCTGGTGAAATGCAGAGGGCCATATTCTCTGTGGTGCAGGAGGATGGCCCATGAAGGATGCAGCAGACCCTGAGGTACTCATCAGGCTTTGGAGTTGAATTTGCTCGCTCTCAAAGAAGTAGTACATAAAACACTATGAAATTTTAATATGCCTTTTCTGGAGGAGGTTGGAGCTGGCAAAGCAGTTGCTAAAGCTGGTAGGGCTTTTTGCTTTTCACTTGCACACTAATATCTCGGGTGGCCAAAGTGTAGCTTTGTGGCTAAATGCAGCTCACACACTCCTGTAATATTGCCTGGGGCTCAGGAATGGCCCTCATACTTATTTAATAGAGAGATGCAGCTTTCAAAGACTGCATATCCCCACACCATGTTCCATCTTGAACCAAGCAGCCCCTGTACATTAAAGGTGAGATTGGAGATGAAAACAGCTGCAATGTACGTGATAGGAGTTAGCAATTATTAGAATGACTTTTTAAACAAATTGTGCGCATTAAAAAATAAAATAAATCTTTTACTTTTGGCAAGTTGCTACTGTGGTTCTCAGTTTGACAAAAATTGGGGTATCTGTAGCTAATGTGCCAATCCTGAACAAAAGCCTGATATGGATGTGGTATGTTTTTAAAGACCAGCTCCTGGTCAGATTCCACCCCCCATCCCACACATCTACCCAAACAGGCTTATGGAAGGAGGAAAAGATTTAGACAAATCTGGATCTCATCTCCAGAGTGATTCTGATTCCAGCTTGACCTAATAACTCAGACAGATCCTCTTTTACAGACTAATCTCTCCCCTCATTTTATCCCACTTTACAATTTCTGGCACTGATTCTCAGTTGGTCTGTTCCTGAGCCAAGAGCAGGGTTTGGGGGAGAAGAGGGTGGAATCAAAGGGAGCTTTAAGCCACTGAAACACAAAGACCCCTTAGCAAAGGGCTCCCTGTTCTTTACAAACAACTCTCACCCCAGACCTGACAAACTCATTACACCAAACATGTCTTTCACGATATTTATCCATAAAGGGTTATATGTAAGGTATCTACAGAAAGCTTGTAACTTGTCAAGACTCATAATCATTGTGAGATGTATGTATGGGTAATATTTAAGGAATAATGTATTTATATGTACAGTATGCTTTATGGACTTGGAGTAAAAATTAGTCCCAGGGGATAATATTGCTCAGTGATGGTACATTTGGGCAGAGGGAAGTTGTCACCCCACCCTGTTTAACCAGCGATGTCATGCAAGGCTCAATTGTTTAGTCTTGCACAATACTAAGGTTTTCAATGGGAAACCATCAGAGGCAACTGCAAACAATCAAAACCACTTTAAGGTTAAAAAAAGAAACATTACAATAAGACCAGGGTTTGCCCTATGTGTGAATAGAAGCAAAAGGCTGTTTTCAGTATAACATAGAGGAGGGAGAAGCACTCTGAATCCATTCACTGAGGAAATCACTTGTGGCGCTGGGGGCAGGGGTACATTAACATGAATGTTTCTTGGGAAACCAGCCACCTCTGCGCTTTAACTGAACTTTAGGGGGAAAACCTATTTTAGTAAATAAAAAAGGTAACTATTAATAAGTGTAAACTCAGGTCCATGTTTCATGATTTTGTTTTATATTGTAATCATCTGTTTCTATCACTCTCTTGTTTCTAATTAAATCTTTATTGTTTCTTAATGAGCCTACTTTTATTTTATTATAAGCTCTCACAAGTGCTATGTGGCTTTCAGGAGCTGTGGTTTAAAGTATAACTGGTAAACAGGGGCATGCTGCTGCTTTGGGAGCAAAGAATCTGGGATTTCTGTGAGTAGCTGGTGTCAGGGGCTGGATATCACTGGGGATTGTTTCAAAGGGACATGGGTGCACTGATTGTTAAGCTACAAGGAGAAGTTAGGGCTGGCATAGCTTAGAGGAGAGTGCTTGAGTGGCCAAAAAGCTGGTGGTATCAGGGAACTGACACCCATCCAGGCACAAGACTCCCTCAGGCTGGATGCAGGGAGTAACTAGGTGACTCAGAGTTCTGGCTACCCCAAGAACTGTCAAAGCTACATTAATACTTCCCATATTCTTGGCACATGCAGGGGTCTATCCACCTCCTTTGCTGCTGCAAGTTAGAGCAGCCCTGAGGTTGCTCTAACTTATTCTCTGCTTCCCCTGGCCCACAATGACCCTGGGAAGCAGAGCATAGCCATAGCCATAGCCATAGCCATGCCAGTGACATGCAAGCTGTGTCAAGAGATAGGAACAGGGCCAGCATAGAGCCCTTACACCAGTTCTCCTCCAATTAGGGAGACCAGTTACAAAAGAGGTATTCTCAGAGGGTCTAACTCACTTCAAGTCTCTTTACACTGCCAAATTGATATGGAGGAGCTTTAGTTATTCTGAAAATCAGTGTCCATGTTTTCCAGGCCCACACCATGGCTAGGTCCATCAACACTGTTCCTGTGGTCTTTGATCCGTGGATTATGCATACTCCAAAGCTGGCTAGATGTGGGGTGTTTAACGGGGTATCTGTTCTCACCCATGCAATGCCATGCAGATTAGGAATGAGGCTGCTGTGGTGTTCCCAGTGACACCACTAGGTGGCAAAAAGAAAAGGAGTACTTGTGGCACCTTAGAGACTAACAAATTTATTAAAGCATAAGCTTTCGTGAGCTACAGCTCACTTCATCATTAATGCATCCGATGAAGTGAGCTGTAGCTCACGAAAGCTTATGCTCTAATAAATTTGTTAGTCTCTAAGATGCCACAAGTCCTCCTTTTCTTTTTGCGAATACAGACTAACACGGCTGCTACTCTGAAACCTGTCGCTAGGTGGCAGTATGGCAATATGCATCTTGATAAAGATTTCATGGTTGTGTTCCTGCTGTCACCACTAGGTGACAGTGTAGCAACACATAGCATGTGTAGAGTCCAGTACTGTATCTGTGCTCTCCCCAGCAGGATGTAATGTGGCAACACACTTACTAGTGCAAATACCATGACACCACTAGGTGGTGATGTGGCAACATACATGGATGCAGTTTTCATGGCAGGGGGTTTCTGCCCTCACCCCAAGGGGATGGTGTGATAACGTTATGTGCCGGTACAGATTCCATCCCAAAACTCACCCATGCAAAACCAGAAACAAATAGAAGTGTCACAGCCTCTTTCTTTTATCTGATCGGTGCAATTCTCAGCTCGTTCGCACGTATGGGCACTGCATGGTGATGAAACATGGGGACAGTGAACAGAGAGATAGAAGCACACTAGGCAGGCACATATTATCTCAGTTAATCCCCAGTAATTTTCTTTTAGTGAAATTGTAGATGGTCAAAGTGGGTTAAAAACAGCTGTATAATTATTGTGGATCTGGGGTGCATGTGTTCTGTTTAGTGAAGAAAGGCATTATGGCCCTGCTAAAAAAATGCCTAACACAGAGCACAATAGTAGCTTCGCCAGGGATTATCTAAAGCCCTCCGTTAACGTGCACTAACCCATTTAGAAGATAATAAATAATCAGCCACACTAGGACTTACTGCATAAATATGTGCCTATACTCTCCCCAGGTCTCTTTTTTGAAGAGTGGGCATTGTGTATTCCATACCAGGCTAATCACAAGGAGGAAATTCACTGCACACTACAATCCCATCAAAGCAAATAACGCTGTCTCAGAGAACTGCACAGACCAAAGTGTCCACTTTAATGACTCGCTTATTGTTTCCCTTAGTAAAATAAAAGAAAACACAACACCTGTAAACTTGATCACTCTTCAATGAGCTGTTTAGCCCTTACATGACCACTGCTTGTCCACTGAAGGAAGGGGATTTTCTCCAAATGGACAGTCTGCTAGGCACGACAGCAGTGAAATATTTGCAAAGCTATTGTGAAGTACATGTAGCACAGCAGAAGGTAAATGGACAATGTAGACTGGGGGGGGGGGGCACCAGTGCTATACAGCAGTGGTTCTCAAACAGGTCTGTGGACCACCCGTGGTCCGCGAGCTCCATTCAGGTGGTTTGCGGATAGTTCCCTCTAACGTGCACACCTGGGCAGCTGCACATGAGAGACTGAAGGGCCACCCACCTCATTAGTGGAGCCATAGGGGCCTGGCTCCACTAATTAGGTGCCTGGACCCTGGAGAAGACGCACATGTAAGGTGAGGTGTTGGCCTTGGGGGGAATAGGGGGTAGGTGGGAAGGGGCAGTGGGATCAGAAGAGGGGGTGGGGAGAATCTGGAACATGCAGGGCTCGGGAGGCCAGAGGAAGAGGTGACTTTCCCCAGGTCCAGGGCTGCGGCTGCTGGGAGGAGATGGCCCTCCTTCCCAGCTTCAGTTCTGTAGTGGGGGAAAGACCCCCACTCCTTCCCAGCCCCAGCTCAGGGGCAGCTGAGGTGGGGGAGAGGGGCACATCCATCGCATTAGAAAGGTGAGACTACTGATATTAAAATATGAGTTGTGTGCTTTTATTTGTAGAACAAAAAAACCCCAAACAATTATTATTAACAATTATCCAAAGCGCTTTACAATAGTTAGTTAACGGTACAAACAACCTTTGGAAAGATCATTAAGTAGTCTGCCAAGACCCTCAGCAATTTTCAAGTGGTCCGTGAAAAGAAAAGTTTGAGAACCGCTGCTATATAGGAACCCGCTGAACTGCAGCTAGAGAAGCATAGCCTAAGTGGGGCTGACTAGATAGTAACTTTGGAAATCAGTGAGCATTTTAGCAGGGCTATGCTGGAAGGTGTTAATGGCTGTGATCAACCATAGACCCGATTAAAGCAGACGGGTGCACTAAGCATCCCTTCCTACTGAATGGAAAGAGCAATTAAGCCTTTATTGTGGCGTGAGATAGCTGGAAACAATACAAGCTACTGCTCAATGCAGTTGATTGCATGGTGAGGCATTAGCAGGGCTAATTCATGTTGTCTGAGGGGTTACCCTGGCATTGGTTGTAAATGCAGGGGCTAGGGGATGGTTTGGCAAGCTGTGTGATAGAAAGGCAGAGAGGCCAGAGAAAGTAAGCGGACAGGAAGAGAAGCAGTTGAGAGCATGCCCCTGAGAAGGAGCAGAGTGACAGAGCTCCTTGGAGCAAAGGACTAGCTGGAGGGGCAGGTTTGGAAATTGTGAGCAAGGAAACTAGAGTGTTCAGGGAAACAGAACATCATGTACATGCTTTGTAAACAAACAGGATTGCAACAAATATACCTGACTTGTATCATCCATTTCTCCTCCAAACAGAAATTATCTTGCAAGGCCCCAAATACTGGCTAACTGCTCAAGCTGAAGAGGCAACAGCAGCAAAAAAGTACTCCCAGGGTCTTCTAGAACTCTGAAACTGCCTTCTGCGCACCATGTTTCCCACTGAGTTTGGCTTAGAGATTTCCATGTAAATGGAACCTATTATTTCAGGCTCACAGTTTTTAACCCTGTTACCAGGGGTGCTGGAACAGGTGGGGTCCAGCGGGCCATTGCCCCACACTTTTAAAAGTGTGAGGGCTATGCCCTTCCACTTTTTACCATCCGTAAAGGTGAATGACAGGGGGGTGGGAGCAGAGAGGAGTGAGTGGGGGATGGGATGGGGGGGAAGAGGTGGAGCAGGTGCCCTTGAGGGGGGGCAGCAGGCACAGGGCCATGGTTTGGGTGCCAGTGGCCCCCCTACTTTTAGTGTACTTCCGCCCCTCTCTTGCCTGTTACATATTCATTGAAGGCGCAATTGATGAAGCACAATAGTTCATAAAAGAATAAATCTAACTAACTGCACAACCAACTCCATTTTTCCACCAATTAAACCTGACAGATTTTAATATACAAAGGACAATCTGACTTTTCATCTGAAAAATTCAAAATTCCTGTTTCCATTATTTCATTCAATCCTTTAACCCACTTTTTTAAAAAAAAAAACAATAAAACCCTGAAAAAATATTTGGCCTGATTCTGAACTGACTTACAGTAGATTTATACCTGTGTATCACCAGTGGTGTAATTCCTGATTTATACCAGCATGAGAGCAGAACCAGGATCGCTGTCCTAGAAGACTATAGACAGCTGCATCCATTGAAATGCATACTCTGTGGGAATTCTGTGCCACTGCACACGTGTATAATTAATGTGCTGTGCATATTTTTAATTTTTTTTTTTTGCAGAGAATAGCTTCTGCCAGAAAGTTGCTGCAGTTCCACTTTTTACCACCAGAGGGCGATGTGGTGCTAGACCAGAGCAGCCAGTCCTGGCCCGCTAGGGTAGAGAAAGAGCCTGCAATGCCTTCTTCATAGCGCCTGTTGGGCCAGGTCAGGAGACAGGGGCTATGGGGAGACAGACAGTGTAGGGTGCTGGGGATGGTGGTCAGACAGGGGCTCATAAGGGCTAGTGGGGGAGGACAGACTGGGACAGGGACTGAATGGGAATGGAGGTGTAGGGGATGGGGGAGGGAGTGCAGGGCCACAGGGAGGTGCCTGAGTTGGGGTACAGAGACACAGGGGCAGATGTACCTGACTGAATGGGGGAAGCTAGGGGTCAGCCAGGGTCTGCTCCCTAACAATCCCTCCCCCCTGCAAAAAAAAACACCTGTTCCATACTTTTCCCACCCATACATAACAGCCCTCCAAGTTCACACCCAGGCTACTTTCCAGCAATTATTGCCTCTCTCCCTTAGCTCCTCCATTATCCCTGACTCCCCCCAGCCTTTGCACTGCTTCTGAGGGGTGTGGGAAATACAGTTCTGTATTGTAGTTTAAATAAATTATTACTGAGAGGTCTGTATTAAAATGCCTAATACGGAATCTATTTGTCAAAAAACTTTTCCTGAATCTTTTTTGTTGTCTGTATTGTTACAGATATACTTGTTGACAGGTATTTTGAAATAAAGTACCAAAATAATTGAAACTGGTGTGATTATATCGTGTTATTTTGACAAAAAATATGCAGAATATTCAAATACAGTGCACAGAAGTTTTAATTTTTTGGTGCAGAATTCCCCTAGGAGTAAATGCAGTCATCTGTGGGGTGAAACACAGCAAGGGTTTAACTGCACAGTAGTATCACAGAATACAAAAGTGTCAAGGAAAAAATAAGTGGGCATCTGAAATTTGGCCAGAATGCCAGGATAATACCTCTAACGCTAGCGGGAAGTGCCTCAAGACCTTGAACAAAAGTACCTCCTATTTAAATCTCACCCAAAAGGCAGCATGCCCAACAATACAGGGACACTTAAGTACACTGTGTCATAGTGTACTGTCCAAGGGAGAGGAGTACCTCAGACAGTAGCTGATCACATGATTCTTTGGCATAAGTGATGTGGCTAGCAGGAAGAGTGGCAAGAAACACAGCTTTAATGCTGAACAGCCAGTGTTTCATGGTGAGTTATGCTGTTTCTCAGTCCCATGCCTGCATTCCTAAGCCTCTGGTCCCTGACCAGTCTATGTCCCTCCTGAAATCTGATCCACTTTCTCCAGTTCCCCACTACATCACCACCACCACTTCTTGCAGTACTGCTTTCCTCATGTGAAGAAGTTCCCCATCTAAGTACTTTCCTAACCCTACCCTGCTGACCTTGTGAGATCTCACAGGGTCACAGTGCAAAGGATATGGCTGTCCCCACATCTTGATTGTGTTTTCTTATATACTGATAAAATATGCCTATTGAAAACGCTCTAGGGGCATGTACAGAAATAAAGGCATGCGGTTTTATAGCTAAATTGACACAGTGTGAACAAAAAGGCTCTCACAATGTCCCAGGCAGAACAAACTCAACCCCCTCTCTCAAAAGATAATCTCAACCCTATCCCTATACTTCTCCTCCCTTAGCGAGGCAATGAAAGCATACTGTTACTGAGGAAAGAAACTCAATCTCTTATGGAGTTCAAAGCTTGAGTAAACCCAGAGGCCATGTACCCTGTCTCTGAATATCGACAAGCTGGACTCTGTCAGGCCAACTGAGGATGCAAATACCAGAGTCAAGAGCTACCCAAAAATGCAAGGACGGTCATTTCATTGCTTCACTCTGAATGAAGCTGATTTCATGCTGCATTACATTTGTATGCATTACAGACATATTTTTAAGTACCTGTGCTCTTCATTTTGTGCTACATATGACACACGTTTCAGGAAATAGATTATTCTGCTGATGCGGTTGGAAATACAATGGTTACAACAATACTCACATCTGAGTATAACTCAGTGAATAAGACTACAATATATGATCAAGCAGCTTGAGCAATTCCTTTTCATTAGTGGGAGTAAATGCTTGGCACTGCATCAATCTTCTTCTCCTTCCCTTCTTCCTTCAGGAGTGCCAAGTCATTTTAAAGACACATTAAATTGCCAGAAGACTCCCAAACAAAGCCAGTTAGCCTGCTGCTCGTTTGGATAAAGTTAATTAAAGCGAAGATTAAAATCTGCAGCACTTGATTAGTGTTGTTGAGACTTACAGAATCACATTGTCCTTTGGGAGCTTCATGCCACCTTCCCCCCGCCCCTTTTTTTTGGTCTTTTCTTTGTTGTTCTTGATAATTGTTTTGTTTTTCTCTTATCCCACGTATTTGGCAAGGCGGCTGAGATTAGCAAGCTGTGTTGCCCCAAGACAGAAAAAGCTGCTTTCTCGGTTCAGCTGGTGTGGATTCAGGCTGAAGAAGGGGCACAAAACTGCACAACCTCTGCCTATATAACTGGGTTCAAAGAAGAATTAGATAAGTTCCTGGAGGATAGGTCTATCAATAGCTATTAGCCAAGATGGCTAAGCCTCTGGATTGTTAGGACTGGATAACAGCATAGGCACCGACTTTGTGGGTGCTCTGGGACTGGAGCACCCACAGGGAAAAATTGGTGGGTGCTCTGCACTCACCAGCAGCTCCCCGCCCCAGCTCGCCTCCGCCTCTGCCCCTGAGCGCCCTGCATGCCCACTTTTCCCCCTAGCTCCCAGCACTTGCGCCGCGAAACAGCTGTTTCGCATGGCAAGTGCTAGGGGGGAGGAGGGGGAATGCAGCGCACTCAGGGAAGAGGTGGGGCCGGGATTTGTGGAAGGGGTCCAATAGGAGCAGGGAGGGGGCGGAGTTGGGGCTGGGACTTTGGGGAAGGGGTTGGAATGGGGGCAGGGTAGGGGTGGGGAAAGGGTGGAGTCGGGGTAGGGGAGCACAAGCACCCACCGGTGCCTGGGAAAGTTGGCGCATATGGATGACAGGGGATGGGTCATTTGATAATTGCCTTGTTCTGTTCATTCCCTCTGAAGCACCTGGCATTGGCCATTGTCAGAAGACAGGATACTGGGCTAGATGGACCTTTGGTCTGACCCAATATGGCTGTTCTTATGTTCTGGTAGTGTTCAAGATATATCTTTTCTTTAGTGCATTTTCACATTAGGAACTATGGAACTCTCAAACCCAGCTGAATTAATATACATTGGGATTTGGGGTGGTGTTTTGATGTAGGGGAGGTTCTTTGGGATCGGGCCCATACTGTGGTTCTTTGTTTATAAAGCATCCAGCACAATGGGTTCCCAGGTGCTAGGACAGTACAAATAAATAAATAAATAAATCATAATAGGCCCAGGAGGTGGTGCCACAGTCTATGCTCCATGACATGGGTGGTGAAGGTGGGCTCAGATGCAGGAATTTTACACCCCAGGCTGGTGGAACTGAAGCAGATTGTGGAAGGGGCTCTAGTAGGAGAAGGCAATGGGCAGCTTATTCTAAATCAGTCTCTCTCTCCCTCAGGCTATTATAGGAATGCTTAGGCTGGCCTCCAGCATCACATTGCTTTTGGCGGTGCCAGAAGGGTGAAGGTGCTATTGAACCCAAAGAGAAGAAAAGAGTCTAGATAGGCTGTGAAGAAGAAAATTCTTGCGCTTCGGCATCTGGAGTTACTTACAGAAAGGGGTTTATACTTCCTCTGATTTAAAAAGAAAAATCTGAAGATTGCTTAAAAAAAATTGCGGCGACAAACCCAGGTATATGAAGAGGCACATTAGCCACAAGGAAAATCTTTGCATTTGTATTTTCCCATTGTAGGCACTGAGTCCTAGCCAGACCTTCTCAGTCAGAGAGTGGATCACCGTAACTTGGAAGCTTTGAGGTAGGGGCACTGATACGAGGAAAAAGTGTAAAGGCAGCATGACTCAGTGGATGAGGTACAGGACTGGGAATCAAGACACTTGGCTTTGTCCCTTGCTCTGCCACTGATCTGATGTGTGATCTCAAGCAAGGCACTTCACTCCCTGTATCTGTTTCCCCTCCTGTTCTTTGATTGTCTTGTCTATTTAGAGGTCTTCAGAGCTGGAATTTCCTCTCATTCTCTGTTTGTAAAGCACCTAGCTCAGTGAGGCCTAGATATCAACTGGAGCCTCTCAGCAGTACCATAAAGCAAATAATAAGGGGAGAAATCATGTAATGCTTTTATATAGTATATGGGAAAACCTGTATGCAATATATACATAAAATGAATATAATAGGAATGTGACAGAGGGGGCTAGGTCTGTATCAAATTGTGAACCCCAGTTTGTTGAGCGACTGCCATTTTCCAGCAGGGGCTCCCCTTCGTATTGTAACCTTCATGTTGGAGTGCAAACCTCATGTTGTACTGCAATCTCCATTGTGCATTAGCACATCCATTTGGTAGTAGGGGCTTGGCACCTAGTGGAATGACTCTGTGAAGCTAAAACAGAGCAATCTAGCCCCATCAGCTTTCATCGTCTCTCAGTGACTAGCCAGCCCCTGGAGCAATGACCTCTCTGTACAGCAGTGTGACTTGCGGGAAGGAGGTCGAATTTCCCTGGTTGAGCACATGCTGGAAGGGCTGCAGTTTCTCCTGTTGGCAACCTGACCAGAAGGGTCAGGGACAATATTTAAGGAAGGGGGCTCTCTGTGAAAGGGAGCTATTCACCATCACATGCCAGAAGACCAGGCTAAGGACAGAGAAGGCAGGAAGGTCTGCCTTGCCTGAAACACGTCCCAGACCTCAGACTCACAGCCGAAATACAAGCAGACGTGTGCGTGTGCCCACATGCACACAGGGCTGTTGGTTATTTTGTAAAAATCTGTAACTCTTTAGTGCTTTCTTGAGGATAAAAAGTACCTGTGGTTAAGAAATTCCTGTGCTGATGATGTGTTCCTTGCTCGCCTATCACATTGTCCCTGAAGGGGTTAATTGAGAAACTCAGACTGCCCACTAAAAGGTGGACTCTGAGGGAACATGTATAAGCAACTGGGGGTAGGGACCAGCCATGCCCCATGTGCTCTGGCATCCCACTCTCAAGAGACTGCTGTCCATCCAGACAGGGAGCCTGGCTCAGGTGGTGACAACCTATACCAGTCGGCTAGTGTGTGTACAATGAGTCCAGTGCTTTTACCCATTGCAGTGAAATTTAAAAATATTCTCTACATTGCCCAGAAAAGCTGTTTTCTTTACGTAGGGTGATATTACATTGAACTTCCCTTGCACAGATTAGCAGCCTGCAAGCCCTTTATCTCTGCATTTCCCTCAGCCATATTTGAACTCCAGCTCTTAGGAGGTGACTACATGCCATTAAAATCAGAGTGTGTGCATGTGTGCGCACGCGTGATTGTGTGCATCTAGGGGCAGCAAGAGGGGGACTTAGGGGGAATAATATAAAAATATAAAATCAATTTGATTTTCCTGAAGCCACACTTCTTGTGTCTGTATCCATCAATCAAACAATATCTGGGGATGCAATATATTTACCGGCATGTATCTCCAGCCAGCAGATGAAGGAAGGCTGCTCAAAATCCCCACGTTAACAGCTTTCAAAGGGAAAGGCAGTGTCTAAAAATGGATAGTGGGCTATGCAAGATTCCTTTAAAGCGTGACTGAAAGAGGCAAACTTGAAAGCAAACACTTATACGAAAAGCTGTTTCCTTCACCCGGAGTCCAGCCTCGTCTCTTTGAAATTAAATTCAGAGATTTTATGGTTGACATTGATTTTCACAGGACAGCCCTCTACCCAGGGAGTTCGGCTGGTGGAACATTCAGCCGCCCCAAAATAACCTCTTGAGCAGATGCAAGGTCATTAGGTCGAGATGCCGCATTGTGGCAAGGTGACCCGTTGTTGCGCAGGGATGACTGAGCTTCAGGACATTGTCAGGACAAAGAAATAAACCTGCTTCATTCTGCATGGATGTCAGGACACTGTTCTGAGAAAAATGAGGAGGAAAGATGAGCTCTGCCTGAAGAATGATCTTGTGATTATAACTCAGGAGTGGGAGCCTGGAGATCTGCCTTCTGTTCTCACCTCTGATGCAATCTTCATTAAGGGTCCCCTCCTTCTGGGTGTCTCCGTTTTCTATATAGGTTCTTGTACCACCTTCATCATCATAGTCTCTGCGTGCCTTCCAGCAGCGATGGGAGCAACATTTGTCACGTGCATCATTCTGTCTGCCATTCTCTCCCCAGAGAGGGGGAGAAATGCAAGGACAATGAAGGGTTTCGTTTGGCTAGGCCACTCACAGCTACCATGGACTCCAGGTACAGCATAGGTGCTTAGCATATTGACAATCAACCTAGGCATCTAAGGCTGGACATCCAAAAACAGAGGCACCCAAGACAGCAGAGAACTTTCGAAAACATGGGACTTTATCTTTGTGCCTTTGTTCCTGCCTCTACTAAAACAGAGATTGTAATAAGTGAGGAGACCACCACACAGGGGTGTTTGTGAAGCCAAATGGAAGTTTGTAAAGTGTGCCATGACCCAGAGAGGGCTGGTCATATAAGTGCAAAGAACTCTCATTCTTATAAGGAACTTACGACCTATAGCTCATCACAATTTGATGCTGTGGAAATAAACAGGATGGCAGAAATTTAGTATTATGACTTCACCTCCCGAGCGAGTAGGCTGCACAGACAGGATGGGGAGGAACGAGTTTGTTTGAATGCAGAGGGCTGTGATGCTGCTAGCTGGCCAGTTCAAGATTACTCCTGAGAACTAAGTGAAAAGTCGGCCTGACAAGCCAGTGTAAGTTAGTTTGACTCCACTGAAGTCCATGAAGCTACAGCCTTTACACTGGATGAAATCGTCTCCAGTATCAAAGTCCCGCTTTAGAAGAAATGTAAATTTTAAAGGCTGTGAGCCAGATCCTCAGCTGGTGTCAATTAGTACATTGAGCAGCACTGACTTACACCAGCTAGGAATTTGGCCTTATTTATTATGAGAATTCAGAGTTTGAGACTGATGGCAGACTGAAAACCCTGGAGACTGAAGTGCAGTAAAGGGGGAGCAAGAGGGAACACAGCTTCCCCTCCCCTGCTAAATGCAAGAAGGCGTATGCCCCCTCCTCTGTCTGGCTTAGCGCTCCTCTGCCTCCTTGACTGGTACAGGGAAAGCTCCCCCTTCCTGTTCTGACCTACTTTAACTGCTGCTGAAGTCCTCTGTCTGCAAAGCAGGCCCGGTGGGGAATAGAAGTGCAAGCTTCCCTACATTGTTCTCCAGCACAGCTCAGATCTTACCCAGCGGGGTAGCTGAAGGGAGTTCCCCAAGGCCCACTCAATCCTTGCTCTCTGTACTGTGATTGTCTAGAAAGGGGCCAGCTGGGGCCAGGCTTGATGAGTTTTGTGATATCAACACGTATCCCCTGGGAACTGGACTGAGGCCGCCAACGCATTTCCCAGTGAGCCCCAAATTGCCAGCTGAGAACTGCTTTTGGTCACTAATTACCTGGGCCATATTGAGAGCAAAGGACCTGGAGGTAAAAGGCTAACGGATTCCATGCCCAATCCCATGAGCCATTCAGTGCCATGCAGAAAGTCTTTGAACTGCCAAGTTTTCAAAAGCCCCCTCTTCCTCACGCCAGCCGACTCCAGTGCATCAGACTTTTGCTCAAGTCATAGCTGGGAGGTACAGGTCTGCAGCAGACATGTCCCCCAATTTTATGAGAACAAAGCTTAAAACAGGAAAGCTGGGACTTTAAAACCTGCCAGGCTCATTTCACAGAGGCCTCCTAATTGTAGGGAGCTAGGGATACCATGTCTTTCTGAGTGCTGGAATATCAAATAGCTTCGCAGTGCCTTCACCTCAATCTTTTCATGGCCTCTCAGCCTGCTCAGGGATAAGGCGCTGCATGCTGAAAGGCAAAGCTGAGCTATTCGGTAACTACCACAGCACAACACAAGCCCAAAGGCTCTCCTTTAGCTCTGCTCCTGCGCAGAATGCCCCCAGCACTTTGCTCTTGCAAAGCAATGCAGAGTGGGCTTTGAAGCTGCGAACATGGGTCCCAGTGGCTCTGCCAGAGGGAGGGTTTCCTTTTTGAACCCATTGCCCTTACACCTCCTGGATCATTGTTTGAGTCTCAGCCGTTGGAGATTCGGGATGCGCGAGCAGTCCAGGCACCAGAAGCTACTACTTTGCACTTCTGTCGTGCTTTCCCTCTGAGGCCCTATAGCAACAACAGCTGTGACCTACGCCTCACGACATGGCCCTAAGGGAGGGTGTGCTGTCAGCCCCACTCCGCAGCGGTAGGACGGGACATGAGACACCTGCAGCACCAAGAAGCAACGTGATTCTATTCTGCTCAGATTCTGATGCCATGCTCATCGCTGCAGTATCTGAGGGCCTTCCAGTAAGGCATTAAGTGATGTGGCTCGCCCCTCACACAGCCAATCTGTGGAAAAGCCAGGAACAGAATGCCCAGCTCCTGTCTCAGTCCTGTGCTTGAGCCACAAGACCATCCTCCTCCTCAGGAAAGACTCTGCCCATCTAACAAGTCTGCTATAGTGTCGGGTTACCAGCTGGCAGCCCTCACGTTCAGGATATAAAACTTTTACAATGATCTTTTCTTCTTCCAGCCCCTTAGCCTTTTGCTCTGCCTTAACTCCTGCTGTGACCTGTGTCAGCAGTGCTGACACAAAGAAATGAAACCTCTCAAACAAAACTCACTCCGGCTCCCTATTCCAGGCTTCCAGATCAGGGTAAATCTTTCCAGGATTCCATTTCCAAGTGCAAAGTAGCTTCAAAGTGACCATCTTGCTCAGTACCCTGAAAGCAAGGAAGCTGCTACCAGGCTGTGATGCACTTAATGGCACCTGGGGCGTCTAGCTGTGAGCATTGAAGTGACTGACATTGACAGGGGATATGAGTCTCTCTGTGTACCATTTGTAAGCATTTCCTGCAGGTCTTGGAAAGGGAGCTTATCACTTGCTTATAGACTCCTGGGGGAATGCTGCACCACTGCACATGCGTAGAATTTATGTCCCCCGCAGATTTCTTTGCTTCCGTGCAGAAAAATGACTTTCTGACAGGGAAGCAAAGGGAAGCCACTGACCCTCCCCATAGTATTTTTTGGGTGCCCAGAGCAGCTGGCGGAGAGGTAAATCACTGTGGGGCAAAAGGCGGAGCTGGGGAAGACCCAGCTGGTGGTTCCTCCTCTGCACCAGGCTCAGCTGCTAGTCACAGTTGGGCTGGGGAGAATGGAACTTCCTATTCCCCTGCCTGGCATCTTGGGCCAGGTCAGACTGACTTCCAGATTTCTCCCCCAGGTGCAGGTTGCTCTGCAAACTTACCCCCCCACACACTTCTTGAACCCATCACTCCTCAGCTGCAGGGGGAGGGATCCCTGTAGAAGGTGCTGCTCCCCTATACACCTAACCCCCATTCATACAGATCCCCTCATACCGAGACCCTTTCGCTGAGCCTCGCCCCCCACACTCAGAACCCCGCCAATGAGCCCCACTCCCCCTGCACCTGGCCCACCCAAATGAGCCACCCACAACCCCACCCCACCGAGTCCCAACCAGCTGCACCTAGATCCCCACCACACAGATCCCTAATCCCCCAGTATCTGGACCCCACAGTGATCGCTCCACACCCACACCCTGCTGAGTTCTATGTCCCGCACACCATGACCCCTCCCCGCTTAACCCCAACCACCTTCACCTAGACACCCTCTGCAGAGTCCCATTACTGTTGCACCCAACCCTCCCCCACCCACAACAAGCCCTTGTGAATCCAGATCCCCCCCTGTATCTGGATCCTCCACTCAACCACCCACACCCAGATTGCCCCACACACAACCTTCTCAACCCCTCCACTCTAGCACCCTGCCTTGCTGAACCTGCCTGCCCACACAGAGGGGCAGGCCCAGTTCTTGCGCTGTGTCGGGATTGGATGCAGCCTCACTGCTGAGTCCATGTCCTGGGGGGGGCTGCACAGTGATCTCCCACCTCTTTGCAGCCAGTAACCTGTGCTCCCCACTGCCATGCTGGAGCCTCTAAATTTGACAAATAAAATTTGCAGAATTTTAAAATATTGTGCACAGAATTTTAATTTTTTTTTGCACAGAATGCCCTCCGGAGCAGTATAGTATGCTGAATGTACACACTAGGTGCCAATAGGTCCTGTAACGCAGCAGCCCTACATAGAGCTCCTCTGGATATATCTTACATTAGGTCCAATGTGGTGCTCAGGATATTTATTAGGTTGTGGGTCCTGTGGTTGGGTGGATGGATGCGATATGCTTTATGGAGGGACACTCATGGCTTCTTCAGAAGTGTATAGTTTATCTGGATGTTGTGTTGGGATGAATGCAGCATCCATATATCCAGGGAAGTGCCACTGCTCTGGCTCTTCGGCTATACGGTGTTCATGTGATATGTTCAATGGAGAAGCTCTTGGATGGCCCCTTGTTATAGATATATGCCATATGTTCAATACAGAAGTACTGGAGCTTCTCCTTGGGTACATGGATGGACACAATCTGCATTCCCAAGAGGTTCTTTTTTAGGATGTCATGTGTCCTGTACTGTACATATCCCACATTTTCTATTAAGGAGTTCTTCTCTCTTATAGGTCCCTGCATAGACTCATGGATCCAACTGTGAAGTGGGGGCTCTTGTTTCTTATGGCCTTCTGGATGGAAGACAAAGTTCTTTGGTTCTGTTCCGCCTCCCTCAGCTATGAATGGACTGTGGTGTAATGTTCCTTGCCCTGGGAAGAGATACTCTCAACAGTGCCAGTCTGGAGAGTCTCTCTATGTGCTGTGGCTGCTCAGAGATGAAGCTGTCAATAGTGCCTTCCTTACCCCAGAATCAGAACTTTAAAATGGTGGGAACAAGTGGAGTGACGCGATGGGTCAGTGAGGATAATTCATGAACAAACCAGCACTCTCTTACTGTACATCAGCCTAATTAGACAAATTAACCTAAGCATGAAGAATATCTTTTGTAGGCTTCAAATTCTGACCCAGTGTTTTCTAACCTCAACAGCTGTCTAAACGAAAGAGGAGGAGGATAGAATGAAGTGACTTAAAAAGCACAATTTCTGCAGTTGTTTCACAAAAGCAACAAGGCAACTGAACAATGCACATATCACCTCTCTCCTGATGTGTCGCCTGTAACCACCATTCAGCTGAACTGAAAGACAAGGACACTGTCAAGCAAGGCTGGTCAAAAAAAATGAGACTTACAACACCAACTGGGGTTTCAGATCACAGCAGGCGCACGCTGCGGGGAACGCTTTCCCACGCTGCGTTTCCTGCTTTGTTCCTGTCAGGAGGCAGCAAATTGAATTACAAGAAACCTGTTCTCGGAATCTGTTTATTGCCTGCACATAGGCACAGCCAGGGGTGGAGGACATGGGGAACAGCTCCTGCATGCCCCTGTGCCTCAAACCTTGTGTCTGCACAGCATTCACACTGAGGCCTTGTCTACTCTGCCACTTACAGCGCTGAAACTTCCTTCGCTCAGGGGTGTGAAAAAAAGCAACCCCCTGAGCGCTGCAAGTTTCAGCACTGTAACATGGCAGTGTAGATAGTGCTACTGCGCTGGGAGCTATTCCCCTTGCGGAGGTGGTTTTATTACAGTGCTGGGAGAACTCTCTCCCTGCGCTGGAGCCATGACTACATAGCCACGTTAAAGCGTTGCCACGGCTGCGCTTTAACGTCGGCTGTGTAGACATACCCTGATCTAGCTAACAACGATGTAACTGAAGCCCTGGAACTAAACAGACTGTGTGTTCACGCTGTTGGTCTTGCACCAGTGTAAGGCACCTGGTCTCCCCTTTCCTTCCGTCCCTAGTGGCTTCCCTCTTCTTTCCCCCACTCAGCAGAAAGCTACTTGCTCAGGCTGCATGGGAATAAGGAATGTCCATTGAAAGCTCCATAGGGCCAGGTACTAGATGCTCTAAAGGCTGAGCTGAGTGCTGTGAAAGCAGCAGAGAGAAGCTTGGGCCTGGGGCCTGCATTGTATACAGGAGTTGTTCCCATTGATTTATCTAGGGCAATAGGAACATCTTTGTACCAGGGAGGCAGGGTCATAGAACTCTTCTGGTCCTTACTCTTCCTCTCCTTTGCTCTGCAACCTTCTCCACCCTGGAGAGGTTGGCTCTTCCCATCCCCCAAGATCCCCGTCTCACAGGTTGAGAGAGGCTAGTGTAGACAGAACAAAACCACTTTCAGCAGTTAGTTAGCAACAGCACGATTGGCATCAACTTTCCATCACAATCTAGGTCAGGGTGCTACACACTAGCATCCAAGCCATTCCCAACACCAGCTGAGAGAGGTCAGTGCAGGGAGAGAGGAGTGGCTGTCAACAGAGAGTCATGTTCCTACCATAGATGTGGCCAAATAGTATAGTTCAAAATTCCATTGACTTTTCTTCCTACCATAATTCCTTGCATGCTCAGATGTAATTTGCTGTTCATTATGCTGCAGGACCACCTTCAGTTTTACTGCTTTCCAGCTCTCTTCCTGCCCTTGGGTATCTGTCTCAGATTATTTAGGTATTTTAGTTTCCATTCCCCCTCCACCGCAGTGAATCTCATGTAACTATTTTCCACACACGATTCCAGCCTCTCTAGGTCCATTATTTCAGTCTCCTTACTGCTACATCTCTTCCTTTAGCATTCCCTGTGAATGTAATTACAGGGATGTTTGTTTATGTAGGGTCCTTCGGTTGCAGCTTCGTGATTTAAGCTCTTATACTTGGCTTTGTAAAGGAAATCACCCCAGCTAAAGGCTGGTGCAAATGGAAACATTAAACCTGTATGATTCAGCATATAGGTCAGACTTCTGGCCTTAAGCTGTGTCTCTTTATAAGACTTTTGCTGCAGAGGCTGGAAACACAGAACAACTGTTTAAAAAAAAGCTTGGTTTTCTGACTAGCTGAATCTACTGCAGACATTTTGGCAGCTCAGCATATAAATCTGCATTTGCAAATATCCACGCCTGCTAATCCAAAGAGCTTTGTATATGGACAGGTCTCTTCGAAATATTCCCTGCAGGTTATTGCTGACCGGAGAAGCTTATGTGCCCAACGATTGGGCTCTTTCAAGTCCACCTCTCTCTACCGCAATTTTAAACTATTCATTGTGTAGCCCAGCTGTGATGGTGCTTGCCTTTGAGGCTACCCCTAAGCTACAAATCTCCGATTCCAGCTGCATTCTCACTAATACTAACACAAACAAATCTTCCAGCCACTCTTGGGCCCAAGGTCGCCTAGCAAACTGGACAAATGCAGCACTTGCTGCCTGAATGTAGTTTAGCTCATCTGTAGGGGAGGTTTGTTTGAGATTTGAAGGGGGAGGGAGGGAGAAGAGAACATAACACAGGACATAAGGGGAAGGTTGCAGCAGTTTCTATATCTAGAGTCTCTCCAAGCCAGAGCCACTGCAAAGGGTATGACGGAAAAAGGAATCAAAAGATGTAAAATGCCTGAGCAACAGAATTGGAGAAACAGTTAATTAGTAGCCCTTGGTGCAGAGGTGGGCAAACTACGGCCTGTGGGCCACATCCAGCCCACGGGACCATCCTGCCTGGCCCCTGAGCCCCCGGCCCCTCCCTTGCTGTTCCCCCTTCCCCGCAGTCTCCTGCCGGGCAGCGCGGCTGTGAGAGCCGCAGGTCTGCCCCGGTGCTCTAGACTGCGTAATGGCATGGCTGGCTCTGGCTGGGTGGCGCGGCTGCCAGACATGCTGCTCTGAGCAGCATAGTAAGGGGGTGGGGAGGAAGGATAAGGGGCAAGGAATTCCGGGGGCAGTAAGGGGCAGGAAGCAGGGGGTGGTTGGATGGGGCAGTCAGGGGACTGGGAGCGGGGGGGGGGGGGTTGGATAGGCGTGGGAGTCGCAGGGGGGCCTGTCAGGGGGCAGGGGTGTGGATAGGGATAGGGGCAGTCAGGGGACAGGGAGGCAGGGGGTTGAATGGGGGTGGGGTCCCAGGTGGTGGTGGTCAGGGGACAAGGAGCAGGGGGGTTTTGGATGGATCAGGGGTTCTGGGGGGGCAGTAAGTGGGAGGGGGCGGATAGCGGGCGGGGGCCAGGCTGTTTGGGGAGGCACAGCCTTCCCTACCTGGCCCTCTGTACAGTTTTGCCACCCCGATGTGGCCCTCAGGCCAAAACATTTGCCCACCCCTGTCTTAGTGTCATATGTCTTGTGTTTCATGGATGTGGTTGAACTACCGCTACCAGCATACTACTGTAATGGGCTGATGTGGTTTAAGAACCAATTCTGCAAGATAGTGAGTGTCACCTGAGTGGGGAGAGTCCATTCAACTCCCACTAAAACCCTTATCACTTAATAGGCCCTCACTTACTAGATCCACACAGAGTATATATAGCATCTAGATACCTTACATCAGCATTGTTCTTATCACTGGCCCAAGGATGCACCCACATTTCGCTACATTACATTTCTGCCATTTAGACTGTGGACTGCAGCCATAATCCTACTGGAGGAGTAGAACTGGATTAGACTCCCTCTGAAGCCCACCAAAACTGCTCCATAGGCTAGGTAGCCAGGGTTGCTGTTGACCAATGTGAGGCTGCCTTATCCCCCACCCACGCTGTGGCAGAGCGCTCTGCGTCCAGTGAACTTCCAGCGCTGGAAACAAGGTGGGAATTCCACTCATATTTCAGCTCACTATACATCAGTAATCAAATTCAGCTTCTGCAGCAGGGGGTGTTGCGGGTGCTCATGACAGGGCTGAATTTGGCCAGGGGGCTGGCTTCTGCTATTCCTCTTTGATTCCAGTATTTATCACATGTTGGTAATGAGTGAAGTAGGCCCTTTGCCTTTAGAAATGGAGGTGTCTGGGGAAGCCTGAGTAGAATCATTGATTTCTTAATTAGGTGCAATTACTGAGGAGCAGCTGCTATGGAAAGGAAGAATGTAGAGAAGGGGAAGGGGATTTGTGGATAATAAGGGGATTCCCCTTTGCGTAGATGGTACCTCAGCTAAAGAGGTGAACATGTTGGCTTTGGGGCCCTTCAAGCTTCCTGTTCTAGTGGGAAGGGTGGAAAAGAGGGGATATTAAGGGGATGGGGACAGAGACAGCTCTCACTGACCTAGAACAACAGAGCAGAATCAGGCCCTTGGTTCTCCGCCTATCTAACTGCACTGACATCAGTAGAGTAATTCCTGAATTATACAAGTGTAAACTGATACGAAACTGCTGTGGGAGGAGAATTGAACTAAGGAGACATGGTACTAGGTCTGCCCTAGACTTGCTGTATGGCTTCAGATGTGTGACCTGCAAAGGGGGGGGGGGAAATGGATTTATGCCTCCTTCCTTGTGATACATGAAGGAAACCTGAAAGATTATAGCCTGAACAAAAACAAAACAAACCAACCAACCAACAAAATCAAAAAATCATAGAATACTTTGGGCTGGACAGTGGGCCCTATTTCTGTTTCTTCTGGCTGTTTTACATTACTAATTCTGGTCTCATCGAGCCTGTTTTTCCTGCAAGACTTTCTGGATGACTAGAGAACTTGCAGGTTCATGACATCACAGTTTCCAAGGAAGTAAGACTTTGGTAACAGAGAGGAAGTGATTTTTATGTCGACCATTTAAAACCCTTTGATTGTTTCCTTTTGCTAACATCTGTTTAGCTCACATCTGTAACAAGCACCGGGAAAGAAAAGCTCCATCTCATTGCTAAAGATTCTGCACTTTTGGCCTGTCAGACGAGGGCTGAGAATGCTCCCATTTGGCTTCCCTGGGTCCTTCAGGAGCCCTCTAGTGAAAACAGAAAAGGTAAGACTTGATTTTTCTGGTATTTCTAAAGTCAAAACAAACAAAACAAAACAAAAACCCCACAAGTGAAAGAAAGCTATTAGAGACAAAAACAAAACAAACCCTCCACCATTTGTTGAAGGTCAACATTAACCTCAGTGTTCTTTAGTGTCTGGGAATTAGCTGTTACAGTGATGCTTCTACTCACCTGCTTCTCGGAAGTGTTGAGAGAGCAGATTCACTATTGTACAATACTTTGAGATCCTTGGGTACAAAAGTGCGAGAGAAGGGTTGGACTATCATAGCGCCATTCATGAGCTCTAAGCCAAGGTGAGCAATATACAGGGTGACATTTGAGAGCATTTCCTCCCCTAGGGTCTAATTCCCCTCTCACTTACACCATTTGGCCCAGGCAAAATGCAAGGACTGAGTGGAGGCCACTTGTGCCTACCCTGTTCAGGGACTAGGTCAGACCCCAGTGCGGGTTGTGCTCCCCACTGCTATCACCCTAATGGGGCTCACAGTAGTAAGGAACCAGCCAACTCCAGGTCTGCCTTAGTCACCCCCCCTTCCTACCACATATCCACCCTGCTTCCTTTTATGGCCTACTCCTGCCTCCTTTCTATCCACATTCCTGCTGGCTTCTATGGAGGTGGCACAGAGCCTTGCTTGCTCTCTGCTGGATAGGGGGCATGTTTTGCACCAGGGGAATCTCACTATGGGGACTACACTTCCCTTTGTGTGAGCTGTGCTGGTACAAACTGGCTACATGCAGTGGTGACCATTAATTCCCCTATCAAAGTCAGTGAGCTAGACAGTGTAAAGCTGGTATGAGGGGAGAATCAGGCCTCTTGTATCTGTTCCACAACATCAAAGCACTTTGGAGTTAAACTTCTCAGACAGAATCCTCTGGGTGGCACTCTACTCATGGCTTAGCGAGCGATAATTAGAAATAGCTGCGTGAGATGGATGTGCAAACTTTGCATATTGTGTTGTGAAAGCAAGAGATTGAGCCCAAGATTGAGCCAGGAAAATGCAAGCAGATGTTGTGCAAGCTTCCTCTCTGCACAAGTCTGCTAATACACCTTGATCCTGACCTGCAGCAACAAAAGCTGTTCTAATCTTAGTGTCATAGAAATTAGAGCTCACCACCTATCAGGTCATATCAATCCATTGCCCTCTAGCAGGTGCAGGTCTGTTTTCTACTGTATATTTGCTAGTGATTTATCCATATTACAGCACTTGCAAATGTCTCAAGTCACAGCAATCTACTGCTTCCCTGGGGAAAACTATTCCACAGTCTAATAGATACCTCTGCCTCGAAGTGTTTCCTGAGACTCAGTCTAAATTAATGTCTTCCTTTAGTCCTAGTTATACCTCTCAAGTTATTCTTGTCCCTCCTTTGTATTTGTCTAAAAGTATTTAAAGAGGGTAGTTATTTGTCTTTAGTCACAGTTTACTCAAGTGATACATATAAAGCTCTTTTAACCTTTCCTCGTAAATAGATCCCTCCATTCTGGTAATCAATTTATACTGTTGTCTCAATATTTTTCTGGTACTTAAGTGCCCAGAACTGATCAAAGGATTTTAGGTGTGGCCCCTCTAGAGCTATGTAAAGAGAGACTTATTTCCCTCCTGAGTAATGTAGATGATGTTTCTGTGTATGGAGGCCAGCATTACGGTGCCTTGCAAAGTCATCTGTAATCTGCCCTCCACTATAGCCCCCAGGTCTTTTTCAGCATTACTGCTTTTTCTCTTCCATTTTACATCTGTGGTATGAGTATTTCCACACTGCCAGATGTGTTACACTGCAATTTTTTTCAAATTGAATCTCTCATTCTGATAATTTCAGCCTATTATTGTAGATCCCATTATAGTATTTCTTGGAACTGGTTGGGAGTCTTTTGACAAAATGTTTTTGTTTGAAGATGACTATTCATCAAAACCAAAACGTCCTGTGGGATCATCAGTTTCGACACTTTGTTTAGAAGAAAAATTGGAAAAAAGTTTTGAAAAATGTCAAAATGGGGTGGAATGGAACATTTGATTTTTCAGTTTGAAATAACTTCAGAAATGTGTTAAAATATAAAGTAACATAAAAGGACGAAACCCTCCCCCCCCAAAAAAACCTGTTACTCACCTTCTTGAAACTTGTTCTTCGAGAGGTGTTGTTCATGTCCATTCCAAATCAGGTGGGCACGTGTGCAGTGTGCACGACAGCTGGAAGATTTTCCCCCTAACACCATCTGCAGGATCAGCCTGGGAGCCCCCTGGAGTTGCGCCTTCATGGCACCCAATACAAGACCCTGCTGCCCTGCTCCCAGAGGGGTAGGAGGGTGGGTACTGGACTGGAAATGAACACCACGTCTTGAAGAACAACAGTTATGAGAAGGTGAGGAACCATTTTTTCTTTGAGTGTTTGTTCATGTCAATTCCAATCAGGTGACTCTCAAGCCCAAGTTCAGGAGGCAGGACTGGAGTCGTCCACTGATTGGAGCATGGCTCATCCGAAGGCCACATCGTCTCTAGCCTGCTGAAAAAAACCCAAAACACATAGTGCGTGGTGAAAATGTGTACAGAGGACCACATTGCTGCTCTGCAGATTTCCTGGGTGGGAACCTGCACCAGGAACGCTGCTGAAGAGGCCTGAGCCCTGGTGGAGTGCACAGCGATCGAAGGAGCAGGCACCCCTGCCAGGTTGTAGCACTCACGGATCCAGGACATGCTGCACAACAAAATCCATTGAGAAGAGACAGGAAGACCTTTTATTCTGTCTGCCACGAATAACTCGGACTTTCAAAACGGTTTCGTTCTCTTGATGTAGAAGGCTAGTTCTCTGGGGACATCCAATGAGTGAAGCCTTTGCTCCCTGCAGCTCGAATGCGGCTTAGGATAGAACACAGGGAGGAAGATGTTCTCTTGATGTGAAACTGGGAGACAACCTTCAGGAGAAAAGCCAGGTGAGGCCTGAGCTGAACCTTGTCCTTATGGAATACAATGTAAGGGGTCCTCTGATGTTAGCGTGTTTGAACTCAGACACCCTGCTAGCTGAGGTTATCGCTACCAGAAACACCACCTTGTAAGAGTTAGAGAGCAGGGAGCATGTCGCCAAAGGCTCAAATGGTGGCCCCATAAAAGTCTGGATAGGACCAAATTGAGGTCCCAAGCCGGGACAGGCTGCTGGACCTGTGGGTATAACCTATCGAGACCTTTGAGGAAATGGCTGACCAATGCATTGGCAAAGACAGAGTGTCCATCTGTGCCTGGATGGAAAGCAGAGATGGCAGCCAAGTGAACTCTTATTGATGACAGACAGTCCAGTATTAGTAGCACCGAGGCGAGCATCGGAGATGAATGGTGCTGGGCCAACCAGATTGAAAATCTCTTCCACTTGGCAAGGTAGGTAGCTCTCGTGGAGGGTTTCTTCCTGCCAAGGAGAACTTGTCTGACTTGATCAGAGCAAGAAAGCTCCACTGGTTTCAGCCATGGAGCTTCAACACTGAGGTGGAGCGACTCGAGGTTTGGATGTTGGAAACTGCTGTGATCCTGAGTTATGGAGTCTGGGAAGAGCGGCAAGGTGCCTGGAGCTTCCACAGACATTTCCGGGAGTGATGTGTATCAGTGCTGGTGGGGCCAGGCTAGAGCTATCAATATCACCAAAGCTCGTTCCCTCCGAATCTTGAGAAGAGCCTTGTGAACGAGAGGGATGGGCGGAAAAAATGTGTAAAGGAGACGGCCTCCACATGGGAGGAGGAACGTGTCTATGATGGAGCCCAGGCTGTGATTCAGGAAGGAGCAAAACTGCTGACACTTCATGTTGCGTTGTGTGGCAAACTTGGCCATCGCTCCGCAGGTGTTAAAGGAGTATCTGCTAATGATGGCCTGTTGGTTTGCAATTTGGAGCTGCACACCAGCGGTGGATTATATTTTCCTCTCAAATAAGTCAAGCTTTTTGGCCTCCCGGTTTTTAGGGGAGGATCCCTGGAACCCCTGGTGCTCCCTTTGGTTTGCAGCATCCACCACCAGGGAGTTGGGTGGAGGATGAACATACAAGTGCTTGTACTCCTTTGAGGGTACAAAATAGTGTCTTTCATTCCTCCTCTCTGTGGGGGGCAAGGAGGCCTGTGTCTGCCACAACGTTTTTTGTAATTTCACTTATAGTTTTAATATGTGGCAGCTTAACACGTGAAGATCCAGAGGGGGCGAGGATGTCCACCATGAGATCCGCATCCTCTACCACCTCCTCTGCCTGGATCCCTGGGTTCTGGGCCACCCTGCACAACAACTGTTGGAGGACCCTACTGTCCTCCAAGGCTGGGGCCATTGATGTGCCCACAACAGCCTCATCCAAGAAGGATGAGGATGAAAACGCCAGTCCATGGCCCTGCTCACTCCCCTTGGCACCAAGGGGGTTGTGGTGCTCATGGGGCTGGCAGGCCGATGATGCTGAGGCTGCCGGTGCTGGGATTGTTGGTGCAGAGCTCAAAGCGGCAGCACAAGAGTTGTTGCTGGAGACTGACCCAGTGCCAGTTGCTGCACAGAGGCAATGGATGCCGACATGATCGACGCAGATCTGGATCTCGACACCTGGTTCTGACCCTGGGCCTGATGGTAAGCCCAGGGAGTCCAAAAGGACCACTGAGTTGGTGGTTGCCATTGAGGTGGCCACGGCACTGGAGGAGGCTGGCAGTGTCGCTTAGATCTAGACCTCCTGCTGCTGGACCTATCCGAATGATAGGACTCCGCCTCAGACTCCAAGGTCATCAAAAAAGATGACCATGGAGGAATGGTACTGGGTGGTTCCGAGCCTCTAGGGACTGATGTGTTTTCCCCTCCGCCCATGGGCAGCCGGCGCCAGGGGGTGGCATGCCGGAGATGGGGAGTGGTGTGACATCATGGCCGGCTTGCCCCTAGGTGGAATAGGCAGCCTGGCTAACACCAGTGACTTGTTCCTCCTTGGAGAAGGTGGAGCCATCAGGTGAATAAGGTCCTGCGCCACCTCAAAAGTCTGCAGAGTGGAGGGGAGTTGAATGTCCTCGCCATGACGGTCTGGAGAACGGTACTGGACTTGACTGGGTCCCTTGCGGGACAGGAGTCAACGAGCCCCTTGGAGCTGCCAGGCCCGAAGTATGCTGGGTGGGTTGAGGTCTCCCTGCCACTGTCTCCTTAGGCTTAGGAGGGAGAGAGCACCCCCTCTGCTGCCTCTTTTTCTTCTGGAGCACTGGGGATACAGATTGGCTCCCACCAGAAGTCTTATGTTTGGCATTGTGTTGGTGCCAGGAGTCCTTAGTTTTCTTTCTAGGAGCTGACTTGTCTGCCATCAGCACCAGTGCACTGCACACAGAGGAGGCGGTTGGCATGGGCTCCGCTGAGCCGGGATCAGATTGTGGGCAGAGAGCTGCCTCCAAGAAGATAAGCCTGAGTCTCTGCTCACGATACTTAAGGGTCCTCAGCCAAAACCCTTTACAAATGCGGCACTTGTCCTTTTGGTGACTCTCACCAAGACACTTCAAAGAAGAAGTGTGTGGGTCACTTTTTGGCATCAACTTTCCACAGACTTTGCACCGTTTGAACACCGGCGACCGAGGCATGCCCCGGTGGCGGGGGAGAAATGGGGGAGAGGGTAACCCCCATAACAAAAACTTAGCCTACTACTACTACTATTAACTTAGACAAAAACTACTAACTATATACAAAATACAATGGGACACTGCTAAAGGCGCCTGCAGAAGCAAGAGCAAAGGAAGTTCCAGCTAGCAGTCACTGGTGGCAAGAAGGAACTGATGGGGGGAGGAAGGTGGCAGGGCCCTATAGTGGGTGCCGTGAAGGCGCGACTCCAGGGGGCACCCAGGCCAACCCTATAGATGCTGCTAGGGAAAAAATCTTCCTGCTGTTGTGCACGCGGCATGCCCACACATCTGACTGGAGTGGACCTGAACAAGCATTTGAAGAACTGACTGATCCATGACTTGCGGGGGATTGGGGGGGGGGGTTGATTCACAAAAATCTTCAAGATTTTGCCTTTTTTGTTCTGATTTGGGTGGGAAAAATGTTAGTCTTGAAATTTTTTCCAAGATGGGAAACCTGTTTTCCCAACCAGCTCTCATTATTTCTCCATCCTCAATAGTCTTTTGGAGGCTATTGCAAACAGCAATCTGTTAATGCCTCAACTGATCCAGATCTTCAGTGACAATCTTAATAAACCCAGAATACTGGAACAATGACAAATTCACTGTAGCACCGCACTTGACACCTTACTCTACTTGGCAGGGGCGGCTCCACCAATTTTGCCACCCCAAACAGTCGCCCCCGAATTGCAACCGGAATAGCAGCAGAGTTGCTGCCGAATTGCCACCGTACCCGGAAGAGCAGTGGAGCTGCCTCTGAATTGCTGCCACGGGACATGGACTGTCGCCCCATTCTCAATGCTGCCCCAGGCACCTGCTTGGAAAGCTGGTGACTGGAGCCGCCCTGTACTTGGTGGTGGTAGTTTATGGTTGTCAGCAAGTTTTCCGTATTTGTGCCATAGTGTCTCCATACCTAGGCCAATTTAAATTAGTGTTGCACCTTTAAGAATTCACAAAGCACCATGGGAAACGCTTTTCTGAAATCTGGATATAAAACATCTATTACATTTCCTTTATCCATCAACATGTTAGCAATTCTGTCACAAAAGTGATCACATTTGTCCTGAGATCCTGTGTTACTTCACATTGACCCTGACCCACAGCATTCCTTCCTATTCCTGTCTTGGGCATTCCCCCCAGCTTTGCTAATGCACCTCAGCCTTGCTTGGCTGAGCTTCTTGCAAATAGAGTTGCCAGCTTTTTTTTGGACATATTCCTGAAGGTTGCATTACATGACATAATATTTAATTAAAGATTAATCTTTAATTCCTGGAGACTCCAGGACAATCCTTGGGGGTTGGTATCCCTACTTGCAAACCCACTCCTATTTCTTCATGCAGCAATACAAATTCACTTCACACAGGACCTGCCATGTACCCAGCTCTTCCAGATATCCCTGCCCACTCCGGAGGCCAGACCTGCAATTGATATAAAATGCCATGCCTCCATGGAAGTCAGAGCTATATAGCTTTATGTCATTCAACTGAGGATCCAGCTCTGATTTTCAAAGGGCATTCAAATGTCTTGCAAGCAGGGACTTGCAGGGCATTAAACCTCTCCGACACATGACAGCATGCCCACCAACAGCAATTCTGGGCCTCAGGGCTAGGGCCATCCCTAGGGGTGTGTGGAGCCCGGGGTGGAAGTGACAAATCCATCACTTCTGGGACCAACTTCACTGGCCAATCGCGCCAGCCCACAGGGCCCCATAAAGTATGGGGCCTGGAGTGGTCGCTCTCACCTAGGAGCCCTGCGGCCCACCTGGATGATTTAAAAGGGCCTGGGGCTCCTGGGCACTTTTAAATCATCCGGGCCCCTGGGCAATTGCCCCCTTTGCTCACCTCCATCCTCCTCCTGTATGAGGGGTTGGGGAAAAAAGAAAAAATTCCAAGAGCAGCCCCTGGCCCGTATCCCTGCCCCCCAGGACATTCTGCTGAGGTCAGGTGGAGGGTCCAGGGCATCCCACAGTGGCCCAGGCTCCCTAGGCATCTCTCACTGTGGCCTGGCTCTGGCATCCAGCCTGGCCAGGGAGTGTGGGTCTCAGCGGAAAGAGGAGGAGCAGGGCAGGGCCTCATGGCCCCCTCACTTCTACTGAGTTTCCAGCACTACTGGCTCCAATACGCTCCTTTCACTATCTCTTCACCCCAGCCTCACATCACCTTCCCTCCCTCACTGTCCTTCTTTCTTCTGTTTAGATAATCCTCTCCTAACAGCCCCCCCCCCAAAAAAAATTAAACACAGAAATAAAGCACTAACCTGACATTGCCACCATCTCCTCATTCTCTCTCCTTGTGCGTCACAACCCTCCCCCCACCCTCGGTCTGTCTCATCCATTGAGATTGTAAGCTCTTTGGGGCAGGGGCCAACTACTCCTCTGTGTTTGTACAGTGCCTAGCACAATGGAAAGCAATTGGTGGTCGGTCCCTAGGCACAGTTGTAGTATACTTTTAATAAATAATAATTAATAGTAATAAAACCAGTCCCAAAAGTGATTTGAAAGTGATACAAAGTCAGTTTATGTCAACACCACCATGAAGTGGCCCAATGCCATGAGGTTTGCACCATGATGGTGGCAATCTGCCATGAGCAGTGACTGATCACTTTATTCCAATAGGGTTTTCCCATTCTCGTCAATGTTGGGAAAACTTTAGGTTTGTCTCGCCTTTACATTAACGTCAGTAATCACAAAGGAAAATGGAACGAGTACCTCCAGGGACCAAGGTCAGCAGGATCACGTAAAATCCTTCTTTGACAGAGAGGGGCAGGTTGGATTCAGTAAAAGACACCTAAACAGAGACTCCTTGGGGGAGATGAAACAGGGCTGCGTGGTCAATGCCTTAATTTCTGTTTGGGATGTCCTACGCAGATCACTAGCAGGTGTGCAGAAAGGGACCTTTGTCTTTGACTGCTAATCTCTGTTTAAGAAACCCCACAATGAACATCTTGCCTCTATGCAATAGCTCATATCTGTGATGGAGAAAAGCCAGGGTCTTTGAATGCCCATTCAAGGTATATTGATGCACACCTACTAGTTTCTGATCATTTGTGTAGCCCCTAAGATGTGCTTGTGTAGGTGGGAGGGTGGGAAATGTGCTTTTCACAACATATAGAAATGGCAACCAGGTTTTTGCCTTTTTTTCCCCTCCCGAGTGCAAAAGGCCTATAAAACAATTAGAGCTTAAAATTGGACTCCTGGCAGAGGATGAGAGTGGGAGTTTATGCCTTGTTAAGTGTAATCAGCCTGGTGATAAGGGGGCCGATCTCAGCTGTGAGAGATATAATTACATCATAAACACCACATTACAAACAGGGCAAGCAGAGGTGAGAAAGTAAAGAGAATGAGTGATGTGTTGCCCTTTGGGGGACATGGCAAAGGAGACGCCATTTCCCAGAGAAAGTTTTGCTGCTGGAATTTTAGCTTGGGAATGAAAGAAAATAATGCACCAAGGCACTTTAGTGCTACTGAGTGAGTTGGGTCCATAAACACTCTGAAACTGAGCCACACATTGGATTATTGGATGATGACAGACTGTTCTGGCAATGCCTGCTGCCCTGTAACTATGGGAAGGAGCAGACCATATGTTTGGACAAGTTAAACGTTAACCAAATTTAAAAAAAACAAACAAACATATATACATCTATTGGGACGGGTGGCTTCAGTCCAAATGAAATGCATTTGCTTTAGAGGCCCCAGCTGAGCAAAGGATGAAAGGGAAGTCTTAAAAGACTCCAATCATGAAGGCAAAGATTCCATCTCTGGGGATCCGAGCATGCGGCCTGTATGCTGTGGCAGAACACCTGTGAGTGCAAAGGGTGGCCGGGTGCTCCACAGCAGGGCAGAGAACGTACATGCAGCCTGCGCATGAATGCATTGATGCTGCACAGGTGGACCTTTGTGTGTGTGGAGGGTCCTGCAGAAATCAACAGGTTTTATACAGGTCCAAGGGTCCACCTGCACAGATCAGATCTCAAGATCAGGGCCTAAAACAGGGCAAGCTGTGGCCGTGGAGCCTGTGTGCTAAGGCAGGGAAACAAAGGGTCTCTGTGGTAGGAAGAATTTTATCTACCCTATATTGAATGTGATAGTTACCTGCCTCTGAGAATTAGGCTAGTGAAAAGTTGTCCAAAACTCTTCAAGACACTTTTCCTCCCCCCCTCCTCTTTTGCCCATTTTTGCATATCTGGATTTTTATTTAAGTTTCCATGAGAATTCACGACTTGGGGAAAAAAAAGAAGTCACCTTTAACATGGTTGTTCCCTGCCAAAACAGCTATCCAGTTTCAGTGAGATCATCTGGCAAAAATGAGATCTCAAATTTCTGAGCATTTCAAAGATCAACATGAATACTTTGCCCTCTTCTCTAACTTGGAGCTATGCTTTGCCTCTTCAGGTCTAAAGAATCATAGATATGTAGAGCTGGAGGGGACCTTGAGAGGTCATGAAGTCCAGCCCCTGCACTGAGGCTGGACCAAGTAGATCTAGACCATCCCTGACAGGTGTGTGTCCAACGTGTTCTTAAAAACCTCCAATGATGGCGAGTCCACAACCTCCCTTGAAAGCCTGTTCCAGAGCTTAACTATCCTTATAGTTACAAAGTTTTTCTTAACATCAAACCTAAATCTCCCTTGCTGCAGATTAAGCCCATTAATTTTGTGGCTTGCTTGATTTACTTTCTGCCCAGCCTCTTCTATCAGATGTGCCTATTTTACAGCAGGGCAGATGACTGCAGAGCAACTTTCGCGATAGAGTATGGCAGATAACACAAAGGGGGGAAAAAACAACAACGCAGCTCCCAGGCATGGAGAGAACAATGAGAAAGAGAAGCAGAGAGAGAGGGAGAGATGGATTTAGGGAGAGAGACCCTGCAGAGCAGCCCTTTTCTTTCTCACAGGCTTCCACACAGAAGAGGACCAATATACTGGTGGGAGATGTCTGTTTCCTCTTTCAGAAATTAGGATAATGTCCGGGGAATAGGAGTGCAGCAGGAAAATCTCCCACCAGGCTTATGTCCTCTAGTAAACAAGAGAGGGAGCTTTTGAGTGACATCCATTTCCCTCCGAGTCACTTCCTCACGGCATCTTTACTATAGCAAAGTGAGGTTCTTTTAAGGTGGCAATGGCGCATCCCCAGAATACAGAACATCCCCCTCTCCCCTGCCAGCATCGCTCTGCATGGAGGCACTGTCCTCTCCCCCATCGGCATTTCACCAGACATTTTTCTCTTATGAAAACAAAGGGTTTTGAATTTGGATCACTCAGTACAAGGATATACGTCTCAGCAGATGCCTGTCCCTCTTAACCCTAAGCCACGTCCAGTCCAATGCTCATGTCTGCTCAAAAGTAGCGTTTTCATGATACTGCAGATACATCCAGCATACTGAGCATTAGAGGTGGCTGACTTTTTTGATGAAACATTTTTTTCTAAAGAAAAACAGCTTTTTGAAAACATTGATGGAAAATGAATATTTTAGTTGAAATTATCTGGTTTTATGATAAATAGGACACAAACATAGTTAGTAAAAAATTTGTTTGGGGTAAAAGTTTCCAGCTTTGGGATTTCAGACACTGAAAATCTTCACCAAAAGCCCTTTTTTTGGGCTGAAAATGGTTTTAAAAATGGAAAGCTTTACAGGTTTTGGTTTCTTACCCAAAACAAAATTTCATGGGCAATTAATTTTCCCACGAAAAATAATCAGCATTTTCCAACCAGCTCTCCGAGGCATGTTGGTGGCTGGGTTTCTTCAGAGATGAATCAGTTGAAAGAAACTGGAGTGGCTCTGGGAATCTGGAGTTTAGTCCTTTCTTGTCACTGACTTGCTCTGTGGCCTTGGATCAATCATTTAACCTCTCTCACTTGGTAATCAGAGTTGCTTACGTCAGAGACCTGTAAGGATGATTAATTATGACAATAATTTACACAGCTCTTTGGGGGCAAAGACTGCCCTTTTGTTCTGTGACTGTACAAAGGTGAGCAGAATGGTCCATATCTCAGGTTCCTGGGTGCTACTGCAATATTAAAAATAAATAAAATACTGTACTCATCAATGTAGCCTGCGTGAGAGTGCATCTACAGCAGTTTAGATTAAGAATAACTAAATGCCAAGCACACTCTTGGTGCTATATAAATGATAAATCATAGGATCTAATAAAAATATTTCTCTCAAAGGGGAGAAAACAGCACAACTTTAAAGGATAGACACAACTGGTTAATATTTGTACAGTGCTGTGAAGATATTATTTGTATTACAGTATGGCCTAGAGGCTCCAACCAAGATTATGGGTTGATTGTACAAGCACATAATAGGAGACAGTCCCTACCCTTAAGAGCTTATAGTCAAAACAGACAAAGGGTGGGGAAGGGAAACTGAGGCACATAGCGGGGAAATGACTTGATCAGGGTCATTAAGCAGGTTGGGGCAAAGCCAGGAATAGAACTCACATTTGTTGAGTCCCATGCAGTGCTGTATCCATTAGATCACACTGCTTCTCCTATTAAGTGATAAGTATTATTACCCTGCAGGTCATACTTGCTCATACAGGTAAGGAGGTTCTTCTGACATGTAGCATGAGTGTGTACAAGCTGGCCAACTTGGCGATTTGGAGGCAAATGTGACACTATTGTCTGATCAGCCAAGGCACTGAGTGGGAGGTGACAAATCAGAGGCTTCTGGAGAAGGTGTCTACCACCCAACATTAAATCAAAGCAGACTCATCCAGTCGCTTCTAGCATTGGCTTTGGAGGAGGGACCCTTATCTACCTGTATGAACTGATGCAGTAATGGATGAACAGTTACATTCTTATTGGTTTATCCCCATGTAGGGAAAAAAAAACAAAAAAATCCAACACTTAATTGGTACCTGCACTAGCTGCAGGGAATACTTGAACTGCATTTGGCTCTGAGTTGTTTCAATGGGCAATAATGAGACAAAATTGTTGTTTCATGATTATCCTTTGTTCTGGAGTGACTCTTACTGTGCACTTAAGTGGGGCCAGAAGCAGGATATCTGCTGTGAATCATCACTTTTCAACTTCAGCACCCTGTATCGGTGATGCAACAAGCTGAGTAAGGCAGGAGACCACACCCCAAACTCAGTACCCACATGGCCGCCATCCCCATAATATCTGAGCACCTCCCAGTCATTAATGGATTTTAGCTTCATACATTACCCCCATTTTACAGATGGGGAACTGAGGCACAGGGTAGATTAAGTGACTTGTTCAAGGGTGTGTGCGGCACCTGTGGCTGAGCCAGAAGCAGATCCCAGATCTTCTGGGTGCCCTGGGTGATCATTCTTCCTATTCTCAGTCAGGATGTTCTTCACTGAGCTTCCTGCAACTGTAGGTTTGCCTTTGTGTGATCCCATTAGATCCAGACTCCTGGGGCAGTTAGATAGGTTCCCACAGTGGAGGTCTGGGATCTCTGCTACCTATGCAGTTCAGCCCCACACATCCAAGAGCCCTGTGTGTACCACAGGGAGGAAGTTGGGAGCGGGGGATGTTCTGGTTTTCAGGCAAAATGGTCACAGACGCTGAAGGAGTTGGATAGATCCTCATAAAACTTCAGGCTAGCCATGCCCACAGACATGACCACCACAGAATTCCACCCAGCAGCAAGTCACACTTAGAAAATGCAATATCCATGCTATGGTCAAAGCCCTGTGCAAATGTTAAGTAATAAAACATCCCGGTATCCCTGTAAGTATCATAACTCCTATTTTACAGATAGGAAAACAAATACAGAAAGGTAGAGTGACTTGTCAGAGGCCAGACAGGTCAGCAGCCTAGCTGGAATTAGAATTCATGATCGGTCAGCTTTATAGTTAATTCTTCCAGACCATGCTGCCTTCCATGCCAAGTTCCCCTGTTTTTGTAGTGAACATCTACCAAAAAAAAAGTCACCAATTCTTTGTGTGACAAATTCAAAGTGAAGCTATAACATGTTTTGGTATTTGCAAAAATCAGGGTGTGGCAGCCAGGCTGAAGCAGCACAACTTCTGCCATGAGCTTCGCATCAGTCTGAAATATTCACACTAACCATTTCAAGATTTGAGTGTCTTCACCTTTAAACCAAAACATAGATGGGGATTGCTGAGCCTCAGCATTTAGCAAAGAGCCTGCACTGAGACACTCTCCTGTCCCATCTCCACTCAGCACTGAACTTCAGAGGACGCAAACAAGCCTTCTTAACTAGCCTGCTGGCTCCTGATTGGTCAATGTCTTCTCTTGGCCCTTCTAGACTCTGGAGGATTAAGTCTTGTTGGTAGTTTGACTTGATGGGTTTTCCAAAGTTTGTGGGCGGGGGGAGGGAGGAGAGGGGGAAAACCCAAACCAAAAACAAACACCCCAAAAATCAGGCCACTCACACCTCCAGCAGGCGACAGAAAGGCCAGATTTAAAAACAAAAAACAAAACAACCCTCCTCCCCCACTTTAACTGTGTGATGGAATCTTTGTCACCTTTACCACTGCTTTTGCTGGTGATGGGAACTGTTTTTAGCACAACTACGTGGCAGACAGTACTTTCTACATTACAGAGCTTACAGTGGCACAGCTGTACTGATACAGCAGTGCCGCTCTATGCCGGTGGGAGAGAGAGCTCTCCCATCGACATAATAAACCCACCTCCATGAGCAACAGTAGCTATGTTGGCGGGAGAAGCTCTTCCGCCAACATGGTGTACACAGTGCTACCACATATACTGGTGAAAGTTATTTTGCTGCAGGAGGGTGTTTTTTTCCCCACACTCCTAAGCAACATGAGCTTTGCCCCCATAAGTGGTAGTATATCATAGAATATGAGGGTTGGAAGGGACCTCAGGAGGTCATCTAGTCCAAGCCCCCACTCAAAGCAGGGCCAATCCCCAATTTTTGCCCCAGATCCCTAAATGGGCCCCTCAAGGATTGAACTCACAATCCTGGGTTTAGCAAGCCAATGCTCAAACCACTGAGCTATCCCTTCCCCACAGTGTCAGTGGCCACGATGCGGTGTGTGGATGGGAGGGTTGCTAGGAGCATCGACGAACCCCAGCTCTGTGTCTGCGGTGAGGCAGATGTCCGGTGTATATCTTAACTTCCTATGGCCAGTTACTGAAAGAGCATGATAAACATGAAAACTTAGGGAAGCCCAGGGAAATATGACTGGCAGGGGTGTGGCCGGTACCAAGAGCAGAGATCCTGGTCTCCAGTGCCCCCAACTCTGCACTTTTTCCTTGGATATATGGATCAAAAAAGACAGAAGAAATTGACAACTGCTGGAAAAGAGCTCAAAGTTTAAATCCTCTGTCACCCTGGGACGGGAACAGAGAGAGAAATGATGGCACACATTCAGAATCAATACACACAGCCATTACTTGGCAGGAGACAAATGTCTGTGCAGTTCAGATAACTTCCCAGAGAACATGAGTGCTAAGAGATGCTCACAAAAGGGACGGGGATGCTGGAAACCCAGATTCCAGTCATCCTTTTGACCCATCCATGGAAGTGGATTTATTCATTACATGGATACTCAGATCTCTGACGGGCTTGACTACTCAGATCTCTGACCAGAAAAAGAGCTCTGTGGAGCTCAAAAGTTTGTCTCTCTCACCAACAGAAGCTGGTCTAATAGAAGATATTACCTCGCCCACCTTATCTCTGACTACTGACGTGCACAGTACCCTACTTGGCATGGGGACGGTCTGTTGTCTTTCAACTCTGCTGTCACAAGTGAAATAATTCACAACTGGAGACAATACCAAATGCAGCAGTGATGTCATTGCTTTAGCCCATGAATGTTGTCTGACATGGTAATGTTAACATCGGATGTCATAGTTGGGTGGACAACCAAAACTTTGTCTCTGCCTGACTTCAGTCTTTAGCCATGCAATCTGGACACACGCAACATATTTTCCTGGGTCCTCTTCACACTAGCCCTACATTAACGGGGATACATTACTTTGTTTCTAGCCATAAAGAAGAGTTCCCTTCTGGCTCAAACGAAGTCTCACTGGGGCTGAAATGTCTCAGACAGTAGCATAAGAAAGTGATGAGGAAGGGAAACAGGGGCTTTACAATGTAGTGGCTCTCCCAATTGATTGGTGAGAGTTAATTAATTACTGGTGCAGTGGTTGCAATGACATTCCCTCTGGCAGAGTAACCAGGAAATCAGATTCCATAGATTCCCCAAAAAGCTAAATTGTCTCAAAGCTTTGTTAAAAGAGAATGATAATTCAATTAAAAAACAACAGCAACATTTACACATATTTCTTGTCTTTTGAGATCTTGCAAACCAATTAATTTTCAGGAAAAACCTTGTGGCATCTTACCTGGACTAGTTAAGCAAGGGAGGCAGATCAAGTCAAGGAATAGCCAACAAGATGTCGACAAGTTGTGAAAGACAAGTTCATTATTATCTAGCATAATGGAAAGGTTAGTGATTTTGAATCTAGTCAACAGCTTTCCGAAGTTGCAACGTACATACTGTCCCCTATTCTCTGTTTAGCTGGGCTCCATCTATCTAGCACTGGATTTTCCCCAGTCTCTGTAAGCCTTGAGTCACTTATCCTTTTAAAATCTCATCGTACACCTATTCCTTTACTATCAGCTTAAAATTTAATTATTGGCTCTCTGTATAAAGCACACAGTTAATAGGGATGAGGGAACCATTTTAAATAAAATAAGAACCTCCCCTCCCCCCCACTTTAATTGTTGCCTATTTCTAGAACTGAACTTGAACTGATCTGAATTACTTTTTGAAGCTTCTGAAACATCTGATTAACTCGTTCTCACCCACCCATTATTTTTGATTTGCCAAAGCAGGAAGCACCAGAAATCTTGTGAGAAAGCCAGTCCTTGCAAGATTTCCAGCTAAAAGGATATGGATGTGCAAAAGCTCAGACTTGTGGTAAGCATCTGAAGAGGTAAGTTTCTCCTCTGTCCCTAATTAGTTCATATAATAAGGGTTCTACTGTATTTCTAATGTAAAACCATCTAGAAAAAACATGGACTGGAGAAATCAAAGGCATAAAGAAATTTTCCACCTTTAGAGTTCATCTTTGAATAAATTTTATGTAGAGAGAGGGTAGTGGGAGTAGCATCACCAATTGCCATGATTTTTATTGGAAGTCTTGCAATATTTGTTGGTTTTTTTTAAAGCCCCAGCTCTTGAAGGCACGTGATTACACTAGCATCTCAGTTTTCATTAAAAGAAATTTGAAGTAGTCAGGATTGTGGAGAAATGCTAGCAATCATAAGACCCAAGGCCTCAAAAAACAAAAACAAAACACACCCTAGAAAGAAAGTAAAAAGAATCCCTGATTTGTTATTTTTAAAAGACTCATGAGTTGTAAACCAATCTCCTGATTTTGTGGGGTCTGCCTCATGATTTTTGAACAGTTAGGTTTTGCAATACTTTGGGAGGGAGAAGGAAATCTCCTGGCTACCTTTTGTAAGGCTATGGATTCTTCCCTTCCACAGCATGAAAGGTTCCATAGTTCTGTTTGCCTTGCATGGACGCAGAGCTGACTCCATTGCAGTTGCAGCATGGTTTCAAATCTAAGAGTACCCTCAGACCTCTAACTTGCACTGTTCTGCATCTCCTCTATCTAATCTATCAATCACTCAGTGTGTAAGTGGGTACACATTTATACATAAATATAAACCCCAGGCACACATTTTTATCCTCAAGTAATAAAATGTAATGGAAGAATTTACAGTCATGGGCTATAAAGCAATAACAGTCGTAAAACCATTTAGCAGGGTTCAGACACAGGTGAAAGAAGAAGTTCATAAGTTCAGCATCTGAATATATTTCCCCTGTAGTCTCCCCAACAAACAAGTAGTCCCAGACTGACATGGTGCAAGCAATGAAAGTCCTGGAATAGTCTCAGCAGCTCATTTTCTGGCACATGGTTTGTTTTTTCTTTATAAAGCCAATTTTATGTGATTGAAAGTATCCGATTAAACAATGCTGAAGATGTAAGTCCTCTGCCCATGGAACAGACACAGCAACAGTGCAAGCCTCTTCTGTGCTGAAGTGGAAGAACACCAGGACAATAAGGACCACCTCCCCCAGTTCACTACTGGTGGAGTTCCTCCAGTACTAGCAGTGGTGGAGATAGGGCTCAGGAAGCTCTTTCTTCCTTGGAGTAGAACTAGAGGACACAAAAAGTTGCATCTACACATAGGTGCTGGAACTTGGAGGTGGGGGCCTGGGGGTGCTGCAGCACCCCCCTAGCTTGAAGTGGTTTCTATTATATACAGGTTTACAGTTTGGTTCAATGGCTCTCAGCACCCCCACTGTAAAAATTGTTCCAGCGCCCCTGTCTACAGTCCACCATTTCTATCACTAGTAGCTACTAGTTGACAGACATAATGGCTTAGCTAGAGAAGGGTCATTATGAAGAAACACGAAACATCCTAAGGGCTTGGGGCATGTGTCCTTGTGTTTACACAATTTGTTGACCCAAGGAGCAATGAACTGTGATCAGATTCAAATCTTGGCCTTATGTATGGCATGAATGCTAAGGCCACAGGGCTGACTCCAAATTGCTATTTTAATCCACGGGTGCCTCGGTCCTTCCCATTCCATCTCATCCCAAAGACAATGAACACCACATCCCTGGAGAATCCAGTGTCATGTTGGTATCAAGTTCCTCTTCTGCATCAGTTAATATCCAAACTGAACTTTGTCTTGATGCTTTATCATGTAAGCCATATTACTGACTGGATAAGATAATTATTAATGAAGCATAGGGCAAAGTTGTGTTTTAAAAAAGAAATTGTTAGAAGATGTGAGAAGTACCTATGTACTTACTGTACCTTTTGGTAACAAGCAAGGATTCTGGTTCTTCTAGAAGCCCAGCTCACTGGGATGGAGGAAGGGAGAGGATTATGATTAAAATTGAGTTAATTTATTTCAGCAAACAATAAATTTGCCAAAAAAATGCATTTTGCGGGGACATTGAAATTATTCGCAAATTTAGTCACATTTGGCAAATTGTTTCAGGGGGAAAAAAAACCAAAAAAACCAAAATCAAAACTGAAAACAAAATTTTAAAAATGCCAAAACAATTCATTTAGAAAATGGTTTGAATTAACATTCAAAATGTGTTATTTGACCAGAATACCCGCCCCCTCCACAAGTTTTTTTTTTTTAAATAAAACAAAAAGTGGAAACATTCAGTCAAAGTTTGAAATGAACTGAATCCCCTCCCCCTCCACCCCCGATCTGTTGATTTGGCCACCAAACATCAATTATTCAAACAGCTCTAGCTAGAATAGATACCATATGCGTGCTTCGTCATTCACTAGGGCCTCAGCACTTTTTAAACTTCAATCCCCTTTATGATCCAGATTTACAGACAATCAGAACTGTGTTTCTGAAGGGACCATGGCTACATCTTACCAAACCTCTATTGAGCAATTTATCCTTTTTCTGGGAGTACAAGAATTACTTAACCAAGAGAGATCTGTGGTCCATCCAGCCCAGTATCTTCTAAGAATAGCTCATATTTGACCGATACCAACAACACATTTCACACTTCATCCTTGAAAGAGACTGACATTTCATTACCGTGATGTGTTCAGCATCCCTGAATCCCTACTGAGCTCCAACAGACATCACAAAAGTTAATTTGTTAACAAAATTCAATTAATCTTTCTGCTCATATATGCGTATGATTGTTCCCCACATATTGCTCTGCCTCAGAGTGTGGCTAGGGACAGTGATTGCTGAAAGCTGCATTCTGATTGATTGGCTAGGACTTTGATGGTATCACGGTCATACATCTACTCACAATGGTGCATCGTTGGGATCTCATCACTTTTAAAGTATAAGGTAACCCTATGCTCATTGTGTTTAAAGGGTGTGTGGTGGGGGAGGATTTTCTTTTTAAAATTCTTGCCATACCAACCTCTTCTTAATTTTTTTTTTAATAATCTATGAAGGTTTTAGCTGCAAAGGCAGCTAAAACATAACTGACCTTCATCCTCGCTGCTTATTTCTGCCTTTTCCCACAGTTGCATTCCCTCCTTTCCCCTTAAGCTCCATGTCATTTTTTACTTTGACCTGATCTCCTGACTGGAAATGCTTTTCTCTGTTGAGCCATACCTGAGGGACAGGCTAGAGATGCTAGGACTGGAGGACCTGGGTCACACTGGGTGCATAGATAAGGAAAAGAGAATGAGTTCTTGGCAAGAGTCTTAAACTACCCCTACCTCTCAGCTGCCAGAAGCCTCTTATAAAAGATTACCACACAAAAAACAATGTTAAAAACAACATTGTTAAAAGTGGCAAAGTCAAGCACTCAAAAGCTAGGAAATCCAGACTTAAGAGTGCCAGTGCACCCTTAATTTGCTCCCTTCTACATATGCAGTCTTTAAAGACAATGATCACATACTATTTGCCCTCCCATTGGACACCTGCCAAATCCTTGATACAAATGCCACCTTCCTGCCAACTTTCAAAGTCCCGGGTCCAAAGCATGGGGATGCTAGAACATTTTAAATCAAAAGGTCTCAAGACTTTTTCCAACACAAGAGAAAAAACATGTTTCCCCCCCTTAGATTTGTTCTTGGAAACAGACGAACCACTTTGGCTGAAATTTTCCAAAAAGATTCAGCCTCCAGAGAAACCTGGCATGGAAAATTTCAGCCCAAACAGAGTTTCATAAATTTATAAGCAACCAAAAAGAGTCTTGTAATGGGAAGTGTCAGACAACCTTAATAAAAGGTGGAATTACCAGCCCCACCTATAATACACGTGTATATACAGATTGGTTGACAAATTCGTAGGTTCAGTACAGTTGTTTTTGTGATGAAATGAGAATTTTCTGTAATATTTCAATGAATCCTAGGCATGCTTCAGTTTCCCTTGCTACATTGCATTGCTACCCAGTGGGTGCAAACTCTGCTCCTGGAACAGCGCGCAGAGTATATGGACTACTTTGCTGTCGGGGGGAATTAATATAGTCATTAAAGACAAGTCAACAGACAGTCCAGGAAGACAAAGATGTCCCTATGAGTGACCAACCAACAACAGCAAGAAACCCCAGCAGACGGGACTTGGGAACTAAGCTGGGGAGCAAGGTGTCAGATGATTGGAAGGAGGCAGATTTTTGGCAGGGACTCAGGAGCCTGGAGAAAATGGGGAAAGCCACAGATGGAGTCCATCATAGCTTGGCTGGCTCACCAGGGCTTGGTTTGACTAGGATGGACTCTGGCTTAACTTCTGCCTTGCTTTGCTAACCTAAGGACTTTCTGATTCTGTATGTCGGGTGACTAATAAAGGCTGCCTATGTTGCTGTAAATACTCAGAGCACTGTGCCCTAAAAGGCTACTGTACAAGCCTCCAGCTGGCTTGGCTGGATTTGCTGCAGGGAGCCCTGAAGAGAGACAGGGTTGGCTGGGACTGAAGGCCCACTCATAGAGTGGTTGAAGCCACAGGCCTGCCTCGTGGAACTGAGAATCCTGGCACACTAAAGGGGTCATTCCCAGAAGACTGGTTACACACTGGGGCATAGACTCTGTGGCTCCATGACCGTTAAGCACTGCAGATAGCTCTCCTCAGGAAGCAGAGTGTATACATGATTTTCTGGTTTGGTGGCTGAGCCAAAAATAGAAACAAAAGTCATTTTGGGTCAACCCAAATCATCAATTTGTGGGGTGGGGCGGTTCTCTTCACCAAAACGAAGAATCATAAAAATTCATTTCGCGTTGAACTAGTGGTTTTATTCTAAATGAAACATTTATGGGTGGTTTTTGTCCCTTTTAAAAAGATCAATCTAAGTGAATTTAGAAACAATAGAACATTTTGAAAAGTTGAAACATTTTGTTTTGAAAAACAAACTTGTGTCTTTTTCAGAATTTCTTCCCCCTCCTCGTTTTTTTTGGCCCAGGACTATGTTGCACTTGACTTGAAGATTTCAGTCAACTGCATTTTTTGGCAAATAAACTATTTGCTGAAAATACTTTGCCCAGCTCCATTCCTGAGTGCAGCTCAGTCATGAGAATGATTAATGGATTAGAAAACATACTTTATAGTGATAGACTCAAGGAGCTCAATCTATTTCTCTTAACAAAGAGAAGGTTAAGGGATGCCTTGACTACAGTCTGTAAGTACCAACCTGGGGAACAAATATTTAATAATAGGCTCTTCACTCTAGCAGAGAAAGACTAACACAATCTAATGGTTGGAAGCTGAAGCTAGACAAATTCAGACTGGGAATAAGGCAGACGTTTTTGACAGAGAGAGTAATTTACCATTGGAAAAATGTACCTATGTTTGTGGTAGAGTTTCCATCACTGGAAATTTTTAAATCAAGATTGGATGCTTTTCTAAGACATCTGCTTGCGGAATTAATTCGGGGAAGTCCTACGGCCGGTGCTATCCAGAAGGTCAAACTAGATGATCACAATGGTCCCTTCTGGTCTTGGAATCTATGAAACCCCCGACCCTACTTTCACCAAAAGTCTCCATCTTCCATTGCACAGCACTCCCTTGTGGTCACTGCAAACCTGGATTTCAGCCACCTGGAAATTAGCTGGCTTTGTAACAGTGAAGCTGTTCTGACCCTTTTTCTATAGGTCTTCCTCACACCTGCCAGCAGTGGGAAAATAAAAACCCCTAAGATTTTTCTCTTAGCTGTCACTCTCTTTTTCTCCTGCCCATTATTTTCTCTGCTATTTGGAAGACAAAAATCGCAGGCTTTTAGATTTCCTACTGAGAGCAGATATGATGGGACCCCATGATGTGGGGGCCTCCTATGACTGGAGATTTGGATTTGTCTAAACTAGCCTAAGGGCTTGTCTACACTTACAGAGGCACAGCTTAGCGAAGATGCTACCTACGCTGACAGGCGTGCTTCTCTGCCTCCCCGAAAGGCAGTAGCTATTCAATAGGAGAAGTCCTCCCGTTGACAGAGTGTGGTCTACACCAGGTGTTAGGTTGATATAACTACAGCCTGGTCTACAGAGTTAGACAGATGTTTAATTTGTAATGAAAGAGGTGCCAGGCCTCAAGCAATTAGGTGCTGGGGCTCAAGCAATGTTTTTTGCTTTCATAATTGACACAGCAAGCCCACCGGTGCTGGGGCTATGAGCTGCCAAGCCTAGAGGTATTGGGGCTCAGCCCTTGCACAAATTAAGCACTGGACTCAGGTCAATGTAAGATGTCTTATGCTGACCTAACTCTGTAAGAGTCTACACTAATTTGTAGCTCCCTTCAATGTAACTCGCCCACCACACAGACTTCACTCCAACTTTGTGAGAAGCCAAGCGCTTAAGTTGATGCAGTTAGGTTGACACAGTGTCAGTGTAGATGCTGCATTGCTTAGCTTATTGCTGCCTTTCAGAAACCGTCCCACAATGCCCCACACTGGCAGTTAAATCGGTGCAAGCGCTCCTTGTGAGGATGCACACCGCTGACACCAGAAGCATAGTGTGGATGTGTAAAACGGATTCAATTACTGTGGTGGCTGTATGTTGACGTAACTTAGATCAACTTAATTTGGTCATGTAGACGTGCACTTTGTCTCTCTATATCCCTGAGCAAAGTGGTTACACCGACATAAGTCGATAGTGTAGACCAAGGCTATGACTATGGCAGTGGGAAGTTTTTCTGATTGTGACAGGATCCCTCTATATGCTTTGTCAGCATTACCCAGCATCAGACAGACTCTTTGGATGAGGAAATACATAACTAAATCCCTCTCCATTTAGGTTGTTGTGAATGGCATGAGCAGCGTTAACCTAGGGATGACAGTTTCCTGGGCAAAGGCCAAAGGACCAGTCCTCTGCTGTAAATAGATGAAGCTGCACTGAAACCTTGGCCTCACATCTTCATCCTCCCTGTCAAATTCTTATTACTTTGAATCAGGAATCTGACTGTCTCCAGGACCATTCACCTCCTGTTGCTCACTTGCAGTTAGCCTATCAGCCCTGTTTCACTCTCTCTCACACCAATGCCTTTGCTCTGGGCCTGTTTTTCCTTCCAGGTTGTGTCTGGATTCCTGAATGAAGCCAGAAGCCCAGAGACCCCCCCACCCTGCCCGAAGAAGAAAAGGACTGCCATGCTATATGTGCTCCTGGCAATAAGATGTTAGCTTTCAGCAACGTTTGCATTCGCCTGGGATCCCTGAATAGCCCGATTCTTCTGGGCTGCCTCTCATCTCATTCAGTCCTAGGGTCAGCCCTGATGGAACAGCAGTCATGACAATAAAGTTCCTGCTGTTTGATGAACACCACCCAGGAAGCAAGATATGCCACTGAGCACAGTAACTAGAGCACACAAGGCAAATGTTTGTATAACAAATTCAGTGCAGAATCAAACTGATTAGCATTAAACAGCTTTTATACATCTCTTTCCATCTTTTATACATACTCCTGCTCCCTAAAGCTCTTCACAAAAACAATGAGTGAGCTGCTGGAAGGGCAGAGACTGTGCAGGCAGAGAGGTCTGCCCTTAAGCTCTGCAATAGCTCCCATCTCACCTTGTACGTTAGAACCTGGATACTGAGATTGGAAACAATATCTAGGACATTGGGACTCTCTCTTACTATGTAAAGTACCCAGGGATCTTTAGCATCCACACGGACTCTGGAACAAGACATGTAGGTAAAGGAGATTTTAATGTGCTCAAGTGTACACTTCATGCCCATGTTTGTGAGGTTCTTTGCAGTTAGTAACATGAATTACTATGCCAGGTCAGACCAGTAATACAAGTTATTTATCTTAGGTACTTATCAGACCCCATCTCTGTAGTATCTGAGCTCCTCACAGTCTTTAATGTATTTCTCCTCACAACATCCCTACAAGGCAGGGCAGTGCTATTCTCCCCATTTTAGAGAGATTGAGGGTATGTCTACACTTAAATCGCTAAAGCAGCACAGCTGCACCACTCTAATGCTTCACTGTAGACACTAGCCCCACCAATGGGAGGGGGTTCTCCAGTTGGCGTAGTCAAACCACCTCCTCCAGAGCTGATAGCTAGAAGAATTCTCCCATCAGCCAAGCATTGTCTACACCAGATGTTAGTTACATCAGGGTGTGGATTTTTCATATCCCTTTGAGACACAGCTATGCCGATATAAGTTCCCAGTATAGATCAGCCCTAAATCACAATCACAAGGTTAGAAAGGATTGCAAGGGTAATCTAGTCTAGTCCCTTGCCAAGACTCAGGATTTGTTTTATCTAAATGACTTGCCAACAGGCCACACAGGAAGTTGAACCCAGGTCTTTTAAGCCTCAGGTTACAACTCTAACCACTGCATCATCCTTCTTCTCTAGCAGTGACCAGTAAAGTTCAGAGGAAGTTGTAAGAATCCCCTAAATGGGCAATAATGGAATAATTGACCCACAGGGCAAGTTTCTTCCTACCCCTGTCAATTAGTGGTTGTCTATGTCCTGAAGCATGAGGGTTTATATCCCTTATATTTTGTATCCTATCTAATGTGACTAGGGATATTCTTACATCCAATCAGTAACTATCCTTTTCAGAAGATATGTTTTAATTAGGTTTTAGATTTAATTCTTTGAGATGTATAACTTTAAAGACACATGTATGATTTTTTGGAAAAAGAAGCTTAACAAAATATGAATGGGCTCACCGAGGGGTGTTTCTTGGGTAATTTAATATAATTGCCAGTTGCTGCATTAGGGGAGTTGAGACAATCTTTCAGTTTTCCACAGAGCTATAGAAATTAAAAAGGGAAAAAGCGCTACAGTGTTAAAATACATCTTGTCATTAGTCTCAGCACTGGCCCCAAAGGTTGGTTCTTTTACAACACATTCTCCACTCCAGTACTTTGTCCACTCTAGATGTAAATGATTTCTGAGGCACTGATTTCATCCATCCTAAGAATGTAAGACTACCCTCTTGATCAGCAGAAATGGTGAGAAATAGCTGATGAGGGGTGATATTATGGGATCATTTGCAAATAGACACTGCAACATGGATTAAGATTACTTACAGCAATAAAAATTTCTTTTCCCTTAGGCAGGATATGTTAAGGTTGTGTGTGTGTGTGTGTGCATCTCTCTCTTCCTCTTGAGGTGGAAGTTTAGGGTAGGGCCTTTCAGGTTTAAACTTTGCCTTTCATTAGGGAGCACCAGGTTTCCTCACTCAACTCCACCCCCCACTTTCAGTCCTGTCAACACCCATTCATGGTTTATGGCCTCCTTCAAATAACATCTTAGGACTCTGGGGTTGATAAGAGCCATCACATAATTGCCTGGGAGCTGTAAATGATTTATTTGGTTAGGATTCTAATGACTGCTAAATGACTTGATTGTCTCCCTGAGATAGCAGGGCTGTTCCCTCCCGGCCCTTGTAGGCTCATGCTGTAGCAGAAGGGGTCATACAGCGGTCAGGGCACAGGTGGTTGATAAAGTATGTGCCAAGACAGTTGGCTGGCCAGCCAGCCTGGTCTGTGATATGCCTATTGCCTGGGGAAGTGCCAAGGAGTGGAATCAGGGTGGGGCAGTTTGGGGATGGCAGGGGGAGTAATTGCCCAGCAAGAGTGGGGAGCATTGAAGCAGAGGTACAGCACGCCCCCTACACACCCCATACTATGCACAAAACACATTTGCATTTTAAAACTTTTATTGCTTGATAACGCAGCACTGCCAATGAGCCTTAACCACAGCATAACGTTAACTGTGCACTAAAGGTCATTGCTAAATTGCTCCCTCTAATTAGAAATCATTCTGGATGATTCACTTCCTTTCCTGCAAGCCTCTTTCTCTTCTTCCCACCACTCCCTGCAAATGGGAGGTGTTGTTTCTTTCCCACTGATTAGGCTTGTGAGATGCACCCCACTCACAGTGGATGTTCTTAGAAAGGTCCGGACTGGCATCTTGCAATCTGACCTGAGTAACGAGCAGAGCAAATTTCAGAGTGATAGCTGTATTAGTCTGTATCAGCAAAAAGAACAAGGAGTACTTGTGGCACCTTAGAGACTAACAAATTTATTTGAGCATAAGCTTTCTTGTGATAAAATCCACTTCATCGGATGTATGCAGTGGAAAATACAGTAGGAAGATATATATATATATATATATATATATATATATATATATATACACACAGAGAACATGAAACAATGGGTGTTGACATACACACTATAATGAGTGTGATCAATTAAGGTGAGCTATTATCAGCAGGAGAAAAAAACCTTTTGTAGTGATAATCAGGCAGAGTTATGCTGCCCAATGAGCAGAGGAGGGGCTGGCTTGTGGCTGAATTACAGTGTGATTTCTACTTCCCCTTTGCTCCCTGGGGGAAGTAAGTTGTGCCAGCCCTATGCCTGGAATAGCTTCTCCTTCCCCCCAGCTCACACTGACCAGTATTGCCTCATTGTTCAGTGTACTCCTCCATCTGTCTCTAGCCACCTGTGGTCTCTGGTCTTATACTGAGCCTGGAAGCTCTTTGGCACAGGGGCCATTGGTTTGTTCTGTGTTCATACAGCACATGGCACAGTGGGATCTCGGCCCCAGGATGGAGACTCCTAGACGCTCTAGTAATAAAAATAAATAATGGTGGATAGGAGGGAGGAGTCAAGCCTACCTGTGCAGGAGTGGGAGTTGTGCGACTACTCTCTCCTGGATTGTCACCCACACTGGGGGTAGCATGCACAGGGAGAAAAGGAGCAGCCTACAGCTCCTTACTCCCTTGTAAAGGCTTATAAGCCAGTTCATGCTTTAGCCTTTGTAAACTAACCCAGGGCCTTACTGTGCAAACCCTCTGGGTGAGGGACCCTCAATGAAGTCCATGGGTGTTCTTTGCACAGACAGTTTGAAGGATTGGGCCTTTACCTTCAGGGCAGGGTTATTTCTGTCTGGAAAGCTCCATGCATGTGGTGCTGTGTCAATAAATAATAAGAGTAATTAATGATAGGAGGCAAAGCAGGCAAGAGAGAGCAAGCAGCAGCCTTTGAACTATTCCCATCAAATGCTGGAAGGCTGGGGGTGTAGATATTGGCTCTTTCTCATCATTTACTACAGTGTATACAAAGTTGTTGGGCACAGTGCTGTTAAGGGCTTGCCTACCCCAGCAAAATTACACATTAGCGACAACAGGCATTAGCAATGGGTGCAGCTGGCCTGATGCTGAATGTAGTTTAGCTGCAAGCGTGTTCATAGAATCATGGAATAGAAGAATAACAGGATTGGAAGGGACCTCATGAGATCATCTAGTCCAACCCCCTGCTCAAAGCAGGACCAATCCCCAACTAAATCATCCCAGCCAGGGCTTTGTCAAGCCTGACCTTAAAAACCTCTAAGGAAGGAGATTCCACCACCTCCCTAGGTAACGCATTCCAGTGTTTCACCACCCTCCTAGTGAAAAAGGTTTTCCTAATATCCAATCTAAACCTCCCCGACTGCAACTTGAGACCATTACTCCTCATTCTGTCATCTGCCATCACTGAGAGCACTCTAGATCCATCCTCTCTGGAACCCCCTTTCAGGTAGTTGAAAGCAGCTATCCAATCCCCCCTCATTCTTCTTTTCCGCAGACTAAACAATCCCAGTTCCCTCAGCCTCTCCTCATAAATCATGTGCTCCAGCTCCCTAATAATTTTTGTTGCTCTTTGTTGGACTCTTTGCAATTTTTCCACATTCTTCTTGTAGTGTGGGGCCCAAAACTGGACACAGTACTCCAAATGAGGCCTCACCAATGCCGAATAGAGGGGAATGATCATGTCCCTCAGTCTGCTGGCAATGCTCCTACTTATACAGCCCAAAATGCCAATTGCCTTCTTGGCAACAAGGGCACACTGTTGACTCATATCCAGCTTCTCGTCCTCTGTAACCCCTAGGTTCTTTTCTGCAGAACTGCTGCCTAGCTGCTCAGTCCCTAGTCTGTAGCAGTGCATGGGATTCTTCCATCCTAAGTGCAGGACTCTGCACTTGTCCTTATTGAACCTCATCAGATTTCTTTTGGCTCAATCCTCTAATTTGTCTAGGTCCCTTTGTATCATATCCCTACCTTCCAGCATATCTACCACTCCTTCCAGTTTCGTGTCATCTGTATTACTAAGTTGAGCTCAGTTTCAGATAACCGTAGTTAAAATCTGCTAGGAGACCGGCTCCCAGGACTCTGACAAGGAAGCCAACACTCTTCCAACCCTCCTCCCCAAATGTGGTAAGCTATTTGTTAGGCTAATTCTGCCCCACTGCACAGAAGTGAAATCTCAAGGTGACAAAGTGCCTGGCTTCCAAGTTCCCCTCGTGTTTGTGTAGCACTGCAGTGATAAAACCCAGCAATGCCTGCCGTATGCATAGACCTCAACCAATCAGTTTAATGAACTCTGAACCTCCAGAACATCACAGAGCCTCCAAAGTTAGCAAAATCAAAGGAGGTGATGTGGAGGAGGGGGGCTGGGAGGCAGTGGGGCAGGTTCATTCCATCACTTCACAAATGAGTGATGAATTACGTCATTTCTGTGGAATCCAATGGGCTACATGCTGGTTTTGCATGCACTGGTAACTCTACTGGAAGGGACAGGGTACTGTGCTGTGTCTGTGGCACCACGCATATGTGAAGAATCCCCCTCCCACTCTCAGATCAGGAAGTAGTTCGGAGAGGAAGTTCTAGGGAGTGTTTATTCTCCCTGCTTTTTGGAGGAAGGGGGAACTGTATGTAACTGTGAAACCCCAGCTGCAGCAGGGGAGCTGCCTCTGTACCCTCCATCCCAGTAATAAATCAGCTGTGGTTCATTTGTGAAATGCATGCCTGGTGGCCTTATTCAAGGAACTGGGTCTGCCTGTGCTGACTCACCAATAAGGAGACTGAGATCACAGAACTGTATTTACATGGTCTCCCCCCAGCATGTTAGTTTCATCTGTGTCATGCTTTGAGTTTCTTTCTGGTTTGTTCCAGTCTCAAAGAACAACTGTAACACCAACCCGCGTGAACGGAAAGATAAACATGCTTTGCGGGAACTTCCTTGTGGGCTGGGTTTTGCACACAGCTCTACTCTTCACGTTTCGTGCGGGCTGCTGGCTTGTGGCTCATTGTGATGCTTCACAACTGCTTCAGGCCATGTCAAGATAAATAATTTTAATCACAAAACTAGTGGAGAATGCTGCTGCCTCCCCTCAGATTTCCAGGTGACCAGGGTGTGAAAGTGAAAGAGAGAATCCCTTGAAAGGGCTCATCACTGCTTTTACAGCAAGATTTAATACACCACGAGATGGAAATATATAGGAAGCATTTGTCAAAGTGTCTGTGTTTTAAAACCAGGGAAAATAAATACACCCAAGTAGATAAAAAAAGCCTGCCTCAGCAGGACCAGCATAGGCATTTTCTTGCTTTTACTTTAGATTTCCCAAGTCACTCTTCTGTCTTTGTTATTCCCCTGATCCTTTTTAACTCCTTAATACTCCCGAGGTTTCAGAGTAGCAACCGTGTTAGTCTGTATTCGCAAAAAGAAAAGGAGTACTTGTGGCACCTTAGAGACTAACAAATTTATTAGAGCATAAGCTTTCGTGAGCTACAGCTCACTTCATCAGATGCATTTGGTGGAAAAAGCAGAGGAGAGATTTATATACACACACACACAGAGAACATGAAACAATGGGTTTATCATACACACTGTAAGGAGAGTGATCACTTAAGATAAGCCATCACCAGCAGCAGGGGGGGGAAAGGAGGAAAACCTTTCATGGTGACAAGCAAGGTAGACTAATTCCAGCAGTTAACAAGAATATCAGAGGAACAGTGGGGGGTGGGGTGGGAGGGAGAAATACCATGGGGAAATAGTTTTACTTTGTGTAATGACTCATCCATTGCCAGTCTCTATTCAAGCCTAAGTTAATTGTATCCAGTTTGCAAATTAATTCCAATTCAGCAGTCTCTCGTTGGAATCTGTTTTTCAAGCTTTTTTGTTGAAGTATAGCCACTCTTAGGTCTGTGATCGAGTGACCAGAGAGATTGTCCAGTTAGGCCCTATGATGGTATCCCCTGAATAGATATGTGGACAGAGTTGGCAACGGGCTTTGTTGCAAGGATAGGTTCCTGGGTTAGTGGTTCTTTTGTGTGGTGTGTGGTTGCTGGTGAGTATTTGCTTCAGATTGGGGGGGCTGTCTGTAAGCAAGGACTGGTCTGTCTCCCAAGATCTGTGAGAGTGATGGGTCGTCCTTCAGGATAGGTTGTAGATCCTTGATGATGCGTTGGAGAGATTTTAGTTGGGGGCTGAAGGTGATGGCTAGTGGCGTTCTGTTGTTCTTGGGAGATCTTGGGAGACAGACCAGTCCTTGCTTACAGACAGCCCCCCAATCTGAAGCAAATACTCACCAGCAACCACACACCACACAACAGAACCACTAACCCAGGAACCTATCCTTGCAACAAAGCCCGTTGCCAACTCTGTCCACATATCTATTCAGGGGATACCATCATAGGGCCTAATCACATCAGCCACACTATCAGAGGCTCGTTCACCTGCGCATCTACCAATGTGATATATGCCATCATGTGACAGCAATGCTCCTCTGCCATGTACATTGGCCAAACTGGACAGTCTCTACGTAAAAGAATGAATGGACACAAATCAGACGTCAAGAATTATAACATTCAAAAACCAGTTGGAGAACACTTCAATCTCTCTGGTCACTCGATCACAGACCTAAAAGTGGCTATACTTCAACAAAAAAGCTTCAAAAACAGACTCCAGCGAGAGACTGCTGAATTGGAATTAATTTGCAAAGTGGATACAATTAACTTAGGCTTGAATAGAGACTGGGAATGGATGAGTCATTACACAAAGTAAAACTATTTCCCCATGTTTCAGAGTAGCAGCCGTGTTAGTCTGTATTCGCAAAAAGAAAAGGAGTACTTGTGGCACCTTAGAGACTAACAAATTTATTAGAGCAAAAGCTTTCGTGAGCTACAGCTCACTTCATCGGATGCATTTGGTGGAAAAAACAGAGGAGAGATTTATATACACACACACAGAGAACATGAAACAATACCTTGCTTGTCACCATGAAAGGTTTTCCTCCTTTCCCCCCCTGCTGCTGGTGATGGCTTATCTTAAGTGATCACTCTCCTTACAGTGTGTATGATAAACCCATTGTTTCATGTTCTCTGTGTGTGTGTGTATATAAATCTCTCCTCTGCTTTTTCCACCAAATGCATCCGATGAAGTGAGCTGTAGCTCACGAAAGCTTATGCTCTAATAAATTTGTTAGTCTCTAAGGTGCCACAAGTACTCCTTTTCTTAATACTCCCCAGTGACCTATGCTTGAAAGGCCAGAGGCACATTTACAGCTGGGAAATCGCTGACTTGCAGGAGGCTCTGTAGAAACCTGCAAATGGATCAATGGGTCCCAGATACTTAAATACTTTGATTAGGAGAGAGAGCCCTTTATGGAGATAATTGAGCAGAATCTACTCCTTGGGAGCCTGGAGTGGCATTTTTCAGCCAACTGGTTAATGCGCATGAGCAGTGACTCAATCAGGAGACGGGGAGTGCACTGGTGGATTAACACGTCGGCCCATGGAGCCTCAGCCAATTTGGGGTCTCCAGAAACTGTGGGGGGGGGGGCACCAGTTTCGGAACGGTGACCCTGCCCCTGCTCTTCTTCCTTGGGGCTCTGCTCCCTGCTTCTTCTCTCCTGCCCTCCAGGCCAGAAGCTGGAGCCAAGCTGTGGTAAGAGCCACCCAGGGAGCCCGGGCTGCTGTGCGTAGCTCCTGATTCTCCACCTGCCCTGGGCGGGGTGCCAGGGTGCCCACGAGCAGTCCCTGGTCCATATCCCCCCTGGGGCACACTGCCCAGTGCAGGTGGAGGGTCCAGGGCTCCCCACAGTGTCCCAGGCTCCCTGGGTGTGTCTTAGCACGGCCCAGCTCTGGCTTCCAGTCTAGCCAGGGCCTCAGGGAGAGAAGAGGAGCAGGGGCAGAGCCGCATGGTGAGGGGGTCTAAGGCCCACCTCAGCCCCCTACTGGGAAGAGGCTGGCACTGCTAGAAGGGGCTTCACTTCATGGCAGAGCTGCTGATCGCCCCCCGAAGCACAGCCCCTGTTGCCACTGCTCCATGCCTGCACAAGGCTACTATGCCCATGTTAAAAAATGAGCAGGCATGACTCCCCTGGCCCTCTGGTTCTGGCATCCATGGGCTCCCTGGAGTGTGGGGGGGGCCAAATGTTCTTTGTGTCCAGGGTCCCAATACATCTTAATCTCCGACTCGGGGAGTGGCTTGGTAACCCACGTTCTCCACTAAACAAAGTCATTTGTGCCAGCTCTAGGTGAAGCAGGATTGCTTGGAAGAGCAGGGGGAGGGAAGAACCCAGCATTTGCATAGTGCAAAAGAGTCAGCACATAAATATATTATAACCTTTCTTGGTATGTCTGTGCTCCACTTCTGCTGAGGAGAGTTGGTGTTTGAGAATTTGAGTGGTGCCAAGAACTTCCCCTAGCACATCCCAGGTGGAAGCTCTGCTCCTTTGCAAAAGAATTCCATAAATAAAGGGACAAGGCACCAAGGAAGTCCAACAGTACCCCAGGGAAGTCAATTGAAAACAAACACATAAGCCTATCCCAGGAAGAGGCTAATAGAATAGAACAATTGGGATGTTTTGGGAGTCCTGAAATACTCATACACCAGCCACACATTATTCCTTTGGGTTCCTGTCTTTTTTGGAGAAGCTGCCCCGCTTCTAAGCTCTTCCTTTGGCCTTCCTGCTGCAGACTCCCTGGTGGGAAACAAGTGAGCGACCAATCGTGTTGGGGAGAAGCTAGATCCTGAAGGGGCCATCCATGGAAAGAAGACCATGTCCTTCTTTATCAGGTCTTCCATCATTCTATGCACTGTCAGAGAGCTTTCTGCCTTCCTTTGTACCAGAGAAGGCAAAATTCAACTCTATCCAGAGGACAAGCGCAAGACTTATAGGCACCACTTAAGCTCTCAAAATATCACTTGCTTAAGTGGGACTTACATAGCGCATTGGCCTTGAACTGCTTCCTGAACAGAGGTGAATTTTATCCTCCCTTAGAAGAGGAGCTAAAAGGGATAGAACTGTCATACATACTTACTCTGGGATGACAATAAGCATGAACAGTGAGTTTCACTCTGTGCCACATCTTTCTCTGGGAAGGTCCAAATGTTCCGTCTGGCATTTTTGAGCTATATCAAGAGGTCCACATCCAATGAGAAATTAGGATTTTTGTGTATGAGTCTGTTGTTTTTGGCACATCAAGAACACTCACAAAGAGTTTAGGTCCAGATCCTAAAATTCCGCTATGGGAACTAGGTGCCCGAATAGCTTTGCGGGGTTGGGCCTTGGAGTTTCAAAATTTTCAGATTTTTTAAGGCAGCTCTTCTTCTTCAGGGGAAGAGAAGAAACAAAGATGAACCAAATAAACCAACAAGAATCTGAAAAGCTCCGATTGCTGGAATCACTGTTCTTTGATAGTATTCAAAAACTCTTTTCACTGCTTCTTGGACCTGTGCCCAGATGCAGACTGTGCGTAATGCTGAAAGCACTAGGCAGGCAAATTAGTTATTTTATTAGCTGTATTTTGCAGCCCAATATGTTTGTACGGTAAACACATATTTGTATTAAGCCACTGGCTGAAGTCCTGCTTTTTAGTATGTCATGCTATTTTATTTTATTTTTATTTTATAGCTACTCTTCTAAGCACCAGCATGGAGCATTTGTTGGTGTCATCATCTGCGCTTTACATTGGTGTATGTAGGAAGAGAAGTGTTAGAACGCTTTGTATTGTGGAAGGGCTGTCACAGCTATTTAAAAGAGATGGAGCTGCACTTTGAACATTATTCACTCAGCATTTGTGGCATTGGTAATATTCAGTGCAATTTTATGGCATTGGTAAAATACTGTGATTTTAAGGCATTTCGAAAATGCTGTGATATCTATAAAAAATGGATTCGCCTGGTTTCAATGCAAGGATTTTCCAAGGGTATGGGGAAAAAACAATAACAAATTTCAAGCACAGAGGAAAAACTTTTGAGAATAACAGCAATTAGAGCGGCTTTTGCCCTGGGCTTGCAACTGTGATTATTCCTTTGGTGGCAAACAGCGTGCTTGCAGCTTTGCGTGATATGTACAAGAGAAACATTAGAGCCAAAAACCCCTGTTTAGTTAAAAGAGCTTTCATAAAGCAGAGCCTTCAGGAAATACATATTTTGCTAAGGAATCATGATATTCAGGAACTGTTGAGACCCTTCTTTCAGTAATGGTGAAATTCCACTTCTGTGCAAGGATCAGCAAAAGGTCCCTAGGCATATCCCACTTGGGTACCTTTTTGTTAATTAGTGCCTGTTTGCAACATGTAGTGCTCCTCTGTGTAAAGGCTAAACCTTATTATTATTTATTGTAGTTGTTTTTGTTCTTTGAGGTTTTATAGCCCTCTAACAACTGCCTCCCTGCCCCATCCTGCAGACTCCACTCTTATTGCATGCTTGGAGAAAGAAACAGAAAGGGGCTTGAGGTGAGATTTGTTAAAGCTGCTAATTAGCCAGTGCCATAGCATTAGAATTAAAGTACACTCTCTAGGACTCTTGAGTCTTCTTTCCCTGTATCCGAGAGGCATGCTGGATTTACCGTCCGAGAACAGTGGCAAGTGAATGATGTTGATAACCTCTGGTGCTCCGCTTGACAATCCAGTTGAAAATGGATTGGTATAAGAGCCTGGCTGGAACTGAAGATTCTGATCTAATCTTTAAAGTTTTTAACAAGATTGCCAAACTAATTCAACTAAATGTGAAATCTGATCAGGAAAATTCCCCCTCCAGAGCTCTCAGGCTGGGGAAGAAAAGAGAACAACAGCAGCACTGTTGATGACAAAATTCAATCAGCGTTGAACTGCCATTGATTACTTTGGTGTGGTGTGTGTTTATCTTTTAATTAAGCCATTCTAATCTGTTTTATTTTGTTTATTTTTGTCCTCTTTCCCCATGCCTAGTTTGGTGGCAGCTGTTCTGTGGGCCTGACCAACTAATTCTACAGCACTGTAGCTCTTATATATAGGCTTGGAATGATTAGATTTTTTATCAGTAAATGTCAGCAGATGTCGATTTCACCATAGATACACAAACCAACAAAAAAAATGTCCATCTAGAATAATCAGAATTTACAGCTAGGCAAAGTAAGAAAAATGCTGTTTAAGAACTTATTAGAACTTGATTTAAGAATATGTACTTTGTATATTTTTACGTGATGTTGACAATTTGTGTTTTTATCATTTATAAAGCTTTGGTTTTGAATCTCCATATTTACTATCATCATATAATTATTGTCTTACATCACCACCCCGTAATTTCTTGCAACGGTGTGAAAATCTGAATAAATCAAAGTAGAAAAACAAAATGCTTAAAACCCATAATTTCCTGCAACGCTGAAAATTTGAATAGATAAAAATTGAAATAATAAAAAAATAATAATAGAATTTGGCCAAGTTTACTGATAGATCAGTGATTTTCAACCTTTTTTCTTTTGCGGATCCCTATAAAATTTCGAATGAAGGGGTGGATCCCTTTGGAAATCTTAGATATAGTTTGCGTTCTACGGCAGAGGTGAGGAAACTGCGGCCCGCGGGCCCCTCCTGCCTGGCCCTTGAACTCCCTGCTGGGGAGGTTAGCCCCCGGCTGCTCCCATTCTGTCCTCCCTCCCCTACAGCCTCAACTCACCGTGCCGCCAGCACGCTGGGCAGTGGGGCTGCGAGCTCCTGCCGGACAGCGTGGCTGTGAGAGCTGCCGGCCTGCCCCGGTGCTCTAGACTGCGCGGCGGTGTGGCTGGCTCCAGCCAGGCTGTGTGGCTGCCAGTCCTGGTGCGCCAAGAAGCATGGTAAGGGGGAGGGAACAGGGTGGTTGGCTAAGGGGCAGAGGGTCCTGGGGGCAGTCAGGGGACAAGAAGCAGGAGGCGGTTAGATGGGGCGGAGGTTCTGCGGGGGCAGTCAGGGGATGGGGACCAGAGGGGGTTGGATAGGCATGGGAGTCATGTGGGGCCTGTCAGAGCGGGGATGTGGATGGGGTCAGGGCAGTCAGGGGACAGGGAGCAGGGGGGTTGGATGGGCGTGGGGTCCCGGGAGGGTGTTTAGGGGCGAGGGATCCTGGGAAGGGGCAGTCAGGGGACAAGGAGCAGGGGGGAGGTTGGATGGGTCTGGAGTTCTGAGGGGGGCAGTCGGGGTGGGAAGTGGGAGGGGGCGGATAGGGGGCGGGGGCCAGGCTGTTTGGGGAGGCACAGCCTTCCCTACCTGGTCCTCCGTACAGTTTAGGAACCCCGATGTCACCCTCAGGTCAAAAAGTTTGCCCACCCCTGTTCTATGGTAACGACAACCTTTTGTGGACCTCTTAGACATAGTCTGCTGACCTCAGGTTGAAAACCGCTGTTGTAGAGCATGCTATAGGATACAATGGTAATAGCGGTCTCAGAAGAAGATAGATATTATGAATATTAGTTATGGATCTCACAGTAAACTCTAGAAGTCTCACCTGAAATCGGGGGCTTTATGCTATGCACTGTCCAAAAAAGTAGTATAACTCCTGCCTCAAAGAGTTTATATCTATATAGACTAGACAAAGAATGGGAAACAGAAGGTCATGCAACAGGTCAGTAGCAGGGCTGGGAATAAAGCCCAGGTGCCTTGAGTGCCCATACAGCTCTATCAGCTGAAGGTAGAGTCACAGAATTTAAGGCCAGAAGGGACCACCAGATCATCTAGTCTGACCTCCTAGATCAGGCTAGATGCAGATGCCCACTTTATACACTTCCTTTCCTTGATGAGGCTGACATGCCATGATTAAAACTTTGTTTCTTTTCTGTGTCTGGCATAAGCCTCTGCATACAGAATTCAGCCTGAAGTGTGGAATTTCACTTCATATAATAACAGTCTGTTTCCTCATGGGAAATTGCAACAATGAAGAGATTGTGGGTGGGATGGATGGAGACCCGAGCTCTACTGCAGGTTAGGTCAAAAGTGTTGCAAGCCTGGCACGTTTCAGTCTAGTACCAAGAGGTGCTTGTCTGCATCATAATACCACAACACCCGGGGTTCTCAAACTACATCTTAATAGAGTAATAAGGGACTGAGATGTATAGTGGTTACTGTCACACCTGCTAGTTGCAATTATATATACTTAGATTGTTAGCTCTCAGGAGCAGGGTTTGTCTTTTTTGTTCTGATTGTACTGGCCTAACACAGCGGGGTCCTGGGCTCTGACTAGAGTTTCTAGGCACTACAGCAATACAAACAAATAGGAATAATAATATAGACCAGCTTCCCCTTCATTCAAGAAACTGCATGTAGCAGGCATTGCTCAAATGGCAAAGTAATATTAGGGAAATATTTGATGTGCTTTTAGCTGTCTTTTAATGCCATGTTATAGCTGGGAATAATGAAGCGGAACCAGAACCATATGACCTGCCATTTCTTTCTAAATGATCACCAGGCTCTCCATGGATCACAGTTTGAGAACTGCTGCACTAGCCAATTTAGTATCCTGGGCTATCGATCCGCTAGAAGAGGCCCTGGGCTGAGAGGACAAGGGGTGTTGTAAGTCAGGTTTGAAATGACTTGTGTGCAGGGAGCTTGCACAGCACTGGACATTACTGTGACAAGCACTAGCTATTTCTAACAATCCATCAGTTTTAGGAGCATGAAATTCACTTTGTTTCTTTAACAAACAAACAATCATACCAAACAACTGAGGTGGACAGGTCTGCAGAGAAGAGAAGCCCAAACATCATGTAGAAAGTACAGCAAGGAGACAGAGGTGGGGGTAAGGTCTAGGTGGGAAGACAGATAAAAGGGAAGTTGCTGCTACATGCAAAGGGACCAAATTGCACCCCTGGGTGTGTCTGCACAACTCCAGTTGAAGTTAGTAAGAGTTGCGTACTGTAACCAAAACGCAGAAAACCCTTTAATTCACTTTCCATTTCAGTCTATTGAGATCAGCCATAGGTGTTAAATAAATACCAGATGATAATTAAAAGCATTAAGGACTAAAAGCTGTGTCATTCTCTAATAGTCAACTATTAAAAGAGTCTGAATTAAGTCCTGACTTGTAATGGGCAAGGTATCTAATATCATTGCTGCTGCAGCATTAGCCTTTATGTCGTTTCGCATTTCTAATAAGCAGGTATGCTGCTTTATTATGCAATGGCTAATCTTTCCATATGTTTTTAATCATCACTTGGCATTTATAATCCAGTGTTGTATTAAACCTAAAACACTGAATTAGAGAGGTATGTTTGATTTGAAAATGATGTGATGTTTTGGGGAGATGGAGGAAGGGGTTCTTCTAAGATTCCCCTCCTTCATTCCTCCCTTTCAAGGAGGCTCTTATGTCATGGTGAGTGAGCCTCTCTCTGGAACATGACACTGCTGTGCTGCGTGTTGGCCAATGGAAGCTGCCTGAGAACAGGGCGCAGTGCTCCCTTCTCCCATGGGCTGACTATAGTGAGTTTGTAGCACCCTAGCCCTTGATAGGCTTGGATCATCCACCCAGCTCCTCGAATCAATCCTCAGGGCTGGGCTGAGCTCTGTTGGGTGCAGAACATGAGAGGGACTGGAAGTGGGGCAAAGATGGCCGTATGTCACCTTTGAGCTTCCCATATACCTATGGCTGTCACTTCAGCCCTTAGCACAAGTTAGAGCAGCCTCAGCGATGCTCTAACTTATGATAGACTTCAGTGCCCCCAAAAGTCCATTGACAGGAATGTCCAGAGCATGGTGCTACACCATGGTCCTGCTGCCCTCTCTGACATGGGGGCTGGTTTATGTCAACTAGGGATTTCCCCCACATCAGGGAAATCCCCAGCTAGCCATTTTGAAGGCTCCTATGTGCTGCCAGTGGTGCAAAGCAGCCTTGTCAAGGACAAACCTGGCCCCTAGATGTGATTATTTGACCATTGTAGAGATATGGAATTGGTGGGGTTTTTGATTTAAGGTTTAGTTTTGGCCTCTCTCTAGTTTTCAGTAATCACTGTTTTATTTTTTAATAGCAAATCATAGCTCAAAGTGTTTTCACATAAACCTATTAGAGAAATCCATTGTAAATGAAACCACCTCGCCAGAAAAGACAATGAAGTAGGAAAGGACTAGTCAAGTAGGATATCACCTGTCCATGTTTTGCCAGCATTCTTTCTTTTTTTGACGTAGCTGTTCCTAGACATCTCTCAGGGTGCTCCATACACACTGCCAGCTGTTCAGTTTTATGAGCTCAGGACATTTCTGGATGTCCTGGTTTTTTGTACCACAGAGGTGACAACCCTAGGCGCAAGTGAGCAGTGTGAAAAGGCCCAAAATCAATTAGACTTCTTCATGAAAAGATCTGAACATTACTGAGAGTAAACTGGGGGCAAGTGACTCCTGTAAACCTCAGTATTTGAGGTAAAGTCAGAGCTATTTCCTTGCTTTCTTGATGCCTTGAGTCTGTTTTTTAAAAAGCCACCAGGGTGCAGGGCTCAAAATCAGGCCCTCATTTGCATGCATTCAGCACTGATGACCTCCATGGAGGATATAGGCAGGGCATAATCTGGCTCCTTGTCTATAAATTGTGTTTGAAGGTGGTATAATTTTCTAATAGCACAAAAATTGGCCAATGGAGACAAAAAGGAACGGAGCCAGCAAACACCATGACCTGCTGTACAGACTGAGGAATTCAGCGTGGAGAAGAAACGTAACGGAATAATAACATCTATCTCTTATAGAGCATTCCTTAGCAGCAGCTCCCAAAGTGGTTTACAAAGGGAGGTCAATATCATGATGACACCATTTTACAGATGGGAAACTAGACACAGAGAGGGAAAGTGACTTCGACAGAAGTGGGTATAGAGCCCAGGTCTCCTCTGTTCCAGTCTAGTCTCTAGGCTTAGGCCTAGAATGATAGTATACACCGAAAAAAGAAAAAGAGTACTTGTGGCACCTTAGAGACTAACAAATTTATTTGAGCATAAGCTTTTGTGAGCTACAGCTCACTTCATCGGATGCATTTGGTGGAAAATACAGTGAGGAGATTTATATACACACACAGAGAACATGAAACAATGGGTTTTATCATACACACTTTAAGGAGAATGATCACTTAAGATGAGCCATCACCAGCAGCGGGGGGAGGGGGTACCCAGAAGTCACCTACTACAGGACAGGCCCAACAAAGAAAATAACAGAACGCCACTAGCCATCACCTTCAGCCCCCAACTAAAACCTTTCCAACGCATCATCAAGGATCTACAACCTATCCTGAAGGACGACCCATCACTCTCACAGATCTTGGGAGACAGGCCAGTCCTTGCTTACAGACAGCCCCCCAACCTGAAGCAAATACTCACCAGCAACCACACACCACACAACAGAACCACTAACCCAGGAACCTATCCTTGCAACAAAGCCCGTTGCCAACTCTGTCCACATATCTATTCAGGGGACACCATCATAGGGCCTAATCACATCAGCCGCACTATCAGAGGCTCGTTCACCTGCGCATCTACCAATGTGATATATGCCATCATGTGACAGCAATGCCCCTCTACCATGTACATTGGTCAAACTGGACAGTCTCTATGTAAAAGAATAAATGGACACAAATCAGATGTCAAGAATTATAACATTCAAAAACCAGTCGGAGAACACTTCAATCTCTCCAGTCACTCGATTACAGACCTGAGGGTGGCTATCCTTCAACAAAAAAACTTCAAAAACAGACTCCAATGAGAGACTGCTGAATTGGAATTAATTTGCAAACTGGATACAATTAACTTAGGCTTGAATAGAGACTGGGAATGGATGAGTCATTACACAAAGTAAAACTATTTCCCCATGTTATTTCTCCCCCCCACCCCACCCCACCCCCCACTGTTCCTCAGATGTTCTTGTTAACTGCTGGAATTAGCCTACCTTGCTTGTCACCATGAAAGGTTTTCCTCCTCCTCCCCCACCCCGCTGCTGGTGATGGCTCATCTTCAGTGATCACTCTCCTTGCAGTTTTCAGAGTAGCAGCCGTGTTAGTCTGTATTCGCAAAAAGAAAAGGAGTACCGGTGGCACCTTAGAGACTAACAAATTTATTAGAGCATAAGCTTTCGTGAGCTACAGCTCACTTCATCGGATGCATCCGATGAAGTGAGCTGTAGCTCATGAAAGCTTATGCTCTAATAAATTTGTTAGTCTCTAAGGTGCCACCGGTACTCCTTTTCTTTTCTCCTTACAGTGTGTATGATAAAACCCATTGTTTCATGTTCTCTGTGTGTGTATATAAATCTCCCTACTGTATTTTCCACCGAATGCATCCGATGAAGTGAGCTGTAGCTCATGAAAGCTTATGCTCAAATAAATTTGTTAGTCTCTAAGGTGCCACAAGCACTCTTTTTCTTTTTGCGAATACAGACTAACACGGCTGCTACTCTGAAACCTGTCAGTATATACCGACTCATGCATTGCAGGTCAGAGCACACACCAGGAAAGAGACTGGGAGAGTGCTCTTCAGTGGTAGCATAAAGCAGGCGGTGCTGTATAAAGTGCAAAGGATGACGTCCTCAGCTGCTGTAAATTGTAGCTCCATTTGGAGTACATATGGGTACATATATACGTATGGGTTTAGGAAGCAGGCAGAAGCCTCCTCAGCATCCTGATCATGTTTGTGGGTAGTAGAGTGAATAAAAATGGAAATAAACAAGCCCTCTGGAAACCGCAATGCTCTTTGGCTTGGACTCTAAAAACTCCAGCTGTGCACAAAGTTTCACCCATAGACTGAAAACCATCACTGCACACATGCCTTCCTGCTCAGCCCACTGCTGGGAATTTCAGGTTGAGAGACAGCATGCTTTCCACCTTAAATTGTATAACTAAGGCCTGGTCTACACTGGGGGGTGGGGGGGAAATCGATCTAAGTTACGCAACTTCAGCTATGTGAATAACGTAGCTGAAGTTGACGTACTTAGATCGACTTACTGTGCTGTCTTCACTGCGGTGAATCGACTGCTGCTGCTCCCCCATTGACTCCACCTGTACCTCTTGCGGCAGTGGCGTACTGGATTGACGGGACAGTGCTCGGGGGTTGATTTATCGTGTCTAGTCTAGATGCGATAAATCGACTCCCGCTGGATCGATCGCTGTCCACCGATCCGGCAGGTAGTGTAGACATACCCTTTGACGCAGAGGGGCTCTGTTTTTATCTGGGTCCCTCTTTAAGTCCAGTCTTCCTTTTCTGATACTGGCATGCCCTTTCCACATTCTCTGCAATCTTACAGTGCACTCCCTCTTCTAAGTGACCAACGTGTTAACAAAGCTGGCCCCCAAACCAAACCAAACCAAACCAAACCCTGCCACAATCTGCTCAGACCATTCATCTTCCTGCCTATTTACCACCCTATGTGTGCTTTGGATTGGCCCCTCCCTCCTGATTTGTGCTTATTTACTGCTGTTCTCTGACCTTGGTCAGCAGTCCAATAGTTTTTAATCCAGTTGCAAATGTCACCCTCAATAGGCTATGCACCAGATGGATTTATAAGCAAAGATTAAGGGAACTAGATATACAAATTAGTTAAATAACAAATCAGGGTAACATGATAACTTTCAAGTATCTGTGGAGTGTAAACATCAAAGGCATGATTCTGCCTTCCTTTTGCTGTAAATGAGCAGCTCCATTGAACCAATGGGTCTGTTCCCAGAGGCAGGTGTTATTCAATGCAAGGATGGAAAAATCAGGGCCCTAGGCGGGGCAGGAATTGTTCAGGGTGCAAAGGGTTTTAAATAGGATTAAAAGGATGAAACTGACAAATGGAACATTTAGGCTGAATATCAGGAAAAGTTGCCTAATTCTGAAAACAATTAGATTGTGGAAGAGTCTCCCTATGTAGGTGGTGGGAGCATTTTAAAACCAGATGGGACAAAACTCTGAAGAATACACAACAGGGAATGGTTCTGCATTCACAGGGGACTGGATGAGGTAAACTCTGGGCCCTTTCCATCACTCATTTCTGTGACGCTATTAAAATAATGTAACCTGGTATCTAGTACTGCAGCAAAAACCTTTCAGGAAGTCCAACTGTATCATGTCTGCAGCTTCATCCCTGTCATCTCTTATTGTCATTGCCTTGGAGAAGTTAATCAGAACTGCTAAGAGAACAGATGTTATTGTTATCAGTTTGGAGTCCATGTTCTCTGCCAGGCCCTTTGGGTAGATTTTTTAGCCATATTTTATCCTAGAAGTGGGTTGAGATGCCTGAGATATTTCAGAGAAATTTCCAGCTGACACAAGCTTAGGACAGCTTCAGGGCAATCAGCCAGATGAGTTTATTGTGAGGCAGCATGGTGAGACAAAGGAGACCTGACTCCTGATTCCCAGCCACTGACTGAATGAGGCAAGTCATTGAAACACTCTCTGCCTTAGTTTTCCTATCTGCAAAACAGGGATAAAACCAACCACCCATCTTGGTAAAAGACTTTTAGATCTTTGCACAAAAGTTGTTATATGAATGCAAATGACACATTAATTAGCCATTAATTATTATTAATAGGAATGCTTCAGACAATTACTCTGAAATGGAATAAACAATGGTTGCATTATAATTAGACAGTTTGCTGATCTCCCCCGAATGGTGGTTGCCATCCTGCCTCAAACACATCCTTCCCCTGACAGCTCCCTGACAGCCAGTGTCAAGGCACATTTAGGTCCAATGCAGCACTACAAGCCTGAGACATTCCATGGCGTCTGAAGCACCCCAAAGTTCCAGGATCACACAACCTGGCCTGTTCCTAAAACACCAGAGTGCACAGCCGTTCAAGGGAAAGTGCCATATCGGGGCTGAGCACAGACAGGACCCAACTGGGCCTCTTTCCCTCTTTCTTTGAAGACAGGTAAGGGCTGTAGGGGAAGGGGAGAGTTTCATAGTAGGAGGAGGTGGAGGCCCAGGGGATGGAAACAGGAAGGCCAGTGCTTGGGGCGGTGTCATAAGCAGGCCTCCTTCATTCAGCCCCCCCACGCTGTAGCCTCCTAGAAAGACCAGTCCCCTACCTGATTCCATTACTAGACACTAAACCAGGGTGGCCAAACTACGGGCCACATCCAGGCCATCAGACCATTTAATCCGGCCCTCAGCTCCTGCCAGGAAGTGGGGTGGGGGTTTGCCCCACTCTGGTGCTCCAGTCGGGGAGCTCCCAGGAAGCAGCCGGCATGACCCCACTCCGGCTCCTATGTAGTACACAGAGGCATGGCCAGGTGACTCTGCGTGCTGCCTTGTCCACAGGCGCTGCGTCTGCAGACACTGCCCCCGCAGCTCCCATTGGCTGGGGTGGCACCTGCCGATGGGGCTGCGCCTCAGAGCTGGAGTGGGGACATGCTTCTGGGAGCTGCTTGTGGTAAGCCCCGCCCGGAGCCTGCACCTCTGAGCCCCAATCCCCTGCCACAGCCCTGATCCCCCTTCCACACTCCAAACCCCTTGATCCCAGCCAAGAGCCTCCTCTTGTATCCCAAGCTCCTCATCCCAGGCCCCACCCTAGAGCCTGCACCCCCAGCCAGAGCCCTCACACCCCTCTTCCATACTCCAAGCCCCTGCTCCACCACAGAGCCCTCACCCCCCCATACCCCAACCCAGAACCCACTCCCATTTCTCTCATTTCTGGCCCCACCCCAGAGCCTGCACCCCCAGCCGGAGCCCTCACCCCTTCCCGCACCCCTATCCCCAATTTTGTGAACATTCATGGCCTGCCATACAATTTCCATACCACGATGTGGCCCTCAAGCCACAAAGTTTGCCCACCCCTGCACTAAACCCTATTTCATGACAATTTTAAGATAGGAATCCCCTCCATAGAATCTAGTCACTTTTGGCTTGACCAGGGAAAGGCTTATGTGCCAGAAATATTACCTATAGTCTACAAAGATCCTGTCACAGGATGTCCCTTAAAGAGAATCCTACTTATGACTCCCGGGTGATGGACCTGAGGGCAGGGATCAGATGATAGCCTGCAGGCCACCTGGTCTTTAAAATTAAGGGCCAACAAGAAGCTCAACTGAGAGTGAGACCTGCAAGAGCCAGAGCAGGTACCTGGACTGGATCTTGCTTTATTTATATTGAACTGGTTTGATTTGGAGAAATAAAACTCAGTAATGAAGAGAAACGACAGAAGCCCTGCTGCTTCTGGAGTGTTGTTGATGCACTTGCCAGTGAGTTGGCCTGCTGGCTTACAGATCTAAATTTCAGTCTCAGCCCACATAGTGAGCCTAGCTATTAGACCCGGAATGCTACTGATTAAATGCGATCTAGTATGTGGTCACCAGTCAATGGACAGAAGAAAACGGAAATGCTCACGGCATCTAGCTAGTCACAGGCATTTCTCAAATAAACACTCTGCTTGGGATGACCAACTTATCTGCAAGCCCATGAGCACGCTACAAATTACCCAGCAAACCTATGGGTTAATGGCTCCCATTACTTCTTAGCTGCCATTTTGAATAGTGTCACTAGTGAATGATAGTTCTGGGAGTGAGATCACAACTCTGGCCAATCAGTATTTTCCACTTCTAGGGTGTAACCCTTATGGTAGCCACAGCACTGAAGATGGTTGTAACAGAGTTCTTAGTGGTTCCTCTTTAGGGGGTGGGCAAACCTAGCCACACCCAGTTATCTACACTGGATGGTCACAACACCAGCCCCACTTCCCTACTATTTGCAAGGGTGTGTGTGTCTGTGTGTTCTTCTCTTGGTGGGCCTCTGTAAATCTCTCTGGCTCGGGGATCAAAATGGAAGTCACAGACCCCCATGTTTTCAGAAATACTCTCTCCCTTTGGTCCCAGCAGAGGGGACAAGGGGCAAGGTGGCAAGTCTACAATCCTGCCATCAATCCAGCCCCAATATAATAGGTCTAGGGAAATTGCTCTGCTGGGTCTCTGAGACAGGCTCAGCCTGTCTGTCTTATCCTGGGAGTCTGCTGTATTCTCCTTAGGGCCAGGGTTAAGGTCTCCTGTCTAAGAGTTGCCTCTGCAGTGTCAGGAGTCACTTCTGCAGTCTGCTGCTTAGAGCAGTCCTGCTCCTTTCCTCCTCCCTGCTGACTGCAGTTTCCTCCCTTTTAAACGCCTCCTCCCTATTGTGTATGATTGACAGATGAGAGGGGTGGGGCTAGCCCCACTGCCTGGGCCGCTCTGGCCTCTTCCTCATCTGTGTGGGGCCTATACACCCTGTTACAATGTTACTATCTATTAATCTGGCAGGGAGTTCAGGGAGTCCTGCACCCTACACCACTGATTTGCCAGTGGAAGTTTTGCCATTGATTTTAATGGAAGCAGGATGATACACTTAATAAGCATGAAAACCAGCCATATCTTAGATGTATAGTTATATTATGTACAGTGTGTATGAATATGTAATATGCAAAGTTGTAGTTTTGTTGGTCCCAGGATATCCTAAAGCTTTGTATAAGCTCAAAAGCTCTTCTCTCTCAAAAACAGAAGATTGGTTCAGTAAAAAATATTATCTCACCCACCTTGTCTCTCTAATATCCTGGGAACTACAAAAAACACAGCCTACAACCATTCTATTCTGTCTAGTAGATTAACCAATTAGCCTGTGTCTTTTTAAGCGTTGTTCTTGATGGGATTTTAGTGCTTTCTTAATTCAGGTGAAAAAAGAGAGGTTTCCTCTTAAACATTTTAATTAACCATCTACAGAAATCTCTCAGCCCCAGAGGCTATGATATCAAATATTCAACTCAATATGGATATCTCTCTCAGACTGTTATAGTCAAGCACAAGTTGTATTCATCGTCTTTTATTCAAGTCAAAATACAACAAGCAAATCAAACCCTTCCATTCCAGAGAAAACAAGTTAAGGTTGATCTTTGACCTAAATCTTCTTCAACCCAGAGAAACAGGACCAATGTGGAATTTGCAAGGAAAGAGACTCACATCTGCTCGGGTCAGCCATTTTGGTCAGTGGAATAGCCATGGTTTTTGTAGTGACCATCACTACATGCGCCTCAGCACCAGGGCCAGCTCTAGGTTTTTTGCCGCCGCAAGCAAAAAATTTGCCGCCCCAAGCTCAGGTGGGGCTGGGGCTCGCAGGCGGCGCTGGAAGTGGAGGGAGTCATGTCACCTTCTCCCAGCGCCTGCGGTGCTTTACCCCCTCCCCCGCCCGGCCGCGCAGAGAAGCCGCGATATAAGGGGTGGCACTGGCAGCAGCCAGTGCGCAGATCAGGCGGTGCAGCCCCGGCTCTCCGGCAGGTCTCGCCCTCTCCTCCCCAGGTAGAGGCTGGCAGCTCAGCATCCCTGGGCTGGGGCTTCCCCTTTCCGCTGCGGCCGGGGGCGCGGCGCCCTCACCCTGTCTCAGTGGCGCAGCTCCAACAGTGTGACTGCCCCCCAAAAAAAGGATGGCCGGAATGCCGCCCCTGGAAATGTGCCGCCCCAAGCACGTCCTTGCTTTGCTGGTGCCTAGAGCCGGTCCTGCTCAGCACAGGAATTCTACCTGCTAAAATCTCAATGCCTCAGATCATCCATGAAACAAGATATCCGGTGTTTTCTCAGAGCTGGAGAAAGCTTCAGCTCTTCACCAGGACTGCTTAGTGCACTATCCCATTAGGTACATGACCTCATATTGTTTCAAAGTACACTCTTCTTAAGGATGATGATAGAGCACTTTCCAAGGTTCAGTGGTGCTCTATGGTGTTAGGTCGGCTTTGGCTTTCCGCTACAATATTACTGCTATGCCAAGCTGGCTTCGCACCACACGCTATCCAAAGGCTGAGCAGCCCTGTTCCAAAGAGAACCCTACCTGCCCATGAATATGATCTGTCAGAAATGACCAAACGATGCCCCCAGAGTCTCCCACTCCTGTCCCTCCTCTTTTATGTGGAACTGGCACAAATACTGTTCCATTCAGTCTTCTGGGGCAGAGGGATGCAATATGGAGGGAGGTAGTCAAAGAACAGATAACATTTAGGGAAGGGCAGCGGGTCCAAGTGTGTAGGTGCAAAAGGTAATGTGTTGGGCAGCCAGGCTGACGTCAGATACCCTTGGACTGGTGAGAAGTACTCAATGGTGGGGCCTGCAGCACAGATGTTTCTGGGCATCGAGCTGGAATCCTGTCATAAGTGGGGGAAAAAACAGAAGAGAATTCTTAAAAAAAAAGTCAATGCAGACCTTCAGTTAGATGTAATTTACGAGCAGCCCAGGAATCACCTAATGAATTTTCCCAGTGTTCAGCAATGAAAACTAAGGACCATAGACTTTAATGTCAGAAGGGACCATCTTGATCATCTAGTCTGACCTCCACATTGCAGGCCACAGAACCTCACCCACTCCTGAAATAGGAGAGAGATAGCGTGTGATGAACCTGGATAGCGCCGTCCAATCTAAGAAACAGTACCAGGGCAAACAAGCACAGATTAACATAGCAAGGATGAACATAGCAAGGATTTTGTACAGAAATGAAGTGGTATGATTGCCTACACCGAAGTCCTTATCTAGTCCTCTTCTAACCTATGGCTTCTACAAGGTGTTCCTCCTCTCAAATGGTTGCTCAAAAACTGATATAAAAACGACGAGGGCCCCAGAGACAACATGTTCAGCCCCTGAAGGATGAAGTGCATTGTATTACTCTTGATTGATCTCCATGTGTCTAATTAAAATACAGCTGGAAGGACAGGTTGGTCCAATGCAGGCTTTTTGAGGAAAGGGCTTGGAAATAAAAGGGGGAACAATATTTCAGCAGAGAGACACCTCTCCAAATATGCACTGAATAGACTTAGTTTCAGGAAGAATGGCACAATGTCTCTCTCTGAGAAAAATTGGGATTCTTCTGGGTCACAAAGACTCTTTCTTTCTTTTCTTCCCCCTCCCTCGGGTAACACCTGTACAAGGGCATGATACTGAAAAGGGTGAGTCTCTCCATCTTGCTCACTTCCTTTACACATGGCCTCCCATACTCACTGTGATTTCCAACTTTGGAGCCGGAATGAAATCGGCTTCGGTCAGATGCTGGAGGCCACCGAAATAGCCACATTTTTCATGTTTCCTCCACTTTGCTCGCTGATTCTGGAACCAGATCTGGTTGCAGGGGAGGAAGGAGGGGAGGCAAATGAAGGCATGGCAGGAATAAGACAGGTCAAAAGAAAGGTTCACGTCTGTTTCAAAGAGCTATTTCTGATACTCTTTGAAGACTTGATGGAGAGTGACAAGCATCCATGGTGGAGAGGCCTGTATGGCCAATGGCCCAACCTACAGAAAATAATTTGTTTTCACAATACACCTTTCATACTATAACTAATGTACAGGCTGTGTAGTATCTGTGTTTGGACAAACATGGCAACCATTGTTTGATCAGCAATAGCCCACATTGAGCGAGGTCTGTCAGCCAGGATACAGGGGCTTTCCATTATCCTTTTGGGAAAGTGATAAGGTATTTATAAACAGCAATCAAAGACATATTGAGGGGTCCTTATTTTAATGCATTTCCTGAAGGGTATAGCCCCTAGTACATCACTGCTCCTTTCCCCAGCATGGGAGAGCAGTTTCAGCAGTGGACATAACGATGAAAGGCCTGGTGGAGGGTTCAGTTGGATGATCTATTGGCTCATGGTGAAAGTGTTACCAACTGAACTATACTGATGACACTTCTTTTTATACTACCAGGTAAAATTTTTGAAAGCACTAGAATGATTTAAGGAGTCTGTGTCTCACTGGGACTTGAGCCTAAGTCACTCAAGTGCTTTTGAAAATTTTACCCATAAAACCTGCCCTAGCTAAAAAACTCCTACTTTTCTCCAAGGAACATCTGTCTGCCAGGTGACTTTCTGGCTAGTTCCAGAGACATAACTAAATTTTTACAGACTAACCACTACAGAGGTGTATCATTGGTTGCATTGCTTGGTCAAAAAAATTTAAACCCATATTCTTTTGTGTCAGGAGCTTGGGAATGGAATGCAAGTCTTTTATTCCTTGGTAAGTGGTTAAACTGAACAAAGGAAATTAGTAACCAAAAGTAGTTACTGTTGAATATGTGATTTTTTTAAAAAAAATCCAGCAACAGACAGGTTAATTATTTCTGCATCTCTTGCACATGAATCTCTTGGAATGTCAGGTGTCTGATATGTTGCTATTGACTAAAAGCTCCTGAAAAGACAAACTTGTATGTGAGTTTGTATATGTATTGGAACATATGTATGTAGTCCAGTATCTAGTGGATAGGATTCCTATGACAAAAAGGACCATGAAATTACCCCTTTCTGGCATTATTCACAGAATGGTCAAAGATGGAATGGGCCATGAAGACTCAGCAACCTTCTCACCCTTTATGGTGATCTTTCCAAAGTCAGTATTTTGAGACATATTCATAGATTATAAGGCCAGAAAGGACTATTGTTGATCCTCTAATCTGACCTCCTGCATAATGCAGGCCATAAGATTTCCCTGAGTTAATTCCTGCTTCAGGTCCAATAGCTGGGGTTAAACTAGAGCAGATCTTTTTTAAAAACATCCAGTCTTGATTTTAAAAATTTCCATTGATGGAGAATCTGCCATGACCCTTGGTAACTTGTTCCAATGGTTAATTACCCTCACTGTTAAATATGTACACCCTATTTCCAGCCAGAATTTGTCTAGCTTCAACTTCCACCCATTGGATCTTGTTATACCCTTGTCTGCTAGATTGAAGAGACCTCTCTTATTAAATTTTTGTTCCCCATGTAGGTACTGATAGCCTGACCACATCACCTCTTAACCTTCTCTTTGTTAAACTAATCAGATCAAGCTTCTTGAGTCTCTCATTAGAAGGCATGATTTCCAGTCACTGAAACCTTCTCATGGCTCTTCTCTGAACCCTCTCCAGTTTTTCAACATCCTTCTTGAATTGTGGACACCAGAAATGGACATAAAATGTCAGCAGTGATTGCATCAGTGTGAAGTAATATAAGTTCTCTACTCCTACTTGAGAGTCCCCTGTTTATATAAGGTATGCATTAGCATAGGCGCCGAGATTCTAATCTGCCGAGGGGTGCTCTCCCTGGCTTTGTGCAGAACCCATCCCCCACCTCTTCCCCCAAGACCTCAGCCCCACCCTGCTTCTTCCCACTTTCGCTCTGTCCCACCTCTTCACCGCCTCTTCCTGCCCCACCCACTTGTGCCCCCTCCACCAGCACGCTGTGCTCTCGCTCCTCCCCACTTCCCCCCCAGCGCCTGCAGATGATGTGAAACAGCTGATCCATGGCAGGCAATAGGCACTGGGAGGGAGGGGAAGGGGATTATCCGTGGGGCCCATCGGCAGGCAGGAGGCGCTGCGGGGAGGGGAAGGTCCTGGTAGGGGGATTGCCGGTGGGTGCTCAGCACCCATGATTCTTTTCCGGTGGATGCTCCAGCCCCAGAGCACCCATGGAGTCGGCGCCTATGTGCATTAGCCCTTTTTGCCATAGAGTCACACTGAGAGATCATGTTCAGCTGGTTATCCACCATGATCCCCAACTCTTTTTTAGGGTCACTGCTTCCCAGGATAGAGTCGCCCATCCTGTAAGTATGGCCTATATCAGGGGTGGGCAAACTATGGCCCGTGGGCCACATCCGGCCCGTCAGACCGTTTAATCCAGCCCTCAAACTCCCGCTGGGGAGCAGGGTTGGGGGTTTGCCCCACTCCACACAGCTCCCGGGAAGCAGCCGGCATGACCCTCCCCTTCTGGCTAGTAGTACGCGGAGGCGTGGCCAGGCAGCTCTGCGCGCTGCCCTGTCCGCAGGCACTGCCCCCACAGCTCTCAGTGACCACGGTTCCCAGTCAATGGGAGCTGCAAAGGTGGCGCCTGCGGACGGGGCAGCACGCAGAGCCACCTGGCCACGCCTTGGAGCCGGAGGGGGGACATGCTTCCGGGAGTTACTTGCGGTAAGTGCCGCCTGGAGCCTGCACCCCTGAGCCTGCCCTGTGCTCCAATCCCCTGCCACAGACCTGATCCCCCTCCTGCCCTCTGAACCCCTCGATCCCAGCCCACAGCCCCCTCTTGTACCCCAAGCCCCTCATTCCCAGCCCCACCCCAGAGCCCACACCCCCAGCCAGAGCCCTCACCCCCCATGCCCCAACAGCCTGCCCCATCTCTGATCCCCCTCCTGCCCTCTGAACCCCTCAGTCCCAGCCTGGAGCTCCTTCCTCCACCCCAAACTGCTCATCCCCAGCCCCACCACAGAGCTCTCACCCCCTCCCGCACCCCTATCCCCAATTTCATGAGCATTCATGGCCCGCCATACAATTTCCATACCCCAATGTGGCCCTCAGGCCAAAAAGTTTGCCCACCCCGGTCTATATTCTTTGTTCCTAGCTGTATACATTTACATTTAGCTGTATTAAAATACATATTGTTTCCTTGCACCCAGTTTACCAAGCGAACCAAATCGCTCTGTATCAATGACCTGTCCTTTACAGTATTTACTACTCCCCTGGTCATTTTGTCATCTGCAAACTTTATCAGCAGTGATTTTATATTTTCTTTTTGGGTCATTGATAAAAATGATAAATAGCACAGGACCCTGCAGGACTCCACGTGAAACACTGGCTCAGACATGATTCCTCATGTACAATTACATTTTTAGACCTGTCAATTAGCCAACTTTTAATCCATAGACCAGGTGCTATGTTGATTTTACATCATTCTAGTATCTTAATAAAAATGTGCAATGCCAAATCAAATACCTTCCGGAAGTCTAAGCATCTCACTGTTACTGTTATCAACCAAACTTATAATCTCATTTAAATAATGGATGCAAGTGCAACAGTGCTTGAGTTAGGAAACTGTCATCTATAATTATTAGAAATTCTAAGAATGTTTTAGTGTTGGCAGCATGAAAGCTCCATTATATGCCACTCAGATTGAAGTACTCCAGCTGTTTCCCTACACATTCTAGATAGGTAGTTATGCAGCCGGTCGTCCTGTTCTCTAGTGTGATTTGGTGGTCTACAGCAGACACTAAATAGCCGCCCTTCTTGTGCTTTATATATTGGTCAGGCATTGTGAGTAAACTGTCCCTGCCAATGGCTGTGCTATGGCCGTTCCATTCTAATGCCTTCTTGTCATCTAAATATTAGGCAATAAAACTATAGCTTGTTGAAAATTAGTCCCAGTCATATAAACTGTCCTCTGTGTTAAACGTCATGTATTATATTGGGATTTATTTATACTGATGCCTCATAGTATAGAAACCCTTCCCACACAGTAGGAGAGATATCCCAGAACCAGCATTCTGCTGAGTAGATTACCCCTGCAGATGGAAGATTTACATTCAGAATTGGGCTAAGCATGTTTCAGTTATAAAGTATGTGGCATTCCCCTCTAGTGTCCTGTAAACAGCGACCAAATCTGCTGCATGCTCATATATTTTAAATGTAATAGATCTCACATGCAGTAAGGTAATGGTGTCAGATCCTCAGCTGGCAAAAATCAGCTCCATTTAAGCCCAGCGAAGATATGCTGATTTATGCCCCCTATGAATGTGGCCCACATATGGTATAAAACAGAGAACTACCAAAGGTAACAGACTGTGTTTCCATTTGGGCTAATTTTTGAGATGGCGCGGAACAGGAATGTGGGTCACACTTCATATTGAATGTACATAAGTAGTTTGTAAAGGATTGATAAATGATGAGTAAATATTTTAATAAGTGGTCAGTCAATTGTTATAGAGTCCAGCAGGTTGCTCATTACCATTTATAACACATTACTTATGTCTGTGATATGCTGCTTATTACATCTGTTATTTATTAATCATTTGGTTAATCCCATCCAGGGTGAAAGACACTTTTCCCTCCCATCTGTAAAATTGGGATAATGATACTGAGCTCCGTTGTAAAACATTTTGAAATCTAAAGATGAAAAAGTAGTGTATAAGAGCCAGGAATAATATTAATAATAATTCATAATAAATAATAAACAATTTATAAATGTACCTTCAATAGAAGGTATGGCTGCAGTGTGTGTGTGTTTGGGTTGGTGTGATGCATCTAGCGTTTTAGGGGCACAGACTGTACCTGGATCCTGGCTTCCGGGAGGTTGATCTTTGCTGCCAGTTGGTTGCGGATGTGAATGTCTGGATAGTGAGTGACCTGGAAAATCTTCTCTAGCTCTTGGAGCTGCTCTGCTGTGAATGTCGTCCGAATTCTCCGCTTCCCTTTCCTCCCATCTGTACAAGCAGTGAAAAATCAGTCACGCTATATTAGAAAGGTACATTTATAAATAATTTATAAATGGTTAATAAATTATTACTATAGATGTTTTAAAATCGTTAATCAGTTGTTACAGAGTCCAACAGGTTGTTTATAACCATCTCTACACTACTTTCTAATTATGTCCTTATAACCATCTATATCACATAGTGCTCGTCTATAACATGCTTGTAGATATATTGATGTAAAATGACTGAATGATTCATTCATGCAACATCCTTTTCACCTGTCCTTGTGCCCATCATAAAACCCAATCACAATCTCTTTGTTACCCAGATGGTCTTCCAACCCTAAATTTACCAGTCAGACTCATCTTGCTGTAATTATCTATGGCCTTCTGCTCTGAAAATAGAATACTCCCATTAAGGGAGTTTGAGCATACAGGTTCTCCTACTTGTTTAATTTGAAACAAGCATTTAAAGTTCTTCCCTGACTTAAATTAATTTCTCTGTTGACCAGGAGATCTTGAATCAGACTGAAGAAAAGTGGCACAATGCACAAATGCAGTAGCCAGTTGCCTTTGGTGAACTGTGTTTAAATCTTGTTTTAAGGTCATGAGTGAAGTTTTTTTGCTGGTCTCAGCTTAGTTCCTCTTTTTGTCTACTACACAAAACCACTACACACAATGAGGCTGCTGTGACTGCTGTGTCTACTACTTCGTCAGTTTCATTGTTAATTTCTGTTCCCTTGGTTTGTCTGATGTAGCTTCCTGTTGCCATTTGTTTTTAAACGTATATTAAGCTATTTTGGGCAGGGACCATCTATTACGTTTTTGTACAGTACCTCACGCAACGGGGCTCTGGCCTTTAGGTGCTACTGAAATACCTATGATAAATAATAATAATAATAATAGTAATAATAATAATAACCACAGTTGGCATATTTGTCTTACAAGCTCGATTGTATGCATGTTTATATGTTTTTAGAAGTTACAGGTCACGTGGATGGCCACTCGGCTTGATTCTGACTTTATACTAGTTTTGCACCAGTGTAACTCCAACACTTCAACAGAATCACTCCTTATTTACACCAGTAAGATCAGAATTCTGTCCAGAGTCTACGTATGATCTCCGGTTGGCGGTGCAAGCAGACCCCTCCAGCTTGGATCACTTGTTCTTGCTCTTTCTATACCATTCTTTCAGCATTACATACCGCGAAATAGAAGTCTTGCAACTAATAATGAGCAGGATGTTTGCTGAATTTTTAAAAAGTCACCTCGCGGAAAGCCACGTAGTGAACAGTTCTTCAGAACACAGCCATATCTGTTTCTAGACATTGTAATGGTGAGTCAGACTCATGGTCAAACGCCAAGTTACATGGTCAGATACTCTGTTATGGTGTGGCTACTATGTGCCAAACTGCCAGCACAAAGTCGTCTTAAAGTCTGCATAACAGCCTCAGGAAGTGTTTGTTTGTGGCGTAAGTTAGAGTAACCCTCAGGCTGCTCTAACATGGTGCAAGGAGGCAAGCCCTGCACACAGCAACGGCAGCAGGATCAGGGGTCTGCAACAGTCAGTTCTGAGCCAGCTGATTTGCAGTATGTGCAGTTGAACCTGTGGTTCACAAATGGAGAACTCTTCACCTAAATAGGATGCTGTTGACCGATCAGCTTGAGAAGATACACCCCAAGTATTGCGATTCATGTTTTTTTTCTGAACTTGTAAAATTGAAGCATGATAAGAACATACCATTTCTAATCTCACAAGTGACTATGACGATCTTGCTACTCTGACCTGAGGTGATTGGCAGTGAGAGCACTGGTAAAATGCATGTTGCTGGAGAAAACAACCTATTTGAATAGTAGCTTTTGATCTTCCATGGTCTGGTGAAAACTGCCAATTTAATTAAAAGCAAACCCCTCCTAATGGGAAAAGTTATCTGGAGAGGGCTACTGCATTCTCTCAAAAACAGTTACTTTTTCTGCTTTGGCTGAAGATTTGACTGTTAAAATAAAACTTACCTCTTTGGGGCTAAAACATTTGGAAAGATGTGACGCAGCTTTCTAACTAACATAATTGTTCTCTGAGCTACAGAAAAAAATTGCACAGAAATGGTCTGAACTGGAATCCCGTCTACTGCCTTCTCACCATGCTGACATAGAAAACCAATGAGTAATCAGTTCTGTGACCATACCCTGGCAGAAAGGATAATGGGATATAGTTTTTGGAGACTGGTAAGTGAATTATTCCACTTGAAACATGGCAGTTTTTTTGGCACATCTCAGGTACTTTAAAAATGGATCCAGTTATGCAAGACTATGTGAGAAGCATCAGTTGTCATGAACTCTGCATCTCATTCAGAATGAACTAATACAGCTCCCATCTCAAAGAATTAACTCCAAACGATTGGACTTTTCACTAGCATATCAAGCCACCACTCATTAGACTGCATCCCTGACATTAGCCCCAAGGAGCAAATTTCATTTACACTGAGTCTTCTTGACACTATTGGGGCAGTGATCTGAAACAAGAAACACTTTTGTGCACATATGTTGCAGGTAGCAATAGTCAAGATCTCACAGAAGCCCTGATTATAGCATTGCATCAGCTTGGAGTCTCCATGGAAAATAGTTACTAAAAGGGGTATAACAGCAATGGTTCAAGCATGAAGAGGGAAAAAATATGGGCATTTTGTGCTGAGAATATGAATCTCTAGGCATTTTATGTTCCATGTGGCATTTTATGTTCCATGTTGAACTTAGTGCTTGGATTCTCATTGGAGGCTTTTCACCACGCAAGTCCATGAGCGTGGCTGGCCATCAAACCCTTGTGTGAAATACAGCAGAAAAGCAAGAAGCGACAGTACTGGCAATATTCTGCCATGCCGGTGATGCTTTCTCACTCTGTAATGAATTCACATGCTACTGATATTTTCATTTAACATTTACATTGTGATAGCACCTAGACAACAGCCAGGTTAGAGCCCCACAGTGCTAGGCACCATACAAACATAGAGTAAATGATAGTCCTTGCTTAAAGAGCTTATGTATAGACATCATGGTCATCACTTATACCCCATAATGTGGAACCAGGGCTAGAACCTACAGCCCTCAAACCCCACACGCCTCTACTACTAGAGCTAAAAGAGAATGGCCATATTTGCTGACCATAGTAGCGATAGGCTTTCTATTTATGTTTCCTCTTTGTGAACTGCCCCTTAGAGGATAATATGTTCACACACATTTGAGTCAGTAACATTATGACAAGAAACTGGAATTGGTGAAGCATGAAGCCTCTAGTCCTGGATGTCAGCTTAAAAAACTTCCAAGTGCTGAGTACTGTGGCTGTCTAGCATGACATCTGGTGCAGCGTTAACTGGGTAGGAGTTCATCAGCTGATCTGGACACAGGAATCAGGTAGCCACATGAACTTCTCAAAAACATCCAAAGAAACAATGCCAAGCCTACAGAGGAGGATCAGCTATAGAGGGCAGTACTATTCCAGAATCTATAAGATTGGTTGGAACTTAAGGTTTCATTCACAGGAAAAGGAAAATATGGGAATGGGAATGATCTGGAGAATGCTGGGCCATATCCAGAACTGGTGGAAATTGGTGTGGCCAAATTAGTGGAGCTATGTCAGTTTAGACTAGCTGAGGATCTGGCCCACTGCCTGGGATGTTTCAGTATTCTCAAACAATGCCAGCATTTGAGCAGATGAAAGTGCCCCCCTGCAGTGTCCATTTCAATGTTCTCAGTCACATCACTGGACAGCAAAGTGTCCAGGAGCACAGGGCCGGCCCACGACATTTTGGCACCTGAGGTGGGGAGCTCAAATGACTCCCCCATACCCCCTTGCTTAGGCCAAAACTTTGAAAGGTCTGAATTCTACCTTCTTCCTTTTCTACTCCTCTCATGGTACTGCTCTGCTACCTACCCCAATAAGGAGAACTAAAACTTAAAATGCCTTGTTCAAAAATTTTAAGTAATGCTTAACTTTCAAACGCCTGAACAGTAAATATAACTTTTCTTGTCTGCATGGTAAACACTGGCATTTTATCTGTTTGAATAATCAGAGTGGTGCTTTCTGTGCCTTCTTGGTTGCAAAGATTTGAACTGCTTCCTGAAGGTCCTCAGTCTGGGCCGGCTCATGCTCTATTGAAATGATGGCAAGGCCGACCAGCCTCTCCTGTGTCACTGTGGAGTGTAGATGTGTTTTTATTAACTTCAACTTGGAGAAGCTGCGTTCTCCACTGGCTACTGTTACAGGAAGTGTTAAAAGTATGCGCAGAGCAACAAAAGCATTTGGAAAGAGGGTGGTCATCTTATTTGTGCACATATATTCCAGACCAGCCTTTGGAGTTGATCCTGCTGAAATGTATCTTGAAGGGGCTTTCAGTTCATCACCTAAATCACTTGCATCAATATCGCACGTGTCATCAGGTGTCAACACTGTCTCTAGTGCCCTGCCTTGCTGGTGTAGGTCTTCTTCAGGTATAGTGAGGAGTTTTGGAATATCATACAACATCCCAAATATACTGTTGTGTTCCTTGAGCTAAATGAAACGTTCTTCAACTGACTGTATTGCACAATCTAGCACCTGGTTAAAGAATTCAACTTTGAATTGTTGTTTGAGGTCTCTTAGGGGATTATCCCGTGCTTCATAATCAAAATGTCGTCTTCTTCGGTGACTCTTGTATTCTTGAATGGGTGGGAGAATAGCTTCAGTCTGAAGTTCCTCTGCCATGTTCTGTGCACTCTTCAGAATGTTTTGAAATCCCTCATCTGACTGGAAAGACTGTAGGTATGACTTTGCTTTGTCCAGTTGTTCCATTGCTCCAGATATATCAAGGTCAACACCTTGGAGTCTCTTGCTTACAACATTTATTTCAAACAGTATGTCATGCCACAACACTAAGCCGCACAGAAATTTGAAGTTAAGTATATTTCTGGTGATTCCATTTCCCTCTGCTACTGTTCGCCCATGAACAATTCCTTTGTCATAGCATTATCCTCCATAATGGCAACTATGGCATTATCTATCTTCCCAATTTGGTGTTTGATAGGCCTCCACTCGACTTTCCCATCATGTGGCACTCAGTGGTTTCAGTGTCAGAGAGGATGTTCCCAGATGTTGCTTCAAAATTTGCCATTGATGAGTTGATGCAGAGAAAAATACACAGATGCTTTGAATTACATTAAAAAATTCAGCAGCCTCACTAGAAGCTGATGCTGCATCACTGACCACCAAGTTCAATGAATGAGAACTGTGTGGGACAAAAAAAGCTCGAGGGTTTAACTCTCGGATCCGTGTCTGCACTCCTCTGTTCTTTCCTCTCATGTTGGCACCATTATCATAGCTCTGACCTCTCATGTCAGCTATCACAATTCCCGTATCTTCTAGCTTTTTAAGAAGCACATTTGTCATACCAGCTCCTGTAGTATCATCAATGTCAATAAATTCTAGAAAATGCTCTTTGACAGTCACCATTGCAGGGACATTTTCACTTGGTTCTGTTGTTGTTACAAAACGCACCATTAAAGTCATTTGTTCCATATGGCTGATGTCGTGTGTGCAGTCCAGAAGAACAGAGTAATATCTTGCTGACTTCACATCTGCCACAATCTTCTGTTTGACTTTTGTTTCCAGTAACTGTATGATTTCATTTTGAATTGTTTTTCCAAGGTAGTGGTGTGTGTACATTTCTTGGGTGGTGACTCTTCTTAGATGCATCTGGAGTACAGCATCAAACTCAGCCATCAACTCCACAATTTTAAGGAAGTTTCCATTGTTTGGCATATACAGCTGATCTGAAGTGCCATGCAGTGCTAGGTTTTGGGTAGCAAGTGTTCTCACAATGGCAATGAGCCTTTTCAGAACATTTTGCTAGTAAAGAGACTCTGATGCAATCTTCTCTTGATGCTGATCGTCTATGGTGGCCTTTAACCTTAGTCTCATCTCAAGCTCTTTCCACCTATGGAATGCTTTCTGGTGATTTGCTGCCTTCTCATGGCATGCCAGATTTCTAGCCAGATTTTTCCAGTCCTTTGTTCCTGTAGAACCCAATGTGGCTGGAACATTAGACTGGAAGAGTTTGCAACAAAAGCAGTATGCAGCATTCTGGGTTTTTGAGTACATAAGCTATGGCCTCTCCACTTTGTCACCATTGGGGATTTCACACCAGTAATGTGTTGGATGGAAACTTCTATTTTCATTGTCTTTGGGGAACATGAAGTTTTTCACTTGCTGTGGCCCGTGCAGTACAAGGAAGTCCCTCAGGCTACTGCTCAAGTAGGTCCACAGTCCTGGATCATCTAGGCTTAAGGAACTAAACTCAGCAGCAGCTGTTTCTTGCGCCTCCACCACACTCTTCTCTGATCTATACTTTTCTTCAGGAATGTGCATGGTTACATCTATTTGAGATGGAGATATGGATGGTGTAGTAGCTGCTAGGTTACCTGCATTCTGACTAACTAGAAGGTCAAGCATCTCCTCACCAATCTCATCCTCACTGGGGCCCGAAGGCTCACCGTGAACATTTGTGTCTATGTATTTCAGGAAAGCTCCTTCCTGCTTAGATAGAAAAGCTTCCTTTACTTTCTTTTTTTTCCTGAATGCTGCCCCAGAGGGGCGTTTTCTTCTTTCACTCATGACTGCTGTTCTGTGCCAGCTAGTGTGGCTCTCAACACTCAGTTGAAGAGGACAAATAAGCAGGCTGGTAGCAGGACCTGGTGGGGGGGGAGGAGATATCAGCGTCTTAAGGGCCTAACTGGCTCCTACTACTTCAGTTGACTGCCTCTTATCCTCAAGTGGGTTCAGGGAAGCAGCAGGAAACAGGAAGCTCCCTGAGAAGCTGGTGTTAATCAGTCCAGGCTCCTGGAGGTGCTAGAGAAGTACCTAAGAGGCTCCTCCTCCTCTCTCTCCCTGCAGCTCCTGCTGCTTTCTGTTATTCCCCCTCACCTTTTCTCCTGCCTGCCTATTATGTCTCTTGTGCCCTCCTTCTCCAGCACAGCACTCCACCCTGTCTGTGCATCTAGAGCAGACAGAATACATATGCACCAGCAGCAGACACAATTTTTTAAACTCTGGGTCCTAATGGCGCCCCCACCCCAGTCTGGCACCTGAAGCGGCTGCCTCAGTTTGCCTCATGGTAAGGCCAGCCCTGTAGGAGCAGTATGTCCTTCAGAAACAGAAGGCTTTCTTGAGCTTGTGGTATTGTATGTCAATTCCTTTGAAATACATGATGTTGGGCTTTGTGATGAGCTGAAAAAATCTTTCCAGCATTATTCTAAGAGCCCTAACCCTCCATTCTGGTATCCCTCTTGAAAAGGCTTGGTGAACAGTTTTCCAATATGTGTATTGCACGGGGGAACATACACACAGTGCCTGGGAGTGTCACTTTGGCTGAGAGCAGTTTTTCAAAGCTGAAACTCATCAAATTAAATAAAATAAAATAATCTGAGGTCAACTATGGATCACGTAGAGAATGAGTGGACAGGCTTTGATTTCAACTGGAAGTGAAATTGCTGGCGAAATAGAATGCCATGTACTAATCAAGGACTTTGCCACTAGAAGAGCTAGAAGACTGCATTTTTAAGTAAATCTAATCAATCATTTTATTTATGTTTTCAAACAAGATCTATTTTTTAAAAAATCTGGGACTGTACATTAACATTCTCCCCTGCAAGATGAAACTTTCTTTGACTGTAGTTTCAATAGATTTTTTTTTTTTGCTTTGGGACCTTAGCTTAGAGATTTCATGGCAAACAACAGCATTCCAAATTAGTCTAATAAAGAATGTGGGATGAAGATATAAGACAGAACATTTTGGAAGTGTAACATTGGCTTTACAAATTTGTTTCCAAAGTCTCTGGGGAAATAAGAATACATACAAGTTTTCTTGAACTATTTCTTTATGTAAAAGCTGGCAGTGGTGCCTGCAGCCCTATAAACGTTATGCATGGTGTTTTCCACTGGCAGGGCCAGAGAGAGGCACAGAAAACCAATTAGGCCTGCAACCCTATTCATGGAGGTGGCCCAAATGGAGTTCTGATTGGTGTGGTTCAGGTACTGGTGCAGGAGCCAGCCCAATGGCAAGTGGTGAGGAGCAGCAGCTCTGGCCACCCCACTACCCACTCAGGTTTGGCCCCGTTGCCCTCCATCATGATGCGGGATGGTGGGGCCAAAATTGACCAGTGTGGCGCCCCCCCATGTACCAGGTTCCAAAGCCACTTACTCAAATTTGCCCCCAACACCCCCAGTCACGGTGGAGGGCCGCAGAGCCAAACCGGAGTGGGCAGTCAGGAGGCCAGTGATGCTTCTTACTACTGCTACTCCAGGCCTGCCTGCCTGGTTCTGCTTCCAGCAGCCTATGTCCCCTCTGCTCCACCCGCAGGACTCACTCAGTCACAGCATCAAGACCTGCTACAAATATGGGGAGCTGCAATAAGCACCTACACAGGGGAGCCGGCCGGGAGGGGGTGGTGGGGAGACCTGAAGGGGCAGACCTGAGGGGGGTTTGCTAGGGTTTTGCCTAGTGTAAGATAAAAAAGCATATGGGTAGACTCCATGCTAAGTTAAAGTGAGCATGATTCATAGCATGTGAAAAATTTCTGGGGGTGCCCCTGGAAGCCGGTGATATTCAGGTGGGCAGCGTGTCCTGTGAAAGGCGTTCAGTCACAGGTTCATTGTCTGCTGAAACCAACTCCACAAAACGCAGGCAGGTAGATATGTCAGCATTCGGAGATGCTGCAGAGATATAGCTGTCTTTAAATGAACATATTGTTAACATTGAAAGGGCCAAGTCATGAACTAGTGTAAATCAATGTAGTTGAATTAAAATAAATGAGAACACACCAACTGACACCTACTGAGGATCTGACTGTTTATTTATAATTGGATTTGGGATAAAACCAGAACATCAGAGGAACTTTGTGGAAATTTAGATCTCAATTCCCACTTCATCTCTGCTGATAATACAGAGTCACAGAAATGCAGGGCTAGAAGGGACCTTGAGAGGTCATCAAGTCCAGCCCCCTGCGCTGAGGCAGGACCAAGTAACCTAGACCATCCCTGACAATCATTTGTCCAACCTGTTGTTAAAAACTTCCAAGGCTGGGGATTCCACAATCTCCCTTGGAAGCCTACTTCAGAGATTACCTGTCCTTTCAGTTAGAAAGCCTTTACTAATAGCTAATCTAAATCTCCCTTGCTGCAGATTAAGCTGATTATTTCTTGTCCTATCTTCAGAGGACACAGAGAACAATTGATAATTGTCCTCTTTATAACAGCCCTTAACATATTTGAACAGGTCCCCATTTTGAAGTTTAGATTTGTTTTTTCCTTCCTAACTGTAGTACTTTGTCTTGATTGAATTTCACCTTGTTGATTTCAGAGCAATTCTCCAATTTGTCAAAGGTCATTTTGAATTCTAATCCCACCCTCCAAAGTGCTTGTGTAACACCAACGACTGGCAATGGAACTGGGGACCGCTAAAGCTCAGTGAATGAGCTCGGGCTCTTAGCTAAGGCTGTAGAGCAGACTCATTTAACTCTCCCTAAGTGGTCTCAGTGCCACTAGATGGGACAGAACATCAAACTCAGACAGTGTGTGGGTTTCACTTGCAATCCTTCCCAGATTGGTGTGATCTGCAAGCTTTATAAATGTACTTTCCACTCCATTATCCAAGTCATTAATGAAAATATTGAATGATACTGGACCTGGAATAACGGTAGTGGGGCTCCAATGGCTATTTAAAGGGCCTGGGCGGTAGAAGCAGGGTATCCTCAGGCCCTTTAAATAGCCCCCGGAGCCCTGCAGCTGCTACCCCAGGACTTCAGCAACGGGGCTCTGAGGCAATTTAAAGGCAATTGGAGGCCACTGCTGGGAGCCCCAGGCCCTTTAAATTGCCCCCTGGGGAAGCTGGGCTGCCCCAGTATGGTGCACTGGCTCTTGCCAATATGCCATACCGGGGCGTACCGGCTTACTTTTATCTCTGGCTATGTCTACACTACAGACCTTACAGTGGCACACAGGAGAGAGCTGAGCTTCCCCGTCAGAATAATTAAACCACCCACAACGAGCGGTGGTAGCTATGTTGGTGGGAGAGCGTTTCCCGCTGCCATAGCGCTGTCCACACCGGTGCTTTTGTCGGTGAAACTTATGTCAGTCAGGGCTGTGGTTTTTTCACCTGACACTTTTTACCGACAGAAGTGCTAGAGTAGACATAGCCGACATGGAAATGATCCCTTTATACTGCCTATTGTAAAGAGGCCTTAGGGTACAAAAGAATCAGGGCCCAGTACTCGCCCTGCATTGTGACAGTTTGGAAATAGTTATAAAAGAAGGGGTGGGTTTAGTTATAGTTATTTTGAACCAATTTTTCTCTGTGTACCTGAGCTGGCTGGATGTCTGGTGTCTTAGAAAAGAGATTTCATACTGAGCATTGCTGTCTGTTATTCTTGTTTTTAAAATCTTTTAAAAAGACTTCCCCTCTCTTTTTCTCCTCTCTTTTTAATCTGTTTTGATTACAGGCCGTCCAGTCTGGTCCTTCAAGTCACTTTCAACGATGTTTGTCATGGTGACACCTGGTTAGTATCAGCCAACACCAGGGTGGAAGTGATCACTCTTCTTTAAAAGAGCAGTTATTATGTTGCGCTTCACTGACGGCATTAAAACCAAATTTGTCTGTCTGGGTACAGAAAGATGTCTGTGGGGACTCCCCTCTGACTTAAAGAAACTGCTTACTGATTTCAAAGAGCTTGTGCTGTGGTTTTTAGGTAGACATATGGCAGCATGGCTAATCTTTATTAAAGTGGTTCCTTATCCCTTATTAAAAGGGACTGGCTAAAACAGGGAGACTGATCCTAATTGGGTACGTATAAATTGCTCTTGGTAGAGCCTTCTGCTAGTGAAGCGAAGCATTTAGCATCCTGCTGCTATCTGTTGAGGCATTGCAGAAATGGAGCAGCAGTACATAGGAGCTTTTAAAGGTTTGATTTCCCTTCCCTCCATCCAAATCACTCTGGATAAAGTTGCCTTCACCCTGGCACTGAACACAATGCTTAATTACCAGATAATGTGGCTGAAAAACTGATAGGTGGGGACCCTAAGCTGTGTGAGCAGGGAAGCTAAAAATACCAGGTCAGACACATCTTTAGGCAAGCAGAATAATGAGCCCTTCCCCCCCCATAATGAGAGACCATTAAATGTGGACCATGTTTTGGAACAGGCCTTGCTGAGCTGCCACTGCAGCAAAAAGCAAAGGGTTGGGGGAGGAGGGACTTTTGAAGACTAAAGTGATCAAATCAATTACCATCAAGAATTTTAATGGGAATTGATAGCCTGTTTGTTTTGGGCAAAATAGTGGCAGCTTTGTTTTGGAGAAGTCACAGAAACCTGAGGAACTGTTAGAGAACTTTTTTTACCAGAGTTTGTTGACGGTTGGGTTCTGTTTATTTAGACAGAGGAGCGTTTTTAAGTGCTGTCCACCAAACACCTGCCATAAAGATATATATGTGTATGTATACAAATGCACACAGGGGCATGTGGTAATGTGCTAGACGGAAAAGCCACTCACTTCACATCTCTACTTCCTTCCTTCAAAATCAGCAAAGCAGCGCTAAATAATAATAACTGACTCTCATATGGTGCTTCTCCTTGGGAGATCTCTAAGAGCTTTACAAAGGCAATTAGAATCATGAGCCCTGTTTTGCTGATATAGACTCTGGAGAGAGCGATGTGAAGAGACTTGCCCAAGGTCACCTGGCTAAACTGCTGATCACATGGGTCCAAAGAAATTAGAGTTGGTCAAGTTATTCATTGCAAACAATTTACTTGGGGCTAGGTTGTGACTTGGACTACACATCCATGCAAGGGAGTAGGAACTCCTCTTGCCGCACGACACAGCAACCCAGACCTCAGGTTCTCAGATGAGTAGGGCTATGTGCCTTTTTAGTTCTTCCCTGGAGCAGGTGGGTAGGAACAGTGGATGGAGGGTTGGCTCCACCTCCTTACTGGCTAGCCGCTGTAGGAGTGTCACAATATGCTGCTGGTAAAGGCCAGCTGTAAGTAACTACCACCAGGGGGAAAAGAGGAGTCAGGGGAGGAGTTGTGACTCAGAAGGGACTCTGACTCACAGTGTCTCCCGGGGCTACTCTTGGGGTCATGCAAATCACATACCACTCTTTGCTCTGGGCTGTGCCTAACATCAGAACATGACTTTAGCCCTTATCTTCTGCTTGGCTGCAAAGAGATCATGGCGCTGCTAATTCCTACAAACATGCTGGAGCACTGGATTGTTTGTGAAATGCTTGGAGCGAGTATTCAGTCCACAGGCAGATGTCATTACCTGAGTTTTGTGACTGGTTGCCTCCACCACATGGTATTGTTTCTGTGCCCCAATTGGATGACCAAAATGGTTGTAAACTGCTTTCAGCCAGAGAGAATTTTGGTTTGTTATACCAATAATTTCCTTTCTTGCTTCAATAAATACCAGCTACAGGCTTGAACTTTGCTTTCTGTGAACATCTGTGTAAGTCAAACGTTAGTCCTGAGGATGCTCACAAACAATGGCTAATAAAGGGATAACAACAGGCCAAATCAAATAATGATTTCCAGTTTGGCAAACAGGTTTTTACACTGTTCAGCTAGCTCTGTAGGAAACACACAGTTCACATAGGGATGAGAGCTAAGTCTGTTATTGGGGTCTCAGACAGATCCTTCACTAGCTTGTTTTTGCTAATTGTTATCACTTGCCTCTGGAAACCTTTACACATCTGGCACACTTGCTTACATTGCTGTCTCAGTCAGGGTCCCTGCTTCCTCCTCTGCACTCTGATTCTGTCATTAACTTGTTATGTAGCCTCTGCTCTTGCCTGATTATAGACTTAAACTCTTGTAAAAAACAATAGAGAGAAGGCATGCTCTCAATTTCCAAGTGGCAGTATTAAAAACCCAGATCCTGGTGTTGTGATGGAAAGTTCTCAGACCAGTTTGCAAAAAGCCAATAAAAAACACAGAAGACCTTCAAGATAAATTTATCAAAAACGCCCTTAACCTACAAATGGTCACATCACACAGGTCCTATTACCAGGAGCCTATTGCCCTATAGCCTCTGGAAAATGTGCGTTATAAATGTACCAGGCTAGGAAAATGGGGATTGGAGGAAGGAAGTACTGAATCCTTACTTAATGGTCTCAATTTTTAAAAACTGTATTAAAAAAACCCATAACAACATTTACGATATTGAGAAGCTCTGTCTACGCGTTTGCTTGCTTCAGTGCCTACTGGCATCACTGAGAGTTGCTCGTGCATGTGCTGAGAAGCGAGAGGGGAGAATTTAGCTTTAATGCCTTCCATTAAATAGGCAGGAGGAGTAGTTAAAAGCAGCATTACCCTTGCAAGAGTGAGAAGAAAAAGCACTAGCTTCCAACAGCTCCCAGCTGTAAACCCAACAACACATGGAAATATGAATATCACATTCCTACCTGTATATGTGAGTGCTACACATTAACAACACATATAATGCAGGAATTATTATATCGGTGTGCAGCGAACTAGTGAGCTAAACAGTGGCAACAAAATGTACGTATAAACATTTGCTCTTTTCTTCCCTGTTTGCCCTGTTCATTAGGAATTGCTCCCTTTTGTTCAGTGGGGTCAGATATTGGTTTTACCCCAGTCCCAGATCCTTGGGCTCTGGTAAGCAGTGTAGTTTATGTTGGCTGGACAATATTTATTTGGGATTAGAATGGTTTGCAATGTTTTACTGACTGATGCTTTGATGTGATTGGACAAGCACTTTACACATTTATTAAATATAAGAATGTCTTAATAAAGTTCCTGTTTTAGAGTGAAAAACTATGACATCACAGGTGTTTCTGAAATTGGACTGTGTGATCCAGGAAGGGCGGAAACTAAAGATGATGAGGTTTGGGAAATTGAATAATATGCTCAAGCCATAAGGTAAAGAAATTGTCTGTGTCTGACATCAGTGCGGATGCTGAGATTTCTTAGAATGTGAGCTCTTTGGGCCTGGGCCCATCTTTTTGTTCTGTGTTTGTACAGCGCCATGCACACACAGTGAGGTCCTGTTCCATGACTGCTGTTAGTAGGTGCTAAAGTAATATACTATGATAAACAAATTTTTTATGTGTGATGGAAATCCATTCAAGAGTGTGGGTGTGACTCTTACACAAGGATTCAGAATACTTTTCAGTTTAAATAAGAAAGTCAGAATTCTCATCATTTACCAGTAACTCAAAAATGGCTCCCCTTTCCAACCAACATATAAGGCTCATGCAAAGATGATGCAAAACATGGCAGGATCAGTTATTCAAAGTGACATGTAAGGATCATGCCTAGTGAAGGCCCCACTTACATATTCCATGCTTGATCCTTGAACTATGCATTCATTCCTTTTATCCACTTACCAGTTTGTGGGAACCCCCACAAAACTTCGGGATGTGACTTGTACTCCCCATGACAGAGCCTCTTTGCAAAGTTTGGTGAAAAAATAAAATAAAATAAAACATGTTTGTGCAAATGAAAAATCATGGCTGACCTGTTCAGTGGGTATCTGTTAAGATTTTTAGCCCAACTTCTCCATGGTTAGGCTGCTGTGAGCAGATCAGACCTGTGCTCAAGTCCTTCTGGTGGCTTCAGTCAGCTTCCACTGCTGGTTTAAGGCTGTGATTCTAATCTTCAAAGCAAATCATGGACCAAATACCAGCTTCATCAAAGGTTAAATTATGATCTATGAACCACCATGAAATCTGCGCTCCTCAGGGACAATGCAGATCACAAAGCCCAGGACAAGGTGGGTGAGAGCTGCGGACAAAGTGTTCTTTGTCGAGGGGATCCAGCAATGGAACAGTACAGGAGACCAGCAACTCCAGAGTCTTGATGGTCTTTAGGGACTGCTGCAAAACCCCTCTCTTTGAAGAGGCCTTTCCACCATAAGAATGACACTCACAACACTGATAACCCCTTCCACCCCAGCTGGAACCCCTAATGTCCCCCTCAAGCCCTACCCCCCTCAAACCCACAACTTTGCAGCCCCTCCCCGCACTGTGGAGGCACTAGGACCCAGGTGGTTTCTCCTTCCCACCCCCATGTGGGCTTGGGAGAAAGCTATAAAGGAGCCAGCCAGAGACTCAGGTTGGTTAAAGGCAGAAGCAGCCAAAGCAAGGACCCTGGTTTGGTCCTTTGGCCATTCTGAAAACTTTCTACAGTTCTGAGTGGACTTTCTCTGCCCTGTGCTGATTGGCTGTTTGCTCTAACCCTTCCCCTCCTCCACAGTCTCTCTGCCTCAGTTTCACTCCACACCTGCCCTCTTTACCCTCTTCTCCCGGGCCCTATCCCCCTCAGCTACCTTCCCTTCAGTTTTCTTTCCCTTTAGCTGATCCCCTCCAAAGTAAAGCCACAAAAATAAAAACATGGCACTAAGCTGACATTTGCCACCACCACATTGCTCACTCTGCCTGTGTGTTCTACCTCTTCCCACACCCTGCCTCTGTCTTGTCTATTGAGATTGGAAGCTCTTCGGAGCAGGGACTGTCTACGACTCTGTGTTTGTGAAGGGCCTAGCACAGTGGGGCCCCATTCTTGGTTTGTCCTTGGGCACTGCCGTAATACACATGATTAATAATAAGAACCCGCTACAGCATGACCCAAAATAAATAAACAAACAAACAACATCTTAAAAAACAAACAAAAAACCCTACCCCAAGTAAAGTTATCATCCTGGAAAGGGAGAAGTGCCAGAGACTCCGTGAAGCCCACTAAGCAATTTGCTGTTGTTACCAATTTTACATGGGAGGTGCTCAGATACTTTGGTGAAGGGTGGCAGTATGAAACCTTAATGTAGACAGGCAGATAGAAACCTTGTTCCCCTTTTGTAATGTAACATAGGAGACTAGAGCCAGGTGCTGCTGCTTTCACATTGTTGGGCTAGTTTTCCTGGGAGAGATTTAAATGTCTCTTGGAATGAACAAATGAATGAATGAACTAATCTCCTCAGTGTTTTCCCCCAGAACATTAAGATTATGGATTTCAGCTCACACACATGAGGAATTAGAAGAGAAAGCTCTCACAGTAGCATGAACTCGATCACTTTGCCCATTTTGGGCCAAATTTTTCTCCTGTCATGGGTGAGGGGAGAACTTTGGGTGATGTTGAGCCACTGAAGCAACTCCTACGCCATCCCCCATCCACAGTCAGTGCAAGAGGCATGGCTGGGGGAAAGGAATGTGACCAGGTTGTCCCTGTGCCCCAGTCATCTTCAGTCCTGTGGGGCAATGAGTAGCCAGCACAACTTAGAGAGACCTTCAGACTGCTCTACCCTGGACCAGAAGTCTAGCCCAGTGAAGAACAGCACCAGAAGTAAGGATGTAATGGTGGCTTAAAGCCATCTTTACTCTGCTGGACATCTGCACTAAGTGCTCTTTAGTGGCAGCAGAGGATTGGGCCCACAGTACATATTTAACAGACCAACAAGTAATTACAACACTGGCCCTGTTCATCCATTGCCTTGCAGTTTTGCGTGGATGTAAATGGTCACACCAAGCAGCGGAGAACCAAGCCCAGAATGTGTACGGAACTCAGCAATTGCCATACTGGGTAAGACCCCAGGTCCATTCAGCCCCTATCCTGCCTTTGGCAGCGACTGAGTGGTGGCTGAGTTTGCGTGGGAAACTTAACGTAATCATTTCCTGACTTTAGTGTGGTTAAATCCATAACTGTAACACTGCTTTATTTAAGGGCCAAATCTCAAGGGTCTTACACAGTCAAAGCATTGATTTAAATCAACGGGAGTTTGCCTGAGGTCAGCCTGAATTAAAACTGAGGCAGGAGGTCAGGATTTGGCCTGTAAATTTGGAGCGATTGTTCTTTTTGAATTTATTCAGTGAAGCTGGGTCAATTTACACCGGCAGAACACTTGTCCCACTTGTATTTAAGTTTTGTATTAGAACCACTGCACTCCTGGCCTGTTTTGATAACCGTTTATAGTTACACATAGCCCAGTACCAGTTATTAATCATCTCACAAAGAGCCACTACTATCAGCATTCACACACAGCGCACGCAGCTCTAAAGCAGGGCCTTTCCCTATCTTGTCACTTTCCGGAGCAGATTCCACTAGCTCAGCTACTAGTGCAAACTGTTCTGAGAAAGCACTGCTGAATTTTTCACATAGCAAGCAATGCGGCGAAGTCAATCACATTATAACTGGCATCCAGCTCAGTGGTTACCAAAATTAAGAGAGCTGTCAGTGTAATAATTCTAACATATCTGGTCCCAACCTCCAGGATGTGAAATCAATGGATAGGAAATCACTTTTCTCCAGAGTGGGGAGAATTGGACTCTCAGAAAGGAATATTCTATCTGTTTTGCTCACTCCAGCAGTCTTGTCACTGTAAGTAAATTGTAATAAGGTTATAATTCTATTTATTATAAATGACACAGTATTTCTAACCCCTTATTGGCAGTGGCCATCTTGCTAGACAGTTTTATCACTTGTAATGCTGTGGTGTGTGGGGTTCATAGCAAAACACGTGCTCTCTCCAGACTCAGGATGCGTTCAGGGTTCTGTTGCAGACATCAGCCTCTAGTCTGTGAATGTGATACTGATCATACAACTCCATTGTCCTCTTTCTCCCTCAGTGCCCCACAGCTTACCTTTACAAGTGGCTTGATATCTCTCTCTCATGCATGCACACACACACAGAGTTGCTTTCTGGGGCCTGGTGGCATCCTTCCCATATTATCAGGGAGTTCTGGGAAATAGGGTCTTTGAGGTGGGATCTCAGGTTAGGATTAGTGTCTCCCAATGCAAAGGCTCTTCAGGGGGCAGAAAGTCATGCCCACTCCCATAGGGCACCAGGACCAGAGGACCTCCCTCCCCCCAGCATTCCTGCTACCAGTGTTGTTGCAATGAGTTGAGATGCAGAGATAATTCAGAATCCTTGGCATTGTAGCTAGGGAACCACTGGGGATTTCCTACCTACCACACACTGGGGATTATTGGGTGTACCAGCTACTGCATTGTGAGGTAATCCCTAGTGGCTGCCTAGCTACTGCATCAAAAGCCTGCTCCAAAGCCTGCTGACGTCAATGGAAGTTGAAGTCAATGGCAATGGAATGGAAGTGCAATGGACACTGGATCCGACTCCAAGGAGGGTGGGTCTACACTTAGTGGCCCTTGCCTGTCTGCCTTTGCTAGAGAAACTGTTACTGCATGGGGAGCCACCACCTCTAAAGAGGGAGCTTCTAGGCCATAGCTGAAGGCAGGAGAAGATGGGAGAAGGCCAGCAGCCCCTCTTCCTTAAAGACTATACAGCTAAGTGAAGGAAGAGTTCCTGGGACCTTTGGGGGTGTGTGTACAGTTAGGGTGGGATTTTCTACAAAATCCAACCTCCCAAGCGAACCTGCTGAGGCTGATGTAGTGCCATCCCCTGTGAAATAGATCCTGTCGAGCCTAATTTGTGTACACCAGACATTCCAGTGGCCTCCATTAGAATCCTTTGGCTGCCTATGGTGGGTTTCTACAGGAGAATCAGCAGCTGCAGAAACTACTAGTTCCAGGAAGTGGCAGACCAGTAGACCCACCGCTCTGTTTCAAAACCCAGTTACAGCTGGGATCAGAAGACATTAATTTAAAATCTCCATCAGGAATTCCCACAAGGACAACCCACACCAACTGTCATCTAAAGTATCTGGCTAGCCCTAATCATTTCTGACACTGACAGCAATCAGTTTCCTGCTTTAATAGTGGTTTAACGTCAGCAGAAGAACGCTAATCTTGTGTGACTAAACTAGAGATGGTGCTGGACTGGAACGCTGGACCACAACCCCCCATTAGCTGTGGGGAAATTGCGCTCCAGCTCAGCATCTAGACATTGCAGTTTAGCTTTCCCTCTAACCTACTGAAGTGTTTATTTTTAACCACTAATAGTGAGTTCTTCCTGTGGGCATTAAATCAGTGCTAGTGAGACAGAAACTGGCTCACAGCTTCCACCACTGGGCTCTCCCTACACCGCCCCATTACAGCAAAATGGCCTCCTCTGGCAGGGGGTTCATTACAAACTGTGGCCCTGATTCAGCTGTGTGCCACGGTCCATGGCAAAGCTCCCGTATAACGGAATGATAACAGGAGCCAGCCCTTTCCTTCAACGGCAGGTCAGTTTATTCAGTGAGAAGCATTTACCTTATAAACATTAGAATATGGGCTGAGAAAAATGAGTGGAATTTTCTTTCAGTGATGCCAGCCTCACAATCCCGCGTTCTACAACTTCCCTGGCTTCACTTGTTCACACACAGGAACTAAAAAAATGCATAGTCCCCTGCACTGGCATTTTAAAAACGCTGCACTGACTTTTTAAGACTATCCATATACCACCCTTGAATTTCTCATTGCTACTGCCAAGAACCAGCCCTTCCTTCTCTATTATATGTGGATCTCATCTTTCTGGTCACACACCATCTAGTGTGCTAGGAGGAAATTGCAACTTGTTTATTAAGAAGGTCAATGTTTCCCACATAGCTACCGCCTACCCTAAAAATATGTGTAACGCACAGGGTCATCCTGCTATTGCAGAGTCACAGATTGCTCCTTGCTGTTGCCCGTGGCCACTGAGGTCGCTCCTTTAGCTCGAGTGGTAGAGCACTGCTCTTGGGAACAAAAGCTTCTAGGTTCTGACCCACACAGGGGCTGATGTTATGGAAAAAACTATTGTGATGGCTAGTAATGGCTGACATTTAATGGTGACCCCTGTATGTAAGGCACCATAACCATTGTGATTTCAAGCACCCTTCCAAGAGGTAGGACCTGAGTGTACTCACCATGGAGTGGATAGTCTGCTGGGAAATCACACAGCTGATCCTCCTCACGTTTTCTCTTGCCTCCTAGGTGCTCATGTACCTCATCTTCACTGAGAAAGGCAGTTGAGCTTGCATCCAGGGCAGTGGGTCTTCTGCAGTGAACTGGCCGCATTGCGCTGGCCTTGGCCACAAGTGCAGAGGGTGAGGCTGAGTTAAGCATCTTTGCTGAAGGTAAGGCATTGTCTGATTTCCACATGCTGCTGGAATCTGTGAAGAGCATGGTACATGAGTGCTTTATGTCAGGGACGGGCACTCTCCACTTCTGTTGCAGCGAAAGCCAGAAACATAGGCACCTAGTTCAGACCAGCATGCGGGCAGGGAGAGAGGTGAGAAGTCTGTACTAGTCAAGGTGGACATTGGTGGAGATGGGCTTGTACCTGCTGAACTGTGGAGCAATGCTAGAACGACATGTTCCATTGACATTTTTGTTGTGAATACAGGTTCAGGTGAAGCTTTGAGCCCCAAGGAGCCAACTGCTCTTTTCTACTATACTCCACCCCTTCCACTTTCCAGGTCCCATGGGCAAGATTTTCAAAAGAGCATCCTGCGTTAACGCTAGGTGGTCACTAGATCTCAGCTCCCAGTGAGGAACCTAAGTAGGTGGCCAGATTTTAAAAAGAGGTCAGCATGCTGGAGGTGGAGCTGTTTTGAAAAACTGGGATCATAAAGGGGGTTGTTGGATGCCAAGTAGTTTCAATAAACCTTAATTAGGTACCTAAATGGGAGCGTGGCTCATTTGAAAATCTGCTTCCAATTGGGGGTGCTGTGCACTTGAACACCAGGCCCTGAACTCTTTGGAAACTCCAAATGCACATTATGTGAGCATCTTACTGATTTACAAGGATTGGATGTAGCTACCTGCACAGTCTGTCAACACCATGCCTCATCGATCAAGAAGAGGTGCTGTAGAGCTGTGTAAGTTTTGTCTTTGACCTCACTGCTCCTCATCCACACACCTCTGGCAGCCTTGAACTGAGTGTGAGTCCTGAACTTACATTCCCCCTGCATTACTGGTAGCCCATGACTCTGGATTCTGGTCAAGATTTTGTCCCATTATCAAGCTGTCCCGGGTATTGTTCCTTTCCTGTCTCAGCATCTGAGCTGACAGTAAAAATGAGGTTGTGCTGAATTTTAATCTGGTCTAGCTAGGTGAGGCTGTTCCCATAGCAATATACTTTTCACCTGACTATTTGCATGGAAAGAAAATTTGGCTTTTAATATGTATTTTATTTCTGGCCTTGACAAAGTACCTAACACTTTAGGCTTTGTGGAGTTTCATTTTTGAATACATTTTACTCTGTTCTATTGATAATCACCCACATAGTGGCAATAATTGTATTACCTTGAGACAAATGGCTAAGACACAATGACTTCAATGGGAGTTGCCCAAAAGTATCAGAGGGCAGAAACTGATCCAAAGAAAATACAGTCAGAAAAAGCTTTGGAAATTACCCAAAGCTTCTTAGCAATAAGGGACAATTGTTCAAATGTTATCTTTTCTAATTATCACAAGTCTTTGGAGAGACTTCTACAGACAATCGAATACAGCCCAAGCGTGTTGACCTTTAGCCCTGGTGCAAGGTCCCTCTCTTCTCTCAAACATGGTAGGGAGGGAAGGGGGAGCACTGTGTGGGTTGATGTTTACTTCATTCCTTTCTGGGCCTTGGAGGAGTCTGAAGTTCTTGACATTGATGTTAAAATTAGTCTTTTTTTAAATAGACTAATTAAGAAGAAGAACTCTGTGCTGCTCAACAGCTTGTTTCTCTCAACAACAGAAGTTGGTCCAGTAAAGGATATTACCTCACCCACCCTGTCTCCCTTATTTTTTAAAGTTATTTTATGCAAACAGGAGGGATGGTCCATGGCTAGGGCCCTAGGATGTAGAGGACCTTCTTCAAGTCTCTGCCCTGCCAAAGACTTCCTAGTGACCTTGGGCAAGTCATCTAACCCAGTGGTTCTAAACCTTTCCAGACTACTGTAGCCCTTTCAGGAGTCTAATTTGTCTTGTGTACCTCTCAAGTTTCACCTCACTTAAAAACTTCTTGCTTACAAAAGTGTCACAGCACGCTGTTACTGAAAAATTGCTCACTTTCTCATTTTTACCATATCATTATAAAATAAATCAATTGGAACATAAATATTGTACTTACATTTCAGTGTATAGTACACAGAGCAGTATAAACAAGTATGACATTTTAGTTTGTAATGACATCGCTAATGCTTTTTATGTAGCCTGTTGTAAAACTAGGCAAATATCTAGATGAGTTGATATACCCCCTGGAAGACCTCTGCATACCCCCCAGGGTACATGTACTCCTACTTGACAACCACTGATCTAGAGCCTCTCTTTCCCATCTGTAAAATGGGGATAATACCACTTCCCTACTTTACATGGGTGTTGTGAGGAGAAATCCATTAAAGATCGTGATCTGTTCCAACTAGAAGTATCTAAGAGAGAGTGATTCACTTGAGGGGGGAGCAGTTAAAACATTTTATAACTAACATAATACAGTAAACTTGTATTTCATATGCTGTCCCATTCTTTAAGTCTTTCACACACAAAAGATCACAAAGCACTTCACTGAAGTATTCAGATACCACAGAGATGGGCATGATATATGGACCTCAATAGAATAATCATAGGCCAAAGAGGAGAAAGACTCAGAGGAAGAGAGTGACAAACAGGTGGAAGAACACCTATACCTGTGGAGACTGGAGGAAAAGACTGAGCAGGCAGGGAGCAGGCAGTTATGAGATCAGAGAGGCAGAATGGGGTGGAATTAAGCATACAGAGAGTTTGGAAAAATCAAGAGAGTAGTTTTGCAGTAGGATTGAAAATGGAGAGGAAGTTACTAGGAAAAGAAGGGTGGAGGGAAGAAGGCTGATATTTTGTCTGTAGGCAGTAAAAAGACCTGGGTTCTGTTCCCACCTCTGCTGCAACTTCCATTGTGACTTTGACGTTCCTATTATTTAGTCACACTTCGTAGAAGGAGCGAGCAGTCTGGCTGAGGTGGCAGCGGCATTCAGAATGGCCAATTTTTGTAGGGAATATTAATGAGAGAATTTTAAAAAGTATTTATGAATTTGAGCCAGGGAGAAATTGTCTTTGGCAAATGCAGCTTTTTGCTACAGGGATGGTGACATTTCAGCCTGGCACAACCCGAGAGGAGCATTAGTCATGTGCAGAGAAATGGCCTTGACAGCTGGCACAAAACAGCCTCTCTGTCCTGGCTTTCATTCTCACAGCAAGTGGTGGTGAAATATTGTCGGGAAATGATTTTTGTCAGCAGTATTGCTAACTGTGGCGAGAGGGTTGTGAGTTTTTTTCCTCCTGATTCTATATCTAACTATATAAAAAAGTATTTTTTATGGATTGAGTGATTTGGTAATGTTGAACAGATGGTAGCTACTCAGTTACATACCTTAATCTAGCCTCTCCTCTGCAATAAACTGGGTGGAGTGCAGTTATGGGTGAGATAAAACAACCAACGTATACAAGTTTCTCAGGACAGGGGCAGTGAGTTCCTTGATCCAGACTGGGGACTTTGGGCACTATAACAATACAAGCATAATATCAATATTACTGTTTCCGCTACTATTACTAATTCCCCAGACCCAAACTCTCCAGCCCGAACTGTCCTGGCAAGACAAAAAAGCTCCTGATGTTGGAATGCTGCTGCCAGAAGTACAGGCCAAACTTTTTATTTCAGGCCTGCTTTCCCTCCTATTGAAATCAAGCTCCTATGAATGTCAGCAGAAGAAAAAAGAAAAGGATGCATCTGATGAAGTGAGCTGTAGCTCACGAAAGCTTATGCTCTAATAAATTTGTTAGTCTCTAAGGTGCCACCGGTACTCCTTTTCTTTTTGCGAATACAGACTAACACGGCTGCTACTCTGAAAGCAGAAGAAAAGTCAGGCTGCTAATCAGCTCACCCATCATAAGAGGTAACAGGGCTCCCCCTTTCTGAATTAAAAGGATCCAACACTCCAGTAGTTCTTGGCCAGGAAAAGTTGTCTGACTCTTGGGAGTCTGCTTTGCAGTTGGCACCCAGAGCTGTTTGGGGAAGTGGAAGAGTTGGTCATAGGGGAACATAGGGCTAATGACTGATGTTATCTGGTGTCCCTACAAAAGGTGATGATTACTCCATCCGGACCAATGGGAGGATGGGGAGGGAGAAGCTAAAGACAAAAATGTGGTAAACAGGATGAAACCGGCTTCTACTTCAAAGTCCTGCATCTTTAACTCCGTAGGACTCTTTCAAACATATGCAATGGCCAATTCCAATGTGCTTTGGATACCATACTGCAGTTAACAGGCCATCTGGTGGGAATTTTTGCAAAGTAAATTCATTAAATTTAAGCACCGAGGAACCTGAGGGATGAAAAGCAGATGTTGCCTGATCCAAATCCCATGGAAGTCAACTGAAAGATTCCCATTAACTCCAGTGAGCTTTGACTCAGACCCACAGAGCCTAGCATGCTGAGGGCAGGGGCTGTGGAAACTTTTCAAAAGGCCCTGGCGATGGATTTCACGCCTGAGATGCAACTTCCATTTCTCTCCCAGAGAAGGGTTCCCACATAAAATCTGCTAATGCACCTCATTTCTGATCTACTGTATGCTGTGTTATTCTGGTCCTGCTTGCCCCTCCAGCTCCTTTCTCTGTGCAGCTGCACTCTGACCTGCAACACTTCTTACTGTTTCACTCCTAGGTGCTCACAGGATTCTGTTAATGCCACTGATTCCTGACCTTCACCTCTCCTGCCATTGCAGGCTGACTCTGCAAATACCCATTATGCTGACCTGCAAACCCCACTGCTCTTCCAGTCCTGGAGTCTCCCACAAGTTTCTCAGTGCACTGCAGATCCTGCCTGACCAGCAGTAACTCAAATCAGGAGTGGGCTGGGTCATTATGTAACATGCTCCAGGCCAGTGTTATGTGGCATAAGGTTGAGTGACTTTGATGAAACACAGTAATTATCCTGAAATGTACAGCCGAGGGTGTCACTGCTGTTATGAAATAAACCTTACACAGAAAAAACTGGTGGTTCTGCTGGAGAAGTGGAAGGGCAATTAACTCATGCATCTCCTTGGTGTTGTTAACATGGATGCAATATCACTGCCTGCCAATCAAAAGCTTCATTTTTGTCCTGACTTTTAAAGCCACTTGATCAAGGATGGCAATGAAGTGGAACAAAAAACAACAACAAACCCACTTGATATATTTGTGCAGAGGAGGGGACATCTATATAATTTACATAGCTTGTCCATGTTTCAGTAATTAATTAGCTTGTGTGTGCATCTAAAGTATTAAGTAGTATCATTATTTTAAATATGTATTTTATATTGCCATAAACATATGGGTAATGCCATTAATTTAGCACACAACAGATGTGCAGACTCTATTATTGCTTTTCAGTAATGGGCTGAAGAGTCATCACATTCTCTCTTTCTCCAGCCACATGTGGTTTCTGAGCTGATACAATTTCCTCTGCTTGCACTTGATTTTTTTTTTTTAAACAAAAAGGAAAAACAAATTACAGTTCATCAAGTCAAGGTATGGGCCTTGCTGTGCTGGCTGCGTCATTTACAAGTTGAACAACTGACTGGGCTGTCAACTGGAACCGTTTGGGGTGAAAATGTGTTTGTAGTGACATGCAGTAATGGAATCCCTGACATCCTTGGAGTCCCGTGCAAGGACTTGTCATAGCTAGTACCAGGATTTGACAAGCTCAACAGGGATGCAAATTGAAACAGAGCTAGGTTACTCCAATGCCTGCCTCAATTCTAGAGATGCCAGAGTTAAGACATAAAGGTCCAGTCTACACTGTGGAAATGGACTGCGTGCAAGTCCCACTTACAACACAGCAGAGCCCAACATTGTTAAAATGGAGTTCAGTCCAGCTGTACGGCTGGGACTGCATTGGTTTTTAAGCATGTTTCAGAACGGAGCTAAAGAACAGGCTTTAGCATGATTCAGGGCTATGGTTAGAACACGGTATGGTGCTGCCAATGCTGAGGCTTCATCTACGCTGGCAATTCTTCGGAAATCTCCCACCGTTGCACTTCAGCCAGTGGTATGGATGGTGGGAATGCTAATGGAGATGGGCCACTTGAGATTTTACCGCGATGGATGACAATGATTAAAAAATTGGTGGCTGATTGACAATAGTGTTTCCACCATCACTGGTGGAGCTGCACTGGTGGTACAGCCATGACAGAGGACATCTCAGACACTGTCCTCAAAGATACAGCCTGAAAGAGCAGCCCTAGTTTTAACCAGGTCCAGACATGATAGATATTTTTGTGTAAAAGGGGCCAAAATTCCAGTGTATGATTGAGTTTAACCATTGTGCTAAGTATGGTTTAACCATGCTAAGTATTGTTAACACTCAGCTGCGGCCAAACTGGATTCCAACGCAGTTGGTCAACCAGCGTGGACAGAGGCAAAGCATGCTAGGCTAGAACATATTTTGTGAATATCATTCTGAATCCCCACCTAAGCCAATTGTGCTGCCTTGGTTTGGTCCTGTTCATACTGGCCATCCAAGACGTATTAGAACCTACTTTGGACCCAAAAGAGTGGAAATCATGCCGGAGCACAATTCTTACTTAGACTATAAGTTCTTTGGGGGCACGGACTGTCTTTTACTATGTGTCTGTACAGTGCTTAGTGCAACAGGACCCTGGCCCATGACTGGTATCTTTGTGTGCTATTGTATTACAAATAATAAATCATAATTATTAAACTCCATTGTAAGGTGTGTCGATGGGGCCAAACTATGGCTGGTCAAAAATGAGCTGTTTTTTGACAGAGAATTGGCTATTTATTTATTTTGGCGGAAAGTGGCTGCTTTCTGCAGAAAATTTCAACTTTTTGTCAAATACCTGATCAAAAATATTAATTTTCAATCTTTGCAACAAAAAGTTGAAATTTTCTGGAGGAACAAAATAATTTCTGATTAGCTCTATGCCAAACTGACCAAAGTCAAGGAAATGAGAGTTAAGAAGGCCAACACACTCGCTAGTCTGTAGCACTGGAAGTATGCTCGTGTTTGCTGCTAACTAGCTCACTGCAGGAGTTTATGAAGGAGCCCTTCTGTCTCCCATGATAAAGAGAGATTTTAAAGAGGAAAGTGCTCTTTCTTCCTGAGTTCTAGTAATTGACTTCCAACACCACTCAGCTACCTTTTCCTTACAGTCCATTGGTACTGTTTCTCTTTGAATCTGGGCAGTCAAATTTATCATGGCAAGGCATCTGCATGGAATTTGGCTCTAATGGAAAAAATCTGGTCCCGCTATGCACCTGGTTGCATTAGGCCTGAATTTGGCCCTCAGGCCTTTTTTACAGGAGGAGGAGCTGTTTATGTCAAGTAAATAATAAGGGTATTTTTTTTTTTAGGTGAAAGGTCCCAGGATATTTTATTTGGTTGTAATTTCCAGGTGTTCTTGGACTTCACACTGTTGGTATGCACAGGTCACATGGACCCAGATCCTCAAAGGTATTTGCATGCCTAACTCCCATTGAAATCAGGTGAGGCTTCAGATCAATGGGAGTTAGGCACCTAAATACCACTAAGGAGCTGGGTCATTGTTTCTTGCCTGTTCAAATAGTGCATCTCTCTGCCCTGGGGCTCTGGAGCCCTTGTGGCCTACTGAATCCCCAAAAGGGATGGCAGTAGATGGCCATGGCTATAAGCAAAGAAATCCTCAAAATCTTTTTGGTTTCAAGTTAAGATTATATTCATATGTGTGTATCGAATGTGTTGGGCCTGATACTCTCCTGACCAATGAATTCCCAGATTCCTGCAAGGGCACAACTGATACAAATTCTACTTGGTCATACCAATCAGACTTGGAAAGAGGGAATGCTTTCATTAAGTAGTAGAAGTGGTGCTTACCCAGGGCAAGTTGCAGCTGTGGCCCTGATCCCATGGCTGGAGCTGCTTTGGCATGGCTACGGCTAGTCCTTGGTGTACTGTTTAGGCAGGTCCTAGCAGAGGGTTTCTTTAAGATCTCCTCAATAGAAAAAGACAGAATAGGCTTCCCCCGACTGTCACATTCCCCAGAGTCACTCATCTTCATCCCACTAGGAGGAAAGAAGACCAACTCCAAACTCTTTTTGGGTGAAAAAGGGAAGAAAAATCCTCACCACTGGAGCGCTCTCTGCCGCTTGCTTATTCCAAGAGCAATACAGGTGAGTGGGTGTATTCCTCTCCTTACGGGCACCCTCCTGAACTAAATCAGTGGCAGAGGGAGCAATGGAGAGCACTGGTGTGTGAGAGAGCCCACACCTTCTTTTTCTGATCCCAGGAGCCCACTTCAAGGCCAAGAATAGATCCTTAGTATCTAGCAAAGTAACACCAGATGACAATGGGGAAAAAAATCTGAACAGCCCCCAAACCGCTGCAGCTTTAAAGGGCTCTGCACAATCTCACTGTAATCCCAGGAGGAGGAGTGTTCCCTACAGAGTCAAGGCAAAAATGCCCAGGAAAGAGTCGCTTCACTTAGGTGAATAATGTTTGTGGGGTGATTATCTTCCTTTTTGCTTTTCCGCAAGAATCCGTTAGAAGTCCCAGTATCTTTTTTCTTGTACTAATATGATGTGAGAAAATAACTGAATGCTAAGTTAATACATTCCTTTGTGCCCAGTTACTAGCAGGAAGGGCACAATATAAACTTTCTAAAAATATTAGACTGTTTCATGCAGAGAGAAAAGGACCTTCCCCAGCCTGAAACTCGCAGGTTTACTGCTGCCCTTTCAGCCACAATCTTTGAGTCAGGTTTTCTCCTCTTCCAAACTCAGAACCCTTGGAAACTTGCACATAGGCCTTTTCAGCGTCTTCCTTTCAAATCAATCATGCCAGAAGGAGAAATCCCTGTCAATCCGTCTGCACAAAAGTGCTCTCCTTTTTCTCAGCTTGGCAGCAGGCTTGGTTGAGGAATCTCCCATGAGTTGTTTCCTCCTTCCAGCTGGGGTGTCTAAACCAGGGGGAAAATTCCTTGGATAATACTGAAAAGTTCCAGTTATTCCTCTCTGCCCCACTTCTTTGTTCTCATTAACCTTTATTTAATGAAGAACAAGCAATTGGTTGAACCTTTTTTTTTAACCTTGGTAAATCCCTCTGGGATTGCCCCTTGCCTTCTACATTTTTCTGGGTCTGGCTTGCTTTTTCTGCTCGTTCCCCTTTTGTGCTTTCCTTATCTGTCTCCTATAATTGTATCCACAGGCCCTTCCTTATTTGTCCAATGAACTGACAATCCTTGAGCTGATTTCCCATCATGCGATCCCTTGGTGGAGCTAAGACCAAAATTACTGTGTAACCAGGGGGCAATAAAACATGCCTGATAAGATGAAAGACTTGCTTTTTCCAGGGATTCTGGAGACTGGGCACACAGCAAGGGCAGGGGGAAAAAGGGTGGTGGAAAGACTCAGAATGCTGGGAAAGACTGAGAATGCTGCAGTGAGTCACAATGAAGCATATTTAGTGATCTGACTTTATTAATCAAATTTCTCCACAGGAGGGTGAGCGAGCAACTCTTTCATACTGATAAAAAAGGGAGGAGTTGAAAACGGGTAGTTTTTCTCTTTCTTCCCGCACATCCTTCTCTCTACTGTATCACTGGATCTGTTCGTGTAAAAGATGCCCCTACTTCTTCCTAGGCAAGGAAAAATCTAGCCCTCCTCATATGAGACAGCTCTCTGGTTAAGGGAACCCTTGGATTTCTTTCAATGTAAGGGGTACCTCATCCATCCTCAGATGGGATACCTCTGTAGGTAAGAGATCATAGAATCATAGAATATCAGGATTGGAAGGGACCTCAGGAGACCATCTAGTCCAACCTCCTGCTCAAAGCAGGACCAATCCCCAATGAAATCATCCCAGCCAGGGCTTTGTCAAGCCTGACCTTAAAAACCTCGAGGGAAAGTGCCTTAGCGATTCTCCTGGAGAGTACCCTAACATCCTAGCCATCTTTGCTTGTTAACCACTTTGCTTAAGGGCGTTGCCATGTCTTTCTGACCTGCCTTTTGGAAGGTTGGGTGAATGCGCCTGCCCAGTCCAGCGCACTAGCTCCATCAGTAGCTCTGCCTGGGCACACTGAGCATGGGGTTTCATTTCAGCTCGGTGTTTAACTAGAACAGCGCTTTGTGATTCAGGGTAGGCTTGTCTTTGTGGGCAGGGGTGGGAATGTGTTTGTGCAGGTGGATGGGGAGAACACCTTACATCTCTGGACCCAGTCTTGCTACCCCATGTAGAGTGTGCTTGCTCTTTTCCCTGGGATTCTTGACCTGTAAATGGGAAACCAGTTTGAATGGATTCTGTTTTGGGAGAAAGGGCAAATGCAGTATAAATGTTCCACTGATGCAGTCAGTGACACTTTGATGTCTACTATGCCAGTTTTATCAGACACAGGGCAATGGCTCATGCAACAGTAGCCTTAAGGTACATCTACACTGGAATAAAAGACCTGTGGCATGGCTGCAGACTGCCCTGGGTCAGCTTATTTGCGGCTGTGGGGCTAAAAATTGCTGTGTAAATTTAGACTTGGGCTGGAGCCCGGGCTGAAGGACCCTTCCCTCCCATGGGGTCCCAGAGTCCAGACTCCAGCCTATGCCCAAACCTCTATACTGGTTTAAAAAGCCCAGTAGCCCGAGCCCTGCCGCCCAGAGCCAGCTGCGCATGTTGAATTGCAAAGTACATGTGCTCTTAATATTGTTCTTTGCGCCAGGCCTCCCTCCACCTTTATCAAGGACTCTCTGAACTGGAGCAGCAAAGATCAAAGCATGCTCCAGTAGATTTGCCTACCTCCTGTAGTTGCTGGGAGAAGCCCAGGCAAACCTTCCTTCCAGGGCTGTGGCAAGCTTTGTCCTGGGTTTGTAGCTGCAAAATCCCTCTTTGCTCCCTAAAGGGCTGATCTTTGGAGGTATGAGAAAGATGGGGAATTGCAGGGAGATGCATAATTCATCACAAAATGCCTTATCAAAGGGTCTGTTAATACAGAGGACAACAGCTGTGTGAGCTAGGATTATTTCAGGGCAACAAATAGCCCACCCACTGGTCCCTCTCCTCAGCCAATTCAGTTCAATACACTTTTTTGGCAGGACAAGAGATCAGATCGTCAGGTGGCATCACTCCATTGGTATTTATAGCACCTGAGGATCTGGCCCCAGGAATAACTGAATTCCTGTGTACATGGCCCTGTCATCTCTGTAGCTATCCCAATGAGCCCGCACATTAGAAATGTTAATAAAGCAGCCCTGTGGGTTTGAACTATTAATATTTATGATGTTTTATTTTACGACACAATGATCATTGACTGACGATGGAGATGGCATCACCTGTCCTTGAGGTGAAATGGACTCAGAGAGCTATTGTTCCAAGGTAAGGAAGTGAGTGAGTAAATAAATAAATAATAACAACAACAAAGGGGTTGGAAGAAAGAGAAGAGCAAATAGATTGAATCTAGGACGTTGATTATACAGTTTGGTGATGGGCTTTAACAATTTCAGTTCAAGTTGAATTTATTCTCACCCTTTGTAATGCTGAAGAGTTTTTTTCCCCTAAAAACTTTATAAATGTTTTCCACTGGGGAAAAAACCTAGTAGAAATCCACACCACTTTATTTAACCTGCTGCTTGAGTCCAGGTGTCTTTTTGTGCTGCACAGCTGCTGCTGTTATGTATGGGTGGGTATAGCTGGAGAATTCATAGGCTCACCCTTTCCATGGTAGTGCAGGGCTTTGAATGCTGATCAGAACACAGAGCTGCCTGCTGCATGTAGAAGCTGGGTCTGGTTTTTGTGCTGTTAGGTAAATGCAAAGTTATATAAATAAGAACAGGAATACTTGTGGCACCTTAGAGACTATCAAATTTATTTGAGCATAAGCTTTTGTGAATACAGCTCACTTCATCAAGCTTATGCTCAAATAAATTTGTTAGTCTCTAAGGTGCCACAAGTACTCCTTTTCTTTTTGCGGATACAGACTAACACAGCTGCTACTCTGAAACCTGTCATAAATAAGAATGTATTTGATTAACACGAGCTCTCCTTGCAGTAGTATGGAGAACACACATCTGTCTTTTGTTATGATATGGAGGCTCTATGTATGGTAACAATGGAATCCTCAAAGGCCCAGGGGATTGATAACAGAATCAACCAGGGAGCATATCACCTCTAACTTATTGTTTCACAGTGTCATAAAGTTTAAGGCCAGAAGGCATGATTAAATCATCTAGGACAGGGCAATTAAATTTCACCGGGATGCCCCTGTATTAAGCCCAAAGAATTTAGATAGACTAAAGCATTTCAGTCCTCAGGAGACTAAACTATGTGGCCTCAGGTTGGTAGTGAATATATGTGTTTAGTTATGCAAGCAAATGGGCTTTCCATGTCCTGGAGCAATGCTGCGTCACCCAGATGTGGAGAGGACAGTCAGCCCCTTCAGCCACCAGACCCATTGTACTGTGCTGTCATTGTTATTGTTTGTATTGCAGCCGCACTGATGGGTACCAATCAAAGATCAGAGCCCCATTCTGCTAGGGGCTTTACAGTGTAGAGCTGGGCTACAATTTTGTCCAAACCTCTTTCTTGGCAAAAAGTTTCAATGACTGAAACGTCTTGGCATTCATGTCAGTTTTGTCAAATTGTTTATGTTAAGAAAAAAAACCCTGAAAAAATTCTGAAAAAATTGCAACGTTTCATTTTGATATTTTTGAAATGGAAAGTTTTGATTGTTTGGTTTGAAACAACTTTTCATTTCAAAATTTCCTTTAAAAACATCAGCAACATTTTCAAATGCTCCAAATCAAAATTAAATGTTTCAGGATTGTTGAAGCCAAAGATTTTGTTTCACCTGAAATGAATTTTATTTTCAACTTTTTGATTCACCAAAAATCTCAAAACATTTCATTTTCAGTATGACCCAAAATGAATTCCCCTCCACCCCAGTTTTTTGGACTTGCCAGTGATCCAAAACATCTGTTATTTGTACAGCCCTAGTACAGATACAATAAAAATGTCTCTTCTAGTCCAGTTCTTATATCTCCCTTGTCACTGTAGCCTCTGAGCGCTTTCTACTGGTGCATTAAGCAACATGACTCATGTCTGTCACGTGTGTTTCACCCTCTCCCCAGGGGGAGAATTGTACATGCAGGGAAATGTTTTTGTGTGGTAGGATTTTTTTTTTAATGTGAGTGCTGCTGTATGTTTATGTCAGAAAAGGCAGGTTGAAGACGTACACCTTGCACTGGGGGTGGAGGAGGGTGAGCTTGTGATGGCTCTTAGAACCTCCCGCACTGATGAGCTTTAACCTTATGGCAGAAATTTCCACTGTGCCAGAGGAACGGAGCTCTCAACCATGGTCTTCTCCCCAGTGCTTTAGGCAGATGTTCAGAACCAGCTTACTTACCATGTAAGGATTTGGTTTATGCTGCGTCTTTCACGCGCTAGATTTTCTCAAGCAACAATTTAGGTACTGATTTGTTAAGCAACCGTGAAAGCAAACAGAGCAGCCATTATGTGACCTTCAACTTCTGTCATCACTGCCAGATAAGCTGAAGGCTGTGTCAAAAGTTAGCATCACATCCAAAGTATAACACCGCCCAACTTTGCCCATTTACTTCTCAGCCAAACTAGCATTTGGTATATTCCATTTCTTTCCAACCACTGTTATTTTACATAGGGCTAGGCAAACACCAAAGCAAATAAATTCTGCTCTCATCCCTGTCACCGAATGCCTGCCCAAACCTATTCTTATTGGTGCACTGTTTATGAGGGCTAATCCCTTGTAAAGGTGCTAGAGAGTCTAACTGGTTGAGCAAACAGTGTTTGTTTTATTTATAGATTGTTAATGTGTGACTATGTCTGTGACTTCAGAATGGGCTTCTGGGGCTGGTAGAATGGTATACATGCTATAGGAAGGATTTAGCTGAAAAGAAAGGACTCTTGAAGTATTAGATGAAGTAATTTTGAGCGTCACCCATGTTTACCTTCGCCTTTATGAATAATCATTTCAGAGAGAACCTGGGCTTTGGAGAGATTATACAACTCAGCACAAAGGGTATATTGACAATCACCAGAGACAGGGAGAAGTCAAGGCAGGGTGCATTTTCCAGGCTTCCTGATAAGCTCTTGTATGGAGATTTGGGGGTGGAGCGGGGTATGCCTATGACAGTCATGTGAGTTCCAAGGAGGATACCTCTGATGGTCATGTGATGTTCAGGGGACTGCATCTGCTCACTGAGATCTAGAGGAATCACGCTGGTGACTTTGTGAAATCCATGGGCTATCCTCTTCTAGATCCATTTGTGATCCATGCCTCAGGCTCCCTCTAACTAAAGATTTGATTTTTCTCTGTTATAAACTTGAGATTTTGAGGATAGGAAGCCTTCCAGGGACCATATGACTTTGAGAATTATGGGACGCTTTCTGATATCCATATGAAATCAAAGGGATTCACGTGGTGGAGGAGTGAGGGGGGCAGGGAATGTACCTCTGATAGCAGCATGTGACTGGGGGAGGAAGAGGGGACTATCTGTTTGATAGTCATGTGTAATCCAGGTGTGCAAGGCTCCCTCTGATATATTCACATAAGATCCTAAGCTGTGAGATGTTTCTTTTATTTGCATGAGATCCAACGGCATAAGAGCCTTCTGATATTCATGTGAAATCTGGGGAGGGGTTGGGGCGAGGAAGAGATGGCATCCTTTTGATATTCCAGAGAGATTTTGTGGGGGTGGAGAACCATATGTTCCCTTTGATGCCTGCGTGAGATCTGAGGGCCTTGCTAATATGCAATGTTTTTATTTCCTCCTTCTGATTTATACAAAAAGTAAAAGAACACAGTTCCGGGATCTTGTCTCAGATACTGTGGTGAGGAAAGCCACATAAGTGTATAGATAGCTACATACCCTTGTCAAGTATTTAAAAATTCACTTTTTATCAATGACAAATTCAATATCTTCTAACCCCCCGTGGCCAGAAATGACCAAGTGAGAGAGAGGGTCCCCCTCTCTCATGACTTAAACTTCACTGCTTTCCCTTCACTTCCTACCAAAGCTGGAGAGAATTGGTGGGCTTTGCCATATGCCCTGTAGGGCAACACATCAGGACTGTTTCAAACAAACTGGGGTGTGATAGTGCCTTCCTTCAGCTGCCTCCATTTTAAACCGAGTGAGCTACAGCTGGAATGGCTACGCTGCAGCTGGATGGCACAGGGAGAGGGGGGATCCCTCAAGCAGCTGGGTAGGTGCAATTTTGGGTTCCCTTGATGTCCATGTGATATTCTCCTATAGTTCCTTGGCATAACGAGAAACCCAGAGTCTGATCCACCTGCCATGAAAAAGGCAGAACAGTCCTGATCCTCGCACACCAGCTTTTGCAATTATGCAGGCCATACAAGAGCTGAGAGAAAGGGAGGGCTATTAAAGAGTCAGCACTTCAGTCAGATAATAGTAACTGAACCTGTGTACATAGCCCTTTTCAGATTGCTGGCTGTAGAGGGTACAACAGGAGCTGCGGACTGTCCTGACATCTTTACACTCCAATGTCTCCATGTTCTGAGATGTAACTGGAGCAATTTAAAAGAATTTTACAGCATGTAAAACTCTGACGTTGATGTTTGTCTTGGTGGTTGTGGACATCCAGCCCTTTCCGGAGCACTGTGTGGTTGCGAATTGCCCTTCTCAAAAAGGATGGCAACTAATTCATGCTTTCTTATTCTCTGTTGAATAATGGGTTCAAATTCTACTTATGCCACAAATGTAATGAGTTGAATGTTCTCGTCCTAGTTTCTAGAGCATCAGTTAAGCATCAATGGCTATTGCTGGAGTGGAGAGACCCTACATTGGAATAGCAGGGTGTGCTGCAAGTCAGGGGTAATCTGTATTGTCCAAGTTCACCTGTAGGTCTTGGCAGGAATAGCAGGGAGTACTGCAAGGGAGGTTTGAGATGCTTTGGCAGAGTCATGTGGTGGCAGTCTCAGAACTGTAATAGCAAATTTCTGCAGGGCTAGGAATGGGAGGTATCATGACAGAGCCGTGGGGGGAATCCAGGACTGGGATTTCTGGGGATGCTGCAGGGCAGGAGTGAGGGGCTTTGGCAGAACAGTGTGGGGTTCCAGGCCTGAATACCAGGAAGCACTGCTGGCTCAGGAGTGAGGTGCACTGGCAGAGCCATGTGGCGTCCCAGGATGGAATAGCGGGGGGTTCTGTGGGTCAGGAATGATGAACAATGGCAGAGCCCCACGTGATTCGGTCTTGCATAGGGCTTATCCACACTACGGATGGCAGCTGCCAGTGCTGTCAAGGCTTCACTTTCAGAAGAACTAAAACTCAGCTGAAATTCCAAGAAGAAACCAAAGAGATTGCACTTTAGTGATTCCATTAGTTCTGCTTATGAAAGCTCGAGAAAAATGTCACTTCCAAATGTAGACAATGCATCAACATTTCAGTCCCTGCCAGAGAAAGTTATGTCAGGCTGACCACCTGGCAAACTGCCACAACAAGAAAGCCATCCACTACCTTCCAACACAACTTGGGAGAGAACTTTATGTCTTTAAATGGCAATTAAATAAATTGTAGCAGATCGGAAAGACACACAAACAAACCAAAGGAGACTCTTGTCCCTTGCTGGGGAGAATATGCATCTCTCTGTTGCTCTCTTCATAAAGCAGCCCTCCTCTTCCTCCTGTAGGAAGTTCTGATCCCCCCCAGCCTCTCCCTAGAGATGTTCAGAAGAATGTGAAGTGCACAGTATTCCTAGACTCTCAGTGTTTTGTTTTCTTGGATGGGTTCCAGCGGGATCTCCTGTTTAGTCCACCCTCGGGAGAAGACCCTTTTCTTTTTTTGTCCCCTTCTGCCTGAGGCAGATCATGAAATATGTGCTGACGTTTTTCCTCACTCCTGCACCTCCCTGTAATATCCCATGGGGGGGCCCATTAAGCAACTTCCTTATTTCCCCAGGGAGACAGATCACATGTTGAAATGGCAGGGGCAGGAGGGGCTCTTGTGGCTCAGAGGATCACTGTCTGGAAGCAGCATGTCACCACTCCTTGGGATAAGGGCAAGCCATCCATTTAAATATGAAGAAGCACATGGATCTGTTGAGTGGGTATGAATGGTCCGGCTGGGAATGGAGGCTCTTGATGTAACTGATTAAGGGCAGACTTGGGTTTTCACTTCTGTTGATTGATTATGTTTTGCAATATTTGCATTCATTTAATTGCCCATATACTTAAAGTTTAGGTAGGTGCGTCCGTGACCCATTGGTGGCTGTGTGTTACATGTTCCGCTCTGCACCTGCTCCGCAGAGGAGGTGAGTCTGTTACAGCTGCAGCTAAAAAGCCGTGGCTATAGAATTCAAGCTACAGCTGCTCACGCTTTTAGCTCTGGAGGTCACTGCTTCAGTTCCCGGCATGTCAGCCAAGAAGGCTGCCGTCACACATTCTAAACATGAAAACACATTCAGAGCAGGAACCAACCCGCCCCCGTTTCCATAAGAGCAGAAGTGAATGAAATTAGTTTCCTTTGTACACTTCAGGAGCTTCACCCTGACGAACCAGCCGCCCGACCCGGGCTATGAAGTTGTGTAGGCATCGCAGCTTTCCCCCCCGTGCTGTCTACAAAACAAAAGCAGCAATGCTTTAGCTGTGGGTCCTACTGCCCTTGCATCAAGTGCACCATTTGCATTTTATCTATAAGATGACATACAAGACAACTACCTTCAAAGAACATTATAAACAAAGGCTGAAAAGTCAAGCACTGAAAAGTTGGGAAATAACAGAATGAAGATTGCCTGTACACATGCACTATGATACTGTCCTTAGTTACATGATCACATGCCGACTGGTCATGGGGGGTGGAGGGGGGGGTCAGGCTAATATGGAAGGGAAAAGTACTTGCTCCACAGCCAGAGCCAACTGCGTAACTTAAGAGTAACTCATCTGACTGTTCCCTCCATCCTCCACAGCCCAGAGAAGCCCCCTCTGTGAGTCTCAGGCCCTTCTCTTTGTCTGTTAAGAGCTCCCAGGGGTTACTGAAACCATGTGACTTCAGTAAATGCCATGGTGCTACTGCGGTGGGTGGGAAGAGAAAGCAGAAGAAGGACTGGATTCCCCAAATAGGTACCCTGTCAGGCAGGGGGAAGGCATGAAGGGGTACTGCAGGGCCTGTGTCCCCCCTCATTTGATATGGGGGAAAGAGTGTTCTTCAGCCTGAAGGCCTCAAACCGTGCTCCTGGCTGACAGCTCCATTTTGGAGCAGTTGATTGGGTGACCCCTGGGCTGGGCTCGATGTCCTATTCAGTCTCTTTAAAGGACTGACAGCCCAGGAGGAACCCATCACCCCTCCCTAAATCAGGGAGAGATTGCACACAGCCAGTGCCCAGATCTGTGACTCTGCGTGTGAGCAAGGGACCATGCTGGCCAACCACAGAAGTTCTCTGTTGTTCCCCCTGTGGGGGCACAGGGAGGCAGCTGGGAAATAACTAGGCTCTGTGGCCACGGTGTACAGGACAGCTGGACTATGCAGGTCCAGATTAGGGCATTTTGGGGGCCCTAACCACACCCCCACATGGAACTCTAGTGGTGACAATGGCCCCTTCATGCGTGGCAGTATTGGTAGCCAGGTTCCCTTTGAGTCCTGGTCTGCACTACTGGTGGGGGTGGGGCCATGCAGCTCTAGTGGCTGCTGCTAGAGCTGGAGGAAAATGTTTTGACCAAATGTTCTTTTGATGGAAAATTGGTTGTGGGGTTTGGGTTTTTTGGTTTTTTTTTTTTTGACAAAATGGAAATTTTCACAGAAAATGTCTGTTTTCATCAAAAAGAAAAAGGAGGTGGGGGCAGGAGTGTGTGAAAAATGAAAACCTGAAGACCAGCAACAGTTTGGTTTTAGGTTGTTCAAAGAACATTTTTGATCTAAACAAAACCTTTTTCATTTTCATCCTTATTTTTGTGTGTGGGGGGGAAGTAATTTCCCAACCAGCATTAGCATCTGATTCTCCCTCTACTGGAGGCTGTCTGCAGACTCAGGCAGACATCACTGCATCCAGTTACACTCAGCTTGCCTTTTCAAGTTTCTCTTCACAACCAGGAGGCCCAGAAACCATTTTTCTGCAAGAAAGTGGAGACTCTGATGTTATCAAATCAGAGCTAAGGCCCTAGGCACATGCCTGTGTCTTAATTTGGTTCTGGGACCATGCAGCAATGTCCATCTCTGCTCTGTGAAGATAGGCAAGGTTTTACATTAGCTTTTCTACAAGCACTTCCCTGTGGATAGCAAATAATATTTAAAAATTACCCTACACGTTTGCTTGACATGTTACAAGGTAGCGGGGGAGAATGCAGTGCAGAGTTTATGAATTCTTTTGTAATTTGGCTTGCATTTGGATACCATGATGATGTAGATTAGATCAGATTAGGATTTAGTCCTAATTGCCCACCTTCTCCTACTTCAAAAGCATGTATTTGACTCACTCTGTTAGGTTACAAGTGAGTAACACAGAGAGCCAACTCATATTTTCAGTTCCAAAATCCATGAGCTCTAAATCAATGCTCTATTAGCAATAGAGATAATCTATCACTTGGCTATCAATAGTAACACATTCAGTAAGGCTAACCTCCTTCCTCTCCCTCTCATAAAATTTGTATCTGTAATTTCTACTAAATCCACAGAGCTCTTCCTCCAAGGAGAATAAAAGGAATTTGAATTAATATGTTGTATCAAAGCATCCCAACTTCTAGCTGAAGAATATATTTTTCACTCACATTGTTAAATTAAACTGAAATGCTGGGCACTCAGGACCCAATCCGGCTTCCATTAAAGTCAATGGAAAAGCTCCATTGATTACAAAGGCAGCTGTATCAGGCTGTCAGTGTCTACTTTTCACTGGTACCCAGGTGTGAGAAAGCATGAAGTGCATCTAAGCTGTACATTTTCTAAGGTTGTGTTTTGAGCTCAGGGCTTCTGGTGACAAATACTTTGGACTCAGCATTTATATTTTATTTGGCTGGTATTCACTAGAAAATTGGATTGACCCAGCTACATCACTCAAGGGTGTGAAAAATCCATCTCCCTGAGCAATGTAGTTAAGCGGATCTAAGTCCCCATATAGACAGTGCTATGTTGATGGAAGAATTCTTCCATCAGCCTAGCTACTGCCTCTTGAGTAGGTGGTTTACCTATGCTGATGGGAGAACCCCTCCCGTCAGCATAGGTGGTGTCTAAACGGAAGTGCTGCAACTGTGCTGCTGTAGCGTTTCAATGTAGACAAACCCTGAGGATACATATTACATATCAATTAAAACACCACCCCTGGAAAATGTGTTCTAGGTGTTCTAACCATCAGTTAGATCTACAGTTGCACATGATGAGCACCCACCAGCAAGAATATACAATATATGTGTAACCATTTACAACTAATGAATTAACTCAGCCAGTCAATAAATCAAAGCAGCAAACATCCCTTTAGCTCATGTGCACCCTGAAACACACTCTCGACCTTCGCCAAGAACCCTGTTACCTAAAAACCTTTTACGGCATGTCCAGAAAGTCATCAAGGTCAGGCTGTTTCAGATCAAAGGGGGAGCAAATTCCAAAGTCCTGCAGCCTTCCCAGAGAACACCTGCTGGCATCTCCCTTTACTTTATTATGAGTGGGAATCCAGCTTGAATGCCTCTGCTAGCTGGAGCTGCAGCAGTATGGCACAGAGAGAGAGACTATCTCATAGGTAGGCAGGTCATTTGGGGCTTTATAGGTCATAACCATCACCTTAAACTCCATCCATAGATCAATAGGCAGCCAGTGCTGATCCTGGAACACTAGAGTCAGGTACTTCCAGTGAGACACCCCGCTCAAGCAGTGAGCTGCTGACATGACTAGCTTCTATATTTTAATGTGTGGCACAGGAATGCCTCAATGAAAAATACAGTCTCATAGGAATTGGTTTACAAGAGGTTAGGTTCTTGATATGCATTGTTTTCATGCTGGAAATAGGGTTATTTGTCTACAATGGGGATATATAGTTCATTTTAACAGTAATCTTATTTATTTCAACAGAACAGAATAGATGCTATGAGTCAAGGCTGGCTAACACACATCTAAGTCCCCCTTCCCCTCATTTGCAAAGCCATTCAGTTGGGCCCTGGCTGGAAAACCCAAGATTCAGTGTGCAGTATTTCTTCCAAGACAGTGCTCAAGGTATGTCCACGCAGCTCTCATTCATCACAAAGTAGCTGGAAGAGGAGCATATTATTATTTATTCTTTGTATAGTCGTGGTGCCTAAGGGTCCCAGTCATGGACCTTTGAGCTCAGCACTGGACAAAAAGACAACCCCTGCCCCAAAGAGCTTGTGCTCTAAATATAAGTGAAGTGACACTGGTGGATGCAGAGATCCATGTATCATTAACATCCCATTGTTTTTTCATCCTGTCCCTGGTGGGATGCGGCTCTGATGAGTTGGGGTATCTGGCCCTCTGTTCATTATTGGTTGGGTTTTAAAATCCTGCATTCCTTCCCCCCCCCACCGTTCTTCATTACTAGGGAGGGACATTAACATGCAGTTGGGATCTTTGTCTTTTAAAGACTTCAAGCTGCTTCTGCTGCCTGTTTCTCCACTTCGGTCGTAGTTTGTTGTGACATCGCAGTCAGCTGCTTTGGAAAAGATTTGGATGTCTTGTGCAACGGGTGATGGCTGGCATTCCTGACAGTGTCAGCCAGAAAAAGTGGGGAGCAGGGATTTTAATAGTAGTAAGCTCCTCATTAGAATCCAAACTTCCCTTGGCTCATTGCCCACATCACCCCTTCAATCGGGGAGTTTTATCCTTAAGCCATCACTCTCCTCAGCTGCCTCCCCCTCTCTCCTTCTGCTTAGTAGTTCATTTACTGCTCAATCTGTGATTAATTAAAACAAAATTCAAGTAACTGTGCTGATGCTAATTCATTTATAGCTACCCACTCGACGCACGGATGTGTAGGGGCCACAGGTGAGGAGGCACATCTTGCCGATAGCCAGCAGAGGGAGCTGTGCACACAGGCACAATGGCTGAGATTGTAGTAGGAACTAAAAGTAAATGATTCCCCAAACACCCAAAACATAGTTTCTACTTGTCCAGGAAGATGGGGGTGGAATATCCTAAAATAACTAATTTGTCATTAATTGCACTGTTACTTTACTATCAGGGATACAGGAATGCAGTAGAACCCCTATGTTATGAACTAACTGGGGATTGAGGCATTCCTAAAATTGAAACATTCCTAAAATTGAACATCTCAAAATTACAGTAGGTATGTTGCATAAGTTGCAGCATGGTGCACTGCATCACTTTCTCCTCATCCTTCAAACCTCTGCTAAGCCATGCCCAATGCATTGAAGGTATCGGAATGTGACGAGATGTTGACTTGTTCCTCATCCACATCATTTTCCTTGTGTGATTTTTTTTCCCTCCTCCCCTTTCTTTGGGAAGAATGGTTCAGATCACTGGTCATTCATAAGACTGGTGTTCATAAAATTGAGGTTCTGTGTGGTCCCAAAGAAAACCAATTGGAGAATTCCTTGATTTAAGGAATTGGGACCCCAGTTCTGTCTCATGTTAGATCGTGCCTTCCTTCTGTGAGTGGCTGCATTTAGGTTAAGTGAGATGGCTTGCACAGAGCTAGACAGAGAGCTCACTCTCAGAAACAGGTGGCACGTAGCAGCCCTGGCAAGGAATTATGACACAGAGACACGCCCTAAATCACAGCTTCTCCAGAGCTCCTGTTTCACTTAACAGAGGAAGAATATAGGGGGAGTGGGAGAATCTATGGTTCTGCCTATGCCTCACCCCTTTTATTTCCACTCCATGCATCCGATGAAGTGGGTTCTAGCCCATGAAAACTTATGCCCAAATACATTTGTTAGTCACAAGGACTCCTCATTGTTTTTGCTGATACAGACTAACATGGCTACCACTCTAAAACCCCTTCTATTGTTGACCAGGTTCCTCCCTGACAACTTGCTGGGGGTGAGGTGGAGTATCATCTGGGTGGAGTCAGCTGTCCATACTGTTCCTGGACAGAACATCTGGGCAGGTCCTGTGTGGCTGTGGCGGAGGATAGGTGGGGGCTTTTGCCCCATTACTGCCTTGCATGAATGTTCAGGCCTGGGTCACAATGTACCTGCTAGTAAAGTACTATTCAAGAATAAATGAGTACGATGGCAGAATCAGGCCCTTCATTATTATTTATTACCTTTCCAGTTCCATAAGGGACCAGGTGCTTGCTCTGCCACAGACTTCCTGTGAGAATTTGGGCAAGTCACTTAGCCTCTCTGTGACTCAGCTGTGAAATGGGAATAATAGCACTGCCTTACCTCACAGGGGTGTTGTGAGGAGAAATACACAAAACAATGTGAAGTGCTTTGAGATCTGCTGATGAAAAGCTATAGGTATTATAATAAGTGTATGTAACACTGTAAAATATATGATGGGTTTTCAGTCTTTTAACAAGGAACTGTCTCACAAACAATTTCCCCCTTTAGCCTGTGATAAGTCCCATATCCCAGGGTCAACATGTTTACAGACAAGCTGGGGGATAGATTGGGGAATCTATTCATAAATTTTCTGATTTAAATTAAAGCCCTTTCTCATTGTAGAATATCAGGGTTGGAAGGGACCTCAGGAGGTCATCTAGTCCAACCCCCTGCTCAAAGCAGGACCAATCCCCAATTTCCCCTCCAGATCCCTAAATGGCCCCCTCAAGGATTGAACTCACAACCCTGGGTTTAACAGGGCAATGCTCAAACCACTAAGCTATCTCTCCCCATCATGTTAACTGAGGAAGGGGATAACACCATTTAGCCAAGAAATGTCTATTAAGTCTATTCTAGTGCAGAGGTTTATAATTTGTTCTTGTAATATATACTGAGTATATTGGTAATCTTGCCCAGTGTTCAACTTGTATGGTACGAAATGGGCATGATGAGCGGGTGAGTGCCTTGGGTTAGGGACACAGCGTGGGGTTTCTCAGAGAAAATTAAATGAGGCACAGTCTGCTGCATCCCAAAGTAAAAATATATGCTCTTCAGGAGTTCTGGGATAGGATAATTAAGCAATAGACTGAGAATAGGGAATTTCTATTAGGGGTGTAGACCTTCTTTCAGTATGGTACATGGGTGTTTTGGTTTTGGTTTCTTATCAAGGGGCTCCCATCAGCACTCAGGAATCCTCTGTAGATGATCACTGCAAAGAAAGAACAGGGCCCTGCCACCCAAAGTGTCACGCTATAAGTAGTTCCCTCCTGTGAGGTGAAGTGCCCTCACATCTTCTGGATGTCCATGGAAGTGGAGGGTGCTCAGCACCTCCCAGGATCAGGTCCTAAGTGCACGGATAAGCATGATGCAGAGCAATACAATGCAGAACAAGCCCAGAGCTGCACAAGGTGATTCTAGGGGAGTGGGAATTCTTTGAGCTGTATGTTTTTGGAAGGCAGAGGGGAAGGAGCTTGGATTATGTTAACTGAGCAGTTGTTTCAGGGATACGGCACATAGTGCAAGAAGGCACAAAATCAGAATGAAATCACTTTTTACAAAATTACATATACAGCAGCCAACATCCAGCACTTCTCCTTATACTGATCGTTTTCTGCCCTCCTGAGAAAGCCTTAAAGGATCAGAGAGCTGCAAGCAATGAGTGTAATGGAAATCTCACACATTTCTTTTATACATTATTTAAAAAGGGTGGGACTGTACTGCAAGGACACAAGAGAGCCTATGAACTCCAAAGATTTATGATCTTCCTCCTAATCGCCCCAGAACGTAAGTCCTTTTTAACTGACATTGACTAAACTTCTGGAAAAATGTATTGTTTATGAATTTAGTGGGAACCATAAAGGACCCAATCACATTGTCAGTTGTGGGAGTGCAGCACCTTTTAAAGTCAATGGAAGTTTCTTGTGCACTAAGTGGTGTTTCTAGGATGCAACCGAGATCAGCCAGAGGTTCTGTCACCACCTGCCCTGTAACCCTGAGGGCCTCTGTGCTGTGCACCTCTGGCCCTGACACCAGCAGCATGGCCTCACTCTGGCCTCCACCAGCCTTGTTACTCCTTGCAAGGTGACACCAACAGCCCTTTTGGTCCTGGGTCTCCCCCAAATCCTTTCGTTTACTACACAGTCCTGAGACAATTTTGTAATCAAGCAAGAGTAAGTTTATTAACAAAGAACAGCTAAGTAAAAAGAGAAGACACCAGATGTGGCTACAAGGGAAACAAAACAAAACAAAAGCTTTCTCTTGGCTCTGAACTCTAAAACTGACATTTACCATTGTTGTCTGTGCAGGCTTCTCACCTATTGTCATTTCCATCTCCTCTGGGTTTTCAGGCCAAGAGGATCCACTTCTTATCCACTCAGGGCACTGCTCACCCTTTGTCCCCTAGCTGATGGATGCCAAAATGGCTTATGGCCTTTGCTTTTATTTCCCATAGTCTATTTTCTCTGTTTAAAGAGCCAGGAAGGCTTCCTGAGGGTGCAAGCTCCATCCCCCATTATGATCGTTAAGCCCTCTTCCCCCCGCTCTTTGAGCTTGATGGCTTTGTTTACCTTCTACATAAATGTAATTTTCATTGTCCTCTGTAGTCCTACCTGGCTCAATTTATAGACACTGAAGAAACAAGAAAACAGGCAAAACAAGTAACATTCCTATGTCTAGGACAGGCTGGGCTTATGCAGTACTGGCAAAACATCTTTTAAGAATATGTTTCCAATATACATCTATAATTCTTTATATGACCCCTCCTGTACATACACCATGCAATAATATTAATGACCAGTGTGTTACTGATTTGCATATGACACCTTACTTAACCCTTTTAGATACAGATTATGGCCACAGTGTGTTAGGACAATGAGTGTGTCAGGCCTGATGTGAGTTATGGTGGGGTGTATCCTCTGCCAATTGGCACTGAGGAACCTCCTGGGTCACACAGGGCCCCATTGTGCTGGGTGCTGTACAAACGTATAGTAAGAGACAGCCCATGTCCTGAAAAGCTTACCATCTATACAGACAAGACAAAGGGTGGGCGAAAGGAAATGTTATCCCCATATTACATCTTGGGAAACTGAGGCACAGAGAAATTAAGTGACTTGCACAAAATCACATCAGGAATCTGTGGCTGAGCTGTGATGAAACTCAGCTCTCTTGATTCCTAGTCCCAAAGCTTAACCACCAAGATGTTTAGGCCCCAAAACTATACTAACTATACAACAGGTTAGACTGCATATCCTTTGGGATGAAACAAGTGATGCATGTTTGCAGCGTGTCTCCAGTCTAACTTAGTATAGTGTTTCAATATGGTGTCAACGTACTTTGTACTTGTTTAAAAAGAATGAGTTGACAGTAACTACCAATGTTGTTTCAATACTATGACAATGGGTGCTTTAGAAATGATAGTTAGATTAGAGATTTAACATTCAGTAGGAGTTCTGGCACAAACCAAGGGCAACAAACATAGTCAAGAATATGTAGATTCCTAAAATTCCTTCCTGTATGAAATCTCAGGCAGCAGTTTGTCCATAGCTAATGAGAAGGAGAAAAAAAAATACCAGTATAAACAGTCTCTCTCACCTCAGTACTTTCTCAACAAATACATTACAAAAATTCATTACCCAGCTGGCCATCCTGCCCAAGTCTTTCTATCTCCCTTCCTCATTCTGATGGAATCAGTGCTCTAAATTAGTTCTTTGAATTCAGGAGATTAGGATGATCTGTTGTGTTTTATTAGCTGAGATGATTTCATGCAAAAACTCTTTTAGATTCATGAATGATTATGCCCCTGCAAAGAAGAGGAGCAGCTGTGGGGTCTGATAGACCAGGCTGATCATGGCATGTTGATAGGAGGCTTGCATGGATCACATGCAATTGTATAAAGGTGACCTGCAAATAAGAACAGCAAATTCCATTTCCTGTAGTACAATGTGCAGAATTGTCCCCCACAAATCAGGTTGAGGGTGCTATTCTGCATGTGAACTATTGAGAATCTTCCTTTCATTTCATGTCAGGTCCTCTGAACCCACTGGAGAGTTACCGCTTTACTGGAACTTCCCAGAAGGCAGTATTTCCCGACATCACACTTCCCAGGGAGCCCCAGTGGAGCCAGGCTCTGGGGCTGTGGGTAATGATGCTGCTTTAGTGTATAGTTTTGAATGTTTCTATTTTATTGCCCCCAAGGATACTTGTATTTAGGGCCTCATTGCCCAGCCTGGGTAGCTGGAGAGATGAAAAGGGAGATGAAATGAGCAGAGAGGGAGAAATCCTCTTGCCCAGGCAATGGATCAGCTCCATAGTCACTCTGCCCGAGGCATGCCACCCAGGTGGCTGAAATAGCCTATGTGGGGCCTGTATGTCAAAACTCATCCCCTGAGATGGGATGTATGGGAGGCTCTATGCAGTGGTGACTCCAGTCGCCACCACATGCCCTGCCTACTTCCGCCATTTGCATTTTAGTGTATGCAGTTTATGCCCAGAGATAAGTTCAGTATCTTATTATAAATGGTTATTGATACAGTATCATAGATGTGTCTGGGGAAAAGTGCAGAGTAAAAAACAGAATCGCTGCCTCAAAGTGCTTACAGTTTCTAAAGGTGCCAGTGAATACGGCCCAGTATAGTACAGTTCAAAATAAGGATTGAGACCCTTATCCTCGAGTTATGTCTGAACATGAGTAATCTTGTGCATATGAGTAATATCTCTGAGGTCAATGGGACCATTCATGGCATAAGCGTTTGCAAGATCTGTGCCATAGACTGTAAAGGCTTCATAATTGGGGCTCATTTGCCAAACTCGTCTGCAAAACATGTAGGTCCTGATTCCGCAAGGTACTTGAGCGTGAACGTATTCTCATCAAAGTCAATGGCACAGCTTGCATGCTTAAAGTCACACACGTGTCTAAGTCGTTTGCTGCATCAGGCCCTGACCACACTGTAGTAACCACACACATGAGGCTAAATAGTAAGCGCAGAGCAAACACCACGTGGAGAGTGGCTCATGTAAGAGAGCTGTTACAGTATATTGAGGCTATCATCTCTTTGCACAGCATCCATCCTGTGGAAAGATTCAAACACTATGTTGATAAAGCTAGAGTGGATTTTTTGCTTTCAGATGTTAAAGAAAGAATGCTTTATCTCCAACGCTATACAGAACCCTCCTGATAGAAATAATCACTTGCTCACTGTCAGCTTTTGTCGGTTAGTTTACCATATTTCCAGTCACTGTGAGTTAGAAGAAGTTGCCCTTGAGAATCTGATTGCTAATAGAGAGTCAACATTTTCTGGAGAAGGAGGAGGCTGAGGCTCCAGTCAGTGAGACCAAAAGAAGAGGTTCTGGAGATTGAGAGACCTGACCTGTTGAGCTGGAAAGATCAGACTGAGCGCAGTATGTGTCCTTTGTGCCTTTGGTTAATATATTTTCTATTTGTTTGAAGCATATTAATAAGATTATACACAGCACATCTGGACTTGAGAACATAATTTATCAGAGGCATGTAAAGAACCACCTGTAATTTCATACAAAAGGGGTATACACCTTTGAGATGCCCCTGTACATGCAGGTTCTATCCATTACTATAAAAAGATAATTTCTTCATCTAATCCCACTTTAGGAAGTTCCCCAGGTGGCAATTGTTACCATTGTAATAGTAGGAATAATTATTTGTACTGCCTGTTATCAGGTAAAAATGTGTGTGTTCACAATAATGCCTGATCCTGAAAACACATGGGGTCTGATTCTCATTTACACTAAGTCCCTCTTACACAATTCTAGCAGTGTAAAGGAGCTGTAAAGTGGGCATAAATTACATTCACACTCACTTAAAGGCCCCTGTACATAGAGTGGTGTAAAGGGGTCTTAGTGGAGTTAAGAATCAGGTTCCTAACACTGAGAGCACACTTACTACTGCATCGGATGAAGTGAGCTGTAGCTCACGAAAGCTTATGCTCAAATAAATTTGTTAGTCTCTAAGGTGCCACAAGTACTCCTTTTCTTTTTGCAAATACAGACTAACACGGCTGCTACTCTGAAACACTTACTACTGTAAATAGTCCCACTCACTTCCATGGGGCTTTGCAGAATAGAAAGCACCATGCCTGGTAATATGTGCTTGCAGAATCTACCCCTAAGATTGTTTATGATAGTGACTTTGTTGCATACTTGTTTAAATGCTCCTGTGGCTAATAGAGAAAATTATTAGAATAACTAGTACAAATATCTTTGTTAGGATATAGATATTCAGGCCTGTCTGTAAAGGCCTATACTCTAAGAATTTAGGTGTATTCTTATCACTTGGCTAGTTCTAGAGGTATAAAAGAAAGAATCAAAATCACTGTCTGCCAGTATAAGGTCCTTCTCTTACTGTGACAGTCTGAGGCCCTGTTCTTAGGCTAAGGCATTTGGCTAAACAACAGAGGCAGCCATAAGCTGGGAAGCGACCGGTCACCTCCTCACATTCCAAACCAGTCACATTGAAATAAGGCGCTATTGGGCTGTTAGGAGTTAGTCTCTAAGGTACCACAAGCACTCCTTTTCTTTTTTGCAAATACAGACTAACACGGCTGCTACTCTGTGTCCTGATAATGCCTGTCGCCTCCAGAGAAAGGGAAGTGCCTAGAAGATGTAAAAGGAAACTTTAGTTTGATAGCATCCTGTCTGGCAAGAACTCACTTATCAATAGCTGGGATGTGAAATCCTCATTTCTGTGTTTGTTCTATCACTGTAGTCCCCATTTCCCCGTTGTTTGTCTGTATAATCTCTGTCTGGGTCTGTGATTGTTTCTGTCTGCTGTATAATTAATTTTGCTGGGTGTAAACTAATTAAGGTGGTGGGATATAATTGGTTAAATAATCATGTTACAATATGTTAGGATTGGTTACTTAAATTTCAGTAAAATGATTGGTTAAGGTATAGCTAAGCAGAACTCAAGTTTTACTATATAGTCTGCAGTCAATCAGGAAGTGAGTGAGTGGGTGGGTGAGGGAAAAGGGAACCGGGAATGGGGGTGGGGAAACTGGAATCATGTTTGGCTAATGGCAGGAATGGGAACAGGGACACAGGTGTAAGGCTCTGTGGTGTCAGAGCTGGGAAGGGGGACACTAAGGAAGGAAACTGGAATCATGCTTGCTGGAAGTTCACCCCAATAAAAATCGAATTGTTTGCACCTTTGGACTTTGGGTATTGTTGCTCTCTGTTCATGCGAGAAGGACCAGGGAAGTAAGTGGGTGAAAGAATAAGCCCCCTAACAATCTTCCACTCCCCTTTCATCCAAAAAGAAAAGGAGTACTTGTGGCATCTTAGAGACTAACAAATTTATTTGAGCATAAGCTTTCGTGAGCTACAGCTCACTTCATCAGATGCATCTGATGAAGTGAGCTGTAGCTCACGAAAGCTTATGCTCAAATAAATTTGTTAGTGTCTAAGGTGCCACAAGTACTCCTTTTCTTTTTGTGAATACAGACTAACACGACTGCTTCTCTGAAACATTTCATCCAAAGGATTCCAAAATGCTTTATATACTGATACTGACATACAACCTGGGGCTAGATTCACAAAAGGAGCTGACATCTCGCTGCCACATCACATGCCTAAATTCCAGAATCAGGTGGATTCACAAAGCCCTTGCTCAGCAGCCGCCAAACGCCGTGGGTGCCTAAATGTTTGCAGTAGAAGTTCCTCAGGCCTGGGCACATGCTCGCTGCAGCTTCACTCTAGCTGTCCCGGCATCTGTGTCTCAGAGCAATATTCAGTTTGGGGGAAGAGCGATGTTCCTCCACCTAACTCACCTGCAGGGCCTGATCCGGTAAGTGTGTTCAGAGCTCATCTGTGGGATCAGGCTCCCATGGATAAACAAACTCACACAAAACAATGCTGGCAGCAGGCCCCACCCCCTCATAACTTTTAACCCAAGGGTTAGGGTACTCACCTGGAATGTGGGAGACGCACGGTTCAAGTACCCCCCTCACATGATGAGGAATTGAGATTTGAACAGGGATTTACCCTCTCTGAGATAAATTGCTCAGGTGTGGGATAGTCTAATGTGGAGCTTCCTCAGTCTCTCCTGTAGAAGCTGTTCCACTGTGAATAAATAATTTAAAAAGTCAGAGAGAGCGAGAGAGCTCACAAGCATGAGAATGACTTTGTAAGCCTGATGGTTAAAACACTCCCATCGGAGACCCAGGATCCAGTCCCCCTGCTCCAGTGACTTTTAAAATTATTTAGCCACAGTGGAGCAGCTTCAAAAGGAGAGACTGGGGGAGCCCTTCATCAGAATGCCTCACAGCCCAAAGGCTAGAACTCTCAACTGAGAGCTTGTAGATTTCTGTTCAAGTCCTTTCTCCCCATCACCCACTGTGCTAAAAATGCTGAGGGAGGTCCTCCCTAACCTCTTGCTAAAACAGCATAGGTGCCTACCGCCAAGAGAGGCTTGTAGCTGAAAATCCCAAGCAGAGACAGGTGCCAAACTCACTAAGAGGGGGCTGGCTTAGGACATACCCCTTACCTGGCCATCTCTCATTGGCAAGTTTAAGCAGGGAGCCACCTAGCATGCTGGCTTTTGTGAATCCCATTCTGAGGCTCCTATCTCTCCCCACTCATTGCATAGGGAGCCCCTGAGCCTAACTGAGGCTTTGTGAATCCCAGTGATTTTCTAAGGTATCTAAAAGTTAGGCATGATGATGCTCAGTGTTGCTACACCTAAGCCCTGGTCTACACTAGGTGTTGAGGTCGAATTTAGCAGCGTTAAATCGATGTAACCCTGCACCCGTCCACACGACGAAGCCCTTTTTTTCGACTTAAAGGGCTCTTAAAATTTATTTCCTTACTCCACCCCTGACAAGGGGATTAGCGCTGAAATTGGTTTTGCTGGGTCAAATTTGGGGTACTGTCGATGCAATTAGATGGTATTGGCCTCCAGGAGCTATTCCAGAGTGCTCCATTGTGACTGCTCTGGACAGCACTCTCAACTCAGATGCACTGACCAGGTAGACATGAAAAGGCCCGCGAACTTTTGAATTTCAATTTCCTGTTTGGCCAGTGTGGCAAGCTGCAGGTGACCATGCAGAGCTCATCAGCGGAGGTGACCATGCAGAGCTCATCAGCAGAAGTGACCATGATGGAGTCCCAGAATCGCAAAAGAGCTCCAGCATGGACCGAACGGGAGGTACAGGATCTGATCACTGTATGGAGAGAGGAATCCCTGCTATCAGAACTACGTTCCAGTTTTCTAAATGCCAAAACATTTGTGAAAATCTCCCAGGGCATGAAGGACAGAGGCCATAACAGGGACCCGAAACAGTGCCGCATGAAACTTAAGGAGCTGAGGCAAGCCTACCAGAAAACCAGAGAGGCGAACGGCCGCTCCGGGTCAGAGCCCCAAACACGCCGCTTCTATGATGAGCTGCATGCCATTTTAGGGGGTTCAGCCATCACTATCCCAGCCGTGTTGTTTGACTCCTTCAGTGGAGATGGAGGCAACACGGAAGCAGGTTTTGGGGACGAGGAAGACGATGAGGAGGAGGTTGTAGATAGCTCACAGCAAACAAGCAGAGAAACCGGTTTTCCCGACAGCCAGCATCTGTTTCTCACCCTGGACCTGGAGCCAGTAGCCCCCGAACCCACCCAAGGCTGCCTCCCGGACCCACCAGGCGGAGAAGGGACCTCTGGTGAGTGTACTTTTTAAAATACTATACAAGGTTTAAAAGCCAGCATGTTTAATGATTAATTTGCCCTGGCATTCGTGGCTCTCCTGGATATACTCCCAAAGCCTTTGCAAAAGGTTTCTGGGGAGGGCAGCCTTATTCCATCCACCATGGTAGGACACTTTACAACTCCAGGCCAGTAGCACGTACTTGGGAATCATTTTAGAACAAAGCATTGCAGTGTATGTTTGCATCCGTTCTTTATCTCTCTGTATTATTCTCAGGAGAGTGATATCATTCATGGTCACCTGGTTGAAATAGGGTGCTTTTCTTAAGGAGACATTCAGAGGTGCCCGTTCCTGCTGGGCTGTTTGCCTACGGCTGAACATAAATGTTCCCTGCTGTTAGCCACGCGGGGGGGGGGGGGGAAGGCAAAATGCAACCTTGTAATGAAAGCACATATGCTATGTATGTAATGTTAACAGCAAGGTTTACCATGAAAGAATGTACCCATTGTTCTATAAAATGTGTCTTTTCAAATACCACTGTCCCTTTTTTTTTCTCCACCAGCTGCATGTGTTTCAAGGATCACAGGATCTTCTCCTTCCCAGAGGCTAGTGAAGATTAGAAGGCGAAAAAAACGCACTCGCGATCAAATGTTCTCTGAGCTCATGCTGTCCTCCCACACTGACAGAGCACAGACGAATGCATGGAGGCAGACAATGTCAGAGTGCAGAAAAGCACAAAATGACCGGGAGGAGAGGTGGTAGGCTGAAGAGAGTGAGTGGCGGGCTGAAGAGAGGGCTGAAGCTGAAAGGTGGCAGCAGCGTGATGAGAGGAGGCAGGATTCAATGCTGAGGCTGCTGGAGGATCAAACTAATATGCTCCAGCGTATGGTTGAGCTGCAGGAAAGGCAGCAGGAGCACAGACCGCCGCTACAGCCCCTGTGTAATCAACCACCCTCCTCCCCAAGTTCCATAGCCTCCTCACCCAGACGCCCAAGAACGTGGTGGAGGAGCCTCCGGCCACCCAGCCACTCCACCCCAGAGGATTGCCCAAGTAACAGAAGGGTGGCATTCAATAAGTTTTAAACTTTTAAAGTGCTGTGTGGCCTTGTCTTTCCCTCCTCCACCACCCCTCCTGGGCTACCTTGGTAATTATCCCCCTATTTGTGTGATGAATTACTAAAGAATGCATGAATGTGAAGCAACAATGACTTTATTGCCTCTGCAAGCGGTGATCAAAGGGAGGTGGGGAGGGTGGTTAGCTTAAAGGGAAGTAGAGTGAACCAAGGGGCGGGGGATTTCATCAAGGAGAAACAATAGAACTTTCACACTGTAGCCTGGCCAGTCATGAAACTGGTTTTCAAAGCTTCTCTGATGTGCACTGCACCCTCCTGTGCTCTTCTAACCGCCCTGGTGTCTGGCTGTGCGTAACCAGCAGCCAGGCGATTTGCCTCAACCTCCCACCCAGCCATAAACATCTCCCCCTTACTCTCACAGATATTGTGTAGCGCACAGCAAGCAGTAGTAACAGTGGGAATATTGGTTTTGCTGAGGTCTAACCGAGTCAATAAACTGCACCAGTGCGCTTTTAAACGTCCAAATGCACATTCTATCACCATTCTGTACTTGCTCAGCCTGTAGTTGAACAGCTCCTGACTACTCTCCAGGCTACCTATGTATGGCTTCATAAGCCATGGCATTAAGGGGTAGGCTGGGTCCCCAAGAATAACTATAGGCATTTCAACATCCCCAACGGTTATTTTCTGGTCTGGGAAGAAAGTCCCTTCCTGCAGCTTTTGAAACAGACCAGAGTTCCTGAAGATGCGAGCGTCATGTATCTTTCCCGGCCATCCCACGTTGATGTTGGTGAAACATGTGTTGTGATCCACCAGGGCTTGCAGCACTATTGAAAAGTACCCCTTGCGGTTTATGTACTCGCTGGCTTGGTGCTCCAGTGCCAAGATAGGGATATGGGTTCCGTCTATGGCCCCACCACAGTTAGGGAATCCCATTGCAGCAAAGCCATCCATTATGACCTGCACATTTCCCAGGGTCACTACTCTTGATAGCAGCAGATCTTTGATTGTGTTGGCTACTTGCATCGCAGCAGCCCCCCACAGTAGATTTGCCCACTCCAAATTGATTCCCGACTGACCGGTAGCTGTCTGGCATTGCAAGCTTCCACAGGGCTATTGCCACTCGCTTCTCAACAGTGAGGGCTGCTCTCATCTTGGTATTCTTGTGCCTCAAGGCAGGGGAAAGCAAGTCACAAAGTTCCATGAAAGTGCCCTTACGCATGCGAAAGTTTCGCAGCCACTGGGAATCATCCCAGACCTGCCACACTATGCGGTCCCACAAGTCTGTGCTTGTTTCCCAAGCCCGGAATCAGCGTTCCACCGCATGAACCTGCCCCATTAGCACCATGATGCCCACATTGGCAGGGCCCATGCTTTGAAAGAAGTTGTGTCCATGTCCTTATCACTCTTGTCACCGCACTGACGTTGCCTACTCGCACAGTTTTGCTTTGCCAGGTTCTGGGGCTGCATATACTGCTGGATAATGTGTGTGGTGTTTAATGTGCTCCTAATTGCCAAACTGATCTGAGCGGGCTCTATGCTTGCCGTGGTATGGCGTCTGCACAGAAAAAAGGCGCGGAATGATTGTCTGCTGTTGCCCTGAGGGAGGGAGGGGCGACTGACGACATGACTTAGAGGGTTGGCTTACAGGGAATTAAAATCAACAAAGGGGGTGGCTTTACGAGAAACTGAATGGCCGCCTCAAGGATAAAACTTAAAACTGGGTTTAGCAGGCCGTTGATTTCACAGAGGGAGGAGAAAATGAATACAAAACAAATCTGGTCTATTTCTTGTTTTGATCCACTTCATCTATCTTTATACATCATGCTGGCAGCAGACTGTGCAGTACAACCGCTAGCCATCGTCACCTCCTGGGTGCTCGGCAGAAGACAGTGCAGTATGACTACTGGTCATCGTCTTCTGCTAGCTGCAGATTAAAAGACAGTGCACTCCCAGTAGGACTCAATCGCCATGAGACAAAACAAGGGAAATGACCTGGCTGAGTCACTCCCATGTTTGCCCAGGCGCCCGGTTAAAAGAGCACCCAGGACTATGTCGACGATGGCTATCAGTCATACTGCACTGTCTGCTGCCAAAAGGCAATAAACTGCTGCAGTGTAGCAATGCAGTACCATGTCCACTAGCACCCAGGAGACATACGGTGACGGTTAGCTGAGCGGGCTCCATGCTTGCCGTGGTATGGCGTCTGCACAGGTAACTCAAGAAAAAAGGTGCAAAATGATTGTCTGCCCTTGCTTTTACGGAGGGAGGGAGGGAATGGGGGCCTGGCGATATGTACCCAGAACCACCCGCGACAATATTTTAGCCCCATCAGGCACTGGGATTTCTACCCAGAATTCAAATGGGTGGTGGAGACTGCGGGAACTGTGGGATAGCTACCCACAGTGCAAAGCTCTGGAAGTCGACTGTTGCTTCGCTACTGTGGACACAGTCAGCCGACCACATGCACTTAGAGCATTTGTGTGGGGACACACACACTCGACTGTATAAAAACGCTTTCTACAAAACCGACTTCTATAAATTCAACCTAATTTCATAGTGTAGACATACCCTAAGTTTTTTTGAGAATGTAGCTCCCATTATGTAGCGTTCACCCACTCCCCTAAATGCAGCCACAGCTGGGATAGAATATGGAAGCTGTTTAACAGCAGACAAAAAACTGCCCAAGTAGGCTGGAGTGGAAAAGTTGGCACTGGAGAATATCAGAGCATCTAAAGGCACCTTACCTCTCTTATTGCTAGGCAGTTTAAGACAAGTAATCTCTGTATGAGCTCATTGAGATTCCTCTGGAATCGAACACAGAGGACAAATTGAGGAGAAGACCAAAGTATCATGTTACAGCACATCACAAAGGAGGCTTTTGGATTCATTATTTAAACGCTCATGTCCCCACTGGGACTCAGTGAGGATTGTGACCTGTCCTCATTGAGAGCAAGGTGACTGCTTGGTTAAGCACTTTCTGGAGTCAGTTTCTTATGAACCACAGTCACTTTTCTTTCTATTCCTCTGTCTGGTCACAGGACAGGGAGTCAGGAGACCTGGGTTCTGTGCCTTGCCCTGCTGCATGCCCCTGGGCAAGTCATTTCACCTATGCTTTTTCTCCCATTGTTTGTCCTATTTAGATTGTAAGCTCTTAGGACAGGGGTGGTCTCTAACTATGGGTACGTACTCTGCCTAATGGTGCTCCTGATTTTGGTTGCAGTCTCTAGGCCAGTGTTTCTCAAACTGGGGTCTGCAGACCCCTGGGGGTCCCCAAGGGTACTCCTGGGGGTCCGCAGACCCTGCTGAGAAACTCCTCCCCCTCCCTCCCAGCACACCTGGGAACAAGCTTCCTACCTAACCTGGCTCCATGCCGCTCCCGGAAGCGGCCAGCATGTCCCTGCAGCCCTGGGGGTGGGAGGGGGTCTCCGCACACTGCCTCCGTTCCAAGCCCCGACTCCGCAGCTCCCCTTGGCCAGGAACTGCAGCCAATGGGACCTCCAGAGGTGCCTGTGGGCAGGGGCAGCGTGTGGAGACCCCCTGACCTCCCTGCCTAGGAGCTGCTGCCAGAGAGATGTGCTGGTCGCTTCCGGGAGCCACCTGAAGTAAGAGCCACAACCCTCACCCCCTCCCACACCCCAACTCCCTGCCACATCCCAGAGCCTGCACCCACACTCCCTCCCAGAGCCCGCACCCCACACACCCTCCTGCACTCAAACTCCTCCCCAGAACCCGCACCCCCTCGTGCACCCTAACCCCCTGTCCCAGCCTGGTGAAAGTGAATGAGGGTGGGGGAGACTGAGTGTCAGAGGGAGGGGGGATGGATTGAGTGGGGGAAGGGGCCTGGGGGAAGGGGCATGGTCTCAGGGAAGGGGGCAAGGCAAGGAGCGGGAGGCTGGGGGGGGTTCCTGAAAAATTTCCTGAAAATGGGGGGTCCTCGGGTTGCTAAATTTTGAGAACCGTTGGCCTAGGTAATATGAGAATGTAAAGAATGTTAATAATATCCATTTTCTGTCCATCTAAGGTATTTTGAAAGTGCCCATCACTTTAATATCTAGGTACCAGGGCCCAAATATTCAAACTTGAGGTCCTATAATTAGGACCTAAATATGTATTTGAGCACCGAAGTAGATGACCAGATTTTCAGAAGTGCTATGCACTGAAGACTTCAGTGAGAACTGTGGGTGCTCAGACGCATCTGAAAATCAGCCCCGCTTATTTAATTATCTAAATAGGTTGTAACTATAGGCATCTAAACATAAATACTTTGTCTCTTTTTTCCTTACAGTATGGATGATGTTTTTTATATTTGGCCTGCAGAGGATGAAGCATTGGATGTGATATTACTGGTTGTAAGAGGTGATAAGTTATATTCAATTTATCAAAGAGAAGGTTAACAAGTGATTTGATTATGGTCTGTCTGTAAGTATAGCTGGCTGGAAAATGGAATTTCTGTTCCGTGGGAAATTCTGACATTTCAAAAATGTGCTTTTGTGTAGAATCAGAATGAAAAGTTGAAATGTTGATATTTAACACTGAACAAAATTTCTGAAGTATTTCATTTTGGAAACATCAGAATGACCCTATTGAAACCTTTTATTCCAATAAGATTAGAACATTTTATTCTGACTTCATCCTTTCAACTATATTGTATAGTATCATATCTGCACATTTAAACTATATTCTATTCTAAAATAAAAGTGTAAATTATAAAGTTGAAACAAAGTGTTCTGAGCATATCAAAATGAAGTGTTTAGATAATTTCCTGTTGAAAATTCCAATGAAATCTATACATTACCACACAATGTTTTGATTTTCTGATGGGAAATTGTTCTGTCTAAACATTTTTGACCAACTCTCTGTATAAATGCCTACATGAGGAAAAGATATCTGATAGCTGAGGGCTTTTTTACCTAGTTGACAAAGACCTTACAAAATTCAGTGGTTGGAAGTTGAAGCTAGACAAACTCAAAATGGATTTAAGGCACACATTTTTAACAGTTAGGGTAATTAATCATTGGACCCACTTAGCTGGTTCTCCATCATTTGAAGTCTTTAAATCAAGTTTGGATGCTTTTCTATAAGATATACTGTAGTTCAATGTGCGTTTATGACCTCTTATGTAGGAGGTCAGAATGGATGATCATAATGTTCCCTTGTGGACTTAATAAATCTATGAATTTCATCAGGGATTTGCACATTTTGGTCTTATTTTTTAAAAGTAATTTATGGTTCTCAATGTTGGCTCCTTAAGGGTCTGCCCAGCTTGCTGCCAACAGAGGGGTGAGAAGGAAGAAGGTGTTTGCTCACTACACTTTTCAAATAGGGCTATATGGGGCACAGACCTGAGCAAGGATTGGTCTATAAGCTACGTCACTCTACAAGTGTTGAGGCACAATTCATTCCCTGTTTCCGCTCTGCTGTGGGATAGAGGGTAGTAATTTGCAGCTGGTTTATACCAGTAGCAAATTATGATACCTCCCGTGACAGCTGAGCTGTGCTGGCTGATGTATTTTGAGAGGGATGGAGCCTAGGCTCCACGCATCCCCTGTCCACCCGCTTTGGAGTAGGAGAAAGGAATAGCCGATACATACCCCTCACTTACTCCTGTGTGCCGGACTGAGGGGAAGGTTTAGTGCAGAGTGGCTAAGTGACCTCCTCAGGGTCACGCAGCAAGTCAGAGCAGAGTCAAGCAAATAACCCAGTCTCCCAGTCCAGCATTCTGACTTCTGCTTCCCCCTCCTTCTAAAGAGATGGCCAAGAGGCCAATGCCTATACAACTTTTAAATTAAAATATGTACTGTTAGCTATAATTATGATATTATGAGTCATTCTTATCAAATACAATGCAGCTAGAGTAAATTATTTAATTGTATGGGACCTCTCTGCCACTCACAGCATGCACATAACTCATATTGGCTTCGATGGGAGTTATGTGCACATAACGGTGTGAGAAATGAATAGACTCCTTTGATTACAATAAGGTTATAAGCAGCAGGAGTCCATTATGATTAGCAGTAAAATGAAGAATTTTCCATAAATCACAAATGTTACCTTATAATTTCCATTCTACCTTACAATTTCCATTCTTCCTTATCCCTTTCACTGTATGCATCTGCAAATTTATATGCAGGCATTTTGTGATGACTGTAAAAGCCATTCATTGTTCATTAGAACATACAATGAATATGTGGATTCTTTCTTTTTTAATTTCCAGTGGATCAATTTAAAAGGCAACAAAAACCAAAAAATAAAACCCATCTCAAAGTGTAGTAAATGTACTCAATGATATTTGCATGGAGTTTCCACTTCTGTACCCATAGGCTGAATCTTGCTCAAATTTCCCTCCCTATCTTTAGTGGCTGCATCGTATTCCAAGGGGTCATCTCCCCTCGCCCCAGCACCATCACTGCATAATGCTCATTTTGACAATAACGAGCGTCCCAACCATGCCAGTTTCCCACAGGGCAAGTCTCAGATTGTTCCCTGTTCTGGAAAGGATGTTAGGATGGTGGATGTAATGAAAGTCTATTTGAATAGATGGTTTGCTTCTAGGAGGAAAGAGGATCTTCTAGAGCCTGGCCCGTCTGTGACCTTAATTTGCAAATCTGGTCAGTTTTGGAGACAGGATACTGGACTAGATGGACCACCAGTCTGATCTAGCATGTCAGTTTCTATGGTTGACTCTGATCCCTTTTCCTAGAATGGCAATGCAACAGGTGCATTTGCCTTGCAGGAGTCCAAATGGCCCAGAACTCTTCCGGCAGTTACAAAAGAAATTTCTGCTGGGAAGTCGGAATAAAAACTTAACAGTCAAGAACCTTGGCACTACAACTGGAGTTATTTATCCCAGCCAAAGAGCTAGCATTTCTCTCCGGAATTAATATGCAAATGAATTTAAGCAACACTTCCCACGAGCAGGTTCACAATTATGTACTGTGGTATTATGAACATTTATTGGAACTATTATTAGCTTTGTTGCTGTGGCTTTTGTTTTTCCCATACTGCTTTTGTACAGGCCGAGAGCCCACTTCCACAGGACAACAGAGTTCAGGTGGGGCTCTGGAAAATGGGCCTTGTTCATTTCCAGGGTTACAAGGCTTTCCCTCGGCCAAGATGAATCACAATTTATCTTCTTTTAAAAAATCCCACCCAAATTCTGTGGTGGGGGTTATGAGCTCACTACCACAGCAGTAAAAAGAATGATCCCACACTGAAACAACACATCCATCATGATACCAGTGGACTAAACCCTATGCTAAACCCTATTCTTTCCAGTAGGATTCTACAGAGTGTAAATCAGCTCAGAATTGGGTCCAGTGGGGTTGTTAATGTACAGCTGACTAGTGCGTATGCATACCATTGTCCTCTAGGATGGAATATCAGACCAGCTCAAGTATACTTGATGGGCCTGATCCATTTCCCATTCAAATATTAATACTTACCTTGTATACAGCACTTTTTATCAGTAGATTCCAAAGTGCTTCACAATTTTTAATCAATTTGTGTTCACAACACCCCTGTGGGCTAGAGCAGTGCTGTTATCCCCAAAAGGAAGGCCAAGGACAGGATAGGAACATTACTCAATAAGTGGGCGGGAAACAATAATAGAAAATGTGAAAATGGCAGAAGTGCTACGTGACATTTTGTTTCAATTTTCACCAAAAAGTTTAGTAGCGATTGGAAGTCTAACATAGCGATTGCCAGTGAAAATGAGGTAGGATCAGAGGTTAAAATGGGAAAAGAAAAAGTTAAAAATTACTTCAAATCACCAGGGCCTGATGAAGTGTAACCTAGAATACTCAAGGAGCTGACTAAGGAGGTACCTCAGCCATTAGTGATTATCTTTGAAAAGTTATGGAGGATGGGAGAGATCCCAGAGGACTGGAAAAGGGCAAATATGGTGCCCATCTATAAAAAGGAAAATAAGGACAACCCAGAGAATTACAGACCAGTAAGCTTAATTTCAGTACCTGGAAAGATAATGGGGCAAATAATTAAGCAATCAATTTGCAAACACCTAGAAGATAATAAGGTGATAAGTAACAGCATGGATTTGTCAAGAACAAATCATGTCAAACCAACCTAATAGCTTTCTTTAACAGAGTTACAAGCCTTGTGGATAGAGGGAAAGAGGTAGATGTGGTATATTTTGACTTTAGTAAAGCTTTTGATAGTGTCTCACATGACCTTCTCATAAACAAACTAGGGAAATGCAATCTAAATGGAGCTACTATAAGGTGGGTGCATAACTGGTTGGAAAACTGTTCCCAGAGACTAGTTATCAGTGGTTTACAGTCAAGCTAGAAGGGAATAACAAGTTGGGTCCTGCAGGGATAGGTTCTGGGTCCAGTTCTGTTCAATATCTCCATCAATGATCTAGATAATGGCATAAAGTATATTTATGTAGTTTGCAGATGATACCAAGCTGGAAGGAGCTGGAAGTGCTTTGGAGAAAATTGGATTACAATTAAAAATCATCTGGACAAATTTGAGAAGTGGTCTAAGTAAACAGGAAGTCATGGAAATGGTCTAAGTAAACATGGAGGATCACAAACTAAATATGTTTCAACAGTGTAACACTGTTGCAAAAAAGCAGACATCATTCTGGGATGTATTAACAGGAGTATTGTAAGCAAGACACAAGAAGTAATTCTTCCGCTCTACTCCACACTGATTAGGCCTCAGCTGGAGTATTGTGTCCAGTTCTGGGCACCACATTTCAGGAAAGAGATGGACAAATTGGAGAAAGTCCAGAGAAGAGCAACAAAAATGATTATAGGTCTAGATAATATGATCTATGAGGTAAGATTGAAAAAAACTGGGTGTGTTTAGTCTGGGGAAGAGAAGATTGAGGGACATAAAACAGTTTTCAGTACATAAAAGGTTGTTACAAGGAGGAAGAAGGTAAATTGTTCTCGTTAACCTCTGAGGCTAGGACAAGAAGCAATGGGCTTAAATTGAAGCAAGGGCGATTTAGGTTGGATATTAGGAAAAACTTCCTAACTGTCAGGGTGGTTAAGCACTGGAATAAATTGCCTTGGGAGGTTGTGGCATCTGCATCATTGGAGATTTTTATGAGCAGGTTGGACAAACACCTCTCAGGGATGGTCTACATAATACGTAGTCCTGCCTTGAGTACAGGGGACTGGATTAGAAGACCTCTTGAGGTCACAATTCTATGATTTCACTGCTGGGAACCGAAGGTAGAGAGTGGCTAAGTGACTTGCCCAAGAGTGACAGAGCAGGGAATTGAACCAAGGTTTCCTGAACTCTAGATTAATGCTCAAACCAGAGGACCTTTCTGAAAGAATGAATAGAAGCCTTGTATTGACTTCAGTGGGGATTAACATCAGTCCCGTGACTAGTGTGGACAGAAGCCCTAATACTGCAATAGCTAACAAAGGTTCTTCTGTAGCTCAAGTGATAGAGGCTAGTGTTAGGGTTTTTTAAATTTTTTTTGGTTGGTTGGTTTTTTTGAGCAGAAGGTGCTTGGCTCTCTCCTTGAAGTCAATGGAGTGACTTTGGTATAAGACTAGCATTACGCAGTTGAGAATCAGGTCCCATGTGAGTGAATGGTGCCCATGGTTTTTTTGTTTAGTGTAAGAGAAGATGGTACTGCTATGTGTTATCACTATGTTGAGAATTCTCCCAGGAATATATAAGAGTGACCGCACTGTAAAACAAAGTAAGCCATCTTCATATCATTGCTCCAAACACCTCCAAGTCCTACTAACCTTGTACATTTGGTGCAGTGTTTTATCATTGCTTCCTGTTTGGTTGCATTTCTCTTGCTAGAAGAATTAGAATCCCAGAAACAAAACAATATGTTCTGTGTATATTACACTATAACACATATTAATAAAGTATAACGAGAAGTGGCAGCTACCATTATACTTAAGGTGGTAAAATGGCTTCCAGTATAAAGCTGTATTTTCAGATGATCCTAATTCATGAAACATCCACTTTCTGGGCTAAATTTCTCCATTTTTGCTGAACTGGTTTGGAAAGTTTGCATGGAAATGATTCAGGCTCTTTCTGAGTGAGAATAAGAACAGAATACGGTTTTCTTCATTCTTCCTGATGATCCTTTACAGTAGCCCTTATTGCCAAAATGGCTGACATTTGAAAGTCACAATTTGGCATGGCAATAGCTCTACTGAGCGGCAGTGCTCAGCCTTATTATGGAGGAGATTGGTTTGTATTTGACTGAGTTATGAGTATTTGAAAATCTCATGCTGAGCATGTGTTATAGTGGATATATTTTGCTAAGCTCATTAAGGCCCTGATCTTACAAAGACATGCTAAATTTTATACACTGTTAGCAGTCCCATTGACTTCAACAGGGCTACTACTCCCAATGCAGAAAGTTAAACATGTGCATAAATTTTTGTAGGATCAAGGTCCCGAAGTGTAACACTGCAGTTATCTGTTAAATTAATGTAGCTACAAAATGAACTGGCCGCTACCGAGAATGGCTCTAACCAAGCTGGACAATTTTGGGAAACCCCAAATCTGGTCAAAATTAATTTCCTCTTTCTGCTGCTTTTATCACCCAGAAAGTCCCTTTAGGGAATATGTCCAGGCTAGGGGGCCAAGTAGTCCTTAATTTTATTCCAGCTTTTCCACTAAAATTGGCCTGCATAGTCCACTACAATTCCCAGCCCTTGTTTGTTGAGGCCTGACCAGGATGTAGCTAAAAGATTGGAGTTGGAAAGCTGTGGCTTGTCATGCAAGTTGGCTTCACACAGCAGCAGTGCTCAGCCTTGTTCCTGAGAAAAACTCCTGCCATTTGACAAAGTTGTGAGCATCTGAAAATCACAGAGCCGGTGCAGTGAGCATTTTGCAAAGCTGATTAAATCCTAAGAAAGGGCTAGATTGTTCTAGTAGCATGGAGTCCCTAGCAAAGGACAAAGTAGAGTTGCAGTCGCCAAGGAAAAGCACTGGGAGACAAGTGTGCATTATTCCTTCCAACTTGCATTCCTTGTTTTTACCAAGGTTACATTTCATCTGTCATTGTGCTGCCCAGGCATCTAGCTTTGGCCAGACCTTTTCAGCCTTCTCTAGTCTAGACTAATGTCGGTAATATTGTGCCATCTGCAAATTTTGTAACCACTCAGGAAAAAGACCTGGCTGTCACTGTGAAATATCTGCTCATTGTGCAGCAGCAGCAAAGAAGAGCACACCAAATATTAGGCTGTATGAGGAATGAGACAGAGACTAATCTTGACAATAATAAACCAGAACAAAGGAACAGCCAATGAAACTGAAAGGCTACAAATTTAAGACTGATAAGAGGAATTATTTTTGACACAACTCCTGGAGCCCAAGAGCTCAGGATGGTTAAAAAAAAAAAGAGGATTAGACATTTATAAGGATAGCAAGAACATCCACAGTTATGTGACGTAGGTAGGAGAAAAATGATATGGGGTATAAGCCCTCATGCTTCAGGGCATAAGCCAACCCCTCACTGACAAAGATTAGGAAGAAACTTCTTTGATAAGCAGGTTGTTCTGTAGTTGCCCATTCCTGTGATTCTTGCATCTTCCTCTGAAGCATCTGATACCAGCCACTCTCAATAGACCACTGGTCTGATTTGCTGTGCCAATTGCTTTGTTCCAAATAGAGCTGTCCTGGACATTATATTATAAGAGTGGAATGAGTATAAATGTACAAGAACAGAAGAAAATATTAGTTTTGCCAGAATCAAAATGGTTTGTGGGAATGGTTAGATTTTGATGCAATTTTCAATGGAAAAAAGTGGAAACAGATCATTTGTAATTGATAGTGTCAAAATAGTTCAGTTCAGTAAGGTAAAAAATGTTTCATTCTGACTTTATTATTTTGATTCATTTTATTTTGACCTTTATATTATATTAAAACAATATTTGTCAATATTTTCTTTTATTATAATTAATCATTTCTAATTTATATACCACGTTTAATATTTTGTATTATATTAGAATGTTTTGGCACTATCAAAACAAAGCATTTTGACAGTCCCACATTGAATTTTTTTTTAATTTTCATTGCATGGTAAATTTCAAAATTTCAGCTTTTTGTACTGATTTGGAATGAAAACAAACTTCAAAATATCTGAATTTCCCACGGAATGCAAATTCCAATTTCCAACTAGCTGTAGGGGCTATTCTGTAAAGGGGGTGGGTGACAGGGAGTCAGTACTTTCGAGAGAGTGGAGACTGGATTGAGTGGCAGTACTCTGTAAAGCTCAGTATGCTTGAAGGAGGCTGTGCTACGGAGGCCGGGAATGATGATGATGGTGATGATGATTCACTATTTACATAGCACTACAGAGGTGCACGGTGCTGGGTATCAGCAGGGCAGGCAGCACATTGCAGCTCAGTCATGCAAGGTAATGTGAACAAATGAAAGAGGCATTCAGTTTTACCCCACATTCTGTCCTACGCTGCTCAGTGACAGTAAGTCTTCTGTTGACTCTAGAGCAACGTGGCAGGGCTGCAAAAGGAAACAGATCCTTGTACATAATGTATTGCCTCTGAGCCATATAGCTCCTAATGGGGGTGGATGGGAGAGGGAATCTGTGCAGATGTAGTAGGTATGTGACGGGATTGCTCTGAGCTAATGAGGCATATTTTTCATAATTCGCAAATGACAATTTGCTCTCCATTGTTCACACTTAACTAGGAAGCTGGAGATATTGGTGAATTACTGAATGCCAGCTCTTACCTCACAGAAGGGAATCAAACTGATTCCTCCTTGTCCTAATCAATCCAAAGAGCTTGAGGTTACCAAAGCCAGCCTATCCAGACAAAAGGCAGTTGTTTACCACATGTGCCTGTAATTCCATCAAGGGTTCAAAAGACTCCAGCATCCTTTTTGTGGTTTATGGCATCATCAGAAGGGTTCTGATCTGAATGAGAACAGGCTCCCTTGATGGAATAATAGCCTCATAGTTCATAGTTGTTTGTTATTTGTTTGCTCTATAAATTATACAATCCAATCCTACAGAATCCAGTGCGAGTCTGAGTGCAGTGAGGAGGACAAGTCAGTGGGTGTTAGCTTGGGGAAGAAGGAATGCAAGACAGCCTGAATTTGAGATGAACAGAAAGGAGAGGAACATTTTGGAACTTGCTATCTGCAACCTGTTGCTGCATATTTTCCAAAACTTTGAAGAACAAGTAGAGTTTTGGCCTAGCTCCAGCTGAATTTAATCACCCAACTCTCCTCTAATATTTTCTAGGCTCAGTGGGCTATAGAAAACTGTCATTAAACATGCAAAAGCAACACTGATGCTTACTTTGCAAGGAACAAGAGACCATATTGAGAGAGTCCACTCTTTGGGTACTGCAGCACCCCAGAGACTGGATTAGCATCTCCTTTTGCAGTTGCTCCTCTGGTCTGGAGGGTTTGTTAATTGGCTAGCAGTGTTAGCATTTTGGAAAACATCAGTGTGCTGTCGTGAGTATACAGGATGAAAATTAGTTGACTATCACTGATATTCTGCTCTTGCAGTGCTGATGCCACAAATGATGTTACTTTCCAGCAAGATGGTTACAGTAACAGAGACCACTGGAGTCAGTGGTCATGTGATGGGGTATCTAACTTCAAAGCCCTGACCCAGGACATATGACTAGGGGCAGGAGAAAAAATTCACTTGCAGAACCTCCAAAATAACACATTTTCAGTAGAAAAATTCTATTTGAAAATATAATTCACAGCTTTTACATGGCAAGAAACACTTCCCAGAAGGTCATGCGGGGCAAAATGAGAGCAGTTTTCCTTAATCCTATCCTTTCATGTTCACGGCTTGATATTTCCTCTCTGAAGAACACTCAGGTGAGAATGCAAGTGGTTAATAATCATTCTCTCCTTGTAAGAGTTATTGTGGTAAGTGCTTTAGAATCAGTGTTAAAGACCCACCATGTATCACAAATGGAAAACAAAGGATGTGGAGCATTAGTTTTCTCTTTGGCAGTGTCAGCCAAATATCTGTAAAGCTATGACAGTGCTCCTCCCTTACAGCTCCCCACAGAGAAGGAAAAGATGGTTTTAGCCCATGTCTCTTCCACAATTTAGAAATTATTGCTGCCCCCGGGAGGTTTCTGGGCTTGCTCATAATCTCCTCAGTTACAGCACCTTACATGGACCTCCCTGAGGTAATGAAACAGATCTAGTTTCCGTGATAGTGACAGAGCTTGTGAAATTAAGCATTAGACATTAGGGCCTGATCTACACTACTGGGTTAGGTTGAATTTAGCAGCGTTAGGTCAATTTAAAAATGACATAACCAACCCCGTTCCCTCGACCTAAAGGCTCTTAAAATTGACTTCTGTACTCCTCCCCGATCAGGGAAGTAGTACTAAAATCAACCTCGCTGGGTCGAATTTGGGGTAGTGCGGACACAAATCGACGGTATTGGCCTCCAGAAGCTATCCTAGAGTGCTCCATTGTGACTGCTCTGGACAGCACTTTGAACTCCGATGCACTAGCCAAGTACACAGGAAAAGCCCTGTTTCAGAGTAGCAGACGTGTTAGTCTGTATTCGCAAAAAGAAAAGGAGTACTTGTGGCACCTTAGAGACTAACAAATTTATTAGAGCATAAGCTTTCGTGAAGTGAGCTGTAGCTCACGAAAGCTTATGCTCTAATAAATTTGTTAGTCTCTAAGGTGCCACAAGTACTCCTTTTCTTTTAGGAAAAGCCCTGGGAACTTTTGAATGTCATTTCCTGTTTGGTCAGCATGGCAAACTCAGCAGCACTCAGCAGCACAGGTGACCATGCAGTCCCCCCAAAATGGTAGAGCATAGAAAGTTCTATGCTCCCCCTATCATCTCCATCCCTGAGGTTATTGCAGAATAGAAGGTGAAAAAAACCCACTCACAATAACATGTTTTCCGAGTTCATGCAGTCCTCCTGCACTGATAGGGCACAGCTTAATGCATGGAAGCATTCAGTGGCAGAGGCCAGGAAAGAATTAAGTGAGTGCAAAGAACGGAGGCAGGACGCGATGCTAAGGCAAATGAGGGAGCAAATGGACATGATGAAGCATCTGATGGGGGAGCAAATGGACATGATGAAGCATCTGTTGGAGCTGCAGGAAAGCCAACAAGAGCACAGACCCGCGCCGCATCCACTGTATAACCGCCTACCCTCCTCCCCATGTTCCATAGCCTCCTTACCCAGACGCCCAAGAACTCAGGGAGGGAGGCTCCGGGCACCCAGCCACTCCACTCCAGAGGATGGCCCAAGTAACAGAAGGCTGTCATTCAAACAGTTTGATTTTTAGTGTGGCTACAATAAACAATGTGGCCTTGTCCTTCCCTCCTCCCGCACCCCACCCAGGCTACCTTGTCCATTATCTCATTTTTTTTTAATTAATAAAAAAAGAATGCATGGTTTCAAAACAATAGTTACTTTATTTCGAATGGGGGAGGGTTGTTGGCTTATAGAGAATTAAAATCAACAAAGGGGATGGGTTTACATGAAGGAGAAACACATACAACTGTGACACCGAAGCCTGGCCAGTCATGAAACTGGTTTTCAAAGCCTCTCTGATGCACAGCATGCCTTGCTGTGCTCTTCTAATCACCCTGATGTCTGGCTGCTCAAAATCGGATGCCAGGCGATTTGCCTCAACCTCCCACCCCGCCGTAAACGTCTCCCCCTTACTCTTACAGATATTATGGAGCACACAGCAAGCAGAAATAACAGTGGGAATGTTGGTTGCGCTGAGGTCTGACCTAGTCAGCAAACAACACCAGTGAGCTTTTAAATGTCCAAAGGCACATTCTACCATCATTCTGCACTTGCTCAGTCTATAGTTGACCTGCTCCTTACTACTGTCCAGGCTTCATGAGCCATGGTAGCAAGAGATAGGCTGGGATAGGTGCAACCGCGGGGTGCTGCTGGCTGGGAGAGCAGCCTGAGGCAGAAGCTTCCACCTCGCATGACATTCCAGGCAGGACTGAATCTCCAAGAGATGAAACTTAAAGAAGAGAATGACCTGGAGTCTCTGGCTCCCATTCGGTGCTCTAAGAGGGGAATAGCCATGTCTGTCCAGCGCCCCAATCAATCTCACTAAGGTCTGCCAGGAGCACCCAGGAGACATATGATGGTTATCAGTCCTACTGCACCGTCTGCCGCAAAGGCAAGGAGCTGCTTCTGTGTAGCAATGCAGTACCGCATCTGCCAGCAGCACCCAGGAGACGTACGGTGATGGTAAGCTGAGCAGGCTCCATGCTTGCCATGGTAACTTACGTCTGCACAGGTAACCCAGGAAAGAAGGCGCGAAGTGATTGTCTGCCATTGCTTTCATGGAGGGAGAGATGGAGGGGGGCCTGACGACATGTACCCAAAATGACCTGTGACAATATTTTTGCCCCATCAGGCACTGGGCACTTAACCCAGAATTCAAATGGGCAGCGGAGACTGCGGGAACTGTTGGATAGCTACCCACAGTACACCGCTCTGTAAGTCGATGCTAGCCCTGGTAGTGAGGATGCACTCTGCCGACTTAATGCACTTAGTGTGGACATACACAATCGACTGTATAAAATTGGTTTCTAAAAGTCAACTTCTATAAAATCAACCTAATTTTGTAGTGTAGACATGAGGTTAGATTAAATCAAATCTGGGTGAGTTAGCCTCCATGCATACACTCATCTTCAATGGAGTTTCCTTGTGGAGCACTGCATTTCAGGAGACCAAAAAATTAGGGCACTTTCTTTGAAAGCCAGCTTCCTAGAGACTCAGGGTGAATTTCTCTCTCTCTCTCTCTCTCTCTCTCTCTCTCAGGGTTTTACACTGCCACCCATCACTGTAGTCTCAGAGTGCCTTCCAAAGAAAATCAGTAGCAGTAGTGAAGTTCCTAGTGAACTTCATGGAGACTCTGGCACTTCTTCCTTTTTGGAGACAAAGCTCTGCCTGAGGTTGGGTTTTTTTTTGGCAATGGTGGAATTGGCAGGGGCTTGGGAATAAAAGGGGTGTTTGAATTGTAAACATCACTTATGGTGGAGAGGCTTTCTCAAGGAGAAAATCTTTGCAGTTTCCTAAGATGGTCAGACTCTAGATTCACCTGATCCACACTGGAAGATTGTTCTGGATCTCTCCCTTCCCCAATTGATAATGTTTTGTCCCCATCTCTCATGAGCCTTGTCCTGGCCTTTGTGATCTGCTCTGTTCCAGGGGAGCACAGCTGTCATAGTTGTTCATAGATCACAATTTGATTTCTGGCTTTGAAAATTAGGCTGGCACCAGAAGTTGACTGGGAGCCAGTGGAGGGACTTGAGCACTGGGCTGATGTGCTGACTGCAGCCTGAGCCATGGAGAAGGCAGGCAGCCCATTCTGTAACAGCTAGAGCCTCTGCATCGTCTTCACATTCCGTTTCAGACACAATGAATTGCAGTAATCAAGTCTGAAGGTGACAATTCATGGATTGCAGTGTCTAGGTATGGCAAGAAGGGACAAAGTCTCCCAGCAAGCTGGAGGTGAAAAAATGCATTTTTGGGGACTGGTGCAACTTGGTCATTGGGACTTAGCAAGGTGTCACCCAAGACATTGAGGCATTGCACAACCTTGATGAATGGACTTACACCTGCAGAGAATTTGGCTCCAAAACTCTGGCAGGAGGATCATTTTAATAGAAAGCTCTATTGCATCAGTGAAACCCTCTGCCTCATGACTGGCTTGGATTCTGCACACTACAGATGCTCCATCTGTGGCAGTGAATGAAATACAACCTGCAAGGCAATGTGTACTGGACGGCTCTAAAAGTGGATAAATATGTTGATATATACATAGTCATATAGATGGATAAAGTCATAGATATCAGACCCAGCATCATAGGGTGTCACATCATCAATCTAATCATAAGCTAAGGAAGGTTGTGCATGGATAGCACATGAATGGCAAGCATTTATATAAACCCCAGCTGTTGCTGATTCAACAAATGATACTCTTCTGAGTAAATACTGAACCAGCCAGTGCTTCGGTATGGCATTGGATAGCAGCATTTGTTGATGGAAATCTGGTATTGCAAATGAAATTCTGACCACTTTTGGTCATTATATGGTAAAGCACATGTCACCAACAGGCATAATAGTATTGGAATAAGGGATGATGCAATTTAAGTTCAGCAAAACCTCTTTATTCTATAATCTCTTGCTGCTTCAGCAGCAGAGCTTGTGTGTTCCTGCAATCAAGTAACTGTGCATACTTGCACATGCCACATCAAGCTGTAGGGGGCATTTAAAAAAAAAGCAACAATTCAGCCTTAAGCCTGTGAAGTCAAGCACTCAGATATCAGGGCATTCAAAAAATTAAGGCTTTATCCACAACATTAACCCAGCCCACTTACACATCTTTCTAGATTTAATTTGTTTAATATAAACTTTTTGTGTATTATTATGTTCATTCTTATATTCCCACACAATATATCGTGTATCCAGTGTGGCTGAGCTAATGTTGAAGGAAAATCATTCATTTCCAGACTTCCTTGACTTCAGAGTGCTTGATTTCAAAATCATCATATTGCATTTCTGCTAGTATATAACTACGAAAACAGGATTATAGTGAACACTCCCGATGTAAATCTAATATACAGTGGTGGCTATCTGATGACTGCTGCAATATAGGTGAAATATTTATAGATGATATGCTGTATAGAGAAATGGAAAAATATACTGAATAATAGAGTTTCATAATGGCATGAGTCAGGTATGCAACAGTTCTAAACATGGTTATGAGCTGGATGTGCTGCTCTTTGGTTTTTATTTATTTATTTTTATTTTTCTAGGCTTTGCTATTTCTAATCTAGACGAGGTGTTCTTTTCTGCCAGTTTGCTGGATTGCTCACGATGAGACACGGAGGGAAAACTTGGGAGCAAATGGAGGTTTCCCCCTTCACTGGCACTAGGCATAAGCAGATTAAGCAATTGCTTAGGGCCCTGAGCAGCTCAAGGCCCCCCACTATTAATTATTAGAATGTGGTGTGTGTGTGTGTGGAAATATTCTTGCTTAGGGCCCCCAATGGGCTAGCACTGGCACTGCCATTCAGCGATCCCAGCCTGGGTAGAGGGTTGCCAGTTTTGATAGGATGTATTTCTGGAGCTTTCATCAGATGACTGTTCCTGGAGACTCGAGGACAATCTTGTAGGGTTGGCAACGTTACCTGGGTACTAAAACCAGACATTATTGAAATTTGACACAAAGCTCCTTCGATCATGGGGCAGGCTTGCAAACAAGAGCAAGATGAAAAGTTTTAAAGACGAATGGAGGAGTGACTTTAGTGGAGTGCTGAAAAAGAAGATTCACCCTGTATTGTATTATTATTTATTTGTATGACAAGGCTTAGAGGCCCCACCTGAGACTGGGAGAGCCTTTTGCTAGGTGAGACACAGACACATAGTAAGAGACTGTCCTTGTACTGAAGCACTTAGATGAGATAGACAATGGAAGTATTATTATCCCCATTTGACAGACAGGGAACTGAGGTACAAAGAGCTAAATGACTTGCCCAAGGTCACATAAGAAGTCTGTAGCAGAGCTAGAAACAGCTATCCCAAGTCCCAGCCTGTGTCTTATCAGCCTGTACCTATTGTGGGTATGTGCATGGAGTACAGGAGTAGGAAAAGTAGGTTAAGGAGGGGTGGAGTGGGAAGCCCTATTTAACTGAAACACCATGAAGTGAGAAGAGAGATCAGAAGAGAGAACTGACTGGAGTTATGCCTTTGAGAAGATACTGAATAAAACTACAGTGTAGTTATTAAGCTGCTTAGCATCTCACTTTATTTCGATCCAGCACAAGGGCATGTGAAATACAAACACTCTTCCCTACCAGCCTCATAAATACTTTCACAATCACAATTCACTCCCTGAGGCAGTCAGACAGTTGTCTGTACTAATCAGACAAAGCGAGGGAAAAGAGAGAAAAATAAGGAAGGAAAACAAGGTAGAGAAAGAAAAGAGAAAGATCTTTGCTCAAATCCTTCAGGGAATAGGATTTATTATTATTATTATTATTTTATTATTTTTCAATTTACCACAGCAATGGGCCTTTCTCAAACAGAAGTTGCCAGCTGGGATGAAACAAGTGTGAAGCTGGTTTGCTTTATGACATGGACTCTTACATAATAGGGCCTGAATTCAGGCCACCAAATGCATTTCAATTAGAATCGCAGGTTTATCCCAGAAATGCCAGACGAATCTGTGATCCAGCCAGCAAGGCAAGCCTTCCAGGTAAAGCCTTTTACTACTGGCTGTGTATCTAAGCAGCTCATGCCAGGCCTCTCTCTCTCTTCGCTTGGACAGACATTACTTTTCTGCTTCTGCAGGGAATGAATTCCGGGTGGCAAGTGTGATTACCACTGGGTTGCTACAGGATGATATTAAAAAGCAGCATGCACACCCCCAGCTCCTTCAGAATCTCTCTCTAAGAAATCCAGGATATTTAAATATCTACGTAAATATTTTCTTGTGTTAGTCCAGCAAGGAAAAAAAAAAACACTTGTATTATTAGGGCCTGAGTCTAAGCCCATTGACTGGAAATATGTCTGTTGATTTAATGGGCTTTGGATGAGGCCCTCAATGAGGTGGATTTCTGGCATCTGAGTCTGACTCTGTCTACTCAACCCACTGAAGAGAAACTTGCTAGCAACTTTGCTTCTGCTAAACATCTAGTGTCCAGAGCAAGACTATTGCCTCCGCTGTTCCAACAGACAGGACGCCAACGAAAGTGAGTGCCCCAGCAGCAACAGAAACAGATGTGGGTTTGAAGCAGTGGTTATTCAGAGTCCAGAGATTAGGAAAATAGCAGTCGAGTTTAATAAGAGCTTCATTACACTACACATGGTGGAATGAAAATTCTTTCAGCAGAATTCCACCCTCAAAATAGTCTCCACAGAGAGCAGAGGGCCTCACACTCAGCCAATGAAACACCAAGTCTGGAACATGACATCCTCAAACCAAATTCTCATTGGTTGATGAGACCTTTGAGAGCATGATATTTCGTCTAGCAGTTTCTGAAAGGGGCTTTCTCCCAATTTAACTCTTTTGTAATAAAGTAATAATGAAAATAATCAGAGACATTAGTCATGTTGTACTGTGTACTTACCTTCCACCAGAAGACATCAGAGCACTTTCTGAATATAATTATGTATTATCCTCATTTTACTAAGGGAGTAACTAATAAGGTAAGTGGCTTACTCAAAGTCACAGAGCAAATCATTGGCCGAGCTGGAATTAGAACCAAGTTGTCTTGTCTCCCAGTTTTGAACATGAGCCATAATTAGTTAATTATTATTATGTTAATGCCTGGAGACCCTGACTGAAATTTGTGCTAGATGCTCTCCAAATGCATAGTGAGAGACAGCCCTGAAAAACACAGTCTATTAGAAAAGACAGACAAAGTATATGTTCTTATTCTTATTTCACAGATGGGAAACTGAGGCACAAAGAGATTATGGCCAGAATTTTCAGAAGGGCTCAGCGCCCATAATTGAGGCCAGATTTTCAAAAGAGCTCCCATTTAGGCACCAAAATAAGTGGGCAGATTTTCAAACAAGGGCAGCACATTGGGTTTAGAGATGGTGGATGCCATACAATTGTTCAAGAGACAGACTGGGGAATAAGAAGCTAAGAAAGGGCTAGACACTAAGAGAAGAAAAGTCCTAATGCAGAATGTAGTTACTAATGTGTGGAATGGAATCTCAAAGGCAGCAACGGATGCTGCATTTCTGTGAATGGATACAAAAGAAATTAGAGGGGAGAAATAGTCTAAATTTCAAACAGCAGCTAGTTTGGTGTGAGTATATAGATGGACTGCAAAACTTTCTCTTATCCCAGAATGTTACTACAGAATACTACACTGCAGAGCCAATTACAGTTCATGAGGATTTCTCCAAGCTAGTAAACCTGGACCTGATTTAGTGCAGTGCATGGCAACAGGGAGTGGAAAAGTAGGATCATTAACTGGTCTATCCTTCCCTGGTGGATCAACAGATACTAATTGCCACAAATCCTTCTAGAGTTCTTCTGCTATATAGTACAAAATGAGCTCTTTCCAGTACAGCTGGAGCCTATAAATTATCTGTCTTCCCACAGCATTCATCATTAGTTTGTGGCTGAAGTTACATTAACACACCATGGCAGGCTATCACAGGTCAGCATTTTTCTCAAAATTCAGCTACTGATTTTCCAAGGCCTCCAACAACAGTATCAAATGAGGTCAAACACGCCAATCCTTCTAACCCCCTAAAACCCTCAAAATTATTATATCTATTTGATGTTTATTATTCTGAAGGATTTTTTTTATCTGGACTAGGTTTACAGTGATAGATAATAACCATTACATGGTCAGGAAAAAGACGCCCTTAGAAATGCCAGCCCCATCTCTCAACTTTCAGGGAGAGGGAGGGATGCCAGGGTGAGTTGAATCAAAGCTGTGTAGAGAGGGAGCTTCATTCACCCATGCTGGTGCAGGAAGTTTCAGTCTGTTACCCTCCCACCCCACACCAACAAGGAGCAGCATGCCTAAGAAGGCTCCAATGTGAGAGGAAGGCTGTTCCAGTTGTTAGTGAACTAACCTAGGTCTTGAGAAACCAAGGCCCAATTCCCTGTTCTGCTACAGACTTCCTAGTTACTTAGCTTGTCTGTACCTCAGTTTCCCTGATATAAAATAGGGATAATAGCCCTTCTCTAGCTCAGAGGGGTGTTCTAAGGCTAAATAAGAACAAAAGAATGACCATACTGGGTCAGACCAATGGTGCATCTAGTCCAGAATCCTTTCTTCTGACAATGGCCAATGCCAGATGCTTCAAAAGGAATGATTAGAACAGGGCATTCATCAAGTAATCCATCCCCTGTCTTCCAGTCCCAGCTTCTGGCAGTCAGAGGCTTAGGGGCACCCAGAGCATGGGGTTGCATCCCTGACCATCTTGAGTAATAGTCATTTATGGGTCTATCTTATCTAATTATTTTTTGAACCCTGTTATAGTTTTGACTTTCATAACATCTCCTGGCAATGAGTTCCACAAGTTGGCTGTGCGTTGTGTGAAGAAGTACTTCTTTTTATTAGTTTTAAACCTGCGGCCTATTAACTTCATCAGGTGACCCCTGGTTCTTGTGTTATGGGAAGGAGTAAATTACACTTCTTTATTCACTGTTAATCCACCAAGGAAGGATAATTTTCTGTCTTTGCTTCTAATCTCTCTGAGTGCCATTTTATTATTTGTCCTTGTTAGTGTTTGAGACTCCTCCCAATTCAGTATTGAACATGAATTTCATTAAAATGCTATTTACTTTGTCTTCTAGATCAATTAATGATAGTGATAAATGAGAGAGGATGTAAAACCAATCCCTGTAGCACCCCAAGAGCTACCCCCCACTCAAATTAAAATACAGCTATTTATCATTACCATTTGCTAATGTTCTTTCAGCCAATTTGTAGACTCTGTGGCAGTACTCCTACTGAAATCATTTGAATAATTTTTTCAAGTACGTTTATGTGAGACATGGTATCAAATGCTTTACAAACCCAAATGTAATACACCTACTGACTGCATCCCCTATATTCATTACTTTTTAAATTAAGTCTGTTTGTGAAGATTTATCTTGTATTATTTGTGCTATGGTAATATCTGGTGGTCCCAACTAGGTCTGGGGCCCCATTGTGATGTCTTTTGCTAAAGATTCTGTTATCTCCAGCTGTTCAGTGTATTTTTTTCATTTCGTATTTGCTTTATTCTCCCTCAAAGGATAGAATTTAGATTTATGCAACAGTAATTGCCAGGATCACTGGCAATTCCTTTTTTGAAAATTGGTATATTTTCTACATTTCATATATTTGCTGTTTCTCTCTCCCTCCAACCCTTTTAATTACAAGGCACATTTGCATGAAAAAAGGTGCTCTTTTTCTCAAGTGTACATCTGCTCCCATTGTTTATACTCAACTGGAGTCCCTATAATATATAATCTTCTGTCTGTGAGTTCTCTTGGTTGCATGGAGATGTTTGTGATGACACGTGGAGGATTAAGTAGAGAATGAGCAGCAAGAACAAAGAATCTCTTGAGAAACTCAGATGCTCCATGCAGGAGAACAACAGAGGTTTTTGTGAAACTTCTTGGCAAAAACTCATTAATTTCAAACCAAAATGAAAATTATACTTATTTCAAATCAAAAGAAAGATAATAGGACTTTTCTGAGGCTGCAGTGAGTTTGACTCCTTCCTAAGCAGAGTGCCAGCAAGAGAGTCTGTCTTCTTTGCATATGCGCAACGTGCCTCAGGTGGCATGTGACCAGGATTCATCAACAAATTCAGTCAGAGAGTCTGTGTGGACCTTCAGCTGTGGGCCCAACCAGTGATTCAGAGCTTATGACTTTGGGGCAGGCACAAGATAGGGGTAGGTGTTACATTGCCACTCTTGGAAAGAGGATGTTAGGAAGCTCAAAGAGAAGGTATTTTTCTGAGTTTAGGCCTTTGAGATCTACAAGGGATTTGAGAGGCTATATTGAACATCAAGCAGCCAGATCACCCTACTCCTGCCATTCCCCGTGAGAAAACCCACAAAAGGTAAGAAAACTCCTCAAGTTTCCCACAAATTGTTCCCCCAGGGGACAGGGCTGGGAAGAAGCAGACCCCAGGCCCTGAAGATTCCTTGGGATCTCCCAGAGACAATTGACCCCATTCTTTCACACAGGTGGGAACACTCATCTTGGGAGTACCTCCGCCTGCCCAGTCCCTGCCCGCAGTGAGATGGGTGACATGTAGTTGTCTCTCACACAGCTCTGCCAATGACCAGTTCCACTTCTGGGCCTGCTCTGGAGTAGACTGATGATCATGTGGAGAGTCTGTAGCAGAGTGAAGGAAGGCCTTAAACTCAACTCTACCCCCCCACAACTCTGGTCAGAACCCTGTGGATTTTGGTGAAAATCAGAAAACTGGAAAAATTTGATTTTTCTAGAACTCAGGCTTTTCCAGCTTTCTGATTTTCACCAAAAGCCATAGGGTCTGACCAGAGTGGAAGGGGCGGGAGATCCAGCCATAGTGGGAGTGCTAGGACCCAGCTAGGTGTACAGCTCAGCCTACATAAGCAACAAAGCATATGACCTTCTAATAGGGTATGTCTTCACTGCAAATTGTGAAATAACATTTGAGTTGCTGTTTCCACACTGGCTCTGCACTCACTTGTGTGGTGCTAAGACTTCTGGAGGCACATAGAGTCATAGAAGATTAGGGTTGGAAGAGGCCTCAGGAGGTCATCTAGTCCAATCCCCTGCTCAAAGCAGGACCAACCCCAACTAAATCATCCCAGCAGGGCTTTGTCAAGCTGGGCCTTAAAAACCTCTAAGGATGGACATTCCACCACCTCCCTAGGTAACCCATTCCAGTGCTTCACCACCCTCTAATGAAATACATTTTCCTAATATTAAAACATCCCATGATTCATTCTGTTGCAGTAAGCTGACTCAATGAATCTTTTCACAGTGCATTGTGGGTGAACCTATCTTCTTTGGGTACATGAGGGAATTGTGGGAATTCATTGGAGGACTAGTGGCTAGAGCTGGGCAAATAACAGATTTTTTGGTTAGCTGGCAATTCGGGATGGGGGAGAGTTGTTTTTGCTTGAATTAAACATTTTGTTTGATCTAAAACAAAATTTTTGTTTAGATTTTGAATGTTCAACATTTTTGAAATGTTAAGAAAATAATTTTGAAGGAAATTTCTAAACAAAAAGTCATTTCAAATAAAAAAGTCAAAAAGTTTCATGTACAAGATATCAAAACAAAATGTTTAGACTTTTTGGATTATTTTGGTGTTGTTTTGTTTTCTCTGGCACAAAAGCTGGTGAAACTAACATGAATTTGCAAAAAGTTTCAGTGTCACCAAATCTGTACTTGTTCTGCAAAATGGTTTTGCCTGAAAAATTTTGCCTAGCTGTACTAGCAGCAGCTGAGTGGTGTTGGCTTCTGTCCACACTGTGATGTGGTCAGGCTAATAGCTGACAAGTTGTGCTTCCTCGAACTACAATAGCCTGTACACCTTCTTGAGCCAGTTAACCTAAACTAAAAGCACCACCACACTAGAATTAAGGGTTTTTGTGTGTAGACATGAGTCAAGTCAGGGGCAACAATCAGTTTATAATTTGAGTTAATTTTACAGTGAAGACAAAATTCTGGGGACTAGGATTAGACCAAACCGTTTTCTGCTGCTGATGTAAACAGGAAGTATACTCTGTTGGAATTCTTTGAGGGGAAGGGTGAACAAGGGTGATCCACTGGATATAGTGTACTTGGACTTTTAGAAAGCCTTTGAAAGGTCTCTACCAAAGGCTTTTAAGCAAAATAAGCAGTCACATGTGATAAGAGGGAAAGTCTGTCATGGATCAGTAACTGGCTAAAAGACAGGAAAAAAGGGGTAGGAATAAATGGTCAGTTTTCATAATGGAGAGAGGTAAATAGTGGGGTCTCCCTAGGATCAGTACTGGGACCAGTGCTGTTCAACATAGTCATAAATGATCTGGAAAAAGGGGTAAACAGTGAACAAAGTTTACAGATGATACAAAACTACTCAAGATAGTTAAATCCAAAGGTGTCTGTGAAGAATTACAAAGGAATCTCACAAAACTGGATGACTGGGCAACAAAAAGGCAAATGAAATTCAATGTTGATAAATGCAAAGTAATTCACATTGAAAAACAATCCCAATTATACTTACAAATGATGGATTCTAAATTAGCTGTTTCCACTCAAGAAAGAGATCTTGGAGTCATTGTGGAGAGTTCTCTGAAAACATCCACTCAATGTGCAGCAGCAGTCAAAAAAGCTAACAGAATATTAGGAATCATTAGGAAATGGATAGGTAATCAGATGGGAAATATCATAATGCTACTATATAAATCTATGGTGCGCCCACACATTGAATACTGCATGCAGTTCTTGTCACCCCATCTCAGAAATGATATATTAGAATTGGAAAAAATACAGCGAAGGGCAACAAAAATGATTAGGGTGGATGGAACATCTTCCACATGAGGAGAAATTAAAAAGTCTGGGACTGTTTAGCATGGAAAAGAGATAACTAAGGAGGGGATATGATAGAAGGCTATACAATCATGAATGGTGTGGAGAAAGTGAATACGAAAGTGTTATTTTTTGCTTCATATAATACAAGAACTAAGGGTCACGTGATGAAATTATAGGCAGCAAGTTTAAAAAAAACAGAATGAAGTACTTCTTCACACAACACACAGCCAACCTGTGGGGCTTATTGCTAGGAGATGTTGTGAAGGCCAAAACTATAACTGGATTAAAAAAAGAATTAGATCAATTCATGGAGGATAGGTCCATCAATGACTGTTAGCCAAGATGGCCAGGGATCAACTATAGGTGCTGACTCTGTGGGTGCTCTGGGCCCCCCCAGCCCTCCCGCTAGCCGGCAGCCCCCCAGATCAGCACCTCCCCCGTCCCACCCATTGCCTCCTGCCTACTGTGAATCAGCTGTTTAGTAGTATCCAGGAGGTGCTTGGGGGGGAGGGGGCAGAACGGGGATGGGAAGAGGTGGGGTTGGGCCTTGGAGGAAGGGGTGGAGTGGGAGAGGGGCCTAGGGCAGAGCGGGGGTAGAGCAACCCTGGGGAAAATGGAATGTCGGCATGTATGGATGCAACCCCATGCTCTGGGTATCCCTAGCCTCTGATTGCCAGAAGCTGGGACTGGAGGACGGGGATGGATCACTTGATAATTGCCCAGTTCTATTCATTGCCTCTGAAGTAGCTGGCACCAACTGCTGTCTGAAGACAGGATACTAGGATAGATGGACCATTGGTCTTACCTAGTAGGGCCATTTTTATGTTTACCCAAAGGTTCAAGGCCAGTTTGCCACTACTACTCCCTAAACCTTGTATCATTTAGCAGTCAATCATTCCATTCAAGCAGCTAAGTAACAATGATTTGGAGTTGTTTTAATGAAGTTTACTAGTTAATAATGGTGTGCTGTATGTGTGTATGAATGTAACAGAAGCAGAAAAAGACTAAACACTAATGCAGACAGTAAAATCAAAATACAGACACTTCCTGTTGAGATAAAGAACAAAAAAGGGACTCCAGATAGCTTTAGAAAACTAGCAAGTGTAGAGGCTTTGACTGCTGCAGCAGCAGTCCTTCTGCCAACAAGGACCTGACTGCAGGAGAAAAAATATCTCCCAAGCCAACATATTATTGAGTCCATTTCAAAATGATAATTTTTCCCCTAAAGGAAGCTTTAGTCAATTCTGGGTCAACTTTTATCATCTGTCTCATTTTGTCTCAGCCATGGCCAATACTTTTCCCTCATCAGGAACAAATACTCAAGGCTGGATGTTCTAGTCATTGCATCTGAAGTGGAGGCAAAGGAGGCCAAATTTGGTCTCTAGCACAATTTAGAGCAGCCCAAGGCTGCTTTTAAAGGGGTTGAATACCAGTCTCACCATCTGATTGTTTTAGTACAATGAGGCACTTCCAAGTGGAACTCTGAAATCCCTTCCTGGGATTAAACTCCCATACACGGTCTGGTTTGACAGGACTTTCCATTAGAGGCACCACTGCAGCTGACTACATTCTGGCTCTGGAGCCTCATCTATAAAACACCAAAGACCTATACAACTCATTACAGGTTTATGTAAGAGCATGACTTGAAGGAGAATCCCATCATGCCAAGAATTCAACTGCTGAGTCCAGCAAACCTAAATCCACTGGCTGGATTTACTGTAGATTGGGATTTGGATTAATGCTGGCACAAGATATGACTGGTGATTTTTTGGTTCCTGGACTGAATCCCAACTTTTATGTATGACCCCTGTGCCCAAAAACCTGGCTTGCTATAGAGAAGCCACAGCTAACTGGAATCTGTAGCTCCAGCTGAACTTAACCTTTTCAAATTTTTGCATTGTGGGTAATCTCTTCAAGAGCATATACAATGGCTTGGAGTGAAGGAGCTGGAGTGCTCATCTGAAAAGGGATTCTAGGCTGTGTAGCCAGGAGACTGCAAGATACACAAGCCAGCTCTTCTTAGATAAGATATTTAAACTATCATTTTATAGACACCCCAGGGCTCAATTCTCCTGCCACAGGATATAAATAACAGCTATTGAAGCCAGTGGGATTTACTTTTATCCTGAGGCAGGAGAATAGGGCTCCAAGGTGCATGATTGAAGTGTCACATGTAGACTTTGTATGTGCTTGTAGCGGGGTGGTCACTCTCTCCGGGCCTGAAAGGGTTACAGCCAGCCCTGGGAGAGGGCTGGGGCTGTGAGCCAAAGGCTAGGCTGATGGGGAAGGCAGCCACAGTTGGGGCCATGCCCCAATAAAACCACAGCTGGCCTTATAAAAGGCTGTGAGCTAGAAGCTCAGGCAGTGTCTCTCTAGCTGTGGAGAGAGATGGGTCTGGCTGCTTGGGAACTCATCAGGGTACCTAGGCTGAAGCAGAGCTGGGGAGCTCCAGGCTGGAAAACCCCCAGCCTGCAGGCCTTGCTGAAGGCCTAATGCAGGTACTGGAGTTGCAGAGGGGCAGCCCAAGGTTAGGCAAAGGCAGCAGGTCCAAACCCTCCTTACCAATGATGAGTGGTACAGACTGCAGTCTGCCCGAGTGTGCAGGGGCTAGATGAGGACTGACAGTAGCTGCTGGGGCAAGGTAGGGATAGAGGGTGGGGATTCCCTAGGGAGGGGAGACTCAGATGTAGAGGGGCACCAGGGTCTCGGAGGGACATAGGGGCCTGAAGCAAGCGGGACACTGGCCTGCAGAGGGTGCTCTGGAGGCTGAGAGCTAATTCCCAGGACAACCAGCAGGAGGTGCTGCACCGGTGAGTCACGCCTTCTACAGTGCTGAAGGAACCTGGTTCCAAACTGGTCAGAATACCTTTAAGGCATGCATGAATCACTAACACTGCACAGTTCTCCACTTGTCATTGCTTGCTTATTCCCTTTCATCTCCTTCTTCCATGCCCATCTTTGTGCCTGCCTTCTTACGTATGGGATATTCAACCACTCTAGATATACCAGGATCCTACCTGCTCCTCATTCCAGTCCCCCTCAGACTCACTTCTACTGTGATGGCTGCATATACGAACTCTTAGTCTAATGCCTTTTCTGTCCCTCCTTTATATTAGAGGAGAAGAATTGAGGAAAGCAAAGATTCCCAGGGCAGACAGTCTTTATATATGTATAATATATAAGACTGGGCACATTGTTTATGCTTCATAAATCAAATAAAAATCATAATAAAATAAATATAATAATAATAATTAATAATAAATAGTAACAATGCCATGAAAATAAGTGTGTGCTTTCTTCTCCACTATGTATTTGAGAGGTGACCCTCTCACTTCTCATTCCCATTACCAGATGGGGGTCTGAGAGCTTAAACTGGCATTGCTTTCCATTTCCAGTGGAAGCTGGCCTGGAAGTGGCCACCACTCACTGCTTCTCAGATGGTCAATATGAGTCTTAAGTCTTGAGTCAAGACGTAAGCCTGCTCCTCATCTCCTCAACTTTGTACCATCCCCATGTGATCATCCAGTAACAAGGACATGGAAATAAATAGTATGCTTCAATTAATAAAAATTACTTGCCAATCACATTATTCATTTAAGTGTTCCCCAAATGTATATGGAAATGCCTGACAAGCTTCTGAGAGGATGCAGGTAGCCTTTTAATTTATATAAACTAAAGCCTTTTCAGTAATTGAGAGAGGAAGGAATGTTATCTCCATCCTTACATGACACAACTTTAAATGAGATCATTATGGAGAGAACACTTGGTAAAACATTAAGGTCACAGGTCCAAAGGTATCTGAGCCAGAAGAGTGGAGGCTAGGACTAAGAACTGTGTATTTAATATACTGTAATTATAACTGCAAATTGTACCTCAGCCCAAGGCTTTACAGCAAAGCTGTAAAAAAATAAAAATCAATTTTAATCTTTAACTTTGCTACATTATTCTTCTTTGAGGCTAAACTCCACTAGGTCAGTCTAGGTAGGAGTTGAAAATATAAGCTTTATCTTCCCTAGCTATAAATATCATTTCCCATATCACAGACTAGATCTCTTCCAAACACATTATGCTGTTCCTTTGGGGAGCTTATCAATGGGATCGGGTGCATATTTTAGTAACACAATGGAATCCGGAGAGAGGGTTTGTCTGATAAATAAGGATGAAAAATACCAAGTAACACCAAAGATCATGGGCTAGATTATCAGCTACTGTCGAAACGCCATTGACTTTACTGTAGCGGTGTCCATTTAAACAAGCTGAGGTTCTTGCCCATGGGTTTTTTGTTTTATCTGAAACTTTTTCTTGGCATGTTCCCCTTTTGGACCCTGATTCAGGAAAGCATCCCTATTCACATGTTCAAAGTTAAGCATGTAAAGGAGGCTGGATCGCCATCTGTTTTGGATGGTTTAGACACAACAAATCCTGCACCCTGACAGGGAGGTTAAACTAGATGACCCTTGCAGTCCCTTCTAACCCTTTAGTTCTATGATTCTATGCACTTATTCCCAGGAACCCATCCTCTCCTCATTCTCAGCCTTCTTAAGGACTTTCTTCTAATGTGATGGCTGCAAACTCAAACCCACAGTCAAATGCCTTCTCTGTCTCTGCTTTACATTGGAGAAGTGAGAGGTGTGTCTTTTTATGTGCTTACATGATTTGAGTGACATTTAGCCATGTGCTTCAAGTTAAGCACATGCTTAAGTGTTTTCCTGTATCAAAGTCTCTGTGACTGGTTCCATATGATTTGAAAGTGTAAATGCTGTTATGACTCAAGTGTGGTCTATAAGTCACCTCTTTTCTTCTCCTACGTGCATCTTTCTCCTTTCCTCCATTAAAAAGCAATGATGGATCCCAAAGATAGGAAGACCATCCTTCAGCACTGCTGGTAATAACATAGAGTAGATTAGACCTGAGCAAAAACCTTCCAGAAAAACACAGTGATCCTAAGTCAGGACTCCTATGAGACACACAGCTCCATTTAAGAAGGCAGCAGCTGGTAGTTCATTATCATCAGAGCTGGCTGATTAATATTCCTCAGATAATTTATTTGACAAATGTTCTAATATTTTTCAAATAAATTACTTGTCTAATTTTTAAAAAAATATTCACTCAGATATACTGCTGAGCAGATAATTAAATATATTCATCAAGTTGTTCAATGGGTTTTGTAATATATTTGAATAAATTATTCAACTTTTTAATTATTGAGTTCTAATTATTATTGTAAGCATTTGTACAGTGTTGTAGGTACACCCAATGCTAGAGTAGGTGGTCACTGACACACAAATAGCAGATCCCCTCATGAATGTATAATGTATGTAGGGCTGGATTGAGGCCTAAGCACTATGGCCTCATCCAAAGCCCACTGACGTCAATGGAATGGACTCATTGATTCAGTGTGCTTTGGAGCAAGACCTATGTGCCAGTGCCTAGGGCTCCAGTTCATGGAATCAAGTGACATCCTCTGAATTTTCCAGCCAAATATAAGCCGTACAGCAATGCCTGCCTGAGTCAGCAGACAGCCTGCAGCAATAGTTTGGAGAGTTGTGAACTGCTCTATGCATCTCAATAGGGTACTAATTCCAAACTCACTGCTTTTGGGACCCCTTGCAAATACCACCCCAACCGAAGACTGTCTGGGGCAGGAAAAGAAGAGTGCAGCAGGCAAGCCAACCCCCTTAGCAGATACACCCCAGCTGTTGTGGTAATTACTTCAGTGCCTCCTGTTGCCAATCTTGCCTCTCAAAGAGGAGAGAGGGGACCCCAGCTGTCATCCTGCTGTTTCCAAGGAGAAGTATATCTATTTAAGCTGTATATCTAAGTATATCTATTTAAGTCACTCCCTGTGACTCCATGCATCTGAAGAAGTGGGGTTTTTACCCACGAAAGCTTATGCTCAAATAAATCTGTTAGTTTTTAAGGTCCCACCAGATTCCTCGTTGTTTTTGTGGATACAGACTAACAGGGCTACCCTCTGATACCTGTGATGCAGTGTAGATATGCCCTGAAAAACCAAGTGCCTTTAAATTTGGGACTGCAGAGTCTCATTTTCTGTCAAAGATATTCTCTCTTTTTCTCTTGCCCCCCTTCAGCTTCCCCCCCACATCGCTTTGTCTGTTAATTGAAACACAGAACTTGTGCAACTGCTCATGATGCAGTGAAGGGAGAAACTGTATGGCCCACAGCAGCCTAAAAATTCCTTTTGAATGACATCATGCATATCTGAAAGGCCCAAATTGTCATTTTTGGATAATGCCTTGTGGAATAGTCTGTGCTAAATGGAGTTGACTCCACGGTCCAGCACATCTCTCTACAGTGCCAATTGGTGAAAGTCTTATTATAACTTAGAATACAGATGGCAATTTATTAGAGACTTGACTGAAACATAAGAAATGCATCAAGGAGGTGGGAGAGCTAGAGGAACTACAAATCCTGTCACATCATGGGGGCATAGAATCTCCCCTTCCCAATGTTTTGCCTGTAAGCTTCTTGCTAAACATAAAGGCAATCTTAAGGCACTGAACTGTAACTCTGACGGGCTGTCTTCTTGTTGATAAAACTTGAAAAAGCAATTTAGTCTCTGGGACCTATTTAAGAATATACAGAAAAGAAGAGGAAAAAAAACCCCACTCCTGCACCTTTTCAAGATTTGTGCCAGGTTTTCAAGATGAAAAGCAGCAACTACCTTAGGAGTTACAACTCCTCTCTCCCTTTCCCAAAATGCATCCATGCCTTATCATCATCCCATTTCTTAGGCTGTCTCCTGCAGCCACACTACCTCTTCGAGAGGAGAGGGAGGGCCAATATCAAAGTCTCTTCAGAACTCTCTGCAAATCTGCGAGAACAAAACTCACAAGGAACCAGAGAATTAAATCAAAATCCCCCAAAACACATTTGCAAAGGAGCTTGTGGTCCAGCTGATGCCTGCCTGGCTAACAGCTTTGGGATAGCTAAGGGAATGCCAGTGTTTCGATGAAAACAAACCCTCATATTTCAGGAAAATTATTAGAATAACTTGGCTGTCGATAAATTTCTTCTGGGCTGGAACTATGACCTGTGAGGACTCAGCCCAGAGGCCTGTGGTGGTGGAGTTAAAATGTATTATACCAAAAAGGGGTTGAGTGGCATTAAACTGGTTTTAAATTACAGCTGTGCTAAACAAAACTAACAAAGAAATAAATCCTGTGCTTCCAGCAGGCCTGTTTGTGCTGCTTGAATGCTGAGATCACTTCTCTTGTTCAAGGGGTTTTTAACCAAGATCACAAAGGGCAGCTGAATGCCCCAGCACTCATCATTAGTAGCATTTCAGCAGATGTTTACAATGCGTGTTTTCCGACCTCATTGGCCTTGGCAGCATCCTGAAGTGGCTGCTCCTTGGTTCCCAACTTCCCACTTCTGGTTGAAGTTTCCCAGCATGCAGTGGGCTGCTTATGTTAGTCACTCCTCTGTTTTATTGTGTCAGAGGGAAAGCTGGTGGCTGGATTTGCCTCAGCTAGTGAAACTCCAGGATTTGCGAAGACACATGGGCTTTGCTGCTGGGTTAAGTTCTGGCCATTTTCTATTCCTCAACTAATGCAAACTGGCCCTAAATCCATAGATTTGGCTCCCAGAGGATCACCCTTGTATACATGGGGATCCTTGAATGGTGTAGTAGCTCTGTGCCAGTGTAGGGTGTGTGACTCAGGGGAAGTGGTGGAATCTCTGTCCTTTGAGGTTTTAAAGGCCCAGCTTGACAAAGTCCTGGCTGGGGTGATTTAGTTGGTGTTGGTCCTGCTTTGAGCAGGGGGTTTGACTAGATGACCTCCTGAGGTCTCTTCCAATCCTAATCTTCTATGATTCTATGAAAGGGGACACTGCTGAGACACCTATGCACCCCGGTGATCCCCAGCTGCTGTAAGGGTCCCTGGGGGTCTCTGGAAAGTTGATGCCAGTTAGAGCTTCCTTCAGGCTCTCACCTGTGCCGGGGGCCAGTGAAAAGGACATCAGTATGCTCTCTAATTCAGCTGCACTGAGCACAGCCTGTCAGCAGACGCATTTAAAGGAGCTGCCAATTCTTTTACTGCCTCTCACAAAAGCCTGGTCGTCCAGTGAATGTCTCTGAGCATGGATGGGTGAACTAGCATATGAACAAGGTGTATGCTCAGAACTGACGGTGAGCAAACAACATGAGCATATGTTAAATCAGAGAACAAGACATTTGCAAACATGTTTGTCTTACAGCAGCAGCCTCAAACGCTAGGGTACGAAATGTCTGCAAATAAACATGGAACAATAAATACAGCCAACTGCATTGACTCCAATCTGTAGCTTGCTCAACTGCTACCACAACCATACACAACTCACGCAGGCCTACCACCTCCCAGAGGGTGGGGTAACAGAGAGTTGTCAGTACCCTCGTTAAAGGAAAAGAGTCATCACAGATCCTGCAGTGGAAAGTCTGCCAATGGAGAAAAGGTGATTCATGATTTTGTTCTACACTATGTGGATCTTTAAGTGTTTTTAAAATATTATTTTATATCCTAGACATAAAATGAAAATATGGAAAATCTTGAGTGAGATACATTCACTGAGTGGCATAAAGCCAAGGCTTGTCTCTTCCTTATAGGCAGATTCCCCACACCAGCACAGATTAAAATGAAGTGTTGTGAGTGATTTTTCGTCCTTTATGTAGATTTGCTGCTTTTGCTAATTTTGTTTTGCGGGGGGAGCAGGTGGAAATGAACACTGACTGAGCTATTCCATTTAGAAAAATCTTCAAAATCAGCTACCTTACAGCCAATAAAAATCTCCCTGTGGGTTTTCCTTAGACTCAGGGAATAAATAAGGTGGTCATGTCTGGGGTACAAAAAACCCCAGGACATCCAAGATCATCCTGAGACCAGCTGGCAGTGTGTACTAAGCACGTTGACAGATTTTCCAGGATAGCTATCTCAAATACAACAACAAAAATGGGACCATCCTGGGAAAATCTGGATGGGTGGCAGCCCTGCTGAAACATGAGGCATCTGTACTGATAGAAAGCCACCATGGTTCACGGTCATCATGTATAATGGCATCAAAATGACCCTATCACCTGAGCCATAGGTCCAAGTTCCTTTAAGGGCTTGGATTCACACCCTTTGTTGACACTGTACTAAGGGACAGCAGGGTGGTGCCCTATAAAAGTTACTGTTCCTTTTATATGACATTAAACTAAGGTCCTTGGCTGCTCATTTCTTATAGGATGGCCTGGTTGAAGCTAAGGATCCCAGGGCACCTTGCAGAAACAAGTAGCGGATAGTGTTCTGATTCTACGGAACCAGGCTGTGTGAGCGTTATTGCTGAGGGCATAGGGGCTACTAGACTGCCCAGCACAGTCACTACACTACCAGCCTGTAATTCATTACTGTAAAGTGCTTTAGAATGCACGGGGTGTAGATACCGAAGATCAAATGATCTTTTGTAGCACTCAGTCAGCCCCAAGGAGGCTTGAAGTCATGCATTCCAATAACTTTAAAAGATTCTTGCAGGGTCCCATGTCGGGTATTATAGGGAACCATTTCTAAAAACAGAAATCTTTCCTAATGTCAGCATTTGGAAGGGGAGTTCTGCTGGGAGCCAGGCTGGGTGCTAGAATCATAGGGGTTATTGGTGAGGGTTTGACTTGAGAGAAGTTGTTGGGGTATTAGCAATTGGATAGATGCTCTGTCTTAACCTTGCCTCACATCAACAGTCTAGCTTGGTCCACTGTCCCCACTTCTCCAATGCCTTCCTTAAACTCTTCTCCTGTCTCCCAAGTAGCTTGATGCCCCGCTGTTTCTTTCCTGTGCCTCTCACACAGCCTTTTCCCCTCCCAATTGATCTCTGTGGGCATGCAGGAGCTTCTGGCACCTCGAGATCCTGTGGCACACAATGCTGGAGATACAGAAGCCTCTTAAATCTTTCCTTACACTTAAGTTTCAGTATAATTGGCCTGGTATCAGGTCACCTCCCCTTCTCCTCAACTAATGACAGGTTTCAGAGCAGCAGCCGTGTTAGTCTGTATTCGCAAAAAGAAAAGGAGTACTTGTGGCACCTTAGAGACTAATAAATTTATTTGAGCAGAAGCTTTTGTGAGCTACAGCTATGAGCTAATGCTACATGCATTGTATCCGATGAAGTGAGCTGTAGCTCACGAAAGCTTCTGGTCAAATAAATTTGTTAGTCTCTAAGGTGCCACAAGTACTCCTTTTCTTTCTCTTCAACTGGCATTTTCTCTGCATGAGACCAGATATCTGATAGTTCTATTAGAGTCACTTTGAATGGCTTCTTTGCCCCTTGTGTCAAAGATTAATAAGGCATTGCATGTTTGTTTGGGCCCAAATGGCCCTCAAGTCTGCTACAGTTTCAAAGAGAGGTTTTATTTCTTTGAAAAACTGCCATTTAAAACAATCAAAACCACACCATAAGCAAGAGGGAAACCGGATACCAAAAATGATATACAAATATTGTTAAGGGCTTAATTTATTTACTTAAACCCACGAATAGCGGGACACTGAGCTAAAGGTAAAGTTATACTCATTCACCACCACCACAGCCCTTGGGAACTGATGTACACCTGTCAGATACATTCCACCCGGCAAAGGACAATGGGGCATGGAACAAGTAAAACGGCATCTTTTCCCATCTTTCATGGACTTCAGGCTGAATCTTAATGCACCTACTGTGATTTGATTGTGGTGCCTGAACAGACTGAGGGAGCTGAGGGCACCCCAGAACCAGAGAAAAAGTCTTTATGGAAGCCAACAGAACGACATACCTCCTAGAAAGACAAACTGAGATTGCTGCTTCCAGGAATGACATCAGAGCGTAAAACAATGCCGACCAGTAGGTGCTGTGATGCTTTCATGAAAGGCTTGCCTTCTAGAGGTTCTTCTTCATAGTTTAGTCTGAAAACATGAGAAGCTCCAGTGGTTTGGTGTAATTTTAGGTACAGGGAATATTTGTGTTAGTCACTCTATTAACTTGACCATGTCAGATGTTATCCAGGTCGGTTGTACCACCATAGCTGTGATTTTATTTGAATAACACTGAGACAGCTCCAAGTGTTGCCGACCAGAGCAGGCACATGGAGTACAGTGAACCTCTAGTTACATGTCCCCTGAATTTGATACATGCCTTCAAGGTTGGTAAGTGTTTTGGTCCAATTATTCACCATGAACAAATAAACTGATACATTTTGGCCTTCTCCCACAAAACAATCCTTATTTTTAGCAGTATATTTGTTACTGGTAAGTATTGGATGTATAGTTATGCAAATATGTGTCACCATTTGTTATATAGTTCTTTGGAGTAGGGGCTGTCTCTTTGTTCTGTGTTTGTACAGCACCTTGCACAATGGGGCTCTAGTCTGTGACTGGGGCTTCTAGGCACTATGACAATACAAATAATAATTTGTGGTAGGAAACTGATCACTTAAAGCCACATGACAGTCTTTCAACTCCTAGACTGGATAACAGACACTTTTTAAAACAAGAGAATGAGAAGCAAATGACAAATAGCAAATAAATCATTTCCTAGTCTGGATTTTAAAACAAATAATAATCCATGCTAAAATTCACAGAACTTTTGGTTCTGCAAATGTTTCCATGAATAAGCTGGTGACCGTCCAGATGCTCGCAAACAATGACTAATAGGATCCTATGGATAAGAGCAGAGAGAATTCGCTGTGTTTATGATTATATTCAGAGACCACTCAACCAATTCAAGTTCCACTTCGAAAAATGCCTCTCCCATCAACTGCAGCAGTGAAGCAGTTAGATAGTCTGTGCAGTTGTTCTTGTTGAGTTGAATTTCACACTGAAGCCAGGAGGCAAAAAGGAGGAAAACTGGAATGCCTGCTAGACCCACAAAAACAAGCTGAACTCCAAGAAATGTAAACTCAGAGCATGCACTGCTGTGAACCTGTGCAGAATTGCTACTGCCAACATGGTATGCCGCTAGTAAAAAAATTTTTAAATGCACACAGCATAAAGCACCACATGCATTCATGACCCTTTTCAGCGTGCCTGCGGAAGTCTCCAGTGTATGCAAGGGGAACACTAAAATTATGCACAGCAACATATTTGCTCTATTGCTTGCCAGCAAGGATCACAATCTGATAATGTGAATTTGCAGCCCTGACATTGTCCATGCATTTGCCATGGCTTATATGTCTGGTATTTCTTTCCTATAATAACTTCCCTTTAGGCATGGTTATTAAGACCTCCATCACTGTGAAATAGCTTGTGTTCAGTGAGGCAGGCGCTTAATGGGAAGCGATACTGTACGGGGTAGTTTAATCTAATACATTCAAAGAAGTAAATGATAGATTGTTTACTTCACTAATCCACATCTAATTACAACAGCTCACAGAAAATGAGATAAAACGTGCAGCCTAGGTAATGTTGAGAGAGCTTTGAGAGTGAGTTGGGTTAAAAAGTCAGTATACAATATATAAAATATATACAGTGGCTTGTTGAGCTCAACATAAGGGACAACATTTGATCCCTGCTGTAGAATCCATTGCACCTGCTTGATACTCTATTGCCGGAGGCTGGCACAAAATTCTCAGCTTCTTTTGTTCCCTTCCTATGTGAAAAGGTGCGGGAGGGAAGTTGGCAGGCTCCTTTTACAACACAGCATCCCATGCTGGAAGAGAGGTGGTGCACATAAGGGGCAAGGCCTGTTTTTATTGTATGGACTGGGGAGCCCTGGGAAAACCCAGTCCTAATGCTGTGGGTGTCAGGAACTCAGCTGACTCCAGGTTCAGTTGTCTAGCAACCTAATGAGCTCAGCTGGGCCCAATAAACATGCACTAAGTGACTGTGCTCCCTGTTTGATCAGAAGAGCCAACAGGTCCCCATTTAAACCCTGTAGCCATAGCAGCTCAATGGGTTCCATGTTCATAGCTGTGCCAGACCTGCTTCCTACTCACCCCTTGGCCACTCCACTCCACTCCACTCCAGCCCTGGTCCCTGCCTGGCTCTGATCTCCTGATTTCTACCTCCTGGTTCTGACCACCGGCTTGTCTCCTGACCATGACTCTGGCTCTGCCCTTTGGTTCTGTTCTGACGCCTGCGGCTGACCCTTGGCTTGCCTGCTGACCGCACCTTTGGTTCTGCTCTGACCACCAGATTTCACCGCTTACACCTCGGTGTGTGGCAGTGGGCTCCCTGGGAAGCAGCACTGAGAACACACTTCCTGTATGCTCCACTTGTCTTCCCACCAGCAATGGCACACAGCCGGTGGCAGTACAGTATTACCATTGCTGGCACATACTGCATGCTCGGTGACTTCTCCACTGGTGTTCCCAGAGCAGGGGGAGAGAGAGATTTGATTCTGCTTCATAGAGGAATAACTGGAAGATCTCAGTGAGCAATTAGGGCCAGAGTTTTAAAGATATTAGGCACCTAGATGCTTTTGCAAAACTCACTAGAGTGCCCAACACCCACTGATTTCAATACCTTTCAAAACCTGGCCCTCGCCCATGTACCCCACCACTCCAAGTCTGTTTCCAGTCATGTCACACTGGCTGGTAGTTTTGCAAGGTTCACCGTGGAACAGATTGACACCATCAAACACATTTCACTGGTCGCTGTGTTCATGTTTGAACCCCAGTCCATAGAGGTAGAAAGTCAATCTCCTGACAGTGCACCACCAAGCCCCATCTCCCCCCACCCACTGGTCTCCCCTACACCTCTCCCCTCCTATCTCCCACTGCACTTCCCAACAGCTTCTTCTCAATGACACAACAAACATTGGACTTTCACTATAACCTGTATATAGCTGTTTCTATAGAGGTGGTTTTCAAATGCTCCTTTTTGTCATGCAGTATTAACTTTTTCATTGCTGGACTGTCTGCCTCCTTCATTGCTGATTTTAAAGTCCTGTTTTCACTGGAATCAGTAGGAGTCAAAGGCATGTGGAGCAGCAAAAGAGAGAGACATATTTGTTGGAGGTATTGTATGATCATCCACCACTGTGTGTTTGTCCTGCATTGCCATGTACTGTGTGTGTGTGTGTGTGTATATATATATATATATATATATATATATATATATATTCCTGCTAGTGTATTTTCCACACAATGCATCTGATAAAGTGGGTTTTAGCCCACAAAAATTTATGCCCAGATAAATTTGTTAGTCTGTAAGGTGCCACAAGGACTCCTCGTTTTTGGCGATACAGATTAACACAGCTACCACTCTGAAACCTGTTTTATTCTTATTATTTGTACTGTGGCAGTGCTTAGGGGCCCTAATCACAGACCAAGACCCCATGGTGCTAGGTGCAGTACAAACACAGAAGAAAAAGATGGTCCCTGCCCTAAAGAGCTAAACTCAGAGATGAATCAAAGTATAAGATGAGAGAAGCAGGTAGATAAAACAGACAGCCAGCAGGGAGCACAAGGTAACAATGGCAAATATGATAAACAAACAGCCATCACACTACTTTATTCCTACCCCTCCTTTAGCGCTTGATCCAAAGCCCACAGTAATAAACAGAAAGCCTCCCATTGGCTCCAACTGGTTTTCAATCAGGGCCTTAAAATGTCTATTCAGCAGCCATAGACCTGATGCCGTATCCAGTGTCCAGCCCCATATACAGCAACAGTGCTATATAAACAAACACCTAGTATGTTGCCACCTTCCTTAAGGTGACACTGCACTAAGACCTGTTGATTTCATGATGCAATGATCAGAACATGTGCATTGCTTTTACTACTTTATAGTGGGGGCCTTTTGTGTCCTGCAATCTTAGATAGATCCACCAAACTCAGGACTCTGCATGGAGTTTACCTGGGTTGCTGCCCTAGAGAGAGATGAGAAAAAGTAGTGTTAGTATACATTAGCATACATGCTAACTCTATATATTTAGTATATAACCTTTTTCTATGAAGCCAACTCTCTTACAGTCCCATTGCCGCCTATGCTGCTACAGTTTGCAGATCTGCTATTTTCCCTTCTCTCAGCTTTTTTAAAATGCTTCTTTCTTCCCCCACCCTCTTCTGCCATTATTAAGTGAGGTCAGGTGCCTCTGGAACCCAGCGAGTCTAATTATTCACAAAAGTAATCAACATTTCTAATAGAAACTACCACTGTTGGTTTTCATTGTGGGTGCAGGAAAGCAATAAGGTAAAGAGTTGGGTAATTAAAGCCTCATTATTACACGTTCGCCTTTACATTTTCCATTTAATAACTCCTTTGCTTTGGAAATGGATAGACCGGTGCTCACTTGAGATGAACAGTGTGGAGAAACTGAGATTAGTTTTCACATCACTCCTGATGGAAAATACTTTATCCAAGAAATTAGGGAAAGAATAATACAAAACACACTATCTTCTTCTGCAAACTGCTTTCCAGTTCAGACGCCATGCCTGCTAGAGTGGGGAAACATCACTGTGTCTTTGGCATGCAGAGCTCATCAAAGGGGGTTTCTCAACTCCTACATATACCTACTTGGTAACAAGGCTGTGTGTGAGAGAGCTGGCCACCATCTTGAACCTCCCTGTTACAGTGTGACCTAACAAGAGTTGGGACCTGTAACACACACTCACCAGCAGGCTATGTATGTGTATGTGTGTGTGTGTGCGCACGCGCACGCGGGGGGGGGGGTTGGAAATTCAGCATTATAAGGCATGATTTAATTCATTCACTAAGGATGTTAGGGCTGAACCTGGAGCAAAGAGCAAATGGGGGGGCAGTTTTTGCCTCCCGTAGGCTGGGATTGTCAAGGACCAGCACGGTCCCTTGTGCATGTTGGAGCAATCCTGAGGGTTGAACTAACTTGCACTTCAGATGCAATGGCCCCTCTGAATCACTGTGGTGGTGCAGAAGGGCTAGTGTATTAGGGTATGTCTGCACTTGCTGTAGATTGACTCTGTGGTGATTGATCCACCGGGGGTCGATTTAGCGGGTCTAGTGAAGACCGAGAAGCGTAAGGTAAGTCGACGGGAGACACAAAACGAGAGACGAACGACCAGATTCACAAAAGTAGTTAGGTGCCTAAAGGCACAAATAGCTGCTTACGGGGAGTTTCAAAAGCACCCAGGTGAGTTAGAAGCCTAAATCCCATTGACTTCACCTCAGGCCCCAGTAAGGTAATCAATGGGATTGGGAGGTGGCTGGAAAAGAAGTAGAGGAAAAGGACAAACAATTTATTTGGACTGCATTATCTATAGGGAAATAGTGGTGAGCAGAAGCAAAGGCCTCATTCAGACAAGAAGGGGGCAGAACAAGCCGTTTTTGTCATGAGAGCCTCGGGCCCCGCACAAGATCCAGCCTTTCCACATCGTCTCTTTGTCTGGTTCCGGGACTGTAAAGAAGATGCTATAAAATCAGCAGCTGGGATTTATGTGCAAAGAAGCAGCATCAAACAGAATTCCTCCCTCTGTTTTCTGGTAATTTATCTGAGGGCTACAGACATCTGTTTGGAAAGCCAAGGGGGGGAAAAAAAAACCCATGAGGGATTTGGGCTAAATTCAGCACAATGTGGAAAAGGCGCACCTGGCCTGCCATTTGTTATGTTCTCTCTTCTCTCCCTTATGATTTATATTTTATAAACCCTTTTTGTTGTGATTTTCCCATCCCCTCCTTCTGTTCCAGTTTGATCAGATGGTAAAGGTTCAAAGTGTACTCCTGTTACCTTAATTAAAGTCATTCCCCCACCACCCACACACACACACACTAGGGAAGATGAATTGGAAATCCCCAGGCAGCTCCTCCGTGGGCAAAGTTAGACACAAAATGGAAAACTGCATTAAGACAAATTCCCTCTGCTAATTGCTTTTCTACGATGCTGCAGCTGAGTGAGGTAGAGACAGCACTTTTCCATGCTCAGAGGTTTGTTTTACCCTGGTCAATTTGGTACACACATAGCCAGACCAATAACACTAAGTGGGACATTTCTCAGAGATTTTAGCTGTTGGATTCACATTAAAGTTAATGCAGCTGAATTGCCTGTGTGAACCCCACCCCCAGTCATCTTCCCCCTGCTTTGAAATTGTTGTCCCGACCTGCCCCACAGTGGGGGGGGGGGGAGGAGGAGGAGAAGGACAGGGAAAGAACAACTGCAACATGGGTTGACCTGCGTGCTCTAGGACCCTGCAGGGTGGGAGTATCCCAGAGCTTGGGCTCCAGCCCAAGCCCAGACATCTACACAGCAGTGAAACAGCCCTGCAGCCCAAGCCCTGAGTTGGTAGGTTTTTCTTTGCTATGTAGACACATCCAGTATTTCTGATTTTCCCTGAAGGCATTTTGATCACCTCAGAATGGTTTCTGGCCGAACATGAGGGCTGATGATGCTCTGGCAGTTTTCTTCGTGAGGAAGCAAGCCATTGCATGCAATAAAACTGTTTGCTGGTAAAGCCTGTGGGGTGTCTCCCTCCCCCCACCAGAGTATCCAACAGTCGTGACATGGATGGCAGGATTGTGGAGGATCTCAGAGCAGGGAGAACTGTAATATTATTTTGCATTGAGAGATACAGTATCCTAAAGTGGTCTCTATTTGACTATACAGTATATCACAAGGATCTGCAAAGTTAACATGCACGTCTAATACAGAATGTATGTGAACAGCTATAAGAAAGGGAAGCTGCTATACAGCTGGGCTGAGCTGGAGCAGTGGTGCACATTTATATTAGTATTTACCATGGTCTCAGTGCTGGAATTGAATTAGTTCATATGTTGAGACTCTGTTTAAAATGTATGCTATTGCTTCATTGGAGGGAGGTTGAGGCTGTGTTTTGGACAGCAGAAGTAATTTGGATAGCATGGTGTATTTAGTTATGTAATGGTTATGCCTTTGTTTTCAGTTCACTGTACCTTTAAATTGCTAAGGATTTTGCTGTCTGCAGAGACAGACAGCCACTTTGTGTTCAGCTCATTGCAAGCTGTCAGAGGAGACAAACACAGACCTCCTGCATGGGGACTTGACTTTAGTTCTTTCTTGGGTTTGTGGTTCTCCTTAGCTAACATTCACGGTATTCTGACTCACAGTATATCTGGTCTTTGAGCATGAAGCAACATGACAGACACCAAAGTAAAACGCCCTGGATTTACTGCAGTGGTGAAGTGCTACAAGCCTGCATGAGCCCTTGCAGACAGGGTTAGTGCTGAAGCAGGAAACCAGCAGAGTCTGGTGTGGTGCTTCCCTGCTGCCAGAGGAACTACTCTCAAGCCTAAAGGGTTCAAAATTCAGGAGACAGTCTGTTCATTTCCAACCTGAAATGTACACAGACTAACACTGGTGTTGCATTCCATCCACCCCATATGTATTATGGCACCATTGCAAGTAGCATTATGTTTTGACGTGAACAGAACGTGGAGAAGATTCTGATTAGCAAACAGGGAGCGTGGCATGAAACTACAATTTCAGACTTGGCCACAGCAGCCCCTCTCATCAGCAACTCCCCCTCCTGCTACCTTTGTTCCTCATCAGAACGGTCTATTGGGTTTTTTAGCTATGATTTCAACGGTGGGCAACCTAGCCCAGTTTCAACCTTAATTTACACAGAAATAGGATGCAGCAGACGTCTATAATTCTACAACTTTATTATAAACCAGCTGTAGAATGTTGCCACTTGCAAAGCTGAGATGCAGATGTGTGAGTGTGAAGTCAGGCCTGTGAACTATGCCGTTCATGACAACCTGTGTACGATCTGTAAACTGGCTAAAGCTGCCTAGCAGTTAAGGCAAAGAATTACAGGCCAGATCCATGAATCTCGATTGACTTCAGTGGAACAATGCTGGTTTCAGGAGCTTAAAGATCATAGTGGTTAAAGAAGAGGAAGCCCCATGAGATCATGGAGTCCATCTCCTGGGTGAGGATATATCAGATAGTACAGTGATAGGAACCAATGGTATATCTTAGCCAAAAGATGGGTCAGGGTAAAACCCTTCTGTCTAGTGCTGCTGTAACCTGAGGCCAACTGCTCACAAGACCCCCACATATACAAATGAAGGGCACCCTCAGGAGCCTGTACACATTTGTAGTAAAAAGCAGAAGGGCAGCAGTCCTAATAGAGATTTTTTCCCTCCACATTTTTATTTCTAGAGGTTGCTTTTCTCTGTAGGCTTACATGATATTCTGGGATTTGCCAGCTGCTTCAGAGAATCCACAAATGAAAAGTGCCACCCTTTAACACTGAAAAAGGTTATCTCCAAGTGCTAGGCAGATTCCTTATGAAGCAAGGGATTGCTTTATATTTTAGTTAAACATTAAAAATTGCTACTTCCCTTCCCAAGATTTCCAGTGGAACAGATTGACTTTACAGCCCCAATTCCCAGTCCCATGCCTGGCTCCCCAAACAGGGATGGTAGAGCAGCCTGTCATTCTAGGGATAATTCCCTGTTCCCTTCCTTCACAGGCAGTTATGACAGAATAATCTATTACAGCTTCAATTCCCTAACCCCCCCACCTGGCTCTCTCAAGCAGCTACAGTGGATCAGTCTGTCACTGCAAAACTAATTCCCAATCTTTCCATGACACCCTTAGTTAATGTCAGATGTAATTAATTAATAATGATATAATTAATTAAAATAACACTGGAACCCAATGGCCCAGAAAAGATGGCCATGCGAATAATGATAATAAAAAAAGAGAAATGGGATGAGGAAAAATAACCCGAAAGGAAGATGACTAGGATAGAGTTACATGGAGTGTGGGCTGTTGGACAGGCCATTGTACTAAATATCTCGGTTCTAGTCTGCAACTGGATGACTGACTTTTAAAAGAGAGCAACAAGTAGAGAATAAAGAAAATGTACATTCACCATATTTAGGAGTATGTGGAAGTATGGGGAATAAGCAGGAAGAACTTGAAATGCAAGGTAATAGTTGGCACCACAGATTTGGTGGGATAATATGTATGACTGGAATATTGGTATAGAACGGTACAGTTTGCTCAGGAAGGACAGGCTGGGAAAAAAGGGAAAAGGTGTTTCCTTATGTATCAAAAATACCCTTGGACTGAGGTTGAGATGGAAATAAGAGACAGACTTGTTGAAAGTCTCTGGGTAAGGTTAAAAGCCGTGGTGAGGCGGAGCCGGTTTGCATTGGTTTGCTGGAAGGGCTTCTAAATTTAACAACTGGCCAAAAGTGGCGCCTTAGGTGCTGACTCCGTGGGTGCTCAGGGGCTGGAGCACCCACGGGGAAAATTTGGTGGGTGCAGAGCACCCACCAGCAGCTCCCCGCCCAGCCCCGCGCCCGGCCCCAGCTCACCTCCACTCCGCCTCCGGCTCCTCCCCTGAACGCGCTGCCCCAATCTGCTTCTCCGTCCCCGGCTTCCCACAAATCGGCTGTTTGCACAGGAAGCCAGGGAGGGCTGAGAAGTAAATGGTGGCTTCACACTCAGGCCCAGGGAGGCGGAGGTGAGCTGGGGCGGGGTGGGGGGGCACGAGGAGGGGCGCCCACGCTGCAGCAGGTAACCCGGGGGGCGTGCAGGGGGAACCGCTCCCCGCCCCAGCTCACCTCCGCCTCCCTGGGCCCGAGTGTGAAGCTGCCACCTGCTTCTCAGTCCTCCCTGGCTTCCCGCGTGAACTGCTGATTCGCAAGAAGCCGGGCGGGGCGGTGCGTTCAGGGGAGGAGGCAGAGGCGGAGCAGAGCTGAGCTGGGGCCGGGCACGGGGCGGGGAGCTGCAAGTGGGTGGGGGCTCTGCACCGACCAAATTTTCCCATTGGGTGCTCCAGTCCCGGAGCACCCAGGGAGTCGGCGCCTAAGGCGCCACTTTTGATGTGATCAGAGCTGGGAGCAGCCACTCCCCCTTCTCCCCCCAGCTATGCTCTCCCGTCCCTAGGAGCCAGAGGGACCTGCTGGATGCTTCTGGGGAGCTGCCCCAGGTAAGCACCGCCGGGGGCCCCCGGCAGGTCCCTCTGGCTCTTAGGGGCAGGGCAGGCACCCACTACAGTGGCCCACAAGACCCTCCTACCCAGTTCTGGGGGCATCAAGGAATGCAGGGGGTTGGATGGGGCAGGAGTAGGCCACTATCCCCTCATGAGATGAGGAGGGAACCAGTTGTTAAGATTTTGGCAGCTCATCACTAGATAAAAGGGGTAAAAAACCCAAGGGTGATATCCTGGTAGGGGTCTACTAAAGACCACCTAACCAGGAAGAAGAGGTGGATGAGGCTTTTTTTAAACAGCTAACAAAATCATCCAAAGCACAGGACTTGGTGGTGATGGGGAACTTCAACTACCCAGACATCTATTGGGAAAATAAACACAGCAGGGCACAGATTATCCAACAGGTGCTTGGAATGTATTGGAGACAATTTTTTATTTCAGAAGGTGGAGAAATCTACTGGGGAGAGACTATTCTAGATTTGATTTTGACAAATAGGGATGAACTAGCTGAGCATTTGAAAGTGGAAGGCAGCTTTGGTGAAAGATCATAAAATGGTAGAGTTCATGATTCTAAGGAATGGTAGGAAGGAAAACAGCACAATAAAGATAATGGATTTCAAGAAGGCTGACTTTAGCAAACTCAGAGTTGATAGGTAAGATCCCATGGGAAGCAAATCTAAGGGAGAAAATAATTGAAGAGAGTTGGCAGTTTTAAAAGAGACATTATTAAGTGCACAAGAGCAAACTATCCCATTGCGTAGGAAAGATAGGAAGTATGGCAAGAGACTACCCTGATTTACTTAGGAGATCTTCAATGATCTGAAAATCAAAAAAGAGTCCTACAAAAAGTGGACACTAGGTCAAAATTACAAAGGATGAATATAAACAAACAACACAAGTATGTAGGGAGAAAATTAGAAAGGCCAAGGCACAAAATGAGATCAAACTGTCCAGAGACATAAAGGGTAACAAGAAAATATTCTACAAATACATTAGAAGCAAGAGGAAGACCAAGAACAGGGTAGGCCCCTTACTCAGTGAGGTGGGGGGGGGGAAACAATAACAGAAAATGTGGAAATGGTAGAAGTGCTGAATGACTTTTTTGTTTCGGTTTTCACCAAAATGTTTAGTAGTGATTGGACATCTAACATAGCAATTGCCAGTGAAAATGAGGTAGGATCAGAGGCTAAAAATGGAAAAGAACAAGTTAAAAATTACCTAGACAAGTTAGATGTTTTCAAGTCACCAGGGCCTGATGAAATAAATCCTGGAATACTCAAGGAGCTGACTGAGGAGACATCTGAGCCATTAACGATTATCTTGGAAAGTGATGGAAGACAGGAGAGATTCCAGAGGACTGGAAAAAGGCAAATATGGTGCCCATCTATAAAAAGGGAAATAAGGACAACCTGGGGAATTACAGACCAGTCAGCTTAACTTCTGTACCTGGAAAGATAATGATAATTAAGTAATCAATTTGCAAACACCTAGAAGATAATAAAGGTGATAAGTAACAGTCAGCATGGATTTGTCAAGAACAAATCATGTCAAAGCAACCTAATAGCTTTCTTTGACAGGGTAACAAGCCTTGTGGATAGGGGGAAGTGGTAGCTGTGGTATATCTTGACTTTAATAAGGCTTTTGGTACTGTCTTGTAAGATCTTCCCATAAACAAACTAGGGAAATACAATCTAGATGGAGCTACTATAAGGTGGGTGCATAACTGGTTGGAAAACCATTCCCAGAGAATAGTTATCAGTGGTTCACTGTCAAGCTGGAAGGGCATATCAAGTGGGGTCCTGCAGGGAACAGTTCTGGATCCAGTTCTGTTCAATATCTTCATCAATGATTTAGATAATGGCATGGAGTAGGGGTCGGCAACCTATGGCACGCGTGCCAAAGACGGCAAGCAAGCTGATTTTTAATGGCACGCTGCTGCCTGCTATGTCCCAGCCGCTGGCCCCACTCAGCCCACTGCTGAACCCAGGCCAGGACTCCGGCAGGCAGCAACGTGCCATTAAAAATCCTGCCCGGCCCGACTCACTCTTCTCCACCTCCCCCGCCCACCACTCTCTCCTTGCAGGGCAGGGAAGCTCCCCCCTCCCCCGCCTCTTCCCCCAGTGTGCTGGGTTCCTGCCCCTCTTCCTCTCCCTCCCTGCCGCCAATCAGCTGATGGCCCTTGCAGAGGAGGGGGAGAAGCAGAGCCACAGTGTGATCGCTGCTCCGGGGAGGAGGTGGAGAAGTGGAGGGGACGGAGCGGTGGAATCAGGGCATATCCCCTCCAGCCCCCTGCTGTGAGCTGCTCTGGGCAGGGGGCTGGGAGCACCCCCAGGACCCTAGCCCACACCCCCAGCCCCTTGCCCTGACCCTGATCCCCCCATGCCCCCAGCCCTCTGCCCTGACCCCTGCACCCCCCCACACACACCCATCCCCCTGCCCTGACCCCTGCACCCCCCACACACCCCAGCCTCCTGTCCTGACCCTTGCACCTCCCACGACCCCAGCCCAGACTCCAGCACCCCTCCACATGCCCCCAGCCCTCTGCCCTGACTCCTGCATCCTCCTCATACACCCCCACACACCATGCCCTGACTCTTGCACCCCCCACATTCCCACCCCCACCCTTAGCACCAAATGGGAGCTCCTTCACCCCCCCGCCCCACATTCTCACCTGCATCCCTCGCACCAAATAGGAGCTGCCCAGGTAAGCACACCACACCCAAACCCTGAGCCCTCTCCCTCATTTTAGCTCCTGGCCAGACCCTACACCCCAACCCCCAGCCTGCTCCTTCACCCCAGCCCTCTGCTCAGTGCACTCCCACCATCAGCTCAATGCAGAAAGAGAGGAAGAGAATGGACTAGAACCAGGGAGAAGGTAGGTACCCACTCTATGTGGGCAGGGCAGGGATCTCAAACTGGCAGCAGGATGAGCCGCTCAGCCCACTGCTGGCCTAGGGTCCTAGCTGCCGGTCCTGCTCAGCCCATTGCCAGTCTGGGGTTCTGGCTGCCGGCCCCTTGCGAGCCGGGGTCCCGGCCGCAGGCCTCGCTCAGCCTGCTGCCGGCCTAGGTGAACGGAACCCCAGGCTGGCAGCAGGCTGAGCGGGCCGGCAGCGTAAAATCAGCATTTTAATTTAATTTTAAATTAAGCTACTTAAACTTTTTGAAAACCTTGTTTACTTTACATATGACAATAGTTTAGTTATATAAATATATAGACTTATAGAGAGAGACCTTCTAAAAACATTAAGATGCATAATTGGCACGCGAAACCTTAAATTAAAGTGACTAAATGAAGACTCGGCGCACCACTTCTGAAAGTGCCGACCCCTGGCATAGAGAATACACTTATAATGTTTGTGGATGATACCAAGCTGGCAGGAGTTGCAAGTGCTTTGGGGGATAGGATTAAAATTCAAAATGATCTGGACAAACTGGAGAAATGGTCTGCAGTAAATACGATGAAATTCAATAAAGACAAATGCAAAGTACTCCAGTTAGGAAGGAACAATTAGTTACACATGTACAAAATGGAATTGACTGCCTAAGAAGGAGTACTGCAGAAAGGGATCTGAGGTCATAGTGGATCACCAGCTAAATATGAGTCAACAGTATAACACTTGCAAAAAAAGCAAACATCATTCTGGGATGTATTAGCAGGAGTGTTGTAAGCAAGCCACAAGAAGTAATTGTTCTGCTCTACTCTACGCTGATTAGGCCACAACTGGAGGGTGGAGCTAGTAAACAGGAGCAGCTAACAGGGGAATTTTGCCAAGGAGTTCTCCAGGTGAAGGAGGAGCAATTACGTGACTCTTGTTGTCTGTAGCGTGTGTGTTTATATTTGTGATGTGCTTGCTGCTTGACTGAAATATACCAGGTGGTCTGTTTGTTTGGAGGACCATGTGCTGAGCCTCGCAGCCTACTGGCAAGGCTGAGAGCTTCTTAACGAGGTTTTGATCCCTAAGCCCTTTAACCACCAATCAACCCTTAACCAAGGAGCTACTCAGAAAGACTAGGGGACCTAGTGAACAGGAGCAGCTAACAGGGAAGTTTTGCGAGGGAGTTTAGAGGGGGCATGGGGGGCTAGAAACACTTAACAGTTTTTAATCTTCTTAAACTTAAGGCCCAAAACATGCCCTGATAAAAACAAAACATCAACAAAGGAATGAGCTTCAGGAGTAAAAAGACAATGCAGGCAGAAGTTCAGCAACAGAGTGGGGGTTATCCAGTTTATTGCACTCAATGCAGCATGTATGATTACCTGCCCTATGGGCAGGTGGCATACGTATACATTCAGTGCAAGGAGCACTGGTCCTCAGAGACCATGTACGGGCTTTGGAGGCCAGAGTGTCTGAACCGGAGAAGCTAAGGTAGACAGAAAGGTACATAGATGAGACTTTCCATAACACAGTAGAATGATCTCACCTCTGGTCTGACAGTCTCTGTGCTGTTGAGGAGGATAAAAGCCTCAGGGAAGGAGAATATCCAACTGGAGCAGAAGGAAATGATCCTATAGTTGGGACTCTCCTTTCAGATGATGTCATGGTATCCTGTTGCACTAAGGATACCTCTCTGGGGAAGGGAACTCCAGTTATTAGGAAGAAACTGGTATTAGTAATGGGTGATTCGATCATTAGAAACATAGATAGCTGGGTTTGCAATGACAGGGAGAATCTCATGGTTACTTGCCTGCCTCGTGCGAAGGTTGCATATCTCTCGAGACATCTAAATAGACTTATGTGTAGTGCTGGGGAAGAGATGGTGGTCATGGTTCATGTAGGTATCAATGACATAGCGAAGGATAGGAGAGAGGTCCTGGAGGCTGCTAGGTAAGAGATTGAAGTCCAGAACTTCCATGGTAGCATTCTCTGAAATGCTTCCATTTCCACACACAGGGCCAGTTACATAGGCAGAACTGCAGGGTCTCAATGCATGGATGAGACGATGATGTGGGGAGGAGGGATTTAGATTTATTAGGAACAGGGAAAACTTTTGGGAAACGGGGAGTCTATACAGGAAAGATGGAACCAAAATGGAACCAGATTGCTGGCACTTTAAATTAAAAAGGTCACAGAGCACTTTTTAAACTAAGGGCTAGGGGAAATCCAACAGGTGCAGAGGAGCACATGGTTCAGACACAGACCTCCTTAGGGGAGGATTTATTAATGAAGATTCTCTAGTCCTAGTAAAGAGGAGAGGATGGAAGATGATAAAATACGGGTAGGATCTGATGAGAAATAGTCAAATGAAAAAGAGTCCCATTCAATTACATCATGTAATGGCAGACAATTAAAAAGTGACAATTTTTTTAAATGCTTATATACAAGTGCTAGAAGTCTAAATAATAAGATGAGTGAACTAGAGTGCATCATATTAAATGAGGATATTGATATAATAGGCATCACAGAAACTTGGTGGATTGAGGATAATCAATGGGACACAGTAATACCAAGGTACAAAATATATTGGAAGGACAGAACAGGTTGTGCCGGTGGGGGAGTAGCACTATATGTAAAAGAAAGCGTAGAATCAAATGAAGTAAAAATCTTAAATGAATCAAACTGCACAATAGAATCTCTGTGGTTAGTAATTCTGAATAATTACTAACCACAGAGGTCGAATAATTACTAACAACAGGTCGGAATAATAAGAATATAGCAGTAGGGATATATTACCGACCACCTGACCAGGATGGTGATAGTGACTGTGAAATGCTCTGCGAGATTAGAAAGGCTATAAAAATAAAAACTCAATAATAATGGGAAATTTCAACTATCCCCATATTGACTGGGTACATGTCACCTCAGGATGGGATGCAGAGATAAAGTTTCTTGACACCTTAAATGACTGCTTCTTGGAGCAGCTAGTCCTAGATCCCACAAGAGGAGAAGCCATTCTTGATTTAGGCCTAAGTGGAGCACAGGATCTGGTTCAAGAGGTGAATACAGCTGGACCGCTTGGTAATAATGACCATATTATAATTAAATTTAACATCCCTGTGGTGGCGAAAACACCACAGCAGCCCAACACAGTAGCATTTAATTTCAGAAAGGGGGACTACACAAAAATGAGGAAGTGAGTGAAACAGAAATAAAAAGGTACAGTGCCAAAAGTGAACTCCCTGCAGGCTGCATAGAAACTTTTTAAAGACACCATAATAGAGACTCAACTTAAATGTATATCCTCAATTAAAAAACAGTCAGAGAACAAAAAAAGTGCCACCGTGGCTAAACAACAAAATAAAAGAAGCAGTGAGAGGCCAAAAAGACATCCTTTAAAAAGTGGAAGTTAAATCCTAGTGAGGAAAATAGAAAGGAGCATAAACTCTGGCAAATGAAGTGTAAAAATAGAATTAGAAAGGCCAAAAAAGAATTTGAAGAACAGCTAGCCAAAGACTCAAAAAATCATAGCAAAAATTTTAAACACATCAGAAGCAAGAAGCCTGCAAAACAACCTGTGGGGCCACTGGATGATCAAGATGCTAAAGGAGCACTCAAGGACAATAAGGCCATTGTGGAGAAACAAAATGAATTATTTGCATCAGTCTTCACTGCTGAGGATGTGAAGGAGATTCCCAAACCTGAGCCATTCTTTTTAGGTGACAAATAAGAACATAAGAATGGCCCTACTGGGTCAACCAAAGGTCCATCTAGCCCAGTATCCTTTCTTCTGACAGTGGCCAGTGCCAGGTTCCCCAAAGGGAATGAACAGAACAGGTAATCATCAACTGATCCATCCCCTGTCGCTCATTCCCAGCTTCTGGCAAACAGAGGCTAGCAACACCATTCCTGCTCATCCTGGCTAATAGCCATTGATGGACATATCCTCCATGAATTTATCTAGTTCTTTTTTGAACTAGATGGTCTTTGAACTTTATGGTCTTGGCCTTTACAACATCCTCTGGCAAGGAGTTCCACAGGTTGACTGTGTGTTGTGTGAATCTGAGTAACTGTCCCAGATTGAGTGTCATTAGAGGAGGTTTTGGAACAAACTGATAAAATAAAGAGTAATAAGTCACCAGGACCAGATGGTATTCACCCAAGAGTTCTGAAGGAACTCAAATGTGAAATTGCAGAACTACTAACTGTAGTCTGCAGATGCTTCTGAAGAAGTGGGTATTCATCCATGAAAGCTTATGCTCCAATACGTCTGTTAGTCTATAAGGTGCCACAGGACTCTTTGCCACTTTCACAGATCCAGACTAAAACGGCTACCCCTCTGATATTTAACTGTAGTCTATAATCTATCATTTAAACCAGCTTCTTACCAAATGACTGGAGTATAGCTAATGTGACACCAATTTTTAAAAAGGGCTCCAGAGGTGATCCTGGCAATTACAGGCCAGTAAGCCTGATTTCAATACCAAGCAAACTGATTGAAAGAATTGTCAGAAATATAGATGAACATAATCTGTTGGGGATAAGTCAACATGGTTTTTGTAAAGGAAAATCATGCCTCACCAATCTACTAGAATTCTTTGAGAGGATCAACAAGCATGTGGACAGGAGGGATCCAATGGATATAGTGTACTTAGATTTTCAGAAAGCCTTTGACAATGTCCCTCACCAAAGGATCTTAAGCAAAGTAAGCTGTGATGAGGTAAGAGGGGAGGTCCTCTCATGGATCAGTAACTGGTTAAAAGATAGGAAACAGAGGGTAGAAATAAATGGTCAGTTTTCAGAATGGAGAGAGATAAATTGTGATGTCCCCCGGGGGGGTCTGTACCGGGACCATTATTGATCAACATATTCATAAATGATATGGAAAAAGGGGTAAACAGTGAGGTGGCAAAATTTGCAGATGATACAAAACTACTCAAAATAGTTAAATCCAAAGCAGACTGCAAAGAGCTACAAAAGGATCTCACAAAACTGGGTGACTGGGCAGCAAAATGGCAGATGAAATTCAATGTTGATCAATGCAAAGTAATTAGTAAACATAATCCCAACTATACATATAAAATGATGGGGTCTAAATTAGTTGTTACCACTCAAGAATGAGATCTTGGAGTCATTGTGGATAGTTCTCTGAAAACATCCACTCAATATGCAGCAGTAGTCAAAAATGTGAACAGAATGTTGGGAATCATTAAGAAAGGGATAGATAATAAGACAGAAAATATCATATTGCCTCTATATAATTCCAGGGTATGCCCACATCTTGAATACTGTGTGCAGATGTGGTCATCCCATCTCAAAAAAGATATATTGGAATTGGAAAAAGTTCAGAAAAGGGCAACAAAAATGATTACGGGTATGGAACAGCTTCCATATGAAGAGAGATTAATAAAACTGGGACTTTTCAGCTTGGAAAGGAGATAGCTAAGGGAGGATATGATAGAGGTCTATAAAATCATGACTGGTATGGAGAAAGTAAATAAGGAAGTGTTATTTATTCCTTCTCATAACATAAGAACTAGAGGTCACCAAATGAAATGAATAGGCAGCAGGTTTAAAACAAACAGGAAGTATTTCTTCACACAATGCACAGTCAACCTGTGGAACTCCTTGTCAGAGGATGTTCTGAAGGCCAAGACTATGATAGGGCTCAAAAAAGAACTAGATAACTTCATGGAGGATAGGTGCATCAATGGCTATTAGCCAGGATGGGCAGGGATGGTGTTCCTAGCCTCTGTTTGCCAGAAGCTGGGAAATGGCGACAGGATGGATCACTTGATGATTATCTGTTCTGTTGATTCCCTCTGAAGCACTTGGCATTGGCCACTCTCGGAAGACAGGATATTGGGCTAGATGGACCTTTGGTCTGACCCAGTATGGCCGTTCTTATGACATTAGGAAAAACTTCTTGTCAGGGTGGTTAAGCACTGGAATAAATTACTTAAGGAGGTTGTGGAATCTCCGTCATTGGAGGTTTTTAAGAGCAGGTTAGACAAACACTTACCAGGGATGGTCTAAATAATACTTAATCCTGTCATGAGTGCAGCAGATTGGACTATATGACCTCTTGAGGTCCCTTCCAGTCCTACAATTCTCTGAAAATGTACATTCAGCATATGAATTTTTGATGAGTGATCGTTAGTGCTAAAATCGGGGAACATTTCATTATTGCAAATTATTGCATGAATACCAGGTGCCAGGCCAAATACTCATAATCCGATGAAGTGAGCTGTAGCTCATAAAAGTAGTATGCCACAAAATCCAAGTTGGGGTTTTTATCCACGAAAATGTTTGAGAGTCAATTTTTAAAATTATTTACTGTACAACCAGTGGCAATGATAGAATAAAATACACTGGCAATTTGCATGTGATCAGCAGGGTAGGTGGTGTGTGTCTGTGTGTATAGTGGCATGTGTGTATTGTAAACTGATTTGCATGATAAATGTCAAAAAGTTTTGTGGAGCATGTTCTATGGGATAAAGAGGTCACATTGTGGGTATTAGGGTCTTGTGTGTAATAATAATGAGGTTTATCTGGCCTGAGGAAGTGTGAGTATGTTTGTATCAGGTGTGGTAATGACAGAGCATGACTATGTGGGTTCATAACAGAGGTGAGAAAAGCCAGAGTCTGCGTGAACATATGCAGTTTACCTATTATACAAAAGAGATTTAGTGATTATACCATTCATGAGGTTTTTGCAAGCTAATTTTCTTGCTGCCTTTCACAATTTATTATTCTGTTTCCATGGCTTCATGCTTGGTCAGAGATGGAACGTTTAAAACCACCAAAATAATCTGGGAGTCTTCAAGCAACAACTGTTTGTGGTGTTATATTTGACCGTGATGTCCAGAGGCAGGAGAAGACAAGGAAGAAAAGAGATGCATGAAAGGAAAAAATTAAAAAGTTGTGGAACTAGCACTACATGTACTCAATTCACTCAGCTCAGTTGCCAGTTTCTGGCACTTTCCTTTCCTCAGCTATGTATTGTCTCTGAGAATTCTAGCTTGTTAAGGCAAGGACTGTGACCCCATCAGTTTTGCCTGTCTGGCATTTAATACTTTTTGTGCAATAAAATAATAATGATAATAAATCATCTTAATGTCTCCAACTCATGATTTTATCACAAGTCTGGCAATAATTGCTGTTTTCCTTAAAGGCCCAGCTCCTGGAATCATGAGCATCTCACCTTTCAATGAAAGCTAGAAAAACTGGAAAATATGACCCAAGTAAACCCTAGGGGGTCAGAAAACAGAAGTTAATATCAAGAACCCCCAAATTTGTTATTTTTAAAAAGCTTGTGATTTTTTCAGAGGTGCTGGTATGATTATACAGGGTGCATCCAAGCACCGCGATGCACAACCTCTTTTGGAGTTCTCCATGGGGCAGTGCACATAGTCTTTGTCTCAAGGCCACGTGTGGTTTGCACATTCTGTTCTCAAGGTGGAAAGAGCAGTTAACAGATGTAGGGCAGGGATAATGCAGGTCCTCCCACAGTAATGTCACTGCCCTTTACATACAGTACAGTCACTGCATCTCCCTGGCATGGCCAGAGTGACCCTAAGCCCAGAGGCTCCCCACTGGGTGATCCCGCTTTCTTAGTGGAGGGGTGAGTCAACAACTTCCATAGACACTTTGATCTCCTGTTCTGAACTTCACAAACACCATTCAGGATGCTTTTTGCTACTTCTCCTGAAAGCTGGCACCTTCAGATCATGCACATGCATTTAACCAGTCCTCCTTTTAGTTGATTCCAGGATCTATTTAAAATACCCAATATAAACCTGTTATGTTGGAGTAATAGTTAAGAGTCAGGAGGCGAACTAAAAAAAAGAAACATTTTTATCCAGAGAGATTAATTCAGCTACAGGAACAGAAGGTGCTAGAGTGTTTTCTATGCAGGAGAGGCCAGTTTAAAGAAACTCCAGCTATCAGTGCTGCCCTTTGGATAATAAGTAACATGTTTGATCTTGTACCTCTTTAGAACACACCCGCATTGGTTGGTCAGTAATAACTAGGGTGGGACACTTACCTAACAACTCCTGAACCCGAGCATACTGTGATGTTTAGATGTTGCTTGTAATTATTAGAATTGGGAGCACTGGCTGTTGGGAGTCTGAAAGGATGGGAAACAGGAAGGAGGGGGGAGGAGTTGAGAGGCTGGGAGAAAGCTACAGAGGGTGCAGCAGCAGCTTGGTAAAGAGGTTTCCACTTTGAAAATAAAGTCCTGTTGAAGTTTGTTAGTACCTTGCCTGGTTGATGCATAGATAGTAACCTTTTTGGGCCAGGACCATCTTTTAGTTCTATGTTTCTACAGCACCGAATATAATGGGGTTCTGGTGCATGATTAGGGCTCATAGGTGCTACCACAATACAAATAATAATAATAATAATAAAGGAGAACTGAACCTAACAAACCAACCAGGGGAAAAGGGTGTTCTGCCTCGTTTAGATAAGGAGGAAAATTAGTTTCCCTAGGGTAACTGCTGTAGGCAACACAGAGATACACGGTTGCGATTCCCCAAGTGCTGTGATAAGAGGTTGCTAAGCAGAACTTTACCAGAGGCATTTACAGAAGAAGCTACAATGACACTAGGCTAGTTTTTAATCCATTATCAAAATGCCTGCGGTTCCCACGAAGAGGTAGGTGAAATGATAAGCATTAGAGCTAGCTGGATGACTGCTTTTGTTACAAACAGATGTGATTTTCCTCTCACTTGTACTCATGTAAAATCAGGAGTTACTTTGCTGAAGACAATGAAGTTACACCAGTATAAGTGAGAGGAGAATTCAGCCCAGTATTTGTGACAGATGTAGCCTCCTTTTGGTGATAATGTTGTTCAAGGACCTAATCCTGATCCTATTTGAATATATAATTGATTATTCATCAGTGTTTGCCAGAGTAGTTTGGACAAGTCGTTTTCAGACTTGGAGCTGTTTACATGCAACTATTCACTTTTTGGTTACGTCTACACTTAGAGTTGGGGCGGGTGGGGGGTCTGATTCCCAGCTCACGCAGACATACTCACACTCTCTCTCACTGAGGTAGCTCACTAAAAGGAGTAGCGTAGCTGTGGTAGCATGGGCAGTGGTGACATGGGCTAGCCACCCCAAGTACGTATCCAGGAGAGTTTGTACTTGGGGTAGCTAGCCCATGTTGCCTCTCACCACTGCCTGTGCTACTGCGGCTGTACTACTGTTTTTAGCGCACTAACTCAACAAGCGCTAGCGCGAGTATGTCTATGAGAGTCGAGACTCATGCACCAAGAGTTGTGCGATTGGTCAGCTAAGTCACACAGCATTGTTTCTGATCCCTGATTGGGTAATTAAACCACTTTAAACAGCAGAATATTAAGAGGCACCTACAACCCTTCCTGCACATGTTTTTCAGACGAATAGTCATTCATGCTAAAGTTGGTGAAGCTTTTGAGATTCACTTATATTTTCACTAACACTGGGCAGCTGAATGTTCACACATAATATATTTTGTGTCCTCACAAGTCACAGTGAACTCCACTCAGTGTTCTTACTCTTCCAATTTATGAATCAATCAGTTCTTATAAATACTGATTAGAGTAGAGAATGTTCATCCCAGAGCATTTGAAGGATGCAGCACGTTTGATCGCTTTTAAACTTCTGTTTTTCATTTTGTCGTTGTTTTGGTTTTTGCGTCCGAGGCCGGTAGGGGCAGTTTGGGCCAGAGAGACAAGGCATGTTCTTTTGCTCTCCAGGCTGCCAGTGCTGGGGAGAGCTGCAGAGACAATGTGTGTATGCACTCAGCTGCTAATGAAGGAGGAGCAGAAAAAATTGCCTCACATAGGGCACTGGTAACCCTTCTGACTGTGTAAGGAGCACCATGAATAGATGGCATTAAGTTCCTCTCTGCTGGAAAGATAGAAGCAGTGATGTCAGGCTGTCAGGGTGGAATAAAGAAGAAAATATAGAGGGACCCTCAGGGCTCCTTAAGGAACATAGAAGATCTATGTCCTCCCTTGGAAAACAAATTAGTGCAGATCTGTAGGCTTTTGCTAACTCCTATTTGTTTCAGTACATGATTTATCACTAGGGTCTCCCCTCTCTTCTGACATGCACGCCTGCAGTTTCCCCTCCTGCTTATTCCTACAATCTCTGCAGATTCAACCAACACCAATTCCAATATCTTAGGAAGGCTCCTCTGTTTGTGCAGTCTGACAATAAAATCTATATCTTTATTCACAGCATTTAGTGAATTCATAAACTAGGTCGATCGCATCCTAAAAGTTATTTCATCTCTGGGTCGATTCTGAGCAGGTCCTCAGAATACAGATTGATGTTTGCATCGGGAGAGCTAAGACCCTGATCACCCTGATGGCAGAGCGACAAAAGGAAGGCAAATTAATGACACAGGCAGTGAAACTAACCTCAGAGCAAACGGCATAAGAATGTTCTGTGTAAATTGTAAGAGTTGGGTTCAGGCTGTTCTCACACAGGGATGCAGAGGGAGTAGGGAGAGAGTGCAAAGAGCCTTCTCTCCCCACTTTATGCACCTTTACAGGGGGAATCCAGAATTCTGGTTTTTATGCTGAGTGCAAGTTTTATTTTTATTGGGGGGGGGGGAGTAGGAAATCACTCCACTCCTGGTAATGCTAAACATCCCAAAGGGGGCAGGTGAGATCATGGTTCTGCCCCTCTCTTACCCTGGCTGGAGTAGTGCAGTCTTCAGGGCAGAGCAGTTGCCATCTTATCTGAAAGCTGTCTGCTCTGCATCCCTTTGTCCTACACAGCAGGGTATCTCTAGGAACTACTGCGAATGCAGTGCCCCTCCCGCTGACACCTCTCAGGCAGCCTGACTGCTTCAGCCACCATAGAGCCCTTGATCTCAAGTTGCCAGTCTGAGTCCAAGAGGGAAATTAACAAAATACCCACCAGGGGAAAAAAGATAAAGACCATTTCAGTTTTAAGAGGCCCTGATAGCAATCATGACTATTTCCGGATGCTGTGTTTGCTGTTGAACGGAGGCACTGACAACGGCTACCTACTTCCGAACAATGAGTTTTACATTTTCTTTCCTGGGAAGTGGGGAGAGCGGAAGACGGGCATACAGTATAATACACATTCACTCCTAATGAAAGCGAAGGGTTGATAGTACAGGCAAGAGCTGTGTGAGCTCTCCCGCACCCCACATAGCCAGTGCAAATAAATCCTGAGGTCCAGCAGCCTTTCATTACCCTAGTCTTTTGGGTCCCTCTCACAAAGGTCTGCCGATGCATGTAGATATTGATCTGCAGCACAGCATGGTAGTCCAGGCTTGGGCCTCTCCACAGCTTTGCCAGGCCTCCTCAATCCTGAGTGGCTGAAACACCCTTTTATTCCAGCCCTAGACTCCACACACAGATTTCCAGCACCCCATACTCCTGACCTGCAGCTCCCTCCCTGCTATTCCAGTCCTAGGCTAACACACACAGCTCGGCCAGTGCCTTGTGCTCTTGACCTGCAGCACCCCTTGTTCTCCCACTCCTAGGACCTCCCATACGCTGGTTATTGCGATCCACTTTATTCCTGCCCGATAGCATACCCTCTTCTTCTAGCACCAGGAAACACAGTGAAGCAGGCCATTTGTAAATGGTACTATCGATGTGGCCAATGGAAGGCTAGTTTATGACAAGTACACTCATTACAGTGTTGCCCTAAGGAGTTGAACCCAGGATTCTGTAGGTGAAATACCCACACACTCATTCCGTGCATCACTGCACCCTCCCAGAAGCATGTAATTGTAACAACAACGTTTCCCTTAAGCTTTCTCAGGATTTACAACATCGCATGCTCTGGTGGGGGAAAAAAAAAACATTATTAGCATATTTTTCACCGAATTGGAGTGCTTTTTCATCTCCATTACCGAGAAATATAGTAAACGCTGGTCTTCATAAATACAGTCTTAGAGAGCTTTTGTTCAAATATTTGCCTCTTATGAAAACTTGATGTAGTGGGATAGGGCAAAGGGATGCGTAGGAGAAAGAGAAAGGAAGTATTGTCATTTATATGGAGATTTTAATATAGACATTAAATGGCAAAAAAAAAAAAAACCCAAACAGACAGCCTTGTGCTTTTATTAACCCAAACTCCCAGTCATTATGTCTTTTTCTTCCAATAATGTAGCTTCTTTCCTCTTGTTCCCTTCCCCCTTTCAGCTACAGCCCTACACTGCACATCTATTTTCTTATGATAATCACAAGGGCTTTCTTTAAAGAGTTCATTTAAAAAAATAAATAAATTGCATGTCAATTTGGTGGTTATAAAAGTAAAAAATTAATAGTAATGTCTACTGAGCAAGCTTCCCACACATTGCTCTGCCAATGCACCTCACATCTGACCCGCAAGCGCCCCCTACTGTTCCTACCCTGGGCTCCCACAAAGCTCTGCCACTGAACTGTGATCCTGACTTGCAGCAGCCCCTGCTGTCCCAGCACTTGTTCTCCATATGGATTTTTCATAGCTGTGGCTTGCAACACCCTCCAGGATTCCAGCGCTGGGTCAATTTCATCTTTGGTTTTATTTTGGAAGTCTATTCCAGAGATGCTGTACCTCAGGTGGGCTGTCTGCTGCCAGAGAGGATGCTGGATCTTACTTGTAAAGTTGTGAAACCAATGGAGATTTCCTTGTATGGGGTTTTAAGCACTACCATAATAATGAACAACCACCATACATACCTCATTCTCTCTCCACACCATTGACTTAAACTTGGCGATGACAACTCATCCCCATCATCATTTGAAAGACAACTCTGAGAAACTAAATGAACTTCTGGTCTTTTAGTTAGTGAGGGGGTGATATCTGATCACTGGCAGCAGGATATGGGATCTGAAGGAGAAATTCCCATAAAACAGATTGTTTCTCAGAACAAAACCTGATGCTCTTCCATTTCACGCCTCTAGAAAAACACTGTTTGGCTCAAAGATAAAGCTCTTTCTTCTCATTTGTTTATGCCCAATTTCCCTCCCACCCACCGCCTCCCTTTTAAATTATTTCTTGTTGGTCTGTTAACAGATGAGATAAATGCTCTATCAAATGTAAAACAAAGCCATTCATTAGACCTTGCAATAGGCTAGCCTGTGAACCCCTCACTCCCAGCCAAACACTCCCATTTACTCTTGTGAGGCTACTCAGGTGAGTAACTGCTCCTCAGTGGATTTAGTCTGGTACAATGAAAGCTGATTTACTGGTCCAATGGTCTCTAGCTGTTCATTTAGATTTATCAACAAAATATTGCTAAAGTTGAAAGCTTGTTTCAGTGAAGTCAAGCTAATGCCCAAAACACAGTGGACCAGATTCTGGTCTCCTTTACACAGGGATAAATCTAGATCAACTTTACTGAATTCAAAGGTTATAAACCAGTGTAAAGCTAGTATAAATGAGAGGAGGATTAGGCCAAATACTATTGGTTTATACAAAAACATTACACCTTTAAAACCCCCTATTAAAAGCCTGAATATGAACAGCTAATAGAGCCAATCAGTTCTCTACTGCCACTGAATCCCTCCTCACACACTATTACCCAATTTCCACCTCCCACACAATCTTACTTTGCCTCTTGTTTTGTGCTGTAATCACAATGTGCTGTTGGATTTACATTGCTGACTTCATGTCTTGTTTATTAACTATACAGTAGAGATTTTTGAAAGGAATACAGTCCCTGGGTACATCAAGCTATGTCAGACTTCGATAGGTTTTCTCATTCTGGGATACACTGGTGGAACAGAAGAATTTTCTTGTGGTTAGGATTGGAATGATTGATCTGTTTGGTGTGGTGAAATGCATCTAATGGGATTTTGTAATCTAGTGTTTGGTTGCTTTGCCCTTTGTATATATTTTAGGGGGCAAAATTAAAGTAACATTATATAATAAGGTGAAACAAGACAAATTCAGATTGGAAATAAGGTACACGTTTTTAACAGTGAGAGTGATTAACCATTGGAAGCATGGAGAACACCATTTTGTAGGTCATTAGAGCAGCCTCCTTGCAGCGTTTGTGGAGCAGGTCCAGATATATTTTGGGGAAGACAGCAGCATCTTGTGGGCCAGATCTGGCCTGTTGGACTCGCAACCCCATCTGTTGATGGCATGACCCTATTTAGGCTCACGACCCACAATTTGAGAACCTATGCGTTAGACAATATCATCAACCCCATTTTACAGATAGGGAAACTGAGGCACAGAGAGGGGAAATGACTCATCCAAGGTCACCCAGGAGAACTGTGGCTGACCTAAAATAGAATCCAGGTCTCCAGAGTCCCAGTCAGGTGCTCTAACCACTAAGACACACTGTCTTCCCATAGAAAATGAATGATATATTCACACCCACCATGGGGGTTTAAATGCAGAGTACTGGGACAAAAGAATCAAAATTCTGTCTCACCAAGAATATGCCACTAATAGAAAAGCCGAAAGTGTCTCTCTTCCTTCTGAGTTTGAACTTTATCTGAACTTTATCTACCAAGTCCTCCATAACCTCCATGCCCTTCTGCAGCTTTACCAGCATCAGAGCATCTCTTTCCTCCCCCCTTTATTAAAAGTTTTGTGTAGTGAAAGGAAAATAAAGAAGTGGGATCAAGACAGCAGGGGAGATGGCTATCAGTTGTATAATTTTCTGTTAACTACAAGGTGTTTCATTTCTGTCCACATTGTAAGTGCCCATTTAGGCCTCTCAAAGCAGCACTCACATTGCAGAGGGTCTGGCAGAAACGGGGAAAATTTCTGGCTCACTATGTCCCTGTTTCTTCTTCCTTCCCATCCTCCCTACACCTCCATGTGTGATTTCTCAAAGGGTGGAACCCATTTGCTAGGGTGTGTCTACACTTGGAGGTGGGGGTGTGATTCCCAACTCACAGACACACACTAGCTTGCAGTGTAGCCACGACAGCATGGGCAGCAGCATGGGTAATCCATGCTGAGTACAAGTAAGCCCGAACCCATCAGTATGTACTCAGCACAGCTAGCCCATGCCACTGCTCACCACTGCCTGTACTTCAGTGGCCACACTACTATTTTTAGCACACCAGTTCAGATGAGAGCTAGCGTGAGTACAGCTACACAATCTGGGACTTTCACTCCCATTTCTGGGTGTACATATAGCCTTAGTTTCCTTATGTCTGTGTGATATTTCACTGTACTGGGTGAACTTCAGGGAGGTATACCATAGCCCGCAGGTAGGGGGGATGATAGAGTGCAATGTTTCTCCAAGTGTGGGTCGCACCCCCCAGGGGAGTCAGGAAAGGCAATCAGGAGGGTCATGAAGCCTTGAAAAAATTATTACAATTTAACATAAAGAAAAACTCGCTCGCCTCACACCCTTACTATTCACGGTCAATTATTCTCTGTCCATCTCTCGAAATACATATACAGATTAATTGTTTAGGCATAGCATTGTTATCAATGATGCATTTATATAAAAATAACAGTAAAAAATATCAGGTGTATATGTGTGCAAATGGCTGGCTGTCAATAAGGTATCACCAGCCAGAAAAGTTTCAGAAACACTGGCCTAGGGGATAGGGCCCTACACTAGGACTCAAGGCTCGTGGGTTCAATTCCTGATACAGCCCCAGACTTCCTGTGTGACACTGAGCAAGTCACCTCAACAACCCTGTGCCTGAGTTCTCCGTGTATAAAATAAGCTAGTACATTCCAATCTCATTGTGCTACTGGGAGGATAAAATCCATTAATGATTGAGCTGCTCAGGTTGTGATACTACAGTGATGAGGATCCTGTAAGTATCACAATAAATAGAATGGAGACTTCCTTAGTCCCCTGATAATTTTGTGTTAACTACTAGCAGTGTTTCCCCTGAAGTGCAATCATACATACTATATCTGCAGCATGTTCTTGGCCTTCTCCTCTGGATAAAGCCCCTGGTCACATTTTCTGATCAGTGATTAATAGTGGCCAGACTAGCGCATGGGACAAAGGCAGTCAGCTGCAGATGGCAGTGTTTGTGCTCAAGCAGGGAAGCTCTTTGCAAGCAGAGCTGGCACAGGGGGAAAGCAAGTCTGTTCAACCAGTCAAGCTACCGTTTTCCTTTGCTGTGAGTGCCGCACTTAACACACATCTGTCCCTGCATAAGGCAGCACGATGGGCTGCTGAGCTGTGACAGATCTCACAGAGATGGAGCATCAATGCCCTGGGAAGAGGAGTCCTCTCTGCTTGAGAACACACATAAGAGCTACTACTGAGCAGATGCAAGGGGACTCTGCCAGTGTCAGCATGGCTCCTATTGGAACCACACCACTGGGGTAGGCATGGGGCTGAGCAGACACATGGAGGAGATGGCCATCTAGTAATTTTAGCCCTGGATCCATGGGAAAGGGGGGTAAGGATCCCCAGGACTTTTGGGGGGCTGGCTAGCCTCCAAGCTAATTCTGCATCCTCCACGTTTCCCTCCCCTCCTCTCCTGCCCCCTGAAAACAAAGTTCTGCAGGAAATTTCAGAGGCAATTCAGAAATTTCACCCCCACCTCAGTTTCTCTCGCACTCTGGCTCCCTCTTGCAGATTTCTCTGAGGAAAGGGCAATCCAACCCACTGTCAAGGAATTGTTCCTTCTGAGTCAGCCTCAGTATTCCTGTTATTTCTTCTAGTTATGCCCTCCTGAACTCAGATAGTCACAATCCCTCTGACTCTGATGTTTACACCTTCATATCCTTTATTGTTATTGTGGTAGGGCCTAAGAGCCCCATTCCTGGAGCAGGACCCCATTGTGCTAGGTGCTGTACAAACCATATTCACAGTATACTTGTAGACAGTGATCAGAGCATTCATTTAGTCAAGTTATACTTGTTTTATTCTTTCTCCACAAGTCCATTCCTCCATCTTTTTTTTTTCATTTCAAACCTCTTTTCTATACTCCCTTCAATTTTTTTCCTTTCTTTCTATCTATCCAGCTGCCTGTTATCTTTCCAAGGTACTCTCTTAGTACTGATTAAAATTAAAGCTGGTATAGAGCAAGCCCACAGAGGCTAACGCTACATAGTTTCCCCTCGTTCTCATTTATGTAAGACATAATTATTTCTTCTTCTGTTTGTCTGTATCATCCTGGCAGGAAAGAGTGCAGAATGGAAACCAGTATTCCAGGCACATTCTCACTAGAGTCATGCAGAGGACTATCAACCCCCTGCTCTGTGACACAGCATCTCTGTGGCCACAGTCCAGAATTTGTACTGGCATTTTCTGCTGCTATTATATTACAAACTCATATCTAATTTTAGTAGTAGCTGCAAAGTTCATTAACATGTTGTTCTTCCAGTGACTTGATGGAGATATTAAATAAGACCGGACCTAATGGATTCAGGTAGCATTGCATTCCATGCCCACACTCTTTAAATCCATACATTGTCATTTATCATTATCCTTTGTTTATGGCCCTGTACCTAGGTTTTCACTCCACATGACTGCTCTTCTGGAAGCCCATTGGAACTGATTTTCTGCATGAGTTTTTCCAAAGGCATCAAAACACACATTTGATGAAAAACAGGATAGAGGGCTTGCCCTGGTTCACTTCTTCTAGGGCCCAAATGAATGGTGGCAAAGGAATGGGTCTGTAGTGGTGCAGGTGGCCCACTCCAGCGGGGGTGGGGCAGAAGCAGCCAGGGAGGCGGTGGAAACCTGCAGCTAATTAGGGTGAGGCTTGTTAGAGGCATCTGCTGGGGCAGCCCAGATATAAGGAGCTGTCCAGCAGAGCAGAAGGGAGTCTCTCCCTGTCAAGCAAGGGAGGAGGATTGGCTCCTAGGGATAGCACCTGAGAGAGAGCAGTGCTGGGCAGGCTCAGGGAAGCAGAGGGTGAGCTCTGGCCTGTTACCTGCTAGGCTGCAGGCCCCTGCCAGAAAGGGCCAAGAAGGTGCAAGGGCCAAGGGGAAGTGGCCCAGGGACGACAGGCAGACAAGGGGAGAGAAGGAGGGCAGAGAGGCTGCCGCTAGACGGCCCCTGAGTTGGGACCCATAGTAGCGGACAGGCCTGGGTTCCCCCCTGTTGCATTGCACCTGGCCGCGGAAGAGCATGGCCAATACAGACTGCAACTTGCCCCTGAAGTGAGGGGCTAGACTTTGGGGTATGGTTGGCCCCTGCAGTGGGTGCAAGCTAAAGGACTGTCGTGACCCCTGGACGGGGGGTGAAAAAAGTAGTGGGCACTGCTGGAGGGCAGTGTTCTGAAGAGGATGCTGCGATCCGAGAGTGATGTGGGTCCCAGGCTTCCAGAGACAGTGGAGTAGAGCAGACAACAGGCAAGACACCACCTGCAGAGGGTGCTCCGGAGCTGGCCTGAGCTAATTGCCAGAGCAACCAGCAGAAGGCGCTGCGGGGGTGAGTCCTGACCTCATTACAGGGTCGGTTAGTCTAGAACAGGAGTTCTCAAACTCGTGGTCAAAACTAGAACTGGGCAGAAATTTATCAAAACCTTTTTTTGACAAAAAAGAGCCCATTTCTTGAGATTGAAATGTTGATTCTGATGAAATTTTGTTTAGAAAAAATGAAATCAAGCATTTTGATCATTTTCAGCGTGAAATGTTTCAATTTTTTGTTTTGAAACAACTTTTCAAAATGAAAGTCCTTTTTATTGTAAAAACTTTAAAAGGTGAAAATTGGACAAAACATTTTGATTGACCCAAAACTTTACTTTTCTCTTTCTCCCCTCCCCCCACCATTTCATTTCATGCAAAATTTTGAAATGTTTTGGTTTTGTTCTCTTTCAGAACGGAAACATTTTGAAACTGCAGAATTTCCTGGGAAATGAAAAATCCAGTTCCTGCCCACCTCTGGTCATGAACCCTAGTGGTACAGTAAATAGATGTTGGGGAGCTGCCCTGTAATCACCTTACACTTATCATATGCTGACTGGGAGAAACATCCCAGCTGGATCCCACCAGGGGGAAAGTAATATTAAATTCTTACTGGTATGTAGGCCAGCTCTGGCCCCTGGAAGGGGCAGGGCCTCAGGTAGAAGGGGTGGGGCTGGGGTTCAGCCTCCCCCAGCCAGCCCATCCGTGCTACCTGGCCCCCACTGCCTGGGGCTCTGGTGGTGATTTAAAAGGGTCTGGAGTTTCGGCCGCTGCTGTGGTAACAGCAGCAGTGGGTGGGAGCTCCAGGCCGTTTTTAATCACCGGCCCCAGGGCAGCTGCCCCTTTTGCCCTGCCCTGTAGACAGCCCAGGGAGGAGGGGGAACAAAAGGGGCAATGATGTTAAAGCACTGTGGCAGCGCTTTAATGTAACTGCTCCTTTTCCCGCTGCCGACAGGGGAGGCGAAAGGGGCAGCAACGTTAAAGCGCTCCTGTGGCAGTGCTTTAACGTAGGTTGTATACTGGCCAGTACCAGCTTCTTACTGGTATGCCGTACCAGCCCACTTTCACCCCTGGATCCCACATAGATGGGAAAGAGCATCCCAGGAATTGTCTCCTGTGACTGTGTGCCTGCCCCATCTATTTATTATCTTTCATCTGACAGTTAGATTGTAAGCTCTTCAGGGCAGGAACTGTCTTTTTTTTTTTTTTAATCTCGGCACAAAACCTAGCACAATGGAGACCTAATCCCTACTTGAAATTACTAGGCCCTACCTCAGTATAAATAATAATAATATGGAAAAGGGAGTCCTTGTGTAGTGGTTGTGAACCACTGCTTTAAATTAGCTTACACTGAAACCAAACCCTTATTTTATCTGCTTCAAGTACTTAGAGCTAAAGGTTTTCTTCCTGATCCGCCTGTATTATCTCTAACTGTTGCATAATATTTGAAGGCAGATTAAGTTAAACTCGCTTCCCTCCCAAGTGGCCATTCCTTATAAGTAGAAAGTAGCCCTAAGGTTAGGGGAATTGAAAGATAAGATTTGGTACTAACACTTAAAACTACAGTTTAAGTACAGTGCAAGCAACAACTGATAACGTTCAAACAGGAAGAACCTTTTCTGGGGAAGGAAAGACCCACTTTTGTTCAGAAATAAGCCTTTAAAAGCAACTATTGTGGTATGAAAATGCATATTAATCCATATCTAAAACTATACTGTCAAAAGTATGACAAACAGACTTGCACAGTCTCATCAGTCTCTCTAATTATTATTTGTACTATAGTAGTCAAATGAAAGAGGGGAAGGCTCCAGGCAAGGATGGTCTGACAGCAGAAATGCTTAAGGCGGGAGGTCAGGAACTCTGGAAAGCTCTCGCCCAAAGGTTCAGCTGCTATCTGGAAATCCAGACGATACCGTCCAGTTGGAAAGAGTCCAATACCATCTTGCCGCATCAGAAGGGCGATTGAGAAAATCTAAAGAACTATTGCCTGATCTGTCTGTTTTCACATATCTATAAATTGTTCACTAAAATAATAACAAATCAACTGTCACAAAACCTGGATGAACAGAAACTTAGAGAGCAGGCCGGCTTTCAAAGGAATTACAGCAAGATAGACCACATCTCCACTCTAAACCAACTACTAGAGCGTTAAAGGGAATACAAGTTCCCTTTGTGCATTGCCTTCATGGACTACAAGAAGGCATAGAGACTAATGCCGTTCTTGAAGCTCTTTCAGAACAAGGCATCAGCGTGAAATATATCAAATTACTAAAGGAAGTGAACTCTGGCTTCAGTACGGACATATTGCTGTTCGATACTCCCCTCCGAATCCCCATTGAGAGAGGTGTGGAACAAAGAGGTACAGTTTCACCAAAATTATTCACTACCTGTCTTGAATTGGTTTTTCGACAAGCAGACTTGAGAGGTGGGTTTAATATCAATGGCGAGTGGCTAAACCATCTCAGGTTCGCAGATGATATAGTGCTGATAGCCAAAAATACAGCCCACCTTGAGAGAATGCTTAAAGAACTGAATGCGAAAAGTAGTAGTCAGATTAAAAATGAACTGGTCAAAAATGAAATACATGAGATTGGATGGTCTGCCAAGAACCCAAATAACTCTTGGAGGAGAGCAGATCCAAGAGGTTGATAAATACGTTTATTTGGGCCAGGAAGTCAACATGCGCCATGATCAGAAAGGCGAACTGTTGTGCAGAAAAAAAGCTGGATGGTGCACATTCAATGACATCAAGGACATCCTCCAAGGAAAGATCAGCAAAACAACTTGTGACTCTTTTTAACTTGACTGTGCTTCCAGAGATGTTATATGACAGCGAACATGGTCACTGACAAAGATTGAAGAATATCAACTGTCAGTCACACAGAGGGCAATGGAATGAACATAATTGGGCATTTCGCTCCGCAACCACATCCCCAACAAAATTATTAGGCAGCAGTCTGGAGTGTGAGACGTTGTTGTTGAAAGCAGGCTTAGCAAAATGCGGTGGGTGGGACATGTGGCCCAACTCAGTGACAACACATGGCCCGCAGCTATAACCGAGTGGTATCCGCAAGAACAAAAACGGCCACGTGGTTGGTCTCCAAAAAGATGGGATGATTTCCTAACAAGGAGATATGGACAAGAATAGCGAAGGATGGCAAGAGCAAGAGAAGATTGGAAGACATGTTGTGATTGGCTCAGTCTCAATTGATGAAGGGCCGACCGTCTACACAGTGTACTATAGTAGGGCATAGGAGCCCCCGTCACAGTCCAGGACCCCACTGTGCTAGATGCTGTATAAACAGAAAACAAAAGGACAGTCCCTGCCTGCAGGGCCAGATTTCCAATTAGGCACAGTAAGCATGTGCCTAGGAGGTGCCAGGGTTCTAGGGGTGCCTAAAAGTAAAAAGTGGGTTAAAGGTTTAAAAGTTAATACATGCAGCTCCCATGTGGGCAGCCGGGCTTCTGGCGTGGGTTGGTGGCTGCCTAGCATGTGGGGCTGGAGCAGGGAGAGTGTCCAAGTCAGCCCGCCTGGGGGCGCTATAAGCTGGGAGTGTCCCAGCCCCTTCCCAATCTCAGCAGCCCTGTCAGGGAGGGAGAAGGGGCATGGCCAGTGCCCCATTTACTTGCATGGGGAGACACCCAGGGACCACTTGCCATGGGGAAAGGTAGAGTCCCTCCCCTTGCACCTCACCTGGCGTCAGTGGGCTGTGCCCTGGCTTGGGCTAGGAGTGCCATGTATGGCCTGAGGGCCTCATGTCTTCCCAGGGAGACTGTGTAGATATATTTTTTTTTTCATTTCATTTTTTACAGAAAACACAAAGTTCAGCAGAAGGTGAGGTGGGGGGCCGGGGGGAGGTGGTGCTGAAGATGCTGTGCCTAGAGGCGCATAAGGTGTAAATCTGGCCTTGCCTATCTGTGAATGGGAGAGGGGGAGCCACCACTGCGACCTAGTGGTTAGAATCTCTGGCAGCAGCCCTGCCTAGCGATTGGAGGCAGGGGAACCAGACCCTCTCCTTTTCCAGGCTACAAACCTGAGGCCCTCTCTGGCACCTTAGGGGAAGTGTCCGCTACCTTGGTCCAGTAAAACATCCTCCACTGGGGCTCTTCCTACCTCTCTGCCCCTCCTCTGGATGTGTCGTGACTTGTGGTTATTCCTTGCAACCCAGTCCATGGGCCGCTGCAGGCTAAGGAGTCCAGGCTTTGTGCAACTACCCTGTTCCTGGGGATATTCTCCTGGCAGCGTTCCTCTGTCACAGTAAATGCAGCTCTGTCTCTCATCACCCTCCTACCCCCATTTTGTGCTGAGGAGATTCCCATTTAATTCCCTATTCCAACTGGAGCATGCCCAACAGCCCTGCAGGGGTGGAGCTTCCTGGGCCCAGAAAATGTTCCTGCTCCCCCCACGCCAATCTCTCCACTGTGGGGTTTACTGACCATATCACAGTGCCCCAAATAGCTTACATGCTAGTAGATTCTTCTACAGTGTAGCAAGGGGGTGTGGTCTCCCTCCCTGACATGGGGGGGAGAACCGCGACCAATCCCTCGTGAGCAGAACCAGGATACCTGCGGCCACCCCTCCGGCAGCGATCACCCTCCTGAGGCAGAGGCAGGGATTGCCCTTGTGCTTAGACAACAACTTGCCCGAACACTGCTATGGAACTTGAGCAGTTCATGAAACGGTGGACTGAAACCCAACAGCAGCAACTACTTTAGCATCTAGGGGCCCAGCAGCAGGAGCTGCTCAGGGAGCTGGGGGCCCAGCAGCAGGACCAGCAGAGGCAATGTTTTCAGCAACTGGCCACACTGCTACCCCACTCCCCTGGCTCTGAAGGAGTAGCGGTGCCGGCGACCCCCATGCTGCCAGTACAGCTCATGAAAATGGGCCTGAAAGGTGACCCTGAGGCATTTTTGATTATCTTTGAAAGAGTTGCCTTGGCAGCCGGGTGGGCCCCAGAACAAAGGGCTTCACTCTTGGCTCCGTATTTGACGGGTGCTGCTCAGGCCGTCTATCGGGGTCTTCCTAAGGAGGCGGCACGTGACTATAGAGCAGTCAAGACTGCCATCGGGGGACATTACCCCTGAGCTTAAGGACACCTGCTGGCAATGGCTCCAACCAGAGCAGCACAGGGCCACCGAACTCGCTAAGCAGGTGGTAGTCAAGCAGTTCATACACAGCCCGCAACCCTGAAGGTGACCGTAGGCTTCATGGAGGACTTTTTAGCCATAGAAGCCCCGGTGGCGCCAGGACCCATGGCCACAGTGTGTATTCCCCTCCTGACTGCTGGAAAGCCTTATGGGCCTCTGACAGCAACCCGTCCGTCCCTGGGACAGGAAGACAGCTATCATGATGGGGGCCCACCTCGTTTTACTCAGAAACCCCATAGTACACCTACCAACTGCAGCGAGGAACAAAGGACCCCACTAGAGGAACATCCTGAGCGCCCTGGGAACCCAGAGACCAGCAGAAATCCCACCGAGATTGGGCCGTTTTAGTTGTGGCTGATTTGTACACCTCCAGAGGCAGTACCCTCCATGGACTGCTCCTTTGACGAAGTCTATGCTGGAGAAACCCATGCCTGACAGCACCCCAACCCCAAGATGATGGTCCCTGCTGGACTTGATAAGAGACAGGCAGATGCCCTAGTGGACTTCAGCTGCAGCCAGACTATGGTGTGGAGATGCCACGTCCCAGATAATAACCTGATCCATGGCCCAATACAACTTTGCTGTGGCCATTTTGCATCACACCACTAGTACAAAATAGCCATCTAGTCATTTTCACTAACAATGGTAGATTCACTCCAGGGAAGGGGGATCCTTTGGTTGTGTAGAGCTGGCAGAACAATTTCTACTCAACCCAAATTCTTTCTAGCTGGTGTTGAGCGAAGGCTGAGGCCTAAGCACCAATGAACATCAGCTGTTGTAGTGACCTCTTGGGGCCATTGAAAGCTGGGACAAGATGGAGCAGCTCTAGGCTGCTCTAACTTAAACTGGGGACCCAGCCTGCTCCACAGACAGCCAAGGATATGTGAAATGTAAAAATGGCTTTATTCCACCTTTGCCCAGTGTCCTCCTGAAGACTGCTGTGCACTTCTTGGCCACAGTCAAGCTCCTGGGCCCTCCCCTCAAGCAGGAAAGCCTGTCGGTAGAGGCTGTAAGATCATCTGCAGGCAAGAAAACAGCAGCTAGCAGAGTGCCATTGATAGGAGAGGCAAGCTTTGTGTGTGGGTCAGGGGGGACATGGCTGGACTAGACAACACGATTCTGCTTCATAAATCTATGGAGCAGAAGCCATCAACCTTTCCTCACCCTAGTGACCCCATCTTTTGATGTCTGCAACGGATCAGGAACGAAACGGCTCCCTGTAGAATTGTCCCTTTGCACAATCCAATTGCCCTCCTCTGGTCCCCAGAGTTCAGCTTGGTTCCCAGGCTCAGTTGCTGCTCCAGCTTCAGTCTGGGATTTTTCATCAACTTCAGGCACTTGACTGCAACCTGAGAGTTAAAGAAAATAAATCAACCCCCAAAAGTCACCCCCATCTGCACATAAGAAACTAAACCTCACCAACCCCCAAGGCATGGATCCTGGTGCTAACCTGCTCAGCTGGCCATTGGCTTGAGTACAAATGGTGGCACTTGTGAATCTCATTGTTACAGCCAGTTCCTAAAGATCCGTGAGAGCTGAAGTGGTTTGTTAACCCTTAGATTGCAGTGCTGCGGCTCTGTTCTTTTGACTCATTTGCACTGCACTGCACTGGAAATCACGGTGACATTGGCTAACATGAAAGCAAAGGACTATCAAAGGGCACTTGTGCTAAACAATGAGGGAGGAGCCTGTGTTCCTGCCTGAACACCGCTCTGCCCTGGCCACACTGCCTGTGATGACACCTGCAGGGGGCCTGAGCCAGAACCCCACCCATGTACGACGGGGAGAGCAAGAAGCAGAACATTTTTCATAGAGGACTCTTGGCTTTGGAAGTAGTTTCCTCCTGGGGCCCTGGTCTCCGCTGAGGCCTCGAGGCACTCTTGGTTATAGAAATAATGGTGATAATTACTGTGTGTTCTCTCTTTTCCTGGGGAAATGGAGCTGGTTGGTTTATTTGAGAAAGGAAAATCCAAACAAAGGCGTTTCATTTTTCACATATTACAAAGGATCCTCATCCCACAGCTCAAAGGAGCTGCTTAAATTATCAGCCACTTAACTGCCAGCCCCAGGCGACCATTCAAACTAATGATTGGAGAGGTTAAAACTAATTCCACTTCAGGTTTCCCATCATCCCACACTCCACCCTGACCCAGAATAGTTTAGGAGAAAAGGATTGCCCCTCCCCAATTCTGGCCTTTCGAATACAGATGCATTTCCTCATCACATTCGTTGGAGGGCTGGAAGGGACTTCAAGAAGTCATCAGGTCCAGCCCCCTCCAGTGATACAGGACTAAGTAAACCTAAACCATCCCTGACAGGTCCTTGTCCAACCTATTCTTAAAAACCTCCCAGAATGGGGATTCCACAACCTCCCTTGGAAGCCTGTTCCAGAGTTTAACTGCCCTTGTAGTTAGCAATTTTTTCCTAATATCTAACCTAAATCTCCCTTGCTCCAGATTTAGCCCATTGCTTCTTGTCCTATCTTAAGTGGACAGAGAAGAGATGATCCCCACTCTCTTTATAACAGCCCTTAAGATATTTGAAGATGGTTATCAGGTCTCCTCCCAGTTTTCTTTTTTCAAAAGTAAACACGCCAATTTGTTTAACTTTTCCTGATAGGTCTGGTTTTCTAAACCTTTCATCATTTTTGTTGCTCTCCTCTGGACACTCTCCTATTTGTCCACGTTTCCTTACGTGTGACGCCAAGAACTGGCCAATACTCCAGGGAAGGCCTCACCAGTGCTAATAGAGCAGGACAGTTACCTTGTGTGTCTTACATACAACACTCCTGTTAATACACCTCAGGATGATACTAGTCTTTTTTGTAGCTGCATCACATTGTTGACTCATGTTCAATTTGTGATCCACTAAGACACCCCAAATCCTTTTCAGCAGTACTGTCAGGTGCCACCGATTTTGCACACAGGCCCCTGGGGTTGCCAAGTGAGAGCCTTACTGTGACATAAAGCTTCCTGTTTTTGCTTTTACCCCTTGTCTGAAGAAATAGCTGCTAGGTCTGCTTTTGAACAGAACCCTGGGACCAAGTTACTGCCTCCTCGCCTGGTTCCTGCTCCTTGTTCCTGTTACTTCACCGCATTCCTGTTTCTTGCTCCCTTGCCCTAATACCAGTTACTGACTCTGGCTTGACCCCTGGCATGACTGACTCCGACTGGAGTGGCCTTTGATCATGACCCTGACTACTCTCAGCTCTGACCATTAAGTCAGACTGCCTACGTTACAGGCCCTGACTGTTTGCTCAGACCATCTCAGTCTCTTCTGGGATTTGTTTCTGAAACCCTGAACCGAGTATGGACATTGCTGGGGCTCCTGCCTCCCTGATGCCCCAGGGGCCTGAGTCCATGGATTACTGTCCTCCAGGCTGAGAATCAGAGGATGAAGTACAGCATCTGAAAATGGAAAATTGCTCCCTGTGGAAACAAGTTACAGCACTCTGACCACCTGCAGGTACCCACTCATCTCCCCTTGTGACAACAGCTCAGGTGACCAGCCCCAGAGTTCTGTTACCAGAGAGATACAATGGCACTCACAGCAAGTTTCATGGGTTTATTACCCAATGCAGACTCCTGTTTAATGCTCCAACTTCAGGAACACACCACCGATCAGGTCAAGGTAGGGCTGGTACTTAGCTTGCTTACCCTGGAGGCCCTAGTATGGGCCTCTCCCCTTCTAGAGTAGGACCACCCAGTCCTGACAAGCTGGGGTTCTTTCCTTCAAGCGTTCACTACCATTTTTGATGACCCGCATAAAATTTTGCCTTACATAAGCTTCGGCAAACCCTTGGGTTGTCCTCTTCCTATGTTACTCAGTTTAGATACTTAGCTGCAGACACCACCTGGAATGATGTCACACTCCTGCATCAGTTTTGTCTTGCTCTCTGTGATGAGTTAAAGGGTGAGCTGGCATGAACAGACCCTCTCGCCAGGTTGGAGGCCTTTATGGACTAGACACCAGACTTCACGAACAAAAGGAACCCATGAAGCCCCCATCTACATTCTGCACTTGCCCCAGGTTCAGCCCTCAGGCTGAAGGAAACCTGGCCCTGGTCGACCCCTTGCAGACAGATGTGGTGCAGTCTCATCTGTTCCTCGGCGAACAAGAGCGCTGGAGGCATGAAAATCTCCATTTACTACTGTGAAGGAGCAGGACATGAGGTATCTGACAGACATCATTTGGGGGAGGATTTATTAAAGGCAATACTCTATATCCTCATAAAGAGAAGAGGCTAGAAACTGATGAAGTAAAGAAGGAACTGAAGAGAAACTGTCAAACAAAAAAAAATCCCCTTCAATGACATCACGTTAGAGAGGCTACAAAAACATAAAACCCAATAATAATGGGGGATTTCAACTAGCCCTACATTGTCTGTGTAATTGTCATCTCAGGATTGGGTGCAGAGATAAAATTTCTAGACACTCTTCATGGCTGCTTCCTGGAGCAGCTAGTCCTGGAATCAACAAGGGGAGAGGTAATTCTTAATTTAGTCCTAACTGGCACATAGGATCTGGTGCAAGAGGTGAATATAGCTGAACTGCTTGGTAATAGTGACCATACTGTAATTAAATTTAACATCCTTATAGGGGGGAAAATACTAAAGAAACCCACCATAGTAACATTTAAGGTCAAAAAGGAGAAAGCTAAGTAAATGGAAATTAAAAAGAACAGTCAAGAGTGAAATGCCTGCAAGCTGCATGGAAACTTTTTTAAAACATCATAATAGAGGCTCAAACTAAATGTATATACACCCTGCCTCCCAAAAACAAACAAACAAAAATAGTAAGAAGATTTTAAAAAAAATGCCACCATGGCTAACCAGAGTAAAAAAGGTGGTTAGAGACAAAAAGACATCCTTCAAAAACCGGTAGTCAAATCCTACCAAGGAAAATAGAAAGGAGCATAAACTCACACTCTGGTAGATCAAGTGTAAAGGTATAATTAGGAAAGCCAAAAAAGAATTTGATGAACAACTAGCAAAAGACACACAAGCTAAGAGCAAAAACATTTTTTAAAATATATCAGGAGCAGGAATCCTGCCAAACTCTCAGTGGGGCCGCTCGATGATCGAGGTTCTAAAGAGCTCTCAAGGAAAACTAGGTCCCTGGGGAGAAGCTCAATGAATTCTTTGCATTGGTTTTTGCTGCTGAGGATGTGAGGGAGATTCCCACACCTGAGCCATTCTTTTTAGGTGATAAATCTGAGGAACTGTCCCAGATTGAGGTGTCAGTAGAGGAGGTTTTGGGACAAATTAATAAATTTAACAGTAATAACTAGTCACGAGAACCAGATGGTATTCACCCAAGTGTTCTGAAGGAACTCAAATATGAAATTGCAGAATCATTAACTGTGGTATGTAACTTGTTGCTTAAATCAGCCGCTATGCCAGATGACTGGAGGATAGCTAATGTAAGGTCTATTTTTTTAAAGAGATTCCAGAGGCAACCCTGGCAATTACAGACCAGTAAGTCTAACTTCAGTACGAGGCAAATTGGTTGAAACTATCGTAAGGAACAGAATTATCGTAACTATCGTAAGGAAACTATCGTAAGGAACAGACACATAGATAAGCACAATATGTCGGCGAAGTATCAACACAGCTTTTGTAAAGGGAAATTATGTCTTACCAATCTATTAAAATACTTTGAGGTGGTCATTCAACAAGTATATGGACAAGGGTGATCCAGTGGATATAGTGTACTTGGACTTTCAAAGATCCTTTGAAACGGTTCCTTAGCGAGGGCTCTTGAGCAAACTAAGCAGTCATGGAATAAAGGGAAGGTCTTCTCATAGATCAGTAACTGGTTAAAAGATAGGAATAAATGGTCAATTTTCACAGTGGAGGGAGGTAAATAGTGTCCCAGTGCTGTTCAACATATTTATAAATGATCTAGAAAAAGGAGTAAATAGTGAGGTGGCAAATTTTGCAGATGATACAAAATTACTCAAGATAGTTAAGTCCATAGCTGATTGCAAAAACTTACAAAGAAATCTCACAAAACTGGGTGACTGGGCAACAAAATGGCAGTTGAAATTCAATGTTGATAAATGCAAAGTAATGCACATTGAAAAACATAATACCAACTATACATACAAAATGATGGGGTCTAAATTAGCTGTTTCAAGAGCTGGAAGTCATCATGGATAGTTCTCTGAAAATATCTGCTCAGTGTGCAGCGGCAGTCAAAAAAAGTTAGCAGAATATTAGGTACCATTAGGAAAGGGATAGATAATAAGACACAAAATATCATAATGACACTATATAAATCCATGGTATGTCCTCATCTTGAATACTACATGCAGTTCTGGTCACCCCATCTCAAAAATATATATTAGAAATGGAAAAGGTACAGAGAAGGGCAACAAAAATTATCAGGGGTATGGAACAGATTCCATATGAGGAGAGATTAAAAAGACTGGGATTATTCAGTTTAGAAAAGAGATGACTAAGGGGGGATATGGTAGAGGTCTATAAAATCATGACTGGTGTGGAGAAAGGGAATAGGGAAGTGTTATTTACTCCTTCACATAAAACAAGAACAAGGGGTCACCTGATGAAATTAGAATTAGAATTTAGAATTAGATAAGTTCATGGAGGATAGCCAAGATGTTCAGGGATACAACCCCATGCTCTGGGTGTCCCTAAACCTCTCGCTGTCATAAGCTGGGATTGTCCAACAGGGGATGGGTCACTCAATAAATGCATTCCCTCTGAAGCAACTGGCACCGGCTACTGTTGGAAGAGAGGATACTGGGCTAGATGGAGCATTGGTCTGACCCAGTATGACCATTCTTGTGTTCTTATCCATGTACCCTGCCAAAATCTCCACCAACCCTACGATGGGAAAAGATTAGGCACAGGCTCAGTAGGGGTCCTAAGCCTGGTGACCACCATCAAAAGACATCAAGGTTATGTTCAGGCAGGAGGCCTTCATTCTTTCCCAGATCCTGAAGGACAAGCAAACCTTTCCCTTGCAAAGAGACTTGATTGACTCATGAGCAGGGGATAATTTCATGGATTTTTCCAAGTCTTCAGCTTCTGGTACAACACAACCACCCCGGATGTAGTGGAAACAGTGGATGAGTCCCCACTGATGTCAGGCTCGGTTACTCAGCAGACCATGCCTTTGGAAGTGATGATTGGGGAACACCAGGAAGTCCTACAGTGCAGTCTTACTAGCTCCTCACATTTTACCTTGATTTTGGGTGCACCCTGGCTAATCTGGAACAACCTCCATATTCTCTGGTCCCAATACATTATCTTTTTCTCATCAAGCTTCTGCAGAGAGAACTTCCCTCTGGTTCAATAGCCTGGAATCCTAGAACACAAGCCAGAGAACCCTGCTCCAAGAACCCAGAGTCCCTCCACGTCACAGCCACGCTATTGGATCCAGAAACATTAACTCTCCATGATAAACCATGCCTCCCCATAAAAAAACAAGATTACCAGGCTGTACTCAATAGATAAAATGCAGACACATTACCCCTCATTGTGATTATGATTGTGTTCTATAGACCAGGCATGGCCAAACTGCAGCTTGCAAGCTGCATGTGGCTCTTTAAGAGTTAAAGTGTGGATCACAGAGCTCGGGGCTCCACCCTGCAGGAGGCACTCTGGCTCAGAGCTTCAGCTGCACATGCCCATTATAACAGGAAATTGCATCATATAGTGCTGTGTGGACCTCCCTGCATTCTGCAGAACACAGGCTGTGTTTACTGTTCATAAATTGGATTTCAATAATTTTAGATTTAAGTGTTAACCCTACATTAATTTCATGGATCACAATGACATCTTCAAATTGTAAGAAAAGCAAGTATGAAGAAGAAAACTGAAGTTTTAAACCAGAATGGGAGGAAGATTTTGAATTCACTGTTAAAGATGGCAAATCCCTGTGTCTTATCTGCAATGTATCTCTCATTCACTACAAAGTGAGCAATTTGAAATGTCACTACGAAACGAATCACTAACTTTTTTTCTAAATACCCTCCTGAATCAGAATTAAGGAAGAACAAGCTAACCACATTAAAATCATGTCTAAATAGTCAACAGACACTACTTTGGGCATTCAGGAAGGAAGCTGACAATGACTGAAGCTAGTTTTGTTATGTCATGGAATATCGCTCGTGCTAAACGTCCATATTGTGATGGAGAATTTGTTAAGAAGAATATTACAGAAGTGATTGCAATGTTTGTTCCAAGTAACACAAAATTTCAATGCCTAATAAAGCAAATTCCAATTTTGCACCACACTACGGAGATGCAAATGTTGCAGGCAAGATGCAAAATGATCTAAAGAATTCTATAGCATTCAGTCTAGCTCTTGATGATTCCACAGATATACAGAATAAACCACAACTAGCTGTCTTTGTTCGCAATGTTTCCGCAGATGTAATTTTGAAAGAAGAAATGTTGGACTTAGTGGCGCTAAAAGAGACAACCCACAGTATTGACATAAAGAACGCACTTGACAAAGCACTGACAAATGCCACTACTCCACCAGATAAACTTGTCAGTGTTGCAACAGATGGAGAACCTGCCATGGTGGGAAAAAATGTAGGCCTTATCAGACTCTTGAAAAGCGATCTAAAATTTCCAGAGTTTCTACCGGTTCATTGCATCATTCATTGTGAACATTTCAAAGGCAGATACTTCAAGTATAAAAATGTTACAAAAATGGTCCTAAAAATTGTCAATGCCATCAGTTCAAATGGGAAGACACATCAACAGTTGAAAAATTTCACTGAAGAGCTAGGTCTTGAAGACAAACCTAATTACGTCTCTTTCTACTATTGTGAGGTGGTTATCAACCAGCAATGTCTTAAATAGGTTTGTGGAACTGCTGAAGCCTATCCGTGCTTTCCTTGAAGAAAGGGAAAAGTCTTATCCACAACTGAAAGATGAGCAATGGATGCAGGATCTGATGTTTTTCACTGATATTATGCAGCATCTGCAAACTCTCAACTTGACTCTCCAAGGGAAGGATAAGATTATTTCTGATCTTACTCAGACATCCTTCAGCTTCCAGAACAACTTAAAAACTTCTTCAAAGAGACATAGTGCCAAGAGATTTCAACCACTTTCCCCATCTCAAGAGTAGGGTAAACACATTCCCTGAAATTGAATAGAAGATCACAAACTCGAGGAATACAGAAGTAAATTACAAGGACTGCTTGATGACTTTCAGGCCATGTTTGAAGACTTGCAGAAGCTGCAATTCTACTTCACCTTTCTTGTAAACCCATTCATGGTTGATGTAATCAAAGATGGCTATCCGATTCCCAAAACCATGGTTGCAGAAACATCTGCTGGAGAAATGGAACCATTGGAACGCCAAGAGGACCAGGCTCTAAAGATGATGCATAAATCACAGTCTACAGTGGAGTTCTGGAAGCAAGTACAAGGAACAAAGCATCCTCATCTCAAGAAGACTAGTGTGTGATTCATTTCAAATTTACAGTACAACATACTGCTGTGAATTGCTTTTTACTCCATGTTAAAGTTCATAAAATAAAAACACGGTGCAGTCCTTATAAATCAACATCTGACCAAGCTACTCCGGACCTCCTTGACAAAATATCAACCAGATTTCCAAAGGCTTACGACCAAGATGGAGACCCACAAGACCTGTAATTCTAACAGTAATTAGCTGTGGCACAGTAAGTAGGATGTTAATATTTTTTAAAATACACTTGTAAAGATTGTGTGCGTCTTGTGGCTCTCAGACTTCTGAAGATCATCAAGTATGTGGTTCAGAGGGTCAGTAAATTAGGCTACCCCACTATAGACCTTCAACCCAGAGCTAAAATTCCAGTTGGACACATTTACTCTATGTCAAAGCCAGAGTTAGCAGCCTTAAGAGGGTATATCCAGAAAAACCTAGACAAAGGCTGTATCAGCTGCTCTACCTCCCGCACAGGTGCACTGGTACTTTTTGTTAAAAAAAAAAAAAGATGGCTCCTATCAGTGGAAGGGCTGCAGGTGGATCCTCAGAAAGTGCTCACAGTTCATTACTGGGCAGGACCCTGCTCTATTAGAGGCATTCAGAAATTCAGAGAGGGTGTCAACAGGAGATTTATTCACAATTTTTCAAAAATCACATCTCCCACAACCAACATTCTTCATAACCCTGAAAAGTTTCACTGAACCCCCACATGCCTATCAAGCTTTTGAACATCTGAAGGTATCTGAAGCTCATGGGGGGGGGAATAGCTGAGTGGTTTGAGCATTGGCCTGCTAAACACAGGCTTGTGAGTTCAATCCTTGAGGGGGCCATTTAGGGATCTGGGACAAAAATTGGGGATTGGTCCTGCTTTGAGCAGGGGGTTGGACTAGATGACCTTCTGAGGTCCCTTCCAACCTTGATATTCTATCCTTCCTCTCAGCTCCAGTGCTGGTTCATCCTGATCCCAACCAACTTTTATCCATGAAACCAATGCATATGTTGTAGCCATAGTATTGTCCCAAAGAATGGGGTCCAAACAGGACACACATCCATGTGCCTTTCTCTTCCCTCAAAAACTTACTTCAGCCAAATGCAATTATGAAATAACTGGCAAGGAATTACTTGTAATCGAGATGAGGCTTGAGACATGGCGACACTGCCTCGAGAGGGCTAAGCACCCTGTACTAGACTTAACACACCACAAACACATGGAATATATACAATCTGCCAAGGTGCTGAATCAGCGACAGTTACCTTGGACCTTGTTTTTGTCAAGGTTTGACTTCATGATAATGTTCCACCCAGGCCACCAGCACAGTAAGGCAGACCTGCTTTCATGGAAGGGGAATACTATATGGAACCTGTGAACCTTGAAGAACCACCACTTGACATACTGAAACTACACCATTTCTTTTGTAGATATGCATCTTTGGACTTCCTTACCTCACTTTGAGTAGCCCTCCCTAATCATCCTTTTGTAAGCTTGTATATCTAAGGACAGCCTCCCTGGCAGCGCCCTACACCATTACTCCTGGCACAATGATCTCTTCCATGTTAATGACCGTCTTTATGTCCCTGATGGTCTCCCATGACTTGGGGTGCTGCAGATGCAGCACAACCTTACAGCGGGTCACTTTGGACAATCTAATGCTTGTTATGCAGTAGCTCACTCATTCTGAGGACTGCAGATGCAGGACAATGTTCGATCCTACATCAGGTCCTGCAACATCTGCACTTGGCTTAAGACCTCCTGAAGCAAGCCTTTCAGTCTTCTGTTACCATCTGAAACCTCTTCCCAACCCGGTCATGTCTAACAGAACTACCAGAATCTAAAGGACAAGCCACCATACTAACCATAATGATTAGCTCACCAAAATGGCCCATTTTATACCATGTGTATGCCTCCCAACTGCAAATTACCACACAGCTCCCAATTATGCATGATTTTTGCCTCCATGGCCTCCCTCATCATCTTAGCACAGACAGAGGCCCACAGTTTATATCCAGGTTTTGGAAGGAAGTGTTTCACCTCCTGGATTTCTATTCCCATACATCTATCTCTCATCACCCCCAGATAGATGGCCAGTTGGAATGGGTCAACCAGATACTTTAATAGTATCTATGTTGTTTTCTGAACCACTGCTAAAGTAACTAGGCCACATTACTCTCATTAGCCAAATCTACTTACAGTAACACAGAACAGGCTTCCACTTGATTCAGTTCTTTCTAACACAGACTATTCATAAGACCCAGGCTAACCTAAAAAAGCATCTGAAATTCCCCAAATAGTCTACCAACATCATGCCAACAAATACCGCCAAGAAGACTTCCTACCTCTGAAGACTGGTCAGAAAATTTGGCTGTCCACTAAGTATCTACAGCCCAGATGACCTACACACAAATTGGATCATCAATACACAGGCCCTTACAACATTCTTCAACAAATCAGTCTGGTGATGTTTGAGTTGCAGCTCCCTTTATCCTAGAAGATCCATCCGGTATTTCATGCATCTCTCCTGAAAACTTTTCTCGACAATCCATTTCCCAGCTGGCATCCAGTACTCTCACCCATAGTTCAAGTGCAGAACCCTTAGGAATATGTAGTTCAGGACACCCTGGATTCCCAAATATACAGAGAAGCAAGCACTATATTATTTGATTGACGAAGTGAGCTGTAGCTCACGAAAGCTTATGCTCAAATAAATTTGTTAGTCTCTAAGGTGCCACAAGTACTCCTTTTCTTTTTGCGAATACAGACTAACACGGCTGCTACTCTGAAACCTGAGAAAGTTATGGACCCAAAGAATGCTCTTGAGAGCCGGCTCATCATATTCACACCCCTGCAAAACTATAGGCCTTCCACAAGGATCATCCTATCCCCATGGCACCCAGAACTACTTTCAGGAGCATCAGGCACCACATGTCTCAAACACAGGCCTAGTGAGCAAGAACCGTACCCTCTGCGCCACCAAACTGCAAGCCCAAACAGAACTGCAGCTGATACCCTCAAACAGGGGCTATACCTGCTGACTCAGTGGGCTCAACTGACTAGCAGCAGACTGCTGATTGGACACCTCTTAGCATAACACTTCCAGTTCATGACTTACCCTTTATCTGTGCAACTAGTTGCTAAGTCTGCTGCTGAACAGACCCCTAAGACCAAGTTCCTGCCTCCTTGCCTGATTCCTGCTCTTTGTTCCTGTTACCTCGCCTTGCTCCTTATTCCAGCTTCCTCACCTTAACTGCAATTATTGACTCTGGCTTGACCCTGGATTGATTTCAGACCAATTCTCCAGGTTGTCAAGGTAATACAAACTGTCCTTCAAAGTGCTTTCAACTCCTCCCAGCTTGGTGTCATCTGCACATTTATTAAGCATACTCTCCACTCCATTATCCAAACCATTAATGAAAATATTGAACAGTATAGGATCAAGGACTGACCCCAGTGGGATCCCACTAGATATGCCTTCCCACTTGGACAATTAACCATTGATAACTATTCTGTGAGTATGGTCTTTCAACCAGTTGAGCATCCACCTCATAGTAATTTTAGACCATAGACCACATTTTCCTAGTTTGCTTATGAATATGTCATTTGGGACTGTGTCAAAAGCCTTATTAAAATCAAGATATATCCTGTCTACTGTTTCCTCTCTATTCCCTAGGCCAGTAACCCTGTCAAAGAAGGATATTAGTTTGGTTTGGCATAATTTGTTCTTGACAAATCCATGCTGACTATTCCTTATAATGCTAGTATCCTCTAGGTCACTGGTGGGCAACCTGTGGCCCATCAGGGTAATCTGATTGTGGGTCACGAGACATTTTGCTGATGTTGACTGTCTGCAGGCACAGGCCCCTGCAGCTCCCAGTGGCCGCAGTTTGCCATTTCTGGCCAATGGGAGCTGTGGGAAACAGTGGGCCACAGGTTGCCCACCACTGCTCTAGGTGCTTAAAAATTGATATTTTATAATTTGTCCCAGTATCTTGCCAGATATTGAAGTTAGGTTAACTGGCTTATAATTCCCTGGGTCCTCTTTGTTCTCTTTTTAAAAGATAGGTACTATATTTGCTCTTCTCCAGTCCTGTAGGACCTCACCTGTCCTTCATGTGTTCTCAAAGATAATTGCTAACGATTCCAAGATTAAAACAATCTGCTCTTTCCCTAGTTTGTCTTGTATTCCTTTCCCCTTGTTAACAGTGTGTTGAATATCTGATAACCATTAACCATTTTAGTGAAGACTGACACAAAATAGGCATTAAACATCTCAGCCATCTTGATGCCATCATTTACTAGCTCTCCTTCCTCGCTAAGTAGAAGACCTACACTTCCCTTCATCTTTACGTGGCTCTAATATATTTAAAGAGCTCTCATTACATTTTATGTCCCTTGCCCTGTATAACTCATTTTGTGCCTCAGCCTTTCTGATTTTGTTTCTACATGCTTGTGTTGTTCTTTTGTTCACCTCCTTCGCAATTTGTCCATGTTTCCACTTTTTGTAGGATTCTTTTTTGATTTTCAGGTCACTAACAAGCCCCTGGTACAGCCATATTGCCCTCTTACTATTCTTATCTTTTTTTTTTGCATTGGGATATTTTCAGTTGTGCCTTTAATATTGTCTTCCTGAGAAACTACCCACTCTCCTGAATTTCTTTTTCCTTTAGATTTTCATGCAATAGGACCTTACCTACAAGTTCTCTGAGTTTGTTAAAGTTTAATGTTGTTTTTTGGTTTCCATAGTCCTTATTCTGCTGCTCTCACTTCTTTCTTTCAGTAGAATCATGAAATGTATCATTTCATGATCACTTTCACCCAAATTCTCTTCTGCTTTCAGATTCCCAACCAATTCCTCCTTGCTGGTAAGAATCAAGTCTAAAATGGCTGTCCTTCCTTCATTTTCTGAAACAAAAAGTTGTCTCCAGTACATTCCAAGAACTGTGTGTTTTGGGATATTACTTTTCAACAGATGTCTGGGTAGTTAAAGTCCCCCATTACTATCAGGTCTTGTGTTCAGGTCTTGCTTAACTATTTGCAATAAATATTGGAAAATATTAGTTGGATTTTTTTCACTGAATGAACAATGAAGAGTTTTTGTCCTAATACAGGGAATTAATAGTGTACTGCATGTACCAAGAGGGTACCTATTGTACATCTTTATTTCTAATTTAAATCCTCCTAAAACTCACCTTTTCTTTTATGCCCATAAGAAACAAGTCAAGAATATTCACCCTCTTTAATTTTATACATGCAGATATGTTTATATACAATGTAACAAATGTATAATGCTGTACGCCTGCCTAGACAGCAGCTGAGTAATTGTATAGCTCTGAATTTCATCCCTCCTCCTAGAGTTTGTCACTCTCACTGATAGTATCATGTCTACATTTGAAGACTCAAGCTCTTTTGGGCAGGGATCATTACTTTGTCTCCAGCATACCATAAAATAAATAGTAACAGTAGTAATAATTACATTACATGTAATTATAAACACACACAAAGCACTGCATAATGGTCACCAGAGCATGGCAAATCCTCCACTTGTGTAAATCACCATAGCCCAAACAAAGTTGATCTGGCTACACTGATTTACACCAACTGAGGATCTAGCCTTAAATCTGCTTGTCACATTCAAAAGAGCACCAGCACAATGCTTGTCGTGCACTGGCTGAGTCACTGCCCCAGTATTACTATGAGCTAGGCACATACAATGGCTGGATTCTCTGATCCATTGCTGATTTATCAGGGGCTCATCCTTGTGCCTGGGTGATCCCCAGCTGCTGGAAAGTGGACTACTGGCAGTCAGCACAGTTCAGAAGATCCTCTAATCTGTTGAGCTGACCACAGAGTTGGTTGAGGATTGAGGGACTGTAAAAGTGACCCAACGCTAGCTTTAGCAGCACCCGCTCAGGGTTTGTTCTGGGTGCAGGCGGGGGTCAAGGGCGATCTAAAGGAGCTAGTTTCCACTCTTGGATCCTGGGAGGCTGATTCTACAATGGTCCTGGCATAGATTAGAGCAGCCTCATGGCTGCTTTAACCTCTGCCAGCTGTCCACAACCCGTAGGGGGCCATCTGCCAGCCTGAGATAACAGAGCACAACACATTGTGGCTATGCCCCTTCTTGTTACCTATATACCCCCAAAGCCAGAGACTGTTAGGAGGGGTGGCATAGAAGATGACTGCATCCATTCTGTACCCTCTAAGGACTATCCAGACTAGGAGAAGTCCCCATTAAGGGAGATCCAGCTACTTTCCCCAGAACAGGACATAGGATCTGGCCCTGGGAATTTAAATTCTCAAATAAAACATAGAAATAAACTTAGTTTTTTGGCAAGAGGAATAAATTCCCCACCTCAAGTGTGCATGAATTCATTATTTTACTTAGGGGAATAAAGTATTGCCCTTTGCTATTCAGAGCACTTTCTGCTAGCCTCCTCCTTCAATATATCCTGAACCTGTACAGCAATGAAAGCTTTAACTGCCTGCTAATTTTGTGTTGGGTCAAATTAATTTTGAAACCAAATTAAAGCAGACGAAGCTTTGTTTATCCATTATGCATGAAGCTTGTTGAAACAGGAGGGAGTGCATTAGTTTTATTTAGGATATTTCTTTGCTTTAATGAACGCTTTTTTTAAAGAACTGTTAAATGTGTCTTTTGAGCGAGAGTTCAGATTTTTGTTGTTGGCTTTTTTGGTGTGCGTGTGTTCTGGTGCAAGCAGTGTAATTAGCCGTGTTAGTTGCTCCGAAAATCTGCAACTGACAAGCTCCAGTAGTGACTGCATCCATCAACAACTCTGCAGAGGGAGCATATGTATATGTATGTGGGCACGCGCAGAAGGCTTCTTGTTCTCCTTTTCATCTTAACCTGCTGAAGCTGATGGTAGAGATAGGGAATGGATATGCTTGCCCAGCACGAGAGACAGAAAACCCAAAGCCCAGTCACATGGCTGGGATCCATGAAGGGATTTAGGCATTGCACTGTGGTGCCTAACTTTTAGGTACCTAGAAAATCACAGGCATAACGCTCTCATCCAGACAGTCAAATTAGGCACTGGGGCGCCTCTACAATGAATGGGGAGAGACAGGCACCTTGGAATGTGACCCACAAAAGCCAATCCTAGGTAGTCCCCAGTCTAATCTAGTCAATGGGAGACTGACCATGGGGGGTCATGCATGCATCCAAGCAGGCACCTATCTTTGTTTAGCAATCCATGAATGGGAACCAGGCATCTTAGGTACCTGAGCCTTTCTTTGCGGGAATGAGTTAGGTACCTGCCTGCTCCACACAACACAGCTGGGGGAGGAAATGGTCACCTTAGAGCTTTTAGCCCAGTGAGTACAGCACTTGCATGGTAGATGCAGGTTCAATCCCCAGTTTCTGCCAGAGGTGCAAGGGGAGAAAGGATTTGAGGAGGGATCTCCCACCTCTCATGCTCTGGGATATTTTGATGTGGGGCTCCCTCAGTCTCTCCTGTTGAAACTGTTTCCCTGGAATATTAATGAATAAATGATTGGAGGACGGGGACTGGAATGTGGGTCTCACTTCCCAGGACTACAACGCCATTCTAACTCTCTCTGGCCCAGTAGCTTGTTCACTGTGGATAAATATTTAAATAGCCATTGGGCCACAGAGAGAGAGACTGACTATCTTGAGCTAAACAAATGTGGAACATGATGGCTGAAGTTTTTATAGGTAATAAATTTCATATTGAATTTCTTAGAGTTAGTAACTTAGGCTGTGATTATACCACATGAACAGGAAGCAAGCACTCTAGTTATTATACTGACTATACTCACCTAACCTGTCCCCTCATCTCAAAGCCCCTTGCTTCTCATTGCTCCCAAGAAAGATTTACCTCAGAGTCCTAGCTGAGTTATTGTTTATGAAGTTCTATTTGTTTTGTAAATGCTCCATTTGACACTCCTCTCCCTCCCCTCCCACAGCAACAGTCTTTAGTCAAATAGACGCAAGAGCTAAATGCGGGAGCCAGGGCTCCTTGTCAGCTCTGAAATAGGCGGAGGAGATGAGCTCAGGTGCACTGGGCTGCCTACAGTGGGGACATTTCCTAACCCATTTTAAAACCAGGGTCAGGTGAAGTAATGTTGAAAGTGGTCATAGACACAGTGCAGACCAAATGACCTCAATTTTTAAGTAGCCTGACCCACTTCCAGTTTGAACTCGGTTCAATGAGTCTACACTTGGGTCAAAATCCTGTCTCACGTCAAATCAGCAGGAGTTCTGCTATTGACTTCAGTGGGGCTGAGATTTCACCCTTTGTGTCCGAGTGGGAGAATTAAGGCTCTGTGGGGGTGAGAAATTGGTGTGGCCAGGTAATATTGTCAGTTACAAGGATGAGGAGCTCACAGGACAAGAGCCAAAGTACAATGATTTGCATAGTGACTGCAAAAGAAAGAAATAATCATATCTTCTAAATGCAAATCCCTTGCACTCTGACTGGTTAAGGGCAATTAGTAGCCAATCAGGCTGCATATATTAGCATATTATGCAATTATCAAATAGCCAAGCAGTCGCAGATAACGGTACAGCATTCCTGCACTCCGGCTTGCTGGGATCATTCCACCCTAATTGCTGTTAGTGTTATATGGTAAATAGGGGAATACATTAATATAATAGCTGTAAGCACAACCCAGTAAATAACTTATAGCAAATTATTTATTCAACAAATTTAGCCTCTTTATGCTTCAAAATGTTCCAACAGCCAGTTTATTGTTTTCTCAAATGTATTGATCAGTCAGATTATTCACTAAACAGTTTGTGGTCTGCAAGTGATTCTGTGTTGGCTAGTTTTGACTGAACACGCGGGACATGTGGCATTATTTGTGTTCTTTGACTGGACGAGCATAGCTGGGAGTGCTGGTAGCGTAGGGCCTGAGGAGGGAGTCTACATAGCCAGACAATCCTGCTGTCAGGGTGCCAATGCATATTTCCAACACACCTCTGAACAACATACTAACCCACAGAGACCTTCCTATCAACATTACAAAAAGAAGGATTCTGGGTGGACTCCTCCTGAAGGTCGAAACAACAGACTGGACTTCTACATTGAGTACTTCCGCTGACATGCATGGGCTGAAATTGTGGAAAAGCAGCATCACTTGCCCCATAACCTCAGCCATGCAGAACACAATGCCATCCACAGCCTCAGAAACAACTCTGACATCATAATAAAAAAGGCTGACAAAGGAGGTGCTGTCATCATCATGAATAGGTTGGAATATGAACAAGAGGCTGTTAGGCAGCTCTCCAACACCACTTTCTACAAGCCATTACCCTCTGATCCCACTGAGGGTTACCAAAAGAAACTACACCATTTGCTCAAGAAACTCCCTGAAAAGCACAAGAGCAAATCCGCACAGACACACCCCTGGAACCCCGACCTGGAGTATTCTATCTGCTACCCAAGATCCATAAACCTGGAAATCCTGGACTCCCCATCATCTCAGGCATTGGCACACTGACAGCAGGATTGTCTGGCTATGAAGACTCCCTCCTCAGGCCCTATGCTACCAGCACTCCCTCTTCGAGACACCACTGACTTCCTGAGGAAACTACAATCCATCGGTGATCTTCCTGAAAACACCATCCTAGCCACTATGGATGTACAAGCCCTCTACACCAACATTCCATACAAAGATGGACTACAAGATGTCAGGAACAGTATCCCCAATAATGTCACGGCAAACCTGGTGGCTGAACTTTGCGACTTTGTCCTCACGCATAACTACTTCACGTTTGGGGAAAATGTATACCTTCAAATCAGTGGCACTGCGATGGGTACCCGCATGGCCCCACAGTATGCCAACATTTTTATGGCTGACTTAGAACAACGCTTCCTCAGCTCTCGTCCCCTAATGCCCCTACTCTACTTGCGCTACATTGATGACATCTTCATCATCTGGACCCATGGAAAAGAAGCCCTTGAGGAATTCCACCATGGTTTCAACAATTTCCATCCCACCATCAACCTCGGCCTGGACCAGTCCACACAAGAGATCCACTTCCTGGACACTACGGTGCTAATAAGTGATGGTCACATAAACACCACCCTATATCGGAAACCTACTGACTGCTATTCCTACCTACGTGCCTCTAGCTTTCATCCAGACCACACGATCCATTGTCTACAGCCAAGCTCTACGATACAACTGCATTTGCTCCAACCCCTCATACAGAGACAAACACCTATAAGATCTCTATCAAGCATTCTTACAACTACAATACCCACCTGCTGAAGTGAAGAAACAGATTGACAGAGCCAGAAGAGTACCCAGAAGTCACCTACTACAAGACAGGCCCAACAAAGAAAACGCCACTAGCCATCACCTTCAGCCCCCAACTACAACCTCTCCAACACATTATCAAGGATCTACAACCTATCCTGAAGGACAACCCATCACTCTCACAGATTTTGGGCGACAGGCCAGTCCTTGCTTACAGACAGCCCCCCAACCAGAAGCAAATACTCACCAGCAACCACACATCACACAACAGACCCACTAACCCAGGAACCTATCCTTGCAACAAAGCCCGTTGCCAACTGTGTCCACATATCTATTCAGGGGACACCATCATAGGGCCTAATCACATCAGCCACAATATCAGAGGCTTGTTCACCTGCATATCTACCAATGTGATATATGCCATCATGTGCCAGCAATGCCTCTCTACCATGTACATTGGTCAAACTGGACAGTCTCTACGTAAAGGAATAAATGGACACAAATCAGATGTCAAGAATTATAACTTTCAAAAACCAGTTGGAGAACACTTCAATCTCTCTGGTCACTCGATTACAGACCTAAGAGTGGCTATCCTTCAACAAAAAAGCTTCAAAAACAGACTCCAATGAGAGACTGCTGAATTGGAATTAATTTGCAAACTGGATACAGTTAACTTAGGCTTGAATAGAGACTGGGAGTGGATGGGTCATTACGCAAAGTAAAACTATTTCCCCCCCTACACTCCCTACTATTCCTCAGATGTTCTTGTCAACTACTGGAAATGGCCCACCTTGATTATAACTATAAAAGGTTCCCCCTGCCCCGCTCTCCTGCTGGTAATAGCTCACCTTAAGTGATCACTCTCATTACAGTGTGTATGGTAACAGCCATTGTTTCATGTTCTCTATGTATATAAATCTCCCCACTGTATTTTCCACTGAATGCATCTGATGAAGTGAGCTGTAGCTCATGAAAGCTTATGCTCAAATAAATTTGTCAGTCTCTAAGATGCCACAAGTATTCCTTTTCTTTTTGCGAATACAGATTAACACGGCTGCTACTCTGAAACCTCTTAACACAATTGCACCCTCCCCATAGCCACTCCCACTTTGCTGTGTGTGAATGTTTTCTCTTTACTTAAAGTTTCCTTTTTCTGAGAGTGCTCTTGCCAGGGAGTTTGTTCACTAGAATACTGGAGAGACAATCCCAAAGGAGTGCAGGCACAGCTGAAGCAAATAGAAGGATTTTTTTTTTGATGGAGGCTGGCTAATGGGAATGTTGGGGGAAGGGTCAGGGTTGCTGGTGGAGGTACTGGGAGGAAGTCTTGGGGCTGGTGCATAGAGGTGCTTGCTGGCTGGGTGCTGGGGATGCTGGGAAACGGGTTGAGTGCTGCTGGGGGAAGGATGGGGCTGCTGCATTAAGTTGCTTGCTGGCTGGATGCTGGGGGAAGGTTTGGGTACTGCTGGGTGGCTGAATGTTGGGGGTTGGTGTTGCTAATGGGGTGTGAGTTGGGATTGATGGTTGAGTGATTAGGGTGCTAATGCTTTTGTGGGGGGCTTTTGTGGATGTCAGAGTTTCTTCGCCCCCACCCCCATCCCTGCCCACTGAGTGTTATTCCAGAAAACATCACCATGATGGGGAGCTAGCGAGGTGACCATGGCAAGGGGCTGGCTGAGTGCTGTGAGCAGTAGGGGTTACTGGGTCAAGGCAGTAGGGCCCTTATTGAGGGAGGAAGGAATGAAGTTGCAGTGGGGGAGGGGACAGGACAGCAGCAGCCACAGAAGTGAGCAAAACATTTCTTTCTTACTCTAACCTTGCTTCTCCTGTAGCTTAGCAGCTGTCACATTTTACAATTCTGCTGTGACCAGTTATCCATTCCCATCCCACCTGGGCCCCTCATCTCCACTTGAGAAGTGCTGACCAATGGGTCTTTATGAAGCATCTCGCTCAAGTATTTATACCTGCGTGTGCTATATAAGAAAACAGGACAGTTACTGGTAAGCATTTGGCCTCCTCCATTAGTAATAAGCCTTACAACTTTGCAACACCTTGCATCAGCTGATTGCCTCCCATCCACATTCCAAGGGATCATTCCTGCTTCTCTTTGCGGGCTGGGGTCCAGCGAGGGAGCTCTTTGACACAGAGCAGTACCCTCCATTCCATGCAAATTTCTGGGTTTTAAAGAGGAAGCAAGGCAGTGAAGGACCCCTTCTGATTGATAAGTGACCACCAATACTTCCCCACACAGACAATGCTGCTCTCCATCAGCACCAAAATGGAGCCTGCTCTCCACTGGAGACTGAAGGGAAAGGCAAATCTCCACTGCCAGTAAAAACCATTTCAGCTTTATTTTGTAGAGTGTCTTTCAGCCTCCCAAGATACCTAGCAGACTTAAATAATGCATAATAGCACAGGAAGAGAGAAATTAAGAGGCATAGCTAAGGGAGAAGAGATGTTTTCAGATGAGATTTGAAAGTAGATGGAGAGTCGATGAGGCAGAAAGATTGAAAAAAAGGCTTTTCCAGATTGCAGGAGTTATAAGGGAAAAGGCTATCTTAATAGCCAAGGCAGGTGCTAATTTAGGACCAGAAAAATGGCCAGTGCTAGATGAGCAGGAAAAGTGGGGAAAGGTATAGAGAGGAGACCTAGAAGCTACAACAGTGAAAGGGGCTAAGGAGTACGAAGGGTAACTGAGTTGGTTCCTGAAATGAATGGGGAGCCCCTGGAGCTCTGTGAGGAGGAGCTGATATGTGCTGTATGTCCTTGCATGGCATGAGATGGCAGGCACAGAGGCATTCTGCACTCACTGTGGCCTGGGGAACTCAAGGAGGGCAGAGGAGGAGGATGTTGTAATGATAAGGAGATGGAGCAGAGATGGAAGTGAGGCATCAACAGATAAGAGGAAAATTTTCTGTATTTAGATCTCGCTCCTTACTTCTGATATGGTCTCTTGGGGTCAGCTCCAGGGCCCTCAAATCCAGGAGACATTCTGTGTATACTCTGGTTATCTGGCCCTCCCCACTTGCTCCTTTCTGGGGCTTACTGAACTATGGACCGCAATTTGTTTGTAAACTGGTTGCAAGTTGCTTTAGCAAAGTTATCCGATCATCTCTGGTTTAAATGTAGGAGAAGGGATCAGAACATACCTGAACACCCATGGTTTGCTGGGACAGAGGAACAAGGCTGTTTGGGGCATGGGGTTGTCTGTGCATTATGGACTGGATCAGAAACCAAGCAAAGTGTGTGTGGGGTGGTATTAAAATATAATTGGGTTCAGAAAAGAATTAGGTAAGTTTATGGAGGGTAGGTCTATCAATGGCTATTAGCTCAGATGGCCAGAGATGCAACCCCATGCTCAGGGGACCCTAAACCACTGACTGCTAGAAACCAGGAGGGGAAGACAGGGGTGAATATCTCCAAAATTGCCCTGTTCTTTACACTCCCCTGAAGCTCTGGCACTGACCACCACCAGAGACAGGATAATGGGCTAGATGGACCACTGGTCTGACTCAGTGTGGCTGTTCTTTTGGTCTTATTAGGAAATGAAGACTGAAAGGATTATAGAAGAAAGATACCATTGGGGACAATTCTGTCTCTGCCCCAGCAGCAAATAAGGGCCATACAGGAGCCAGGGAAGATACACCTGTGTTGAGGCTGGGAGTGGGAGCAGGAGCGGTCATGCCCATTGCACTGTGAGGATTCTGGGCTACTGGGCAGCCCACAGGCAGTCCTAGAGAGGCTGCTCAAGGCTGTTCTAACTTATGCCAGTGGCTATTCCACCCAGCAGGTGGAAGGTGCATAGATGTCTTACATCCATCTTTGTTTCTTCTGCTCCTAGCCTGCACTTTCGGTGCTCTGTCTCTCAGGAAATGCAGCCCAGAATCTACCTCCAGTAGACTTTTCTGGTGCTAAATGTGCCCTTCTGGAGTCAGCCTGACTTGTCTTCAGGGATGAGCTGCAGGCCACTCCCCTGTAGTGCACCTCAGCACAGTCTAGCCACAGTGTCAGCAGTGGTGAGCGGATTTCCAGCCAAGGGACAGTTGGAAAGGTGGGGATGGGGAAGGAGCTGGGGAAGACCAGTGTGGGAAGGGAGATCATAGGAGGTGAGGAAAGAGAAGGCAAGGCCTGCAGAGGGGATGCGGAAAGGAGAGAGGAGATCTCAAATCTGTTCATTCTGAGCAAAATGTTGCTTTCTGTTTTGCAAGTGCTGGCAAAAGAGGGATAAAATGTAAACGAAGTCACCATGCTGAGAGCAAGAAGAGCTGCTGGGATAGCAAAAGCCACTGCGGTAGAATCCTAGAATATCAGGGTTGGAAGTGACCTCAGGAGGTCATCTAGTCCAACCCCCTGCTCAAAAGCAGGACCAATCCCCAATTTTTGCCCCGATCCCTATATGGCCACCTCAAGGATTGAGCTCACAACCCTGGGTTTAGCAGGCCAATGCTCAAACCACTGAGCTATCCCTCCCCAACTATCCTTCCCCACTCCTGCCCTGAGCTAAAAGAGCAGGTTTGAATTAAAAAGCATAGCAAACCAAATTAATCCCACACCATTCCTTTTTGTGACCGGGGGCAGGAAGCCATTGGTGCTGTGGCAGTTCAGGACAGCTCTCTGCTGACACTCAGTGCTAGATGGGACAGTGGATTGAGGCAGGACACTTGAGAGCCAAGCCCATGGTCTGCAGGGCTGCGCGCACCAGTGCGGCACACAGCTGACTGATACCAGCTGGTGACTGGGTGGGCTGAGCTGCCTCACTTGGAGCCTGATCCAGAGTCCACTGAAGTCAGCGGGAGCCCTTAGAAAAACCCAGGGCTCAGAGATGGGAAGAAGGCAGGAGTCTATTTAGGGGGACTGTCTGGAAATCAGAGCGGGGTGAGCTAGGCTGGGAGACATTGTCTGTCCGGGGGACATCTAACATTCTATTTAGCTTTGCTCTACGCTGATGATGGAGCTCCCTACAGGGCATGTTTGCAGACTCCCCCTTGTTCTTGCAAGTGCCCTCCGCTTCAGATAATCCAAAGGAAGCTGTAACCCTGGAACTAAGTGTCTGCCTATAAATAATATAGTAATAACTGTCCCTTAAGTGTCCTTTCTAGAAAGAAGCGGCATGGAAGCCGCAGGCTGCTTCAGATATGAAGGACATGACATTGTCTTTTAAATTGTTTTTGTTTACTGATATTGTGCGTATTGTATCCTTTTTGCCTAAGCCTCTAAAACCTGTAGGTCAGCAAAAAGGCCATCAAAATGAAAGGGAGTTTTGTAGGGACAGAACCCTGGACTACCCAGTCATACTAACCGAGCTGGGAAGGAGGAATATTCTTGTGCTGAAAGTTTCCCTTGCAGTTTTCACAAGACAAGAGGCTTGTCCTAATTAAATCCTCACTTACAAAATTATGATCGGTCTCCCTACAGATCCCTCCACTTCTTCACTTCCTGTCCTAAACTATGATGTACGGTTACTATGTGATATTCAAGAAGTGCCACGTTTCATTCCAGAAGTGATTGTGGTTTAGTGAGGGAAGAAAAGCTCCCCATATAGATCGTCTATCATTTTGTAAAATGCTATGCTTCTTGGGTGAAAGGAGCTATTCAAATGCAAGATATCGTCTTCTGGTGAGACAGCCCCTTTAGTTCATGCAAGCAGAGAGGAATCAGATCTTGCAGAAATCCCCTGGGCTTTGTGGAAGGAGGGGAGTGCTGGGAGCTGAGATGCTATGATGATGGGCCATATAAATGCCTGGATTGATAGATACGAGAGGAAGGGCCACTGCTCTCCAGGGCATTCCCCCTTTCATAGACACAGCAATCTGCACCTTTAACCTAACAATGCTTGAAACAGCTTTAAATCAGGCTATGTCACAGAGAGTGCTTGGATGCAGGTGCCTGGCCAACGGCAGCATGGCTCCTGCAGAAGCCATATTATTAGGGGTAGGTGGGGACAGGGGAGCAGCAAGAAGGGTCCAATCTTTCACAGGACAAAGGGTTCCCCCTTCCTGTGGATTCTGGGGATCCGCAGAGTTGAGAGACTCCACCCTAACCCTCCTCCATGGACCCCCCCGCACCAAACCCCTCGGCTCAAGGGAAGAATTTGAATGAAATGCTGCTAAATGACCTCATGAGGGGTTCCCACGCCCATCCCTAGAGGGAGGTGTAGCTTAGCCCTTTGTTTTTTTTTAACCCGCTTCCTTCTTGGATTGGAAAACTGGCAGACTTCTGGTGGAAAAAGCAATATGCCAAGAAAGCGATGGTCCTGATTGCCAGAGGAATATATCTTGCTGGGAGACAGTGACTTGTATTTAATGAAACTGCTGTCAGAAGGTAAGCACCGTACACAGCATTCAGCAAACTATAGTAAAGTAAGTTTGAGTCATCGTTTGGCAGAGCAGCGAAGCATGTTAAAGAGAACAAAGGGCTGCACAGGAGGATATTTATCCCAGCGGATACCAAATTATTACTGGGTGCCTTTGCCAGGGTACATTATTGTTTATTGTTTGCATGGTTGTGGTGCATAGGAGCCCCAGTCACGGACATTGCTCTAGGTGCTGTACAAACACAGAACAAGACAATCCCCGCATAGCAATGGCCATCCCCAAATGTGCTCTCTCTGTACACCAAAGGGCATTTGCCCTGCCTCAGTCTGGGCTGGTGCTTCTGACAAGCACCCACCCTGACTCTCCAACGCTGCTGGTAAACACCCTGTGCCTCAGGGTCCCCACCTATACAGTGGGACCTGAGTATCCTGAGGTCTAGGGAGGCCTTAGTCCCATCTTTAATGTGTCACTCATGGCAGGGGCTTCTGTCTCCTTCACTCTGTTCAATAGCGCGTGAGGAGACCTGTGGAGTGCCATGAACTAAGCCCCGTGTATGGGGCTAAGCAGAGCATAGCCACCCTTTGCCCCGGAGAGAAGGGGCTGTACCTGGCTGTTTGGTGCATGAGGAGCTGTGCACACTGCACCAGCCATGAGGCGGGCACATATCACACTTAGCAGGTTGGATGTGCATACTCCTGGCACCCCTTTGGGCGCTCTGCTCTCCAAGGGGAGGATGGGGGTAGGCAGTCCCTGTGTGATGCATAAGGGGGCAGGTTTCTTGCGTACAGGCTCGCCCTCCCACAAGAGCCTCTCAATCTGGCCCATTGCTGTTTAGCTTGTTTTTATCATCTCTTTGCCAGGTTGCATCCAATTCCTGATTCCCTTTACTTTCTCCTCTTATACTATACAGCCATGGCTGGGCCCCCCCAAGGGCTTTTCTTTTCCCAGATGCCTCCAGCGGGAAATGGGGGAAGAGCATTCCTAGTTTTGTGTGGTGTGTTGTTGCCTGGTGTTTGGTTTTGTTTTTTTTAAACCAAATTCTCCTTTAAAATATATACAGTGTTGTTGTTGTTTCCATTCAGGGGCAGGAAGCAGCAGCTGCCCGGTTACACTCCAGTTGCTAGGGCTGGAAGTCACCAGCACCCTCCCTTCCTTTCTCTACTTATGTGTTGGAAATTCATTTAGCAGCTCAGCATGGAGAATGAGGCAGCCTTCCTTTCCACTGCAGAGAGGAGCCTTTGGAAATGCAGGGAGCTGCATGTCCAGATGTGTTACAGTTGTTTCCTCTCCTTTCAATTACTGCCATTTGACTTCCAGGGTGACCTTTGCAAATGGTCACTCTCACTTGCCTTCCCATTCCTGCACCTCCTGGGTGTGCTCTCACGTGGCCACCGTGGAGCAGTTGGAAAGAGATTCCTCTCTGTCGCTGCTGCTGCTCTTCCAGGTTTGATTTTTTTTTTCAGTGCTGTTGCTTCTGATCTTCTCTGCTGGGTTGGTTTATTTTCCACCTTTCCTCACTTTGATTGTTAGGAGGAGCTGTGAGATGTACTGTGTGGGGGTTAAGGGGGATGAAGGGTCTGAATGAGCCAAGCGGGTGTGTATCCTGTATAGGGCTCAGGCTGTATAAGCGGGTGGGGATTTCTCTTCATTTTTCCCTGTAATGATGTTGCATTGACTTAATGGCTCCCTTCAACCAAGGACTAGATGCAGTTCATGCTGGATTGTACTTCTGGGGCAGCTGGAAGGATCACTGCTGAGCACATAAAGTGATTGCTTCTTTCCCATGGGCTGATCAATCTGCTTTCATAGTGGTCCTAACCCGGTTGTGTTGGGTGAGCTTAGTAGCTAAATATGGGTCTCTCCCTCACCAGCCTGGCCTTGCGGTTTAGGTAGTGGTCTAAGATTCAGAAGCTGTGGCTTCAATGCCTGGCTCTGTCTGTGAGACTTTAGACAAGCCACTTCCTCCCTTTTTGCTTCAGTTCTCAATCTACTGCCTGAAGGGTAGATCCATTTCTCTAGATGTTAGTGTTCATCATCTAGTTAAAATGAAGCTTTCCCTAGCAGGGAGTGTCCCTATCTCTCATAGGCCACATCTCTAGTAGAAAGTTACTCAAAGTTTCTGCCAGCATTGCTATGTCACTACACTGCATTCATGCTTGGCTGCCTTTGCTAGTACAGTGCATACTCACAGCGATAACTTGTATCAGCAAAAGACAGAGTGTGTTACTTTGTGAATACACCGTCCATGGCCAGGTTATGAATTAGGACCTTTTAGGAATCTGGTGAGGTGTTTGATGTGGGAGGTTTGCATTTCTGTATTTTAAGACCAAGAAAATAAATCATGTTTTCTGCCAAATGGCGCTTGTTTGTGCAGTAATAAACAGCATATACACGGCTAAAAAAGCTAAAGTACATGGTGCTGGTCTCTCTGGGCTGCAACACAGGTCAGAGCATGGGTACTCTAAGCAAGTTCTCCATATTATTCACCGGGGTTGAGTGGAAAGGATCCTGTTTCAAGGCATACTTATGCCTTGAGGGCAGTGAACACTCCTAGCCCTGGGAAAAAGGAATTGTCCATACAGTGTAATGGCTGCTGGGGTATAGACCATTGCATGTTTTGCTTCATAATGCTTTGGAACATCTGAGTTTGTTGTCTGAGGAGCTGCTTGATGTCTTGGTGCACGTCACGATGCACCTCCCTGTCCTTCTGCCTTTCCTCTTGGTCCTTTCGTCTCTCCTCCATTATGTGTTCTTTCCATTCCTCGATCTCAGACTGTGGACTCAGAACTGTTGACCGAGAATATGTCCTCCCGTATCTATTTCTTTTTCCTCTTTATCCTGGTCCGTCTTTCCGCAGGTGTGTACGGGGTGACCCTCAGAAATATCTGAGCCAAGGTCACTGAACAACCACCAGATAGACAGACATTGTTAGATTTAAGGGGTTAGCAGTCATCAAGAGATAAGTGCCACAACTCCTCCCTAATTTTTTTCCATATAGATCTGCATAAAAATACGGACAGAGTTGCACACCACTGCTCGCTTCAGTGCAACAACATAGACCGTGGTGAGTATATGTGGGCCTCAAGCCGTGACAGGTAAGGGACTAGCTCTAGGGGTCCTCGGTAAATGTGAGGATAGTGTAGTAACCGCTGCTAAACTTATGATAGGCACTGATGATCTGATGGGTATATCCCTCATAAGGGTGCCAAAGGCCCAGAGAAGGCAGTTACTAGAGATGGCTCAAGGTGACAAGTCCATAAGCTGGCCTCTTCACAGTAACAGTACTCCTGGTGTAACCTGCACAGTGGCGTGGTAAGATGTCTTCTTGTGGGGGGAAAAACAAGGCTGCTCTTTCTAAAAATGTGCAAGCAAAGATCAAATAATATTTACTTGAATAATTCTGTACAATTGAGCCAGAGCACAAAAAGGATGAGTTGGCTAAGAGAAGCCAGAAGTCCCACAATGGGGAAAAGAATTGATAATCGGCTAGTTCTTTCACTGTGTTCAAGCCCAGCCACCTGAGCCAGTGACAGTTTTTCATCTCTTTCCTGGACTGAAGCACAGCATGCCAGTAACTTGTTTTGTACTTGGACTTTTGGACTTGAAGATCAAAGTTTTGTGTATTAGACTACAAAGCCGACATCCAATAAGTTTACAACCGTATTTCTGCAAAATTCTATAGTCTGAACGTCCAGTTACTGGATTGCTTGCAAGAATTCTTTTCTATTGTCAATGTATTTAATTTGAGTGCTCAGCTATTGATTTGTATGCATTTATTTTTTGGTTTTGAATGTACTGAATTATCTTTGCATCGTTTTTATTTTGCTAGAAGTTTTTCTCTGCCTACAAAAGGTTTTATTTTGAATGTATCAAAGGCTTCCGCTAAAATTTGTGTTGGGGGATGATCTTTGATTGCTTAAGTATTGTTATTTTTTGCCTCGTACTGCCAGTGCATGCTCTTAAAACAGAATGCTATTGTTCCCTGGTCAGCTGCCATTTTGAAAGGGGGAGGGAGAGAAGTGTTGGGGGCCATTAAGAAAGTTAGAAAGAAGATGTGCATTAATGAGGGCGGTAAAATGCACCTCCACAAGTCCCTTTCCCCATCCTCAGTGGATTCTCTCTATGGGTTCAGCTGGGTTTCAGAGAGGTCCTGGTTCTCCATGGGCTCTACATCCTTCATGTACCCCTCCTCAATGAGCTATTCGTCTCTGTGCAATTCTGGAGTGCTTTCTTCTAGACGTTACAGAGAGTCCATTGTCACACATGGGTTGGTGGGGCAAGTCCCCCCCTCAGTCTGACGTCTAACTCTACATAGAAATGGCCACAGCAGATTTCTTGTTGCCTTTTGGTAGGATGGCTGCAGTTCCTTCCCCTGTGCAGGGCATTGGAACTTGTCCCTGCCATACCCCAGCTTCTGCATCTCCTTTGCAAGGCCCGAACAAACATCTTTCTTCCTGCAGGAATTCTACATCTGGCCTTGTACTGCTCCTTCCCCCAAGGTTGTCAATTTCCCAGAACAAACTAGCTTAGGACAGGTGCAGGTAAATATCAGCCTAAACCCAGTTTAAGCCGGGAAACTTGGAAAAATAGTTGCATCAGTCTCAAGTTCAGCAAGCATAGAATGCATCTTTTCAAACAACGGGCATTATCCATTCAAAGTGGAGGAGTAGGCTTGGTCTAGCCACTACATCCAAGTTGGTCTTCTGATGCAGAATGTGGCATGACCAAATGGACCAGGAGTAGTAGGCTGCATCTCTGCATGCTTCTGATTGCTCAATGCTTCAAGCCTACAACTCTGCATTGTTGTCGTTTTCATATAATCAAATGGTTTTGACTGTTTATATGATATTGAAACTGAAATGAGTCATGACTTATGTCCTTGAGAAAATACCAAACCAAAATGTGTACTGAAATTCCACTGCTCAATATTATAATTACATGTATTAATTTTATGCCCACTGCAGTTTTACTTTAATTTAGGGTTGAACAAATAAAATCGATGAATCTACTGCCTTATGTAACCACAGTGTGAATATGTAACTAAAACTAAGTGTAATGCGGTATGCATGAATGGAACAGTTTTAAAAATAGAAAATGCCTAAAAACGGAGTCCGAGTTTTTCATGTGGCAGTTAAAAAACAATTTTATCTGATTAAACCTGCCTCTGGTAAATACCATGCCCTCCTAGCCTTCCTCCCCACAGGCTAAGGAAATCCAGAACTTCTTTCCTGAACCAGCGTGAAGTTTAGCTGACTTTTAGCTGTAGCTTTATATGGAGCCATACCTGTGTGCTCACAAGGTGGGCAGACAGGACGACAGACATTTCCAAAACATGCTGGACATGACCCCATGGCATCAGAGTTCAAAAATTTGACCAGAGCGGTCACTGCTATGGGGACAGTAGCTGCTTGAGAACTGTTTATACCAGTATGGCTAATACAGTACTCACACAGGTATTATTTTGTTGGCAAGACTCAAAACTGAGTGTGCATGCATGGAAGGCTGTGCCAATAGAATTACAGAATCATAGGACTGGAAGGTGCCTCAGGAGATTATCTAGTCCAGTCCCCTGCATTCAAGGCAGCATTAAGTATTATCTAGACCATCCCTGACAGGTGTTTGTCTAACCTGCTCTTAAAAATCTCCATTCTCCTCCTTAAGTAATTTATTCCAGTGCTTAACTACCCTGACAGTTGGGAAGTTTTTCCTAATGTCCAGCTTAAACCTCCCTTGCTGCAATTTAAGCCCATCACTTCTTGTCCTGTTCTCAGAGGTTAACCAGAACATTTTCTCTCCCTCCTCCTTGTAACAATCCTTTATGTACTTGAAAACTGTCATCATGTACCCTGCTCTCTGGACTCTGATGCAATACTAGGCAAGTTTTACTGGTATAGACCAGGTCTTACTATGTGTGTGTATAGTATTTAGTATAATGGATCCCTGATGTTGGCTGAGACATCTAGCTCTGCTAATATAAGCATTTCTAGATCACTTGGATGGTGGGATTTTGTGTTTCTCTCTCTTTGTTCATATTACTTAGAAACATGGACCTTGATCCTGCATTCTGATCCATGCAGGCACAACCTTACACCTGCACTGAGTCTCACTGAAGTGAAGGGGGCAATGTCTGGGCACATGGGTCTGCTGGTATGTATCAGATTGCAGGATTGGCCCATGCTCATCAGGATACATCTTAATTCCTGACCTCCTTAATCATCCCATTCTTGCTACTTTTCATTTATTTTAGTCCAGTTAGATCTTTATGGCAAAACCCCAAGCAGCAAGAACATCCAGTTCCCGTCCAATAATGATTCCAGTCAAAAACTTCTGAAATATGACAACACACTTTACACAACAAATGTACTGGATCTTATTAGGCCATTGACATCAATCATGTGGCCTCTCTGGATATTTGTGCTGACAAGTAAGATACCCACCGTCAATCATAACAGGGCGTGTGATATAACAGTGCCACAGCAGAATAGCGATTGCTTCACGCTGCAGTTTATGCATAAAAGAGGAATCAGATGGACAGGTAATGTCCTTGTCAGGTTTGTAATAAAGAACCTTTCCCTGTCCCTGAATTTCCTGTGGAACATTCCTTCCTCATGTTATCAGGGGATGGATAGCACACAAAGTACTAGAACTATTTTTTGTATTTATTTGGATATGTACAATGTCACCTTGCATGTATACAATGAGAACATACCAATCTCTCTCTTTAAAGGACAGGAATGAAATTCCCCTCGCTAGTAAATTAAACCAAAACTCTTCCAGAGCCCTGACCAAACTGATAAAAGCTTAATAAAAACTGCGGGTTTTGCTGGATCACTGGAGGGATATTATTTCAGAGATGTGGGGCTTTCATTAAGAATGCCCTGCCCCCAGCCTTGGATATGCCCCCACCATAATTTCAGTGATGGCATCTAACCAGAGTTAAAGTGAAAGGGGAGAAAGCGGCACACCGCTCCGGTTGTCTGTTAAAACAGAGGGAGAGCTCCCCATATCCTCAGCTTTAATCACTGCATCCAGCTCTGCGTTTAGACACTGAGGACTGTTGTGGTCTGAGACACAGAGTGAAGTGAGGCAGACACTGCTTTTGCAGAGTCCAGTCTTTATTTGTAATCAGGCTGCTTATCAACCTATATGATAAACCTTAACCCAAGGCTACACACAGACAATTCCCACACAAATGAAGTGCTTGGTATAAATATGATCAGATATGTAATATTTGAAGACACCTAATTACACAGGTTACACCGAACCCTTGTCAGGATGCCTGCAGATTCAGACAAGAGGCTAGTATGCTATAGCCTACCCATATAATGAGCCACTTCTTGATGATCAGGGTTTAAATGGCTGTGACATCCATGGGTGTTTTGCCATTGATTTCAATGGAACAAATCTGAGCTGTTAGATGGAAAACTCTGGGTTAGGACCAGGTCCTCATCTGGGCTAAACAAAGCATAACAAGACATTAATAAATAGCCTCTTCAGGGAAACAGTCCCTTCTGCATGTCTCCTATACCAGATGCACACACTGGTGCAAAGTTGGGTTAATCTTGAGGTTTAAACAAAGGTTCTGCCTGTTTACTTTATCCAAATGCCTACTCATATTGTGTACCCACCCTAGGATTGTATACTGCTGCTCATCACTGGAGTAGCTGAGTGCCTAGTTGAGCCACTCATTTTCTCTATTAAACCACTGGATTACTTGAGGGACAGAAAAAACTGGAAAGGGGACTAAACAGAGCCTCAGAAGGGCAAAGGAAAGAGTTGTCATATCACAGGGACTTGGAAGGAGGGTATCATTCTGAGGACATGGCACTCTGGCTTGATTTTTCACTCTCTCATGAAGATCATTTCATTGGCACTAATCTTACTTCTCTCTCTTGCTCTGCAAAAAGGAGCAAATCCTCCCCAGGTAGAGGGCATGCCAGCAGCAGAACCAGTGCAGTCCACTGTCCAAAAGGGGCACACAACCCTCAACCTGTCAAGTGCCAAATTGGGACACAATGTGTGATGAAGACCAGGAACACAACAATACATTCTTCATGCAGGAAACGTCATATGCTGTGGGACCAATTTCTTTCAGTGCAAACAACTCTCTGTAACCTCAGCTCCAGGAGACTTTGTTTCCTATGTAAACTGATTTTAGCAATACTGTTCAACACCAAAGTTATGTGGAACATTGGGGAATTGGGGACTAAAATGAGCAACAGCCCTCAACTGAGAGACATTGGAGAGGAAAGAAGTGAAGACTTTGAGGAAGCTGCCAGGGAGGTGCACACCCTGATGTAGTCAGAACGCTGCTCTGCAAGGGGGTTGATAGCTGCTGGGGAGGCTATAGGGCCTGCTATGTTGATCATAAGCTCATGGAGGCTTCTCTAGCCAGGACTGGGTAGCAGCTTTTACACAAAGCCTGAAAGGAGAAGATACCCTTATCACCCCTTCTCCTGGGGAATATTCCCAGTATCCAGCCCAGTTTCACCATCTGAGCACTCAGGGTGAATTTGACCCTACGTGTCATTGATCCACCAAATACATACTACAAAATCAGGTATCCTTTCTCAGAAGGCATGTTTTCCCAACCTCGCCTTCCTCAGACCTAAATTACTGCAAGAGAAGCCCAGCAGCAGTCTGCCATCTTTTGTAGCAATATGGAATGACCTGAGAAGCAAGTTGCTATATGCTTTGATCAAATATGGGTAATAACATTGGAACAGAGCACTAAACTGAGCCGGTTGCTAATCCATATGGCAAAGGGCTTTTTGAATACTTTGTGCATTTTCAGTTTAAACCCAGCAAGTGCTCAGTATTTTATGTACAAGGCCTAGGACTGTTCGAGTTACCTTCAGACCTTAGTGGTTCCATCTTTAAAGGTTGTATAGTGAACTCAGTGTGGCTCTGCACACGGTAATGGACAATTAACTTCTTAAGGACTTGTTTGAACAGATATGCATGTTGCTTCACATCTCAAATTATTCCTGGCAGGAGCAAAGGTACAACCCTCTCCTCCTGTTTCTCCCATTCTAGCCTTCCTCTGGAGCATTCTCCTACTTTTATGTCAGTCTTAATTAGATCATGCCAGTCCTAATTTGAGGATGCAGGTCTTAAGAAGGGGAGGGAAACACATTAATTTAGACAGAGATGAATGTGTCTGCTTCCATCAGGAAAAAAGAGGGAAGCAAAGTGAAGGCAAAAGAAGAGCAATACCTGCAGACAAATTATATGCTGAAGCTGGAGAAGTCATTCCATCAGAGCACATTAGGGATTTCAGGTGGAGAGAAATCTATATGAGATGTGCAGCACTAGTGTTGCATTTACTAGGCCAGTTACTCCTCCCTATTCTAGTTCAAGGGACAGTCAGGAACAGTGGGTGTATATTCACATAATAAAAAACCTAAAATCTATATCATGCATTACCAAACGCATATCAGAATTGTATATATTTTGACTATATGCCTTCTCTGCTGCCCTTGATGCGTTATTTGACATCTAAGATCCCAGTTGTGCAAATATCTACACAGGTGCTTAGCTTTACACATCTATTGGCTTCAATGAGGTTACTCAGTGTATAAAGTTAAGAATGTGCATGTACGTCTTTAGGATAAGTGCATAAGGATCAGGGCCTTAGACTGTAAACTCTTTGGAGCAGGAACTGTCTTTCTGCATATGTGGATGATGCCTAGCATATTATGGGTGATACAAGAATAATAATTCTAATTGTTATCATACTATACATACACTACAGACTGGAAAGAAAAAAATGGCCTCACTAAATTATATAAAAACCTGTGTGAGGCATTTAACTGGTTTGAATAAATCTGTGGTTGTGTGTATGAGGAGGGATATTTAAGACTGGCACTTATCTTTGTTTATTACTGAAAATTAGGGCTGTCAAATGATTAAAAAAATAATCGTAATTAATGAGATTAAAAAATATAGTTGCGACTAATTGCAGTTTTGATTGCACTGTTAAACAATAATAAAATACCAATTGAAATTTATTATACATATTTTTGGATGTTTATCTACATTTTCAAAAATATATTGATTTCAATTAGAACAGAGAATACAAAGTGTGCAGTGCTCACTTTATATTATTTTTATTGCAAATATTTGCACTGTAATAAAGATCAACAAAAAATACTATTTTTCAATTCACCTCATACAAGTACTGTAGTACAATCTTTTATCATGAAAGTGCAACATACAAATGTAGAATTACTTTTTTTATGTAACTGCACTCAAAAACAAAACAATGTAAAACTTCAGTGCCTACAAGTCAAAGCACATGAATGTTTAGCATATCTGGCATGTAAATACCTTCCAACGCCGGCTGCAATAGTGCCAGGAGAATGCCTGTTCTCACTTTCAGATGACATTATAAATAATAATTGGCCAGCATTTTTTCCCATAAATGAAATACAAACTTGTTTGTCTTAGCAATTGGCTGAACAAGAAATAGGACTGAGTGGACTTGTATGACGTGAATTGAAAAATACCGTTTATTTTATTTTTATAGTGCAAATATTTGTAATAAAATAATAATATAAAGTGAGCACTGTATACTTTGTATTGTGTGTTGTAATTGAAATCAATATTTGAAAATGTAGAAAAACATCCAAAAATATTTATAATAAATTTTAATTGGTATTCTATTGTTGTTTAACAGTGCAATTAAAATGGCGATTAATCAGGACTTTTAAAAAAAATCTAATTTGTTTTGCGTTAATCAAATGCATTAACTGTGATTAATTGACAGCCCTACTGAAAATTATTTACCTCCTTTCTTAGTTACATCACTTATTACTGTAAATTATTCACATATGAAATTCTGACTTTGTGAAAGAAAACGTTGATTCTTATTTAACCCAAAGATATGAATTCTTCTTCAAACAGTCATTTTTTCCTCCTATTTGAGTACCAGAGTCTCTGAACGAGGGTATGTATTACTGAAAAACTACACATGCCTAGCATGGTAAAGGGTTATACCAACATCTTTTGCCCTGGATTATTGATACAGTAGCTTCTAAACATCCTCTTTCCTGACTTTGTCTGTTGCAGCTCATCTGTATACAATGGAGACCAATGAGGATGACTGATGCTGTCAATTTTTATACTTCTGAAAGATGAGACAAGATCCAATGTGATGGTGAGCAGCAGTGACAAACTATGGACCACATTGTAAATAAGTTCCCGCTTCAATCATTTGCTGGTGGCATCTCAAACTTACACCAAGATACTTCCAAAGCTACCTACTGGCTCACTAACTTGATCTTGGTTATCTAAGCCATCCCACATTCTCGTGCCATAGGAAAAGAGAAGAATGAGGATGAAGTGAGAGGGAAGGTGGCCAGAGTACTATTGGCAGAAGTGTCATGTGAAGTGAAGAGTTTCTTCACTTCCTCCTTTGCTTCTGGAAAGCCTTGACCAGCAGGATTCTTCTGGGTGATTGACAGCCTGGTTAATCTATGTTGTCTCCATACCGTAATAGTTACATTTTCCTCACTGAAAGGAATCTTCAGTGAGATGGTTCAAGCTGTCTGCTGCACTGGTGATGGAACAATGCCTGCAGGAGACAAATGTTTCATCTTCTCTGCTTCAGTCTTCTGGTGTACCACTCATTGAGCTCTGCAGGAGCCAGGGAAGCTGTAGCCCAAATCCCGGGAAACTTGGCCACATCATTCCTGTTGAAGGCCAGAGTGGAAGGCACTGGGACCCTGCTGGTGGAGGCTGTCCATATCTCTGTAGGCTGGTGGATCAGGTCACCAGCCTGGGACAAACAATCGTCCATGCCCAGTTCAATTTGTAACCCTTACCTCAGAGATCTCTATTTTTTACCACAAAAAGGGAATTGTGGGACAATAATACAAAACAACAGTCCTGTTCTCCACTGAGAGTGTGAGGCTCTTTGGCCTCTGAGAGCTTAGCTTAATGGGCTGGACCTTCCCCAGCTAGGGGGGTTTGCAGGGCTTGCCACAGAAGACCATACTCTAGCCCTCTCCTAGTCCAAGGCTCCCTCTTAGAGCTGGAGCTGTCATTTATATCCCCAAGCTGAGAATAATCAAAACCAGTCACCAAATGCTGTCCAGCTGGGTCCATAGGTGCTGGAACTAGGGGTGTTGAGGGTGCTGCTGCACCCCCTGGGTTGAAGTGGTTTCCACCATATCCAGGGTTTACAGTTTGGTTCAATGGCTCTCAGCTTCTCTGCCCCCCTATAAAAATTGTTCCAGCACCCCTGGCTGGGTCAGATGATTCCCAGCACCTGCTGGCTAGGCTCCTCTCCAGAATACAGGCAGCCCCACAGCCCTTTGAGGGGAAAAGCTCCCTGTTACACTCTCCCTTAGAGAGGGGAAAGTACTGGCAATTCTTAGGCTGCTGCTCAGTAAATCATCTCTTAACACAGACATCCTCATCAATCCTCAATCTGGGGTTCCCTTCCTGTTTTAGGGAAAAGTGGTTGAGAAAGTTGGAGTTAGGCAGCTAGGGCAACATACAGGGGCTTGAATTTTCCTTGGCCTTCCTCAGTCTGGTTTCAGGACTTGTAAAAAAAACAAAACAAAACAAAAAAAAAAACAAACTCCATTGGTTGTATGAGCTGATGATGGTCTAATTAGTATTCATCTGCCAGTTTGCCCCCCAGGCCTAGGACAGTTCTCCAGCCCAGAACAGCTGGAACACAGCAGTGTTCTGGACACACCCTCATCCCTCTGTCATAGGGGCTTTATGAGGTCTGGTGTAGGGCTATTTCACTGGCTCTGCAATACTTGGGGAAACCCCTTACACTGGAGATATTCCCGAGGCCTGTTCTGCTGGTTGTTTGGCTCCTTTATGCTGCCCCATTATTGCAAAAGGAACAGGGTGGAGAGCCTAATCTGTTCCAGGGTGTGCACCTGCCTTCTCTTACGTTAGCCTCACCGTTTAGGGGGCTTGCTGAATCCCCAGCTGCTCCTGGGTGCCCACATAATAGCAGTGATCAGATTGCTTTGTTTTATCTGCATCTGGTTTAAAAAAAAAAGGGGGGGGGGAGCCCTTTCATCTCACCTTGCTACAGTCACCTGAGCCTTTCACCCAGAGATCCGACTGCTGTAATGTGTACTACAAGGGCCTCATCTTAAGGGCATTCCAAAACTTAAATTTTCTGTGTATTGAGCAGTACTAGACACAGCACTGTGATGGAGGGTGTAGGTCAGGACTCTTTAGATATGGGCAAGTCTAGACTTCCACTTAAACTTTATTTTCTTACCCATTCTGAAGTTTGGTTGCAGTAATGTTTGTTTGTAAATTGTTATGCTTTGGTGAGGCATGAGAAGTACATTTCTGAGAATATGGAAAGTTGAGGATTAAAGAGGTTTGCGTGCTAAATAATCCCCCAAATTATATGTATTTTACAGTTTTACTGTGTCATTTTTCAGACCATATGTTTGACTTAGCAACAGGTTTGCAGATCTCCCAGTATCATACACACAGACCCTAGCTCTTTATATACTCAGGAATAGGGTAGCTTTAAATCAGAGCATTTCCCACCAAAAAGAAAATTGTTTAAGAATCATCTTCTTTAGGGACTAGAGCTGTCGAGTGTGAAGGGATCGAGCTAGACAAATCAGTTTTATTATAATGGGAAGTGTCATGCCTCTTTGCTTCCATTCTCTAGGATCGCTATAGAAGTTTTTAGAAGAGCTGGGAAAAATAAAGAAAAATAAAATTAAAAATGATTTTTTTTACTTCAGTTGTTGAATCAAAAATAAGAATAAATTTCATTTCGGGTCAACCTGAAAAGAATTTTTCGTTTTCTCAGTGAAATAAAAAGAAAAAAAAACTTCAACTGTTCTAGAGAGAATGAAATGTTTTGTTTGACTTGAAACAAAGTTTTGTTCCATTTTTGAGTATATTTTTTACCCTTTCTTGAGGTGGAGGATTAGTTAAATCTAGCTAAATTTTGAAATTGAAACGTTTATATCAAAATGAAAAGTCAAAATGTTCTGATTTTTCCTATTATTTTGGTTGAAACTATTTGCAGATTTCAACCTGAATTCACAAACAGTTTTGCTCACCCATGAAACTACTCACTGAAAAAATAAATTCACCCCGCTCTAGTCTTTAGTAGTCCTCCAGGGCCAGAGTATAAGAGAAGGAAACTCAGGGGTGAAATTGGAGAAAGGGTGGAAAGATGAAGAGAAAAGGAAGAGAACATGGGAAGAGGAAGTGGGGACTAGAAAATGGGGTCCAAGTGGAGTGAATGAATGGGAGGAGGTGGGGACTGAAGATGAAAGCTGTGGAGAATGGATAAGCCTAATATGTACTGTAGAATTTCAGAGTTACAAACACCTCAGGAACGGAGGCTGTTCATAACACTGAAATGTTTGTAACTCTGAACAAAACATTATGGCTGTTCTTTCAAAAGTTTACAACTGAACATTGACTTAATACAGCTTTGAAACTTTACTATGCAGAAGGAAAATGTTGCTTTCCCTTTATTTTTTAGTGGTTTATGTTTAACACAGTACTGTACTATATTTGCTTTTTTTTTGCTCTCTGCAGCTGCCTGATCGTGTACTTCCGGGTTCAGTTGAGGTGCGTGGTTGATTGGTCAGTTTGTAACTCTGGTGTTCGTAATTCTGAGGTTCTACTGGCCTCTCTATTGAAACCCAAGATTTTTGTCAGGAAGTTACATCTTTGCTGCATGATCTGCATTGGCTTATGATTACTTTGCAGGTAGAATTTAAGAATGATCTATAAAACAAGCCCTAAATGGTTTGGGACCCAACTATATGATGGATCACCCCTCCCCACTCAGGTAAGGTCATGGCAGTTGCGAGGCACTGAAGTCTTACACCCCCCTGGTTTCCTCTGGAGGGCGCTACTGTTAGGGCATTCACCATGAGAGGAGTGCGGATTTGTTAACCTTCGATTCACCTCTGTTCTCCTGGTTGGAGCTGGGTGAGGGATCAGAGTTGTTCAGTGTGGAGCCTCCTGTCAGATTTATTTTTATGGGTGCATTCTATAAGAGCTTGTTAGGAGCACTGAGGACTGTGGCTTGATTGTGTTCCATTTTTGCTGTGTTATTAGGTCAGCTACATTATACTGCGGCCTCCTTGAGACTTCCTGTATTTAGGTGCATTAAGGATATCTATCCTAGTTGTGGTTTTAATTTGGCCCGGCTCCGAGAAGCACTATATTAAATCTAATGAAATAAAATACATGGAATGTGGCTGTACAGCCTTTGTTTTCTTCCCCAAGTTGGAAAGTTCCCCCTCCCCCTCTTCTTCAGAGATCTGGCTCCCTGTTAATGAGCAGCCTTTAGATTCTTCTAAACACATTGTGACTTGGCCCCTGTTTTCCCTGACTCTGTGCCAAGCCTATTACGCGTGTCAGGGAAATGGAAGAATTATGATTTCCATTTGGCATCTGCTGCTGCTTAGTCTAATTTTCACTGGCTTTGAAATACAGCAATTGCCGTTTGGTTTTGGTTTTCCTTTGCCCTCTCTCAAGCCCCCTCTCCTCTCCCAAACAACACGATAAACCACTCCAGTAAGAACCCCTTTCTTTTTGTAAAATAGGGACTCATTTGTTCTGGGGTGAAATTTCATTATCCAGAGAGTTTTGCTGCAAGGGTGATAATGAGGTTATATCTAATGAGAACACACAGAATGCTTTACTATTAGCGCCGTTTCACTGCTTTGGAAGGAGTGTGGTGGGGGTGCGGGGCAGCTGGGAGCCAGGGATGCCAAGACATTCCTTTGCCACGCTGCGCAGTGCGGACGGTGGGTCGGACAGAGGGTACTCAGAGATGGAGAAGTCTAGCAAATCGATGTGGCATTTGTAATGCATCCATGGCTGTAGGATCTTTGTGCCTCTATCTACAATTAAATATAGGGGGAAGGATAGAGTAGTCCAGCAGGTGTGGAAAGATGGCTATGAAAAGTTGGGGTTCCTGTCTTCCCTGCTGCTGCTCCCAATCTTTCTTCTCCTCAGGGAAAGGGGTAATCCTACATAGGTGACCTTCTCTGCCTTGCACATAACTTGCCCAGAAGGTATAGTCTGTAGAACACTGGGTGGTAGTTTTGAAAGTGTCTATTGTCTATACAGCAAAGAAAAACTCGTGGCTGGCCCGTGCCAGCTGACTCAGGCACGCAGGACCATTTCATTGCTGGGTAGATTTCCAGACTCTGGCTGAAGCCTGAGCTCTGGGACACTCCCAACTTGCAGGGTCCTGAAACCTGGGCTCCAGGCTGAGTGCAGACATCTACACAGCAGTGAAAAAGCCCCACAGCCTGAGCCCTGCGAGCCTGTGTCAGCTGGCCCGGGCCAGCCGCTGTGTCTAGCTGCTGTGTAGACACACCCTAAGTGACACAAACACAAAACAGGTCCATCACTCCAATTCTAATCATAAGACTACGCTTCTGCTCCACCAACCCGTTCCGCTGCGAGAAAACCTAAGGGGCCCTGACATAACTTGACATATCTGGGCACTCTGTTCCTTTCAAAATCTTTGCTAGATATTTAGATTCTCTCCTTCAGGCCATACTCTGGCAGTGCCAAGCGTGGAAAGTCCATGCATCTTTCTTCTGTTGTGGACTCCTCCAGTGTGAGAGTGTCCTCCGTGGCAAAGAGTCCATCCTGCTCCTACTCCTAGTTTAGGGGCAGTGTACGAAGCAGGGAGGAGCGTGGAGGAGGCAGAACTAGAACGTGCTGTGCTCTGGCTATTCCTGAGCGATGGATGGGTTCCCTGGGGATCATTGCCAGCTGGTGTTGGTTAGAGCAGCCCCAAGTCTGCTCTAAATTTTGCCTGGATTAGGGCTGGGCCAAAACTATGCAGAGAATTAGGGAGTTGTAACAGACTTCCCAATGGCCTCCCTCCTTTTCCCCTCCCCCCACCCCGCACATCTGCTGCACCCAGTGGATCTGGGCTACAAAAACCAAAAGTATGCATCCATCAGGATATTTGCATTATAGAACAAGACATGGAGACAAAATTAAGGCTGGGTGGGTTGTGTGATAGTGTGTAATGAAGGATTATATGGCCATGAGGGAACTGGCTACAGCTACCAGCTACAGAAAGGAAAGTGCTATATCATTTATTACCAGTTAGCTGCTTGCTGCTGTTATGATTAGCTAATATTTTGTGCAGCTGGGGGGAAAAACGTTTCCACGCAACATAAAACTGCCACATGGTGGCTTTCACCAAATTTGCATAAAAGGGAAGGGGAGAGGAGAACCCACCCTTCTCAACTGACCAGCCTCACAAGAGAGTTTTGCCATAAGCCAATTGCCCCCTTGTAAGAAAAAGCCGCATTTGCTCTGACTAGAAAAACAAAACAACGTGACGTTTGAAGGAAATTCTGCAGAACTCACTAACGTCAGAAAAGGGTCAATTGAAATTGCTCAGAAATGTCCATTCCTATCTGAAACTCACACAACGCCAGCTCTGGCACCCTGTTGCTCTTGTTTCAGAGATTCTCTCTCCTCCGCAGCTGCTCCCGGCACTGTGCGGGCCTGGGGACAGGGAGCGATTCTCAAACTACAGACCCTACCCACACAGTCCAATCTGCCTGCCAGCCAAGGCCAAGCCAACAGTCCATTTTATTCTCTCACCTAGGGGGAAGGGGGGGTGGGTTCAAAGTTTTTACTAAATTCCTCTGTGTGGATTTATTTGGGGGTTTTGGGGTCTTTTCTAATATTTTCCTATTTTTTTAAATAATGGCTCCAGCACAGGTGTCTTTGCTGAGGGGAATCACAGATCCTACCATTGAGCATCCAGCCCCACTATGCTCTGTGTAGTGGGACAAAGACTGCACCAGCAACGTGGCTCACTATCAACTCCACCCTCCCATAGGCTGCTCCCAGACCCTTTGAAATTCCTCCTGTCCTGCAGGAAAGGGCGGCTCCTTGGTGTTATTCAGCGGAATTTCCCTCTGCCCAACAGACACAATCTGAAAGGGACAGAAATCAGTACCCGAAATACCTTGCTTGGCGAGCACTGCCTTCCAGGAGGGGGTCAAGTCAAATCAAGCCATTATGTAATCAATCCCTAGTCAGCGTAGTGTTCTGCCCAGCTCTGGTGGTGGCTAAGCCACTACAGCCTCGGCTGACAGAGCTGGTTCTTCTACATGTGGCAGCAGAAGGTCACGTCTTTTAGAACTAGACTTCCCAGGTTCCAGCCCCCTCTCCCAATGACCCAATCAGGGCACAGCATTAGAATTGCTGCAGCTACTGCAAGTGAATGGAAGCCATCTCACTGCAGGGACCATCTCTCTGTAAAGCATCCTGCACTCCTATGTCTAGCTGTTACTTAGTCCTGCCTTGAGTGCCAGGGACTGGACTAGATGACCTATTGAGGTGACCTTCCAGTCCTACACACTTCTATGATTTTATGTCACACTACATGCAAGTGTTCATGAAATATGCGTCATTTGGCCAGGTTGGTCTGTGTTCCCTCTCTTTGTTGGCTTTAAGAAATGTACATCGCTAAGGAAACCTCTCAGATCTGACTTAAAGATCAATGGAAGTAACATCTGATTGCCTGATGGTGGGGGGCTGATTCTGGCTCTTGAGGTTTTTTTTCTCCTTTATCTTTTTGTAGCTCTTTCTTAATGCAGGTGAGCTGTTTAACTTTTGCCAGCTGCAAGCAGGAACCTTTAGATAGCAGCATAAAAAAATTTGATGCAATTTGTGGTGTGGTGTGTGGTGTGATGTAATTTGAAGAAACTAAAGGTGCAAAGCAGTGAATGGGCTTGGGAATAGTCCTTTTAAAATGTAATAAAAATGCAGGGTATATATCTAGTAAGCAGTTAATTTCTGTATACCAAGAGGGATGCTGTAGTGGGTGAAACAATTAAGGTAATTTATACCATACCCATAAGGCAGTGTTTCTCAAGGTATGGGGAACTCTTCTCTCACCCCCAAGGCATCAAAAGGACTACCCAAGGAGACGTAAATTGATGTTTCAATCAGTCTCCAGAGTTTCAGCTGTCAATTAAAAAAGGGGTAAGTCTCCAGCTGTAATGCCTGAAGAAAATATGAAGCAAATATAACCAGTGCAGAGACATCTTGCCTGAATTTGCAGAGTGCCTGAAACGATAGCTCTGAGTTTGAACTGCCCGAATCATTTCATGGTGCTAACTCAGATGCCAATGATAATATTGTAAATGTCACCCTTGTTAACTATTATACTGATCATCAAAGCTTGTGAGAAGAGAGGAAGTTTCATATTATGATGATCTAGGCCAGTGTTTCTCAAAAGGGTGTGTGTGTGTGTGTGTGTGTGTGTGTGTATAAAGACTGTGGGGAAGTGGTGGGGGTTGGAGAAGATTTATAAGCCTATAACACACCATGGTTGAATAAGGTATGTTTGTTTTCATCTTGCTGAAAAGAGGTTTAGCTGTCACAAGTTTGGGAACCATTAGTGAAAGGAGAGATTTCTAGGGGGAATATTGTATTGTCAACCCAAGTTTTCAAAAATCACAAGTCAGGCCCCCCCAAATCAAGCTATGCTAGGTTTAAAAATGAGATTTTTAAAAAATGATCCATGTTGGGGTCTTTTCATTCACCTGCTGCATTTTGAGTTTCTCAATATATGATAGCTCAAAACTTACTTTAAAACAAACAAATAGCTACAATTCTCACATCATAAAATGTCTCTAAGAGCCAGGGCCTTAAGAAAATCACCAAGAGACCACGTGATAAAATGGTGAGTGTTAGTGATGCTGGGAATTCTCATTTGCATGAATCCTCCCCCCTCTGTCACAAGGAGCAATATAACGCTCTAGATTAAGTTTAGAGCTGTTATTCATGCAAAAGAAGCTTATGGCAATGGGTGGTATCAGGAATTGTGGAGGGTGCATGAAACAAGATGTACTGGAGAATCTACTAGAGCTGTTCCTTCAGCTCAGCAACCATTACATGGATGTCCTGTGTCCCACGCTCCTACTTCGATCTGCGTCTACAATGAGACTATGTCTACACTTAAATTGCTCAGAAGCACAACTATAGCACTTCATCTGTGCCCCTGTAGCCTTCAGTGTAGACATTACTGGAGCAATAGGAGGAGCTCTCCCATTGCTGTTGTTAATTCACCTCCTTAAGAGGTGGTAGCTAGGTCAACAGAAGAATTCCCCTGTCAACCTACTGCTGTCTACACAAGCTGTTAGGTTGGCTAAACTACATCACTCAAGGGTATGGATCAACCTAGCTTTTTAATGTAGACCTAATCTTAAAAATGTTGTCTGATACAAGTCACATCAGTATAAAACCGCCAAAGTCAGTACATTGCTCATGTGCATGCATACCTGACTGCTTGTGTCAGCACTTCATGTGTGCACCAGGAGTGCTTGTGTCAATGCAAAGTGCTATGCACTATGGGTTGGTATCCTAGTGTGCCACTCACCACCCTCCAGCGCAATGCCTTCTGGGCAATTTTTGCAGGGCGTGGTGGGTCACACAAACCACATGCGAGGGGGTCTGGGAACAAGGGGTCATGTTCTCATCATGCAACTTGCTCCATCCCATAATACCATACCTATCCCATATGTTTTGTGCCATTTTAAAAAAAAATCCCATAAACTCACAGGGCATTACTTGCTGTCCTGCATCTTTGACAGAAGTACGAAGCCCGCACAGCTCAGCACCACTCTCATGCACATGGCAAACGCAGAACAAATGATCCTTTGGTATTTGCAGAGCCACAGGAAGCAAACGGGAAATGACTATTTCTTTGAGGTCAGCTTGCTCAGGGACATAACGAAAAACAATTCAAGGTTGTTGCTGGTGTTCACAAAGCAACTGCAGACAGCAGAGTCACACTTCTGGGCCTGAGAAATGAGCACTGACTGATGGGATCACTTGGTAATGTGGGTTTGGGACGATGAGCAGTGGGTTCAGAACTTTCAGATGAGAAATGCCACATTCCTGGAGCTGTGTGCCCAGCTCATGCCAGCCCTTCCAGTCAAGGACAGAATAAGAGCTGCATTGACAGTTGAGAAGCGACGGGTGATTGCACTGTGGAAGCTTGCAATGCAGGATTACTGCCAGTCAGTGGGAAATCATTTTGAAGTTGGAAAATCCATAGTAGGGGCATTAATTGTATCCTGTTGTGCAGGACTGGAACTCTAGGCAATGTTCAGGACATAGTGGATGATTTTGCAGCAATGGAGTTCCCGAACTGCAGTGGAACACATACCTAGTTTGGCACAATCCCATCCTGCCACAGAATATATCAACAGAAAGGGATACTTTTCTATGGTTACTCAAGCATTGGTTTCAGAGTGGCAGCCTGTATTCACAAAAAGAAAAGGAGTACTTGTGGCACCTTAGAGACTAACAAATTTATTTGAGCATAAGTTTTCGCGAGCTACAGCTCGCTTCATCTGATGAAGCCTCTAAGGAAGGAGATTCCACCACCTCCCTAGGTAACACATTCCAGTGTTTCACCACCCTCCTAGTGAAAAAGTTTTTCCTAATATCCAACAATACGTTAATGGAACAGAACTTAAAAACAGAACAGTAAAAAACCTGTGTGTCAATTTCAGTCCATTTCTGCCAAACATACATGGTCAGTGTATGTGAAGCTGCGGTTGTGTCCTTACTGTCCCCTAGCATGGAGTGGTGGTAGGAATGCGTCCCATGATGTCACATTGAATGGGGGACCTGCTGAAATGGAGCTGTCAATTGACTGCAGAGGGAGGCAAGCACACGACTGTTGGACCTTGAGGTCAAAAAGCATCTGCAGCACTTGCATTTGCTGCCCGAGAAGCTCCCTTATGTCCTGGTGCATCTCTCTCCCCTTTTCCTGATGGGACTTCTGGGCTTCTCTCCTGTCTGCTCTTTCCTTCTTCAGGCTGTCTGCTCTATTCATCCTCCAGGACCTCTGGTCACAGTCCAGTGCAGCACTGGCTTACAGGATCTCAGTGAACATGTCCTCGCTAGTCTACTTCTTTCTCCTCCTCCTCAGGGTCAGGCGTTCCACACATGTGGAGGAGGGATCCCTCAAGGCTGCAGTGACAGCCGCTACAGATAAAACGGACAGATATATCATTTATTTATAGTCACAGCTGAAAACAAAAGATAAGTTTCAGTATACCTTTTCCACAAGAGTTTTACATAGGACATGCTTCACACCTCAGCTTTGGGGTGCTTTCCAGCTTTAGCCATGGTGAGTCTGGCCCAGCCAAGATGGGGGCAGGGGAATGAGGAGGGAATTGTTTTGTTGTGTAAAACAATGAAATTTAGGCCCGTGTCCGTTGATTTGACAATGAACACTGGCACCATTTTCCACAGGCACTGGTGATTTTTGGCTGATATCTCACTCCTGAGGGCAACAAAGGCACAGAGAGCACAGCTGCTGCTGCTGTCCTGAAGCTGCCCAGGCCCATATGCTACTAGCCTGTTTAGTGCAATGGTGCCAGCTGAACTCATTGCAGAGTGGCATGGGAAAGTGTCCTGCCATAGAGAAAGAATTAAGGCTCCAATCCCTAGAAACCATGGGGAGAGGATTATAGACTCTCTCTCTATGAAAGTTTAATTGAGAGCTGTCAGGAAGATAAAAGGGACATCCCTGTGTACGTAAAGCACCTGCTCCACCTGGCCCCCCTTGCCTCTCTACAGGGGATTGAAAAACAGATAACTACCTCTGTTACACAGCTACCTCTTCTCATATGAGTAAAACAATGAAAAATTGATACCTGGGTCCTGCTAACTTGGGGATGGACCAGGTGCCATCTTTACATGTAAACATTGCAAGGGAAAATGCATGCACATACTTACCCATGGTTCCTTCCCCTGGATTGGCCTCATCTGTGCTTGGCTGGTGAGACTAGCTAGACAGCAGTCGAGTCTAACAGTTCGTGGCAAATAGCATAGCTGGGTCTCCCCCTTCCCTGCATGTCCCTCCTCCTCATCCTCCTAGTCCCACCAGCCAAGCATCTACAAGGCCAATCCAGGGAAAGGAACCTTGGGTAAGTGTGTGCATGAATTTTCCCTTGCAATGTTTAAATGTAAAGTTGGCACCCAGTCCATCCCCAAGTTAGCAGGACACAGGTATTGATGTTTCATTGTTTTACTCACTGTTCACAGCAGGTGTCTATCTCAGGCTCCTCGGAGGCATCCATAGTGTCCTGTGGGGTGCTTGTGGGGTCTTGAACAAGTATGGCATATAGCTTGTAGTAGAAGCAGCAGGTCTGTGGCTCAGCACCATATCTACTGTTGGCCTCCCTGGCCTTGTGGTATGCCTGCTGCAGTTCCTTCACATTCTCATGGCACTGCTGCTGGACCCTGTCACACCCTTTGCCTGCATCCCCTGTGCAATCTGCTCATAGACATCCACGTTTCTACAACTGCTCTGTAGCTGTGCCCACACAGCCTCGTCTCCCCACAGGCCCAGGAGATACAATATCCCCCTGTCTACTCAGGGCAGGAGTGTGTCTAGTGTGCAGAGCCACGATGGACAGTTACACACAAGAAGGTGTTCGTGCCAAGGTGGGTGATCAGGAAAAAGGCATTTCAAACATATGTGTGGATTTTAAAGGGGGATGGCTTCCAGTCTCTGTGACCCCTAGGCAATGGAGTTCACAGATGTGACCAGAGCAGTCACTGTCAGGTGAGACAGCTGCTGGAGAACTGTTGGGTTGAGTTGGGTTGACATAGGGTCACACAGTGTCTAAACTTGCACTACCTTGACCACAGCATGGTAGTCATGGCTGAACATTGTTTGGGGAGGTGCGTGTTATTGCATTCCTGTTACAGGGTGCTCATGTCAGCGGGAGACAAATTTGAGCACAGACCCACGCACAACTAGGTCAACACAAGACAACTTATTTCGACCCAGCTCTGTAATGTACACCGGGCCTTAGCCTACAACTAGCATGTTTGCCTTTGTATTTAATGAAGTGATGTGTAGAAAGATCCCAGCAATACCCTTTTCGCACAGAGTTGAGTGGAATTTCAGGATTATTGCCCTAGATAGAGACCTACAAGTTTTCTGGAGCTTTAAAATTAAATGGATGTTGCTACGGGAAGAGTTGGAGCAGAGACTGACTCACAGGCTCTCTCTCACTTATTACAAACACAAATCTTGGATGCAGCTGTCCAATTTTCTCTAGGCAGGGATAGGCTTAAATCTTTACTGCAATTTGGTTCACATGATGCAGGGCCTTCTTCTACTTCAGCCTATAATTGATCAGAAATCAAACATTAGTGCAGTCTAGAGAATAGTTTAGAAGCATTTAAGCCTTTTCCTTCTAAGAGATGAGAGAAAGTGAAAATGGGAGAGCTTGCCAGGTTATAGTCAGCACTACACTCTGCACACCTCGTGTTAGGTATTCATCTTCACATGATTCCTCAAACAAACACTAACTACTTGAGAGATCAACATACACCATTATGGTCATTTGTTACATGTCCTGTTAAATCTGGTCCTTACAGGTGAAGTTAAATGCTTTTTGACTGTAAGTAGGGTACTCCCCTATGTTTCAATGAAACCAAGGACAACTATGGGAAAAATCCAGGATGAAGCTTATTTTTGTGGGACATCACCCTACAGTGCTTTGTTCATGGTATAAAATCACTTCTGTCACAGTACATGATCCTTTGTACGATTGGTACTAAAAACACCAAAATCTCATATGACCCAGTTTGTGGTGGCGGTTTTTGTCCCTGTTATTGCATGTGCATCTTGGAATCTGAAACCTGAAGTCATGACACACATTCAATCTAATAATGGAGAGCCTCAGATGAGATGACACATGTTACCACAACATGGGGGGGGGAGAGGGAGATCCATTTTTGCCCCATGTGTACTTGGGACCCCACATACCAACACACCTCCTTTAGAGGTGGTCTGTGCCTCCATGGAATGCCAGCGATGCATTCAGCTTGCCTTCCAAACTTGTCCATCTTTTCAAACTTCATTTACTAACTGCATTCCACCATCCTGCTCAATGGAAAGCTCAGTCTTCTGTCTGTTCATTTCTGCTTCCTGTTGAGACACCCAATTAAGTCCAAATGTTTCCTCACTTCATAAAATTAATGATGCAGTAGTTATAAAATCTCAATTTTGTGATATATTTCATAACCAATATATGGCACCTATCTGCACAGTGGATAGTCGCATCAAACCTCTCTTATATTTCAAGTATTTAAGATAAATGTTAAAGGGTCTCTTTCACTGTGCCCCCTCTCTCACTACTGCCTTGTCTCCAATATTGTTCCCTGTGCCCCTTTCAACTGCCACAGTAACAAAAAGTTTAAAAAAACAACCGCAAACTAACCCACTTTCTTGAAGTGAATTTGCTGAGTAACTGACTAGCAAAAACTGGGTAATGAGGTAAAAGTCAAGTTTCAGGTGGTTTCACTTTCTGGGCAAAATTTGTTTCTGCAGCCAAGGTTGTTCACAGTGTATGGTATCATTTACCAAAGAAAAAAATTTAGACCCAGGAATGAGCGGAATATAACTTTGCAACAGAATCTCCCCTAATAGCGCCATTAAGGGTCTGAACTAGAACAGAGCTGCTGCAATGTGTTCCAAATATTATCCACTTCCTGAAAATCACACAGCCAATCGAAACATTTTCCAACCTTCATAAGTCTTCACAGATTTTTTTTTCTTTCACAAAACAATATAGGGTTTTCTTGGTTGAGCTGGAAAAAGATTCATGGCTTTTCATTTCTCTGGGAATTTTATTGGCCAGAAACTTACTCTGCTTATAAGGACACTTTGGATCATTACACTGCTCTCAGTTGAAAATCATAATGGTAATTTAGAACAGCAGAGCACTGACCTAACTAATTAATCCTCACTACATCCTTTTTGGTAGGTATGTATCCTCAGCACTACCATTTTACAGATGAGGAAATAGAAGCATAGAAAGGGTGAACTATTGGCCCAAAGCCACACAGCAAATCAGTGGTAAAGCTAGGATTAACCCAGGAGGTGTTGGCAGCCAGACTGGTGGTAAGATCTTTAGAGATCACCCTGTCCCTCGGAAAAAAAGAGCAACGGACATGCTCAATCTGCAGAACCACACTGAAAATGCTTTTGGACACCCGATAAACCAGACAAAATGGAGAAGGGGGATGGATAGAGAGATACAAACAGAGCATTTTATTTCCAAGTCATAAGCTTGATTCCCAGCTGGGTCGGTCTGATAGATAGTAATGGTTTTGGGTTGCTAACAATTGCTTGGTGGACTATGTGAAACAAATTGGTGATCGTGGTTTTACATGGAATGGGGATTGAACTATGCAGTCATTAGAGCTGAGAAAATAATTCAGAGTAGTTTATATAAATATACTCAGTGAGTGCAGGCTTTTCCTACTTGCAGAAAGTCAGGGTTCGAGTTGAGAGGGACACAGTGGGGTGCAACATATCACCAACCTCTCCTAAGCTGAGATCCCCTGCTCCAAAATCCCAGCCTTCATTTTTAGAAGACCTTAGCCGTAATGGATGTGAAGAAAACCTTCAAAATTTGACCCAAGCATTGTTGATGCAATGATGCCCGCCTTATTTAGCGGAGAATTTGAAACAAATCATTCTGAGAGGGATTAATTATACCTTTTCATCTCAATAAGGCATTAACCCAGATGCCCAATGACCACAATTTCAGTGTCAATTTCACCATGGATCAAAGCTAAGAAAGGAGAGAGAAGGGAGCCTATCATGCAGATCTTCATAATTTATTGTGGGTGAGGTCTCATTTTTGTACCAGAAGAGGGTTACAATGGGAGATACTATTTATTTCACCCAAATCAAGAAACCAAGTGTAACTAAAGAGTGAGGCATCTGAGCTTCACTGAGCAGTAGATGAGCTGAGCCCAGGGGTGTTTCCAAATTCTGTCAAGAGGAGTGTATGTGTGCAGGACCGTGATTTCCCCTCTGTTTGACTTCATTAGAGCTGGTCTGAAAAACTTTGACTGAACCATTTTCCATTGAAAAATGAAGTTTTCATCAAACTGCTTCACAAAATCATGTCAATTTCACTGAAGTTTTGCTTCAGAGAAAAAAGGGAAGAAGTTCTGACAATGTGGAAATATCCAATTTTTCTTCTCTCTTTTTTTGTTTATAAAATAAAGTTAAAACCAAAATGCAATTTCAACCAAAACAAATTTTCCCCAGAATTTTCTTTTGCAGAAAATTTTGCAATTTCTTGGTTTTACTTCTAATCAGAACAAACAGAAATTTCAAAATCCTCCATGAAATTGAATTTCCCTTCTCCACACAGCTCTACAATTTACCCAATGATATTGTGGGTGAGTTTGTTTACTCTGTGGATTCATCATAAATAGTTCATTGCAAGTAGTAGATGCTTGAATTTTGGAACTCAAGCCATCTTGGATAGCGTTGTTTGTTTCCTGAGTGGATGAATGCAACTCTTATAATGCGGGGGAAGGGGAGCGGTGAAGAAGCTGTGCTAAGGAGAGGTGGACAACAAACAAGACTGAAGAAGTAAAGAAAATTTTAAACCTCATCGTTTGCGTGTTACGGAGGCCCTGTGTGAGTCACAGTTCTTGGAAAATCAGGCTACTATAAATTTACTGGCTAGATGAAGAGCTCTCTTGTCACAGTCACATCAAACAATTGTATGCACACATGGTCCTAGCTACCAAAAAGAACAGACCCTTTTCAAGCCCATTTGACTATCTCTATTCCAGGGCTCAATGGTTTAGAGTACCTTGAGTTCCTGCTGTGTTAAGTGTCCCATCTCCCTTAATGCAGTACTGTCCCATATCTCTTAATACAGCGTAATAGGTGCTTGTAACTGGGTCATTGACAATTACTGCCATGTTCTAACTGACCTATAATTTTGTAAATTGGTCATTCATTCATTATAGGCTGCTGAATTCAGGAAAAATACCCAGTTTTAACTTTGGCTTTTCCCTCAGAGGTGAAAAGTAGGTCATCAGTGTTATTGGATTGCAAGTGCTCATGTGCCCTTTTGATCTGTAGTCTTCAATAGATTAGAAGGAAATTTTTTCAAAATTTGACATTTCTGTCTGAAGTCAAATAGCCCTCAGTCTAATATATTTTCTTTGTAAATTGTACATTTCTTTTGACAGGCACTCATGCTGAGTGCAAGACTTTCATTTTGGAGCAATTAAGATAATCTGAAGACATCAGTTCTCTTTAGGAGCTTTTGCCCTAGCTAACTATTGAAGATATGGGTGCACCGGAAGATGCTAATTTTGATAGCTATGTTCACTCAAAGAGTGGACAGCTGTCAAATATATTCTGTCCATACGAGTAATCAGCACACAATGAAGTCGTCATAACATAGGATGAAGAAATATCTCAGACACATTTAGGCCCCAGGCACACAAGTCATCACAAGAGGCATCAGAATAGGTTAGTCATCACAACCTGCCACTTCCACTACCCATGAAAACTCTGGTGTCAACACTACGAAAAGGAAGTTGACAAAAAAAACAAAAACACACTGGAATGGGTTAACTAGGTAGGTGGTGGAATCTCCATCTTTGGAGGTTTTTAAGGCCTGGCTTGACAAAGCCCTGTCTGGGATGATTTAGTTGGGGTTGGTCCTGCTTTGAGCAGAGGGTGGGACTGGATGACCTCCTGAGGTCTCTTCCAACCCTAATCTTCTATGATTCTAAGAAATTGGAAAGGATTCAGAAAGAGCTGCAAGACAGATTCAGTGAATGGAAAGACTGCCTTACATGTAGAGGTTTATGCAGCTTATTGTATTTATCTTATCAAATATAAGGTTAAAAGCTGGCCTGGTCACATTCTGCAACTACATAATATGGGGAGAACATTTCTGGTTGTAGAGGGCTCTTGTGTCTAGAAGACAAAAGGCATAATAACATCCAGTGGCAGGAAGCTGAAGCTAGACAAGTGCGGTCTAGAAATGAGGCACCTATTTTTAACACTTAGATTAATTAGCCATTGGAATAACTCATCAAATGATGTGGTGGGTTCTCCAACACTTGAAGTAAGAACTGGAAGTATTAGTTCTGCTCTGACTGAGCTAGAAGCTATGGACTTGATGCAAGAATGTCTGAGTGAAATCCTATGGCCTGAGTTATGCAAGAGGTCAGACTAGATCACCACAATGTTCCCTTCGGGCCTTCAAATCTATGAGTACTTGTGAGCTACAAATTCATTTTTGTCGAGCATTCACGTAAGCATACTATGATCTTTCTAATGGGAATGAACACAAAAGAGGAATACAGCCAAAACTGACCAGACACTTGTGGATTTTTTGCAGTATTTATCAAGTTCTAGTAATCACCAGTGTTACAGTTTCCTCTCCCACCTCCAGAACTGGTCCATCCAGTGCATTGAAATACGGCTGGGTGTGAAAACCTTGTACTGCCACAGGTCTGGCTGAAGCTATTCAGTGGCTAGAGAAGGCTTCAAGGTCCAGAGCCTCCAAGCAGTGGCCATTGTCTGGAGTCCTCTGCTCTGGATTCTTTGGTTTGACCTCGTGACCTCATCCCAATCCCTGTTTTTACTTTTTTGTCCCCCCTGTTGATTTCTGGGGTCCATGACCCCTCCATCCCCTGAGTGGGTGGGCCTTGTGTGCTTTTGTGGATTCTGCCCACGTAACATGATCATTGGGATTGGTGGCAGTTACCGCAAGGCAAAGCTGTCTTTAAATGTTTATCTTTAATGACAGGCAAATGTAAATTAAGGCCTGCGTTCCTCTGAGGTAGTATTATTATAAATGTGATATTAGAGGGAGCTGCATCTAAGGAAACAGTCACCTTTTTTTAAAATGTAGAGAAATTAAGACTTCAGTCAGTGACAATAAAATATTCAAAGTAAGGCCCAGTCCTCCCTCTCAGTTCCAGTCTTTGAACTAAATAGGGTGCTGCTTCTTTCAATGATTCCTCCCAACCCCTTGCTGCCCCCACAGCACTCCTGTTGGCTTTCTACTCAACTAGGGAACATTTTGAGGAAGAGGGGGAAATGCAATTTTTCATCCAAAAAATGTAAATGAAAAATGTTCATTCCACTCATATATGCAAACTATCATATGCAGCATCTCACCTCCTCCTTCACACAACCTTCCTATTATTTGTAACACCCACTCATTATGCCTGGGCTTAAACTCAACTGAGGAAGGACCTTATCTTACTATATTTATATAACACTTAGAACCATGTGACCTCCACTGTGATTGGGAACTTCTGGCACTGCCATAATACAAAGTTTAAATAATGTTTGGATTGTGATTACATGGTATCTGCATTGGGGATAATCAAGTTATTTGAGCCCTCTGTAATAAAGTCATTTGGACTGTTCCTTTTCATTCCCAGCAATCACTTTTCTATCCTGTTAAGCTGATTCAAGAAACACTCTCTTTCTGCTTTGATTTTTCCACAATTCCTCTGTGCTTATGCCCTTTTCCTTTGGCTGCCCTCACGCTCACTTCTCCACATTACCCCCTTCACCCTCATTTGGCCTCTATTATTTGTATGATCATAGCACCTAGGAGCCATCACATCAGTCATCAATGTCCTTTTTTCCATTTGGATTTTCTTATTCTGAAGATGATACATTGCCACTGATGTATATTATAGAAGCCAGCTGAAAACCTGCAAAGAGAAACCACCCAAATAAAACAGAGCTGAAAGGTAATGGCCAGCATGTTTGATTTACTGAAAAGGAAATCTGCAGTAATTTTTCTCACCTTTCTTCACAACTCACAAGCTCCCCTTTCCTTGTTTAATTTTTAAAGCAATAAGAGATGGTGAGAGACAATGGAGCTCCTTCAAGTTTGTTGGTCAGAGTAATGTACAAATAAAGAAAACATGGCCTTCTGCATAATTGAGGAGATTTTAATAGACAATTAATAATTAATGCTTCAACACACAATTTTTCATTGGGGTTTGAGTCAGCAAAGAGAGAGACAGGGAGTTAGTGGCTCAAAAATACAAGCGGACATGTTCTTCAGCAGGAAGATTAGCTCTTTTCCATGTGTTTAGGTTTCCGGAGGTCAGGCATAAACCAGCTGTGGTGAAGAACGCAGCCTTCCAGTTTTACTATCAAGCTTAGGGGCAGATTAAGACATGGATGTGTAAACTTATATGTACAGTATTGTCAGGGCTTTGTGCGTTCTACATTTCTATAGCCACAGAATTGCTCTTGGAATCTACCTATTGTTTGGTGAATCATGCTCCAGAATCTAAGGGTGTACATATAATTTTGAGCAGCTTAATGCTTAAGAAAAAACTATTTAAAAACATCAAGCAAGTATAAACCAGTGTGGTGTAGTGTTGCCTCTTCAGTCATCCTGAAACAAGAACTCGGATGTGTGAACTGCCCGGTTCATGTCAGTTGATTGCTAATTCTGAAACCTAAGGATGACCATTTCATTGCCACCATTGTTAACTATTTCACTGCTGAACATTTAAGTAGAAACATCCAGCTAATGTATTTATCCCACAGTAATGAACTGTGGCTCACATCTCCTTTGGTGCCAAAAAGCCCAGTTTCTCCCTCCTCAGCTGCAAAATCTCTAACATTCCTCCCAATAGTGCATAACTGCCTAATAGAAGCTATCAAAACAAAAATTTGCAGCGTAGTGCATGGTGTGGACAGCAAAAAACTGAATTTAATGTTAAAGTATCACAGGCTATTGTATTGAGTGTATTTTTCATTCTCATATTTAATTCATTAAATCCATTATTTTTAATACAAGTTAAGAAATTCTGTGCGAGGTTATCTACTGCACAAGAGCATTGCATGCACTCCAGGTAATTTTGCTACAGCATTTAGCTCCAGTTTGTCACTGTGTGTACAGGGCTGGAGATTATACAGTGGTTTAGGTATATAATACAGGACAATAAAATTGGAGATTTGATTATACTATTTTGCATTTATTTCTATAAAATAAAAAGCTATTCTTCTCTGTCCTTTGATGGGTCTCTTTCCTTCCTTTACTGTGTTAACCTTTCCCTCCAATGTATATCTGCTGTATCTGTTCCTCCATCGTTTTCATCATCTTTTCTCCCCTCATTTTATTGTTTTATGTTCAATACAGATTATACTTTTCAGTTATTTTTCCTAAGGGACATCACTGTTCTCTCTTCAAGATACTAATTCAGCCACTTCCCTTTGTTTCTTTCCCCCCCTTCCATATTTTCCTCACTCTCCCGTACATTCTTTTCTTCCCTCTGCTTTTCCCCTCCTCCTATGCTCTTTCAGTCTCACTCTGATCCCCTTAAGCGTCTACTTATGCATTTATAAGGCACCTGTCACCCTAGCATGTGGGTGCTAAATGTGCTACTGTTAGTATTATATGTATGTCCAGGATAGATAACTGTAACATGCCCATTCGTAATATTAGTGCCTGGAGCATTAGACACAGGTAGATGCAATCATCCATCCTTGAATACAGGTGTGATTGTCGCAGTAGAAAATATGAAGTTAAGAGCTGTGCAGAGTCCCTCTGGACAGAAAAGTACAGAGAGGCTTCAGGTGTAGTAAACATAAGAGGGATTTTTAATTTAGGATACCTGGGGCACACAGACCCTGTAAGCTCCTTAGTTCACAGATTGAAGACCATCTCTTGTGCTGCACAGACACACCACACAGGACCCACCTAAATCCTGTCCTGGATTTAGGTCTCATGGAATGGATTCTCCACTGTGATCAAGATAAGGTACGGCTACGAAGTGCCCAAAGACAGTAGAAAACTAGACAAATACCGAATGTGTCTATTATAATAGGAATTCTCAAAGTTCTCATGGTGTGGACCACATCTTGTTGGTGAGACTGTCGCCTGTACCACCTTCCTCCTGCTCATTTGGGACTCAGTGGTCTCCCTCCTCCCTTCCCATTTCCAAACATGGACCACCTGTCCCCCAAGTCAAGGTTGTATAACATTCCTCTGGGGACTCCAGTATTGTTCATCCTTCTTCTCATTGAGCTAGTACCTTGTGACCAGACAGCGCTCCAGAGAAATTACTAGACTGCATCAGATCCACAGTCCATCTTGTCCAGCACCGTCAGCCCAACAGAGGACAGCACCAGATGTTTCAGAGGAAGCTGCAGCTGGCAGATGAGTGGGGAGATCTGCCCTCCATGAAGAACTCACCCTGATCCCTGATGGTTAGAAATTGGTTTAAGCCCTGAAGTATGAGGCTTAGTATCCCTGTCTCTTCTTTAAAAAATAAATAAATTCATTAACTGTTATAACTCTGGATGCATTAGGAAGCTCTTTGAAATGGCTGATTCTGCACTATAGATAGACCCACTGCGAGGAGGATACTGGATTAAAAGCACATTCAGCTCTGTGCAATTCCCATTTCTCCATACATCAATTAGGGTTGCCTGTTGATAATGTTTAGCAAGGCAATATGCATCCGAGAACCACACAGACTAGCTGCCACCATTCCCTTGGAAATGATAAACTGCAATTTCTTTTTCCTCACTCATGGCCCAGGCAAGGACTCAGCTGCAGGCCTGGAGGTGAATATGGAAAATAAGAAGGGAACTAATTAGCAATCCTTTGACAGAATACTAGAGGGAGAAACAAAAGGACTGGGAGTAGTTATGTATTTGTTGCTAGCGCGTTGCTTCTCTGACTTAAAAAGTGGTTCTGAGGAGAGAGCTGCTGGATGTAAAATACCCTCTGCCCACCTCTTCATTGGCAATAGCCCACTAGGATAGGTCCCCAGGAGCTAGGAAGAACAAAATATTGAGCCAAATGATGCATTCTGGTGGGGCAGGAGGGGGTGGGGGAGAATTAGTTTTCAAAATACAGAGGACAGCAAATCCACAAGCATAAACTTTTCAGTTTGCTCTCAGAGCTCAGATCCCAGCACTGCTAGGAATTAGCTGTGAGCTGGATATATATTCTGGATCATTACATGCAAATAAGCACAGCGTGTATCCTCCTTATTTTACAGTATTCCAAAAGCTAGCACTGGCACAGTTTGGAAACCTGCCCTAGGGTAATCTGGGCCTGGTGAGCTACCATGGTCGTTTGCTCCACCCCATTAGGGCTCACGAGCTGTATGATAGAGGTACCCAGTGCATCAAGGAGAGTACAGTCACACCCAGGGAATGAAAATGAAGGTAACAAGTAGGGAAACAGTTTTAGCTTTCAAAGTGTGATGTGGGTCACAATGGAATTGTGAGATACTGCAATTTTGTTTTCTATGTACTGTGACTTCAAAGATGAGGAAACACTCTGCTAGGGACAGGGACTGTGCTGTCAGGAAATTAAAGAGAAAATCTTGCAGAGCAATGCTCGGCTTTCCCTCTTCTTGTGAGAGAGAAGTAGATAAAGTGTTCTCCCAACTCTGGGACTCAAATCTACTACCCCCTCTGCATCCAAATCCCTTCCTAAGGCTCATTTCTTTGCCACCACCTACAAGAAAAGAAACCACCACCCTATAAACTGACCCATCTAAACTGTGTAAATGCATAATCTTATGGCTGTAAATCATATCATTCAGCTCCTTATTGTTGGTTTCCCCTCATCTGCCACATCTAAAATTAGACTACAAACTGGGTGTAATGACAGGTTTACTTGCAGTATATTATTCTATACATGCTATATAGAATTCCAGGCACATTTTAGTTTCAACCAGAGAGGTTAGAACTCAAGCCTCTCTTTCTCTGTAGCTTGTTATAGAAAATCACTACAAAAGCCTGACATTTAAGGTGAACTGTGAGTCTAGATTTCATGACTGCAAGGATCTCCCCCTTCTTTTTGAATTGTAAATCATCTAGCCCACTTCTGGGTGCAGTAAACTAAAGGAAACTTCATACTTGTTTTGTCATCTTTATTTTTTCCCTTTAATAAAAAAGGAACATTGCCTAGAGAGACAGTTCACATTGGCTCTAGGGAAGCATAAGACAAATTCTAGGGAGTTATTTGATAGTTTGTTTCACAGGTTAGAATGGGGGATGTTTTTCACTTTTTATGAGTCTGAGCTTTTACTGAGAATTATCATAATTTAAAGCCTCACTAGCTGTAGGACATAAACTGAAAGGGACCTCCAGGGTCATGGAGTATCACAGGCATCCCCATCATACAACTCCATTCATAAATGGATCAAGTTTCATCTAAAACCAATTGGGATGCTTGCCCTCGCTACTCCTGGAGAAAAATCTAGCTCTATAGCAGTTTGCATCATGATATTTTTCAGCTATCAGATAACTGATGGAACAGGCCACCTAAGCCAAAACCTACAAAGCAGAGAACTTCTCTTCTAATGATTTGTTCTGGGAGTGAGAAGACCCTTTTCACCCAGCCCCTCACCTTTAATAGTCACCCCCTGAATCTTTCTCCTCAATGACTCCTAGAAAGCTGCTTTTAAAATGTGCCCTGATTTTGCAGATTGGCCCTTCAAGCCACAGCCCTGCTTTATTATCTGACCCTTTACACCTGTATGAGAGCTGAGTGGGGAGTTAACTTTCAATAGCTTTCCCTCTTCCCATTTTTCAAATTTCATGAAAGCTAGTCAGACAGACTGAGCATGAGCACGAGCACGAGCACACTGACATTTAGCCTAGGGCAGCAGATTGTCTTGAGCAGCCTCTATACTCGGGGCTTTCACAAAGACACAAGCCAGGGTGCACAGGTGGAAGTGATCTTTCCTTAGCTATCTATTGACTGTAGAGCTACCTGCTACTATTCAAGAAAGGCAGCCTAGAAGGCATATTGATGCACTACTTGCTTTGTTTGCTTGCCTTGCCTCTAGCTGCTCATCAGCAGGGCTTCCTGAAAGATGAGCCCATAGAAGGCTTTAGGCATTAAGAACACAATTTTTGAAGTGCCTAAGTTAGGACCAGATTTTCAAAGGTATTGTGGTGCTGAAAGATGCAGATAGGAGCTAAGTAAGATTTTCAAAAGTACTTAGGCTAGTTAGGTGCCTGACTTCTATTGAAATTGATGAGAATTAGGCATCTGTCCTGCTTAGATGTATTTGAAAATGTTACCTGATGGATTCCTATTGCATCAGCCATTTTTCTTCCCCCTCTCATCTGCCCTAGCCCCCACTGGATGGCTTTGCCTCAGCTGCTAGTATGACCTTTCTGCACACACCAAGATCCCTCTACAGCAGCATTTCCCAAACTTTTTTTGGCTATGGAACACTTTTTTAGCCTATTACGGAACACTTATAATATTTTGTAGTTTGGTTTTCAAATAAAAAATTGCATTATTTATGCCCAAATATATATTATTTTATAAAACAAAGCAAAAATACAAACTTAAAATAACTTGAACTAACAATTTCTAACTGGAAAGCATGTATAAAGTAGTACAGAAATCAAGTGCAAGAGTCAAAATTAAATTCTAGATTCTTTCACGGAACACCTCTTCTCATCGTGTGAAACACCCAGTGTTCCGCAGAACACAATTTGGGAAATGCTGCTCTACAGCATATAGCAATTTGGGGGCACATGCCAATTGCTTTTCAAAATTCCAGAGCTGACTGTACAGCCAGAATCTTTGTGCATTTAGAACACAGCTGTGAACAATTCTGGCTTGATTTTCAGTCTGTCTAAGCATGTACATAAATCTATGAAAATAGACCTCACCCAAGGCATGTACAACAGTGCGTGCCTGCAAGCTCCATTCTGTGCATGTGCAAGATTTTTTTTTTGAAAATATGGACCTAATCTATTCTCTACTGTCTATTCTTGGCTAGTTTTTATATTGTGATAGTTCCCAGAATGTACCAGGCACTTTCCAAACAATGGAAGATATACTCCCTGCCCCAATCTCTTTACTTTTTTTCAATTTCCTCAGCTCAGATAATTAAAATGGGCTAGCTGGTTTCACTTTAATTTATAAATCCCTGTGGATCAGTCCTGTAGAATGCAATAAAAAATGAAAACCTTTCTACAGGTTTAGGAAGCATCCTATAAAATATAATAGAGAATAAGATCCCTGCTATAGAATGCTATAGGTTTTAGTGACAGGTTACAGAGTAGCAGCCATGTTAGTCTGTATCCGCAAAAAGACCAGGAGTATTTGTGGCACCTTAGAGACTAACAAATTTATCTGAGCATAAGCTTTTGTGGGCTACAGCCCACTTCATCAGATGCATAGAATGGAACATATATCTTCTTCTTGGCATCAGGCTTTGTTGCAAGGATAGGTTCCTGGCTTAGTGTGTTAGTGTGTGGGATTCTTCAAACAACTACTTGTTTCTTTTTGTTTTGGCATTCATGTCTTTCAATGGCTGTGCAAATATCAGTTCAGTCTAATCAGCAGTTCCTACAGTCTCATTTCCCAAAGGTGGATAAAATGTCCCTGCCTCTGGATTCAGACTCTGCACCATGGATGGATCTGGTGATAAAGAAATGATATCATATTCTATTAAATTATATGAGTCAGATCCTATGCTTAACACAGCTAAGGAGAGAATGCAAAGGTGAGTTTAAGCCAAATTTGTGCCTCCCTGATCCTTGGAATAGCTAGCTGCTGGGATGGTCCCTGCTAAAAAACAACCACAAAAACTGATTATTTTTTGGTTTTCAAAATGTCAACAAAAATTTTTCACCCCAAAATTGCTGTTGAAACAAATCCAGCCAGCTTAATTAGTTATTTGCAAAGGGCTAAATAATTTTACAGCATATAGGACACCGAATGCAAGTATAACAGATTATTTATTAATTATCATTATTATTATCTCTATTGTAATAGCACCTAGCAGCCCCAGCATGTGCCAGGTCCCTCTGTGCCAGGTGCTGTACAAACATGTAAAGAGACTGTCCCTACCCAAAAGGACTTAGAATGTAAGGCCTAGATCCTGCAAACACTTATGCACATGCTTACCTTTGCTACCATGTGTAATCTCAATTATTTCAGTGGGACTATTCACAATAGCAAAGTTAAGCAGGTGCATAAGAGACAACTGGTGGGTACAGACATCTAGACAGGAGCACAGGGTAACAATGATATAATAACAGATTTCTGATGAATGCTAAGAGTGACTGGGGAGAAAAAGTGGCCAGAAAAGACAGAAAAGAAAATGCCAAGGATTTTCTGGGCATGCCCCCATGATGGACTTCACATATGCCCTACACCAGCAAGATATGAAGTATGTTTCCATTTTCCCAATATATGAAATTACGGGCTCAGTGAAAAGGGCATGCAGCCCAGTGGAGTATCTTTGGTGTCATCTATTATTAGCTATTTATGAATCTGTGGAGTTTTCTAGCCTTTATTGTTTCAGTATCTCCATGGTATTTAAAACAGAAATAACAATATCTTTCTAACTTACGCCCAACCTCGGGAAGAAATAACTTGCTTATGTTTTATGGCTTGTCTTGTGCGTGTGAAGGGTTCACCAAGAGAAAGCTAGGGTGAAGCAATCCATAGTGCATTTAATTCTGGTCATGGTAAGGTAAGCAATCATCCATTGCTTTCAACTAGCAAGGGGGTTCCTGGAAAGGAAGGAAGGTACACTTACTACCTCACTCCTAAAAGGGGAGTTCCTTAGATTTGTCCTTTGCCAATGCCATGAAACTTTTGGGGGGAACACTGTGGGAATGGAGCTACTGAAATGAATTCTACCCTTTCTATTGAGCCCCTTTGCTGCTGCAAAATGCACTCAGATTTAATCAGATTCCCCTATCCTGGACAGGTTCTCATATCCTCTCCCTTTTGGACAGAAAACTCCCAGCAGAAGCCAGCACACTCCACAAACTCTTGAAGATTCAGTGCAGCAGAGCCTAGCAGCAGCAGCAGCCATGGCATCTTGTTAATTAATGGGTTGAATTTTCAAGCAACCCTAAGCTCTCCGTGGGCTGGCCATCTCCATTAATCAGCTCAGCCCCGCATGGGTCTCTTTTAATGCTGCTGCGAGTGCCACACTGAATTAATCATAAAATCTCAAATTAGATGGCAAAAATGTTTTCAGTTTGAAAATCCTTATTATCCAGGTGCTAATGAAAGTGAAAGGTGTAGTAGGTGCTGGCTTTCTTATGGGGTTGTATTGTTGTTGTTGTTTCATGACCATTTTGGAGAAGATCCAATGAGTGGGGTTTGTTTGTTCAGAATCTAATTACAATACATAACATGCAGCCACAGTGTCTTGCATTTGTCCTGTTGTTTTGTTGTTGTTTTAAATGAAGGAAACAAAGAGAAACCACCCCCATTTCAACTTCTGGCTAGAACTGTGCAAAATCTGATGGTTTTTCTTCTCAGGGGATTGCAGAAACATTTCCTATCTGTGTCGATTCATCTTTCTTTCTGCAGCCCTTCCCTTCCTTCCCCCAAAATTTTTGCTTTATTTAACTTCTGAAACTCAAAGCAAAACTCATGTGAAAGTATCACATTGCATTTTGATTCAATCCTGTATAACCTGTGTTTTTTCTGTCCTTTTTCATGAGGAACAAAAAAGTTGGCCCAGATTCACTTGAGACTGTGCCAGGGTTTGATTAGAATTGCAAATGGTGCGTGAGTATGAGCAATCCATTGTGTCAGGCAAACAGGACTTGATCCTGTGCCCACTGAAGTCAATGATAAAATTCCCATTGGCTTCAGTGATGTAAAAGGGGAACAATTCTGCCTGCTAGAAAAGGGGATGCTCAGCAAATTTGACCCTAAAAAGATCCATTTTTACATGAAATGGAGCCACCCTTGGCCAATCAGACTCTAGATGCATACATTTTTGAGAGTATTTAACTATTTGAAATTCTGAAGGGGAAAGGAAGGAGACAAAGAAATGTTGTTAATAGCCAACTTCGAGGGCTGCAAGAGAGGGCTGTCAAAACCAATCACTACCTTTCCTATGGAGAGACTACTTCATTTCAGTAATATCTGAAGAGCTAGGGTTGTTAAGAAAACTTCCATTTAAAATCAAATAATTCACTCTTACAATAACATTTGTAACCATCCAGTTAACTACCCAAAGATGTCTAGTTTTCCTTATTGGACTAATCTGGACAACTGATTAATTATGATCAAACATAGGGTGCTAGTCACTTTCCAAACACTCAAGAAGGGATGTTTTCTCTGAGCTGACAATTGAAGGAAACTGCAAAACAGAATGTGGTTAGGGCAGGGGGACAATCAATAGGCAACTTATGCAAATCAATTTGATTCACTGTAAGCAGCATGGCAAATGGATCTTGAAGAGGGACTTCAGTGAGGATGGTTGGGGCCTTGCAGATGAGCTCAGAGAAGTTACATTATGAATAGAGGATGCATCATTTGAAAACTCATCTTATATTGGTGTCATGTACCTTTCATTTTTCAGATCAGCTGGAATGACTGACAGGTCCTGTGGATTGCTTAGTAAAGCCAGAGACAGCATAAGGAAGTGTAGTTTTCTGTTGACTCCTTCATTCCTCTTTTGTTTTTTGGTAGAAACAGAATTTGTTTTTCTTACCATTACTCTTAGTCAAGAATAACAAAGTCTAACCCAAAACACTCTGTATAATTCTGGACACTGAAATACAGAACTATGGCTTGATATACAGGAAAATCACAACTGGCATATGACTAAAAGATTACAATCCATTATGTGGTGGGCTCTCAGATACAATACTGGCTAGATTTGCAGCTAGTGTATACAGATAAAGCAACCCTTGGTGTGATTCTCATTTACAATGCCCTGGAAGTATAAAATTATACTACTTTGGCCTTAGTAGAGAATCAGCCCCCACCCCACCTCCGCCTCCTTGACCTGGCCCTATATTTATATTAGTGGGAATCTGGTTGCTACTGGCCAGTTAAGTTTATTTTTCCATACCAATTGCCATTATATCCTATTGCCAGTAATTCATAACTTCATAAAGCATTCAACTTTCAGGGTATGTATATACTACCCGCCAGATCGGTGGGAAGCGATCGATCCAGTGGGGGTCGATTTATTGCGTCTAGTCTAGACATGATAAATTGACCCCCGAGCGCTCTCCCGTCAACTCCTGTACACCAGCGCCAAGAGAGGTGCAGTCAGAGTTGACGGGGAATCGGCAGCAATCAACTCACCCCAGTGAAGACACTGTGGTGAGTAGGTCTAAGTACGTTGACTTCAGCTACGTTATTCACGTAGCTGAAGTTGCATAACTTAGATCAAGTTTCCCCCCCCCTTCCATACCCCAGTGTAGACCAGGCCTCAGACTAAATTTCCCATGCTTGGTCCCTGCCCAAAGATGAATATCTGTATCTATAATCAATTTATGTACGTTTGTATTACAGAACTGTAAAACCTGTAGTTCATTTAATCAACATTAAATGCATCTTTGGCTTCTTTAATTAAATGTGTCGCTGTGTGGCATGTGGGCATTAAAATATAGTGCTATATTCCATCATGATGTAGTGCCAACACAACACCTTCATCCAGTGTGTCTAGGACAGGTATTTTGCTATTCACATCGTGGCCAGTCATCTCCGGGGCAATACTAAAGAATGGTTTGTTTATTCTGGATGGTAATCTAGTGCCAGAAATGCAGAGTTGTTACCCCACAAGTACTGTCTTCTAGAGACTTTCCTTGTGGCTATGAAGTACTCCAGGGTCACAATGGAAATCCAGTGACCCAGTCGGTAACCCACATCATGGCAATCTTGGATAATTGAGAGGATACTAGTGACTTAGTAGGCCCCTACTATTGACTTGGTGCAACTCCACTGATTCTGGAGGGGCCCCAGCCACTCTGGAGGACAGGAACTCAGTAAGGATCACAGAGACGCATGGCTGAGATACGAACTCACTGGTCAACGGCCAGCACCATGGAAGTCAATGGGAGTTTTTCCACTGACTTCTGTGGGTGTAGGATCAGCCTTCTGTGCAATCCCTGTACGTTTCCTGACCCTCTGATAGTCCAGTTCCTCTTCCCCACAGGCCCCCTGCCAAAGCCTCAATCTTTTTTGACTCTGCAACCTTTAAGATCCAACTCTCCCAGCAGTGGCAGAGACTGCAGTAGGGAGTGGATTGAAAAATCAAAGCAGCATTTTACAGCACGTACAGTAAGGAGAGTGGTGTGCATTGAATCTGTAATAACTATACTGAAGATTTAGACATTTGCTGTAGTTGACTGGGTTCTCCTCATAGTTATTATCCACTTAAGGCTACACCGCCCTTCAGTGATGAGGTCATCCCTTTCCTTGAAGATAAATTCCGGCATCCTCCACACAGTTACTGCGGGTCAGGTTTGGTATGTAACCAGTGAAGCTGCCATGGGGGTTAAAGGATGTGGCCATGTGCTTACAGACCAAGTTCCTAGAGGATCATGATCTAAGAAAGGTGAATGAGAAAGGAGGGAGATAATCTTGCCTGCATAAGAAACCCACTCACCCGCAAAGGGGAGTCCTTGAAACTGCTCTGTATTTCTGCAGAGTCCTCGTCAGACTTACGGCTCCAGTTAGCAGCCAGGCACTGCTGCCTGAGAATGAAAAATCCATGAGAGGTGCAGAGAGGAAAAGTTAATGTAATATTAAAACTAGAAATATCCATTCTGTCAAATGGAAATGCCCTGCTGTTTGATCCCATTTACTGGAGTAAGGCTTTATATCAAGGCATCTTGGGTTTTAAATTACATGTCAGATGTAATTTTGCACTGTGGACATGAAATGCAGGACTGTCCTTTATGGGGAGAAAATAACAGCTCAGCTCTGTGTCTGACTAATAGTGAGCTCACTTGCCAACGGATCTTGATTTGGCAGCCGGCCACGTCTGTGAATATTGGGCTGGATTGTTTCCATGAGCATTGATAGCAAAGTCCAGCACTGACTCTGCTACCTCTGTTCTTCATGGAAGATGTTGTTTCCTGGCGCAGTTTGCCTGGAGAACTCAAAAAGGGGGAGCCAAGCTGAGGTTCCCTTTAGGGATTCATGGTAGACAGCGTCTGGACTGGTGGGGAGGGGTTCATTTCAGGAAGGAAGTGCAGGCTTGATGGGGCTAAGGCACAGAAATAAGAATCAGGAGACTGAGGTTCTGTTCCAGGCTCTATCACAGATTTCCTGAGTGACTTTATAAGTTAGTTAGGACCTGTTTACATGATGGATAGAACCACGTGTGCTTAACCTGATTCTGCAATGTCCATCTGAACAAGGTTTCAGACCCTCCTTCTTCTCCCTCAAGTCCCAACCAAGTCTCAGCCATGTTTGTATATCCATTAGGACCCCAAGCTTGCCCAGCAATGTGCCCCTTGGGAGCTGACAGCAGGGTAAGGGCCCACGTTTACATCACTGCAGTCTGGTCTCTGTGCTTCAATTTCCCCACTAGAAAAAGCCAACCTTTAAGATTCAAAACAGGCACAGTACAGTTTTTTCTTTTTTTGTTTTGTTTTTCAGTCTCTGCGGCTGCCTGATTGGTTACTTCCAGTTTCACTTGGTGTCCAGTTGATGGGTCAGTCCATAACTCTGGTGTTCGTATCTTTGAGGTTCTACTGTAAATAATTCATACAAAGAGGAGAGGAAAGGAACTGGGGTTTCTTCCTTGGCAGGACAGAAAACAAAGCACAACGGCAACAGTCAACTAACCCAGATTCCTCAACAGACCTGACTGCAGAGCTGCCATAATACTGCCGTGTAACAGCTTCTTAGCATTCCCCCTGGCAATCCTGTTTGTCAGCGGACAGCTGTACCGAGCTGCTCGAGTGAAACCTGGCAGTGCTCAAAGCCCTCAGGGCATTTTTATTTACGAATTTTTACAAATTCGAGAATACATAGGTTGAGGGTTTTTTTAAAACATACAGAATGTCTCTGGTTTCAGATTTTTGGTTGTTGTTCATTTTACACTTCTCTTAGCTGAAGCGTTATTGGGTTTCAAACATCTGGTTTTGACATTGTGCTGTGTGGCTAATGTTTGATAGGGCATGTGGAAGGCGAGGGTTACATTTCTGATCCCATTCTCTTGCCACCTACTGGCTAGCAGGGGCTGAGATTGCTACAGTGCGATTATGTTTCTCCTCCCATAGGCTAGAGCCAAGATTTTCAACAGGAGCTTCAAGTGAGGCTCCCCTAAGGCTTTGTCTACACTACACAGCTTTTAGTGACATAGCTGTGTCACTAAAAGTCGGGCAGCGTAAACGCTCACTTTCTCTGACAAAATACTTCCATCCCCTAGAGTGGGGTTCACAGCGTTCCTGCCGACAACAAGCTGTTTACACTGCCACTTGCAGTGGCAAAACTTTTGTCTTTCGGGGGGGGGGGGGCTTTTTAAAGCACCTGTGAATGCCAAAAGTTGTTTTGTTCAATTGGCAGTGTAGACAAAGCTTTAGTCCATATATTAGCACCTGTTTGGTTTTTAAGAGTGCTGGCAACCAGGATCTCCCGCTCAGGTAAAAAAATCGCTGAGGCATCCCACAGAAGCCTCCTAGGCTGGACTATCCCCCTGGGACATGTCACAAAGTCACTGGTGGATAGTCCAGTGTAGGAGGCCTCTGGTGAGTGCTCAGGATTTTTTTTTACCTCAGTGGGAAGCGCTGGGTGCTCAGTTTTGCTCTCCAAAATCAGGCAGGTGTCCGTATGTGCCTTAGGACCCTGGCAGTAGGCTCCTATTTTGGAAATATTGTCCTGCGTTCAGAATCAAACATGGAGGTGGAACTCTTTGCCCCTTCCTGTGCAGGGCGCTGTCTTGGCACATCACAGAGAACTCACGTCAGAGGCCGGGTGGCAGTAGACATTTTGCCACAGCGTGGTTCCGCTTATGTTTGGTCATTTCACTCTGCAACATCTTTTTGAAGCTATTTGTTGGGACTTCCCCTCCTATCTTCACGACATTTTTATTGGAGGAAGAATTTGGCTGCCATTATTATGAGTGTTTTTGCTTTGAAATAGAGACTGAATTATCCACCTGGCTTCATGACTTACAGTGCTTTCCACCTCCACACACATTCAGGTGGCTGTTGTGTCTGCCAGCTTGTGGTAGGACACTGGAACCACTTAACCAGTTTGCACCCTGCATGATACTGTAAGCAAGACTCAAACTGGGCCTTCACTGGAGTTTGAAGGCAGTAGCAGCACATTAGACAGAAGGGAGCCAAGCACTTGACAAAAATCAGTCAGGGCTAAGGTGAACTTACCTCAGCCAAAAGTTACTCTTTCAACTCTTTGCTCTTCAGGTATCACTACTAGCTGCTATATGCTCCTTATCAATATCTTTCACCAGATCTAAACGGATGAATTCAAACTGGAGCAGGTACAGAGAAGGGCTACTAGGATGATCCGAGGAATGGAAAACTTGTCTTATGAAAGGAGACTTAAGGAGCTTGGCTTGTTTAGCCTAACTAAAAGAAGGTTGAGGGGAGATATGATTGCTCTCTATAAATATATCAGAGGGATAAATATAGGAGAGGGAGAGGAATTATTTAAGCTCAGCACCAATGTGGACACAAGAACAAATGGGTATAAACTGGCCACCAGGAAGTTTAGACTTGAAATCAGACGAAGGTTTTTAACCATCAGAGGAGTGAAGTTTTGGAATAACCTTCCAAGGGAAGCAGTGGGGGCAAAAGATCTATCTGGTTTTAAGATTCTACTCGATAAGTTTATGGAGGAGATGGTATGATGGGATAATGGGATTTTGGTAAGTAATTGATCTTTAAATATTCAGGGTAAATAGGCCAAATCCCCTGAGATGGGATATTAGATGGATGGGATCTGATTTACTATAGAAAACTCTTTCCTGGGTATCTGGCTGGTGAATCTTGCCCATGTGCTCAGGGTTTGGCTGATTGCCATGTTTGGGGTCGGGAGGGAGTTTTCCTCCAGGGCAGATTGGAGAGGCCCTGGAGGTTTTTTTGCCTTCCTCTGTAGCATGGGGCATGGTTGACTGGAGGGAGGCTTCTCTGCTCCTTGAAGTTTTGAACCATGATTTGAGGACTTCAATAGCTCAGACATGGGTGAGGTTTTTCATAGGAGTGGTGGGTGACATTCTGTGGCCTGCGCTGTGCAGGAGGTCGGACTAGATGATCAGAGTGGTCCCTTCTGACCGTAGTATCTATGAATCTATAAACCAGAGCTGGGTGAAAAATGTTGTCCATGAACCTCAACCGTCAAATTTCAGCTTTGCAATGGGTTGGTTTTTTTTTTTGTTTTTTTTTTTTTTTTTGGAACAGTAACATAACAAAGTCAGCTGTCTAGTTTGTCAAATTTCCCTGCCTTCTTGTCAATGGAAAGGCTGGTTTCGCCAGCAAAAGCATATGAAATATGACAAAGTTTTACAAAGCTGACAGCAAACTTGTTGAAATTAAATAGGCCATACTTTATACCACAAAATGTTTTCAGTGAAATGCCTCCATATGACACAGTTTCACTGCAGACTAAAATCTTAGAAGGGGTTGCAATTACAAAATGTCAACTTTCACTGTGGTTTCTTATCTCTAACATACAGCTAACATCCTTGAAGATATGGGAGTAGAAAATTAAAGTATAGCAAAAACAGGGGTTTGACCAGGGATGTGGCAGCAGTGGGTCCCAAGACCACAGTCCATCTTAACGGGACACAGAAATCTAACTCACATTTGTAGCCATCCTTATTTCAAGTGACTGAACAGAAGACCCAATTTTGCATTCCTTATGAAGTGCAGCACTTAATCACACAAGCCAGAACTCAGTATGAAAAAGGGTGGCAGAATAAGGCAGCAGGAAGGTGTATGGGATTTTCATACTAGATGTGGTGTTTGTTTCTCTTCACCCCCTCATTATTTTTTCCTCTTTTCCACTCTTTCCCTCCATCTCTGCCCCTCTGTCTCTTTCCATGTCCTTTCTGCCTCCATCTCTTTCTCTACTGGATGCTCCATTCTCAGTCAGCCCCTACTCAAAACTCAAAACAAAAGGCAAACTTTGAGTGACACGTTGCTCTCAGTAGTTAACACCCACCACTGTCAGTACTGACTGGAGCATTTGGAACCCTTTGTGCCACTCCACTATTGCTACCACCACTGGAAAGCAGTCCTGCAGTGCTGGGTTTTTTTGGTTTTTGGGGTTTTTTTTTTTGGAAAGCAGTCCTACAATGCCAGATGGTTCACACCCCTCCAACTGGACTTTTTTCTTTCTGCTCATGTGTGTCAGCCAAGTGAAATCTTGGACTTTACTCCATCTTTTGCAAGAGTCAGAGATATTCCGGGCCAAATTCTTCCTCTGTATAACTGCTTTGAAGTCAATGGAGTGACCCCAGGGATAATTTGGTACTGTTTATCAATCCAGATAGCCAGTGGGTACAGCATGTGTCTTCAGTTGCCATTGCTCTGCATGAAGTCTCTCTGGCTTCATACATGCACTGTATGTACCCCTACTGTGGTAGTACTTTCCATGGAATATAATAAATGGTATTGGACTGAGATTAGCAATAGGGTAGGTTTAAAAGAAATGACTCACTGCCTCTTTAAGGGAGGGTATTTGAATGTCTCCTTGCTAGATGTGGAAATGACAGAGAGGACAAAATCTAATTTGCAACCATACATGGAGGAGCAGCCTTCTCTTAGTGCTGCAACATCACTGTTGATCCCTCAGTACATGCGTGGCTGCAGACTTTAATTAACTTCCCTGACTGAGCAGAGCCGTCGCTAATGAAGTGGCTAATTCTGAGAGCAGGGGGCATGTTCCATCATTTAATGCATTCATGTGATTCCAGAATCCTATAATACACTGGATTTCCTCATGAGTTAGTTCTTTTTTATTTGTAACTGTAACTCCCTCTTTTCCCATATGGGTTTGTCTCTCCTGACTTCAGTTACACTTACCCCAATGTCCTTTCTGAGCTGGGTACAACAGCTCCAGTTCAAGATTTACCATAATCTACTCTAAGGTAAATAGTGCCACAGGAGGTAGAAAACTCCCAACTGGATTTATGGCCTTACTTGGAATGAACCCAGATCTTTGCATTAGATTTCTGTTCTTATCTGGAACGGATTGAGACGGCAACTACTGGGAAGCAACTAACCTAAACAGGTTTCAGAGTAGCAGCCGTGTTAGTCTGTATTCGCAAAAAGAAAAGGAGTACTTGTGGCACCTTAGAGACTAACAAATTTATTAGAGCATAAGCTTTCGTGAGCTACAGCTCACTGCATCCGATGAAGTGAGCTGTAGCTCACGAAAGCTTATGCTCTAATAAATTTGTTAGTCTCTAAGGTGCCACAAGTACTCCTTTTCTTTTAACCTAAACAGGTTATTTTTTGTTCTTCATCCCTGGCTATTGTCAAGACACCAGGCCTTTTATCAGGGAGCATAGGTGAACCCTCTCATTGTTATCTTCATATCTGCTAAATCCTCTGTTTGGGTTTCTTAATATATGTCAATCCCTCCACTGCTGTCTTTTGAAAAATTCTTCTTCTTTTTTTTTTTTTGGCCATGTCTTTTCCCCAAACCAGCTAGTCCTAGAAACATCAGATGAAGTTTAGCTGAAAGATTTTGGGAAGATCTAGTGCATGCCACCAATTCTGAGAGAGGGCATGGCACACTTTCGTGCAGTTTATGCAGAACCAGCACCTGAAAAACCAGGCAAGGAGGCGACGGAAGCGCAGTGATGAGGACATGGAACACAGATTTCTCTAAAACCACAGTCCCCAGCAATTTGGAGATCATGGTGTTACTGGGACAGGCTCATGCTGTGGAACGCCGATTCTGGGCCTGGGAAACAAGCACAGAGTGGTGGGACCACATAGTGTTGCAGGTTTGGGATGATTCCCAGTGGCTGTGAAACTTTTGCATGAGTAAGGGCACTTTCATGGAAATTTGTGACTTGCTTTCCCCTTCCCTGAAGTGCAAGAATACCAAGATGAGAGCAGCCCTTAAAGTTCACAAGTGAGTGGCGATAGCCCTGTGGAAGCTTGCAACACCAGACAGCTACCAGTCAGTCGGGAATCACTTTGGAGTGGGCAAATCAACTGTGGGGGTTGCTGTGATGCAAGTAGCCAATGCAATCATTGCAAGTAGCCAACGTAATCAACACTGCTACTATCAAAGGTAGTGACTCTGGGAAGTCATACTAGATGGCTTTGCTACAATGGGATTCCCTAACTGTGGTGGGGCTATCTTGGGATCAGACCACTAGGGCAGCCAGTACATAAACTGCAAGGGGTACTTTTTAATGGTGCTGCAAGCATTGGTGGATCACAAGGGACATTTCACCAACATAAACGTGGGATGGCTGGGAAAGGTTCATGACGCTCGCATCTTCAGGAACTCTGGTCTGTTTAAATGGCTGCAGGAAGGGATTTACTTCCCAGACCAGAAAATAACTGTTGGGGATGTTGAAATGCCTATAGTTATCCTTAGGGACCCAGCCTACCCCTTAATGCCCTGGCTTATGAAGCTGTACACAGGCACCCTGGACAGTAGTAAGGAGATGTTCAATTATAGGCTCAGCAAGTGCAGAATGGTGGTAGTGTGCATTTGGATATTTAACAGGTCGCTGGCGCAGTTTACTGACTCGGTCAGACCTCAGCGAAACCAATATTCCCATTGTCATTGCTGCTTCCTGTGTGCTCCACAATATCTGTGAGAGTAAGAGGGAGACGTTTATGGGAGGGTGGGAGGTTGATGCAAATCACCTGGCCACTGAATACGAGCAGCCAGACACCAGGGCAGTTAGAAGAGCACAGCGGGGTGCACTGCGCATCAGAGAAGCTTTGAAAACCAGTTTCATGACTGGCCAGGGTACTGTGTGACACTTCTGTTTGTTTCTCCTTGATGAAAACCCGCCCCCTTGGTTGCCTCTAAATTCCCTGTAAGCCACCCGCCCCCCCTTCTCCCTTTGATCACAGCTTGCTTGCAAAGGAAATAAAGTCACTATCATTTAAAAAACATCTATTCTTTATTAATTGATTACAAAAATAGGGAGATAACTCACAAGGTAGCCTAGGTGGGTGTGGGAAGAGGGTAGGAGGGAAGGAAAAGGCCACTTTAAAACTTCTTGAATGACAGCCTTCTGTTGCTTGGACTGTCCACTGGAGTGGAGTGATTGGGTGCCTGGAGCCTCCCCCCCCACCCTCTGCATTCTTGGGCATGTGGGTGATGAGGCTATGGAACTTGGGGAGGATGGAGGGTGGTTAAACAGGGGCTGCAGCGGCACTCTGTGATCCTGCTGCCGTTCATGAACCTCCAGCAGACACCAGAGCATGTCTGTTTGATCCTGCAGTAGCCCCAGCATTGCCTCATGCCTCCTCTGATCTTTCTGCCACCACCTCTCCTCACGTTCATTGGCCACTGTCCTGTACTCTGCTATTGTGTCCCTCCACACAGCTCTGTCAGTGCCAGACGACTGCATGAGCTCAGAGAACATTTCATTGCGAGTGCATTTTTTTCGCTGCCTTATCTGAGATAGCCTTTGGGACAGAGAAGGGAGGCTTGAAACATTTGCAGCTGCTGGAGGAAAAAAGAGGGAGTGAAGTATTTTAAAAGATACATTTTACAGAACAATGGCTATACTCTTTCACGGTGAACAACACTATTCACTTTACATAGCAAAATGCGACCTTGTACCAAAATCACATGTGCATCTTATATTGAGTGCCTGCGGCTTTGGTGTTAAACATCACTCATGCAGTGCTGGGCAACAGAATTCGGCTTGCAGGTGGCCATGGTAAGCCATAGTCTTTCAGCTTCTGCAACCTTCATAACAGCAGCGCCCTCCTCTCCCATACCAAGCAAAGCACGTTGAATTGGCCATTTAGTGCTGCATTTTTCCTGTTAACGTGCAGCAGCAGAAACCAAACTAACCCCCCATCCATCCAGTTCTCTGGGATGATCGCTTTACCCCTCCCCCCACCGTGTGGCTGGTATCAGGGAAGATCCCTGCTAGCCAAATGTGAACAGCTCAGTGATAATGTCCCCCACTCCCACAGTGTGGCTAACTGCGGGGAGGATTTCTTTTCAGGCACAGGCGAACAGCCAAGTAGGAACTGCCACCTCTGAATGTCCCCTTAATTAAATTCCCCTATTTCAACCAGGTTACCATGAATGATATCACTCTCCTGAGGATAACACAGAGAGATAAAGAACAGATGTTGCTTGAATGCCAGCAAACACCGGGATCATACGCTGCCATGCTTTGTTATGCAGTGATTCCAAACTATGTGCTGCTGGCCTGCCGTGGTAAAGCGTCCTACCATGGAGGACAGAATAAGGCTGCCCTCCCCAGAAACCTTTTGCAAAGGCTTTGGGAGTATATCCAAGAGAGCTTCCTGGAGATGTCCCTGGAGGATTTTCGCTCCATCCCCAGACACGTTAACAGACTTTTCCAGTAGCTGTACTGGCCACAATGCATCCCAAGTCCTCAGGGCTACTTAATCATTAAAAAACGCTTGCTTTTATAACGATATCATGTATTATATTTAAAAAGGTACACGCATCAGAGGTCCCTTCTCTAGCTTGGTTGGGGTGGGAGGATATTTCAGTCAGGGTGAGAAAAAGATTCTGGCTGTCGGGGAGAAGGGTGTGCTGTGTGCTCTCCTCAAGCTCGTCGTCGTCCTCCTCATCTTCCCCATCCTCAAAATCCTCAGCCATGGCGGAGAGTACCCCATCATCGGAGTCCATGGACCGGGGTGGGGTAGTGGTGGCAGCCCCTCCTAAAATTGCAGGCATGTCTGGGGCTCTGTCCCGGAGCATCCATTTGATTCTTTGGTTTTCTGGTATGCTTGTCTGAGCTCCTTAAGTTTCACGCGGCACTGTGTTGCATCCCTGCTGTACCCTCTGTCCCTCATGGCCTCAGAGATTTTTTTGAAATGTTTGGCATTTCGTCTTTTGGAACGTAGTTCTGATAGCATTGATTCCTCTCCCCATACAGCAATCAGATCCAGTACCTCGTGTTTGGTCCATGCTGGAGCTCTTTTTCGATTCTGGGTCTGCATGGTCACCTGTGCTGATGAGCTCGCCTGGCCAAACAGGAAATGAGATTCAAAAGTTCCTGGGGCTTTTCCTGTACACCTGGCCAGTGCATCCGAGTTCAGAGTGCTGTCCAGAGCGGTCACAATAGTGCACTGTGGGATAGCTCCCGAAGGCCAATACCTTCGAATTGCATCCACACTAACCCTAATTCGAAATGGTGATGTCGATTTCAGTTCTAATCCCCTCACTGGGGAGGAGTACAGAAATCAGTTTTAAGAGCCCTTTATGTCGAAAAAAATGGCTTCGTTATGTGGACAGGTGCAGGGTTAATCCGATGTAACGCTGCTAAATTCGACATAAACTCATAGTGTAGACCAGGCCTAAGAGAAAGCAAATGTAGATGCTGGCTCGCCTAGACAGTCTGGCTTGCTGGGGAGCTCGCAGTGTAGGCAGAGAACTGTATAGCCTGGATAAACCCAGGTTAGGAAGGAAAGAGACCCAAGAGAAGTGATGGCTAAGGAGCTGAGAGCCTAGAGTGGGTGCCCTTGATGGACCACAAAGGGGGAGTGAAGGTGCAGCTGTCCTGAACTGTGACACACTCCTCATACCAATGGATGACAAAAATCATTCAAAGATAATCATAGACTCCCAGAAGTTGAAACTGGGAGGGACTTTCTAGGACATCCAGTCCATCCTCTTCAATTAAATGAGAAACTCTCAACACCACGCACACTATATGCAGGTACTTACCTAACCTACCTACATCTTCAGAGTTAGCTACTGCACTAGGCAAAGTTTCCACTCTTTGATTGTCCTTATTGCCATCTGAAAACTTTTCCTAATAGCCAAGATAAATGAGAAACAATAAAGCTTGGTTTTTATAGCACTTTTCATGCAAAATGTACCCTGAAGCACTTTACTGAGTTAAATTATACAGTTATAGTATTAAATAATATAAATTTAAAACATTTTCAGCTTTAATCTCTTACTTTGTTTTATTGTTAGTGTCCAATTTAAATAATTTTGTCTTTTCTTCTAATATTAATATTTATATTCCAGTATTGCTCAGAGGTTTCAATCAGGCACTGTACAGAGGCAGACACAGTCCATATCCCAAGGAGTTTATATTGTAGGAAAGGGACTTATCCTGCTCTTATTGAAGTCAGTGGCAAAATTCTCATCCATTTCAATGAAAGGAGAATCAGGCTTTTATGATATGTCTACATTCTAGCTGGGGGTGTGAATGGCAGGTCATGCACATGTAGCCACCCTCGCTGTGCTCTGACACAGCATGCTAAAGATAGAAGTGAGAATGGCGTGCCACAGGCTTCAGTGCTGGCTGCGCAAGTAAGCGCGTATTCCATGGGTCAGACAAATTTGCACAGCCTGTGCTGAAGCTCACACCATGACTCCCACTTGTATTTTTAGCAAGCTAGCTGGAGAAGAGCTAGTACAGGTACGTCACTGTGAGTTGTGAATCACACCTCTGGCTACAGTGTAGATGCACCCTTAGAGAGGTTTGTCCTGAGCACAGGCCTGGAGGCCAGGAGCTCCTGACTTTGGATCCTAGCTCTGACACTGACTCCTCCCTGTGGCCAGGTGGAGCTACCTGTTCAAGAACTCAGGGCAAGGTTTCCCGCTGCTCAGCACTAGCGCTGTGCCACTAATGGATTTTTCAGTTTGCTGGCAATTCATTTCACTGGCAATTCATTGGAACAAAATGTTTCAGGGCGACAAAACTGAAATGGTACACTCTGATCTTCAGCATTTTAAAACATGTTAATCGTGTTTTGAAAAAGGACATTTCCAAACAAAGTGCCATTTTGACAAACACCTGCCCTCCCCCAATCAAAATGTTTCATTTTGGCATTTTCTAGATGAAATTGATTATTTTAGATGTCTTTTCAGGGGCAAGGGTGTGTTGACTGAAACAATGAAATGCCGATGACTTCGCCAAACATTTCAGTGTCACCAAATCTGCATTATTCACAGAAAAACAGGGTTGACCAAAAATGTCACCCAGCTCTTCCTGGCACCCACATGTGGGGTCAGATTTTTCCAAGAGCTCAGTTTCCTGTTAGGCACTTGAATGAAGGCTGGATTATCAAAAGTGCTCAGCATCCAATGGGCTGAGTTCTGCTGAAAATCTGGTCACTTATTTTGGCATCTAAACGGGAGCTGAGTTCTTCGAAACTCTGGCCCCCACTGTGGTGCTAAGCCCTACTGAAAATTTGGATCTTGCTGGCTGCTGAGCCCTGGTAAAAAGCTCTGTTAGGAAGCAAGCACTGAGCTTTTGCTCAGCGCCTGGCCCAGAGAGGCTCCCACCAGCGCAGAGAAATGTGCACAGAGCTCCACAAAGCAAGTCTGCCTGCTCTGGGAAAATCACAGGTGAATGGAGGATGGAGGGGTGTGAGGGGGTATGTCAGGCACAGGCACAAGGCATGTTGAGAGTACAGGGGTTACGTGTGCAATCCTGCATGTGCAAGTAATGTGCATAATGGCGGATTTTGTTCTGTTGAGGTGTTCCCAATGCCCCTGTGGGGAAGCGTCATCCCAGAGGGTACAGAAGACCTGGCTTTGCAGAAAAGTGAGAGCACAGGCTGTCCTGATGGCTGGATGTAGACAGAGAAATGCTTCTGTTGGCGGCCATGAAACAATCTCTCCCAGCCAGCTGCTTGGAGCCTCATGACATATGCTGAGCACAGCATCCTTCCCAGCTCCTCATCCTCCCAGCACTTGTTCCTCCCAGTTTGCTTCACCATAGTGGATCATATGTAACAATGAAGTACCAAGCCCAGCAGCCCAACTAGTGGTCCAGCAGTGTTTTCTCACAGCCCTCATCTATACCTCTGCATATTCAAGCCTTTTCATTCTCTATGCCTGATTCTCATTTATACTACACCCCCTTTACACCACTCTGGCTGTGAAGAGTGGCCTTAATATGGATGTAACTGCAATTTACATTCTGTGCCTCAGTTTTCCCATCTGTAAATTGTGGATAATGATATTCCTCTTACTTCACAGGGGCCTTATGAGGATTATTTGTCTGCAAATACTTTCAAGATGAAAAGCAGCACGCAAGAACTAAGTATAAACAGTATTGCTCTTTGAGGACCAGATCTGAGCTGATGTAAGTGGGCATAACTCCACTAGCTTCTATTAAACTACACCGATTTACATCAGTTGAGTATGTGGTCTCTGGTATTTATTTTGCCTGTCCATCCATTCCCAGCTTACATATGGTTTCTTAGGCTAAATAAAATCCTAGACCAGTTCCCCTACTCTCACCGTGGCCACAGCCCCTCAACCCAATGCCCATTGAAGTCGGGTGTTGGACTTAGCTGTTCAGGAGTAAACACTCAGCAGGCTCAATTTCTCACTGTAAGAGGCTTAACGAAGGGAGATTCTGGATAGGGAACCACTCACCAGCAGATAATGCTGACCCCAAGGATGGTGAAACGCCAGCACCCTCCCTGCATGTCCTTTTCCTTTCATACCTTCAGAGCTGTGTGCTTCCTTGGCCCAAATGCATTTTCTCATCTCCTGGGATTTATGACAGAGTGACATGGTGCCTGTTGCAAGTGACAGTGTTTGGGGTGGGGGGTTTCTCCCCACCATTGCATAACAATGCCTACCTCTGGTGTGTATTTCCCTCTTTCAGGCTCTCTGCTGGGAAGAGGACACCTAATATTAGCAGTCTGACCACACTACATCTAGGTGGCACCTCATTGGCATGGGGAGCCCACATCCTCCTTTCACCAAGGCTCCAACCCCAAAGCTTGAGACATGAATCAGCCGTCTGCTGCAAGCTCAGACCAGCCCTGCTTCACTCCCTCCCCTTCCCCCCAGGACGACTGCGCTGGCCTGCTTCTTAGTCCTGCTCCTTGGCCCTTCAGCAGCCTTCTCCTCAGCAAGGTGCTTTCTGCAGGCTCTGATTGGTCTGGCCATCTCCTCGATGGAGCACCCCATCAGGAGCCACAAATCTCCCCTCCCCCCTTGTGAAGGAAAGTAGTTTATTTATATCCTGTTCCCACTTCCCTGCAAGCCTGGCTCTTTCCCTGTAGTTCCCATTAGTCCCTGTAGAAACCACAATTCCAACAACAACTTGGCCTGGGGTCAGGGCAGTAACTGGACTGCCAGTCCCGGGGCTTGTTCTTAAAAGCCAGCAGGTCCTGTTACAGTCATCTCCATAAGACATCCCCCATAGTGCCTTGTCCATACAGTGAACCTATATATCCATAAAATCTTCCATTATCCGCTCTCCTTTCTATACAGTGCCCCATGTAATGCCCTCCCCCATACTGCCTTGTTAAATACCATCCTCACTTCTCAGCATTTTGCATGTCTCCATAGAGTACATCTACATTGCAGTTAAAAACCTGGGCCAGCTGACTCGGGCTCACAGGGCTCCTGCTAAGAGACTATTTAACTGAGGTGTAGATGTTTGGGCTCAAGCTGGAGCCTGGGCTCTAGGACCCTGCAAGGTGGGAGGGTCCCAGAGCTCAGGCTGCAGCCCGAGCCTAAACGTCTACACCGCAATTAAATAGCCCCTTAGCCGGAGCCTGAATCAGTTGGCATGGGCCAGCTGCAGGTGGCACCTAGGTTCACAGAGCCTCCCTTATCTTTCCCTGCTCCCCCTGACAAACCTTTGAAACATGGATGCTGTAGACAAATAGATACTGAGGTGAATGTCTATTTTCCTGTGAAGCTATTACCCTTGCATCTCTCTTCAGATCCTCTGTTGTTGTCTGCAGCATTTCCCTGGAGGCTGCTGCCTGAATGATAAACAACTGAAGGGACAAGACTTGTGTTTGAAAAGAACAAAAGCCCCAAGAAAACCCTAAAGGCCTCTCTACTCCTGCAGTGAAATCCCCTCTAGGAGTCAAAAGGAAACTCTGAGCTCCCGAGCAGAAGTGTCTTCTGAGGCCTCCAAATGGAATCAGGCTTTTCTTCACCTCAAGGCTTCCTTTATCCTGGCTTGATTTGACTTGTTCAGCCAGGGGGCTCTTTTCGTTCCAACCACTGGAGGATGATACTGAGGTATGAGACTGTCACCCATGCATCTGCTTCTCTGCCAATGGCATGTATGGAGTCCATTTGCAATGCTTGTAGGGGTTTTATCAAATGGGCTTTCTTTCAGCTGACTTTAATGGCGTTAGGCCTTGATTCAGCAAAGCTCTTAAGTATGTGCCTAACTTTTAAGCATATATCCAAGTCCTATTGATGTCAATTGGGCTTGAGCATGTGCTTAAGTGCTTTGCTGACTCAGGACCTTAATGACTGTTAAATTTGATGCAATGCATTGATAATGTTAATGTACAGGGGATAAGAAAGTATTTTTTGTTGTGTGGTTGATGTGTACTTTTGGGACTGAAGCCAGGCCCCAACATTAAACCTTAAAAAAACTAGGGATTGAAAAATTCTGTTATAAAATGTAGTGACCAGACCATAGAAATTAGGGAAAGGGCTCACTGGGTCAGATAGTGCATCCATTGGTCAGGGCAGGACTTCTGCCTGTAGTGTGTTCCCCAGCTGTGACGTCTTTCACCAGTTCCCTTAGGAGGATAGTCTACAGTCTAATGCCTCTCCCTGTTAGGACACATTTCCTAATATCCAGCCAAAATTTGTCTTTATCCAGTTTCATCCAATTACTCTTAGTTATGCTGTACCTCTCTGGGCTGCTCGGAAAAGTTCCTCTCCCTTTCAGACTTCAAATATTTGTATCCAGTATAATTTCTCCTGCTCTCCTTTAGTTTTCGCATTCAGACCTGGTGTAGATGAGTGTGATTTCCTTGAAAGTTCTGTTTTCTGCCTGTAGCCCACAATAGCTTAGTCTCTTGAGCTTGGCTGTAATACTTTAGTCTAGTCCAGTTTATTGGGTTCAATGCAGGAGTAACGGGATGGGTTTTAGTGACCTGTGATGTGCAGGAGGTCAGACTAGATGATCTGCTGGTCCCTTCTATCTGTCTCTGATTCTCTGTTTTTGTGAATTGTACCCATTAACACCAGGTCAGAATTTAGTCCATTTTAGTGGACTTTATAAGACAAACAATCCCTCCATGTACTTATTTATTTTTGTTGTCCTTCTCTGGATTCCCACCAGCTTGTCAAGGTTTTACTTATCTTGAGAACAGTGGGGCTTATTCTGGCCACTGCTTCTGGTGGGGTACAGGGTACAGAAAGGAGCAGCAAGAGACTGGGGGAGAATTCTTTCAGTGTATGAGCAGTGTAGGGCCAACATAAGCAGCTCTATGCTGCCACCCCTTGGCAGGCAGCAGCACAGAAGGTGTGGCAAGGGCGGGGCTGAGCATTGGTGCCAAAACTAAGGGTGCTGTGGGTGCAGCAGCATCCCTGAGCTTGAAGTGGTTTTCATCTATCCAGGGTTTACAGTTTGGTTCAATGGCTTTCAGCGCCCCACTATACAAATTTGTTCCAGTACCCCTGAGGCTGAGGGTGGGAGGGAGAGTCGTGAGGACAGGAAGGGGTGAGATGCGGCCTATAGGCAACTGTGGGGAAAGTCAGAGATTTCTTACACTGGGGCCATTTCAGCTCCGCCAAATCCAGGTGGCATACTGGTGACTTTTAAATTCAGTTTTGTCCCATCTCCCCTTGGGCTGTGCCTTCTGAGGAGGCCCAGCACAGAACCTGCTCCAGTATTTCAGGCTTCCTGGTCCAGGGCATTGTTGCATCAGGTTCATTTTGCCATTATTTCAAACTGCACACTCGTATCTAATTTTCTCTCCACTATTACCCATAATATGGCAAGACTAAGCCACACTCTCAAGCCCGTATTACATGTGGTGCATGGGAAATAAAGACATAGTGCCATCTCCAACTTAGTTGCTTTTCCTACTTAGTGCTTTAATAGATGCCTAATGTAGCTCTTATGTTCGGGAAGAGTTCATTAGTTTACAAATTAGCAGCCTGAAGTGAATTTTGTTACCACTGACTGCCTTCCCATTTCTAGCAATATGGCTGCTTTTTCTTTTTTTCCCCCAGATTAGTGTTTATGAAGTATAAGTGAGGTGATTCAATCAGCTACTTAAACTTTAAAGACATCCATGATCATTTCATCCTCTTTCAGGCTAGTCTCCCACCCACCTTCCTCTGCTCCCAAACACAAAATCCCACGTCGCTGCCGCTACAGGAAAGTGCTGCATCTTTTCATCTGTGTCTGTAAGGCACAGTAAGGAAATCAGTTGGACTTGGGAGAGCGAGCTGGTAATAATGCTGTCTACCTTATGTACGGTGAGGCTCAACAGGCAGCGTTGAAAGTCTGAGGGATTATTGCATGCCTCAGGTGAGTTGCACGGCATGAAGTTAAAGGATCAATGTCTTCAGCCACCTGACCATGAAATGATCCCTTAGAAACACAATGCTCCAGAGCGACTTAAAGGAATTATATTCCATTTTAAAAAAAACAACCTAATGAGATAAACCTGTGCGTTTGCTGCAGATTATAGGCACTGGTATGACATCACTGACAATAAGTCTGAGTGTTCCGTTCCTGTCCTGGATGCTTAATTAGTGCTACAAACCCATCTGGCGTGGACAGATCTGGCTCCTAGGTATGCATTTGTATGAGTGTGAGCAGTGCAAGAGTAATGAGAGGATTCCACCAACATTCAACAAACGATAATATTTAATAGACACACGCGAAGGTGGGGAGTTAAACGGTGAATAAGAGCAACCCAGTGTAGCAAGGGTTTAAGAGCTGGCTTGCTATTCTATTCTGTTTAGATTCTCATATCACGCCTATCACTGTGGTGTGGTATCTCAGCATCTAGATGAACAAAACCTGAGGGACCTATGAACTTCCCCTAGGTAAACACTGCAGGGCAAGCCTTCCTAAATATAGAGGATGCCAGATGCCAATATAATAAAAATGTCATTATAAATATTTGAGAGGAATGCAGTGTGAAAATCTCCTGGGGGTTTGCCTAATACAAAAGGCTTTTTTAAACTTTCTCCATCCCTGTTCCTCTGTTGTTCACAGTGGGTCAAATCCTTGCTTAACCAGCCAGCTTGCATGGCACAGCTGGGTTTCTCCAAAAAAGTTGAGGGTAATTGTGAGGAGCAATCCTCCATTTCTGGCCATAGAGAGGAAGCAAGCTAATGGTACACCCATAGAAGAGGGGGAGATGTAGCTGTATGGGACAGTCATCTCTTCCCTGGGACTCTGCACATGCCCCTCATCCAGTGCTCAGTGGAGCTGATGGTGTATTGTGTTTTGGGAGGGTGTCACCAGAGGGAAAAAGAGGACAGCAGGGAACTGGTCTCTTGTCCCCAGAGTGAACCTTTCGGACTACCATTTACAAACTTCGTTAGAAGCTAATGCGGCTTCACTGAGCACTGAATTTCATGGAGCTATTTGTGAAGGAATTTACACAGCTCCTTCAAGAAAGAGGGGCCCTGCATGGGGTAGCCAGCTCTCCTTGAAGACCTATCCACAAGTTATTCCACAGCAACTTGGGACTCAGGGAACTAGGAAATCTCACCCCCTGACGAGAGCACATCCTTAAAGCCCCTCTCATCTGCAAGGATTACTTTTTGGAAACTCTGGGAGGTGAACCTGAAGATTTCTCTCCCACTCCCAGCCCAGATGGGCTAGCCTGATTTTTTTTTTTTTGTTGGTTGGATCTATTGAATGCCGTGGTCTCTGATAAGATCTGAGGTTTGTATTAGAAAATGGGTTTGGCGAGAGTGCATGTGCTTATCCCCACTGTAATCAGAACACATCATTCTTTTCATGTTCATTATAAAGGTAACAAGCAAGTGGTACAACGGGTCAGATTCTCAGCAGGAGGAAAACTTGGTCTAGCTCAGTTGACTTCAATATAGCTCTGATGATTTATGCCTTCTGAAGATCTGGCCCATCTATTTTTGTACATGACATAAAAAACCTTAACCCGATCCCACCCTTACTCATTAACTCCCAAACCTAAATTTCCTTTTAATTAAGAAAGAAGGACACCCCCTATGAAGAAAGGGAAGAAGGGGGAGGAAACCCTTTAACTGCAAGAATAATCCAAGGCTCAAATCCTGTGGTTGGATCCGTACAAACAGACCTTTGTGCCTGTGAAGAATAGAGCCCCACTGAAGATCCATGGGGCTCCATGCAGACACACGGGTTTTCCTGTATCAAGGCCCCAGATTGCAACACAATCTTGCACTTACACAGGGCCTGATTTTCAGAGGTTTTGAGCAACTCTCGTTGAAATCATTGGGAGCCACATGAGCTCAACACTTGAGAAAATTTGGGCCCACAGTGATCATCCTCATGGATCAAAAACATGTTAGAAATTATGCACACCTTGGGATCACTTTCTCTGTTGCTGAAATGTAGCCATCTCTGGGTGGAGGACAGTAGTTGTGACACCCTGACATCCCAATATTCACCACTGTCATGTAATTAGGATATGTTTTGTACAATGTCTTGCGAGATATCATTCTAAATGTCTTGATCTGTGAGACATTAATATCTCATTGCACTGTATGTTATCATTGTATGTGAAGTTATGAATTTTGGCTATGTATGTGTTACAGAATCATGTTGTGAAGTTGAAAGCAACCCACAATCAGCCTTTCAGGTACAACAGTAAAAGGGACAAACAATGTTAATGGCTTATTGAGGAAATGCACACAAGCACAAGGATTACCCCAGAAACTGCGTACAATAGAAACCTCTCAGAGATAGCACTATCCAATGGGAACTGTTTGACCCAGGTCACAGCAAAAGAGCTTTCCATCAAAGGGGAAGATATAAAAGGGGGCCAATCACATCATGGGGGGACCTCACTCTCCCTGCAACAATACACCTGGAAACACCTGAGGGGCAAGGACTGAACTGTGGGAAGTGATGGTCCCAGGCTAGGAGGATCGTTAGCCTGTGTATGAAAACCTGGGAAAGCCAAGGCAATTTGTGCCTTAAGAATCTGTCAGCCTATCACTCAGGGTGAGAATTTGCTAATGTATAGCTTATCTATCCAGTGTGTTAAACTCAGTTTGCGGGTTTTGTTTATTTATTAAGGTAATCTGCTTTGATCTGTTTGCTATCACATATAGTTACTTAAAACCTATCCTTTGTAGTTAATAAACTTGTTTTTGTTCTCTCTAAACCAGTTTGTGAAATTCATAACTGGAGGCAAGAAGCTGTGCATATCTTCCTCCACATTGAGGGAGGGAGTGAATTTCATGAGCTTATGCTCTACAGTTTTCGGTGCAGCACAAGACAATACAATTTGAGTTTGCATCTCAGAGGGGGTGTGCACTTAAGTGCTGGGTAATCCCCTAGCTCATTCTTCCCATGCAGATCTGATTTCAGTGTCTGTGTCTTTCTACAGCTGGGCATGTCCCTACCTGTGTGTGTGCTAGAGGAGGCTTGAGGACCTGGCTCAGCAGGACAGAGTGAGGGAGCCCAGACTGATGGAACAGGTGGGCTCAGTGGTACCCCAGGACATCAGATGCCATCCCAGAGTGGGAAGCAACCGGTCACAGTAGTCAGTAGGACAACGGGCACCACTGCATACAGCACACCAGTGAGGAAGAGGTCAACTGCTGGTGAGGACACCAGGACTCGTATTCTTACAAAAAGTGCTATGGGATCTCTAATGTGCACACACCAGGCCCAATGAGATTTTGGTGATTTAAAGTTTCATCTGAAGGCCTCCCTTCCCTGGGCAGACACAGTACAGACATAAGTATTTAGGTCTGTTAAACCGGATGCTTTGAACACTAGTCCACTGATGAAATAATGTTGCTGACCGAACATTTGGGTGCATATGTGTATCAAACGCTGAAAGAGCACAAAGCGTGTTGCTAAGCATGGCAATACATAACTGAGTCAGAGCGATGCAATGACCAGCCTTTGTTTCTGTTCTTTTGACACTAAAGACAGAGCTGGTGGGTAACTACTGCTCTTAAGGTCTGATCCAAAGCCCATTGACATCCATGGAAAGATTCCCATTTACTTCAGTGGGCTTTGGATCAGGTCCTTAATGTTGCTGAGGATGTAATCTACACCTTGTAATAAAAGCCAGAAAACACCCTGTTATGAGTGGTGTCCGTTATTTGCCTGAGTTTTGTGGGTCACCTGCAATCTGAAAAATGGAAGACAGAGGCTACAGATTGTTATATCTGAGTGGTTAGACGTTACCATTATGCTAAAATTAATACTTCAGTGAGAGAGCAGAAAAAGCATGAGGGTGTGTCTATGGCTGCAAAGAAAAAGGGTGTTCTCAACCTGGGTTAACTAATTTGCATTAGATAACTCAGGTTAAATAGCAGGGAAGACAGCAACTCAGCTTTTAACTCGGGTTAACAGCTTGAGTTCAACCCCAAGCTCCTGTTTAGGCTTTAATGCAAGCGGCTAACCTGAGTTAAATGCCCAGTTGCATCTTCACTGCTCTTTTAACTCGAGTTAGCTGCTGAGGTTTATGAACACATCTTTCACTGCAGTGTAAACATAACCAGAAAAAGGGAGAGTGAAAGTGGTGGTGGAGGTGGGAGTATATGAGAAACAATCTTCTGTATTCCTTATTTGAATATGCTATAGGCATTAGGACCCTGCAAAAGCCTTAGCTAAAACCAGGACCCAAGTTCAGCCCTGCTGTGAGTCTCCACTGACATTATTGAAGGCAGTGACTTGGCAGGAAGACGTCTGGAAACTGTCCTGGCTACAGGAAAGCTGCTACCTCTGACAAAGCTTTTTGAGATGATTAGAAGAGTCTTAAAATTGTCAAGTCAGAAAAAAATATATGTATTGAGATGCTGGATGTGCTGCAGCACACAGTGCATGGTGTGTATGTGTTTTCTTTTGTAACGCTCCATGCCTCAGGGTGTTTCAGGTGGAAAGCTAAAAGATGAAGTACCTTCAACCCAATGACAGTCCTTTGGAAATTCACAGCTTGCTGTGCCTTATTGCTTTTCTGAAAAGGAGGCTTTTCTTTTCCTTCTTTAAAGTGAGAATGTAGAGCTAGTAAAAGGTGTCAGACTGACAACTCCGGAAACTAAAATCATGTCTGTCTATGTTAAGCATTTCTAAAGCACCCATCACCATAGTGTCTGGGCATCTTTTCCCTAAAAAATTTGGTTGAGATGGAACATGACCTTGATGAGACTTGTTAACTAACAGGTTGTTAAACATGACTCTCCAGTCAGTGTAGACAGGGAAAAGTCATGTTTATCATCTCACCTGACACAATTTATCCACAGCCAGCTGCCATGGTATTAAATATAACTGGTCCTTGTCTGCATGACTACAAAGTTGTGTTTAAAATGATAGTTAACACAACTTCTCAAGGTCATGTTCTAATACAGCCTAATGTTCTATCCACTTTACTCTTGTCTGATACTTATGTAAGCTCTATGGCCAGACATTCTAGAAGAGAAAGAGCTCTCTACTCCTTCTATTGAGGAAAAGGGGAAAATGCTGCCATATAGAGCTTCATTTGCATAGGCTACCTACCCACAATTCCTCTTGTAACACTTGGAGAATCACCAAACCTAAATGTTAATTTGGGTTTGGGGCTCCAACAGAGGTTCCAGTAGGACAAAGAACATATTTCCAAGCATCTAGAACCTTGCCTAAGGGTCCTAAGTGATCCTGGATCCCCATCTCTGGTGTGAGAGACAATGCAGCGGACACCAGCAAAACTGACTGGACTCTGAAGAAGTCCTACAGTGCCTTAATAAAGTTAAATCACTAATCTGGGGTAGGTGATGGTTCTACAAGGCAAGCAGCTCCATTGGGACTGGAAGCAGACCTGCAGAGACACTGGGGGTATGTCTACACTGCAGCTGGCCGTGTAAACCCCTGTTTGGGTATACAAATTTGTCTAACTCTGCTCAAGCTAGTATACTAAAAATAGCAAGTTAGACATGATGGCAGGGCAGTGGCTCAGGCTAAGCACCCGAGTCCAAGCCTGCCAAACCCGCTGGGGCTAAGGTTGGCTGGCTAGCCCAAGCCACTGTCATGCTGCATCATCCACACTTCTATTTTTAGCGTGCTAGCTCAAGCAGCTCACTCCCTTCTGCAGTGTAGACACACCCTTCATCTATTGCTAATTACTGAGCCACAGCATGTGAGGGGGTTTGCTGGATGGGTGAGGTGGTGCAGCGAAGGGACATTCTCCCTGGTGGGTGGAAGGGAGTGACACGGACTTCTGCCAAGGTTACGAAGAAGCGGGATGGGAGGGTGGCATTATGATTTATTTGCATAGATATGCTGTTGCTGTGTTTTCCCGGGTTTAGCATTGTGTTCTCTTTCCCTTCATAAAAACGTCCCTGTTTGCACACAGCCTCAGTGTGCTTATGAGTGGGGAAGTTCTGTCTGTTAACAGCATCGAGGAAGGGTGTATTTAATTTTCTCAGGTTCTGAGCAGGGGCTTGAGTTGGTTTAGTTATTTCTCAAGTGGAACCCCACAGAAGCCAGCTCTCTCTGCTGTTGTTAACCGCCTGGCAGAAGACTCACGTGTAGACTTGTGAGCTCTTGGGTGCGAGGAGTATCTTTTTGTTCTGTCTGTATAGCACCTAGCCCAATGGGGTCCTGGCCTGTGACTGGGGTACTAGGCATTGCTGCAACGCAAAGAATACTACTAATAATAGTGATGCCCTCAGAGCACTGTCCTTTATTCAGGAAACTTCTCTCTCTCTCTCTCTCTCTCACACACACACACACACACACACACACACACACACACACACACACACACACACACACACACACACACACACACACACACACACAGAGCTCCTCCTCCACATGAGAGGTGTGTGAAATACAAAGCTTCTCTACAATTCATGGAGTTTTCCATTTCATTATGAATTCAAATATGAGTCATGAACCAGCAGTCCCAAGAGCCCCAACTTCTTTGACCAAATGTCTCTAGCAAAACTTTTTAAGTGATGGCAACCATACCTGGGCTCCAGCGAAAGCAGCTGGGTTCCATGGCCGCAGTACCAAGTGGCTGGGGGGGAGGGGCAACACAGAAGAAGGACACACACACACATGCCCCTCCCTCCCCCCACACACACTCCCTTCTTCAAATCCTTAGACCAACCAGCCCTATGCCTAGAGACAGAGGGCAGGGCAGACTGTTCAAGGGCTATTGTTTCTTGGCTCTCTCCCCGCACCCCAAATGCTACTGCCAGCTCTATGATTCAGAATCAACTCAGGCACTTCACTCTCGGCATGTCTTTAATCATTCTCTTTCATATAACAGCCACTTCAATAGCGGCATGGCTTTGTAATAACATCTGACCAAGTGCCTTCATACACCTGTCTGTGCTGTAACAGGCAGTTGATACCATCTGATCTTATATAATCTCTATTGTTCCCACCCTGTGATCTATTTACTACTTGAACTTTTAGCACATTGTGCACAAAACATAACAGCTCACTTAAACACGGCAGGGCTTTCAGTCACCAACTTTCCATACAAATCAATCACCTAATATGAAAAAAGTAATGAAAAATATTCAGGACCAAGTTCTTGCTTTTCAAACGCAAATATTTGCCTCTAGGGCTGCCTTCTTCATGACCGTTTAAGTCCTGTCCCATCTCGTGGGCTTTGATGTGTTTCTTCATTATGGTTTGAGGATGTTTTTTCAACTCAAAACCCAGTGCTAGTTCACTAATGCTGTTCAATTCTTAGCTGACACTTCAAGAGAATCATAAAAATCTTAGTGGATGGACATGAAAATAAAAAAAGAAAAAAAGGAGAGGATGGAGTTGTCAGCAGTAAATAGCAAATAACCCCAAAGCATTCTCTTATTTTTATTTGTTCTTTGCAGTTCTTTACAAGAGAACTGGATGGCTCAACAGGTTGATAACAGGCTAAGGAGTCTTTCATCTCTAGCCAGATCCAGGATGCTAGTCACTGAAAATTGTTACGATCTGATGGCTCTTAGGTGGTGGCTGTGAAATGACTTGCTGGTGTTAGTCCCGATATCCCACATCACAAAATCTATCACAGTAACTGTGAGCATCTTGCATGGCATTATTAAAAGGGAAGCTGTAGAGCCTAGTGGGTAGGACACCAGACCAGGAGACCTAGGTTCACTTCCTGCTTCTATCACTTGTTTGTTGGATGACTTTGAGCAAGTCACTTCACAATGTCCCAACCTGTAAAACAGAGCTAATAATATCAATCTCCTTTGTAAAGTGCTTTGAGATCTACACACTAAGAGCTAAGTAGTATTATTTGTATTACAATAGAACCTAAAGACCCCCACCAAGCTCACACTACTAAGTGCTGAACAAGCACATACTAAGTCCTGAATACCTTATCATCTAAACAGACAAGGCACAGGATGGGAGACAGGAAGGATTAATATTCCCATTATTCAGATAGGGAATTTAGAGGTTAAGGCCTTGGAAATTAGGTCGGTATAACTACGTTACTCAGGGGTGTGAAAAATCCACCCCCCTGAGCGATGCAGTTCAACCCACCTAACCCCCAGTGTACACAGTGTGGGACTAGGGAGCATTGGAACTACTTTCTGGTGGCTTGTAAGAGTGGGGGAAGAGGGAACAAAGCCTGATGCACAGACAGAGCATGTGTGAGAGTGAGAGGGGTGGTTTGTACCTTCTTCTCTCTGCCTCCCTGCCCCCCAATCCGAAGGCTGCCAGGGATTGATTTAGCCACTCACTTCAGTTAATGTAGCCAGGGATGTCCTGTCTTGCACCTAGCTGTCCAGAGCCCATAAGGAAGAGTATTGATCCCTCCCCTACACACATAGGATGGCCTTTTGTTCCCCACACACCAAGTTTTGGTGAGCAGCAGTTAGGATGGCCAGGTGCCTGTTTTCAACTGGAAAGTCCAGTCAAAAAGGGGACCTGACAGTGTCCAGTCAGATCTACTGATCAGACACCTAAATTACGGTTACCGTGGGTAGGGGAGGTGCTGAATCATTACCTGCACCAGCCTGTACTCAGCCAGGGATGCCTACATCGGGCTGCTGCAGCTCTCAGCCCTGGTTCCGCAGGCAAGTCCCTCCTGATGCACGCGGGGAGGAGGGGAGAGGGGAAAAGCAGTGAGCAATGGAAGGAGAGAGAAAGAAGAGTGAACGGGGGCAGGGCCTCAGGGGGAAGGAGCAGGGCAGGGGAGTTTCTGGCACTCCTGCTGGAGTGTCCAATTTTTAAATATTAGAGAGTTGGCAACCCTAGCCGCAGTTCCTCCTCCATCCAGCTCAGGGCCTTGTATAGGATTGCCAAACTTTGTAATATTTAAAAACCAGACACTCCAGCGGGAGTGCCGGAACCTCCCTTCTCTCCCCGAGGCCCCGCACCTGCTCCACCTCTTCCTCTGAGATGTCACTCCTGCCCTGCCCCTTCTCTGAGGCCCCACCCCCCATTCGCTCCTCTTTCTCCCTCCCTACATCGCTCATTGCTTTTCTCCTCTCCCCCATCCCTGCATGGGTCAAGAGGGATTTGCCTGCGGAGCCGGGACTGGGAGCTGCAGCCACCCAATGCAAGTAGGAGGTGGCCCTGACTGAGTAGAGGCTGGTGTAAGTGATGACTCGGCACCTCCCCTCCTCCCCTGCTTGCAGTAGCTGAACTTTGGGTGTCCAGTCAGTTGATCTGAACGGACACCATCAGGTCCCCTTTTTGACTGGACTTTCCAGTCAAAAACTAGACACCTGGCCACCCTAGTGCTGTACATTTTCACAGACCATCCGGTGAAGACCATATCAGTTTATATGTTACGTGAATGGGGGATCCAACCCCCCGCCTCTGCATTGTGACTGACATGTCCTTGTATGTGGAGAGAGTTTGATTCACCCTCTCTGCCTGTCCTCAAGGAAAAGGTGGCACTGTATCATCAGCCCCCTGTATGCCCTGTAGGAGGAAAATGGCACTCTCCTGGCCCCCTATCTGGAAAGAGTTCTCCATCCTGCCTCAGATGTCAGAATGCAGCATAGCTCACCACCTCCAGTTTCTTCAGCTCCTCAGCAGACAAATCCTACTGCTCATACAAGGTCATCAGTGACTGTTTCTTCACTGGCTCCTAATTCCTAGTCATGTCTCTCTTTTTGCTATTCTTTTCCCAAAAATACCTTTTTACTCTGCACTTTTTCTTTCTATAGTACTTTGTTTTCACTACTGTTGGCACTTATGCCAATTCACTCTATCATAGATCTCACACTGTAGCTGTATTATCACCACATCAGGGTAACTTCACCTGTATTCCCACCTCCGTGATCCACTCCAGAAGTTCCCAGTCAGGACTCAGGTCTCCTGCCATCTCCTGTCTCTGGGTAGGGACCATTGTCCCACTCCCTTCTGACCAGGGGGTTTTAAGGCTGCACAGCCCCTACCACATACTGTGATATCACCAGCAAGCCAGTCTGCCTAAAGGCTAGCAGCTGGGCTGTGCATTTTCTCCAAGAGCTATGGACAGTGCATTGCCAGCAGTTACAAGTTACCACACAGCTCCCTCCAAGCAAGTACATTTATTCTTAAGGGAAAAGCAGTACAGAAAAAACAATAAACAGATTTAAACACACTAAACATAGGAGGAGACACCCAACAATATTATAGGGCCCGAGTAGGCCAAAGTCTTTCCAACCCTTCCGCAAAGGTTGGGGGCCCTGCTTAGACAGAAAGTCCCGTCCATTTGTTGCTTCAGAAAGAAGGCCCTAAATCAGTTTAATCCCAGCCTTTTTATGCCAAAAGCCCTTTTGTGGTCTGGTCTATACAACAGAGTTAGGTTACCATAAAGTTGCTTTCCGTCAACCTATCTTTGCATGTGTCTACACTCAAATTTGTCTCTGGCCAACATAAGCACCAATTGTGGTGCTGCAATAAAACCATCTCCCTGAATGTCAGTGAGCCATAGTCGACCTACTGAGGGCTACACAGTACAAGTGTAGACACTGAATGACCTGTGTCCACCCTAACTGTTCTCCAGAAGCTGTCGTCAATGCACCATTCCCTGAACAGTGAGTGATCTTGTCACATTTGTGAACTCTACTGCCCAGAGGTCACAGAGACTAGAAGCCCCTCCCCCCACCCACACACACAATGTTAAAAACATCCTGCAATTTTTTAAATACCTTTTACTGATTGCCCACCTTGGCAAGCACACCTAGCAGCTCTTCCTTGTTGTGAGCAGCTTCCCAACTGACACACACACTTTTTTCTTTCTGGATGAATTGTGGTAACCCTCCCTCCTGGAGCTGAATGCAATCACCGGACCACAGTAACACATACATTTAATACAATATAGTCCCCAAAGATTTTACATGGGCTTGCAATATCTGTCATAGGTGGCTTCCATTGTCTCCAGTTATCTCACTCCTTTATGGACCTTCATTGGACCTTCCATTCAGTCTGAAGAAAGGTGATTAGCACATCCATCTGCTTTAATGAGGTCTGGGATTGTCTGTAGATCAAAGATCTGCTTGGTGGTAGCCATTAATACCTTTCATACTCTAACACTTTGTGTTTTTATATAGCACATACTCTCCAAAGATCTCAACCAATGATTGAAAACCTCTCTGCTCACTTGTGAGGGAGGTACCATTATGGAGATGCTGAAGCACAGATGGGTTAAAAGAAAAGGAGTACTTGTGGCACCTTAGAGACTAACAAATTTATTAGAGCATAAGCTTTTGTGAGCTACAGCTCACTTCATCGGATGCATTTGGTGGAAAAAACAGAGGAGAGATTTATATACACACACACACACACACAGAGAACATGAAACAATGGGTTTATCATACACACTGTAAGGAGAGTGATCACTTAAGATAAGCCATCACCAGCAGCGGGGGGGGGGGGGGGGGGAGGAGGAAAACCTTTCATGGTGACAAGCAAGGTAGGCTAAGATGGGTTAAGTGACTTCCCAAAATCACACAACCTGGGACTGACATGGCTACAACAACACTACATACATCAAGTGAATGGCAGCTCCAGATATAGGACCAAGATGACATTATGTCACATCCTGTGTTTTAGCCCTTAAACAGTGTTCTTTCCTTAAAGAAACTAAGGTAGTTCTATCAAGAGTAGTGGTGTTAGTCAACCCTGATTTCCTGGCTGAGTTTCATGTTGGATAATTGTTTGTAGTGTTGTTGTAGCTGTGTTGGTCACAGGGTATTAGAGAGACAACTTTTGGAGCTGACACAAAGCTCTTCTTCAGCTCTTTATAAGCCTAAAAGCTTGTTTCTTACACCAGCAAAAGTTGGTCCAATAGAAGACTTTAGCTCACCCATCCTGTCTTTCACCTTGGATAATTACATTCTGGGTGGTCTGAATGTTCTCCCTGTACTTTCAATTGGATATAGTATCATTATTATTACTATTACATATTGACTTATAAAGCACTTTTCATATGTATCAAGGCACTGTACAATCTAATTACAAAACACACAAGACTAAATAAAAAATAGGCAGAGAAAAGGATTGTTTTAAGTGTGTTTTAGAGTGCTAAGAGAATCACACGCACAGCAAGAGTGGATGGAAAGGCATTCCACCATTGTGGAGGACAAAGCTGGCAGACCAAGCAATAAACCAGCCAGAGAACATAAACCATGAGCAGGAATTTACGCATAAACCAAATGATACAATTAGGACCGGTCCAAAGTATGACAAACTTTGAATAAAAGTAATTTTTTCTTTACTCCTTGCTTTCCTCTCATGTATGGCCTGATCCAAAGAACATTAAAGGCAATGGGATTTCATTTGACTTCTGATCCAAAGCGAAATGGTTACCAAACCTTTTCATACAGTATTATCAGTGCAGAACTGCTGCCACATTACATCCCAAATGCCATGTGTGCGGGTAATGATCACTGTACATACATCTTGCAATTCGTTTAAGAAGAATGTAACATCATATTAATGAGCCTGAAACTACTTTTTCCTTTGCTGGTTAGGTTCTTATTGCTGTCTTAATTCCTGGAGATTTTGCTTCGCTTTCCGTAAATCATCTCTTCAATCTTTATAATTAAACCTCATTTACATATTTTGGCCACTTTCTTGAACTAATTATAGTGAATTATGGCTGAGGCGGCACTTTCATCATATGACCCTATTTTCAGGCACTTACAGTGTAACTTTTAGGGAAAAAAAACACCCTTTGGACTTAAAACTGTTATGTTCATAAATATCAAAGCTGACCTGCAAATGAAAAACAATTGTGCTGGGACCCCTTTTTTTCTCCTCTGTGATATATAATGAAGATGTGAAATGCTATAGGGATTTTCTTGTGCTTATTTACAACCTTAGAAACATCAGGACTATTGAGTCATGTCTACTCTGGTTTTGATGCTATTCAATTCAATTTATTCCGAGAAGAGACACAGAGGAAACATATGTATTCTACAGTTGAATGTTTTTTGGTGTTTGAATTTTTAACATAGACACCTTTTCTCCCAAGTATCTACCAGGCGTTTGAGTCAGATATGCATTAAAAAACCCCACAACCAAACAAAAGCAGAATTTTAAGGAGTATGGTCACAATGCCTTCCCCTCTCAGTTACTTAGGTGTCATCCTCTTGGGCCTGATCCAAATTTTCCCATTGATATCAACAGGGCTTTGGATCAGGGTCCTTGTCATTGGGCCCCCATCCTCCACTGAGATCCACATGGACAGATTGATGGACCTGCAAACAGTCCCACTGATTTCAGTGTGGCCCCATGCAGGTGTAGCAGTCTGCCTGCACAGGTCACTATACAGGGTCAAGGCCACAGCCGAACCAACTCTCCAATCCTCTATGGAGTCCTTCAGCAAAAACAGGGAAATTAAGGATGGATGTTTCTAATGTGAACAGCAAGCGAACAGGAGTCAGGGCCTCAGCACCTTGAAGGATCAACGTCTGAGGACCCTGATCTTGCAAGCAGCTGGGTGCCCAGCACAGTGCAATGTCAGAATGCAGGTATCTTAAAGAGCAGGAACCTATGAGATTTTATATGATCAAGTCCAGGGATTGACTCAGTGCATCTAGAGAATTAGGTGTGTTCTGAGCCCTGAATTTGATTATTTTTTCCCTTGTGCTTTGACTCAGCAGAGGCCAGGAGTGCTAAAGAGTACTGATCCAAGCCCAGTGTATGGAAACTGTGAACCGATTGTCTCCTACCAGTCCCCAGATTCTACAGTGAACTGCTCTTTAGATTTGCATGCAACAATAGCTGCTTCTCTCTGAAGCTATATGGAGAGGTTGGTGGCAGGCTCCCAAAGGGAGAAGAAAAAAAACAGGGGTAAGTGGCATTGATCATGATGTAAAATGGACTTTTAAGGGTTTGGGGGGAACTAAAGGGAGAAAATTGGTATGCTCAAAGCTCCAACTCTGAGAGGCACACAAGGCGCCCTGTGGTGAGAGGAGCAAGAAATGGCAGGTGCTTTCTGGTTTCAAACACTCAAAGTTTTTCCTTTCCCAGTCTTTATCCATATTTTCCAGTGCAGTCCCCGATTCCACTCCTAGACTCTGGAACTTCCTTAAAGCCGGTCCCATCTCCATGTCAGAGTGCACTGGGACTCCCAGCCCTGAGCCTGCTCAATTCCCTGCTCTCATCCTGTGTACAGAACTACAACATGCTTCATTCTTTTTCTGGGAGGCTGGCTTTCGGCATATGCTCCATTTCTCCTCTTCCAGCCCCCTTCCTGGTAGCACCTCCGTAAACTGGGGAAGCATGTTAGGAGTCTGCAGCTGGCCAGTGCTCAGCAGTTCGCGTTGATTCAATAACCTTCTACCTTGGTGTAGGAAAGAGACTAAAAGGAGGAGAGAATTACACTCGGTATCTTTCCCTCTTCAGGCCCCGTCAGAGGACTCAATGCAGGTGCAAATCCAATCTCAGTGTTTGAGAAGCACTTCTACTCTGTGGCTGGAGGGGAAAAACTATCTCTGCCTTTCTGAACATCCTCCTCTGGGAGGAATTAGCGGTGCCTGGAGCTTCCCCAACTCTCCCACCCCCATTTTCTGCCTCTCTTAAATTCAACTCTCCTTTAAATTTGGCATTAATAACGAAGAGAAAGTCATTGCTTTCTCCTTTTCGCCTCGCAGCTAAAAGCTTTCTCCTTTCTTCATAGCGCTTGTTAAATACGACAGGCGGAGTGAAAGCTTCATAAATCATAAAAAAGCAAAGGGCCTAAATAAAAGTCACCACAAGCCAAGGAAGAGAGAGGCCCAGCACCCACATTAGAGCTGGAATCAAGCTCACGCTGCTTATTTTAAACCAAATGAGCAGGAGGCAAAGGGCATACCAGTTTAATGTCTAAACCAGAAACTAAACTAAATCCAAGTGGGCCATAAAAGGCAACTAGAATACAGCTCTGCAGAATTAAAGCCAGAAGGGGAAACAGCAGATTGTTTCTTCCTGTCTGGTACTTCCCCACCCTAAATACAATGACCAGACCTTGTCTCTCTGCTCCCCTTTCTAGCATGAAAAGACCCTGCCAACTGCTGCCAAGGGATCAGTTTCTCTACTGCTGTGGCGTTTTGTTGGCATAGCTCCATCAACGTCAATGGGATTCTGAAAAATGACACTAGCAAGAGAAGTTGGACCATAATGTTCTGGTGAATTAACTAGCATTCATGATCTGTGTCAGAGCCAGCTACCATTGCTTCGGTGCAGGAAGACTTGAAAGAGGAGAAGCAACAATGATATTCTAACACAAAAGTGCCAAGTGTTGGCATGAATGGCTCAGCAGAAGAAATAGAGGCAGTCTGCATGCGCTCTCCCTCAAGGGAAAATGTTCTTTTTGTAACAGAAAAGCAGAACAAGTTAACATAAGATAATTAGGGAACAGAGAACTCTCTAGCTTGGGATTCAGCTCCGATGACCCTTGGGTGTACTGCCCAAACTTCCCAGAGGCCCTCTAGGTCCCAGGTAGCCAATGGTTGGTCCTTTTCATGAACATTGTGCATGCAGAGGGCATGCTGGGCTGAAATTAACTCCTTGTTCACCAAGGCCTGGGGAGTGGCTCTCAGCTTGTGACAAAGTTACCAAATTCCCTGCACCATAAGAAACCTGACTGTCCTCCTCTTGGGAATTCACGGTTATCTTTAGGGGGAACTGCCGCTAGAATGCAGTGTTATCCTGATGGAGCCTGCTCCATCCCACCTTTGTACATACCTGTATTGGAGAGATACAGAGAAATTAGCTGGATATATTGCATGATGGGATACTCCTTGCCTGCTCCTATAACTGGCTGGACACACGGTTTGCCCTTTGCCTGCAGGGATTTCACTGAAAATTTGATCAACTCATTTTATTTAGAGAGAAAAATGAAGAATTAAAAAAAATCACCACAGAGAAAAGAAAAACACAATAGGTCACCTTGTTGATCAAATCTAAGGAAAGCCAGAAGCTGAAATGGAACAAAAGGAATGGGATGGAGGGTAACAGAGGAGAGGGCAGGACAATAAATAAAACAGCAGAGTTCAGGTCCTGGGGCCATGGAGTGGGGATATGAGGAAATGGAACAGGAATAGTTGGATTCAAGGAAATGGAACATGAACAGAGGGGGCTTAGTTCAGGATTGCTCTCTAACCTCTTTGAACAGGGTAAGCTGGTGAAAAGGAGATGCAATGCAGTCACATGGTATCCTCAAGGCACAAAAGACCCTCCCTGCCAGGTGTATTGCTAGCAGAACTGGCTATGCATCTTATTCATAGAGTCCAAAGCCAGAGGATCACTGTAATCATCTAGTCTGACCTCCTGTATAACTCAGGCCATAGAATTTCCCCAAAATAATTCCTAGAGATCTTTTTAGAAAAACAGCCAATCTTGACTTAAAAATTGTCTATGATGGACAATCCGCCAAATCCAAGGCCCTTGATAAATTGTTACAATGTTAATTACTCTCACTGTTAAAAATGTATGGCATATTTCCCGTCTGAATTTGTCCAGCTTCAACTTCCAGCCACTGGATCATGTTATACCTTTCTCTGCTAGACTGAAGAGTCCATTATTAAATATTTGTTCCCCAGGTAAGTACTTATAGATTGTAATCTTACAGTCTTAACCTTCTCTTTGTTGAGCTAAATAGATTGAGCTCCTTAAATTTACCAATATGAGGTATGTTTTTAAATCCTTTAATCATTCTCATGGCTCTTCTCTGAACTCTCTCCAATTTTTTTAACATCCTTCTTCAATTTGTGGAAACCAGAACTGGACACAGTATTCCAGCTGTGGTTGCACCAGTGCTAAGTACAAGATTCCCCTGGTATGCATCCAAGGATCACATTAGCCCTTTTGGCCACTACCTCACACTGGGAGCTTTTGTTCAGCTGATTATTCAATACGACCCCCAAATCTTTCTCAGAGTCATTGCTTCCAAGGTTAGAATTACCCATCATGTAAATATGGCCTACATTCTTTGTTCCTAGCTGTATACATTTACATTCAGCCATATTAAAACATATATAGTTTGCTTGTGCCCAGTTTACCAAGCAATCCAGATCTGTCTGTATCAGTGACCTATCCTCTTCATTATTTATGAGTCCCCAGATTTCTGTATCCTCTGCAAACTTTATCAGTGATGATTTTATGTTTTCTTCCAGGTCTTTAATATAAATGTTAAATGGCACAGGACCAAGAACCAATCCCAGTAAGATCCCCTGGAAACATATCCATTCAGTGATGAGTCACTGTTTACAATTACATTTTAAGACCTTTCAGTTAGCCAGCTTTTCTTTAATATATAGTTTTTTTACCCAAAATCTCATGTGGTATCAAGTCACATGCCTTACAGATGTCTAAGTTTTTTATATCCTCTCTATTACCTTTATCAACCAAATTTGTAATCTCATCAAAAAAGAGATCAAATTAGTTTGGGATCTATTTTCCTTAAACTTGTGTTGATTGGTATTAATTGTATTATCCTCCTAAAATTCTTTATTAATCAATCCCCATATCAGCTGTAACATTATCTTGCCTGGGATCATTGTCAGGCTGACAAGCTTGTAATTACCTTGGTCACCTTGTTTATCCATTTTAAATATTGGCACAACCTTAGCTTTCTTCCAGTTTTCTGGAATTTCCCAAGACCTATTGAAAATCAACATTAACAGTCTAGCAAGCTCCTCAGACAGCTCTTTTAAGACTCCTGGATGCAAGTTACCTAGACATGCTGATTTTAAAATGTCTAACTTTAGTTGCAGCTGTTTTCACATTCTCCTGAGATACTAGTGGAATGGAAAGCATGTTATCATAGGATAAGACTACATCATTTGGGTGGGATTTTTTTTCAAATACCAGAATAGAAATATTTATTGAACACTTCTAACTTTTCTGCATTATTATTGAAAATTCTGCCATTTCCATCTAGTAATGGACAATAAAATTGTTAGGATTCTTTTTGTTCCTATGATACTCTAAAAACTCCTTCTTATTGTCTGCTGGCCATAGATTTCTCCTTCTGTCCCTTTGCTTTCCTTATCAATTTTCCACAATCCCTAGCTTCTGATTTATAGTCATTACTATCAGCTTCTCTTTTCTTCCATTTGTTATATGGTATTTTTATACTGTTGCCTGCACTTCCCCTATAAACCAGGTCCATTTTTTAACCAATACAATTTTCTTCTTCGATTGTGGGCATTTAGTAAATTGTTCTTAAACATTTCCCAGTTATCATTCACATTTTTCTCATTAAATTCTTCCTCCCAGTTTATCTGGCTCATAATTGTTTTCAGCTTTGTGAAATTGGCCCTTTTAAAGCATGAAGTATATATATCACTGGCCTGAATTTTATTCGGTTTGCACATTAGAAATGTGATCAAGTCATAATCAATTGTACCTAAGTTCCCATTCATTTTTAATTCTGTGATCATTTCCTCTTTCTCTGTCAAGACAAAGTCTAATATAGCATTTCCCAGGATTGGATTGGATTGGATTAGGAAATTGTCATCTATAATATTTAGAAATTTTAAGGCTGTTTTAGTACTGGCAACATGAGACCTTCAGCTAATTTCCCCACTAGAACTCCCTGGTGCTGAGGATATTCTAGAGCATACTGGGGTGTGTTCCAGCAGCCAGGGGTGTGTGGCTGCATTGAAGTAGCTGCATTGACTTCAATGGAAATGTTCATGTACTTAAAATTAAACACATGCTTGAGTGTTTTGCTGGATCAGGGCTTTTTGGAGGGAGTATAGTGGGAGCAAATTTAGCAAACAAAGCATAAAAAAAAGAGAACAAATAAACATGTAATTAATAAACCCGTGTCCCTTGCTTCATCCTAATAATTTGGGCCAGATCTTGGCCACACTTATACTGCTGAGAAACACCTCTCTCTCCGCTGAAGTCAATGAGGCTTCTTATGAAGTAAACTCTCTCTCATCATTAGGATGAGTGGTAGAATCTGGCCCTCTGCTTATATTGTTACATCCCTTTCCTCCATCCTTCATCTGTCTTTATAGACTGTAAACTCTTCAGACCAGGGACTTTGTGTTTCAAAAGTATCTCACACACTTTGGCTGCTGGTGTAATCTAAATTTTTTTTTTTTTGCTACTGTTTGTTTCCTACTTCCAATTAGCCTTTAAATCTATAACAACACTTTGCCTCTCACTGCGTAGTTATCAAACTTCTTGAAAACCTCCTGCAAAACAGCTTTCTCAAAAATCTTTTGAACATCTCCTATTATTTTTACCAATCTTCCCTCATCTAAGACATTGTAAATTCTTATAAAATATTCTAATAGGCTAGACAGGATTGATTTACCTTGGCAGAAACCAGGCTTGTTTGTCCCTATCATGTTTATTAAAGTGGTTTGTAATTTAAGCTATAATGATTATCTCAGCTATTATCCCTGGTACTAAGGCACATCCACCTGAAATTCCCAGGATCACACTTAGCTGTATTTAAAAGGATGGGTTTTGTACCTGAACCCCTGTGAGGAAGATTCGGGAAGCTAGATGATAACAAAGGTAAGGTTCATTCCCCTCACTCCTTCATAGAGCTCACATTCTTATTCCTCCTGCTCTTCCTCTCTCTCTCCTCCCAGTCCACCTCCTCTATTCCCCAGGTTGCATCCTGGAAACTGTAGTTCCTGGACCCAAGGCTACAGGAACCACTGAGGAACAAACTTACAAGCCCAAACTGGTGTAACTATCTGCACCTATCTAGATACTATAATGGTACAGTTCTGGCCACTTTCCAGTACTGTAGAAGAGGAGTTGCTTTAAGGAAAGATTATTTTCATTAGCACAAATAGCTCAGCATGGTTCTTTAGTGCCTTCAGCAAAATTTTGGACAAATACAATCTGGCTTTGGGGATCTGTGGCAATTTAAAATCTTTAATTATTCCAGTACTTTTTTTTTTTGGTACCTCCATCTCAGATAGTGTTTCACCTTTGATATCTGTGAAGAGTAACCACAGGGTAGATTTTCCTCCATCACGTCTAGGGGTAAAAAGCAAAGCAAAGCAGTCATTTCGATTCTCTGCATTTTGTCTGCTCTCTTTGATTCCCCCTTCCTCCCCTTGTGATTTAACAAACCCACTTTCTGCCCCACAGGCTGCCTATTTCTGATGTACTTTGGAAATTATATTTCTTGGTTTTGATCACAGAAATCTCAACTTGACAAATGACATTCCTTCCCTGGACCTAATACAACCTTTAATAACTCAAGAGAGGGGCTAACCTTTAAGTCAGTTTGATACAAAAACTGTTGTTGTTTTGAGGGCCTGAGTTTGTATCAGGTGTTTCTCTTTTTCCTTTGGAAGAGCAGATAATCTAATAGACCTGTGATCAGGAGGAAATGAAGTATTTGTAACGGCTTTTAAAACATTAGAAAGGAAACACTCCAGGAGTTTGTGGTTCAAGGCTGAAACATGACGATTTTGAATGAAGATATTTACAGAGCCAAGTCTGCTTGTTTAAAAGAGATCTCATGGGAGAAAACACAGAGTGAAGGCCCCTTGTTTCGGGAAAAAAGTTTGTCCCCTTGTTTCGGGAAAAATTAAGAATGTATCCAACGAAAGTTCCCTAAATGTCTTGGTTCATTTTTATGGGGTAAAAAGCTGTGTTGTGTTAAAAAAAGATTGACCAGGAAGGCTTTCATCACTGGAGATCTTGACTAAGATCCTCAGCCCACAAGTGGAATGAGTCTGGTGGTTTTAGGCAAGGTAGTAGAAGTTCAAGTCATCACAAAAGCCTTTGATTGCATGGTACTGTTGGCAGGCGCTGGAGTGTAACACTAGTGTTTGTAGCCAGGGGAT